>NC_141392.1:61617257-62982018 GCF_034619465.1 Leptosomus discolor | reverse complement strand
AGCCCTCCTATGTATAATGGTCTAGTTAGGATGACGTGCCATTATTCAGGGCGGTGCGCTTTGACTGTCCCATTTAGCAAGGACCCCTATTCATATTCATTGTGGTGCCACCCGGGACACCTCAGCCACGGACCATCAGGAGTCAAGGAGACACAAAACCCCTCTGATTGACACCGCACACTCATCGCTCCGTGTGTGCGCCATCTCCTCCCCCTGCCCCTCATTTCCAATATAAAACGGCATCCCGTCTACAGTAGGGAGGCGAGGGGCTGCGGGGGGCTGCGCGCCTGCTCGAGGCCGGCGAGGAAAAGCCCGGCTGCGGGCGGCAGCGGGCAGGAGCCGCCCGGGGAAGTGCCCCCGCTCTGGCGGGAGGGGGTGGGGGCACGTCGGTCGCCCCCGTCCTGAAGCGTGCCCCACTCCAGGCGCGGCTCCCCGCTTTGTTTGCCTTTCCCTCCTCCTCCCCGGGTCCCCCCCGGCCGGGGTTTCTGGTGCGGCACCGACTGGCCGTCGCCCGGACGGGCTGACCGCAATCGGCTCGTACCTGGGGTCGCCGCTTTGTTTAAATGAGCGATTACTCGGGCAGCCGGCGGGCAGCCTCCGCGGGAAGATGCGCGCTGAGAAACCCGCCCCCCCCCCCCCCCCCCGGGCCAGCGACTCCCTTTAAATAAACGGAGAAAGCCGGGGTACGGCGGCAGGTCGGTGCGCCTGGCGGCGGGAGGGGCTGCCGGCCGGGAGGGCCGGCTCGGGGGCGGGCGGCAGCCCCCGGGGCTCCGCTGGCCCTGGGCTTGGGGCCGGAGAGGGGGGGGTGTGGGGGGGGGGGGCGGCGCGGCTGGGCGGCCGGAGCAGCCGTCGGCGGGAATGAGAGGCTGCGTTCAAGGCCGGGCCGGGCCGGGCCGGAGGCAGGCGGGAAGGGAGCCGACCCCGGGGGCCAGCGCTGCAAAACAGCCACAGGCGTTCGCGCCAGTAAGTAAATCGGCTCCGGGCACCGGCTGCAGCCTGGGCGGGACCTCGTCTTGCCGGCGGTGAGGCGGGGAAGGGAGGGGGTGCGTGGGTCCGGGTGGGTTTGGGCTCTGCCGGGCACCTGGGGCAGGTGTCACCTCCCCAGCTCTCGGCCCTGCCGGGAATTCGCCGGGCGCCAGCTCTGCCTCTGCCCCGGGGGCGGCCAGAGCCGGCGTGGCCGTCTGCGCGGCTCTGCCGGGCTGTGGGAGGGGGATCCCCCCGCGGGGCCGGCGGCCTGCCCGAGCCGTGTGCCTGCCCGGGGAAGGGAGTGCGGTCCTCCACCGAATCTTCCCAGCACCCCAGGGGTGCCTAGGCGGGGAGTGCGGGGCTGCCAGCCGGGACGCGGGGGGAGCCACGGCGGCGGGCGGGCCCTGGCGCTCCCGGAGCCGGCCCGGGTGCCCCCGCTCTCCCAAGGGGAGCCGTCGGGCTGAGTTTCCACCTGCCAAAAGGCGCATAAGGCCCAGGAGAAACCTCCTTGGCAGTACCTCGCTCCTCCGTAGTCTCCGGGCCCCGAGGAGAGCGACGAGTCGAGAAGAGAGACACTTTCATCCGGATGATTCTAACTGTGCTTAGTCTGCTGAGCAAAATTAAAGCCTTCTGATTTCAGCACTGTCAATAAATCCCGCGGTGAGGAGAAAAAGAAAAGAAAAGAAAAGAAAAGAAAAGAAAAGAAAAGAAAAGAAAAGAAAAAAAAGAAAAGAAAAGAAAAGAAAAGAAAAGAAAAGAAAAGAAAAGAAAAGAAAAGAAAAGAAAAGAAAAGAAAAGAAAAGAAAAGAAAAGAAAAGAAAAGAAAAGAAAAGAAAAGAAAAGAAAAGAAAAGAAAAGAAAAGAAAAGAAAAGAAAAGAAAAGAAAAGAAAAGAAAAGAAAAGAAAACTGAACGCGACCTCGGCTCATCCCCCTCCAACCGCGAAAGCCGCAAACCCACCCAGACTTTTCCCCCAGATAAAGGTTTGCCGGGCAAACAGGCAGGAAACTTGGCCGGGCCCGGAGCCCCCAGCGCTTTCCGCGCCCGCGGAGCCAGGCGCCGCCGGTCTCCGCACCCCGAGGGGGAGGCGCGGGAGGGCCCCCCTGCCCGCAGGGCCGCTCTCCGGGGAGTTCCCGAGGGTTGCCCGCTCCTCCCTCCGCCCTTCCCTCCCATGGAGCCGGGATGAAGCAAAGGAACAAAACTTGACACGGTGACGGCGGCGACAGGAAAACGCGCGGGATGGGGTGAAAACCCCGGTCCCGGGGCCGGAGGCTGCCGGGGGCGGGGGGGGGGGGGGGGGCGGCAGCTCCCAGCCCCCGTCCCCGCGTCCGCCGCTCCGGAGGAGACGCGCAGCTCCGTTTGGGGGAGTTCAAGTCCGACGGGGACAGAGAAGAGGAAGGCGAAAAGATGCCGTCGGGGGAAGCAACAGGAGGGGTCCCGTCCTCCCTTCCGGCAGGGCGGGCAGCTCCGGCGAGTCCCTCTCCCCTCCGGGCCTGGGGCTTCATCAGGATGGGACCGGGGGGCGATACCGGCCTACGGAGCCGCCGGTGCACCGCGGGGTGGAGAGGGGCGGGCGCCGGCTACGGGAGGGAAGGGTCGGGTCATCACTCGGAGGAATATTGCGAATATTTCTTCTCTCCCCCTTCCCGGCGATGTCGCTGCTCCCAACGCCCCCGGCTCGGCTGGGCGGAGCGGCGGGGCCCGGGTCTGCTCGGAGTCGCCTTAAGGCAAAGGAAAAATTTGGGGAAGTAACGCGAGGTTAAATCCTGGGCACAGGGAACCTCGCCAGGGAAATCGTTTCGGAAAAAGGCAGCACTGCTCCAGTACGATTGTTCGTCCTAACATTGCCTGGCGCGTCCAGCCTCTCCCGCTGCTTTCCTTTGCTACTGTTGCGTTGCTGATGCTGAAGGTAGGGAGAGAGGGAAAGAAAGAGGGAAAGAGGGAAAGAGGGAAAGAAGGAAAGAAAGAAGGAAAGAAAGAAGGAAAGAAAGAAGGAAAGAAAGAAAAAGGAAGGAAAGAAAGAAGGAAAGAAGGAAAGAAAGAAGGAAAGAAAGAAGGAAAGAAAGAAAAAGGAAGGAAAGAAAGAAGGAAAGAAAGAAGGAAAGAAAGAAGGAAAGAAAGAAGGAAAGAAAGAAAGAGAAAGAAAGAGAAAGAAAGAAAGAAAGAAAGAAGATAAATAGATAAATAAATAAAGAAAGAAAGAAAGAAAGAGAAAGAAAGAAAGAAAGAAGATAAATAGAGAAAGAAAGAAAGAAAAAGAAAGAAAGAAAAAGAGGAGCAACAAAAATAAGACAAGAAAGAAACATTGAGAAAGCAGGAGAAAAGGGAAGGTCTCAGCGCAGCAGAGCGGTGCGTGGGAGGTGCCACTGGCGGGCGCAGCCGGGTGGGAGCAGAGCCGCCCGGACACTTGCTGGCTGAGCCCGCGGGTAGCGGCAGAGCCGGGCCGGCCCTCCCGGTGGCGGCCGCGGGTGCTGGCGGCGGGGCGGGGGAGCCGGGCTGCCCCGGGGCGGGCTGTCTGCGGCCACCGCCGCCGCCTCTCCCCACCTGGGCAAGTGCCCGCCACCTCCCCCCCCCCCCCCCCCCCCCCCCCCCCGCCCTCGCATTTCGGAGAGGGAGGCGGAGGAGCTCCGGGCGTGCCGCTGTCCCTCTTCTGTCAGCATCAAAACTCCCCCCCGACGCCGGCAACAACGAAATTAAGCCCCGGGAGTGAGAAAATCAAATGTTTTCCTAATCCGGGCGTAGGAGAAGGGCGAAAATGTTAGCTGAGTGGTAGCTAAATCAAATCAACATGCTCTTCCCCGCCTTTTAATTCCTGTTTTCATAAAGGCAGAGAGCTTTGGTGAGGGAGGGAAATGTGATTTCTCTGGGAAGGCAGGCTGCTGGGGAGCAGACAGAGGATCAGGTGCGGACGCATCCCGCACCCCGCATCCCGCACAGCACCCGCGCCAGCATCAGGCGGGGCCGTGGGAACCGCCATCCACTCGTCGCCCAAAGTGCGGTGGCAGCGGCACGGCCGGTTCACCGGACAGATCGGGTTTTTAGAGGCTTCTCGGAATGGAAATTGTGAGTTTTCAAATCTGGGATTTTAATTATTGGATGCACTTTGAGGCAGTGCCCGATTTTGAATGCTCACACAGTTCCGGACGGAAACTGGATGTACTTTTCTTTTGCGTTGTGTTGCTATGAGAGAATATTAAATCTTGCCTTTCCCTTGAATTTATTGACCCGTCCAGCAACGCAGAATCGGATTCATTATATGAAGACTGGTTAAATCAGTATTACATATTTTTCTTGTGGGTTTGTTAGAAGGCTATTAGCTTTTATGGTTTTTGCTGTCTCTACTCACTTTTAATTTCATTCTGACATTTGACATCCGTGCTTTCAGTATAAAAATATTTCTAACTGTTAGCGTTATAATAAGGTAGTTTTTGATACTATTGAAGAAACACAGATTACTGCATTACAAGAAAGCTCTCGGTCAGCTGCCTGTGAGATGAGTGCTGCTGTAAGCGGCTTGTGCTGCCATACCGCACTGGGTGCTAATGCTGAAATTGGGTGGTTTCTAAATGGCGTTCATTTCATTTTAGAGAGGACAAGACGAGATTCCCTCACCGCATGCTGTTTTCGCTGAAAATGTGTTACTGGATTACATTTGGATTGACGGTATAATGCAGATTGATAGTATCTTGTCGTTCGACACTTTGACATCACCAAAGTGAACAGGCTGAAAGACTATTTTTTTTCTTGTGTTTATCACGACTTTGCTCTTCAGAAGTGAGGCAATATGAGGACAATGATTGGAAAGGGATGAGAAGACTGTCCTGGGCTGCAGTAGTCAAATTTTTCAGTCAGATAAACCTGGATATAATATTCCTCTGCCTGGATACAAGGAATTTCTTCACTATTTGTGTGTTTTCAAATTTGTTGGCAACAAGGGGTCAGAACAAAATTTCCCCCTGTTTGTTAAGTATGAAACTGGAGCCCTTACACAGACCTTTAAAGTATCCTGCAGATGACGACAGGATCGGGTCCATACCAGGCACTGTTTCAGAGGAGAATATAACCTTAAAGGAAATACCTGATGGGCATTGCAGTGAAGCTAATTAAGGATGGCATTTTATTTTCTGTATTTAAATAATGATTTGCAAAGCTTCTGGAAAATATATGGCATAAAACCTTAGTAATAAAATTTAAAATGTCAAAGACTAATTAATTAGAGACATGCAAATGCTAATCCTCTGATATATGGTATTTGCTACCAAAAGCCTGAAATTAGTTTCTGTAAACAATAAAAATCACTTAATCAACAGTTTGCATTTAACTGCTTCGTTTTTTTTTTTTTTTTCTGTAGTGAATGCACCTGAAACTTGCGTTTTATTTACAAAAAAGATTACACAAAATCAGTTTGAATGTTTCTAAAGCTATCAGATGTGCCGTGATATTAGGCAACTGTGGAATATTTTGGTGTCTTTGGAATGTAAGAAAAAAGCCCTGTCAGTATTGTTGAATATGCATCCACTAAATAGTTTATTTTTAGATGCTTGTTAAAATTCGCACTACCTCCAAAATCCTGAAAACATCCAGCTGTTGCAGAGCTGAGACTGTGATGCACACTTCCCATATGCAGAGCTCAGACGGTGGTGCACGCTTCACACATGCGGAGTGGGCTAAACCTGGCATTCCTGGCCAACAAACTTGTCACATACTTTTGAATCACGGCTGGCTTGTCACTGCTTTGAAGGATAATAATGCTGTTCAAAGCCCTGTATTTGTTTTCTCTTTTGCCTTTACGTTCTGGGCCCATATTCGCACCTAAAATGTCAATGTTCTCCCATGGGCAAGTTTTCTTTGTCTTTCTTTCTGGCCTTTCACATCACTTGCATTTTTTTTTTGCACTCTTACTACTGTGAACTTTCTCCATCTACTATATTTGACACTGAAACTCACTGACTGATTTCTAAGAACCCTCTCCCTCACTGCTTTATTAGATAGTCGGCAGTTACGGAGTTAGTCTCGAAGTCACATAGGCTGTTTAAATACCAGCTACAAACAAAGTAGGAGATGGATGGAGAACACATAAGAGCTCCCCCCTACTCCCCCCCATATCCTCCCCATCAGAAACCCCAAGATGTGCTGTGGTTTAGTAAGCTTCTCAAACGTTTAATGTTATCTTAGGCCAGAGTGAATACTTTGGTGTTATAACAACTGAAGATAGAAATGTTTTGCTGTCTCAGAAACAAATAATTTTAATGCAATTAATTTCTCATAGTTATAGTGAAAGCAAATAAAGCCATAGAAATTATTGAATAACTCTTCCACAAGACATTTGAAATCATGGAAGTCTCACTAAAGAGAAAGAAAAAAAAAATCCTTGTCTCATTTTGTATCTCAATTTTAAACAATGGATATCTCAACTGAATATTTACGGGTTGTTAATAGGCTAGTACAAATTCTAGAAGACACAACAAAAATTATCTGCAGTCTATTCACAAACCTTTGCCATGTCTCAGTGTTTGGGGATGGGCGTATGGACTGCCTTCACCACCCTTGAATAGAACTCTATTGTGTGGGCTTGTTCCATTGGGATCAATGGGACGACATGTGCAATGAGATGCTAATGAACACCAGAAATGATGGTAAAATCTGGCCCAGCTAAGGCGTAAGGCTGTTTTTAGAAATCACTTCTGCATCTCTTGCTATACTGCTTTTAGTTAAGCTGTTGAAACTTCATATGTTCAGTGAGGCTTTACTAGACAGAATAAGTTTTTTGTGCCATTTAAATCACATTTTCCCACCCTTGCAAATTGAATCACTCTCCATTCTCATCTTGTTTAAAGTTGCAGCTGAAATAAGGCAGTCTGTTTTCAGCGGCAATTGCACCGTTAATGTAAATGCGGTTCCACAAATTGAAAATAAAATACACTGGAGGAAAATAACATCAAGCACAAGTACAAAAGAGAAGAATGATGGTCAGAAAGCAGGGAAAGCATAGGAAAGGATAGTGTTGGCAGCATATAGCCCCATGGACATTGCCCCACCACACCTGCAGAACCCTCTCCTCGTCCTCAGAAATGTTCATGTCTTGCACAAGGGGGACAACAGTCCCAGGCGCATCTCAGAGAAGTCCTGAAGCAGCAGTTTAACTGCAGGGGGAATTGTGCTAGGCGAGTGCTTAAGGCCAGGCACAGGGCTGCTGTGCTGTGGGAGACTGGTGACTGCAGGGCCCATCAGTGGCCTTTCTTGGTCCTCCAGTTCTTCAGCCTGGGTTGGGACATAGGATTGGGATGGGTCATTTGACTGGAAGACCTACAAGCCTATGGGTATGATGCTGGGAGGCTGCGATTTTTCACAGCTTGGAGCAGGCTTAGAAGTGTTCAGACACAATAGTGAAGGGGATCATAAAAATCCTACCTCTGTCTCTTAAAAGAGAGAGAGAGAAGGGGAGAAGACTAGGTCCACTGACACCGTCTTTTCTCATCAGCTTATGGCAAAGGTTAATTATTAACTATTGAAACACTGACGAACTCTGGTGTTTGTTTGCTTATTATGAGGCCTGTCAGGGCCAGAACCAAACCTTACTGAAGCTGACTGATGTCTCTCGGTTTCAATAGACTCAGAGGTCAGGCCCCTAAAATTCAAATCACCAGTGCAGTTCCTTGCAATAAAGAACCAGTGAGTACTGTAAGGAAGGTCTTAATTACTCCAATGAGATCACTTAGTTTTTAAACAAAAATGCTTTAATTAGGGGCAGGTCCTTTCATATCTGTTTCCCAAGGAGGAAATTGATTAGCGAAATGTTAATAATAAGAACTCCAGAGAGCCCATGTCAGCCAGAGACACCGAGATCAGCTAAGGGAGCTCACAGTTTCTTTTCAGCCACCGATGCTGAGCAAAACTGTTTCCAGGGAAGGACCTGTGAGTGAAAAGCAAGCCATCTTCCCTAGTTTGTTAATACTGCTTCTGCAACCACTTTGCCTGTTATTTTGCACCTGAACCAGATGCAGCAGTTTCGTGTATCCAGACCTAGGCTGAAGTCATCATCTCTTTTTCTGTGTCAGGAAGACACTTTGTCGCAGGCATGCTTAGCTGGGCCCCTGGTAAATCGCTACCTTCACGTGGAACTCAGTGGCTAGAGATATTGCCAGCAAATTTAACTTGGAGAGGAAATACACGGGGCATGAATGACTCCTTGGTGGAGGTTACCGCCCCAAGTTCTCTGCCTGTCTGTTGGAAATGCTGCTGGCTGGAAGCACGGGATGGAACAGGATCTTGGAAGCTGCAGCCACTTCTCAACCACTTTGTACACAGCAAAACAAGCAGTTGGCACTGCTCCAACACTAGCCCTTTTTCTTTCAGGTATTTTGTATACTCAGGGGGGGTGAGAGCTCTGAGGTTCTTCCAGGCACAAAGAGTATCATTCTGGAGTGGGATCACACACACACACAGAACAAGGAAAATCCTTTGCCTCTTAGTTGCCCAAACACCATTTTGCATGGAGCTCAATAAATACTTTATCCTCTCATCATTAACTCTCACTAACCTGTAGTTCAGACCCAAAAAAGATGGATATATTGAGATGTGCAAAACCTTCACTGAGGGAAGTACTGTGTAAATAGGTAAGACAGACGGGACAGACCAGGCACAATAAGCTGAATGATAAAATGTAAAGGGGAAGAAGTAAGAAATTGTATAGCTCTGTATGACTGATGTTCACAGCCGCAGAGGAAAGCAATTCTTCATTACTTTACTACTTCATTAAATTAAATAAAATTTAAAATTAAGTTCATAGGTGCATCGGTTTTGTGTTGTCTTCTCTTCTTCTTATCAGCTTTGTTACTAAATGAACATCTTCTCCACAGCTGGCAGGCACCTGAAATAGATAATCAGTGTGTTGCAGTTCCAGATTTTGCAGATATCGCTACCTTTTTTCTAAATTGCAGAGGTCTAGTCTTGGGTCATTAGTGTATGTGAACTACTCAGAGCGCTCTGAAGATTTGGGGAGTGTGTACAGATATGAAAGCCTCTCTGCAGTTCAGTGTTGTAAGGATTTCCACCTATCTGAAATGCTATGGAGTCACTTGCACACTGCAAAATTTTGTGACATATCAAAATCAACAGAATTCATACACTTAGTTCCTTTAATCTGGATATTCACGCACCCTTTCCCACATATTTTTATTGAAGTAAGACTTGGAGTTGCAAAAATAGCAAGTTAACAAAATATTAGCTCAAACTCGGCCCATTTTATCAAAGAGAGTAAAGACCCACTGGACTTTATATGGCTTGCTCTGGTATTAGTAGATTAGTATTTAATGTATTGACTTCGGCTAATACTCACCCAGGACTCTGTGCCTTTTAAACATAAAAGTAAACGGAAATAATTGAGAGCATCTTCGATATTTTAGCAGATTTCAGTTTCCTTCAGCCTATTTCATATACCCTGAAATGTCATTTCTGGGCTAAAAATTGTGGGACAAATACACACTTATTACAAATTTTTAAAATCACTTAAAAGATACTCTGTAGGGTATGAAAAGTTTTCCTTTATTATTTTTTTTTTCATCTGGTTGTATATGTTCCTGTCCCTTACAAGTCATGGCAACAATATAGTATTCCACGAGACCTTTTATCCTAGTGAGCAGAAAGTGAGCAGAAAGACTGAACAAAAGAATGAATTAATTAATTAATGGATGAATGTATTAAAAAAAGGCTCCACCTGCTCTGCTCCAAAAATCTCTCACTATACTACAGAGAGGTTTGTTACAATGACTAATATTAAAGCCTTCCCCTTAATTTTTGAACAGTATGATTTGTTTACATTTGGAGTGATTGCCAAAATGCAAACTATGTGGCATAGACTGTGCCTTTACTGCTGTGTCTCATATCAGGAAATCACCACTGTCATTGCCCTAAAGGCAACAAGGAAGGCAGCCTACCAAAAATGGAAGGGACAAAAAGCAGATTTTCCTATTGCTTTATCAGAATGCCTAAAACACTTGTTTAATCTTAAGGCTTTGCCTTGCCCACATGAACAGTTCACTTATACGTGAAAGATTTAGCTTAATACGAGCAAAGGCACTCTTCTAAGAATTTTGTGCCTTTGTGTTCCAAACCCAGTGACGCTTCCTTGTCTTCCAGTGACAGAGAAAATATGCCATAGCAAACTGCATGGGAGAGGACCTTGATTTGCCTACCAAACCCCTGCAGAGATTGCCAGAAGTCTGCAGAAGGGCTGCTCTAAACAGAGAAACAGGAAAGCCACGGTACTTCTGCCTTCTTGTCGGGGTTATTGCAAAGCCTCACCAGTGGTTCCGAAGGAAAAGACTTGGTGGCTAAGGGGTACTGGATTGGGGCGGGGGGGGGGGGGGAGAGGAATTTGTGTGTGTCCCCCTTCTTGGACAAAGGGCCCTGTCCCCCGCAGGAAGGTGCTGAAATGCAAAGCAAGCTCCCAGCTCCTTTTCTCTCTCTTGGTGGCATTTGGAAGTGTAAAGCTTTGAATACCAATTGCTTGAACTGGACATATGTGAATCTCTTCTAATCCTACTAATCCCGTCCCCAAGTGCTTCTTTGTATGTGGAGGCAACACACATAGATCTAAGTGAAAGTGGCCGTAATCCTGGAAATGTGGAAAAATGTCCCAGTGTGGGAGTTGGGAGAGGGAAAAGCTCCCTGGCGGAGGGGACCCGCTGGAAGAGCATTGTGTTTGCGGGGTGAGCGAGGGGCGGCAGTGGGGGCAGGGAAGACATGAAGGAGAGCTCTCACCTTCCTTGAGCTGAGAGGAGGAAAGCAAACCCACCCAGCGGGAAAGCTCCCTTGCAAACAGCCATCGCACACTTGAGCAAACCCGCAGAACTGAGACAAAGTTTCCAAACGCTGGGAAATTCACCCACCGGCAGCTTTCAGCAGTGTGAGCTCAGCAGGCTAGGCACTAATGTGCTGACTTCATTATTTCCCAACCTCGCCCCGCTGAATGGCAGATTTGTGTAGGGAATGGTGGGCTAGCGCTCGGTCCTTCCCTGGCCACAAAGATATGGAGGGGAGCTGGGATTGTGGCCCCAGTCAAGTGCCCTGGCTCTCTCTCTTACAGGGGACCCTCTTACTCTGTGCAGAGGCGAGAATCAGGCTGTGTAAGCAGGTGTCTTTGCCGAACACTAACAGGGTGGCAGAGACGTCAGGTTGCAAGTGATCAGTTGTGTTATTCATTCAGCCTCTCTGAAAACTGATTTCAGGCATCAAATCCTCTAACCATATGTAGGTAAAAGGATAGAGACGGGAGAAGTTTCCACTTCTTTGATTCAACACTGAAGCCTCAGTATTTGATCGGGCTGTTACTTAAAATTACATCCACCTGGATACTAGCAAACCCTATAGGTTTTCCAAATATACAAGTCATATAATTCAGCCATGCGAATTTCCTAAATGTCAGACAGCTAATTTACATTTTCTTGGCTAGTCGCTGAATAAAGCCTGTTTATACCCCACAGTAGATAGTGTACAAGGAAATTAATCTGGTTTTTGTATGTGCTTTCACAAGTTTTTAAAATATGGAGCAATTGATAACATTATTTACCAGCCAAATCTTTATTTTGCTCAATAAATCTCTAGATAAAACCATGTTAGGTAAGAAAATCTAAGGCTATATATTCTCTGGGAGTTGACTTTTTTATTACCTCACCAGACTTTGTGCTTTCATAAATAAGTGTCAGCTGAAATTAACCTGCTGTTTAGAGATAGTATAAAGCATCCCAAAATCAGCCTGGGGACTGGGGGTCCTTTTCTTTTTTTTTTTTTTTTTTTTTTGCACATGAACCTGCTGAATGTCATAGGGACAGAAAATGAGGGTAGATACTTAACTTTGCATTGATAAAGCAATAAGATTTTCTCTTGGAAACATGCTAAGCCAAACCCCACAATGCACAAAAATCTTTTCATTAGCAGGAAACAGCTCAGGGAAGAGCTCTGCTGTGTGCATCACAGAACATGTGAGGTGAAACGGAATGAGAATAAAATGCTAGCTAAGCCTGGTACCGGTGGAGCCATGTGGACTTGACCCCGCTGCTGGCCATGGAAGCACTGCTCACGTGAAGAACTGTTACCAGTCCTGGCATGGAAGCGACACTGCTGGTATTATGCTGGTGATCTCCTGTGATTCCTGCCTGCAGCTTGGCCAGCATGCCACCCCGCGGGCTGGCGTCAGAGGGGGCCTGGCAGAGTCCAGCCCTTCAGGGCAGCGAAAATCCCCAGGGTCAGGGTACACGGGCACACTTGTCCCTTACGTTATGCTTCCCAAATGGGGAAGAGAAGCGAAACAATTTGTCTACAGGGGAGCTGGCTTCATTTGTATTAGATGGCCTTGTGGCCCACAGGTGCCTGTGGCACTCACCCACTCAGGATTCTGTGCGTTTTGCCAGCGCAGCGTGGTGATTTGATTTCTGACGGCCTCAGGCCCTGCTGCCCTCCTGCCAGCAGGCCACATCTGCACCCTGGGGCGCAGCAGGGCTGTGGCTGCCACCGAGTCCCCCAGAGCACTCACAAGGCGCCTGCCAGCCGAGACCTCCGGGCGGCAGGGGGAGTGCTGGGCTGGCCTGGCACCTCCCTGGGTCAATCTGCACTGGAAACCTGGGGCTGCTCAGCCCTCACGGCCCATATTGCTCCCTGCTGTGAGCGGCTCACGCTGCCATCCTCGAGGGCTGCCTCTGGGGAGCAAAGGGTCAGAGGCACGCCCGTTTCCCCCTGGGCAGCCCTCGCTCCTGGCCGAGCCCCAGGATGGCACCCCCTGCCCCGGGGGCACCACAGGGATCCCCCCAGCACCAAGCTCAAGGTTGCCTAGCAACCCAGGGCTGCCTAGCAACCAATGCCTCACAGCCCCGGCTGGCGGCAGCCAATCAGAATGTCCCACCCCAGGCAGCCGGTGCCATTTTGTCTCTCGGTGCTGGGAGGTGTGATGGATCCCAGGCTGTCTCCAGGCCCTGAGGCCAGTAGGCAGCAAATGGCCCGTGGCCATATTGCTGGGGTCCCCTCCAGGAGAAGTTGTCCACATGAGCACTTCTTGCTGGGTGGAAGCCACAGCCGTGCGGTGGCCCAGGCCAAAGCCAGTTGGCCATTTCACGGCACAACCGATCAACCCCTCAGCCTTGCTTGTGCCCTGGCACCAGCCAGTCTGCCAGCATGTGTGGTGCTGTGGTGTCCCTCAGCTGCTGCTGCGCACGCCGTGGCTGCTGACCCCGTTGCCTCCCCCTTGCACCCCTCTGTTCCGAGGCCATTTTGAACAGGCCCCCGGCACTCTCCACAGTCTCCAACAGACGTCTTGGCACATCAACATTCAAGCATGGGCAAGATTTTTTTCCCTGATACTGCCATAAATCAAGGGCGTTATATTCAGGGTACATAAGCCTGCACAGAGGGGTGGCAGCAGGGCCTGTAAGAAACAGGCACCACTGGCATGTGAGCACAGGTACTTTTCAGAGGTGTGCAGCCGGACAAAATTCTTAGGATGTTGCCTGTGTTTTGTGGACCCCTCCTCCCAGGGTCTTGAAGTCTAGACCTGTAGGCCATGGCTCTCAATGCAGTCCGGGTGGGCCTGGGGAGAGCCACCTACTCACCAGCTTTGGCAGGCTTCTCGGTGACCAATAATGACAGCTGGCTGCAGTCTGACCAAGCCTCTGCTCAGGGCCTGTCAGAGCATAAGGGCGATGCCCTGGCCAGCAGCAGTGGGGTTTCTGGAGCATACAGAGCTGTGTCTCCTGACTCCCCTCAGGTGGGTGCTGACCCAGACACCAGGCTTCATGTTGGCCCCAGGTTAGAAGTGACGAAGAGGATGTGGAAAGGCTCGGTTTTGGCTTGTGGGGACCCAGTGTGGTCCCTGATGGCATTCAGGCTTCAAAGGCCAAAGGGTTAAACACTAATTTTGTCACACTGCCCAACTAGCTAAGACAGGCCCTGAAGGAGTTGTGTGGCTCCAACCACAGACCCATTTGTTATGAGGTGATAGCTGGTAACAGTGCAAGCAAGGTAATATCTATGTCACGCCAAGCCAAGCCAAACCTGTGTTGTACTGGGCAGTGGGAATACAGGACATGAGGCACAACTGACTTGATGTCAAGACAAGATTTGCTGGTTGGCAAAGGGCCATGCCTGGGGGAGACCCAAAGGGTAGGACAGTGCAAGTGTGACCAGGCCAGCCTCAGCCTGTCGTGTAGCTCTGCAAGGGAGTGGGCTGCTGCCGGTGGTGTAGTCCTCATTTGCAACAACAATCTGTAGCATATGCACTGAAATATGTCGCAGTGAAGAAAATCAAGCCTAGACGTTGCTGTCTCTGCTTGTCAACAGACATCTTGGCACCTCAACATTCGAGCATGGGCAAGATTTTTTTCCCTGATACTGCCATAAATCAAGGGCATTATATTCAGGGTACATAAGCTAGGATTCTCATTGTCATTTTGTTCTCTTTGATGGATTCACACCAGCTAGGGATCTGACCCTGTTTCTACAATCTGCCCCAAATGCCAAAAAATCAGTTTGTTTCAGTTTAAATCAATGAAGCGTTAATATCTTTAAAACAATTTATTTCAAATGGTTGCAAACAAAATTAAGAGATGTGACACTCTGTAGGCTGAAGGAAAATCAGTGAAATCAACTGGGTAAGTTTGGAACTTAATATTTACTGTTGGGATCTACACAAATTCAAGAGCCAAAGGCAAGCTTAGTTGGATTAGTGCTTCAGTGGTCCTTCATTATCCATTTCTCCCTCAGTGACACGATTTGTGTCTTCCGTTAGCTGTGCTTATTAAATGAAAATGATGAAGGATTGAGGCAAAAGTACATACATAGAAAGAGGATGTTGAATCTTGCTAGTCTTGTTTAGAATGTTACCGCATTTCATTACACAGGAAACGTCATTGAGGTTTCCTCCATGTTCTTCCAGTGTTAAGTCTCAGAACCTCACTTGATCATTGGAAAACAGAGACACAGAAATGCGTTACAGTTCAGTTACTTGACAGTCAGAAGACAGGCAAAAAGCAGAATCAGATCCACCTGACCGTAGGGTTTCTGAGCACAGACCACTCTTTTCTTCCTCTGGTTTACGTTGTGATAACAACCGGAGAATGATGTGATAACAACCGGAGAACGACTTGTGTGTAAGAAGATCTCAGACAGCCTCTTGTGAGGCAAGCCCTATAACGGTGTGAGTTCAGGCTTGGCTTTGCTTCAAACACTCTTGACACTGTGCCAGTTTTACAGTTATCTTGCACAAGGAGGTCCTGATGCACTGGAGAATCAGGCTGCTGCTCTGGAAGGTGAACACATATCAGTTCGGCCCGTGTCGTGGGAAAGTCAGAGCCATGTAAATAACTTGAACTCAACAAATTTTTCTCTTGATATTGGAGCACCAGCTGGTGTGAACTATGAGGTTGGATCCAGTCACAGAGTAAAAAGAGGGAAGGGATTTGCATGTGGCACAAGCAATCCAGGGGACATGAGCATAATATCTAGTCAAGTCTCTAGTTAAGTCTGCAGCTGAATCTGAAATCATCCCATCTATTTACTCATTGTGCGGGTAGAAACTATTTCCCAGGGCACATTTCAAACAGCCTTTTAAATAGCCTGTTAAACCGAAATAAATATGGCCACATTACTTTTTAATTTCTCACTGTTTCAAACCAGGTTTAATTAGGCACACCGCAACCTTGGAAAAGTCTAAGAAACAGGGAAGTGATATTGATTCTTTATTATCACTTTAATTGTCTATTCTGATGTGTTAAAACTGAAACAATCTTCCAGCTGCAGTGTCTAATGAACTCCAAGATCAAACGAGATCTTGCTAATTATGGAGTTAATGAGGACAAGTTCACAGGCAGAGTTAAGTTAGTAATTACATGTTTCAAAGCATCTTGAAGCTCAATAAGATCTTCATTTGGTGCTATAATGGTATACATTTTGCATTTCTTCTTTCTGAACATGTTACAGAAGGGCACCCTATGTATGGTATATGCTGCTAATCGTGTGCAAGCGGCACAAAGGCGGCTTCAATAAATTAAGACACTGGCTGTTTATAAATCAACTCAACATTGAAATCTCATTTACATTTCTGCTATCCCATGTAATGTGTTTACACACAAATAATGTCAACATTAGCATGGGAGGGGAAGAAATTTAAATTCCACAGCATGTTTCTGGAGCCAAACCGTCAAGGAAAGGCAATCAACACTTTAAATGAGCATACAGGCAACTAGATATTAAAAAAGAAGCACTACTAAATCAGGCCTTTGAACTCACAGTAGCAAAATGAACCTTACAGCTGTATCCATTTCAAGAGAATGCTAACGCTGGGCACAAGTGGGACAGGACAACCAAGGCAGTGCTGTGTTTAAAGCAAGTTATTCTTCTCGGTTCTTCCAGTTAAGCTTCTACGTAAAAATTATAATTTCTAGGACTTTTTGTAATCAGTTTATTCTCTGTTTGTCTCCTGCTTTCCCAAATTTCTCTTTTAAAATTGATGGTAACCTCGGACTCTTTATAGCTGTACCTTCTGTCCCAATAAACACTCTTAAAGTGTCTGCAAGATTTGTAATTGCAAAAAAAAAGGTGGACAACCAGATTGCTGCACCTGCATTGCTTAGTGCAAGCGGTGGCAGTTTGTCATGGTGGCAAGAGTTTGACCGCATCCAGCAAATAACCATGCTAGATTAAGTAATCCATTTCATGTGCTTTGCATTAAGCAAACCATGTCATATGGAAATAAAGATCATTTGACATGTTGTGGTTGCTTTAGAGCTCACAGTCCTGGATGAAGAACAGTGGAGCAGGAGATATCAGATAAAGGTTCAGGGATACCAGCAGTGACCATGAATCCCTGCACAGTCCAGACAAGCAATGGAGCCTGAGGTAGTGCTGAGTAACACAGCTACCTCTTGATTTAGAACTGTAAATATATATATTATTTCAAATTTCTCCTACAAGTATGTGGGAGAGACATCTCCATTTGAAGAAGTGGAGAAGGCTAGGTGCACATCACTGAAATTAATTTTTTTTTGTCATCAAATCTGTTTTTTTTTATACAATGTAGCTCTTCAGGATGTGGTTATGTGAGCCATTTTTTTTGGCATCAGTCTTGATTTATTTGATTCTTTCTCCTGCATCGTGTCCTCCACTATGCCTCTACAGCCATTTTCATCACCCCTATGGCAAACCATACCAAGGAATGGATTTAGGTGATAAATAAAACGTTGTTATATTTTTTTTGTGGATTATATTTCAACCAGATTAATTCATGTCTTCATTTACCACAGTGCTACAAAACCCATTTTGCTAACACAGAAGGGGACAGAGTGGAGTGGAAATAGAGGTGTAAAGGAAACGTGGTGGAGAGAGGACAATTAGAGGTGGTTTAAACAGCCCTGCCACAATATGTATCACAGTCTCAGTGTACTGATTCAAAATATGCTTTCCTACCCCAAGCTGAAGACAAAATTCTGTTTCATAGCAACTCTCAATACATGAATTTTCCAGCCTCTGCTTTTCTCCAAAGGCATCACCTAGGCCCCCAGCATGACATTTGGAGAGATATCTGTTACTCAGTCTGCAAGCTAAGCTCGAATTAGATGCATATTTAAACAGAGTATTTAAACCCCAATTTTTCAGAAACTCATAGGTGGGATGGCAGTATTAAGATGCTCTCTTTTGTGGCCAGCTGACATGGCACAGCAGTTTCTACCCTTTTGGCTGAGTTTCATTTGGAGGTTAGTGTTCATGTCCATCAGGAGCTCCGAATAAAAAAAATAAAAAAAAGTACAATCCGTGCCACTAAAGTTTTCCTGGCTGTACCCACATAGGTTTAAATCAGTCCTCAGAGCAATTTCCTCTCTTACGGCTGCTTAACGGCCTCCTGTCTGACTGCACTGCAATGGATCCTTGCCCTTCCAGTACTGGCAAAGTGAGGCAGGACAGCTCTTGCACTTCTCTCTCCCTGCTGCTGCTCCCGTTTGCTGCCCAGTGCTTAGCTCCCTGCCATTTTGGCCAGTGGGTCTGGCAGTGTTTCTCTTGGCCACCCTCACTTCCTCAGGTGAATTGGTTTCCGTTTCGTGGCTCCATGTGGGGGACTTGGCATCTGAAATACATATCCCTGCCGTCCTTTCTGACCCTGTAGGAGGGTAGGCGGTGCCTAGTTCAGCCTCTCTCAGCATCACCACAAGCTACCTTAGGCACGTTTTTGTTCAGCGTCTTGGCTGTTGTTCCTCTTGTTCTGTGGTGCAAAACTCTTCTCCAGGCCTGGTCTGGAGAACTTCGACCTCTCACCTGGGGCTGTGAATAGCGTGGTGAGGGAAACCGCTGAGCCCGCAGTGCCAAGGGTGAGCATCTTGTTCTCTGTGTAGATATAGCTTTCTCACTGGCAGATACCTTGAGAAGTCAAAATTGGTTTAGAAAATAGAGTTAGAAATATAAAAGGGTCCTGGAGAAGCTCCTGGGTCAGGGAAAGGACATAAAAGAGAAGCTAGACATGAGAGGAAAACCTTGAGATCATGCTGGGTAGAGCGACTCTGATTTTGAGTTATACTTGAATAATTTGCGTGAGCAACCACTGGTGCAGCATGATGCCAGTCCTTTCTAAGCTGAGGAGAGTACTGGCCATCTAATAGATGAGAATCTTTTTCCCTATTACTTCTTCATGGAATCAAAAAATCCTCTAACATAATTTTAATCAGAATGATCTTTTTCCATATAGCACAAATTCTAACTCGTCATTTTGTTAACTTTGTACATAGTTGTGCAACGAATCCTTTTAAGCAGTCCCTCAGTAGTACCAAAGGTTTGCTTATACCACTTAAAATGGGGAATGTTTTCCCATCCTACGTGGTCTTTGGTTTCCATGCCTTTCAATGTGATTTCTGCTTTGTTCCTTTTCTGTGCTAGGAGACGATAATGAGGTTCACACACCTTCTGCTCTGGTGCTTGGAAATCTACCCTGGGTTTAGCTCAGCTGCATCGAGCTGAGAGGTTTCCCCTTGCATGCCGCCAATTTTCAGTGCGCTCATATGTGGCTGACGCGGTAGGGGGCTAATCCCAACAGCAAACATTATACTTTTCCGTACTCACTTGCACTTTGGAATCAAGGGTAAAAAGTTCTCTTTGAAGCCCCTTTTCTCTGAACGGTCTGGCAAGCTAACGTGGACTTCCCAGACTCTGGCCAGAATTCAAATGTATTGCAGTGCAGCTCAGTGACTGTAGCAATTGTCCCAGGCCCTCCCAGCACACCAGTCTTCCTGTGGCATGGGATCAGAAGGACACACTTCTTTTCCAAGAAGTAGGAAGCTGCTTATTTAAGCGCAACTGCAGCCAACTTTCTTGAGCAAAGTTTACCCACAGAGAATTTGCCTATTTTGGTCAATCCACTATCTCCGATGCCTTATGTTGCAGCACACACCATTGTGGAAACAGAAAATAGGTGATATACTGAAATTATTTTCGATCACTGGACATGGGTTGAGCTGGCAAGTCTGACCACTGGAATAATGTTCAAAAGCTCATGCCCTTTTCCATTTGAATAACAATAGAGACACATTCTGTGCTCAATCTGGAAATGAATGTTGCCCACATTTGGATCTCAGTGGGAGCTGTGCATGTGGAATTTGGCCCAAAGAGTCATGTTACAAGACACTGTTTCCCCTTGCCCTGCTCCAAATCCTGATTCTTTCTATTTGTAGACAGCTGACTGTGAGAGAGGCTGTGTTAAAGCAAGTATCTGCCTGAAAAAGATTTTTGCTGCAGATATGTATGCAGATGGAACAAAATAATCCTACTGATCTCTTGGGGGTTGCTCAGAACTGGACTGGCACAAGAACTGCACCTGTTGTGTGTCACACTGGACGGGCATTTTTATACCGATTCCTTTTTACCAGTTCCTTGAATTCATAGGCAGGTCTTCCTTCTAGCTATGTTTCCAAAGAAGAAAGACAATGTTCGCAGCATTACATATTTGCAACTGTTTCCTATATTAGTCTGATTTTATTGGAACACTAGTAAATTTTCAGATTCAGTGCACTGCAGAAAATTGGACGCTTAATGCACTCAGTTTCAACTCTTTGAAACCAGGAAATTAAAAAGGATCACATGCAGGCGTCTGGGGAGGAATCTCCTTTCTTCCTTACACGCAGGAAGGGCGAAGCTTCCAATGAGACTAAATCAGAAGAGGGCCTAAACTTCTTCAGTGTGCACAGGTTTTTAGCCGTGAACATTACTCATTTAGATTTCTTTGATACTCACAGATAAATGCATAGTGGAGATTAAATTTCCTGTTGAGAGTGGTGATGGATGACTGGGACATGGTCCTAAAAACTGGTAAGCAAAGGGATCATTCCTCTCAATAGAAAGACCGACTTACATGTGTGGCTTCCACCTCCTCTGGGTGGGCAGGATCCTTGGACAGGAGGCACCTTTGCTTTGCAAGAGGATGAAGGGGAGAGGAAATGTGATTTACCTCTAAACTTTTTCTCCCGGGCAAATCTGCTTTCTGAATTTGACCTGAATTTTCAAGTAGGATGGAATGACACAGACTTCATTCAGAGGTGAATTTCTTAGTAAGCAGATAGTTTTCTTTGATACTACTCTCTCCATGTAACATCTGCAGATGAACCTTTGGCTTAAAATGAAATCCTCCAGAGCAGCGTGTTTTCCCCTTCCTCTGTTAGAGCCACAAAAAGCCACAGGACATCAAGGATAACAGCTCTGCGCTCAGGCAAGCTTAAAAGTGATGGCTTTGCTTCCCCATGTGATTTACATCTCCTGGACTTCACAGATATTTTACTTTACATTATTGCAGGTAGGAACAGTATGGACCCACATATTTCTCTTTCTGATCTGTTACTTGTCTCCGCCTTGTCATGTTTTTCCATATAGAAAGCTCTTCATGGTAACTCACTCACCGTGCAATAGTCTCTAGAGCTGCTGCATAAATGTGGCTCTGAAAACCTACCTGAGAGCTGCTGGTGGACCGTGGTGCATCAGAATCCATTTCAATCCCTTAGAGCCACTCCAGTGTTGCTGAGGGGTTATTAGAGGCGAAAAAATGCAGAAGTACATTTCTCCACTATTCTACATAGTCACTTATGGTACACTTAGCAAAGCTAACATAAATAGATGTGATTGTGAAACATTCATCAGTCACTGTGCAGTATATAGCCTCAGCCTTGACAGTACTTGGGCATTAATATTAGAGCTCTCAAGCACACTCCCAGCATCCCAAACTCTGCAAATGGAAGACCACATGAAGAGGTTACTGCTCTTGTGTAGGAGGACTTAGTACTTTTCTGGCACGTTATGTGTTAGATTTCAGAGGCATTGCACTAATGAGAACAAGAACTTCCCTGCTCTTGAAGGTCCTACCCTGTAGGGCTTAGAAATCCTTCCTGTGACACTGCCTTTTCAGCTTGCTTGACTACTTACCAAGGTCTTTATTTTTTCTTCCAGGGAAAGGAGGGAGGAGGGGACTTTTTCCCTAGACCTCTTGTTCTCTCTGTTTTGCTTTGAATGTTGCGGTGTGTTTGGTTCCCCCCTCCCAACGTGCTCGGATAACCCAAAAGAAAGAGAAGGCCCTTTTTTTTTTTTTTTTTTTTTTTCATCCCTTTTCCCTGAGGAGACAGAGAGAGAGAGAGGGGGGAAAAAAGAAAGATTAAGATGTAAGCTGGCTAGATAAGCCTGGAACTGGGTTTATTACTACTGCTGAATGAGAGTACAAGGATATAAAAGCAAACCTGCTTTACTGGAGCTGGAGCGAGGTTGGTGGGAGACCTACGCTGATTGTGTGCCACTCCGAGAAGGGATGTTTCATTAATTACACATTAACTATGTGCACTGAGGAGGAGGCAGAGGATAAAAAATGCAGATGTTTCTGCTGCCCGACAGAATGAAAACCACTCTTGATCCTGTCAAAAGAACATTTTGAATCAAAGGGCTCCACAGAAGTGGAAGAATGAGTTTTGTGGCTGAGCGCAATGGTGCGGCCTTTTAATCATTAAACCCTTTTATAGCAGTAAAATGAACATCCATTGTCATGGCCACTCCAATGGGGCCATCAGAGCTGGTGAAAAGGGAATGCTTTACGAAGGGCACTAAAACAGGACACAACCAGCCCCGCTGCTGGATTTCTAAAGGTAACAACAGCAGTGCATGACAAAGAATGAAAAGATGGCCCAGGTTGGTTTGCTTAAATTACTTTCCTCCCCAAGCCCTCCTTACAAGCTAAACATGCAGCAGATATAATGAGCATTAGGACTTCACAGGCTAGCAGTTCCCCTCCTTTGTTTCCTCAGAGTTTTACTGTCTTGGTTTAATTTTTTCTGTTCTTTAAGTGAAGGCTCTTTAGGAAAACGGATTGAAATGTTGTTTTATTCTTAATCACTCTCTACAGTTGTAGTAAAGCCATTAGCATTGTGAGAGGAATGAACCTCTCCTCTTGTATCCACGCCACCCCCACCTCGCCAAATACGCAGGGACAGCACCGCTTTAAGACTGTTTTTCAAATAAAACATCTCCAAGCCATTTTTAGAAAGCAGACTTAATTTTAATTTGTCAGGCATGACCCTGGAGTTTTAGTTATATCCCTTCCTTGCTTCTTTCTTCTCCTTCCCTTTAATTTCTCAGTAGAAATGATTCAATAAACTATTTCTCACATCAGTCTAGGAAGAATTGAAAGATTTATTTCCCAAAGTTCATATAAGCCTTGGAAAACCATATCGTCAGGTTTTTTGGAGCAGAACTTGTCAGAGAAAAGTAACCTCATTTCATGGGGAATTTCATATCTAGGTTTTGTTCCAACAGGAAACAAAAGGGAATAAAATCCCAGCTCCTAGGCAATGCAGCTGACGGACACCCTGGTACCATGAATCTCGACTTTCTGGACTGTGAAAGAAGCCAGAAGAATATGAAAGCTAAAGATAGCAAGGCTTTCTGGCTCCCAGCCAGTCATCCAAATGAGCTGCTGAGGATCTGAGCACTTTGGGATCTCTGGCTTTGGAGGAAGCGGGAGATCAACTAGACAAGAGACTTTCACACTGTTGGCAATTTTCTGAATTTGAATGCTGAAATCTGAACAAACTCTGAAAAAATGTCAGTGCAGCTGAATCAACAGAATAAGATGAAAAATATTTTGAGGGACTATTTTAGACCAATTCTTTACAAATAATTTCTAGGATAGAACTGTTGTTGAGAGTTTTATAGTTTCGGTGGCATTTGGAATGCAAATGTATTTCAAACACTGTATATATTGATACTTTTATCAAATATAAAATAAGTGAATAGCGAGATTTCTCAGGAGCCCTGGAGGCTATTTGTATACTAACTACACTATTTAGCTATGAATGCTATTTTATTTTTAGTTAAGGAAGGAAAAGTGCTATTCTTATGATGCTTGACTAATATGAGTAATATAAGCTGAGCGACTTGCTTCTTATGTAAAGGGCAGAAGCCTGGAGAAAGTCATCAGGAATGTTCATATGAAGATAAGAGCTTTATGGCTCATCATCTGTGAGGAGGTTTGATGGGACCATTCCCTGGGAATATTGCTGCAGGAATTGTCAGCACACTTCAGCTGGAGCCTTTTCAAAGCCTCTTCAAAGCCCTGGAGGGGTCTAAAGTGTGCAGGAAAGTGCTGATTTGCACGTTTGTCTCATCCTTTCCATCAACTAAAAAATTTCTCAAAGCCGCGTTTTCATTTTTGGAGGGACTCAAATGGTGGTCCTTAATCGTTGGGTTAACTCTGGAAGAGGCTGTCTGACTGTCTCAGTGCTTTGCTAGAGAGAAAATGCAAACCCTTGCATAAGGAAGTAGCAAAGTAGTAAAGAAACCACTTCCTACAGAAGCAGCAAAGAAAACAAGTGCTATAAAAACGCTTTTTCCCTGACTGCAATCCAACGGGATTGACAGACAGTTCTGGGTTCAGCTCCGAGGGGTATTGAGAATCTGGTTGAAAACAGGCCATTACAGCAGGCTGACCAGGATGGCAGAGTGATAACCGAAATGCTGGGAGGAGTGACCTGCAGGAAGCTTTAAAAAGAGCTATTCAGAAACTTTCTTTAGAATTACAGGTAACTCAAATGCGTGGAAGGGTGCTTTCTGTGCCTTAACATGTTTAGCTAATTATACAGTTCAGGGAAGGGCTTGTACAGCTAAAGTCACTGATAAAAAGTGATTCAGGATCAAATACGGCTGTGCGATGATAATGAGATGGGAGAAGATGATGTCCAGCCCAGTTCCTATTCAAAATACTAAAGGCACATCTGGGTAACTTGCACTCTTACAATACCTACAAAGGAAAGGATGCTATGGTGGACTGAGCATAATAAACTTCAGCCTCTGACGTGGGCTTCATAAGGACAGAGTGTTAAGCAGCAACTGCTCAGGCGATGTACCCTGAAGTTCTGCACTGACGCTGACCTAGAACTGTGCTTATAAAAGTTATGTCAGTTTAAAGTATTTCTAGCTTTTCTTGGTTTCCCATAGTAAAATCAGAGTGTTGCAATTGTTAGCTTTCTGGTTTGCCTTCTCTGTGCTATGTGTAAGCTTCTAACTACATTTTCAGAAAAATGTTTAAGACTAAAATGGCAGCTTCCTGTTATTTTAACGTTAGTAGTTCCTTGCTTCAGAAATTTCTGAGGCGTATCGAGATGGAAATAGAGCTAACAAAAGCATGGTCCAACCTGAATAAATTCAGAGCTGTTATTCTGTGACCTGCAAGGAGGAAGGATGCTTTCCCTATCTGGGCTGAGATAATATTCTTGCCTTTGCTGAATCACACCAAACTAGCCTTCTGCAGCTACTAATAAGCAGCAATGCACCAATCCTTTGTTTTGGCTGTGGTCCATCTACGAAGCAGACTAGTGCTTTCAGTCTCCTTCATCCTGATGTCTCCTTGGTCAGATGGCAAAACACCCGATGCCGGTGCTTGGCTCAGACAGGTGGATTTCCTTGGCTGGAGCTGAAAAGAAATAACGTGTCTCTGTAAAACTGCTACTGGCACCTAAATAAGAGGCTTCTTACAGCAAGTCGTGTCAAGTCTGCGATCCTCCCTCTCCTTTCTCCTACAAACAAAATTGTTAACAGCGTTGACATGTCAGTCGTGGTCTGTAAGCATCTGAGTTGGGTGCTGCCTCTCAGACCTTCCCCGCTGCTCTGAATTCGCCCTGAGCTCAGCTCCTGCAGAGCCGGGTTGTCCCAGACGGCGAGCGGGAGTCTGAGGAGCCGGACCAGGCTCTGCAGCGATGCTCTGCATCCTCATCCAGCCCAAGCTCTGCAGGGGAGCAAACGTGATTTCTTGTAACTTAGAAGGGAGGAGATAAGAGTTTACAAAGAGAGTAAATCAGATTATATAGAAATTACAAAGTAATACTTTTTTCATTCCTTCCCTAAATTTATATTCAGCTGTATTCTCCGTTTCCGGTTCCAGCTAGCCCTGAATTTAACTACTGAATGTCCAGCTACATTACTAATTTCTGACAAGGAATATATCTAAATATTTTCATCCAGTTTGTACTAGTTCTTGTTAAAATAACAAGCACATAAAGACATTTATTTTTTAATTTTCTTTTTGAGTTTAAGATTGATCTGTATTAAAATGTACTACCCTGGAAATTACTGAAGATGTGTGTGCTGCCTGAATTTGTGAGGAATGAATTCCTCTGGTTTGTATGAAAACTGGGGCTACTTGCTTGCTCCCGACTCTAGACCATACAGGATGAGACCACACGCTCCAACATGCCCATAAAAGTGATATTATACCACAGTTTAAAAATAAATAATTACAGGTAAAGTAAAAGAGAAGGAGAGAAAACAAGGCAAAGAACTACATAACAAATTATTTCTATTCTGCATTCAGAATCCTAAAAGCATTTCCAAACAGACATTTTTGGTGCTCAGCATAGGTCGGGTTAGGGCACCTTGATTTTCAGAAACGTTACGCTTTGAAATTCGGGTATCTCTGGTCATCTAACCAACAGAAGGCACCCCCAGCTCCCGCTGGCTTTGAAGAACACCCTCCCAAGGCTTTGTCAGAGGTGCAACAAGTGAGGGTGTTAAGAAAGTCACTTGTTTGTAAACAAAGCATTTTACAATGCCTTGTGAGACATTTTAAGTGAGCCTATGTCGCATAAAGCTCCTTGGGGATCTGTCACAGCAGCAGCAGCAGCACACAAAACAAAGTCACTTCTTCTGCTGCACTTTATTCTGTTGTCATGTTAAAAGCAATGAATTTATTTCCCCCTCTCAGCCCTCCCTCAACTACTGCAGCCCTGCAGTAAATCAAAAAAGTAAACTCTCATTCTCATTGTGCAGGGCTTACTTCCAGGCCTCTACAGTTTCCACAGTAACTAATTAGAAATTTGCATCTCTAAGAGAGAATTATTTAATACTGATGTAAGCCCTTTTATTCTGTGGAGCTTGGCCTTTTGCTACTCAACTTCTGGTAGATGTTGGGCCTTAAGGTCATACTGTACAAACTCTGAATGTAGGTGGCCCTAGTCTTGCTTTTTTTATTTTGGATGATTCATATCCTGTGAAGAAAATGTCTTGCCAGGTTTTTGTTGAATGGCATAGATTTGAAAGGCAGTACCCAATTCATTTAGTAGCCATTTGTTTTAAACTGTAACATCTTCCCCATTCCTCATTAGCTAACTCTTGTGTAATTGAGTCATGCATTTTTAGCCTTGTTAAACCAGTGGAGTTAGGTCACATTGATGCACCTTTCCCATTAGTTCCATTTGCTGCCCTGGCTTTCTGCGTTTGAGCAGGCCTTTTATTTCGCATGGCAGGAAAGAAAGCCTCAGATACTCCAAGTGCAGAGACGTGTTTTATAGCTCAGCCATAGGTACTGTAAATCCAAGATACTCTCCCACAGTCTCAGAGAAGATATAAATACTAAGAGAGGAGGAAGTGGTGGAGGCTGCAAACTGAACAAAAGCCTTCCTTCATGTTCATGCTAGAAAATGGCTTGGAACGGTTTTTGTCCCAAACCAGCAAGTGCCCCTCACACAGCTGTGCTACCTCAAGCTTCAGCTGACTCCAACAGGATTTGTATCAGGCTTGTCATCAGTTTGCTAGCTCAGGCTCAGCAATTTTTCAACTATTGCACCTTTCTACAAGTGACCTGTCAAGAAAGAAGCACAGCCGTCACCACCCCCTTCTACCATCACATGGATCTTGCCCATCCGCTCTTGGATGGGAGCATCCCATCTTGCTCCTGTCCAAGCCTTATACCTAAAAGAACTTCAGTAGGGTTCCTTTTACAACCTTGTAATCTGATAATTTTATGATTTTATATCTTATACTTATTATGTTTAAAATATTACATATATAACCCAGTATGCATATGTATACATATATGTATATATACATATGCACACACATATACATATACAAACATACATAAATATATATAAGCGTGTAATGGCAGAGGAACAGGTATTCCGGTTTCTTCCTCCCTGCAATTATTTCCAAAAAAGACATCATATGAAAAGGAATGACTGCATCAACTAACAACTTCCTGATTCTGGAGCTGCAAATAGTCTATTATTGTAACTTAACATAATGCAAATTAATTGAGATTAAAATTAATGGAACTTCAAGGGCACCTCCCCTCATAACGCTGTCTGTAACAGATGAGGTGTTTGAGAAACCTCAGGGTCTTGCACTGGTGTAAATGAATCCCGGATCCCATTGTTTTCTTCTTTCTTCAAGGGAATCCTGAATTTAGAAATGAACCTCAAACATTGCATGCACATTATGATCCAAGCGTTGCAAAATGCAGCCCAAAAACATAATTATGGGCATCCTGGGAGGGACCCCAAATCCACCTAGCTGAGCATACAGCACCAAGACCTGATGCATAAAGAAGGGTCAATGAGCAGAAATGCAATGCTTTCACACTGCTCAGTTCTGTGCTGCTGTAGGAGATTCTTAACAAAGGTGACTTTCTTGAGTTTCCTGGTATAACAGTATAATACCCTTTGATGGTTTCTTCTGCCAAGAGTTTGCCCAGCTGCTTTCTGAACTCGAGTAAAACCCTGGTACCCACACCATCCTGTAGCAAGGAGTTCCACAGCCTAAATACACATTGAAGAAGTCTTTGAAGATGTTTTCCTACGGCCAGTATTAAGAGATTATACTTACCTGGTAAAAAATGCCTAGAGCTTTTATCTTAAAGATATTCTTCACTATGACTGTGATGCAGCCCCATTGTTTTACTGTCTTGTCAAAGGCTGGGTCTGTATTTAATATTAATAGGTTGAGATCAGGATTTGCAGCCCTAGTTCTCACAATCTCATGCTTCTTGCTGTGACTAAAGGATGCAATGCAGTTGCCTACACACAAGCACTTAATCCATTTAAGAGGCTTTAGGGCATCCTGTCTGGTTGCCAACTGCTTCTCCAGAAGGGCCACTGTCTCCTTTAGGCTTTGGTCAATCTGCCACCTTCAGGGCAGCACCTGTCTGACGATATTTTTAGGAGATCACCAAGATACGATATTTCTCAGTGGCATTTGAAAAGCCTTAGCCTGTTGCAGTCTAGGGTTCTGCTCCCTCTTCTACCTTTTACTATGGAAAGGGAAAAAACACACACACGACACTAAGTGAATGTCAAAGAGGGAGAAGGATGGGACTGGCAGAAATCTGCCAGCCACCTCCTAATAACTCCCTCCTCAGAGTCAATTTGTGACAAAAGCAAACAAAACAAGATGTAGAGAATTTATCAAGGTTCCTGTGTCTCACCCTGTCAGGCTAGCAAGCCACATCTGAAGGGAAGTCCTGAAAATGTGGGGTTTTGTTGTAGTTTACACACTAACCCAGTAAAAACTCAGCACTATCCAGGCAGGCAGTTCGATAGGTTAAATAAGAGCTCTAAGAAACAGAGAAGCTTTTCTCTTTCTCTCAAAGAAGAGAAGCTTTTAATAAAATTTGTGACATTCTAAATTGTGAGAAGATAGTTTTCTTTTGGATACCAGCTGATTTCCTAGTCAAAAACAAAGAGACAAGTTTAGTAATAGTGCTTAAGTTCATGCTAAGACTAAGAACTCCTGTCACTTATTATGGAATTGGGTGAACAGCTGGAACACATCAGTGCTTTCTAGTTTTGTTGCCCAAATAATCTGACTTGGTGTTTTTAAATGGGAAAATAACAGGTATAGGTAGAGAAATAAGTATGGAAGAAGACAGGTATATACATATACAAACCCACCCATGTCGGCAGATTTCCTCCTGACTTGGCTTGATAACTGTGCAATAAATTTTCCTGACTTCTTCAAAAATTAAAGAAAGACTACCTTTAAGATGAAGCAAGGCAAGCAAAAAGATTTCTTGGAAAAGTTATGATTCCAGCTGGACAAATATGGAAACAATTCTTTCTGTCTGAGTGCCTGCTGAATAGCTCTTTGATTCTGCCCTGGTCACTTTTATTCTTTGCTTTCCTAAGAACATCTACTGAAATGGATGTTTCCATATGTGCTTGTGAACAAGTGGCTATTTGCTTGCACAGGCAAATGATCACAGCTAAGGCCAAAAAACCCCTCCCCTTTCTTCATTTTGGGGTACTTTTGAGAAATCCTCATTTCCTTCTAAAGGGCTTGCTTGTAGCCTGTGCACAAATACTTCTTACCTATAAAACTGACAAAACCCATCGGAAGAAACTAGACCACACGAGCCTTTCATACAGTGCTTGCCAGCAAGTGAGGAAAGGAAGAACCAGGAAATTCCAGTTGTGACTGCATCCAAATCTCAGCCACTCACTCATGGCACAGCTGAAGTGGAAGAGGCCCCCTGACCTGAGCCAACAGGCTGGCTGGCTGTCAATCACCCGGCTGCAACTCCTCAGTCACAGAGAGGCAGTAAAAAGAGAATTTTCCATTAAGAACAACCCATACTCACACCATTCCACGTCCCTCTCCCTGGAGACACCTCAATTCAAGCCACCTCATTAACACCTACTTGTTGAGAGCAATTAGCTGGTCAGGTGGATGAGCCGGTATGGGACAGGAAAGTCCAGCCAGCCTTATGTGGCTGGGATTACCGAGCAAAGTCCTTAGAGTGAAGCTCAACTGTGCAGGTGCCTGCCACCAGAGCTGGAAATGGGCTTCACCGCGAAGGGACAAGGAAATGTATAACTAAGGGCATCTAATTAGATTAGTAAGTTTTTGTGATTTGGATGTACCATAATTCAATCAATTAAACTATGCTTTAATAGCGAGGTCTTTCATGGTGTGTATCCCAAGGCGCCACACAAAATAATAAAATTAACAGCTCATGTAATTATTATGGAAAGACAGTTACTACTTTTTAGGTAAGATTTCATGCTTTCCACCATAAGCCTGGTGCTGGCCTTGCTGTCGTCTGTCCTGTCACAAGAAATTCTCCTGTCTCCAGATCTGCAGCTCTAAAATGTAGCCAGAAAACAGCTTTATAACCCAGATTTCAGATGTCTCCAAACAACCTTCTTGAAAATTCTAGTTGTTTTCGTTGAAAACCTCTGTCTCAGGACCAGGCAAGCTACCACTGATTGCACCATCAGCAAGATTTTTTTAAAAAATAAGCTCTGTCCGTAGTGGTGAATGAACACCTCCACTTGATTTAATGTTGCCTGAAATACAGCAGTTTTTAATTGCAGAATTCAGAAACTGTAAAAACATTGTGCGGATGCTTGGGCAAGAATTCTCTATGCACTTGAAAATACTGCAGGGCACCCGGATGGTCAGAAGACATTTCATCGCTGCAGAAGTTGGCCAGCTTGATGCAGCTCATCTCGGCACCTGCAGACAGGCCAGCATTGATCTCCACAGTCAGGATGGCAATTTCTTGTCTCCTCCTAGAAGTGGCCCATCCAACACAGAGCCTTCAGTTGTACTGGACTTGTATTCCATGTGATATTACTAATATTACATTAATACCAGTATCAATATTACGTTCTTTTAATAAAATGAGGCACTTGACAAATACTCTTCCATTTTTGGCATCTGAGCATAAAAGGTCCTGAAATTCATATCTGCTATATATGTGTGCCATGGGTTCTAGGGAACCTCATCTCAATATAAATATGTCTCTGCACACAGGTGTGATATAGAAAACTACATAGAGGGTACAAGGTTAGATTTCTGTGAAGTTAAAGAAGACAGCAAAGAACACCATGGCAAATATGCGTGTTGTGCTGCTTTGTTTGGTTTGGGGTTTTTTTCTTTTCTCCCAGAACAGAAATTAGCTTTAATTTAATTTGGGACTGTGCTGACACCTGGAAACTCACGTTTTAAACATGAAGCAGACATGGTCATGAAGGTTTCAGCATATTGTTTCCTGATTGGTGACCTGAAGGGACTGTTAAAGAAGGCGTGTGAAACATGCCTTGTTCCTGTGCCCGTACCACCGTCACCACATCTGCCACAGCAGCCTGCAGGGATGTGGTGCTGACACCCACCCATCACTTCACAGGCCAGTGAAAGACAGCCAGTTGGTTTTAATCATGGCAGTACTGGGCTGTTTTACAGACTGAGTGCTTTATCTCCTCAAACATCTTCCTAATTGGAGCTACATGCCATGAATTAGTATGCTGCCAGGGCGACCCAGCAGCTGACGCTCTGTTCCAGGACATTTTCATACCGGGATAGTATGGGATGGGATCTTTAGTGGCTTTAACCTGGGAAAACTCTGGTGTAGACCAGTGGAGCCAAAGGCCAATGAAAGTTTCAATGTGCCAAGGATGCTACCCAGTGCATCTCTAAATATTTCACGAGGTACCAGCTGACATAAGGAGGCCGTTATGTAAATTTTCATTATTACATTGCAGACAGTTCAGGTTGTTGCTTTTATTTAAATTCACAGTATGTTTCACACACACTGTCAGGAGTACCCTCCTGACTGAAAAAAACCCACAGTAAATCTAAAACCAAAACCCACTATCCCCCTTTCCGTTAACTTCTTATGAACAACCAATGTTTAAAATGATTTTCTTTGAAGCCAACACAATGTGCTCCTCTGCTGCAATCTAACGTGCCAAACGTTCCTCCCCGACCCCATGTTTTCAGCTGAGTCACGAGCCCTTTAACTCACTTTAGGGATATGACCAGCTGCTCCACCTTAACTGTTTCACCAGTGTTGTCAGAGGCAACTAAAATGTGCCGTACTGGAGGGCTGGGAAGCAATTCTCTCTAGTTCAGAGCCTGGCGTTCCTGCATCTGGTCAGATGACTTCTGCAACTTGAATTATTTCCTATCAAAAGGATCTGTGTGCTTCGTACGCCACAGCTGTGGCAAACCTTCCCAAGTCCGCTGTGCATCACTGAGAGCTCTTTAAGGTCCGCAGCAATGTCTCTATAAAGTTCAAGATTAAAATAATAAGAAAGCAAACAAACATCATAATCAGGGGAGAAAAAACCCCAACCGCCTCCTACTCGCCGCTGCATCCCAAAGAAATTATGCTGTTCCTCCTTATAAATAATAGGGGTGTGCAACGTGTCATTCCTATTCAGTGTTTGTGGGTTTTTTGGTGCTTATTGATGCTGCATCTGTTTTGTCAGTGCGTCAGCTAATGGAGAAAGTTAATTGTGTTGGTTGTAAGGCCACCTGTCACACACATGCCTCATTTCCATACTAATAGCCCAACAGTGGCAGGCAGTGTACTCCTCTGCAGTAACACACACAGCCTCTTTGGCAACCTGGGCCAAATGTGCCTATGCAGCAACTGCAGCCCTCTTCTCTGAATGCCTCCAGTGTTGTGGCAACCCAGCGCTGCATTAACCCCCCACAGACCTCCCCAGTCTGGCCGGGGACGGGGACGGGGGGGACGGGGGCTGGGGGTGGCGCTTTAAACCCTTGCAGACATACTGGCCATCACGCTTTAGCATGGGAGGGTGGTGGGCACAGCTCTGCTTCCCCGGCAGGTTGGGTGCCTCACGCCACCCCTGACCAGCTGAATATTTTGCTCCCTTTGCATCACTGTCGTTGTTGGATCGGGTGCTCATCGCCAGCAAAACCTGGCGAGCGCTGTTGGTAGAGATGTTCACATTGGTGACGAGGGCCTGTTGAAAGTCCATCTCTTTTGTCCCTTCTGTTAACATTTCAAACAAGAGAGTCCATGTGGATCGGAGCTGGGGAGAGGAAACATGCCTGCAGCTGAGGCAGACACAACCGTGCTGGGCTGCAGAGGGGCTCAGAGAGACTTAAAAAAAATTCACTTTGGTGATAGAGCCAATACCAGAAAAGCTATAATTAATGAATATTTTATTTTAACATATGGGAAACTATTCTGCTCAGCCAAAATGGTCAGAAGTTTTCCTTCCTTCTTGCTTTTCCCCCGTTCTTTTCATATAGAAGATTATGTGAGTAAAGGGATTTATTTTGAACTACCAAGCCTGCTCTTAATCAGAGTTCATGACTCTTGTTCATTTCTCCTCCAGTCTGCAAAAATCCCCCCTAAACCTCTGATGGAGTTTACACTAAAGGCATATCTCATGAAGTAATACCTGGCATCTTGATGGCTTAGGGCAAAACTGGTCTTCATGCTTTCTAAATCACTGTAGCTGAAATTAGAAATGCCATATGCAACTATTGGGCTTGCAAAGGAATGTCCCACAGGCTAAAAGACGAGCAATGAGTGAGCTGCTACTCCTTTGCACCCTCCATCTGCAAGCGTGTTAGATAAAGAATACTCCAGATATAAAGTATCGCCTAACGGTATAAGCCAGTGACACAGAGAATACTGTGCTACTGTGCATGCATCATGGTCAGGAAAGGAAGCATCTGTACCTGTCACGAATGAAAAAACTAGCCAGAATATCCTCTGCTTAGTCCATCTTAGATGCAAAGATGAGTAACAGCCCAGGGAAGGGGCAAAGGTACAGCAGCACCAGCCATCAGGCTCTCACCAGGCTGAAAGCAACAGGATTTCATCTGCAAAACTACACGACTGTAGGGATTTCGCATTTCTCCACTGAGTCTCTCCAGAGGTGCTGGCAAGCATGTGTCTGGCAGCTGCTGTGGGCGTCCAGCTCACCCTTGGGACTGAGAGGGGTGTGGGCATCTCTAGCCAGCCCCTGCGCAGAGGGCTCTGCAGGAAGACTTGGGCAAGCATTCAGCCAACGTGGAAGGGCTCTTGGCATCAGGACTGGAGGGGTACCAAGGAGCTTATCCCAGGTCTCAGGCCACACTGACCGCGGATCATCTGTGCTGTCTAAATAACGAGGCGATGAAAGGTGGTCCGTTGCACATCTCACCAAGTGTTGACATGTCATGAGCTAAACCCACACAAACATAATATTTGTTTAAATCCCAGATTATTATTTTCATTTTCTTTTGGGTTTTGAGCCCAGCCATTTATGTTTCCTGATTTCCCACAGTGACCACGAAGGAAACCTCCTCTTACTGGAAGCAGGAATTTTCACAAGCCCAGAATTTTCAGATGGAGCAAAACAGCAGAGGGGAAGAGAGCTGACTACACTACCTTATTCACCAAAAAAAAAGACTTATGAAATAAAAAAGATGTGACTACTTTTAGAAATGCTGTAGAAGAACCAAATTGTGGTCCAAAAAAAAAAAAAAAAAAAAATCCATGAATATATATGTTTGCACATTTTGCTTGCTGCCTTCTCTTACACACTATGTAGTCAGATCACCCTGCTTGCTAAACAATCCTGCACTCTTTGAGAGAAGATGCGCTGGTTATTCTGAGAGAGGATGCACTGGGCCATAAAATGGGCAGTCTTTCAGGCTGATGTGTCCCATTCTCGCTGTGCTTGGTTTTGTGGAGAACAGTACTTCAAAGTATTTTGGTGTTGAGGTTTGTTTATTTGTTTTAAATGGATTGGCTGAGTTAAAACATCAACCAAACATTTAGAACTCTAGAGCTTAATAACCTGTTCATCTATGGGACAAAGGCTGCCTCTTCAGACTGTGTACAGACTACTAGTTTGCATTTGGCTAAAGCAAGAGGTTTATTCTATAAAAAAGATCCACCAGTGCTGCACAGACTGCTATCGTGAGAAATATGTGTCTGCCCAGCTTGCTTTGGTGTGTGCGTGGACACTGGGAGTCACGTTGCTGAGGAGATGAGCTTCCCGTTCCCCTTGCTCCAGCAGAGCAGAGCTGCTCTACCTCCTGAGTAGGTCTGAGGAGTTTATCTTCTAAGTCTTCTAACTTCTCCCTGTCTGGCTGTTATTCCCTTCCCCATGGAAAGGGTGTAAAATTAGCTGCAAAAAGGCAGCACAGGCTATTTGGGACAAAAGAGTGTTTCTTGACTTCTGTATCCAGGCACACATATCTACCACCTTCCAGCCCCACGGGAAGATGAAGAACAGATGCACACTATAATGTCACCTTCTGTGCTCCAGTGTCCAAGGGAAGAAAGATGGGTGGCACAAGGCGAGAGCCACACAACAATTCCCAACAAGTCCCCAGCCTTAGACCTGGACATAGGTGTGGAGGTTATCAGAGCTTCAAAGCCAGAGATGCAAAAAGCCTTTAACATGTTCCACTACCTCTAGCAGGCTGTGAAATTTTCTGAGAAATTTTTTCAAGCATAGTACAATCTTAGACATGGACATCCTAAGCTCCTGACGTGAAATTACACGTTAAAAACCAGGCCGGCAGTACTGCCAGCCTTTCTGTGAGACTGGTGCTTTGATTCCTCACTTCAAACATTGAAGCTGTTGATACCACAGTGATAGCACTTTGACCGAACTATGGGATACATTTTCCCACTCACATTCTTCTGATTTTTGCATCAAAATCTTTCCAGGGTGAAATTTGGCTTTTTCTAGACCTGTGCATAGACCTGAGAAATAGCTTTATTTTTTACATGTGTATATAGATATACATATATACACAAAAGCGTTTTATACATGTCATCATAGAAGTTAATAAATATACAGTATATTCATAAATACTGAAAACAAATATGATTTCTAGAAATGGGAATAAAGTTATTTTTACAAAAAGCAGTGCTCCAAAAAACCCACATTTTTCTCTCTTTCAACTTTTCTCTTTTCAAACTCTTCTGTTTTGTTGAGAGTGAAGCCAAAGTCGAAAACTTGAATTCAGGCTTAGTAGAAGTTCTGCCTAAATTCTCCCCTCTCCCGTCAAATAATAGCATTTTACTTTTCGTGTTATTTTTTCCAAAGAAATATTTACATGTTTCTGAGCCAACACAATAGGTGATACTGTGCTTACACCATACTGCATGCTGTGTTTTCTTCACAGACCTCCTGAGATTGCGTGATTGCATATATAACCTGGCTCCACACAGTGTCAGTATTGTTCTGGCCCTTTTTTTTTCCCCACATGAGTTTTTATGCTCAGCATATCTTGGCATTGTGAACTCAAGGCTTTCTAAAGAAGGGCTCAATTTACCCCTGATTTACCCCTATAAATCAGCTAATAAACCATTGTCAGCACCGGTGTCGTTACACTTCATGGTGACAATGCTGACAGAATATGCTGGTACAGACAGAGGCATTCCAGCGCTGAGGATTAAAATGAACAGGAGTCTCCATATTTTAAGGATACATGAGCATAGTCTAAAGAAGAAAAAACTCGCATGATAAATCCTATGTGCATGATTTCCACTGCTGCTTCACTTTAGTGTCTGCTACCAGGGACCAGCTGGGCAAGCTAAAAGAAATAACTTGCTTGCAGTACAGTCACTCTACCTCCACTTAGTATCTTTCTTTAAACTGGCTTCCTTTCTCTGCATGTTCACTCCTTTACGCTGCTGTTTCCACAAGTCAGTGTACTCAATCAGGAGTCACTTGAAGGCACCATCTTGGCTCAGGTAAAAACAAAACCTTTATTTTCTTGCATGAAATATTTCTAACAGAGGTTAGAGTGAAGGTGGTGTAACGATTTTATGATTTTCCCTCTGTACCATGGCAGCAAGTGAGTGGAGCCTCAAACCTGCCCCCTGCCACCAAACCACCTCTCTCCCATCCACCCTCCCCTAGGTGACATTTGCATAGAAAGTGAAGCCATGTCTGCCAGGAAAGAGCAAGGAGGAGCCCAGGCCTTCAGGAGGATCAGGGATGCTATTAGGATACTCTCATTCTGGCACTGTTGTGCTCGTGGGGCATCCCAGTCAGGCGTGGGGCGTCCCAACCAGGGCTCGTAGTCATGATACTATGGGGTCCTTATGATGACGAAGGGCTCCTTTCAGCAGCTTTTAATGATGGAAGGAAGTCCAAACTATTCAGCCAGTGTCTGAGTTTTCTTTCCCAAAGAAAAATTTCCTAGTGGCACAAAGTCAGGCAAAAACAGTATCTGTGATTAACATTTGAGGTAGGTAGTTCTTCTCCTGGGGAATATTTATCTAGAAATGTTATAGTTGCTTTAGATAAACCTAGTAATAAAGCAGTCATCTAATTGCTTGGGCAGCCATACCAGGAAGGACCTGCTAGGTGGTCCGTGGAGCTGTGTCATTAGCAGTCAAACAAGAGGAACCAGCCTGGTACTTCCTCTTCTTTAAACTGAGCGGGGAAGGCTCAGTTGGGAAAGATGTCTCAGCCAAAGGAAGCGTCAGCCTCTTTTAACGCTACATAATGCAGCTCGGGTGCCTGCCAAATCGTAATACGCTGGAACAGACGGAGACGGAGTACTGCGGGAAGTGCCGTGCAAACTGCCCAAGGGTGAAGCACCTACAGGAGAAACTTTCCTGGACTGTCAGGAAATCTTTCCTTTTCCATGGCTAGGAGAATGTTTTGCTCATCTTTTCTGGTTTGTTGGGGTTTGTTTGTTTGGTTTTTTTCCCTCCACTTTTCAAGCCCTTGGCTCTTGGCAGTCAGCCTAGTCCGATGAAGCATCACGGGGTCCTGATGTTACAGTACTGTGTTTGTTCAGTGAGTAGCAAAAGGAAGATAAGTGTGTTCCTGTTTACGTAAGTGTAATATTGATTTTGTTAAAATTAAAAAAAAAAAGGGCTGGTGATAATACTATAAAGAATTTCTGGATTTATTAATAATCAATGCCAACAGCAGCATGGGTGAGATATTCAACCTCATACTTCAGACCTTAAGGCAATCTCTGATTTCTCAGTGTCAGGGTGAGCCCTGCTCTGAAGGCAGCACATCATCTGCACTTACCCCTGCTTACCACAGAGTTTCTTTCCTGAAGCACACAGCACCAGTCACTGCCACGGAAAGGAGAGGAGACAAAATGGACCTCAGGTCTTCTCAAGTAGGTAGTCATTGTGTCCTGACACAGATGCTCTAATGCCCACAGTACTGTTATTGTTGTTTGGTGTTCACATCCACTTTTCAGGTATTCATATGGTCTGAGACAATATCCTAGAAAAATATTATATTACACTTTACTAAAGCGTAAGCACAAAAATTGGCCTTTGGGCTTCATTGCTGGAGATGTTTATAGTCTTCCAAAGTACAGCCTAATGCCCAGTCTGGGTATCATGCTTTGGATCAGCTTGTGTAATATTTTACACCATGTGCAGAAACTTTAATCACTAAGAAAAGTTGGGATTTCATAATAAATACCATCTGTCACAAGGCTGTAATTTTGTCACTGTCACACTTGTGTCATAATAATGGAAGACCTCACACAGATAAGCAAACAGGGTTCATTAAATTTTTTGGCACAGAATACATGTTCACTGTGTCCCGTGTCAGAGTGGCATTTTCTTCCTCATGGCTATCCAGCTGATGCTACAGCCATGGTGCAGTGCTATCATTACATGACCAACTGAGACAGAGACTTCTTTCTGAGACAAACCTCTTTGGACAGTCATAGCAACCAGTTAGGAATAAGCAAACGCTACGACATTATGGTAAAACAACAGGCAAACCACCTTTTCTTTCTTACATAGTGTAATAGTTAGATAGACCCTTATGTAAGACGGGACAGCATTGCACTGGTGATGGACAACAGTTGCAAGAAATGTCCTCTTTTCCCTGGAAACATCAACCTTTACTAAAAGTGGATTTGGGCTCATAAAGCGAAATAAAAGTTCTGACATATCACGGAAGAAATCTGTATGTGTGCGGCCTTCCTCTTGAAACAGATAGAAGTTTGAAAAAGTGTATTTTAAAGCGTTTAAGCCCTAACCTTGATGCATGCAGGAACACCTTGTGTTGGGCAGTGCCAAGCTCAACCCTCTGCTCATCCTTGCACGCTGCGGTACAAGGGCTTTCCTCCAGCTGGAGACAGGCCACTGAGCTTCAGCTTTGCCCATCTTCCTCTCCCACAATTTGTCATCTGAAGGGATTGCAGGTCAGATTCATCTGTCCACAGTGGAGATCCATTTGTCTTTCAAATCTCTTCTACTCATTTAGAACACCAGGGGGTCAAATTCTTGTCTCCTCCATGACCATGCAGCTGACACAGCATTGTTTTGAACCAACAGAACCGCCTTGCCGCCAGACATGATCCCAGCACACAAACCTTTCCCCCCCCCGCCATGGTCACTGCTGATCAGACTGGTGAGGTCGGACTTGTGAGGCTGAACCCACTGCTTTGTCTCGCCCAAGCCCAGGGGCAGCACCTTAGCAACACCACCTTCTCCCCTTTTCCTTTCCCTCTTCACACAGCAGTTTTCCCAGCTCTGGAACTGCGTCCAGTTCCCTGAGCGTGGAAGAAGAAGGAGCTGATCTGCTGTTCATTCTGCAGCTCCAATACATGCGTATTTTGGGGCACCCCTTAAGGCAAAATGACATCTGCATGCTCAAGGCTGTAGAACGAAAGCACAATGCTTTAAAGCCTCTCAGAAAATCTACAGGACAGTTAATATGATTTAAGCCTATATTTAAATTTTATGAGACTCATTTTCAAGGCTAATAACCCAGTTTACTGTGCACAATATCAAATGCAAATTTTATTACTGACTTGGTAAAAACCAAGATGATATTCATTAGCATATCTCAGCGCATCACCCTTTTTAGCCAAAAGGTGCACCACGAGTAACAGTGGGAGTTTTTATATGTGCTGTAAATTACAGTTACTATCTCATTAGATAAACACATTTAAAATCAGGTTATCATTCACTTATATATCAGAAAGTTGTTTGTTCAATTGCAGCTAGTCTCGTATTACAACATATGGTGCATGAAATTCTTAGACTAATAAAATTTCAAGGTACAGGGAGCTGGTGTCTTGGAAAAAACTGTTTCTGCTCAACGAATGGCTCGATATAATCTGTAATTGCTTTGAAACAATTATGCAGCAGGCTGTTTTGTACTTAATAGTATTTACATCCTTGGGTTTATTAGCAACAAAATCTAAGTGGAACTTGTGAAAGAGAAATTAATTTTTCCGCTAAAAGATGTAAACTTTTAAGTTAAAGATCCAGCAGATTGTAGAAATCTAAAATATATGCAATGGTCTCTAGTTTAACTTATTTCTCATTGAAATGTTTCATTACTCTTTTAGATACCCGTGGCAGAGTATCTTGCCTGCACCCAAGTAATTCTTCAGCTGAGTCTCCCTAGGCTTTCGCCACACCGGGCAAGTTTAGTTTTTTGCCCAACGCGTGCACTCTGGCTTTACCATCTCCTGGAAATACACAACTAATGTCCACATATATTATTTGAAGTCAAACTGAAAATTCCTGCACTCTGAAGTTTTGCTTACTGCGTTTAGGTGTGGTAACCAGAACGTGTGAGTGAGTTCACGCAACAGTTTGTACTACTTTATATACTGGCAGTTAAATAAGCAGCTAGGCACAGTGACATGAAGAGAGGCACGCTGTGTACAGAGCAACAGTTTATGCAGGCACACAGCAGCTTTGGGTCAGACTTTCCTGTGGTATGAACTGCTAGAACTCCAGAAACTTCAGGAAAACTCAGCCAGTTTGCACCAGTGTTGGGTTATATCTGACTGAAGTACTTCATTTCACCTGCCATACTGAGCACATCCACATATGCTACTTCTGGTTTCTTGCTACATGCTGATAATATACGAGTCATCATATACAAACCTAATGTCAGATGTATTATGCCAGTATTCAGCTAGGAGCAAGGAACAGCATACTACTGCTTCATTGCGTAGCTCCTACTGGGCTCAAATACATGAGACAGTTTGAGGACAGTTACACATTTGAGGGTGAAAGTGGTTTTCCTCACCTTTTGTTTTCAACTTTATAGTTGAAAACGCTGTTTGTTTGTGATGCCTTGTGTTTACCTACATTGTGAGCTGTCTCCAATGTTAAAGGAAGGGGGAAGAGTTGAGTATTTTATGCAGATATCCTTTCTCCTGCCAGCTAACTCTGCACACCAGTGCCAGCAATGTTGCAGCCCAAGTTCTAAGGAAGGCCCTGCTGTAACAATTGTTCTCACCCTGCTCAATACCGCTGACTTTAGGAGGACTCCAACCACACAGGATTACCACTTTTCTGTTTTCCTTGTATTAACATGTTCTTACATATTGTAACTAAAATCCCTGCCTTTGAGTTCAACTTTATCTATCTGTCTCTTGTGCTGTAACTTCTCTGATTTTCCCATTGCTCTAATCTGCAACGAACTGCAGTGAATTCATTACCAAAGTCCTTACCAACTCACACTCATGGTGCCAGATGTACCCTGGGACAGTTAGTTACTACCAGCATCTAGCAGGGTTTGTCAGAGTAACAACATGATGAAACTAAGAAAAATCCTCACTGTCTCTGCAAGGGAGTATCTCTCCTTCCTGCTTTCAAAGGATCTCCAACGAGATAAGAAATAGTTCATGCAAAGCCTCTTAGCCTTCCTGGCTAGCCTGATAAGAATTGTGTTATATCACAAGTTGTTAATAAGTACACTCTTCTGACTGCAAAAACCACCTTTAAATTTCACAGCAAGAAGCAGCAGGCACAACTTGATTTCATCCCTGCCACTCTGAGGTACACGGAACAAAACCATAAATTACACTGTGGAGCAATGCTAAAAAAGCCCACCAGACTGTGTGTGGAAACTAAATCCCAGAACATGACAAGTGCAATCTGTTCCCACTCAACTCACTAACAATTCTCCTGCAAAGGTGGCTTTCCCCAGCCAGGGCTGGGACCCCCCCCAGTTCCCCCCTGCCTACCACTGTGATTTGGAGTGGGGTCCTGGACTGCTACAGCATTTTCTAATGAAGGAGAGGCCAAACCTAGCTGCTAGCTGTGCTTTTGGGATTTCAAGTACATTTGGGCTTCTCTGAGACTGCCTTCAAGCTACTTCCAACCTGCAAGTGTTCTTACATTCCTGTAAAGCAGCGACACCTTTTTTTCTTTGCATTCATACAGCACCTAGCAAAATGAGTGCCATCTCTGACAAGGTCTCCTAGGTCCTGCTGCAAAGTAAATAATGTTTATAGTATTGGATGTATTTAGTCCCTGACACAAATGGTCTGTTGAATGGGATTAATATATTTGCCATTTAATAGCATCTACAATAGACTGAAAGCAGGTCCGTGCCGTACAGGGTATGTGAATATGGTTTTATCAATCAGTCACCTTCTAAACAGGCTGCTTTTTCGGAATGAATTTTGCCTGAATTTTATTCAGTAAATATTACCTCACCAAACTATGCCTGCCCATATTAATGATGGGAGAAGTGAGGCTTAAGGAATGCATCCATTAAAAAAAGATACCTTTGGCCATGCGCAATATGGCAAAGCAAACATTAGCAGGGGTGGATGCAGCCATAGTGAGGCAGGGAAAAGGTTCACAGCCACGAGAACTGTGTGTAGCACACTGAGCTGTGCTAATGGAGGCTAAAAATCCATGATTATTTGTTCTAATAATGGAAGTGGCCTGATGTTTGAAGACTCTTCATAGACAGTTTCTCTGGCAATCCCAAATATCTCTTCCACTTTTCCAGCCTTTTTGACTTGGTGTTTTGCAAACTTCTTGTAAAATAAAGAAAAAAAAAAAAAGCAGACACTTTTCCAGATGTTGTACCCATTTTTGGTATCCTTGGTCAATTCAGGCCAGGAGCAAGACTTCTCAGACAGACCCAGGATGTCACATTGACTCACGGGGGCTGTTAACAGCTCACCCCCCAGCTGCCTGCAGATTGTCCCACCAGTTTGGCAGACACGTTGCCCGGCTCCTGCGCCCAGCAGCCCAAAGGGGATCACAAATCCTGGACCAGCCCTCGGGACCTACTGGATGCTCCACGCTCCCCAGCAGATGGTCTGGCAGGAGGAAAGGAGCCATTTTCAGATCAGAGGCTGTGGTTTCACCTGCGCAGGGAGAAGGAGGACGTCACCCACCGCGTGGAGATGCTGCTGCGCTCCCCACAGGCTGGCCCACTTCCACTACTGGGGGGAGGAAACAAGCCCCTTTTTTTGAGGCTTTGTTTGCTTGTTTTAATAACAGCTACTTAAATAAAGCCAAGGCAGGTAGAGCTGAGTCTGGCTAAGCTGCTAACTCCAGCAACTTCCCGCCTTTCCTCCCAATCCCACAAAATCGTCACACTAAACCAAGCAGTGCCATCTATTGACTACGCGGGCCCAGGGCCTCGCTAACAGCTAGAGCAGGCCCGTGTGCCATCTCCGCTCGCAGGGTGCCCTTGCCCCTGTTGCAGGCCACAGCCCTGGTCCCCCCAGGTGGGAACTGGGAGCCGGCTGCAGGAGCAGCTCTCCTCCGCCCTCCCACCCCGCCCTCCCCAGTCCTTTCCTCCCGCATTTCTTCCCTGCCATCCATCACCGCCCTGTCCCTCTGTCGCTCTGCCGCCACGGCTGTCACCCCGTTGTGACTAAGGTAGAGAAAAATGAGCCGTTTAAGTGCAACGAGCCCCGGGACGTTCACGAACATGAGACAAATTAACAAAGTGCGAGAAATTAGAGTGCATAAATCTAAGGGCATTAAATCATTGTGTGGCTGCTCTTATTCAGAAGTAAAGCAATCGGAGTGCTACAGTTAAGCCTCAGTCGGCCTCGCTTTCCTACGGGATGGTGGCATCCACCTCAGCCTCCACGTCTTCATCCCACCTTCTGGTTAACTCACCTCACCGTGCCTTATTGTCTCCTTTCAGAAAACCCCACCTTACCCTTTTCCTTTTCATCCTGGCTTACACATGATGTTAGTGGGAACTGTGGGAATATACCTAAGCTAAAACTTTGTCTTCACATTATTTTTGTCACTTTTTTCCAACTAGTCGTCTCATCCATATATATGGATATATGGATCTGTATATCATAATCCTAATGATAAATTGTTTTCTTCTCCGCTGTGGAGGAGGGAAGTCAACAATGTTGACTCCAGATACATGAAGTAATCTAGAGACATCCAAAACGGTTTAAAAATATAATGATGTTTTGGCTTGCAATGAAGTTATCCTTCTTCTCTGTAATTAAAATCCTACAGTAACTTTGAGAACATAATTATATTATACCCCAAACAGAACACCAAAGAAAACCTGATGCAGTAAAAGGAAACAGGAGAACATTCCTGATGCAACGTTGCACCTAAAAGCTCCATTTTCGCACAGATAAAAATGATCACCAACCTGTTTCCTTTTCCTGCAGCACATACAGATTGGGTAGTATTTGAGACTTTGAGTCTGCCCCAATTAAATATCCTGCTCAGGATATTAAAGTTATTGATTTGGTTTTTAGAACAGCATTCAGGTGTGAAAGATGAACAGATCCAAATTTGATCAAGCAGCACACATAAATTATCATACTGGGTAAGATTACTGGATGCTATAACCCACTATCGCCTCTTATACAACAACAGCAAAAAAAAATAGTCTGGAGAAACATTTTAGAGGAATAATCTCCTTGCTATTTTGCAGTTGCATCCATTTAGAAGTTAGTTTATGTTTTGAATTAGAAGCTCATGATTATTTCAATTTTTGTCATTGTAACCAGAGATATTATTATTATCTGTATCATTATTCTGTCAGGCCCTTAGGCAGAGCCCCAAGAGAATGAAATCCATGTTGTTCATCTCCCGCACCATTCTGGGAGAACTTAACTGTTTGGTTAGTGCTAGATTTGCCATCTCTCTCTCCATTACAGTAAGAGGTGTTACCAACGTAGCCTCATTACAGCTCTCTTCATATTTGCTATTTGCTTACTCTTAAACAAAAACATATTATTTATAATCTCTGGGATCTGGAAAGCCCCAGACTTTTTGATCTTTCTTCCTAGGTTTTCTTCTAGACTTTTGTTATTCTTAGGGTGGCAGTGTGGGTAGTGGTGTAATACTCTAGTAACCTATAATAACAATTAACTGACCTGAGAAAACACACTGATTTTTGTTCAATCTTGTTTTGAAATATCCACCTTCCTTGCTGTCTTAGAGGTAGGAGGAGACAGTGATCAGAGTCTAGTCTACATCCGTGGTCCTCAAAAAAAGCACAACACACTTTTGCTATGACCATGTGCCAGCATAATAGTTCAAGCCCTGGAATGACAGCTATTTTCAGTCAGCACTGACATTGTTCTGTGATAATGCCTAAAATTATATTGCTCATAATTCAAATGGGAAATAGTTCATTTGGCTTGAGACACCGAAATTGTCTCAGGTCTGATCTGTTTAACCCATTTCACCCATACACATTTCTGTTGTTCAAGACTGTGGAAACAGTTTCTCCACAACCACCATCATGGAATTTAACTCTCCTGATGTCCCAATTTTTGCTGAGCAAGGAAAGAAGAGTGGCTTCATTCACACTTCAGAAAAGCAAGCAAAACTGTAATGTTATGACATCTACCAGTTGCTCAAAATGCAAGAATGAAAATTATAAAGCAATGCTAACTGAAGATGCAGGTGTACTGTATCTTGGTAGAAATGGGAATTGCATGTGTATTAAGGTTTATTACATGAAGATTACCAAAGTGAGCAATCTCCCCTTTTTCTAGTGCTGCACATTGTCTTGTGACCTGTCACTTGCAATTGCTGTGGCAGTGATTTCCAAAGCACTGCTTGGAAATTATTTGATTTAATTTCTAGTTGTGTTTCAAGGTAGTTTAAAGCAAAGAAAAGAGACAATCTCATGTGATGACTTCACGTAGTTTCCATGACTGAATCACTGCAAGTTTGAAAACAAAAACCACTTTGGGAGCTTTTAAACTTAGCAAAGCCTTCAGGAAACCTGGTGTCTTGTGGCCTTGGGTTTGGGGCTTGAATGTTCTTTTTTCAAACTGAGGATACCTGTTGCATCTTGTAGGTAACACTTCTTCACTCCACAAACGGTCTTGACTCTTTGTGAAAAAACTTCAATTAAATTCATGAAGATATCTATCTGAATCCAAATGATCCGTAACTTTGATCACTCCACCGCCCACCTCTGTTTAGACTCCTGAAAAATATGATTTTTCCTTGAAGATTCAGGCATGGCAGCTCACCATTTCTCTGCTTTAGGTGTTCAAGTCCTAATGCAAAAGTTTTACAGAACTTACCAAGCAGCTGAGGGAGCCCAGGAGCTGGACAGCATTCTCGTCTTCTTAGGGGGTTCAGTGTTTCTATTACCATTTTGCAACAAGATATGTTAATGTCACAGCTTCATTTTTGTTGCCGTCCTTAAAGACATCTCTAAGGTAGTGCTGTCTGAGATTCCCTGGTCAGTACTCTTGTGTACTTCCATTACTGTAAACAAGTACCAACCATCCTCTCGGATCCCTTACTGCTATAACCAGTGAAGCCGTTGCCAACACAAGCATATGGATGGCAGCGAGGGGAAGGCTTTCCGTCAGCACCGTCACCTGGGTGCCGCTAAGTATTTGTACTGAACACCGAATATTGCCAAGTTCTTCCCTCTCCACTCAGGATCAGAAATTGGATGCGTGTAATTGTTCCCAGGCTTCATTACTTTACACTTGCCATTGTGGGAATGCTGAGTTGATAACTAGTAGTGAGCAGTGGCCCATGCCAGGTGATCAGTTATCCGTGTTATCAGGAGCTGGACACTGGGCTGCAGCAACTGAGAAAGATGCTGAAGCATCATCTTGACTCAGGTGAAGACTAAGTTAGGCATTTGCAGAGTAAGAAGTTGTCTGAGTGAGCAGCTGGAAGGAAGCAGCATGGTCAAGGTCTCTCAAGGGCAAAGTGACTACCCTGCCTGGGGCCCTTTTCCCCATCAGTAGGAATGGCAGTGCCTCATGAAGGGGCTCTTCCTCACAGGAATAAAAGGGATAAAGTGGAAATAACTACTCAAATGGCTTACTCATCCTTCTCCTAGTTGCCTGTCCTATGAGGGGCTGCATTTCTTTATGTCCTGCCATATTTTAAAACATGAATATTCACTTCTTTTATATCACTCTTTCAAAGCCAGACAGCCTCACTGCTAGGAAGTGCTCCCTTTCCTTCGATCAACTCCATTGTACTGTAGAGAGAAATGGACCCTTTCAGGAAATACACTTGTCACTTTGCAGAAAAAGACAATTTTTAAAAGTCCAAACCCCTGAAGTTTCAAGGGCTTCCCGTTTATACCTGCCAAGTTGTTATTCTCAAACCATCAGATATGCAGGACCTTTATTTTGGCACATCCTGTAATAACTCACTGCATGACACCGTGTTTTGTTTCTCACTACTGGAATTAGCCTCCTGTGCTTCGTTCAGAAGCAGAGGTTTAGCTTCATTTGGGGTCTGAGGTTTGAAGCAGGACAGCTCCTATTGACCGTTCCCAGCTTAGCGAAGGACTTGTTTGATGGTTAAAATCCATGTTCATGAACAGTTCCCAACAATATCTGTCTATATCCCTATCTATCTACCTGTGTATCCCTCCATCCGGCTATCTGCCCATCTATCCAGCTGTCTATCCAGCTGTTTATTTCAGCTGTTGTAATTTTTTTCACTGAAATAGTCAGGGAGAGGGGAGGGAAGGCTTAGTGATCAAACGACAAGACAGATCTCTGAGAGCCTAAAGAAGGAGGGCACACCATAATGCCTGCTCAGGGCCCCTCAGCCAAATAGCAGGGGTGAGGAGAATCTTCTCCTCTGTGTGAGAGCTGGATGCTGTTAGGGAAAGGGCCTTAAGGAGAGGTTATGGGAAATCACAGCTAGTGCTGAAACAATTTCTTCCACACAAACTGTTCCGCTTTCTATAGTTCCTAGGGGTCAATCACACTTGGTGGAAGGCCCCAGTGTTGTTGGAGGGATGGCGTTTGCTACTTCCCTTCCCCTTGCCCCCACCCCATAGGCTTGCCTGGTTAAAGATCTCTGCCAGGGAGTCCCCATGCTGGTTTTGCTTCCCAGAACCCCCCTGCCAAGGGGTTTTCCACAGGAAGGGCAACCAGGTCAGAATTTTTTTTGTTTGTAAAATTGATCTTTTATTAACTTCAGCCACAACATATACTAATGGAATTTCTGATCACCTAAAAGCCCCTTTATGTAAATAACAGAATACATTTTTCCCAGTCCCCTATTCCCTTCTCGAAAAAAAGTACTGCAGTAGCAGCTCTAACTAAGGGTATAAAAAAAACAAGAAAAAAAAAAGGTGAAAAACAAGCTCTATTTGACTGTATAAGGCAGTGAACAAACAACAAGAGAGTGACTTCAGGCTTTAAATTACTTCCCTTCGGCACTCCAAACAGCAGTCAGAGATGGTTTTCCCTTTTAATTTCACAAGGTGCTTTCAAAAAGAGAGTTACAATTCCCAGCGCTTATCTTGCTATCATGTTTCCGTGGCACACGTCCTCCTGCTTCCAGATCAGCCCCTCTCACAGCTCTCTCACCACACTTGAAACTGTGCAAATTCTGCACGTGAAGCACACGCTTAGCTACCAACGCCTCCTCCAGCTCCGCAGCAGACTTCAGATCATAACTGCAAGCAGTGAGGAGGACGATGGCCAGGTAGTGGCACGTGGAGTAAAAGCGATGTGCCCTTTGTGGTGGGTGGAGGATGGCGAGATAAGAGGACAGCAGCTGCACCCAGTGCCCGGCTGCAGTGGGGGAGGGCAGCGGATGGACCCACGGGTGGACAGACACCTGTGGAAAAATACAACCCACCGAAACCGCGGAAGGTGTCTAATTAAGCCCCCCCTCCCCGAAAAGCTGTCGCGAGGTAAGCAAAACTGTTTAAAACATGTTCATCATTAAAGTGTCCCCTGACAGCAGGATGCGGCAGCAGACTCGGCGACAGAAGGGAGAAGAAGAGAGGCATATGGCCCCCAGCCCCATCCCCTGCTGACAAGCTGCCTCGCTGCAAGCCCCCTTTTCACTGTTGTCCGTGCGCGCAGCAGATTGCAATGGCCCAACTTTCCCATCTGTATCCCAGGCCTGTGCCCCCGACAATGTGGCAGCCATGCAGTTTTCATCGGGGCGGGAGCAGAGGAGGGGGAGGATGCGGGGAGGGGAGGGCTGGGAGGAGGAGGAGAGGGAGATATTAACAACCAATAATCACAATGCTATCCATAATGCATTGTCTCCATGAGATTACATGGTATATTTCCAGTGGGGATTAGCCCATCCATCACAGCCCTTTATTGGCCCTTTTTTTGTTGTATAAAGCCCAAACACTGTCGTAAAATTCTAAACCGCTTAATTGCTGCGCTGTAAAAATTTGCATATCAGAGATATGTCATTCCTTCGTTAAATGGCACTAGGCATTTGTTACAAGGTCCTAACAATTGCGTGAGAGCACCTCGGAAAAAAAGGTCACCTCTTGGCATTATGCAAAGTTCTCTGCTGAATTCTAATCTGCAGCAATTACAGGTTTAAATGTATCGCGACTTAATGGATTTTGATTTTGTGATTCAAACTCCCGGGGCACACAGACTCCTGTCTGATGTGACAAGGTAAGCAACGTGACGGTGCTGGCTCAGCCTCTGTTTCTGTAAGGCCCGCAAGCTTGGCTCTCCAAAGATTTCTTCGTATGCCAAACTGTGAACCTTGGTGGGAGTTTTCCATGATGGGCATATATTTATGGTGATGTCTCGATTTCCTGGATTAATAGCAAGTTCTGTAGAAACTGCTACAGCCATTGCATTGCCACTTCAAGTATTCATCATTAAAAGGAACCTGAAGTTAGGTGTTTATGCATATGTACTAACAAATAGGTTCATTATAATAATGAGCAGCTTTTATATTGTGCTTTTAAGCTGTGTATCAGAAAGATGTACTTTGCAAAAGCAAGAAAATATCATTGTCCTGATTTTATGAGTTCAGAAACTGGCTCTGGGGAGCTGGTTTGAAGCTGTAGGCACCCTGGAGACCCTGATGGCAAGCACAGTAGTCCTAGCAGTTCCCCTCTGCTTCCTCCCACCTGCTTGCAGAGGACTGAAAGTACTAGCAGGGCTTTAACATGTGGTCAGGTCTTCATTCCATACCTTCTCCATTAACTGCAGCAGATGTTCCCCAGACATGGTTTCAATCCACACAGTAATTTTTCAGTTTTGTCCGTATTTTAAGAGTATGTCTCATCCAGATCATTTCGCCGCCATATAGCGCTGTCAGAAGAAGCTGTATAATGAGAGAGGCACAGGTCAGATATTTTTCTCACAAAACTGACCTTAGAAGCTGGATCTTTTCCCTATGCAATAGCAGGGAGCACCGTTTCTCATCTTATTGGGAAACCATAACCAAGGAGGTGACTGGAGCAGCTTAAAGGGATTTTTAAAGTCTGGGGGTCAAAGCCTCTGCTGCAGGACCTGGGGAAAGCCCCAGGATAACAACAGAGCCCCCTGCAAGCCCTGGTATAAAAAACAGGAGACAACAAGGAGAAGTTCTGGGCAGTGTGTACATGGCACCTTGGCTTGAGCTGGCATAGGCTGAGGCAGTGTGAGCTACTTTGAAGACTGTTCAAGTTACAGGAGGTGCCCATCATAGTGAGGTTCCAAAGCAATTTAAATCTCTTTAAATTATCCAGTCTGTTCCTCTTTCCCTCAACTCTCTCCCCACCCACAATTGTCCACGTCTGTCCGTGGGACACAAACTTACCCGCCTCTAGACATCTGAGGCGTCCTCCTTGCCCATCCTACAAATGTGGTCCGATTCAGCCTGTCCATATGCTTTTGGATGTGGGTAAGTGAGATACATCCTCTTTCAAGGAGCTGCTGTGCTCACTTTCTGTAGTGACCGAAAATTTTCTCCGAGAAGGAAGGAAGCACCTCCAAGAAGCGCCATGGTGGTGTTAGCATTGATGTGTCTAACACCTCAGAGGGACAACGGCAAGCAGGTCCTGCAGGCGTGCTCCAAACAAAGTGGAAAGGCAAAGTGTACTTTTAAGCTTTTGAAGGCTTGCCAGTCCCTTCTAAGAGTTAAAACCAGTCTCTTTTCCCAAATGAGACGGAGGTAGGTGGGAGGGGAGGAGGTGGCCAGCAAGGACTTTCAGCTCCTGCCCACGTGCAGGAGGTCAGTGTGAGAACGCACTTAAGCCACGTCAGCCTTTCAAGCCTTCGTCAATGCCCGCAGCTAGCCCTGTCCTCTGATAGAAATGAATGTCTTCTTATTCCCCCAGGAGCAGGTGGATGGGGAGAGTGCGTCACATCACCTGAACCTACTGCAGAAACTCACATGCCTTTCTCAGTGGAAAGCAGGAAGCAGAGCTGAGGTACTGCTGTTGCTGGAACCAGAGTGATTGCTTTCCTCCAAGGCATCTTGCTTAGCTTTGTAACCCGGCCTGGTGACTCCAGGACCCTGGTAACTCCAGGACCCTGGTAACATACTGCATCACCTCAGGAAAATTTCTTCTGACGCTCCTATTTCAGCAAGCCATTTATGCTTTATGGCATCCATTTTACATGTTCATTTCCCAGACATTATTCTTCCTACTGCTAAGTACATTTTTCAGCTGTGTACCTCTTAGCAGTCTTGTAAGCACTCATATTTTAAACCAACCTTACATCATATTTAATCATCACACTATGATGGTTTTATTATTAGTACATTTTAGTCTGGCAGGTGGTTTATTAACCAGAAAGAATTCTAACAAGCAACCCAAATGTTCTGACATAATAGAAGCATCGTATCTTTGTTTTCCTTTTTAATTACCAACTAACATCAATGCAAACTTCTTCGTCTACATGGGAACTCAAGCACAGTCGATTCACTTTTATCTGAGCTCTTGATTAAGTAGGCCTCCTACAAAGTAGCCCCGTGTACCTTTCCTGAAAGACATTTCTGCCCCTGCCCTTGTGCTGATGGAGCCCTCTCTCTCTGTGGCATTGATGCAACTGCTGGTGTGGCTGCAGACCTACAAAATTGTCCACACAGGTAGATAACCCTCCAAAAATGTTAACCCAGATGATTTCAGACGTACAATTCACAGCGTTTGCCTGGAATCTCTCAAATCAGCTTATTTTGCATCCACAAGCCTTTGCCTCTTTCCTACCGCTATCTCTGCTTTACAGGAGGAGGAGGAAAGTCTGATCCATCCAAGGTCTTCCAGCATTGCAGTGACAGAGGTGGAAGTGGGTCTGGGGTCCCGCACGGCAGCACCACGTGTGACCCCAAGGGCCATTTCCTTTCTTCCTCCTCCACCCTCAGATGCAAGCTCCCAAAATTCTAGGGACAGTCTGCAGAGCTCAATGGATCCTGGAATGAGGTTGTCAGAGAACTGAACTGGAGGTCAGTTTGCCAGCTGCCCTCCCTGAAGTGCTCATCATCCACCAACATTTATATCTGCCTTGGAAACACATTTGTTACCACATTCCACCTCCCAGTCCATCCGTTGCTTCTCTCTCTCTTTTGTATACTGCCCATACCAGACACGGAGAAGCATTCCTGCTGCCTTCAGTGAGGTTTGAGACAGGGCTCAGTAATCTCTAAATGCAATTTATTTTACCCTTATTGAGCATTACTAATGTTTCTATTAGGATGGAACAAATTATGTAATAATGTGTCCTTTTCTCCTGCTTGATTCATTATTCAAAATTACCCAGACAATCATTTATGTGAATTATTCTGCAATTAATTTGCCATGGGTTTCTTGCAAATACCCACTTAAGAGTATCTGAACTCTCTTGATTGGTTCCAATGGTCTGCTGTACTCTGGGGAGCAGGGTGAGACCCAATATCAGCAGATTTTAGGGAATGTCTGCATAAGAATATGGACTATTTCCACTAAATTAGTACACAATCCCTTGTAAGATCTTTTACTTTGTTTTCCAAATGTTTTGGGTTTTTTTCCTACGGTTTAGCATAAATCTGTTTCTAACAGAATTAAGTTAAATCAATACAATCTGGGTCACATCAAAATAATTTCCATGTGCTTTTTGCATTTTTTAACCGAATCAGTGGAAAACCACAGCTCTAGTTAAGTTTAGTCAACACTGCAAGTGAATATAGCCCTCTGAACCGGGTTTCTGATGTGATAGTTCCATTTTGCACCAGCAGCGCCTGTTTCCCATGCCCTTTGTCCATTTTTTTAACATGTGACGTTTTGCATTTGTCCCAAAGTCTTTTGAACTCAATGAAAAAGTTCCCTCAACATTCATGACATCTGCATCTGTTCAACTTGCAGTTAAGTGTCTTACTTGATTTGGAAGGGATGATAAAAATTGGCTCCATGCTACTGACTGCAGGTACAGTCCGATTTGCAGTCCCTGGGGTGCGAGGACCCAGGCAGAGCAGCATGGCTGACGGGACCAGCTGGAGAACCACTTAGTGATGCAGGATGTTCCTTCAGAGGCCTCGTACTAATTCGTGATCAGGGCCATATTCATTACATTTTCATTAGTTCCTAGTAAATGTTCCTTAACAAGCTCTTTTTAAAGAAATAAAATAGCTGTCATATTAAACGCATCTTGAATAAATATGTGGCAATGGGAACTGGCCCTTTCTTAAATTCCTGGGACTATAAACATTAACACGCACATAAATACATTTACACAAACGCAAGACCCACTAAAAGCCTTCAAGGATACCATTCATCCCTTTTGCACAAACATATTCTTGTTATCATTAGCCTTGTAATTAAAAACCTTTTAACAACGCTAATTGAAGTCTTCGCCATCTTAACTTCGTCATCTTTAAAGCTGCTTGCTCGATGCAAAGCTGTTGGAAATACTGGAGAGTGGGTGGGTCACACAAACCCAGTAAGACTTCTTGTTGCACAAGTGAGTAAGACCCAGCGAGTCGAGAGTCAGGGAACATACAAAACCCTGAAACACAAATAGATCACAGAAAAACAAGCAGGTTACAGGCACTGGAAGAAAGCCTGTCCCATGCTGCTACCTCAACACCAGCACCCCCCAGCAAGGCCCATTAACACCTCACACCGCAAACCACATCTTCTCTGCTCCCTCCCCCTGGCCATACAGGGAAAAGGTCTTGCCACAGCAACCTATGGCACTTCCACCGGTAATGAACTGAAACTTAGTTCAGTAGGTAAAACAAGGGGTAAGCAGGCACGGGGCTATCACACCAGCCTCGGATATGGAAAGTGAAGCCGATCCATAATCCATCAAAGCACGGGGTGGGGTAAAGGCTCACGCATCACCGCAGTCACCAAGGTGTAGAAATATAGTAATAAAGTTCCACAACTGTCCTATTAACATAGCAGATTTGATTTGGCTCCATTATATTTCATCAAATAGTTTACAAAGCACCCAGCATAAAACATCATCATAATTGCAATCATATATTTGGCGATTTAACGTGTACATCATAATGTACCATTAGTTACACAAATAACTAATAATTTGCTAATGACAATATTATGTTAAGTCAGTTTAGGGGCAATTAAAGTGAGTGATATTTACATATGCCTAATGAATCACAGTCGATGGCAGATTAAGAGATTCTAATGAATATTCATCCAGACATTCACAACCAGCTTCACAGTTTATAAACTGAATTATGGTTGATTTGCCCTTTTAAAAATGAATATGTGAGTATCTTCTGCATGGGAAGAATGAACAATTGGGGCTGATTGTAAAATTTTTTTTTAAGCAATGTACTGGTCAGGACACAAAACATTTTTATGCACTCTCATACCCTTGGCTTCTGAGCTCTTTTTATATCACATATCAGCATTGATGAACTATCCCCATTCTCATTCCTACGCACGACATGAAATATAGAAATTGTTTTGTGTCGAATCAAATGCAATAGAAGTTTTATGCAGCCTCACTAAGGAAACAATTACACAGGTAGCCTGCTTCCCCAAGCAGGCTAGAGAAACTCTCTCTGCCATATGCTAACAACAGTCTGCTTTTAAAAGTAGCCTTTATGCATACTCACTTAAGTCACTGACTAAAATATCATTGATGTAAAAGGAAGTTGTATAAGCTTCTCATGGGATGAAATTAGAGTTACTTTGCCACAATCTATGCCAGAAGTTTCTGCTGCTATTAATATCAATAATATTGGCAGCAGTAATAATAATAGCCGAGAGCATGTGATACAGCTTTGTGGTTTGGCTATCAGATTTCAAAGTGAGCTCAGAGAAATATGAAGCATTAGAAGCCCACACACAGAGTTTTCCTTGGAAATCCCTGCGAAGCGTTGGCGTGATACTGAAGTAGTCCTTCATGAGGCTGGTCCCTGCGTCCTTGCTTCAGCACCATTGCCAGGCAGCACTGCCCCTAAATTCTGGGATTGTTTTGCATGATTTACAATGTAGAAAGTGAAAAAGTGATCTCCATTTCTTCATTCTAGAAGCTTGGAAGTGAAACCACTAAGAAACAGTCCTGCGGAGGAGGAGCTTGTTTAGTTTCATAGAGATCACACACAGGAACTCCACAAGTGCCCTCTAGCAAGAGACAACCTGCCGTTGGCAAAGAAACATCATTAAAGGCACTCGTTTTGACTTTGCTCAGTTTGGTGATTTTAGATTTATCAGTCCCAGTCTTCAAAGTGATTTGGGAGTTCAGAGAGTAAAGACACTTCTGTCGATGCCCGATGCAGAAACCTGGGAGCTAGAACTCAATGTACCGGTAGATCTACACAGCATGGTGCCATACTTCATGGAGACCTAGCTTGAATCCTGAAAGCAGGAGAGACATACTTAGTTTTACCCAAGTTGTCCTGTGTTCAGGAAAGGTCCAACTACAGCTGGGAAAAAACGCTGCTGGGATTTGATCAGAGGACACCATAGTTGCAATACAGAGTGAAAGAACATGCGGCTGTGCTAAATGGCTTCGCCTTTCTGTTTGCTCTGACCTAAGCAGGTTAATAGAGCTGGCCAGAAGTCCTCTCTTCCACAACATTACATAAAGTTTGCTGGCTATTATGCTTATTTTCAGCCACGTTTCTTATTGAATAAATGGGTTTCATTTTTCAATGAAAACTGAAAATGCAGCAGCAAATACAACATGAAGTTTTTAAAAACTCAAAAATTCAGTAAAAATGATTTTTAAATGTAATATTTTTTTATTTAAAACAACATTCATATTTTCATTACATTTTCGTTTCATCCTTTCCTTCATATATCTCTTTCCTGAAACGAATTAAGCTTGGATAACTTCAAAACTCCCAAAGCCTGAACTTTACTACTGCCATCACACTGCATTGAGGTCATTGTCCTCGTCTTGTTGTTTTGGACTCAGTGCATCCGTTTGCTTTACCTCTGCACGTTCGCTTCCTCATTGTGAGCACAGATACAATCCGTACCACTCGTACTGCTGGCAACTGAACCATTTCAGAAACTTCCATCCCTTACAATTAGCAACTCTGACCTCCCTTACCTGTTGCAACAGCTCGCAGAAGCATTACAAACTAATTGATCTGCCATTCAAATATTGATCTCCTGTGAGCTTAAGTAGGCTTTACACTTGTTTCCAAAAGCATAAGGCTTTTACCTTCTTTGCTATCTGTTGCAGAAATTACCCATCTTTCTCTCTCACCCTCAGCAGCCAAAATCATAGGCTCTCTTCTTCAGCCATTACCCTCAGAAGCATGCTCAAGGAACCAGGGACAGGATTGGTTCCTTTTTTAGAATTTACTGATGTTATCGTGTATTTCTGGATTGAGAATAGTCCTAAAATATATGAATCTCAATTTTTCAAATTAAATACTTCTGTGATCTTTCCGTTGTCACACACAGTGCAGGTATGTCCCATCTCGCCAATCAAAATCTGTGTTGATATTTGTAAGAATATTGTATCTCTGTTCATAGAGAGGAATCTTACTGTTCACGACAGGCACAGCCTGTAACAAGAGCTAATAACACTTCTTAACTGCAACAGGATCAAGATTTCACCCAAGGCCATTATTGCTATTGCCTGTGTTACTAGAGTGTTAGAAAGGCACAGGCATTTCACAGGATTACATTGTTCACGGGCACTGGACACAGAAAAAAAGATGATTTCTCCCTCAGCAGATTGAGTGCTTAATTTTTTGTTTGTTTGTTTAATTTCTCACACATTCAGTAGTCCAGAAAGCCTCAGGGTTTCTTCTTAAAATGCAAATTGTAACAATTATGGGCCGGATTTGAAAGAAGCAGAGTAGCCTGGTGAATGAGCTCTGTTGTACAGCTACGAGATTAAAAAGCAAGGGCTGCTTGTTTTACACAAGAACTGCTTAGAAAATAATCAGAATGACTCAACTAGAGTAATGCGGGAAACATGAAGGAAGGCATCTGGGGCTTCCCTGTCTGATCTTATCTGCCACCCTTCTTTTAACCTCTAATTTGCAAAGGAGCTCTGGAAATGCACTTAGGTATGACAGTAATGATTTTCATTTACTGTAGCCCATGATAAAATGGGGTCAGAGCAAAGGTTAAATACCAGACAAGCAGTGGCTAAAATCATCTGTCTGGTAAGTAATTTTTACCCAGGTTGGAAGTGAGTGAAGTCTCCTCAATTACACTGCTTACCCTGAACTTACAGAGAGCCCTGTGGCTACTGATTTTGCCCTCTTCTTCATCCCACCCTCCAGAGCCCGCTGCAAGTCTGGTACCTAATTAGTTACATATAAGAAGAAGAGGAACTTGTGAGCGTGCTGCTAATACGGCTTCTGCAGACTCCTGATGCAAGGGAGATGAGAGAAGCAAAAGAAACTGGAAGTCAGAAAGAAGAGCTCATTTGGCTCGGCACTTGTGCTGAAGATGAGCACTGCTTCAACAGGTGCAATCCTACAGCCCTCCCTGTCTCCTACAGCAAATGAGAAAACTGATAGCCATTTAATGGACCTCATTCTAACCTGTGTGGAATAATCTTCCAGCTAATCTTCTAACTGGTTTCCATCCATCTAGCAGCAGCGGTGCTTAAATCTCTTGTTTGCACTTTACTAGCTGCAGATTGTAAATGTTTCATGAGCCGCTGAGCTTGCAGCATTACTATTTTATTAGAATGTTGAATATCTCGTGTTCATTGCTGTCTTACCAGCAAATTTTATCTAAACAAAAATTGCTTCCATACTTCTTGTGAATGACAATTTAGTGGTCTGATGGATGCTGTGGTTTCAGCTTGCTTTGCATCAACAGTTTGAAAATAGCCCCCCTGCCTTGCTGAAACACAAGGGTGCACCTGTGCTAATGCCAATAAAAATGCATTCACATTATTAGTATATCTAGTTTGGCTCCCGAAGAAGGGGCAGAAGTCCTGTCAGCCTCTGGTCCTGGTGTGTCCTTTCACACATGAAAGATTCTCCTGCCCACAAAATGCAGAAAAGTTTTTCCTAGGTTGAGTATTCCCCATAGTGTTCTCTCTTCCTTAAAATGGCATCAAAGCATTGCTGAATAGACCAACTGGACTGGTTCAGTGTTTAGCCACAAGTGGACTGGTGTAACATCAAGCACTGACCGCCAAGACATACAACCATCCTCTTGGTGCTTTGTTCCGTTCTCACGAATCCTGTGTACCCTCCATAAGATCTTGTGATGCAGACAAGCTGGCTGAGCAATGAAAATGGCTGGGATTTGTTCATGGTCTCTTTGGAAACCCTCTTTTGCAGACCAGGGAGCTGGAACACTCAAGAGGGAAAAGATAAAACCTCAGAGATGTTCTGGGCACACAAAACACAGCACTGAGAGGTCCCACCAGCCCCGCGGCTGATGCAGGAGAGCAGAGACCAGGAGAGCCAAGCAGCTTAGAAAGGGGAAAAGGCAGGAATAGCCCTCTCTCCCGATGGAATAAATTAAAAGTTAACTCTCTTTGTTATCTCCTCCATGTGGATTTTGCCATGGTGAATGATGAGCAAGGACCATTTCTCTTATCTGGATCAGAACTTCATCAAGTTGTGTCCTTATCCACATCTAGGCTCTGCCCTAAATAGCTGCTGAAATCCCAGAGCAGCCTAGGATCCCTTCTGCAGTGTGATGGAGAGAGCATTTTACATCATTTGCTATTTCGTTTTCTTTCATGTCTTAGACATGAGCACTGGGAATGGCTCATTTGGAGAACTGAGTTTTCAGGATGAACGGATGTATCGGCACAACCTAGCAAGCTTAATGTGCTCTGGCACAGCAAAGGGTGCCAGATCATTCTGCCCGATATCCTGCTCACACAGCCACTTCCACACTGTTAGAGCTCCCAGTTCTGTCCAGTGCCAACAACTTACCCCCCAACACATAGAAAAACCGTGCTCTTGTCCTGGTGTTTGCAAATAAGGGAGTACTCAAGACTTCCATGTTGAGATAACTTTTAAGGGGTGTAATTTCCTCCCTCAGTTGGAACAACTGGGGTAAAAGAGCTGCATAAACCCGAAATGAAGCTCTACAAGGATGACACCACCAAGTGAGTGGTATGGGCAGTAGCGTACTCAACTTGCTAGCATGGCCAACACCCTATCCCCTTTCTACAGCAGCCACAGTCACTCTGTCTACCACAGTTTCCCCAATCAGCCACAAACTAAGCACTCTCATAACTCCTACTTCCCCTTCCCACCAACTCCCCCTTTCCACCATAATACTCTCAGTCTTCCCCGTATAAAGCATACCCTCCTCTCCTACTGCTTCCTTCTGTGGGGCCTGCCCCCTCACCCCGTATCTCCTGTAATCCCTTCTGATACTCTGCTCCATCACAGAAAGTTTCCTCCTGCAAGCATACAAGACTGTAACAAACCTACTCACTGGCACTGCAGGCACCCACCAAAGGCATTCTGGCAGAAGCAGTGCCTGCTTTCAGGCAAACTGTTGGACAAGAGACTGTATGAGCCTCCTAACGCATATAATCAGCATGAAAGCATCTCTTGAGTACCAGCCAGCCACCCAAAAGTCATGGGTGAGGTGGATGTCTGCCCTCACAGCCCAGGGGCAGGCCAGGCAGTGCTGAAAAAAGCTGATTATTGGGCTGCACAGCAAAGCAAACCCAGTTTTCAGGATGGTTCTGGTTCCCTTCTGTTTGTGATGGTCCTTACTCAGCCTTAGAAGAAAACAAATCTGAGATTCTTTGCCTGTCTCAACCAGCAGTTTCCAGTCTGGTTTTCAAGCAGCAATTAAAATACACATGTGAGCAACTGGGAGCTTTCTGAATGGAGTGTGCCTGTGATTCACCCAGGCTCACAGCGAGCACCAGGCACACAGATGGTATGTTCCCTCTGGTGACTGACTTTGGAAATCCCTGGTGCATGGAGGCCCATTGCAAAGCCAGGGTCGGTCTTGAGGTTTTGATGTCAGATGCCGTTCACCGAAGGAAGTTGCTGTTTCCTAGTCACTGTTAGGCAGCAAAGCTGCTGCTGCCACCCAGGGCTAAGCATCAGTACACCCTGTGAAAGAATGTATTTTGCTACTTTTCTAGCTACTCATTTGACTCTTCAAATTGTTCCCAAAACCTCTGTCTTGTCGAAGAACGTGCTTGATCTGTTCCCATCTGTCACTCTTAATGTCCTTGATGTCATTATTTTGGGGGGACTGGGGTTGGCCTTGCCACATTTACTGTTTCATGGTGTGGAGCAAGTTGGGGTGAGATGTTTTCCTTCATAGCAGATACAGCCCAAATTCATCAAAGAACCTGAAATTTCCTGAGGGCTTGGCAGCTTTTGCGTCAACTCTGCTGCAGGTGACATTTAGCCGTCCAGGCTGGGAAAGCCAGCGCGAATTTACCAGTGAGAGAAGGCAAGCACCTCCATTTAAGGAAAGGTCAAGGAGCAGACTGCCAGGCTCGGGTCTCTGCACCCCACACCCCGCACCCCACATCCTGCGTCCCCTACCCCTCACACCTCACCCTTTGTCCAGCGCCCCGCACCCCTCATCGGGTGCCACTCAGCCTGCGCCCCTCAGCCCTCAGCCCTCACCTCTCACCCTGCACCCCTCACCCCGCACCGCTCACCCTGCACCCCTCACCCTGCACCCTTCAGCCCGTACCCCTCACCCTGCACCTCTCACCCTGCACCCGCACCCCCCCCCCCCCGCCCCACGGCGGCCTCCACGCTCGCGCTCCTGCAGCGCCCCCTGGCGGCCACGCCTGGGTGACGTTTTGGGGTTTTTTTTTAAGGGTATCGAAGCCACTTGCGGAGCGACCGCAGCGGTTGTGCGGGGCCGCTGCCCAGGCTAAACTCTGCACCCGGAGAGCCCTCTGAGGGTCTCCTGGCAAGGTCCTGCATCCGTGTCTGGTTTGAGGGATGCTCTCTGCAGCGATGTCTCGCAGCAGGATGCAGCCAGCCCAGCTATTCTGGTTCTCGCCCCTAAGTAATAATTGTGTGTGACAAAAAGCATGTATTTACAAGCAAAGGCCAGGCTGCTCCCTTTTTTTTTGTTTTACTGAAGACAGAGGGAGTCAGACCGTTACAGTGCAATAACCCTTCTCCACTAAATTAGTTATGTTCTGCTAAACACAGAAGTTATATAAAACCAGAACATCCCTTTAAATCTGCTCAGAAATACGATTCTATAAATGCTTTGTTCTGCTGCAGTGGGGGAAAACCCTTTCCAGCTCCCCAGACAAAACCCCAGCAAAAGAAAAACTGCTAAGGGCTGTCTTCAAGGAAACGCTTCCAGCTGCTGTTGTCTTTATTAAAAGAAGTAAAGAAAGAAACAAAAAAAAGGCCCTTCCAACTCCTGGGAGAATCTTCAGCTATTAAAACCACGTACCCATTCAGCTCCCAAAAGAAGTCTTTCATAATTGCGAGCAAACCCCAAAGCCAAACCAACCTCCCATTGCTTCTCCCCAGTTAGGCTGCATGTGATCGCTGTAAAACTGACGCCGAAGTGTTACTTTATGGCTGAGGTTACAAAGGAGTTTGCAATAACTAACTCTGCATCCTGACCAGCCCCTGGAATCCCCAGCGCTCTCTTTTCTGCACACTGAACCAGGAAGTTGAGGACACAAGAATTAAGTCCTTAGAAACTGCTCAGCAAATGAGAGACATCTAGCTGGCCAAGAGGCGAGTTCTAGGTACGCACAGAGATGTGGTGGAGCCCTGTTTGCAACAGTGTGCCCGAACAGATCTGTCTGACTGTAGTCGTGATTTCCCAGACAGACCTGCTGCTACTTGCTGGGTGCTGGACCAGGCCATGCAGCCCTGTCTGGTTTGAGGGATGCTCTCTGCAGCAATGTCTTACAGTAGGATCCAGCCAGCCCAGCTCTTCTGGTACCCAGTGCACACAAGCAAGAAGAGTATAGCTATTACATCCCCTAGAGGGAAGGAGGCAAGTTGGCAAGAAACAGAGCTCCATAGACGCTGTATCCATCTTCCACGAGATGAATGTCATTTTACCATCAGACTGTGCATGCAGTTGCTTGGATTACAGTGGTAAAACACAAGATAATCTGATTAACAGTATGCAATTTTCTGGGTGAAACCCTGCAGTTCTTGGCCAGTCTGGGAGCCCTGGTGAGAAGGGCGAAGACCTCACTTTCAGCAGTTGCTTGTCCCCTTCCACAAGTCCCCATGTCACTAGCACCAGGGTCTCAGCAGACATAGTACCTTTACAACTGCCTAGCTTGGATCATTAGAGAAACCTGGGGATAAGTGCAGTCGCTCTTTTTTGTTGCCCTCCCTGAGTGACATGGGCTGGGACTCATTTTAAGACGGTACCACCTAGACTAAGAATACAACCTCCCACTTACTGGGAAAGAACAGCTATAGCTGTCAGGACCGAATTTATGAGCTCTGCAAGGTATGCCCATGGTGTGAAGTGGTGATCCAAATGTATCTTCCTCCTCACCTCCTTGCCCTCGTGTAACTTTTCTTTGAGTCTCATTCAAGCCACCAACTTGCTTAAAAATGAGTTCAAGCACCCTTGGCCCTTGCAGACCAACCTCTCTGAGACCCTTTTGTTGCCACACTCCCAGGCCCCTTGGGGCTCGGTGGGACCTCCACACATTGCCGCTCCATGGCAGGCTCCCTCCCTTACAGCCAGCTGCAGGGCTGCTGGTCCAAGGGACAGGAAGCCTGGAGAAATGAGCTGAGAGGAACCTAATGAAGGTCAACATAGACTGCAAAGTCCTCTGCCTGGGGAGGAATAACCCCACACACTGGTGAGATCCATTCAGGACCGAGGAGGAGGACAAACTCCAGACAGGTACCTGCTTGTGGTTAGAGCAACTCAGTGAGTAGCAGATCAGTTGGATCCAGCTGGGGAGCAGCATGCTGTAAAGCAATTAGGTAAAAGACAGAGTTGCCGACTTACCGCTGCCCTTCAGGAACGCCCAGGCTTCAGGAAGGCACCTGAACAGGCAACATGTTGTTGGTGTGCTCAACACACACAGCAGGTGAGAAAGAAACCAGAAGGATGCTATCCAGGACACAGGCCGGTTTCTCCCTGGTCACTACTAGATGCTCCACCTTCTGAAGCCTAGCTGCTGTAGAGAAGCACATCTGGCTAGGGCTGGTGCTGGAGACTGACCACCCGTCCCAGGCTTAGAGCCTTTTCCTGCACTTGGGACACGCCAACCACTCACCCTCGCTTGGGAACTTTCCTTCTTGTCGTGGGACAATGAGTGGACGCGGGATGCTGTGGTCCCCGAGGCGGCCCAAAGCGGTGTGCCTGTCACCTCTGCCTCCAGAAAAGGGTCAGAGAGCACATGCATGCACGGTACCACTTTCTCCAAGGCCCCTGCCATAAGTGCTGGAGACTGAGGTGAGGCATAAGCAGGAGCAGCTCCTGGCTGCTCTCGCAGCATGGGGCCACTGGCCAAGTGAAGCTGGGCTGAGAGGGTCACATTTCCTGGGGAGGCCCAGGGCAACAAGTTCTGCGTGCACACACATGTGTGTTTCTGTGTTTGCTCTATCTCCCTCTCTTTCCAATACCTTCTTCCCCAGGAGCTGCTGCAGTAGTTTTACACTGACCCTCTCTCCCTGTGCTGTGAGAACCATCAGTTTAACCTCCACTCCAGCCCTGGGTCCCTTGGACAAGTTGGTGGATTTTCCACCCCAGCGGCTGTGACTCATGGGGCTCCACTGTGTCCCCCTTTCACATGGGGGGGTTGACCTGAAAGCAGCAAGAAGGGTGTCAGCAACAGATCTCAGCTGTGGCCCTGCACTGTCCAAAATTCTTTGTCTGCTTCTGGCATTGCACATATGCAGGACCCAAGTAACCCAGCCCAGTGGCATCACTCTCCTTGTCCCAGGACCTCTGTGAGGAGGAGAGCCTGTGTGACAGTGTGGGTTAGCACTGAAGTTGGCAGGCAAAGCATGTTCCTGCAGGTGCCACTGCCTGGCAGGGCTTCAGAGCTGCTGGGACGGTGCTGGACTTTGCACCTTTGCATGAGGGAGAAAGAGCACTAGGAGGACTCATGAGCCAGATTATGTTCAACAGTGATGTACTGCTTTCTGGTTTTCTGTGGCAAGAAGGAAGGGCCTCTGGGAGAAGCCTGGAGAAGGAGAATGGTGCTGGGGGAGGTCACTTGTGAGGAAGCTGTGACCATAAGAGCACCAGCAGCACATAGCCTAACTGGAGCAGAGCCCAGGGAGTAGGTGAAGCCCTAAACAGGCTTGAGTGGAGGAGGCAAAAGCCTTCAGTGAAGTACACAGCTGAGGGAATGGATACAGCATCTCCCTTCCCACCCGGCATGCCCACACTGCCCCATACCCACCTGCTCGCAGTGCAGCTCTTCTGCGTGGCTTTAGGCAGGTCAAGACCAAACTGCAGAGTAGTCTTGGCTGGCTTGCTTGCTTGGGTGCTCAAGACTCCTCTCCCAGGGCTTCCTGGAGTCAGAGCTACTGATTTATGGCTTGCATGGGCTGTGTAAGGAGGAGGTGGCCATGGTGTGGCACCCTACTGCATGCAGCAGCAGCTCTGCCTCCAGCAGCCCTCAAACCAGTGACGTCTCCCCATCCCCGTAGCCTGTTAACGCTTGTCAGAGTGATGCCTTCTGGGTGCTGCAATAAGACAGTCAGACAGAGCCACTGGGAACAGCCAGGACCAGGAGTGCACAAAGTGAGAGCAGGTTGCCAGCAGCCTGGTGACTGTGCGCTTTCCTGCAGACAAGACCAGCCTCAGCAGTGTGGATATCAGAACTGACCCCAAATTGCTGAGAAATTACTGGTAATCGGGCTCTAGCAGCTGCTTCTCCACAGTTCTTTGTCATCAAGGCAGCCTGGAGCAGGCACATCATGCTTGGTGGGGTCAGGGGACCTTACCTTGTCTCACTGACCTCCACACCGTAGCAGATGCCTGAGTAATCTGTGCAAGGGACAGGGTTAATCTTAGGGCCATCTGGGCTCTTAAGCTTACTCCAAGAGCCCAGGAAAACTGCCGAGTCTCTCCAGGACAGAGCTCAGCTACCTGAGGGCAATTCGAGGAGACAAGGGACAGAGGCACATAGTGCAGGGAAACGACTTTCCTATGATCCCAGCTGCAGATGTTCCTGTGTTTCTAGAGATGCCTACTGCATTTCTCTTGAAATAGATCCTAACATTCACCTGCTTCTGGAACTAGGCACATCCCAGTCTGCTGCGCATGAGGTCCTCTTGGTGGTCCATAGTTTTCTCTGGCAGCTGTAGTGATGGTTGCTACCACTGCAGCAGAAAACATGATTCAAGGAACTAGTCTAGGGTTTTTCCAGAGGTGGAGATGTCATGATAGTGAAAGGGCTCAGGTTCAAGATAGTTTTCCAGGCAGGCTGGGAGGTATCAGGAAATTTCACACGTATGCCATAGCAAAAGCTACTGCAGTGATACAGCTTATTAGTTGCTCTTTGCTGCAATGACAGTTTGGTGCCTACACAGTCGTAGTGTATGATATTATTTGGCTGTAAATGTTGTTAATATAAAAGACCCTATTTTCCAGCCTTACAGTTTCTGGTAGTTTCCCTCATCTTTTTTTTTTTTCCTTTTATAACTTAACGTCTATAATTCGCTCAAGTGATTTGCCAGTTTCTCTGAAGATAAACAGACTGGGGGCACTTTGGTGTTTGCAGTGCGGTAATGTGACAATCCAGCTTCCTCTTGCCAACGTTTCCACTTAGCAAAAGCTTTGTCTTGTACACAGGCCCATTCAGTATGTTGCAGGGTAAATACAATTTATTGGTCAGTTACAGGATGTGAGAGAACAGTTTTCACGATGTACAGCACGAGCTCAAGTAGGAATACACACTGCACTGGCAAAGCGCTGTACAGCCCGGTTCAATGCTGTGTAAACCTTGCAGAGAGTTACGTGTCCTCAGTCTCACCAGCGACTGGAGGGAGCTTTGTTTTTCCCACCAAGCAGGCAAGGCTAGCATCCCCCGGCTGCGCAACGTCCAGGCAGGTGTTTCAAACATCAGTCCTCACCAGAGACTGCAGTCGGATGAGACTCAGGCTTGCTGCCTCTGCAAGCTGAGGTACTCCCAGAGGAGGTCAGAGAGGTGCCAGGCAGCCTCAGAGGCTGCTGAGAGAACCAGGAGAAGGGAAAAGTCACTTGCTATAAGACAGGCTTAAATATACGTAAGATTTGGGATGGAGTGTGAAAGGAGTGAGATGACAAGGTCACTTTCTTCACGTGGATACATGTTGAACATGGAACGGTCTTTGAGAGAAGCGGAGTTTTTTCCCAGTACGTGATATATCCCACTTGTCATAGCCTGTCTTATAGCAGGGACAGCGGTACCTACTTCTGTCTCTGCGGACTGCAGGGGAGTTTTGGCAGCTACCTCAGCAGCGGCACTTCCCTGCGCCTGAAGGAGCCGGAGGGGATCTCACCCCGAGTCCATCACCCGTTCGTGACGACAAGCAGGTGGACAGGTTAGCGCCACAAGATCTGCTGTACGAGCACACGTTACGCACTGCCTGCGTGAATTAGGGGATAAACTCCTCACTAATTGCCTCCTTCACCCGCTGCGGCGCTCCCGTCACCATGACGTCACCCTGCCGCCGTCACGCCCCTCGCGCCGCAGCGGCAGCGGGCCCGCCCCGCCCCGCCCCCCCCCCGCTGCAGTACCGAGCTCCGCCACGGCGGGGCAGCACCGCTCACCGCACCGCTCGGCAGGGGCCCGCAGGGGAGCGGCGTCTGTCGGGACGGGAGCGCAGCGGCGGGGGACAGCCGGGGGGACGCAGCGCCGGTGTCCTGCAGCGGCTGCCCGAGGGTCCTGGCAAACCCCGTCTTCTAGGGGGTTTCCCCGGCACGGGTCAGAAAAGGCAAGAGGCGAATGGTTACGCCGCTTCTGCCACCGAAAGAAGCCGCCTGGCCAAGTCACCCATTCATTTTAGCTGCGCAGTGATGATTTTTGACACCTGTTAGTACGAGCGTTTCTGCAGTCCTGTGCTAAACAGGCACCGGGAACTGTGCAGGAGAATAAAGCAAAGCTTGGGACTGGCTGGTGAACAGGAGTTCAGTCGTATGGCAACACAGAGATAGGGGCATTTGTTGGGCTTTTGTATCATTTGGGGAAAATGGAGATGTTCCAGAGGGTTTGTGGGAGTTGGTTTTGTTCTGTATGGTTTTCTTGGCGAGATGTTGCAAGCAAGTGATTCCTCCCTGCTCCACCTTTCTCTTCCCCTCTCGCTCGGCTGCTGGTGTTCCTCCCAGTTGCCCACAGCAAGAGCCAGGCTGGAGGCTGGTGCCCATGGCCAGTGGCTGCTCGATGCCAGCACGGCCCGGCAGAGCCAGGGCAGCCCAGGCAGAGCACACCGCCCCATCCCCATCGGTCAGCCAGCCCTGCTGCGGCAGCAGCCCGGCCGCCGCCAACCCTCCTTGGATAGGAAACCTGTGGGACAAAGGTACAAAGGTAATGTGTTTTAAATCACCTGAACCCGTGGCGGATTGCTTCTCTGCGTTGTTTGGCCAAGGTATTTGCAATCTGGCCCAGCCCCACTCTCCCACACCCACAGGGAGTGCCTGCCCAGGGCGGCGGGTCCTTCCTTGCCCTCTCCCACCAGCAGCCCAGCCACTCGCCAAGAAGAGCGACCAGTTGCACCTCCAAAAATGTTCTCATGAATATGAATTTTCTGCCAAATATTTTTTTCCACCAAAAAAAAAACCCCTCAGTCCTGACAAGGTTTAGTACTTCCTAGAGGCCTTCTAAGCTGTGTTTTGACCAGCATGTCTTGTATTCCAGGGCACAGACTATTACTGCCTCAGAAACCACATTTCTCTCTCACTTCTCCATTAAGCTAATTAATGCCACATTACTAGATTTCTGGATTTAATTACAGCTATTTACAAGTATATTTAAAGCTAGTATGAAGAGGCTACAGCTCGTTTTGGTTTGATTTTTGTCACGCAAACATAAGGATGAGTTGGCTGTCTCTGGAATGAAATCAGTTGAGCAAGGTTGAAGCAGAGGTGAAAGGTTAGGAACACGGTTGCTTTTTAGGATGCAATTTAACTAGAAACTGAAGTCATGCTTTAGTCCATCCCTATTCAGGCCCACATTCAGAAAAGCAATTAGGCACTTAATTAGCTTCAAGCACAAGAGCTGTTAAGCATGTGTCTAAGTGGTTTGTTGAAAAGGGATAGCATTAAAAGCATGCTTAAAATTAAGCACATACGCTTAGCTAATTTCCTTGCCAGCTAAGCACACTTTCTAATCATAAAGGACCAAATTCAGCAATGACGGAATGACATCATTCAGAATTACTGCAAGGTCAAACATGGTCTGTGGAGTTCTGTCCTTCGACATAAGGAGGAATTAACCTTGTGAGTAAATAAGAAGAAATCAGACAGGTACTGTAAAGTGCCACTGCTCCACACTGAAATGGTATCATGGGTAGGGTATGTACAGGTATTTATGAGAGTAGAACATATCTTTCCCATCTTTAACATTCTTAAGAAATTTAAATTTTTTCTTCTTCAGGAGAAAGGGGAGAAGTCCAAATGGGAATGTTTCTGCTTATAAGAAGAAAAACAAAAGACTCCCCGAGTATTATATTTCTAGTGTTTAGAAGAGTTTACCTTTCAAAGCAAAATTGGTCAAAATGAGAAAGAAGGGTTTTTCTAAGAAAAATACTAAAGGCAATCAAAAATTTTCCATCAAAGCTTGTAATTTCCCTCCAAATCGTTCTGGGAGAAATTGACTCTTTTTTTTTAATGAAACGGGCGTTCCATTAAAAAAAAAAAAAAGCGACTAATTTTCCTTAAGTTCTATTTTTCACTTCTGCTAATTAATAACCAGAAAGAAAAAAAAATAAGAGCATTGTCCCTTTTGCCTTCTCATCCTAATTTGGGCATTGCAACCCCCAGAAGAGTTCTGACAAGAAAAAAAAAAAATCCCAATTCACAAATCAAAATCAGGTCAGTTGAGGCGGAGGATCCTATGCATTTTCTAAAATTATGTGGATACCTCCAGGCACTGATGAAAAATGATCCCAGTTCCTGAAAACATGACGAGCATTAGCATGGGTGTACAGACTCACATGGGAGCTGGGGTGTGACTGCCTCAGTCCCCCCTTGCTCTCCCCTGCGAAAGCTTGGCCCGTGGCTGCCCTGGGCTGGGGAATGCACAGGGAAGGGGCTGTAGAGCCCTTGTCTGTGAGGGCCAGGCAAGCCCACCGCGGCGCCGGAGCTCAGGGCTGCCAGAAGCCCAGCGCCATGCCAGGACGGGTTGCAGCGCCGGGGCAGCGGGTAGACAGGAGGGGGCAAGGAGGGTGAGCACTTTCTTGCTCTCTGTTGGTGGCAGGGTCTGACCTGCTAGACCTCACCCCACAGGGTTGACCATGGGGCTGGGGGCATCTGGGTTTATTTCTGCCCCCTCGCCTGCGGTGCCCAGACAAGGAGAAGGAGGTGGCCCTGTGGGCAGGGGATGCCCAGCATAAGGGTACCATCAGAGCCTGTAGGGCTGCAGGGGAAAAGGAGTGAGAGTCAGGAGGGAGAGACTAAATGTACGGAAACCCCACTCGGCTCAGGGAGCCACTGAGATGAAAATCGCTCAGTAATGTTTGCCATGTTGTTGGTTTTCTCTCCACCTCCACAGCACACGCAATATTGCATCAGATCGCTACGAGACCTGTTAGGTCTATGGTGAACTTCACTTCAAACACATTAGCCCACTTTGATTATGGCCAGTCATCTGACATTTTGGCCTGAAATATAGCTTTGACTGCAAAAATGACTTCTTCTGGCAATTTGCAGTCATGTCAGAAGGCACCGCTTATATCAGAGCTGGGTATGTCCCCTCCCTGGAGCAAATACTACGTCAGCTCCTCAGCATGAAGCTCTAACCTCTGCTTAGCTTGATCTTCATGTGTGTTTTTAGCAAATGAAAAAAAAAATGGATGTATTTTTTTAGAATATTGGAAAATAAATGCTGATATACACCCATTCTCCTATCTTGAAAAAACTTCACATTGCCCCCACAGACACGCCCAGGTATCTGTTTTAGTAAATCCCCTGATTGTAAGAACACAGATATTGTAACTCATAACTTCTAAATATCTAGGAAAATTAATTCCCAGAGCTACCAAGACTTTGGTTACAGACTTTTGTAGCCTTTTAGTAATACACTGTGTGATCTTGCTATCAAACGTAACTTGTGGTATTAATAAACATAACCACAGTTTCCAAGCCAGAAATTCCAACCATGAATTTGGGGGAAGGCTATTTTGCTCATACCTGTTAATTGACAACATGGTATAGCAACAAATGCAGTGCCTGAGTCTCACCTGCCTTACCGCTGCCTGCAGACTCACAAATCCGAACAGGCAGGTCAAGAACTGGGCCCTACAACTGTGTTTCCTGACCCTGCTCCCAGGAACAGGATCAGGCTGATACCAGCTTGACCAGAGTTGCAAATCTCTCTCTGCTGCCACTTCACATGAACAATACCCATGGGCACATAAGAAAGGTCAAAACCGCATGATGCACCTGTAGAAGGTGGAAGTACTTGACAGTGGCATTGCCATTCATTGTTAGCGTGGTTATTTAGGGCACAAAACCCAAACATCAATGAGAACATATCATACACTTTCTGTTGGTCTTCAAAGGGAGGAGACTGCTTTCAAAACACATGGTTCAATGCCCATGTTGTCCCAGTTGGTCACGCTTGGGATCCCCTGCGGTATTTCAACAGCACTGCGCAGCCGTCTGCGAAGCTGGGTAATTCCAGGATTCCTGAGACACGTGGTAGTAATAACTTGGCTGCTTCTACGAAGATTTCCAGGCCTACTGAGCATTTCCACGAACTTTTATGGAAAGTCTGATGTTCCAAATCGAGTGAACAAACATCATTCTAGTCCAAAAATGACTCAAAAGTATGTTTTCTTTTGTTAATGAGTTACATGGGAAGCTTTTTCTTCTGTGACGGCAAGCAAAGAAGTCAGAAAGCAAATGTGATCTAATTATAGGTCTGAACAGTCCAAGGTTAAGTTCAGAAATCTGATGGTTCTCATTATAACCTCTTCCATTTCCTCTCAGCAATCCCTGGGAAATTCTTAGGATCATCCCCTTGCCTGAAAAGTACCACGTTTCTGGTGGCACCAAAAACGGAAGTTGCCTTTTGGTAGGAAGAACGGTTTGTGGTTTATTTAATACAATAATGGTCATGTCTGTGGCTGGTGTACAAGTCAACTTTGAGTCAAAAAGAATTTTACATATTTTTTCATGTGGATCTCAGACATACACACACACAAAAAGACACATATATACATTCCTTCTTGAAATTACATTTTCTGAAAGGTGGGGGCTGTTGAGAGTTTTTGATTTGCATGAAAACATAATCATTTAGTGCTATTAAAACATATTTGTGTTTAGACTAATAAGATGGATTTATAACTAGAACATGTTTATAAAATATTCTTTACAAGGGAAAGTGGTTCCTGACAAGTCCTTAAAACTTTTTGCAACAATGGTAATGGGGAAATTCAGGAGACAAGCAATTGCCTTTTCCCCTTTAAGCTGTGAAATTTATTACAAAATTTCAGCAATGTGAAAAAAATCTGACTGTCTCTAAAGGAAGCTCTCAAATAGAGGTTATGTTTTCATCTTCTTGAAAAGCTGGCTAAAAGCACTCAGTATTTAAATACTACTACAAGCCTGCAGCTCAAGCTGAAATGAGTGGCACAGACACAAGACAAATGCTTTTTTCTTCCTTTTTGAAGGAGGTTAGGGTGTGAAGAAGAAAAGGACATTCTCTCTTCTAAGTTTCTTTAATTTTTTTTTTTTTTTTTTTTTTTTTTTTGCTATAGAAACAACAAGGGGAAATACTTAGTCTCTTGGTCTGTTTCTTATAAGAAAAGAGAGAATATGCAAGCTATGTTAATGGCCTGAAGGTCATGGAATTTGTGATTGCATGGATCTGCTATGTTGAGTCTTTACAGAAATTGCTTGATTCTTCATTACAGGACCACTATACTGAATTATAACAAAATTATGATGTATCCAGTTTTTCACCTAACAAAAAATATATATATTCTCCTTTTAAATTTTACCTCTTTTTAGCAGTTATGAAGAAGTCTGGGAACCCTTCCAGATGTGAGACTTTCAAGAAGCATACTATATAGCTACTTCTTAGTTTGAGGGATGTTCAGAGAGCTGTATGTTAAAGCAGAAGGCCTCTACCAGTTCACAAGAGGTTATTTCATCCCCTGATCCTTTCTGTTACTGTGACAGACCCACACAGAGAATGTCCCCGGTGGCTCGTGGTGAGTCTCATGGGAGGTTAAATGGATGGGAGTCATGCTTTTTTGTCCTGGAGTATCTCCAGGAGAAATCACCCTCAAATTTATGCTGCTATTTTTGTGTAAGATGTTTGCAATGGAAAGAGGAGTTTACCGTGTACTTTTGTGCTCTATTGTAGACATAAAAGGAAGTACCAAACTTCCACTGCTTATTGGCAAACTGAATAGAAATATCGAAGGGGAAGTCCAAGATGCTTTTTTTCCCTCCCTTCAAAGTCATTACTTCATAGCCCAAACAAACAAATGGCATTTAGAGACACAGCCAGTGATTTACCCAAGGTTGAAAACACATCTCTCCCCAGCGGACTCAGAGCAAAGTCAGAAAAAACGATGTGGCTTTTGCAGTGTTGCCCTGCAGTGCCAGTATCTCGCCTTTCAGCACTCCAGGCTCCTGCTTTCTGGAGGCTCATCCTTTAAGAAACACATGATCCTTCCTACTCCTTTTCTAGAATTGATTCTACCAGGAAAAAAATGCATTATCTTTGCTCTCCTGTACAGCAGAGTGTTTTAAATGAAGATATTATGCCAAGGCCTTTTTCTATAACTGACTTGGAGCTACATAATATAAACAAATAGCTATTGCCATATCCTGAAATCTCTACAGCTCTAAGCAGGTTCAGTCTTGCCATCCCACATTGAGACCAGTGATCTTTACTCTTCTTGGCATACACAGAGATGCACGAGAGCAGTGTTACTCACAGGTCTATGCCTGTGCCAGCTGAAACGGGTGACAAAACTTGTGGGGATTGCAGCAAGGCAGCATGAAACTCCAAAGGCCCCATGAAATGATATTATCTATGACCATAGGGCAACCACAGCAGTGGGAGATAAGAACTGTTCATAAGGCTGTAACTGTTCACCCTGTTGGCTAAAAAGGAAAAGGAAGAAATTTATTACACATTTGGGAAAGAACAGAGTGAATTCGGGTAGCCAAAGTGCAGGCACAGAAAATCCTTTGGACTCTGACAAACAAATGCTGGGGAACCAGTCCCTGCTAGGCATTCAGGAGGAAGTGTGTATTTACTGCCCTGTTGCCCCAGTTCACAACTGGTTTATTAGCTTTTATCGCGTGGCACGCTAGCTTAAGCCAACAGAGTAGAGGTACAGACATCTGTGCATGGGGAGAGAAAGAGGGAGGATAGTGGTGATGTCATAAACCATCGCATTTGGGAGTGTGAGTCAGAGACCTATGGCCCTTGACAGCCATCGAACTTTGCATGATGGAAAATGGACTCTGTGTTTAATGCCTCCTCTTCTGATCAACATAGCCAAAGTGCAGGCTACAGGGCAGCACTGGGGACAGAAAGGAGTCACATGCAGGCATTAGTCTTCTCATGGGTCTGCAAACAAAGACGTCAACTGCTTCAAAATCATCCACTGGTAGTAGATTTGGGATAAGAAACTCCCAAGTCCCCTCCTTCCTTTTCCCCCACAGCCTTTGGGATTACATTCTGCCCTAGCGTGCCACCTGTTCTCCAGGGTGGGCAAACATATTGCCCTTATGCTGTAGTCAGTGGTTTCTCTGATGCTTGTGTGAAAGAGACTTTGCTTAGACATTTGATAACATAGCACTTTTCTGTGTTTTATGCTGTACCCATGTCATATATACTAGTTCTGGGCTTTCTAGGAAACAGCAACTGGCAATAGCAAAAGCCCTAGCATGCTGCAAGGCACTCTGGCTTTTCTCCCGCTTGGGGAGATAAGAGTTCAAAATGGAGAAGGGCTGTGTTCGTTAACTCCTGCAACAAGTTTGGAAGGGGTTACGTGTAGGCTTCTGAAGAGAAACTGTATTTTTGGGGCGTGGGAGACAAGCTGAAATACTCTCAGTTTTCCAAAGTTCTCACAATGATCTTGTAAGGCTCAGCTGGCACAAAAGGCTTCAGAAAGCTCATGAAGGGGCTTTTCCTCCTCTCATCTGGGAGCTTGCCCTACAGCTGGGCCCCTTGATGCTCAGTAAGAGTGCAGTCATCTTAACCACTCCCGAGTCTGAATTTAGTATTTGACATAAGAATTTGGCTTTAAAGTCACTTCAGAAACAGACTGTGAACCAGTATGGAACCTGGAAGCCCTGAGCACTGATCCTGGGAGCCCTCACTGCAGAAGGTGCAGGCAATCACTTTTCATATTGGCTGGTGTCTCCCTGCTGCTTGCATTGAACTTGTTCGGAATTACAATAACTCAGTGTGGATGGGAATAATTCTTAGCTCATCCTGACCAAATTATTGTCCAGGCTGAAATGATGATGTTTCCTAGCAAGGAACTACTATCTGGAAACAAACTACTGGCAAACTAAAAGGAAAAGTGCCTTTCCTATTTCTGCATCCAATCTGAGGTTATATTGCCATGTCACAACCCAGCTTCCCTAAGCAAGTATATGTATTTTGATGCTGTTTTGCGCTATTGCTTAAGCACTCATATTAGAATGTTCGTGTGGAGGCTTGTGTTTGCTAACTTAGCATTTTCCTTATATCTGTTTCCTTCTATATGCCATCCAGACAGAGAAAAAAAGAGCAAAGTTCAGTTTCTAGTAGGCAGTCACAGGGTGTTTCTCACAGCTGAAATTTGGTGGACAAGTAGATGCTGTGTTCAGTAACAGGTTCCCCAAACTTTCCCAGGCCATGCTGGCAGCTGGCAGAAGTGGGCTGAGGTAAATCAGAGCAGCAAGTGACCGTTCAGAGGCACGAGCAAGAGTAGCAAGCGCCGGCCAAGTGCTTGGGAAAGCCACGTTGCAACTGCGCAGGCAGCCAGCACCGCTTGCCCAACTTGTGCTGCTTCCCTGCATGTCTGTGGGACCCCGTGGCCAGGGTCTGAGGGCCATATTTGAGCCCATCTCTGTGCCAGACAGTGTGTGCAAGGCCATGCACGTACAAGCAGGAGCTGAAGCTCTATGCTGTGGGGATGAGTAGGAGTTTCTGGCTCCTGAGCAGGGTGGGGGATAATGCAAGAGTTCTTCAAAACTGGCCCCATCCACCCGCATGGCTTTGGTCGTGGCCAAGGGCTGATGCAGCTGCTCCTTGTGTAGCGTCAGAGCAGCGACAGTGTCAGACCTTTGTTTCAACAGGCTGGCAAAACAGTGGGAATGAAATAATCTCTCCCTCTCTCCCTGAACCTCTCAAAAATCTGCCTAGTTCACCCACGCTCATTCTTCAGCTGTTGTCCCCCGCGGTTACATTCAGCAGAGATACATTCAGGCTCATTTAGAAACCTGCTGAGGGAAACTGTTTTAAAAATCCTTACAGCTCTTTTCCTAGCCCAAGCTGAGATGATTGAGGGTGACACAAACCGGCCTAGAGGAGCGGGCTGGGTGTGACGGCGGCCCTGGCTCCATGTTAGGGCTGTGGGAATCCAGGCCTGCTGCTGCTGGCACATGCATGTCACCAAAATGCAGTTTTCCCCACAATGTTGAGAATCCCTGAGCCAGCTTTGAAGGTGATTGACTGGTACTCATTTCACCTGGATGATAGGCCTTTACTGTCTTTCCTTTTGAAAGGTCAGCTGTGGTGGTAGTGCAGGCAAGAGAGTTGATGAAGCTGCCCTTGCATCCCCCAGGTCTGAAATGACCTGTGGTCAAAGGTGCTCAACTTTGAGTCTGTCCTGCTTCATTACAGGGGCCATATCTGTAAGAAAATAGTTTCACTTTGGTAACGCGTCCTGTTAACAGGATCGTGGGGAAGAACCATAAAACATTTTCTGTCCCTTTGATATTTGTGACTGTGGAGCATCTCAGCTGTAGGCAGTAAAATAATAATTGTAATGTTGAGTACGTGGCAAACAAACAGCAAACCTGAGGTTTCTCGCCACAGGGTATGTAGCCTTGCAAACTCAGCCAGACATGCTTGGCCAGCACCTGCGTGCTTGCTTTGTTGTTGTTGTTGGTATAGACGAGTCAGTCAAACTTGCAGAGAGCTGGTTTGCAACTGGACAAGGGTTTCAGACACTTCAGCAAAGAGCCCCATCTCGGGTTACGGCAATCAGGCGCCTCTCCTCAGATGTGCGATGTTCAAAGCCTTGAGAGTCCTGGACTTTCCCAGCAGATTGCTTTGGAATGTAAATAGTCTTCAGATCCCCCACCAGGTGCCAGCAGGCTTCTTGGGGTTGCTGAAGGGGAAGTCCTCATGACATACCTAAACTAAATAATAATAATAATAATAATGATGATGATGATGATTAAGGTGTTTGGGTTTTTTTTTGCCTCGAGAGAGGATGCTAGTTTGGGAAGAAGCAGTGACTGTCACTGGAGAATGTTATTCAGAACACGTCAACTTAAAGTAGGATTTGCTGAGTATCAGTAAGGTATCTGCTCAGAAGTCTGGCTGGTGATGCACTGACAAAGCAGAGGAATGTTTCCTTTGGCTTGAAGTGGAAATGCTGAAACAGATGTTTTAAATAAAGATCCTGGCACTGCAGATAACAAGCGCCTCGAACTACATTTGTATGCATTCTGGAGATATTAAAGAAATTACATGCAGCAACTTTGGCTCTTTTTTGACCCCATGGACAGACAAGGGGGCTCTCAGACTCTGGGCTCTGGTCTCGATTCTGGCACTGCCTTCCCAGGTAAACTTGAGCACATTGTTTCATCTCTTGTGCTTCAGTTTCCCCAGATACAAACCCAAGGTATCTGCCACAGGCCTCCCTCATAAAGCAGGCTGCAGAAGGAGTAGTGCATGACAATCTTTACCAACCCTGTCAGGTACAGGCATGAAAATGTGAATACTGGCATGGTTCCTGCGGGATAGGATGGCACTCTAGGGGTGACAGGTAGCAGGGATGGGGCTTATGGGGGGAATCCTTGCCAGCTTGGGTGCCTGTATCCCCTTGAGGGTAACAGGAGGGCCCCCTGAAAGGTACATTGGCTCATGCTAAAATATTTCTTGGGAAATTATTTGAATTTCTTTATCCTAAATCTCACTAAGTCTCTGTGTCTTTAAATCATTTCTGTGTTGTTCACCTCTTCCTTTTTTCATTTTCTTTCCCTCTCCGAGTGTTTCCTGTGGGCCTCCTGGCTGCTTCTGCCCTCACCTCTCTGCTCTGCATCAACTTCTCCTTTTTCCAGTCTCTTCCATTTCGCTCCTCCCTCCACCAGCAGCTCTTCCGAGCCAGATGTCACATTCACGGCACTCCACGGCTGCTCTGACCAGGTGGTTTGGGTCCCCATCACTGAATTATCCCTCATTGGGGAGAACCCAGGAGGTGTGGGGGGCAATGAGTGAGCGGATGACGGTTGCACAAATGAACCCCTTTGGCCAAACATGGCTGCTCATCAGTAGACCATCCTAGCAAAGAAACGGGGATGACCTGAGGCCCACTGAAGTGCCATGACCCACACGGGACCACCTGGCAGTAACAGCCCCCTCACTCCTCCTGACCTCGCAGGGAGTCATGTGGATGCCCAGGGCAGCACAGCGGTAGCTGAGGCCCCGGTCTGGGGGGCAGGAGGGTGTGCAGCCCACCAGCACCAGGAGATCTCCAAAAGAGGCTCCCGGAAGGCTGTTCTGGCATGGGTACCCACTCTAGGCTAGGCAGGGCAGGCACCGGCAATCACGCAGCCTGTGCCAAAGGCATGGCTGCTCCCTTGGGACGGCTGGCTATGGGGAGAGCTGTGCCAGCGCTGCTGCTGAGGCAGGGGTTGAGCTGGTGGGGCAGGCGAGGTTTGAAGAGGTCCAGAGAAACACTGGACCCACTGGTTTGCCTCATCGGCACAGAGTGGCTGGTGGTGCCAGTGTCCACCTGGATGGGGCCGAGCCAGGTGGCTGCAGTGTATGAGTCTCTCAGAATACTACCAGGGATATGTTCTCTTCCCCCTCCCCTCCCTTTTTTCTTTAAATGTGAGCAAAAGAATTCTTTTCTGCCAAAGAAAAACACTAGCAAGAGAAAAGCAGGCATGAAGTGATGTAGCAGGAAGTACATGGCAAGCCGTGATGGGCCTTGACACAAACTTTCTATTTTTCAAGTGGCTTAGTATAGTCCTGAAAAAAAATGTCTTAATTGTTATGAAATACCTCCTTGCTCTCCTTAAAAACATCCTGATTTTGTGAGCAGCAGAGCAGGCCAGTCCTTTGGCATGTAACAATGATATTTCACTACCAGATCCCACATATATTCTGGCCCTGGGAATACAGAGTCAGTGACGAGACTGGAGCCTGTCCCTAAGCAAAGATCTTTCTGCCTGTACTACAGAGAACATTTCCTTTCCTAAAACATAGACAACTGAAGCAAAGGCTTCCAGTCAACAGGAGAGTGATGTTCTAAAACATTTAGAATCGTGATTGCAGGAGCTGAAGGAAGGAAAACGATATCAACATGAGGTCCATCCAAGAGATATATCAGTTATTTAATTGATAAGTACATGCAGAAGGATCAAAGTCTCCTTCTGTCATGAATAACCATGATTCACACAGCTGGGAGGTGGAAAGGGATTACTCTAGCTAGCCAGCTATCACTTGTTAACCAGAAAGCATTTATTTACACTTACTTTAAGGTATCCCTTTTGTTCCACAAATGTTTAAAGTACCACCCTGTAGAATCAAATGGCAGGTGAAGTGGGAAGAGGAACAGCATGCTCTTGACAGAAGAAATAAGTCACAGTTCCCTCCCACCACCAAAAAGGGAAGTCAGCACAGCTGGAATGGCAAATAGCACCAGGGGAAATGACCTCTTAGTTTTCATCTCCTCCTTCCCCACGTCCTACAGTGGCAAGCCCGCGGGTGCTGAGGTTGCAGGCAAGGGACAAAAAAGGCCTGTGTGGGCTTTCCAGACCATTTTGATGTGTCAAGTGTTTGGAAAAGCAAAGTGAGGTGAATCCTCCCTCTGCTGTGTCCAAGAGCAAAATCCTCTAGTGTTTCCTAGTGTTTCCAAGCTGACCCAACAGCTGAGTTCAAGTTTCCCTGCAGACCTGTGTGGCCGGGCGATTTCCCAAAACACAGAGAAGCCTGCAGCAGCAGCCACTGGGGCATGATGGTCACTGGTGGCCTTGGAGCAACCAGATCCTTGCCTGAAAGAAAGCTGTCTAGGTAAATAAGCACAACCCCAGAAAAACAGACCACACTGCCTTCCAGCCCCCAGAGTGAGACAGGTAAATGTACTGGAGATGGCCACATCTTGGCCACTTCTGCAAAAAAGTCCATTGCCCACTCAGGGAAGGAGCTGGAACTCCCTTCCTCCTCCCCACAGCCTGCTTCCCAGGTATGTCATGTCCTTCAGAGCTCCCTGGAGCTCCTCTGCTCCTCAGTACCCCATGTCTGCTCTCCTTTCCCCCTCGCCTTTTCCAAGGCCCCATAGTGATCCCTCACCTGGACCCTTTGCACCCCCTTCTCTATCTTCTGTGTGCCCTGTTCCTCCTTCTCTGCAAACCCACCCTGGTTCCTACCAAGCCCCCTGTCCCCTCAGCCAGACACTGCATACTCTTCCCTCCCCTTTCTTCCCTCCCCACCCCGAGGTCCTGCTGAAGATGAGCAGGGCTGTGGTTTGGATTTTGCTGTGCTGGGAAACAGCCATGAATGGCCTTTGCGCCTCTGAGCAGTGGGGGTTAATTTAAGGCCCTTCCAAACAAATGTTAGGGCTTTCACGTGTCCTTCAGACCCCTTCCCTGCTGCAAATTTAATTCCCTCCTAAGCAAAGGGACCCATTCAGCGTGGAAGGCACTGCCGCCAGCCAGACACCCCAAGGCCTTGAGAAGCTTCAGGCTTGCACTGCAGAAGGAGACACTGGCTTCTGGCTCCAGGCAGAAGGGCTGGGTCCAGCTCAGATCTCTGGTTGGGGAAAGACTGTTTTTTCCTGGGCCTCTGCATTGCAGAATAAAGTAACGCACAGACTGCGATGCCCCACGTCACCGCCAGGGTCTCTGGAGGCCTGAGCAGCCTGGGAAGTGGCATCCCTGGTCACTTCTCTAGATAAAACCATAGAAGCTATTTTGTGTAGCAAAGGCAGCAAAAGCTATATTTTCACAGCATGGTCTTGGTGCAATTGCTGGGTTCAGTTTAGCATCAGACCGGTATCAACCTGGGGTGTTTCTGACAACATTTTTAGAAGTGAAATGAAGGTCCAGCAGAGGCTACAAACTGCCTCTCTGCCCCACAGCCCTTCCCCACAGCCCTTCCCCACACCTCCTTCTGCCAGCGGGCCCAAAGGAGCACGCCGAGGAGGCAAATTTTCACAGGACTTCTTCCCACGGCAGTCCCCAGCCGCTCCCTGGAGTAAAAGAGGCACGTGTGGCAACACAGGTTAAAGCTAAAGAAGAAAAGGATGGGCAATATAAAGTGAAAATCAAACAACGATGGGAGGCAAGAGGAAGGGCAACGCTATGCTGTAATGGCCGCATTTTCATTCATTGCCTGAGCAGTGCCTAGAGCAGCCGAACCCTGGGCCTGGGGCACCTTGGCCTCCGCAGCCAGCAATTAAAGGTGTTTATTTGATGTTTATTTCATCCTCAACCACACGTGCTCTGTGCTACTCCCCTGCTCACACTTGTGCTGCAAATAAGATGGTGGATTGCTGATATCATCAACTTTCAGGCACCTAAGTGACACAGCAGCCCTAAGGTGGGAGCTGAGCCCCTCCACATAGTCAGAGCAGAAGCTATGCTAAGCTGTAAGTCTCCTTCTCTCCCACTAAGCAGGCAGCCAGTCTCCCAGTTTGGGCTGCCGCCCCAGTGTCAATATCCTCCCTGCATCGTGCACGGCTGGGGTGTCCATGCGTGGCATCTACCACTAGTAGAGAAGGGGGCAAGAGAAGAAAACTTGCTTTCCTTCACTTTTCATCTGTATTTCATTATTACAGACCACAGGTCTGTACATCATCTACTCAGACCCCATTAGTGGCATATAAGTATGGCCAGATGCCTTCATCTTCTTGTTACCAGCCTTGGGTGAGTTGTTCCCTGACATTGTGCGTGTAACAGGGTGAGAGACGTGAGCTAAAGCCATTACTGCTGCACCGGCTCACAGACCTAACCTGAGAGAGCTGCTGTCAAGAACGTGCTCTGTGTGTCCTCAGAAGGGGGCTTGCAGACCTCTACCAGTGCACCTGCCAATTTGCATGGTGCTGCTGCTGCCTTGCGGGGAGTAGGGTCTGCTCCTGGCTGTAGAAATCAGACAAGTGCATGCACTCTGGGGTGCAGGTTTTGGAAGGAAAGAGACTTGGTATGTGAGAACCCTGCTAGGAGGGAGGAGAGACTTCTTGCACGCAGAAGCAGAGTGAAGCCGTGAGGCGGTGTGAGAAGACATCCACAGAAGTTCGATGCTACCTGACACTGCTCCTAATAAGACTTTCGGCTTTCAGGCCCAATTTTTTCACATCCAAGTGTCTGCTTTGGGATTAGGTTTTCTTAGGAGCATGGAGGAAACTGCAGCCAAAACCCTTTGCAAGACTGAGATTGGGGAATGAATGCTGTTTACCCCAGAATTTTGGCAGACATCTAATTTTGGCAAGGCTGCAGTGCCCCAACATGCTGGAGCACGGCTTGCATTTAGAAGGGAGATAGCTTTCAGTCAGAGAAGGGAGTTTTGCTGTTCTTGGAACGATCTGCCCAAATTTGGTCAAGATATAGACGCTTTTGGAGAAATTTCAGTTTGCACGTCCTCAGGAAAAAGCTTGCTGGATCTTCCCCGAGGACAGCTTGCACTGAGCATGTTCAGTACCAGGCCTTCAGAAAGATCCCTGCTCAAGGCTGATGCAGAGCGCTACCAGACCTGAGCACCAGAGCTGAGAGTAGTGGTGCTAACACTCCTGGGGAGCCCCAGCTCCTTCTGCTAAGCCCAAGCAATATGGACAAGGCAGATGCCTACCTGAATGCAGATGGACCAGGCACCAAAAGTAGGCAGGGAGGTGGGTGGGTGGAACAGATTGGGATAAAAGCCTGGGAGTCAGGACCAGAGGATCAGGCTGGGCCTGTGTGCAATGCATGTCACTTCTCATATGCCAAAGGCTAAGAGCATTAATTATGGCGCTGCAGCCTCTTTACATTTGTCAAGTGCCAAAGAAATCTGTCAAGGAAGTGAAACTGTGCCGGCCTTTCCTTCCCATTTTATCTTCTTTTCCACATCACACCCTTCTCCTTCTGTCATGTCCTCTCCCCCTTTCCCAATGCCCTTCCCTCTGACTTTGACATCTGTCCTTTCTCTGCCCTTCTTATAACATCAATATTTTGCTGCCAGCCCCTGTAATTGCTTAGCTGTTTATTTCTTTGTCCTCACACTGTCATGCTACCTTCCAGCGCAGTCCAGCCCTCCCACACATCACATCTGACATTTAGGGTACTTGAGTTTCTTGAAGCACTGTGCTCCCTCCAGCACCGCTAAGTCCTCCCTCTTACCTTCACCCAGCACTGCTAACTGATCCACATTACCTGCCAGGCAGCCTTTGCCTAACTTTCAGCCCATGAGCACAGATGTTGACTTAGATGCTTTTACATGCTCTCAGCTCTCCCTCCCTGATTCTTAAAGTTACCAGTTCTCCCTGATTCACCTGGGCCTGCCACCCCTCCCCCCCCCCCCCCCCCCCCGCCCCGGCCCTTCTCACATGGCAAAGTCTCTCCCTGTTCAACCTCAACCCCTGGTTTGCTCTTCACTTCTGCAACTCCTGAGAGTGGTCCTCTAGGGCTGAGGACTATGTCCAGTGAGTCTATGACTAGACTGACTTCCTGAATTACAGATGCGTTTGCTTGTCCTTCTTTATTCTTATTTAAGCATTTCTGCAACTCTAACTTGATTTATTCTTGCTCCTGCCTCTCCATTAGCACAAAGACAGTCTTTTTTTTCTCACAGAAAAGTTCTTTTCTGCCTTCCTTTCTACTCTTACCTAGTCATTTCCCCCAGGGACCGCAGCCTATCACTTCATCTCCCTTCATTACCTCTTCTGAAGCTTCTCAGGCTGGCATTACACAGGGAAATGGAGCCGATCTCGCCTCTCAGGCTTGTGAGAAGGGGACCCTTGTGTGGCCCAGTCCTTTCCAGCTCCCGCCATTCCCTCGTTGAGCCCCAGGAGTGCCAGCTCACTGAATATTTCTTTGGGCTAATTCAACTCACTAACCGTGCAGAAAATGTCCTTCTGAGGTTTTTGCTGGTTTTTTTTTTTTTTTTTCTGCAGGGTTTTATTGGTCTGAATTTACAATAGTGAATTGAAAGCCAGCGGGGCAGGGGAAGGGGCAGCATCTGGCCAAGAAGAGAAGGGAAGTGCGGCCGGAGGAGTGGGACCTTTCTCTTTCAGTGGCCACAAGCTGCAAGATTGGCTCAAACCACTGACTGTACCTTCACCCTCACTTTCCTCTGGCCCTTTCCTTCATATTACAAATGTGCCTCCCTCTTAAAGAACAACAGCCTTGATTTCTCTTGCTTTTCCAGTGAAGACTTTTCCCTTTAAGCTTACTGGTAAGTGGGTTTTACATTATCTCCAGTCTCCGAACAGTACTCTGCTGAGTTTCTGACCACCTCTTTCCTAGCTAAACCTCACAGCCAAATACTCATTAACAGGTGACTTGATCTGCCCACCCCTCTTCCCACAGACAGCTGTGGTCATGAAACCCTTACCTGCCCTGGTGCTCCTCTCCCAATCTTCCCTCGTCTCCTCAGTCTTTGTCACCGTGGGAAGCGCTCAGGCTTGTATGTGGAAGCCGTCTTCATCAGAAAGTTCTCTGTGTTTTCCCATTCAAGCTACATATAGGTTCAAGTGTAGGAATACTTGAACAAATTCTTTTGCACTACAATTTTACTGAGAATATGTCAGCCTACCCAGATGGCAGGCTTTCATAGTAACTTAAGCAAAGAACCTCGACTTCCTATCTAGAAAATGGACAGATTTTGCTGCCATCACTTCTAATAGCTTAAGATGCTCAACTACTCTACAGAAGGAACTCTGTCTTGTAGTATTGAAGAGGATCAACAGCTTATTTCATTTACTCAAATCTGAGTAAAAAGCAATTTATAGTAATATAATTGAATCTATGCTAGTGCCTTTAGTGGTATAACTATGTAAGCAAAAAAAAAATCATACTTCCAACTGACATAATATAGCTGGAAAGATTTTACATATAAATGTGTGTACAGATTTATTTGCCTTGGGCATTTCTACCTGTGGTTCTGGTTATTTATTTCAGTACGTTGCACCAAGTCAGGTGCACAGCATGCCCAAAGGCTCTGTCACTGGCCAGTGTGCATATCTGAGTACTTAGGCAGTGCTGGGCACTCTCATCGCCTGTGTGAGCCCAGAGCTGCTCCCTGGGGCAATGGCTTGTAAAGCATTTTTGCAGGGAGGTGTAGGGTTCCTGTAGAGCAACAGAGCATTGTAAGAGTTTGAGTGTGTGCCTGACACTTCCTCTTCCTCCAGTGCATATTTGCTTCCCATACTTTTCGCACTATTTAAAAGAAATCCTTTTGTTTCCTATATTTTTCCTCTCTCCATCATTAATGCAAATCTGGCTTGGATCAGCAGAATTTGCATATCAGTTTTAGACCACCTGTGATATCCTTCCACAGCAGGTGATAAACACCACTGTGGGAACAGTGAATGATGATCTGATGAACAGCAGCCTTTTGAGGGGGGGGGGAGCGGGGGAAGCCAAATTCCTGGAATTACATATGTGCATTTTCCCCATCCCCCAGCAGCAGGGTGGTGCAAGGAAAGCTGTTTTACCACCAAGAAGGAAGTCAGGGTTGGCAACTCGGATGGGAGGTCAGCAGGAAATCAGCTCAGGGCTGGAATGCCCATGAGCCTGGGGCTAGTGAGGGAGCAGTACAGGGATTCCCTGCAAGCCCATCATTTTAAGTAAAGGGAGCTTATAGGTGTAGTCTCAGCAAAAGAATACAGTAGTAATTTCAAGTACCTTTGTGTCATTCTTGAAGATGATGGAGTCCTACAGGAGGCAGGCACTGCCTATGGCTCCAGAGACTGTTGATACATAGCAGCTTACAGGGATGATCCCTCCATAGGTTATTCTAAAAATCTGTGATGAAAGAAGCAGGGTGAATTTTCCTCAGGATCTCAGATCAAGGACTAAAGAGCACCTTCCAGAAAACAATGCAGAGCTATTTGGACAAAATACTTCCCAAGAAAACCGGGAGAAAAGCCCACACATTTAAAAAGAAAGCAGACAGGATTGAATTGCAACTGGTTCCTTCCTTGCCTACATTTGACTTCGGGCCAGCCCTGCTGTATTTCAAAGACATCCTGCATCTCCACAAGCTTTGTGTGTTTGTTTCATTTCAGCATCTCTGCCCTCCCTCTCTTCATTGTGGCCTTCAGAGGTTGCTCCCTTGCTTCACACTGAATTTTTGCAATGACAACAAGGGTGGAGGTCAGTTCCCCACCCTTGTTTCCACCCTCACTTACAATACATGTTCCGAGATCCTTTTTGTTGCGTCTCAGCTCTCTGCTGCTCCTTGCTCATATCCACAACCTCAACACCCAAGCCCTGTGGCTGCCCTGTAGCTAGAATCCCTTACCTGTTTCTTTTTGCAGGCTGAGACAGGACACCTTTCCTGGTCTGGGCAGGGAGAGGAGGTTTAGGTAGTGGTCTCCATTTATTTGCCTTCTTGTGAAGTTGGGAAGCAAACACAGAGGTTTCCAAGACTGTTGGTACTTTAGAAAGAGGGATTAAAGAGGTTAGAGAAGTATCTTGGACAAGGTAGACGACAGCTGTGACCAGAGCAATCACTGCTGTTTGAAGAAAGTGGATGACAAGATTGTGGCTGGGTGGCTGTTGGGAGAGGCATCAATCATGCCGTCTCTACCCCGGAGCTGTGTTAATAGCCAGAGAGGAAGCTGCAATTGGTGTTTTCCTGGGGTGTTTTCCATCAGCTGGTAGAAAAGTATTGTTTTTATTGCAGGAATAAAATGTAAAACCATGCACAAAGTAGAAATCCTTGTGTAAGTATGTTTTCCCCTAGTTTACAGTGCATTAGGTTCAGTTTAGATAAGCTCCTCTTGTGACGTTAGATTAAAGCCCTAAAGAGCAGCTGTGGTCAATACCCTGGCATAGCTGGAGCCACAGCTGTGTCCGTCTATGGCCCAAGGCCCAGTCCTCAAATCTAATTCTTTAAACTAAAAATTTTTGCCTTTTTACAGCCCAGGTAGGACGTTTTCCTTAGTGACAAACCTATCGCATGGTGAATCCCGACGAACACTTATTCCTGACTTACCCCAGGGAAAAAGAAATACAGGTGTGTCTGTCAGTCCTTGCCAAGACTGGGACCCTTGAGCTGCATTTCTTACACTTGTTTCTGAGTATCTGCTAGCATCTGAAAGCATCTGTGCAGGGAAGTGACTGCCATTTGGTGCTTTCTCACATGAGTTTAGCAGTCCCTGTTGGTTCAGATTTCTGAACAAAAAAAAAATTTAGAAAGTCCTCTCAGCCAGTAGCTCAAGGCATGGCTTGTTAGCTGAAGGTTGTTACCCACGTAAATGAGGTGCCTGTTGGCCTCATTTATGCTGACACTAACCAGGCCTCTTGCCTTCCATCCAGAAATCACTGAAAGTTTATCTAACCAGGGCTAGCCTGACTCTCAAGAAAGTTAAGAAGACTCTTCTAAAGGTGTGAACTCCATTTCTACAAGTAAAAGCATGCTTGGTGCCTTCTGAAGGGGCGGGGTGCATGTAAATTGCTTTCCTTTCTGCGGACAGAGTTTGCAGTTTTAGTTGAGTCATCCCAGTTTTCCTGCTTGTCCCTGGGAAGTGGGCCAGCACTGGCCAAACTCTTCAGTCCTCCCTGCTGCATCCTCGTGCTTCCCTGTACCTGACGGCTACGAGACACCTACCGCATACTGCACCACCACGAGCTGAGAGGAGGGGAAATTCCAGGAGCAGTGTGGGAGAGAGCAGGACTGAGCATGCAGCTAGTTCCAGGACAACCCTGCTGGCTCACTTCCTCCTGTGACTGAGGTAGGTTGCTCTTCAAAGGGGTAGCTTGGCACTTGCTGACCTGGCAGTCTCTGGTTATTGTGTTCTCTTTCTGGCAGATCTGCAGGTGGCTCCAGCATAGTATCTGGCCACTTAGTCACTAGGTGACCCTGGGAAAGCAGCAGGAAGATCAGCTAGAGATGGGAAGGAGCAAGACCTCCCCTTTAAACAGCATCCCAAGCAGTTATGCTGCACTTGGAGTAATGTAAAATTACTTCTGGGCCCCAGCAAAATGACAGCCTTTCTTGCATCCTCAAGTCAATGAGAATTGGGGTCACAGTGCCATTTCCAGGAAGTCTTCTAGATCTTGCCCTTTGATGGCGAGATAAGATCAGTGGCACATATGATGAAATGGGTGAAAGAGGATGCTGTTCTGGCTATGCTGTCATACTCTCAACTAGCCTGCAAGCTAAGTTGGCCTCCTATGACTCTCAGACCTTTGCTCATCCACTGTGAAGAAGCACCAGTTCATTTCCAAGTCCTTTTGGGACAGGGCAGCTGGTTCCCTCTGAAACAAACTCAGGTGCAGTGGGGAGAACAGTTCACCCCAGGACAGCCTGAGGAGGTGGTGTGGGCAATCTGCACCAGATTTGCCTTCCTTCACTCCACATTGCCCTCCTGCATTGTTTCAAACAGGCAGCCTCAGGCACCAGCTTCCCCATGACCTCACCCCACATGGTGTGCCATGCAGAAGCCTGGAGGTATCCTTACCCTCACACTATAAAAATACCTCTGCTGGGCTACAACGCAACCCTCTCATTGCTTCAGACACTTTGAACTGAGAAAACACAGAAGAAACATTGGTCATGTCCTAAAACCCCAGCTGCATGGCATGGAGCTCAGAGGAGGGCTGGGACAAGCCTGCTGTGACCTGGATGCAGTCACTATGCTCCGGCCCTGAGCAGGACAAGCACAGCCACTAGCACCAGCTGGCTGGGCCGTGATTGCGCATGCGTTGGCAAAAATACGTTTGGCAGAGAATCACAGCCCATGATGTCCCCTGTGCTTTTTACTTCTGCTTAGGATACAGAGCAAGAGTTGTCAGTATTTCATGAGATCACCAGCTACACCGCTGCTGCCTTCAAAATATAATTGCTTGTTATATGTTTATTACCAATAAGAACGTTGACTTGCAGTTACTGGCATAACTCAGCTGCTGATGAAAGGTCCCTTTTACTTTGTTTTCTTTCACAGTCATTTGCTTGCTGTAATTAAGTAACCGCAGTGCTACCTTCATTAACAGAAGAACTTTCTCTTTCAAGATGACTGCCTGGAAGGTAAAGCACCACTGTGCCAAGGAACATTGTCAGGGGGCACACCTTCCCTTTTTTTCAGTGCTTACCACATGGAAAAGGGAAGAGGTAGCAATGAAAATATGGTTTTATATGTTTTGTTTTTAAGAAGATGTACTGCCTTGCAAACAATATTTAATGGTGCTTATTTTAAAGAGCTGCTCGTTGTGTGGGCAGAACTTCTTCATGAAGAACAAGAGGTATTTGCATATACACATGCGATTCAAGAGAAGGTATTGCAAAAAAAAAAGGAAGGAAAAAAAAAGAGGGTAATGTATGCCAGCCTTATCCTCCTGATCTCTTTGCTTCTTCCTGTATCCATCTCTTTTTCCATGTCTTCTTTATGACTACGAATGTTCCCATAAAGTGCCATGCTATATAAATGGAGGAGGAAAAACGACCTATTCCACACCAGTGATCATAATTGGAGAGGAGCCCTTGCTGCTGGCTGAGTGAAACACCATTACCAGCTGGGATCTGTATGACTGCTGCAGTGCAGCAGAACCAACGGGCACAGGTCACTCAGAAGGAGCGGGGGATGATTTGGTACAGTTTTGTGGTTTTGCAGGAGCACCTGGAGGCTCAGGAGGCACCTGTGCTTCAGCCCAGCTTGTCCGATACAAAGCCATCACCCTGAGTGGAGGCAATGGCCAGATCCTGGCAATGATGCATCCAGCTGCCTTACATTGGGTCCTAGGCCACTGCTTCTATGGGCCTTTTTCTATACATGCACCCTGTTTGTCTGAGATGAAGGCACTACAGCTCTTACCCCCAGTGTACATTTGTGTGTGGGAGGGTATGTAAATGCATAGAGCAACCAACCCAGAGGGAGGTATGAGCTACAGGTAAAGCCCAGGACCCCTGAAGGCCATTGCAGAGTGAGTGGAAGAAGAAATGATATGGATCATACGGTCAAAATCTCATAACTACCAAACTAAGCTACAGCCCTGACAGTTCTGTAGCAGACACATGGACTTTCTTTCTACAAAACCATACCAGTCACTGCTATAGCAGAGGGAAAACTCCCACTAGAAAGAAGGAGAGTTTTCCTGCTGTAGGGCCAGAAAAGCATCTGAGGAATTATCTAGGATGACTCACAGAAATGTAACTTTTCACAGACAGAAAGATCAGTCCAGCATCACCTAAGCAAGTTCTGGTCTGTAGTAATTTGACACTGCAAACTCACTTCTTGCTCCGTCACACAGCCAAATCCTTCTGCCTGGTTTAGGCAGCACTTCATTTCAGTTAACAGAAGAGCTTTGTATTTTTTTGTCAGTAAGATAGCAAGATTTTTCTCCTTGATGTTGAGGCCTTTAGTCTCCAGAGAAACCCATTTTCTCCCCAAACGAAGAAGCAGGAGCACAAACTCCTGTCACATCTCAAAAATTGTGCTTGTTTAGAGTTTTTATGGGCCCTTAAAAATTAAACTTTTATTTCCTTGGGTTTTTTCCCCTCTCTGTGTTTTCAAAAGCCTCTGTTTATCCAGAAGATCAACCAGGAGAGCACAGCCTAGTCCTCCAAGCTCATTTGAACATTTTCAGAGGAGATATGCTTACTTTATTGTTCTTCATACGTCGCATATCCTACTGCTTTGTCATTGCTGTGATTAGGAAAAAAGGGTAAAGACTGGGGAGAAAGTCTGTGTGAGCAAGCGTGTGTATCCTTTTCTTAATAAATATCTGCCTCAGAAACCAAAGCGAAAATAAAAAATGCATTTGTTCACAGCAGTCGCTTACCAACCCTCAGTTAATTTGGAGACTCACTGCTTAGATGCAACATCAATTTCAGAGCAGTTGTGCAGCAGCAGGAGGCTTGCTGCCCTTCTGCAAATGCAGCACCACGATGTGGCAGAGCCCGGCTAGACCAGATGAATGCCAGGCAGAGGGAAGGGTGTCATAGCCAAGACAGAAAGTTCAGTGAGGTGGAAAGGCAATCACAAGAAGGAAGTGAGAAAGGATAGAAAGGATTTGGAAGAAGGGAAAGAGCAGGAGTGTGCAGAGTGATCCTGAAGGGAAGGGTGAGAAGGAAGCTAAGAGGCCCAGGCTTTGGGGTGTTCATCCCAAAAAAGCCCAGTCAAAACCACAAGGTGCTTTCCGCATCCCCTGCACTGGCTCCTGGTGCTGGCTCCTCTCCACAGGCTTCCTCCAGGTCTTCGCTCAGAGGCTCTGGATCAGTGCCGATAGCAGAAGCAAAGTGGCTGTCCAGCCACATCTCATCAGACTTCCACAGCTGGTCCCCACGTCACACAGGCACCTCATGCACTTGTGTAATACGGCATCAACGTGCTGTATCCTCCTCTTGGAGAGAACATGGTGTAGATGCCTGCTCAGGGTACCTGTACCTTGTCTGCAACCTGGAGCTCCAGCTCATGGTGGGTGCTCTCACAAGAGCATTTTTGGGTGACAGAGTCTCAGTGGTTTGTTGGTGTCTGGCACCCCTCTGCTGTGATTGCCTGTAGCAGAGGAGTGCCCCGGTATGTGACCCAGAGCTCCCCTGGGCACGCTGACCTGGGAGGAAGCACAAGATGAATGTCCTGCTCTGGCCACCCCTTTGGAAGGAGGGGGCTAAACGTGACAGAACCTCTCTTCCTAGTGAGAGGTATCTGACAACATATCCCAGTATTGCTGTTATCAGGAAATAACGGGTGGCGACAGGAACACTCACGGTTTCATAATCAGAAACATCTCTGACCCCATCTCTGACTAAAGAACAGCATATTTCCCACTCCTGGGTGTGGGGTTAAACGGACATAGTGAAGTTTTTGAAGCCCTTTTTTTTTTTCTGATTTGCTCAGGTGTCTGCATGGGAGCAGGCAGCCTGCTGTCCGTGATGTGCTCTCCTCTAACTGAGCTCTCCTAAGAACACCACCTGAAGGAGAGAAAGAAACATGATTGAAAAGGAACACACTCCCAGCCTGAATTTTTGGCACCAGCAGTGCGTGGTGCTGAAGAAGTGCAGAGGCCTATTCTCGAGCAGATTTGAAGCAAACAGAAGTTGTCACACGTTATGTGCGTTGCTCAGGGGATGCTAGTCTTCCTATGGCCAGTCCAACTGGCAGCCACTCTTACCAGGCAGCTGACAAGCCAGGGTCCTCAAAAGTGGACACTGAACCAAGAGAGAGCACTGACAATGCTGGTACTTCAGCAGGCACCAGTTCTTGCCTTAAAAGGATGATATGAAATGGTAAAAAGCCATGCTTTCACCAAGGAGCAAAGGGACTGGGTGCTGAAGGTGCTGGCATTCCTGCTACGTGACACACAGCACTTGGGGCAACTGATTCACTGATTTCCTACTCACTTCTGTCTGTTTTCTACATTTACGCCACAATCTTGCAAGATGGGAACTTCCAGGCAAACAAGGAAGGACAGGGGAGGCAGCTATACAGGTTAGAGTGAGACTGGTCTGACAGAAACATCTCCTATAACGACTCCAAGTTTTAGCTACTGTACAAGAATTAAAAAACGTAAAATCCTAAATATCATCAAGCCCCTGGGGTTGGACTTTACCTGGAAGGTCTGAAAGTAAAGATTCCCACTGTAAGTGATTTCCGTTTCACAATTCTTTCTATTTTCTATTTTGAGAATCAATTCCAGTTACAGAGCCTTTAGTTAGGGGAGTTTAGAATGGAGAATTCCTTACTCAGAAAGGGAAATTAATCATTAAAGGTACCCAACACTCATTGTGGAGAAGTAGGTCCCCTCCCAAAGAGAATTCTTCTTAACAGACCGTCACCCAAATTTTGCTGCAAAGGCCAGGAAACAGGAAAGTGGAAGAAGCCAAAGACAAGAAAAAGACTCAAAATAAAAATTGTTTTTGCTGTGATAGTCTGCCAAGAAACATTGAGGTAGCAGAGAATGAAAATGTGTATTTGCTGCTTTTCATGATGAGGCTGTTTTCTCTACTGAAAATGTTGTACTCCAAAACATTTATGAATCCCTATCCCTGACTCCACTATTTTAGACAACCAGTCCCCTGAGGATTTCATGCTACCCTAAGAAGGGCATTTTAATATAAATTCTCTCACCTGTAATTCTCAGTCAGATATTCAAATATTCACAAAGCTTGAGTGTTTCTCATGCTGATATGGACCCATTTCTATTTTCTGTAAAGTGTCTAAGAAATTCTGTAAATAAACAGAAAAATTAATAACAATTTTGCCCATGAAAAAAATGCTACTATTACACCTCAGCAAGTAAGCTGCCTTAAAATCAGGTGTGAATTTGAAATCTCTCTGAGAGGGCAGGTGGGTACTTGGTCTAGCAGTTAGCAGCGGACTGTGCTTTTGTGTATGTAAGCCTATATATATATTTCAAGCATTTAAAACACTGTTTTCAGTTGGTAATGGCAGCACCCCTTTTTCCCCCTCTTTCTACCAGTGAGAACGTGAAAAGGATTCACATGCAGGATTCCTTCAATAAACACTTTTTTTTCCCCCCATTTTGTGATTTTTTGATACTGTCTCCAGCTGGGGAGAATGTGTGGTAGTGAACTATTCAAGCGTGCTAAACTTTGGCTTTTCACTTTTCTCTAGGGCCAGGGTTAAACTGCATTTTTTTTCCTGGTCTTTTTTTTTTAACCTGTTTTGTAACTTTGCTGAAGCTGAGGGGGATTTGAAAGCTGCAACAAGAAAAAGAAAATGAAACATGACCTGATGGTACCCCCGCAGAATACAGTCAGCAAAGTCTAGGCAAGTCATTGAAGACCAATGTGCACAAATCAATGAATGTGAAAGTTTTGCTTGGAACACTGATGCAGTGTATTGTTCCTCATAACCCCTTCAACTATCCTGATCTAGAATATGAACATCTCTATTTCCATTCTAAACCCTGAGTACACATTGCTCCTTCATTCATCATAGCTTTGAAGAAATTTTTTCATAAACAGAAAGAATATGAAAATGAAATTCACATGATAGTTGAAGGTTTTCTTTGATGTTTCCCATGTAAAAATGGACCTTTTCCTGGAAATTACAAATTCTCAAATGCAAGGACTGGTTTTGCTAAAACGTAATTTCTCAGCAAGGAAATATTTAAATGGAAATAGTTTGACCTTTTTCATGATGATCTTGGAATCTTTCTACTTTGGGGAACATGGTTAATTGAGGTTAATAAAACTTCCCTGAATACTTTTTGAGAGATGTGCAGAAGGCGAGATGATCAGAGCCAGTGTCGTAACCACAGTCCCTACAAAAGATGGATTATCCCATCACGACTTCCTCTGAGCCACAAGGTTAATCAGTTCAGTTGGTTTGGAACAGATATAAACGTTTTGTTTATTGTCAGCACTTGTCCAATGCCGGTTACCAAGACTGATGGGTGTAGTGACTATTGCTGGCACCCATAGGTACAGCTTTGTTGTATAAGCAGCCAAAACAAATGCTTATCTTCCTTTTATGCTCCTGTGCCTTTGCCACATGCTCCCCTGTGAATCCTCCGTTCTTGTTCCCTGTACAGCTCTTGTTCCCTGTACAATGCAAATCTCTCTGCTCGCTTTGTCTCTGTTTGCATTTATGTTTCCCCTTTACCGCTCTCTTCTCCCAGATTCTTTCTGAGGTCTCGGAGCTCTCTGCTGATGCTCCAGCTGTACACCATGTGCCCTCCATTGCCTTCCCTCTCCTCTCACCCAGCCGTCTCTACCCCACTCTCTCCGTCCCCCACCACCCTGCAGCACCTATCAGCAGGGATGCTCTGTTCATGCTTCAACAACTGCCGGCCTGAATTTCCTTTCCCGCTCCTGGAAGCGGGCCATTAGCCTTTCACCTACTATACCTATCTTTGCGAGCTTGGCTGGGAACGCACAGTAACAGTGGTCAGTGGGCCTTTCCACGTGGCCAGAAACGAGAAGTAGCACTCTGCTATCAATCAAGTAATTACTGAGACACTCAGAATAGCTGTCTCCTCATTACTGTGTCAGGGCACTCTTTTTGGAATTTTGGGAGCATCTTGAAAATCCCAGCACAGACCAGATCTGTTATCAGGATCTGATGTGGTCTGATGGTGAGAACGCTGAAATAAAACCTGGATTTTTTGCCCATGCTTTCTGCCTTGCAAAAGAAGGGATTGCACTCTCAGAAAGTGTGACTGTATGAAATTAGAGATGGGAAAAGGTAGTTTGAAATTCACATGTAGTTTGTCCTTTTTAGAAGAAAACAGACATATTTTCCATCTCTTCAGGAAAAAAAAGAATACAGAGGCCAGGGCTTTGTGGGGACTGGGGGAACTCTAGACTTTTTTTCTGCTTCCTTTTTAGGTCAGTACTGTAAGAAACTCTGGCCACATCTATTCAGGGAAGTTGTGCTGATTTAACTAAAATCCATTTCATTATTATTTTTAAGCCTGAAAAACTCGGGAAAATACAACCAAGACAGATGAAGATGTTAGTGACCCTTCTGGTCCATTAAGAACCAAAGCCGGATGTTTCCATTCCTGTGAGGGAGTGGGCAGAATGTGATATTTGCCTATGCACACAAAGCTATTGTCCTCTGCATTTTGGGTTCTTTAACATGAAAAACAGTGACTCTCTAGGTACCCCAGAATATCAAACTGTGAACCAGGATGCCTAAGGCACAAGCAAGATGCAGATCTGCTGGCTCTGCTGAGTGAGAGCAGAGTCTGCTGGAGAAGCAGTGCAGAGAGCTGACAGTGCCACCGTCTTCAATTGGCATGCCAAGTATCACCAAGGATTAGCTGTCTCAGGCTTCCCCTTACACGAACTCACATTCCTTTCTTGTTTTCCTCCTACTAGGTTTAAACTTGGCTTGTACCAATTCGGCTTGCAATCATTTCACTGTACATGAAGTCCATGCACAGCTATCAGCAATTATAGTGATAGTAATGTCAAATACCATCCAGCTGGTTTTGTCAGTAGATCTCACGGAGCTTTGCCATGACAATATCATTATATCCATTCTTAACAGTGGGTAAATTGGTCACAGAAAGTCAGGTGTCTGCAAACAGCCCTACTCAAGAGTATTCTTTAATTTTTTATGGGTCTTGGTATATGACAGACCCTTGTGTGAACTATATTTTGAACACTCTGGTATACTGCTAATGAAACCAGCCAAAGCAGTGTCACTTGTGGTGCAGTTCTCCAGAACATGACAGAAATAAATTAAAGGGATGAAAAGATTTTCTTTACTGAACATCAAGGGAATAACATAGCTTTCCTGAAGGAGCGGCCACCAGGAACCTTGCTTGTGGAACGTTGCCATGTGGGATCACACTGACATGCGGATGGGAATTACCATCTCAGTAACAGTCCTGCTGATGGTCTCAAGGAAGACAAACAGACCTGATGAGGACTCCACTGTCCTCCTGCCTCCAGCTGGCCTCTTTTCTCCAGCACTAAAGCATACTCACAGCCTAGTAAGAGAATATTTTTCCACCATTTGCACCTTTATGTTTGGGTCTTTCACAAACTCTGAATATATTAACTATAAGCAGGATGTACTGGCTTAAGCAAAACATTGACCTTCGCCTAAGACTTCTCCATAGCTAATGCACCCACAATATTTTTCATATCTCTTTTTGTCTTAAGAAGAAACCATATTTAGGTTACAGTAGCTTATCTACTAGCACTGTACATTTCCTTAAGAGCAGCTGGAATTGCTGGCTGTCTTTGCAACAGAGCAAGAAAGAATATTTCAGGTTGATGGTTTACACTTGCTTCACTGGACAACTGACACGGGAGGAAATGGAGCAGCAAATGAAAGTGCAGTAATACAGGAGATTACTTAAACTGCCTCCTGCATTTCAGGCACCACTTAAAGGGGAACTGTGGAATCGGTGTGACAGAGTTTCCTCTGTTTGTACCTTTGGCTTCTCCTTGCTCGCTGCTAAGAGTTTTGCTTTTGATTAACAGACCGTCATGCCCTTGTAATCCATAGGACACAATGAAGATGAGGAACTCCAGTCCACATCCTCTATCAGAAATGTTTTAGCAGCTCTCCTTTAATTAGATGCATACTTATTAAGGAGGAGTCTGAATTTATTTTTTTTTTAAAAGACCTGAACTTATCTATTTGAGTATAAGTTAGTATCACGGCTTTTTTCCAGCTTTTTGAGTTATGGAGATCTCCAGAACCTTTTTCCTTTCTTATTCTTCAGGCATCTGTATTATTTTCATTCATTCTGCATAGGAAAGCACATTAGAAGGAAACCAAAAGCTGCATTTTTCAATCTTTGTCCCAAACCCTCTGACATAGAAAATAAGGGCTGATATAGCCCTTTAGCAGCAAAAACCTTGACATGCTGCCCCAGCATTCAAAAGTTCTGCTAGGACAAAAAGATGTTTCAGTGTTTCAGATGTTCAGTGCAGTAAAGTCTAGGCTGGCTTCACCTATCGCTCCAGCTGGCAAGGGAACTGCAGGCAGCACAGTGCAGAGAGCATAGCCACTGCAGGCAGGAAGGCACTCCGCTGGACCTCTTGTTCGCTAACAGAGAAGGACTTGTGGGTGATGTGATGGTTGGAGGCTGTCTTGGGCATTGCGATCATGAAATGATGGAGTTTTTGATTCTTGGAGAAGTAAGGAGGGGGGGTCAGCAGAACTTCCACCTTGGACTTCCAAAGGGCAGACTTAGGCCTGTTTAGGAGACTGGTTGGCAGAGTCCCTTGGGAGGAAGTCCTGAAGGGCAAAGGACTCCAGGAAGGCTGGACATTCTTCAAGAGGGAAATATTAAAGGCACAGGAGCAGGCTGTCCCCATGGGCCGAAAGATGAGCCGGCAGGGAAGAAGACCAACCTGGCTGAACAGAGAGCTTTGTACACGTTAGCAGTTGACCTGCTGGAAAGCGGCTCTGTGGAGAAGGACCTGGGAGTCCTGGTGGACAGCAAATTAACCATGAGCCAGCAATGTGCCCTTGTGGCCAAGAAGGTCAAATGGTCTCCTGGGGTGCATTAAGAAGAGTGTGGCCATCAGGTCGAGGGAGGTTATTCTCCCCGTCTACTCTGCCCTGGTGAGGCCACATCTGGAGTCCTGTGTCCAGTTCTGGGCCCTCCAGTTCAAGAGGGACAGGGAATTACTAGAGAGAGTCCAGCAGAGGGCTACAAAGGTGATGAGGGGACTGGAACACTTCTCCTAAGAGGAAAGGCTAATAGACCTGGGGCTGGAGAAGAGAAGGCTGAGAGGGGGCCGTGTCAATGCTTCCAGACATCTCAAGGGCGGGTGTCAAGAGGATGGGACTAGGCTCTTTCCAGCGGTGCCCAGCAACAGGACAAGGGGCAATGGGCACAAACTGGAGCACAAGAAGTTCTGCCTCAACCTGAGGAAAAACTTCTTTACTCTGAGGGTGACAAAGCACTGGAACAGGCTGCCCAGGGAGGTTGCGGAGTCTCCTTCTCTGGACATATTCAAAACCTGCCTGGACATCGTCCTGTGTGACCTGCTGTAGGTGAACCTGCTTTAGCAGGGACGTTGGACTAGATGATCTCCAGAGGCACCTTCCAATTCCTACCATTCTGTGATTCTGTGATTTAGCTGTAACTCAGGAAAAAAAGGAGAGTTTATGACCTTTGGATGAAGGGCCAGGCAACTCAGGAGGACTACAAGGATGTTGTGAGGTTATGCATGGAGAAAATTAGAAGGACCAAAGCCCAACTAGAACTTAATCTGGCTACTGCTGTAAATGACAATAAAAATGTTTCTATAAATACATTAGCAGCAAAAGGAGGGCTAAGGAGAATAGCCATCCTTTATTGGATGCTGGGGAGGAAACACAGTGACAAAGGGTGAGGAATGGTTGAGGTACTTTATGCTGCCTTTGCCTCAGTCTTTAATAGTAAGACCGGTTGTTTTCTGGGTACCCAGCACCCTGAGCTGGAAGACAGGGACAGGGTGACAAGTGAAGCTCCCATAATCCAAGGGGAAATGATTAGTGACCTGCTGCACCATGTAGACTCACACAATTCTATGGGGTTGGATGGGATCCACCCAAGGGTACTGAGGGAGCTGGTAGAAGTGCTCACCAAGCAACTTTCAATCATTTATCAACAGTCCTGGCTACACAGGGAGGTCCCAGTTGACTAGAAGTCAGCAAATGTGATGCCTGTCTACGTGAAGGGCCAGAAGGGTGATCTGGGAAACTACAGGCCTGTCAGTCTGACCTCAGTGCCGAGGATGGTTATGGAGCAGATCATCTTAACTGCCATCATGTGACATGTACAGGACAACCAGGTGACCAGGTCCAGTCAGCACGGGTTTATGAAAGGCAGGCCCTCCTTGACTAACCCGATCTCCTCCCAAGACAAGGGGACCAACTTAGTGGATGAGGGAAAGGCCATGGATGTTGTCTACCTAGATTTTAGTAAAGCCTTTGACCCCGTTTCCCACAGCATTCTCCTGGAGAAAATGGCTGCTCATGGCTTGGACAGGTGCACTCTAAGACTGGTACAAAACCAGCTGGATGGCCGGGCTCAAAGAGTGGTGGCGAATGGAGTTCAGTCCAGCTGGTGGCCAGTCACAAGTGGTGCTCCTGAGGGCTCAGTATTTGGGTCAGATCTGTTTAATATCTTTATCAATGATCTGGATGAGGGGATTGAGTAAGATCGTAGATGACAACCCTCAGTAAGATTGTAGATGACATCAAGTAGGGTCGGTGTGCTGATCTGCTTGAGGGCAGGAAGGCTCTACAGAGGGACCTGGACAGGCTGGATCGATGGGGCAAGGCCAATTTTATGAAGTTCAACAAGGCCAAGTGCCGGGTCCTGCACTTGAGTCAAAACAACCCCGTGCAGCACTACAGGCTTGGGGATGAGTGGCTGGAAAGCTGCCCATCGGAAAAGGACCTGGGGGTGCTGGTTGACAGGTGGCTGAACATGAGCCAGCAGTGTGCCCAGGTGGCCAAGAAGGCCAACAACATCCTGGCCTGTATCAGAAACAGTGTGGCCAGCAGGAGTAGGGAGGTGATTGTCCCCCTGTGCTCAGCACTGGTGATGTTCTACCTCAAACACTGTGCAGTTTTGAGCCCCTCGCTACCAGAAAGATATTGAGATGCTGGAGTGTGTTCAGAGCAGGGCAACAAAGCTGGTGAAGGCCTGGAGAAAAGGTCTTATGAGAAGTGGCTAAGGCAACTGGGGTTGTTTAGCCTCTAGAAAAGGAGGCTGAGGGGAGACCTTATTTCTCTCTATAACTACCTGAAAGGACGTTGTAGTGAGATGGCTATCAGTCTCTTCTCCCAATAATAAGTGATAGGACAAGAGGAAATGGCCTGAAGTTGTGCCAGGGCAGGTTTAGATTGCACATTAGGAAAAATTTCCTCACCAGGGTTGTCAAGCATTGGAACAGGCTGCCCAGGGCAGTGGCTGAGTCACCATCCCTGGAGGTATTTAAAAGACATGTAGATGTGGCGCTGAGGGACATGGTTTAGTAGCGGACTTGGCAGTGCTAGGTTAATGGTTGGACTTGAAGATCTTAAAGGTCTTTTCCAGCCTAAATGATTCTATTCTATTCTAAGACCCTCAGCATCCTTGCTCTGGGTGCTGGTACCATAGTACTGGTGATCCTGGGATGGCTCTGTGCCCAAACCAATCCTTCCTATCAAGACGTGGAGCTTACCATCTCTGGCACAGTGCCAGGCTAACAAAAGGATCCCGAGCCATCCTGGAGATGCCCCATGACATGGCACCCTGATACATGCACATCCATGGCCAAGCACTGTGGTGCTGCAGCTTTGCGCACTGCTGTCCCAGCAGTTGAGTAGAAGAGCCCTGAAAGGTTTGTGCCAGTAGCTCTGGTAGGGTCAGGCTCCATATTTCCGCAGGACTTGTCACTAGGGTCTTTTTCTGAACATCGCTGACTTCAGTGTCACAGACCTGTCTGCTACCAAGTCTCCTCAGGCTTTGGGTTAGACTAAAGGAATTGTTGAATGACACACCTTTTTCTTGGATAAAGGAAGACTAGAAAATAAACAAAACATCCACAGAAAAACAAAGAAGCTCCAGTTACCCCAAGCAAATACAAACTAGTTGGTCCTGGCTTGATCCTTATGGGGTTCTGCTCCTACCACACACCTCTCCTCCCCTCCACCCTCACCTTTGGAAACTAGGAGCTCAGCAGAGGAGGCTGCACAGTGCCTACTGCAAGCTGTGTCACTCCCACGCTGGCATTATCAGCCCTCGATTTTACAAAGTACTGAACAGAGGTCAGTTATTTTTAGAGGGCTGCTTTTCAATTTTCTTTTGCATTCATCACAGAGAAGACTTACTTGACAGTTTCTGTAGCTTGAATGGTTGTCAGGCAATGCAAACCACAGAAAGTATGTGCCTGCATTCTGAAAAACTCCCTCTTTGCAGTTGGAGATCAGTCACTCTTACTGAAAAAAGGAACACTTCATTATTTTCATCCCTAAACACTAGTGTCAGTTCCCTCTTTAAACTCCAGAATTTTATGTCCTGACCATATTAGGACAGCTACTTAAGTGGTGATTTAACCAACCCAGCCTGAACTGCCAGTATGTATACCTCTTCTCGTAACCTTGTCCCTGGCACAGACCTTGTGGGGCTCTGGAGGTGCATACCAGTAAGAGCAGCTGGGGTGCTCCAGCGAGCCTCTTCTCCTTGCCCACCGGCAGCAGGAATACCTGCATCCCGACCCCCAGAGAGCAGCCTGCAGCATTTCCCACAGCATCTGAGTCACGGTATGCCAACTGAATGGTACTTGTCCTTTGGAGACAAGCGAAGTGGATTTTGTGGGCTTTTTGATGGACTTCCTTCACAAAACGCTCCCACTTTTGACCTTGTGGGAAAGGGGAAATGTGTTCACATCTCCCCCAGGGTGTAATACTGGCAGAGAACTGCCTTTCCAAGGACAAAAGAGAGAAAGCCAAGCTGTTCGTGCCTTTCGCCAGGGGCTTTGAATTGAAGCTGAATCACTGTTTGCTCTGTATTGTATCATGTTGAGCCCATGCCTCAGCACTTCCCCAGAGGCCTGAAACCAGGAAGGCATTTTTCCTGCCTTTGATGAGTAACTTCGGTGTCAGTGGGAGCAGGGGCTGGGGGTTCACTTCGCTCTGAAATACTATGGCTTGGCTGCAGCTGGGGACAAGCCATAACTCCTCAGCCTTAAGCACCCCTGTGATGCTTCATTCTTGGTTAATATGCCTTGGGCATGCAGGGCCAGTGTCCTGGCTTAACCACAGCCAGCACTAAGCACCACACAGATGCTCACTCACTCCTCCCCCGCTCTGGAGGGATGAGGAGGATAATCAGAAAAAAGTAAAACTCATGGGTTGACATAAGAACAGTTTAATAACTAAAATAATAAAAAAACAGTAAGAATAAAAATAGTAATAGTAGCAGAAGTAATGAAAATGAATATAGCAAAAAGAGAGAGAGATAAAACCCAAGGAAAGACAATTGATGCACAATGCAATTGCTCACCACCTGCTGACCTACGCCCAGACTGTCCCTGAGCAACAATCTGCCCCTGCCCCCACTTTATGTACTGAGCATGATGTTCTGTGGTATGGAATATCCCTTTGGCTAGTTTGGGTCACCTGTCCTGGCCGTGCTCACTCCCAGCTTCTTGTGCACCTCCTCGCTGGCAGAGCATGGGAAACTGAAAAATCCTTGACTTGGGATAAGCACTACTTATCAACAACTAAAACATCAGTGTGTTATCAACATTATTCTCACACTGAATCCAAAACATAGCACTGTACCAGCTACTAAGAAGAAAATTAACTCTATCTCAGCTGAAACAAAGATAAGAAGGAAGGAACTGGCCGGGACTTAGCACTGGGAAATTCCCCAAGGATGGGATGTCATCATGCAGGTGAGGGTCAGAATCCGGCCCAGTGAGGGGAACCAGTGTCAGACACAGCTCTGGGATGTCCAGGCAGGGCCATGGTAAGGCCCATTAGGATAAGCCCAAGGCATGTGCTGGTGGTGGTCTGCCAGTTCCAGCTTTATCTAGGCAGGGTCCTGGGGGCAGCAGCAAGCTCCCACATGGGGTCACCCCCAGCAGCCATTCATCTTGGCTTCTTCAAAATGTGCCAGGAGTCACAGTGTGTGTGTGTGTGTCCTTCCTGCCTGCCCTCTCACTCCGAAACACGTTGCCAGCTAGCCCAGAGCCTGTTGGCCAAAGGCAACCATGACTCTCAGGGGCAAGAGGTTTGAAGAAAACTATATTCTGTGAATTCTGTGAGAAGGGGCAGTTTGTCAGGATGAGTGGCCCACGGGGCAGAGTGATGCTGTGGCAGGAGGATAACTCTCCTCGGGCACTAGCAAGTCCACAGAGAAGAGGCACCTTATAAACAAGCCCAAGACAGGAAGATCTCCAGTCAGAGCTTGCCCGTCACAAAAGCTTGCCCGTCACAAGGCACAGCTCAGTAGGAAATGAGGCTTCACGAGCTCCAGGGCTAACACGCAGAACTGGCGACCCTAACTTGCTTTTCAGAGCCCTCAGTGAAGGAGATGCCACAAAACGAGACTAGGGCTGTGTTTTCACCCCTAACCCTGTATGACCATATGCGTTATCCCTTCGGGTCTCCATCACTTGCCTGCCTGAAAGCAGCAAGAGGAGCTTCATAGGGGAGTGAGTAGGTTTGACAGAGTAAACCTGACCCTAGATCTCAGGGATCCTAAAGTACCCTGTACCTATGAATGGATTTAACGTCACATGTGTCTTAGAAAGTTTTGGTTGCCAAGCAGTCTGCAGAAAGCCTGCAATAGCTCCCTCCATTTTGCTATGTAACCACATAATGTGCCCTCTTGCAAGAACAAAGGTGGCTTCACAGCACTACACTCCCCTACATCCTACAAGGAAGAGAGACTCGCCATTTTTTCTACTCTTGTGAGAGACAGACAAGACAGGCAGACAGACAGATCACTGCATGTCATCTTCTCCTTTTTCTGATGCACACTGCGCTCGCTCTGTACTTTCCAGTTGTGCTGGGACTGTTGGCCTCCTGCTTGCCTTCAGTCAGCTGCCAGTGAGTCACCCCAGCCACCCGGCAGGACTTTCTGAGAACGCCCACAAAACCTGTCAGTGGCAGCAGATCAGAGCTTATCCCCAGAAGACATGCACCTTTCCTCTCCCCCACTCGCAAACTTTCACTGACCATGAACTCGCTGCCTCTCAGCAACAGCCGCTGCCAGCCCCCGCCACAGCAAAGGCAAAAAAAAAAGCAACTGGGTTTACAATTTCCAAGAATAACAGAGAAGCACTTTTCTTTTTCATGCATCATTTTCATGAATGAATTATTCATTCAGTTGTGGCAATTCCTGCATTCATAAAAAAAAACCAGTCAGTGCAAACACGGTGACTTCTCTTGGCTGCTGGTGGCTGCTCTGCACTGGGGTTTGCGGGGATGGGGCAGGTCCACACTGACCTTCTGAGCTGCAAGGAAGGAAGGAACAAATATGCTACAGCGGCACTGTTCAGCACAGCGACTGCCCCACAGGCAACGTGGGTGCCCTAGTCTCAGAGCTGAATTTGCACACAGCTAATTTTAGGCTGGGAAATCAAGTACCCCAAATAACTGCGATTATTTTGATGATGTGGTATAATATTGATTTTGTATTCTGGGGAGGCTAAAACTGTCAACATTGACCAATGTTATATGCTTTGTCTATATGTGTATCAGCAGCTCACTTACCAGGGTTATCCCACTGGGTTTATGTTGCTGGGCAAAGCTGGGTTTCTGTTCCTACCTCTGAGCCTACAAGGCACCCCATGAGGCTTACGCACTCCTGCTTGATTAAGCCTGCTTTAGCACTGCCTCCTCAGGCAGTGGGTGCACCATCCCCTCTGCCTAGCACCACCTCCTCTGAGCTCATCTTAGTATGCCAGCTGCCAAGCCAACACATACAAGCCCACTGCCTGATCACAGTTAGAGAAATCAGAGGAAATACCATTGCTGCTGGACTGGAGCTAAACCAGTTGGTCAAAGATGGAGAGAGGGGTCAAAATACATTCCTTTTACCTTTTCAACCCTTCGCCTACTTCTGAAAATGTCCGTGACACCCAGAGTACGGGGTACCCAGATATACAACTGCAGGATATCAGGCTGGAATGGATGTTGAGAGGTCTCTAGTGCAACCTCCTGCTCAAAGCAGGCACAGCTGTAACCTCAGACCAAGTCACTCGGGGCTCTGTCTGGTTGGTCTTGAAAAACTTCAAGGACGGAGACTGCATAACCTCACTGGGTGACCTGGTCCAGTGCTTGACTGTCTTCATGGGGAAGCGTCTCCTTACATCCAGCCTGAGCCTCTTGTTTCAACTTCAGCCCCTTGTCTCTTGTCCTCCCAGTGTGTAGTGCTGTGAAGATCTTGGCACTGTCTTCTTGCTGACCTCTCCATATGTGCTGCAGGGCTGCTGTTAGGTCCTTCCAAACACATCTCTGCCCCAGGCTGAACCAGACCTGATCCCTCGGTCCCTCCTCACGGGCGTGTGCTCCAGCCCTGGCCATCTTAGTGGCCCTCTGCTGAACATGCTCCAACTTTCCTGTATTTGGCTGGGAAGGGAGGTGTACAAAATTGGACATGGTATTCTAGATGTGGCCTGATGAGCACTGAGTGGAGGGCGATAATCCCTCCCCTCCATCTACTGCCTCTTGTCCTGTTACCACAGCCCAGGATGCCGTTGTCCTCCTTTGCTGTGGGGACACGTTGCTGGCTCACATTCAGCTTGCTGCCTGTCCCCAGTCCTCTTCAGCAGGGCTGTTCTGCAGCCAGTCAGTCCCTGACCCATATCACTGCAGGGGGCCTTTCCTTCCCAGGCACGCAACTTTGCATTTGCTTTTGTTGAATTTCATGAGGTTCTTGTCAGCCCATGCCGCTAGCCTGGCCAGGGTCTGGCAGCCCTGCCTTTTAGCATTCTTACATTTGCACTGGATTGGAGGTTTCCTACTTTCTTCAGTTCTTCTTCAAGACTAGAAACAAGTGGAAGAAGCAGATGTCCCTTTTAAACCAGCCCTGCAAGCAATCACAGCATATGACAGTTATGTTTGCAGTGAGGTTTAACGAATTTGAAATATTTGCAATGATAGACTGCCTTGTGTTTACAATAAGAAATGAGAGTTCTTGCAGAAGGGTAAAAGATATTTTTGATTCTATTGCTTCCACTGGCAAAACACAGCACTACTGAATTACAGACAGCTGAATATTTCAGTCAGCATAATCCTAAGCTTATATTATGAAATGTCCATTTGGGGAATGCTACATGAGTTTATCACTGAAATGGGGTTCAGAAAGGGACAGACCTGGAACACAGGGAGAAGCATTGTCTACCCTGGTTTCCTCTGAGTAACACCTAACTAATAACTCACAAATAAAAGGATGGACAAGCATGACCCTTGATTCTGATCTCAGTAATTCTCAGAGAAGTTCCTCACTAGCCCACTATTATTCTTCTGGTCTGGCACCAGAAAACAGCACTCAGGAACTTCAAATGCACACAGAAACTTCAGCGTGGGCAGGACCTTTCCTTATCGTGACAGTCCAAGACATGCAATACAGCACCGACACCAGCAACGCAAAGGGGAGGCAAAGCCTTGTAGTCTGGCAGTAGGGACAGTTGATTTTACTCTCGGTGTTTACCAGAAAGAGGAATGATTTGATTCAGCCATGCTACTGCCCCCTCACTGGTAACCTATCTGTCTCAGAGGTCTGTGTTTATTTTTATAACGTGCCTATGACCTGACAGGATTCAACCCACTTGTAACCTGAAAGTTTAATGGTGTTGGGGGGAACACCACCCACTTTGTCTTGCACGCTACCAGCAACTGCCTGAAACTTGCTCCCTCTCCTTCCCACGCACACCTACCTCCTCCCACGCTGCTGCCACCAGAAGGGCTGCAGCAGAGGGGACCTTCCCTCCTCGCAGCTGCCCCATGCTGCGACCATGACCAAACATTATTCACAGGCAGGGAAGGGCTGATGAAACAAAACGAGAGCCGGAGGGTGAATTCTAAGAGGGTACAGGTTGTGCCTAAAGGCGAGGACGCTGAGCGCAGCTTCACCGAACAGGAAGCCGAAGGACGTCAGCAGAGTCACACGCCTGTAAAAACAATGTGCATGAGATCAGTCTCTGGCCTCAGCCGCAGCGAGCCAAATGGGCCCTCTGGCTTAGCTGGCAATCACCTAAATCACACCGATGTTTGCCAGGTCAAAAATCAGATATCCAAAAAAGAGAAAAACGTCTTTCCTCTTTAGAGCTGACACCTCTATCAGCAGAACTACAAGCCCCTAAAGGTAAAATGCTTTTAGATGACTGTTAGAAGCAGAGCTGTGCAGAAAACAATGACACTTCAGAAATTGCAGAGCTTTTGTCAACGCAATAGAAAAGGTAGAAAGTCAGTGTAGAGTAAAAATAATTAAACCAACAGACTTGCAAAAACTATTCATCAAAAATTAGTCATTATTTGTCCAGCTGGAATCAGTAACCACTTCTGCAACAGGACTGATGACCTCTCTTAATGGAAATGATCCACTTTCATCTGCCCAGTCTTGCTGGTCTTACGGCAAAAAGTCACCAGGATAGTCTGGTAGAAAATATCTTCATTTCAGCTATTACAAAATATTAATTTCAAACTAAATTTGTTGTTGTTGGGAAATTAAAAATAGTGGCTTTCCCTGGTCATGTAGCTAAAAATCACTTTCAGTAAAGTGGAAGTCAGTTCTTGTGAAATTGCCACATACTTGATTCACAAGAACTAGATGCATTAAGGAGTATTGGTAAATGTGCATGATGATTCAAGTGGTTTTCCTTTGATTTTTTTTTCCTCCATTACATAATTACAAGTGTTTGGCTAATGAAAAATTCTTGATAAAATAAGCAGAGGCACAGGAACGAATTAATATACATGTGGATATACATTATATGCATATATTTGAAGCCAACACTTAAGGACAGAATTTCGCTGGGTAAGGAACCTTTGAAAAAGAAAATTAATAAGGGAATTGCTATGCAGGCAAAAGCTGCTGATTACAATCCACAGCACCAAAAACTATGGTCACATCCACACTGAAACAAGCCAAACCAACCTGGTGGCATCTTTAAGCAGGATGGGACAGTATAGGAAAGTGAGGACCTGCACCATGAATTTATATCCAGGCAGATAATAAATTAATTTTCAATTTGGAGTCTGTACTACATACTGGTACTAAAATAAATATAGCTGTGCTATTGACTTTGATTGAGCTGTTCTCATTTATTAAGGATCCAGCTCTTTGCTTAACTGTCTGGTTGACAAAAGGGAAATAAAATGTACGTCTATAGGACAGGAACAGGTATAGGACCTGATACAAAGTTCTCTGAAGGCTTTCAAAAGAGACATTAACCTAATTTGTGTTTGTTTCTATGGAAAGCCCAGTCCTGAAATGTTTTGCTGACATCGCCGGGGCAGGAATGTGACTTCCCGGGTTGCCTTGCACTGCTCCCCATCCCGCTGTGCTGTGTCTGCCAAGCCCCAAACCCCACCTGGCATCAGCACCACACCGTGATCACCCAGCTGACGTGCTGCGGGGCGCGCTGAACACCACTGCCCAGCCCGGGTGGAACCACTGACGTCTGTTAGGAGTTACTCGTTTGGCACACAATCAAAATAAAAAATACACCAGATTTCTGTGGTGCTTGTCACCCAGGTCATGGTAAGAGTATGCTTGGGGATGGGTGAAGTGAGGACAAGATCACCGAATGAGACTGTTGTCCTCCCACCACCCGCAGAGTGACTCACTCACCTGTGTACACTCTAGCCCATTTCCATCATGACGGCCTCTAGCTTCACTGCAGATGTGTGAAACGCCTGGGGCTGGGACTGGCAGCAGTGACAGCGTGCACCAGTGACGTGGGGTTTAAGGTTTGGTGCTGCCACTGGTCCTAACTGAGGATCAGGGGCATAGGGGCACCTGAGACATCCAGCCTGCAGTGGCAGGTTTTCTAGGTTGGCTTTTCACTATAAAGATGGAAAGCAAAGTCTGAAATTAGGCATTTGCACTATAAATACCTAATTTCCCCACACTTCTTTAATGGGAAAAAGAATCCTTCACTTCTTTCCTACCAAGCGGAAGTATTTGGTGCCAAATGATGTTTATACTCATACTGCTTGGCTCCAGCTGCAGAGTGCACAAGTTAGAGAGCTGTAAGGTAAACATGAGGAGACACTTCCAGTTAGTAAAACTAAGGAGATGCTGGACCAGACTACCAAGAGAGAGTGTGAAACCCTTGTCGTTGCATGTGTTTAAGAATAGATAATAGGGGCATCTGTCAAGATCAGCTGAGGAGTGCAGGGTCCTGCCTCAGGGAGGGGGTAGGATAGATCACCTCAAAGTGCCAGACTTCTTACCTTGTCTCTCATGACCCAATAAAAACTCATCTCAACCTACTACTGCAAAAAGTGCCGTAATCTCTGCTGATGTTAAAAACTGTCAAAAAACTCAGTTTTAGATATCATGAGAAAGATAGTTACTATGCAGCAACACAGTTTCTTTAACATCAGGCAGAGGTAAAGCATCAGCAATGACTCAGAGAAAATAATGCTGCCTCCTGAATCATTGCTTCCATTGCTACCACGTTACTGCCTGAAGCACCTGGGAATTTCCTTCACCATCTCCCACCCTCCAGCAGGGCCCAGAGCACTTTATCTGCTGATGTGTGGCTGTGTGACGACCTAAGGCTGTGGACAGCTACAGTCTATTTGTCTATTTGGCCACTGTTATTTCTCAGTAACAAGTGCTGTGCTTATCTTTTAGGGAGTAAAATTCTCTGACATGCCAAAAAAGCATTTTCAGTTCTCTAGAGAATGGTCAGTTCTCTCAGACATCAGCGACATGGATAAAAGTTGTTGCTTCCTCAAGAAGACAAGCAAAGCGAGGGTATCTAGGCAACTCAGGCCATCTCTGTCCTTATCTGACAAGGAGTATAGCTGTCGCTATGTACCCATAGCACAGTAGCACACCGCAGACTGCAGCAGGCCAGCGTTGTGTTCTGCCCTTGCACAATTCCTCTTCCTTGTGCACTCGTTTCATCCACATTGCTCAACAGACTTCACAAAGGAGAGCAGTATCCTTATTCACATCCAATGGATGAAGAAACTGAACCAGAGAGATACCATAGCAGGAGCAAGAATACAGCCCAAGTCTTGTACACCAAGAGCTGGCTAGTAGGCAGGCAGTCTTGAAGATGCATGGCCACATCACCGTGGCAAAACACTGTCCCTTGGGCTGGTGAATGGGTTGACCTGAGGAAACTGGGCCCAGAGTTCAAGGGACAGACTGCACTTCTTGTCCTGAAGCATTAGCTCATGAACCAACACCCCGCTGGGGCTTTGGGCAGGTAGATACCTCAGCCACAGGTAGCTCACTCAAATGCAAAAGGCATCTTCTGGTAGTATAAGCTACTGTCTGCTTTCCTGACAGTAGGGGGGTGTAAGGTGAAAGGAGAGGACATGCCTCTGCTGTCCTGATACGCAGCTGTGGTATCGCCTCCTTAGGACCATTAGATGCTAGCCTATATAAAAGCAGAACCACAGTCTGGTCTCTTTGACAACCATGGGGCCAGGCACAGGATGATCTTCAGCTCTGGGATGTATGTGCCAGACAGTGCATTTTTAAAGCAACGTCACACATAGACCAGACACTTGTCCCTCTGCAGACCATGCCACAAAGTCCAATGGAAAACAACACAACTGTTTTCTGTGCCTCTTGGCAAGAGAGAGGCAGACTTCCAGGGAAGAGGGCTTGGTACCAACATTTGTTTTTCTAGGAAGACCATTATGGCAGCTGCAGTGGCTCTTAATTCACCTGAAATGCTTCAGATCCAAAAGGCTCCTTTTTACCATGAGGGCTGGAGGAGACAACCTCTAAACAATGGCCCACCTCTCAATTATCACTCTGCTTTACCCTCTGATGGTATCTTGCCACTGACTAAGGTCTCAGTCCCTGCACATGAGATTATCTTGATGTGATGTGATTAGGTCACAAAGAAAGTATGCATATAGGTCTCAAGTCCAAGGCAGAACTGTCTGGAGATAAAAATTATCTCCTTGATGAATGTGAGAAGAGCAGTTAGAAAGCATCCTTGATCTTTGACAAGACTCAGGGGTATTTTCTAATAATGGCAATTGTATATGCAAATATTTCAAATAGCCACTCAAACACTAATTTCTCACTACAACTGTAGAAAATGCCTTCATTTGAGAAACTGTCACGTTCCTCTAAGGGGACTGCCTTTCAATGCTCTATTTTTGCTTCAAAGCTCTTCTAATTCTTTGCTTAGAGAAGATGTTATCCTCAGCTGAAACCAGATCGTATAGAAACTGTAGAACAACACCCTGGGAGACCTGAAAGCCCCCTCACCCTTAGATTTCTGTGTGGTGCTGCATTCAGTTTTGTGTGCTGTGCATTTATAATCACTGAGAGACCACAATCACCTTTTGGAAGAGACTGAGGGGCTCAATTTCCAATTGAATAGTTTTCCCCTGGGACATTCTTCCAGAAGTTTAACTTGTGTGTAATTGAAATTTGCATAAGAAAGTCTGAACAGTTTTAAAGGCTTTCCCTCCCCACTTGCTAAGCGGAGAGCTAGTGGCTTCCTGTTAAGGAAACATTTAGTCTGCTCTTGTCTTTGTTAGTCAAGTCTGGCATTCCCCTCCGAAAAAAGAAAAAAAAAAAAAAAAAAAAAAGAGAAAGAAAGAAAAGAAGATATTGCTTAAAAGAAAGCAGTCAAGTGATGCTAAAGTAGCCTATACCTATACTATATAAATGTGAACAAGCGTGGGCACATCCTCCCATGTCTGGTACACGACGTGGGCTGAGATGGCTGACCACTACGCTCACCACTTCCAGAGGTCATCCATTTCTAAGAATATAGTGGCTTTTCATTCCCACATGCACCTATCTTTAGCACACAGTCTTACTCCAGACCAGCACAGCAAGCATGGGCCGTTCCACTGAAAAAAAAAAAAAAACAACAAAAAAAACCCCTTTTGGCGTGATTCTGATCATGTAACTGAGGCAAAGAAAATGGGTTGGAGGTCAACAGACATCCCTAAGCAACAACTGATCTGTTGTGGCCACTGACAGGTATGAAAAGAATCAACAAGGTTAAGACAGATTTAAAGTCTACAGCAGCAAATTTATTATTTGCAGAGAAAGTCATAAATGCTTTTTCATGCCAATACGCTGTGGAAAAGAAAGGAGACAACAGAAGAGGATGAAAGTGGTTTGACCTTATTTCTTAGATCAGCATCTCATACATAACTCTTTTAATTCTGTAAACATGCACCTGCTAGGAGAAAAGCACTACTGCTTAAAGCCACAATGACAGCAACTTTGCAACCTAGCACGTATTACCATGATGCAGCATCACTGGCCTGAGCTACTATGCAACTTTCCAAGCCACTTCAGCAGCATCTAACAGCAGGAGACTCTTCCCTACTGATAAAATAATGGCAGGAGGATCACGCATGTACTCCCTCCAGCCATGGCAGCCTTGTACTACTGCACAGAGGCAATCCTGATAAGGTGAAACTACCCTCTGTCATGACTGTTAGGCAGGGAAATGCCAAAGGCTTGCAGCAGCATTAAACACTTGTGTTTGAAAACCATAGAACTCAGTGCTTCAGCAACCCAGGAGTAATGTTTGCCAACACATGCCCAGAAGCACACTCCTGTCTTCATGGGGCAAACCATTCAGAAGCGATTGGTCACCTTACTTGCCTTCGTTTGGTGGTGTTTTTTTGAGAGGTACTTAAACAGACCAGATCCTTCTACAGTGCTGCATGAGTGACCCTCTTCGAGTTTCTTTGGGGTGTCCAGTATACAAAAAATAAGACAGCCTAAAGTAAACAGTAATCTTTGCAGATCCAAGTGGCAAAGGTAGCCATTTAACAAACAATTGTTAGTTACATGATATTAAAAAGGATGCTTCTATGTATTTTCCTAAAGAGGGTATTGCTATTATTGTGTAGGTCTCATTCAGTTAAAACATAGCTGTACAAAGATGTTTATCACCTGATTTGGCCATTTGTGGTTTTCTTGAAAGTAAGTGAAGCTTTATGACCCGTAAGTGCTTTGTGGATATAGTGCCTACATGGGAGAGCTATGCCTCCTCATTTTTGAGTGGGTTAACAGGATGACTTTTCAATCTACGTGTGTTTAAGAGGCTGTGTATGTAGGTAAAGAGACTTCCTATCCAATGTCTACACACAGAGTTCTATTCCACCTCAGCTAACCCAACTTCAGGATATGTTTGAAATATCCACACTCCAACAGCCCTCACTTACTAGAGTCTGCGTCCAAACTTTAAAAAAAAAAAACCCACAGAGGCAAAAAGAGTCACTGTGCTCCTCAGACAACCCCATATTTTTTGGCAAGGAACTTTGTAAATGAGGGATGTGATTTCTTACTGTAATCATACACTTCTTGCTTCAGATACAGTTTATCAAGAAAGAGATAAGTTTCATCAATGCAATTTTTGTCTTTTCCTGTGGTATAGAAGCATAGAGCTGTGTAAATGTGTCTCCTCTGGAAGCTGATGGCTGCTTGCCCTTAGCTGTACTACTACTTGCATATGAAGACGGAATAGTTCCAAAATACCTATATGATTTTGGAGCTTATGCCAGATTTTTTACATAAATACCTGGGACTTCAGTATATATTTCTGGTTTTTTAATTGGTATAAACATGCTGATAAGAGAGGTGATTTTCTGCCAACGTAGTTGTGTTGGTAACATTTCTGATACACAACGGTAGTAATACTTTTTATTAACTACCAGCTGTCGAATTGGAGCAAGTTGCATTGGTATGAAACAGTACATTGTATATATTTATTTACAAATATATTTGTGTTTATTTATGTATTGATACAAACACACTGCACAATGAATACCAATAGTATTTTAGTATGAGGCAATGTACTTATTTGATAGTGCCCACATCCAGCAAGACCAGTATGGAGAGTGATATTTGTGTGTGATTATCATAAACCAAGGCTCATCCAGACAAAGAAACCTGTCAGGCTGTAATATATTGGCTGAATTTGTCTCTTTATCATGTTCACACAGTCCCAGAGTCGCTGAGGTGGGAAGGCACCTCTGGAGATCTGGCAGAGGTGACCCAGTGCAGAGGAAGGACAACTTGAGCAGGGTGCTCAGCACTGTGTCCAATCAGGTTTTGAATACCTCCAAGGGTGAAGACTCCACAGCCTCTCTAGCCAACATCTTCTAATGTTGGGGAAAAAAAAGGTTTTCTTATGTTTACGTGGAGTTTCCTGCGTTTCAGGTTGCGTCTCATCCAGTCACTGGGCACCACTGAGCAGAGCCTGGCTCCCTCTTCTTTACTTCCTCCCATCTGGGTATTTGTACACATTAATGAAATACCTCTGAGCCCTTCTCTTCTCCAAGCTGAGCTGTCCCATCTCACCCAGCCTCTTCTCATATGACAGATGCTCCAGTCCCTTCACCATCTTTGTGGCCTTTCACTGGTCTTGCCCTAGCAAGTCCATGTCTCACTTATACTGGGGAGCCCAGAACTGGACCCAGCACTCCAGGTGTGTGTCTCCAGTGCTCAGCAGAGGGGAAGGTTCACCTCCCTCCCTCCACCTGCTGGTGGCACTCCTTCTGATGCAGCCCAGGGTGCTGCTGGCTGGCTTTGCCACGAGGACACATTGCCAGCTAGTATTAGGAGAAACACAGACTTTCCAGTGCACATGAGACAAAGGTCACTTCTGAAGGTGGGACCTGGAATTCCAAATAATTTAGCTATTTCTGAAAATATCTTCCAGCTCTTTTTGCCCAAAGAAGGTGGTGTGTGGTTGGGTTTGTGACCTGTTTCTCTAAGCAGTGGGAAGTTTATGTGTTCTTCAACAAAGCGATCACCTGCAGCCTCAGAGAGTCATAGGCCGAGATGGACAATCAGATTGCCGATCACAGTATTACATACCTCCTAGTCACCCCTGCACTGAACATAATTAGTTGCATTCAGTAGTGTTTGGCTGATGCTTATCATCCAGAGAGCTGTCCTGTTTTGATTTGACATTCAAGAGATCTTGGCTCCATCTTGTATTTGTTACAATAGTGATTAACCGTAATTTAGCTATGAGCATCTAACTTCTCATTTGAACTTGTCTAGCTTTGACTTCCAGCCATTGGGGTTTGTTTGCCGTTTTTCTACCATTAGCACCCAGTCCTTTAGAAAATGCCTGTGAAAAAACAAGCTGATCTTCTTTCAGCCCAAAGTTTTGTGCCCTTTAAATCTCCCAGAGAAAGATGTTTTCTTCAATGTACAAATATGCCTCTTCATTTTTGAAAACTGAATCTTCTGTCTCAAACTGCAAGAAGGGCTTGTGCACTCATTTTTTTTCTGTTTTTTCCGATTATGTCAGCTTCTCAGATAAGATACGAACTCTACCTACACTGAACTGCCTCTCCATTTTTTCACTGTTCTTTAAAATATAGGGTAGAATCTTTAGGGCATAAGTTCATGTGTTTGCATGCATCAGGCCACTATGAAAAATAGATATGTTCTTCCAGATAATAATCCAGATGTTCAAATGGATTGAATTAGATGCATCACCACAGAGAACTAAAATTGGCAGTCCTGCTGCTGAATCCTTCTCCAAAAAAATCTTCCTGCAGGAGAATAGGTATGCCAGAAATATAATTTTCCATAAGTTTAACAGATAAGCTAGAAGCTCCCTAACAACGTCTGCCATAAAACCTCATTAATAGGGTCCTTAACAGCTTGAGATTAATCTTAGAACTCAAGACCTCTTTGAACTGTGTTACTATTTCTGTGTTCTCTTCCAGACCCAACGTACCTCTCAGGAGCTGCTCGTACGCATTGCCTCCTCCATACCACAGGTCCCAATCCTGACTGGCAGTGCTTGTTGCAAGCAAAGCCTAATACACCACAACAGCAGTTGTCTCAATGAGATACATGCTGTGACTGTGACGAACAAAAATGGTAGTTCAAAGCCTGCAGCATTTTCTGTTCCCAGCTAACATTAAGTTTTTTCCAGTAGTTGATGTCAGCAGGCCACAACTTCAGCTGTAGTTAGAGCTCCAGCAGAAGAAAAGGTGAGAATCAGTACAATCCCTTTGCTTGCTGACTGCTTTCTTGGGTTTGCCTTAGCAAGGCTGGAGACACTTTTATATTATCCTTTTACTTATTAATTCCACAGTGTATCTGAAGAGAGCTCCAGTCCTGGTTTGAAGCCACATTGTTAGATATTAAAAAAAGTTTTTTTAAAAAAAGGGGGAGACAAGACATTTGCCTTCCTGCTATGAATACAGAGTATGCAAAAGAGAAAACTCATGCCTGAGAGCAAGAGAAGCCACTAGTGAAGACAACCACCAGGAAAATTGTGTATACTCAGTTTTAAAATGATACCGATAAAAATCCTACCTTGTGTCAGACTCTTAGCTCTGAATCTACAGACTGTAACAACATTTGGAATAAATTTCACTCCAATCTTATTTTCACGGTGGAGAAGAAAACAAAGTTGTGGGTTCTTTTTTGCTCAGAAATTAAATGTTTCTGCACCCAAAATAGTGACTAGAGTAAGGACTTATACTTTGTTTGGGGATTTTATTTTTTTCTCCACTGGCTTTTTGATAATTAACGACCTACATTGTAGAGGGTTTCTTCTTCTCCCCCTGCTCCCAACTGGCCTCACAGATTCCTGTGACTCACAGAAATTTTTAAAAAACAAACCACCAAATGTGTGATTTTAGAAGTACCAGTTATGGTTTCATTATCAGTTGTTAGAGGGGATTCCATGTACTCTCAGTGCAATGGAAAGGAGTACCCCTTTGGTCATTAAGGTACAGATGATGATCAGTTCTAGGAAACTGCCTTTAAATCCAAAGGCAGGTCCTTCATCCGTGTCCCTGGCTTTGAGCTATTGATACCAGAAGCTCTTTTGATTCCATCAAATTAGACCAATCCAGAACCCAGAGATTTTTGTAAAATCAAGATTCATTAAGATTTCCTTCAATGTCAGGCATGGATTTCTGCTTGATCGTGCTCAGTGTTCTCAAATAACTATTCATCCCAGACCTGCCCCTAGTTATGTTAAAGGGCAAGACAACCACTGGACTCCAAGGTAGACTACAGACCTGTGTTTATTTACACAGCGTCTGCAACCCAGTGTGACAGAAACAAAAATGCATGCCTTGTTTGATCTTTAGGGGAAAGTGCAAGATTCAAGGATCTGGAGTTTGTTCCAAACTTTTCAATACTCATTTCAAATCTTGATAGGATAGATCCGTAAAACGGTTGCAATATTTGCTCACTTTTCTAAAATCCTGCTTCTATGAATGCCAACGTATTAATTAAGATTACTACGCTATGATGAGGCAAGCTTCACTCATCTTGCATTATAGACAGAGAGAAATGTCCATTTCACCAACCATCTTGCTAACACAGGTTTACATTGCACACAAAAATGTTCATCAGACATTTACAAACCAAACACTCCGGGTAGGAAATCCCAGAATTTAAGTTACCTTTACAGCTCTATTTTAGTTGCTCTTTGCCTTAGGAGAGAGTCCTTTCATGATCTCATAACAACTTTTTCCACCCCACTGCCATCTCGTTGCGTGCACAGGCTGCAAAGCTAGTCATTTGGTGAGCAGTTCTTTGGGCTTTCATGTCCTCCCCTCTGCTCAGCGCCTCTCCTGACACTTCACCTACTACTCAAAAACGGCTCTGAAAATAAAATTACTCAGAGCTGTTGCTCTTGCCTCATCACTAAAGCATCTGAGTATCTTTGAACGTTAGCTAATCTTTGTTCATAAGCCCTGCAATGTGAGGGGGTGGTACAATCCACATTTTACACATAGGGAACTGAAGCACAAAGTGATTAAGGTCAAAAGTTTCCATTACTTCTGTGTACTCCCTAGGACCTGATTTCTCAGTTTATTTAATACTCTACTTTCTGTCTCCAAAGCACAATATGCATTACCTCAGCTACAGCTGTGAGAACTCAGCACTACTTCACGTCAGACCCAAAATCTCCACCACACATGCGTAATACAAGAAGCACCCAATCAGTCATCACCTCTGGCAAGGTAGGTTTCAAAAATTTGCCCAGCACCGCACAGAAATTTTGCGGCAAAGAAGAGGATAAAGCACAGTTTCCCAGGCCAGCATGTGACTGCCTTCACCACGTGGCTGTGCTTGCTCTCGGTACAATCCCTTCCTTCAGCCTGCCACTTCAGAATGAGATGGTGAGCAAGGCAGAAGTCCCAGACACATGGAGGATGTCCTCTTCACTCTGCCTCACATACCCGGCTCCCCCAGGACAAATGTCTTATGTACTGTGAAGGAGACGGGAGTTCTTTTGTGTCACACTTAGGGACTTTAGTGTTCTTTAATCTTAGGGGGAGTGATAGGAAGTGTGGGACAAAGGTAATGGATAATCCCTGGTGTAGAAATGGCAAAACTCAGGGAGTTTGAACAGCCATCCATGCTTAAGCACAGATTGTGCAGCAGGACACACATGTCTCTGCCCACTGCCTCACATTTTCTGCTTTTCATTCCTCACTCCTCCTTGTTCAGGTTCCACCTGTTTCTTTCTTATCTCTTTAATTCCGTTCTCTTCAGCTTTCAGTCGCCATTCCTCAAGCTTCTCCACCTCCCATCTCCTTGCTCTACCAAGTTCCAGTCATCTTTTCTAGCCTTTCTGACTACGTCTTCATCTCTTCAAAATTCATAATATTGGACTTTTTTTCTGATAGCCTTCAACTTCTCTGTTCTCTGTTTTCTGACTCCTCATCATAGTCTTTTTCCAGGCTCTTCCTATCCCTGTCCCACTCAGTTCCTTCCTTCACTTGATCTTTTTTTCTCCATTTGTTTCCTTTTCTCATCCCATATTTTAGCTCCTAGTAAGAGCTGGCACTTTTTCCATCACTGATTTCCCCAGTCCCAGTTGGTTTCTATTCCAGTACTGTTGATGAATGGATTGACTGGATCACTTCCATTACACACCTTCTCAGCTCCCAGTTTCCCATCTCCCACAGAAACTGTTCTGTGTTCCCAGTCTCCCCAGCTCCAAAATTCATTTTTCAACTGTAGTTACCAGCAATCACTACCAAGCCTCAGCTGCCACTCAAGTAACACCAGGCTCTTCCCAAGTCATAGATATGTCCCTCTTCTACAATGCTTGCCAGCAAGACAAAGGCCACTAAAATCACGAGATAGGGAGAAGCTGCCTTTTTTCAATCACATTGCCTCTCACCTTGATTTGGACTAGTGGAGGACGGGAACTGTAGGATGTCCAGCCTTGCCCTACAGGTCTGGGCTGCAGCAAACCTTCTCTGGATCACTCTGTGTGGTTTCACCCTGTGGGCAACATTGGATCCATGAGGGGATGGCATATGCTCCATCACACTGCGGGGAGCACACAGTCACAGGCTGGCAACTTACTCCAGCTCTGGATAAAGCTGGTTTGGTTTAGTGGAAGAACCAAAAAAATCGATAAAAGAAGTAGTTGTAGAGTCTCCTTCTCTGGAGACATTCAAAACCCACCTGGACGTGTTCCTGTGTGACCTACTCTAGGTGGTCCTGCTCTGACAGGGGGTTTGGACTAGATGATCTTTCAAGGTCCCTTCCAACCCCTGACATTATGTGATCCTGTGATCTGGAGGGAAATACAGGTTTTTCTGTTCTTTTTATCAACCTGTAAAATTATATCCACCTGCATTTTTACTCATTAGAAAAACTTTCATTTACAGCATTGGAAGAACAAAGAGGCAGTGCTACACCTTCCTGCCTCTTAAGTAAGGTGTCTTTGGTTAACTTTTTGGTATGTGAGGAGACCCAGGCTCTTCTTCCAGATGGTACAGTCCAGGGTATGATGCTCTCAACTACGCAGGTTGAGACTCCCCTACTCTGTTTAAAAATACTTAACTATTAATTGGAATAACCTCAGTAAGATTCCTCATTGTTAGTCTATGATGAAACCTAACTCCTTGATGCTTTCTATCCTATCCAGAAAATAAATAATTATTTAAGTGACACAGTTTGAGCAAGAGGGACTGAAAAACTCCTCCTGCATACTCTGTGCTTCAGCATAGCCTGGAGATTTCCTTAATTCACCAAGGAGAGTAAAGGAAACCTAGATTTGCCTCTGTCTTCACCTAGCTTTCTATGGCAGAGGTGGAAACTAAAGTGTGCCAACCACATTCCGTACATGCGACCTCCCCTGGGCCATTGGGCAACAAGGGGAATTGGCACTTCCACTTGTGTTCACCCTGAAATACTTGCCAGGTGCAAGTATTTGATCTGACTTCTGATGGTTTCAGGTCAGCCAGAGCAAGTTTCTCGGATGGCAGGCAAATACACTACTCACTGAAAGCAGCACGGCCAAGCCAAGTCATGGCGTGAGCTCTGCAGGATGTGGCCCAGAGACACAGCTCCAGTGTATGGCCTCCGAGACAAGCTAAGAGGAATTTGCACGTGGTCACTTATTACAGAACCACCTGTAACTTGACTTTTAAAAGTCTTTACCCACAAGTGCAAATAGCAGTTGACTAGCAGTAGGTTTGGGCTGACATTTCTTTGAGTTGCAGATAACACATTCCTGATGCATAAGCCTTCCTGTCGACATAAGTCAGGTTTCTGCTCCAAAGAATGGGTCATCAGAGCAATTTAAAGAAAAAGTCAGTGGAATTTTTTACACAGACAAAATGATGTGGTTTTTTTTCCCTAGCGTTGTCTCTAGAAAATAATGAGCTATTTAAAGGCAGGCTTTCCCTCTTTCTCACTCCTGTCACCAGACTCACTGTGGATACCAATATCAGATACTTCATCCAAAAAATACGTAGTTTGACAAACATTGAAAAAACAGGAAACTGGGTTTTAACACCAGTGGTGCTGAGCACTTTAGTAAACTGGTTTTGCCTGATTCTGCTTATAATCAAGGCATAAAACTGAAACACGTGCTCTAATTTCATTCTTGAGAGACTTTGTATTAATTTTCTCTGAATAATAACAGTGATAGCTTAACATCAAACAGATACACTGAGTGATGAACTAAGGCAAGAAATGGTTAAGTATGCGTAGGTGCCTCCAATCTGCAAAATCTCTCATGCAATGGTGAATGTTCAATTAGGGGATTTACCTTTGATGAGCAATTCAGATGTTAAATTAGCTATGGACTGCAACAATATTGCGGGTTTTGTATGCACAGTTCAGTGGAAGTAGGTGAACTACTGCAGAGCTTCGTTAGAAACATGCAGGATTTCATTAGAAGGAGTCGCCCTCTCTGCCCAGGGTAGTTATGGTACTAGGAACTCTCTCCAGAGTTTGCAGACTCCTACTTTGAACTTTGAAGTAACAGCGCTGCTCTACTTTGGCCTGTTGTAAAATCTTCCCATTCTGGTGCCATCTGTCCTATCTATGAAGAACGTAATCTCTCTGCAGAATATGAGGTCAGAGGTAATCCTGGTTTCATTAATGCCCAGTTACGGCATGTATGTCAAGCAGCCAAAGGGGCAGAATAGATCTTCCTTCTGCAATCTCCACAAGAATCTACCACAAAGGCAGAGGGTGCAGAGATTACTTCCTCCCCGCATCTCTAGGGATTCAATGTACCGTAGAAAGAAAGCAGAGATAGATCATACAGATACGTGCTCCTACAGCCAATGTAATGTACCTGCATCCAGAAGAGCAAGTAGTCATAGGAGCACAAGGGACTCCTGGATTGGTGTGTGCTTAGAGTAAGGTCCTGGTCACAGACCAAGAATAACTAATGACTGCTATTTCGGATAGAGGACTTTTAAAATACAGACATGTCCAGGCTGACTGTACTTGCAGGGGCTAGATGACAGTGGCCATGTCAGAGCATACCTAGCAAGCCACACAGACGCTGAGGTACTGTCCCTAGGACTGATGATCTTGAAGCATCACAAGAAAAGCCTGAAGCTTATCACTCCATTTCATTTTCCATCACACTGAAGTGAATTAGATTAAGCCCCTCTCAGGATACGAATTCTGAATCATGGTTATAACAAATCACAGAGCTGGTAGATCCACTGGGTATGCCGAAAAAGATATTTTCCTACTCAGGTAGCAGGATGACCAGTAAGGGTGCTGTTGGGGCAGACAGACTTGAGTTTACGCTGCCTTGGTTACTGACAGAGTCAGGAGCTCAGGGGAGTGCAACGCAGGCAGAACTGAGCAGCAGGACAGGTGCCCTCACAGGTAAAACCTGCAGACTAGCTGCACAGTAACCTGCCACTGTACCCATAAGAACAGAAAAGCACAAAGATTCAGAGGACTCGCAAAGAAAAGCTGGAAAGTTAATGCTGACAGTGACAAAGAAAGGAAATTCATGGGGAATCTGTGAAAATCACCCTCTCTGCACTCTGTAGATACTATGCCACAGTCTTTATCCCTGTTGTTTGCATTCTGCTGTCTCTATCATCTTAAGATTTAGCCTCCTCTGTTCGACTTGTTTACCATCTGTGCACACATGTGTACATAGATGTATATCCTCACTGGAGCATACAGCCCATGTATTACTTTCATGAGTATTATTATTCACACACATTTCCAGCATATGCTGATCTGCGTTTCTCGCCAGATGATGTGCCACAGGGCACCGTCTTTGATACTCATTTTCTCTCTCTCTTTTTCTTGTAAACTGGAGCAAGCATTGAAATGCAGATATTTCTTTGGGAGAATATCATAGCGCTCCTCAGTGTACACCTAAATGACTTTATTTAGGCCAAGATGCCATAAACCCACTGAAATTGCAAGGGGAAACATATGTAGGCAGATATAATTGACCCCATCGAAACATGTCAAGCCAGTACAGGTATTTACTGCGGTAACTAATCCCATGGAACAGTTACTGATTATGAGGTCCTTGTATTTCTGCTTCATGTTCTGATGAAATATCATGACAATTTATCTGAGAATTAGCCAAAAAGTTTGTGTTTCTTTTTTGTCTGTTTTTACAATGAACAAGTTTGAGCAATGTGCATAACCATAAAAGGGAAAAAATGGCAAAACAGTAGAACAAGGAGGCCGAGAAGATCAGGATCAGCTGTGTGCTGGACTTCTTAGGTTGTTTGACTACTGCTCCACAAGTCAGATGTGACCCAGCTAGGATAAAGGTGTACATACTGTACTAAATTTTTGGTGTTGGACTTTCAGCCTTTACATTGTCCACAGCGGGATATTTCCTTCAATCCATCTTCAGCTGTCATGCAAAAGCATCTGCTTAGGGTTATTTTTCAACATCTGTTCGTCTAGGAGCTGACTAGAACTTCAGCAGATATCCCATTTGAAAAAAAAATAAATGGTTTTACAATGGAAAAAGCAGCTTTCTGCAAAACTGGTCTACCAAGTAGAGAAATGCCTCCTCTAAAGAGTATGGCAAATGCATCAGTCCAATCAGAAAGTGTGCAGAACTCTTTTGGACAATGAAGTGTTACAGGAGCATATTAAAAATCACAAATCTATGGCCCCTCAGAAATTGCCTGTCCTGCACAGGCACCATGAAGAGGGACTCCCACTCCATACGAAGAAGGTTAATACACAGAAAGATGCATTTGCGTGGTGCAGGTGATCCAGATCAGGCAGTCCTCAATTTTAATGTTCTAGGACCATGAGGATGGAAACATAGTTACTTAGGGTGCTTCACATAGACCAGAGATTAACAGATTTCTAGAGTATCTCCATGCCACACTACATCTTTCTGTACTATTCACAAATCTATCTGTGACTACTTTTACTTCTCTCAGCCTGAATGAGTGAACGGCAATTTATAGCAAGCAGCTTGTGGGCTGTGTTCTGCAGCTGCAAAAATTACAGAAGTGGGGGCACGTGACATGAAAACATATTCCCCGCATGCACATGGCAGAAATCTTAGAAAACTCTCTCTTGAAGATTGGAATAAATGATTATGTTAGTGTTACCAATAAGTGCTGTCGTTGCAAAAATGGGGAGTCCCTTTTCCATGAAATCAGTATGAATCAGAAGAAAACAATATACTTTTTGAGCTAAAACACATGATCATCATCACCCCGTGGGAATTAAACCCATGTTTACAAAGCAAAATCACCATTTCCCTGGTGGGAGATGATGGTAAGTTTTCAGGAAACAATCTAGGGAATCTGTTATTTAGTTCAGGAAATGCTGGAAAACTCCCATGCGTAAACAAACATCCTTCTTTGGAGGAATTTTTCTTGGGGAAATTCTGGAACTGCTAATACAGGGCAACTAGATTTTCTTTCCACTTCTAAAGCTAGCTTGAATTTCCGGCCATTCGTGTAAGACTCTCTTGTTATTCCCCATGCAAGGAACTTGCTCTTCCTTTGAAAGTCTGGGAATGAATTCGCTTCCTCATTTTCTCTGAAAATGGCTGTGAGCTTTGAACAGACTCAAAATGTAGTTAACCTCTTAACATACAAGATAGTGAAACCTATTCAATACTTAACATTTTTGAGGTAGAACCCCAGTGAAACTGTTTGGGTGAGGGTGTGCCAAATGAGATCAAATCCCACACCTACACTAGTTATTCTAAAACAGGATTTACACTAGGTGCTGGGGGTACGAAACCCCTTATACAAATCTATTCTCTTTGACAAAAACAGTCTCTTCCTGAAAGAGATGCTGTGCATCTGGCAGCAGTTATGGGGCTGACACTCAATCGTCTGTGTTATTGAGGAGGTCAGAACTAGACAATTATGAACATAAAAAGCTGGTCAGAAGCATTCACCATGTACTGTAGAAATTGATATTTCTTGGCTAGTTCTCCATATTTTGATCAACTGGAGGAAATTACAGAAATTACACAGGGAAAAGATTGACAAGCTTCATGCTCTGTGATTCATGGCTAAAGATTACCTTCACATGGTCACTTTTTATCCACTTATCAGTCCCCACATAATTCCATTGCTAAGACCTGCTGAGAAGAGATATTTCCATCTAGAGAGAAAATTGTCAGCAGTTGTCCCATATTAGCAAGGAATGATACAGCGTCACTCATTCACATATTCACCATGCACATGGAAATTAACCACAATTTAAAGTAGCTTTGCTGATTTTAAAGAGTGTAAGATTGGCTTAATAAAGGGAAACATATGTAAGAAAATACATTATTGGAAATATCTAAAAGAAATGAGAACAGGCTCCAGCGAATTTTTTATCATTTGGATTATACAAACTGCATACATCTTGGGAGAAAATAAAAGCTTCCAGGGAGACTAGAGTTCACTGGGAAAGGAACAGAGGATGCTAAATACCTGAAAGACTGGCAAGTCTGCTGAACTGCAGGCTGTTCTAAGAAAGTTTGACTGACTGCATTATATGTTGAAATTGTTCGAGGAATAGAGAGGGGAGTAAGGGCTTTAGTTACATGAGCAGGCATTTGCTAGCTGCATTCCTCAACCCTTCCCATCCACTCCCAGAGGGCAGAGGACTGTGCTAAATGCTTACTTCATACCTAAAGTTAGAACAGCTGCTTATGTAATCTCATCAGATGGGAATATAGAAAGGAAAACAATAGTAGTTCCTGCTGGACAGATGAGGCATTATCTTTAGCTACTTATTTGTTAGCCAGTTGCTGACTCACAGATGCTGAAGTGCTGGCTGAAGCAAACAGCTATAAAAATTCAGACTCTGCTTTAGGGTCCCCTGCTGTAGTGCGCACTGTACATTTAGGCAGCACAGCAGTTGTCCCAGCCTAAAGATCAAGGTAAAGGCTAAAATGAGTGGGCTCGCACTACCTGAACCCAGCCATTTGCTCTGCGCAACAAGACAAGCAGTTTTGGAAAGAGAAGACTGTCCCTGTGCAGAACCTGAAGCAGGGGCCAGACTGTAAATATGGATGCTAAATAACCACGTATCTAGGTGTTCAGGTATAGCAAAGACAAAACAAGACAAGACCCTATCCTAATGAGTCTGCAGTCAAAATTAAACAAGCAAGCTACAGAAAAAGGTGAGACGAGAAACATCCTCACACTTACCGTACAACTGAGAAACTGAGTTAACCAGAACAGGCCACAGCCGCAAATCCCACAGGAAAACTGTAGCAAAGTGCGGGCTGGAAAACTATCAGGAACAACCCACCCTGTTTCTATGCTCTTTCCTAAGCATCTTCTCAACCACTGTAGCAGGGCACTGAGCTCCATGGGCCTTTGATTTGGCTTACTACTGCTGTTCTTATTTTCTGCAGTTTAGCCACAAGCCCTGTCTGAGCCTGCTTCAAAATCCACTGAAAGCACTTTTCTCTCTTAGGAAAAAATAATGTTGGTCTGCTTATTTCTTGCTGGGGGCTTATTGGAACTCTCTGTCTTGTGCACTGCAGGGGGTCAGTAATGCTGAGCTGAGCTGCTGTCTCAAATGCAGCTATACATAGCTATATGTCTCTGCAGTTCTTAAGAGGCCCTGAGGCTCGATCCAGTAGGTACAGATATCAGAGGAATATACGACAGATAAAAATCAAGTTAGAAAGATATTATCGTTACCACTGCAACCTTTTCACCCATTTCAGACTCTCATAAAACACCGCTGGAAAGAGATTTCAGCTTGCCTGTTACCTACACACCAGGAGCTAAGTATGGTTAAGACCAGCCTTAAGTATGGTTAAGGCCATACTTACCCTCTTCTAGCTAATACAGCCCGTTCTTAAAAATGTCCAATGTTTACCGCCACAGGTCATTTATCGCGATGTTTCACCAGCCTTAATGGGAGAATATTATCCTTAATGTTTAACCTCCAGCTCAACAAAACAGGCTAAGGCAAGATTTGAACTTTCAACTTCTTTGGAACCCACTGCAATTCCAGTCCTTTATTTCTGACATTTCTATCACAGATATTAGAAAGAAGAAAATTTAAAAAAAAAAAAAAAAAAAAAAAAAAGAAGAGCAAAAGCAGAAGAAAAGCAGAGGGAGCCTTGGCCCAGTGGCATAAGTGAGAGCCCCTATTCCCAGTACAGTCCCTTGACACAATACCCTGGTAAAAGTCTCCCTGAGAATCCGGAGTTTCTCTTACTGTATTCAGACAAGTATAATGGAAAACTCACAAAACCAGTTCAGCTCTTGCTATCTAAGTGGCAGAGATGAGTTTGGGTAATTTTTTTTTTTTTACCATCACTACTTGATTCAGTAGTAAGCACCAGTTTTCTGTTTGATAGAGCTTTAAGGGATTTTCCTCCCTCTTTCTCCTCTGCACCGACAAACTCATGTCATCACTTCTCCGCCAGGAAAAGAAGCAACAAAAGGGCTCCTGGAAGACAGAAGTGCTGAACTCAAGCATGACCTCAAGCACTGCTATTGCAATAGGAGGGATTTCCCTTTTATGATCCTTTTCCTCCCTTCTAGATGAATCATACCTCTTACAGAATTATCTGGTATTAAAAGACCTGGCAAAGGATTGCTATTGAAGTCTGGATGTTACCGTCCATACATATTATCATAGTTCATCATCCTATGACAGAATATTATATAAGCACTGTCTTGACAATGAGTCTTTCCTAACGTAAGCTATGAAACACTTGGTGACGGTGGTGTGGACACTCTGAGGTCTTGGTTTAATTCAGTGAACATGAGCTCCTCCTTCCTGAACACTAAAAAGAAGTGAAATTATTAAAAGAATTTAGAGATATAGAGCTGAATGGGTCCTTGAGAGATTTGTTCTTCTTCACAAGTACAATAAAGGATTGTTATTGACTGATGTGTCTGAAACTGATTGCTCAAAATACCCTCCAAAGATGGATGTTCTGCAGCTTCACTAGACAGCCTGCTCCAGGCTTGTAAGGGTGGAGTTTTTTACCCTTATGCCTAACCAGAATCTAGGTAACTGCAATTTAAAGTATTTCTTATCCTGTCCTCAACAGCAAGGAGAACTTCCCCCTTCCCTCAAGAGATGTAGATAGGTATATATATATAAAAATATACATGTATATATACACAAAAATATGCATGTATATATATAAGTATGTGTGTGTGTATGTCCGTGTCTGCTCACATACTTCAAAGAAAATTTTTCTTGCCTGTATACATATGTATATATGTTTATATTCTGTCAACTATAAACATTGTATCATAAATGTGGGGATAAACTATGCAGTATAATTACAAGAAATGAGTAAATCAGAAAAGAGGAACATATATTCGTGCATTCTAGAATTATTGATGCTGCTGACATTTTTAATGTATTCCTATATTGCCTAGGAGATCCAGTTGACATGACAGAACTTCATTTTATGCTGTGCAAACTCAGATCAAATGAATTCCTGCCATCCTGCTCAGACCTGTATGATAAATATCAGCCTCAGCCATGTGCAATCAACTTTCAGTTTATCAAGGTGTAAATAGTAATTATGAATATTCAGATCTGCTTACTGTTTCGAAAAACAAAAATAAGCTGTTGCCTTTTCAGGTTTTCCTAGGACTCAGCATCCCCCTCATAGGCTCACAGCTAATAGCTGCAAAACTATTAGTCTCCTTACTCACACTTATTTTCCTTTCCTTCATCTTGTAGGCAAAACCCAGAAGGGGCTAGGACCACTCATTAATCTATTTGCTACAGTTTCATGTACAAAGCAGGGTGTAAGTCAGCTTGGTTTTCCCTGCTTCCTCTTAGCTCCTCATTCCCACTCCATGGTGAAACTCTCCATCACTTCACGTGCGCTATGTAAAACTCTCTGAGTGGCCAGGCTTCACATCACATGAGAGAAATGCTTTGGATAAAAACAAATATATATGTGTATATGTATAACAAACATATACAAAAATTTATTCTAATCAGATCACTTCAGTAATCTGGTACCCAAGCTCGCATGGGGAGACGGGGAAAAATGTCCAGAGCAGGGAATGGCACGATGCTGAAGGAAACATACACCGGGTAAATCACAGCACAGATACTGCCCTAGGTATGCAAGTAATTGCTCAGGCCCTGTTCCTTCACACATCCAGCCTCCTGGATCTCCGTCATCCCTCAGACCATCCATCCTTAAGTGTGGAGCCTTCCTACCCAACTTCTACTTGCTGTGGCAGCAGAGAAGCTGGGGAGGGTGGTGCAGGGAAGAGTTGTACTAGAAAACCCACCAAAATGTCACCCACAAAAATCTGTAAAAGAAATATCTGCAAAGAGGGGAGAAAAATAAAAATTGGAAGGGATTTTTTTTTCCAGCCACATACCTGGCTTCTTTTTGATCAAAGGCACAGGAAGAAGGATGGCAGGCTGCGCAGACACAGGCTTGTAAACCCTGGGAAAGAGCACGCTGCCACGTAACCACAGCATGTGACACAAGCGCATGAGCTGAGCCAGCTGCTGCTGCTGGAGGTGAGGTGAGTGAGCTCAAGGCTGAACTCTTCCAAAATCCACCTGTTCTCTGAAGGAGTCAAGGTTCCATACCTGATTTCAAGGTGCAGAGCACCTGTAGCTTCTCATTCAGTCAGTGGGAGCGGTGGATGCTCCGGCACAGGCAGGAGCTCAGCATCTGTGAGTCCTCTTTAAGACTGCAAGAAATTTTGTTGCACTGTGTTTCATTTCTGTGTGCCTTCAGATTGCAAGCCTGGTGGGCAAGGAGCTGCCCTTTTTCCAGCACAAATTGCATCCGTAAGTCATATTCACAGGCCTTAGGTATTGCGTTTTATTCAGCGAGTTTTTGCATTGCACAGATTTTAGGACATGGTTTAAAGGTGTCAAATCATTTATTATTATAATGAAATTTAATGATTCCTACAAACTGCTAGGCCTGCACAAGAGTTTACAAACACAGGCACTAAAATTCTCCTGATTTGATAACTTTAGTCAGAAGCTCTGCCCCTTGCCTAAAACGACCTTGCCTTGAGCAGGGCTGGATAAAGGCACAGTAACACCTCCTGTCTAAAATACCAGCATATGGAGTTATGGGATTACATATCTGTCTAACCCCCAGCAAATTAAGTCACTTGTGGTCACTTCCAATACAAAGCCAAAACTGTGAAGCAGATGCAACCTAAATGAAAAAAATTAGAAACCATCATAGTTGCTTGGGTTTGAAAACAGTCTGGAGGAGCAATAGCGTCCAACAGGACAGGCTTCCTTTCCATCTCGTTTAGATGTTAGCTGCAGGGGTGTGTGGGCACCTACACCCCAAAACCCCTCTGAGTGGGCAAGGAGTGCAGAGGGCTCCTGGTCACGCTTGCCCATGTGGACGAGGGAGGACAAGGTAATGGCTCCTGGGAAAGTCAGCGCCTCTTGCTCTTGCTGGCGCTCAGAGGATGCAGGGTGCAGCCAAGGGCACAGCCAAAGATGCTGCCCCGAGCTCTGGACACGGCAGGGCCAGGGCAGGGCACGACCGGCTGCAGCTATCGGTTCCCCAGCACAACTCCCCGGTGCCCGAGGGACCTTGGTACACCGCCGCGGTGGCGTCAGGGCGATGCCCTGCACCGGGACACGGAGCCGATCCGGCCCCAGCGACACGGGCCTCGGGCTACCGTCCCCCGAGGGCAGCGTCCCGCCGAGCACCGGGCCGACCCGGCCACCGAGCGAGGCCTGCGGCACGGGATGGGCACCCCCAGCCCCCCCGGGGGAGGGAGGGAAGAGAACAGAGAAGGAAAAAAACCCGCCGAGCTGCCGAAAAGCCCGCCGGTGGATCAGGGCGCGGGGAGCGGCGGCGGCGACGGCGCCCCCTGGCGGCGGCGGCGGGGACGGCGGCGGCGGTTGTCACATGTCGGAAAGTCCCCGGCGCCGCCGGTGGAAATCCCCGGTGGGGTTTTTTTTTTGTTGTGTGGTTTTTTTCTTTCTTTTTTTTTTTTTTTTTTTTCCTCTGGTGGGTTGTTGGTTGTTTTTTTTTTTTTCGCCCAAGCGCTGAAACAGAAAGGGAAAAAAACCGAGAGGCTCGGCTCAGCGCTTCATTCCGCAGCGGCGGCGGCCGCGGCAGCAGCTCCGGCGGGGAGGGGGGGAGGCGGAGGGGAAGGGAGCCCCGGCTCGGCGGGGGTTGATGGCTCCCGAGCTCGGCTGAGTCCCACCGCCCCAGCCCCGCTGCTGAGCAGGAGTTACCAGCAGGACCGACCGGAGGAGGAGCCCGCCGGCCGAGAGGTGAGCGCCGCTCCGGGAGGCGGGCAGGGCGCGGCGGGGCGGCGGACCCCCATAGCGGCTTCGTCTCCCCCATCCCGCTTGCAGGAGGGCGCCTGGGGGTGCCAGGCGGGTTTGGCGGCGGGGTTCGGCCGCGTTCCTGGGCGCTGCAGGGGAGGCGGGGGGGGCGGCTGTGTGCAGGTTCCAGCTGCCGCCGGACATCTTGGAGTGGGCTGCGGAATCGTGCCCTCTGGTGACCGGCGCTGGCCCGCGCTCGGCGGGACCCCGGTGCCCGGGGGGGGGGGGGGGGGGGGGCGCTCGGCGGGCTCCCCGCAGCACGGGTCTCGGGGAAAGCGGCTGTCCTTTCCAGCCTGCGTCCGCTGGCTTCCCGCGGAGCGCTAGTAAGTCGGGGGAGCGGGCCGTGTGAGGCGGCCCCGCGGTGTGTAAGGCGCCCTCCGCCCGCGCCGTCTGCCTTGGTGAGGAGCGGTGATAGGCTTAGTTCTGCACGCAGCGCTCAGGCGGAGAAACCCATGGGCGCTGAGGGGGTATTAAGCGTGTTTATCTTAGCGTTGCGTTAGCACCTCACGGGAAAGAGTTTATTATTGCCGTTTTTCAGACAGAGGACAGAAAAGGAACATAACTTAGTGAAGCCACGGACAGATCTCAGAGCAGTTTTCAGCTTTCCCGAGGCCGGCATCCTCGGTGTTACACGTTCAGAAAGGATGCTGCCTCAGATAGCTATTTAATCGTTGCTTACAGCGGTGCTTTTTCTGAGAATTCGTAGCCATTACATGTCAAAAGGTTAAAGTAGTACAGTGTATACAGTAAAGCACAGTACAGTATAAACTAAATATAATCGTAGCTGAGCTTGCTGTGCTTTACATCTTTAGCTTAGGTGTCTGTTGGGTTCTGTTTGTTTCATCACATTGTTTTTGAAGATCTGGGTTGCTCAGCTTTTGCCTTGATTGACATTTAATGACCATAAATACCATAGACAGTAATTTCCATGTTCGGAGGGGAAAATATGCCTGTAGAATATAATATTGAATAATATATTTTCAGTGAATGCTTCTATAAACTCAGTACTTTTTGTTACTTAAAGCTGGAAATAACCATTTCAAGGGTCCAAGCCGGTAGTGCTTAATCATGTGATTAGTCTTTATTCATGTAAAAAAATCCCGTTGACTCAATGGCTCTACTTACATCAGTAAGGAATTCAGTATTTTGGAGCAAAGTATAGCTGTGGTTATTAAAGAGATTAATAAGGTGTTGTTTATATTTAATTTATTAAATCATCCATACATTTAAATATACGGTTACATAAATAGCATGTGTGAAACTATATTGGTGGGGGGAGTGGATGAGAAAGTGTATTATTTCCGTTTTAAGTCTGTATGTTGGTGGAGGAATGATAAGAATATGCCATCTTTATTAGCTAAAGGAAAGCTTCTCCACGTGTTGCAAGATGTGACAGCTCTGAGCCCTGTCCCTAGTGCTCTTGCAGGAGCATAGGAAACACCGTGGGAATGACATTGCCCTGACTGAGCACAGGAGGACTTTGCAGCATCTCTTCTTTCACCTGCCTCTGTTTAGGGCTTGACAGGACATCCATTGAATCTCTCCATCAGCTAGTTCTTGGGGAGGCTATGGAGGGCAGCTCTTGGGAGCAGGAGTTTGAAGTCCCCTCTTACCCTGGCAAGGTCCTTTCCAGCGCTCTGGCTGGGCGGTTGGAGGTGGATATTGGAAATGGAAGTGTCCGGGTGAAAAGGAGAGAGCAGCTGGTTCCCTGCAGGGAAGGGCATGCTGAAGTCCTTCTGTGCAAGAGGGGCCTTCTTGCCTCCACAGACCTGGGAGTCCCTTCCCGGTCAGTCCATCAGGTTATAGTCCTTCTTCCTCTCTCTGGCCCTCCAGATTCCCATCTCCATGAGAAAACTTCCTAACAGTTGCATAAACCAGTTTTCAGTTGCTTTTTATCTCCCTCTACTTGGCAAGGTGTATATGCAAATCTATACTTAGGGCTTGATATTTGTCCCTAGATTCATAATCACAGTAGTGGGCTCTCCTAATGCGACCAGCTGTATTCTAAACACGTTAGGCATGCATACCTTTATCTGTCTTAATAGAAATTTTTCTTTGTTTTTAAACTGAGCAATAGTGTACATGGACAGCATGGAGACTGTCTCCATGTAAAAATAGGTTGTTGGTGGCGTTCCTATAGTTCACAGGAGGGATGTGGTCCCGATGTTTGGCTCTAGCTACCCACAAAGTTAGTGTGCTCTGAATAAGTATTTCAGAGAGTGTAGACGGAGGGTGTAGACAGAGAGTGTAGTTTGAGGTTATGGGGTTTTTTTCTTCTTCCTGCTGTAGCCCACGAGGCCAGAGATACTGCAGAAAGGGATGCAGGGCAGCAAACATTACATGTCCCACTGTGGAAAAATATTGGGGTTTTTGCGCCAAGTGGAAATGCTTTTTCAGCTATGTTGACTTACCGCTGAGTAATAGCGGCACTGCAGTCTGCACCCCCACATGAGGCACGAGCACCTCTGTGCAATAGCTCTACCACTCACAAAATATAAGGAGCCTCAAGAAGAGTAACATAAGTCTGTCCTTGAGTGCTTGCTCTGCAAGAAATTCCTCATTTGCCATCTTCAGACACTGTAAGTATGGGACAGATACTAGCATGGTGCGTAATTTTTGGGGCTCTTTTTGTACCGTACCAGGCATCATTTCTCACAATGTACAGGCTGCGGAAATCTGAAATGGTCATTATCTGCTTTTTTGGCATGTCATCAAAACAAGAGCTTGAAACGCGCTGAAAGTTCAGCGAGTTCATATGAGATTACCCTGTGTAATTATCAATTAGTCAAGTTTCCAGGATAATTTTCCCTTCCCTTGATCTTGCCTTCTTTTATCCTCACTTTGATTTAAATGCTTTTTTTGGAAAGATAATGCAGTTTCCTTAGTTATGGATAAATTATCTTTAATATCTCAGTAGATTATGACAGTAAATGATTGGAATAAGCTGGTTAGCGTCTATATCTGAGTCATGCAGAGAGGCTGATGGATATGAGCTTAGAAAATCATCATCTCTGTAAGCCTCAGTGGACTGCATCCACCCTGTGCTCCTTTTAGGCAAAGCTGCAGCCAGAATCCCGCCCCTGAAAGTGCCTTCTGAACTTCTGCAGAAGTGACAGTGCTGTGATGCAAGGACACTAACTTGCCAATAAAAGGATTTTTTTTTCATTTCAGATGTCTTCTAGAAACATGACTGGCCAACACATCCTTCCTCAAGCTTTGTATCAGAGCAATATGCTGAAAGCCATGAAGATTAGAGAGAGGACACCTGAAGATCTGGTCAAACCCCCCAGTGGAATAATTCACCACTTCAGGACTATGCACAGATACACCATAGAAATGTTCAGAATGTGCCAGTTTTGTCCACAGTTTCGGGAAACACTTCAGAAGGCCCTGACTGACCAGGCCACCCAGACTTCGCTGGAGCGCCAGAGGAAGCTCAACTGGTGCATGGAAGTTCGGAGACTTGTCCCTTTGAAGACAAATGGTAAGTTATGAGCAGGTCTTTGCAGTCGCATTAAAACGGGTAATACAGATACAGCATCTTTATTAATAGCATCTGAGTTCACATTACTGAAACAGAAACGCCCAGCTTTAAAAAAGTGGTGCCTTTTAATCTTACTTTTGTAAACTAAAATTCTTTCCACATGATGTACTGTCCTGAGGCTGTAGCAGACCCCTGCTCATATCACGGTATTATGAATAGCCTGAAAAGTTCACAGGTATTTTCATAATATCAGTAACCTTTGGCACGTCAGAGTGAAATACCAGGTGGGAAACTTCACTTACAACCCATTGCCTGTCCATGAATCCAACTCTGCTATGTGTCGGCTGCCCCATCGGAAGTGCCGAACGGCCTTTAATGCCCGGCAAGCGGAGACTTCAGATGCCTTGAGTGACAGGAATGCATTCTCTTGTATATATAGCAGAAGTTAATATCCTGCCATAAGCCCTGCTGGTGTAACTGACAGGCAAGGTTCACTTGCTGATCCAGCTTTAACCGTGGTGCCAGCAGGAGCGTCCTAGACATGGAGCCTCTGGGAACCTCCCCTTGCTAGCCCTGGAGTCAGCATCCTGCACCTTGCTGGCTCCCTCATTCCCAGCTACCTGCTGGGGTTTGCCAGCTCTTGCCTTCCCTCACCAGGGCTCACCAGTAACTCCCGTGTGTGTGACTGATGGCCATCTTTGTATGATGCAAACACAAAGTTTGCAGTGCCCTTTTCTTTCAAGGGTCAGTGCTGGTTTTAGGACTTGGCTTTTGGGTTACTTTATTTGTATTGCATCAAGTGCTGTAAATTAAAAGGTAAAAGCGGTAGTGCAAAAATTTCCTGAATAGGTTACATGTGTCCACAGTCTTGAGCAGGAAACTTTTGCACATGACTGTAAAAGTAGCTGGGCATTTCACATTCAGTGGAGGAAAGATTTGGTAATGGCTGTGACTTACAGTCATGCAGCTGCAAACTTGGACTCAGGATTCCCTACAGCACAGATTGCCCCAAACTGGGAAGGTAGGCTGAGACAGTGAGGACTCCAGGAACATAGAAAATACATATTCTTTGCTCAAGGAGCAGATCACAGTGGTTATAGATACACTGGGTGTGGTGGACCTGCAGCATCGTTGAAGTCCTTGTGTTATGTTCTGTGAATGCTTCTTTTCATATCTGCTTGTATACACATTGCCCTTATCTTCCTCATCCACATTCTTCCCATCCCAAGTTCTACCATATTTCTCAGTCTGATTGTACGCAGCTGTGTTGTGCAAAAGCCATAAAAATAGAACCGCTGTGTGGATGTTGCCACCCCCACCTAAAAGACAGTGATCCTATTGTGTGTCTCTGTAACTGTCATAGAGGCGCTGACTTTCTGCTGGGCTTTTGTGGGCTGCCTCTGCCCTGGCATAAAATTCTCATGACTGTAATTAGGCTGTGCATGGAGATTGCATAATCTTGCACTTCCAGAAGGACTGGAGTTGAAGCTGGGTCAGGCAGTGCTTCACAGGTACTAGGAAGGTCACATCACTCCAAGTGTTGTGTTTTCAAAACTTTACTCCAAGAGATACACTCTGACAGATTTCCTAGGAAAAAGGACAATGAGTGTAATTTTTGCCCAGGGCAAAGAGCATCGGTTTTGGATTCCCTCATCTCCTGTCAATACAAGTCCTGCAGGGGCTAATGCTGCCTGGACAGGCCCTTGTTGCTGACAACACTATAGTCAATAAATGTGACTTCTTGCATTGTCTTATGACTGTTGGCCGGTGTTACAAATGGGAACAATTTGTGGACTGGTGACTCGGATCCCATGAGCAGGCATAGCAGTATACAAGATGCTGAAACATTAGGGCAGGTTGAGGGAAGGCAAAGCAAGGGCTTGGTTTGTGGTCCCCCATACCCCACAGAGCCAATGACCTCGGCTTCAGTTCAGTGCTTTAGGGTCATTAAGTGCATGAGTAGAAGGAGTGGCTTTGGGAACCTGTGGTTTATGCAAAGTAGTCGCAGCGAGGGACCTTTGCAGGAGAGAGAAGGTAGACTAGACTGAAGGCGAGGATCCCTGAAAGAAGGGACAGAAGCCTGGAGAAGTCCTGTATTATCCCAGAAAATAACATGGGGTTTTTTCCTCCCATGTGGCATGAAGGGTATTTTGTAAAGCATTTAGCTGCTTAACTCATAGGTGTGGGAGGAATATATTAGTTCTTTCAATCAACGGTAGGCTTTCTTCAGAAAATTCTGGGTTTTTTTCTGATGAAGGCTTTAATTGTTGAAAACGGAGAAAGTATCTCCTATAGGATCTTTCAATGTATATTTTACCTAGTATGTATATGAGTTTGTGGAGTGGTGGGATTTTTTTTAATTAAAAAAGCCCTTTTGAATCACCACACATTTCTTTGCAGACGTGTGAATGGAGGATAGAAGGAAAGCAGTAGGAGGTATAAAAATTGAAACTTTTTTTTTTTTAATTTAAAAATTCCAGCATCTATTGGCTGTAGAGATTTCACTTGTATAATGAATCTGCATTCATTCCAGCTCGCCCAGCCACACCCCCCGGGAAAGTCCGAGGGAGGCTACGCTGCTCAGCCCTGCACGCCGCAGAACAAAAAGTACAACTGTTGCTCAATTGCTAGTCAAACGGTGCAGGGGAATTCCGAGTGCTGTGTAAGGAATTTTGGGCAGTGCTTCTCAATAAAGAACTGAAAGTGAGCTCTCGGAGAGAGAGAGAGAGAGAGAAAAAATCTTATCTTTGCTCTAGATTTTGCAAAGCAAAAATTTTAGCAGGATTAATATGTCATCTTTCTTGGTCAGAAGGAAACCCAGTCAGTTTTTCTGTCTTATATGTTGTTCCCTGATTTTTGAGTTCAAGTAAGCAGCCTGCAGACTTGAAGCAAGCTTTGCAGGACGGCAAAGACTTTCAGAAACCAGAAAGCAGTTGCAAGAACCTGATATGCACTGAGTCCGTAACAATTTATGAAGTGTTGGGTAGATTTCAAATGGTAACTTTTTCAGGATCTGTTGTAGGTTTTTCTCTGCAGTTTCATAGGAAAAGTAGCAAAAGTGTTCACAAGTGGTGTAGTTGAGCTCATAATGCATGTAGCAAACTGGGTTTAAGTCTTTGGGTGGGATTTTTTTTCCACATGAGAAAAATCTAGTAGCTTTACCATAGTTGATGTCCTCTAGTCCAAGAAAACTGGTGTGCTTTCTTAGCATTTGGTGAATCTGTTTACCACTGTGGCAAACACTGGACCTAGTTTTGAATGTGAGGATACGGCAGTAATGATTCTTGATGTCTCCTTTTAAGGGGAGACATCCCCTTTTAAAGAAGGCAGCTAGAGATAGAATTTGAAACCCAGCCATAGGCAAATTTTGTTGCACCTTTTAATTAACTCCTCTGCTTCTCAGTTTCTTCCCCTCTGAAATTGCAGAACATGGCTTTCCTTCCTACCTGTAAAGAGGATTTTTTCAATGCAAGGAGGGTGTTTAAATGAAAATCAAATCATTATGGTTTTCATTTATTTAGTTTTAATTTTGTGTTTTAAAAAACAACCCTCTAAATAAAATATTTAACAGCCCACCATACTATCAGTACTGAGAGAAAAACAAGAGGTGTTCCTGTGATTGCTTTACGTAGATCACCTACTCTTCACTTTCTGTCTCCTTTTTTATTATAATTCTCCCATCAAGCACGGCCAAGTGCCAAGCCTTTCAATTCAGTGCTCGTTAGGGGACGTGAGGCTTGATGTTACTATAGTATTTTCTCAGTAGTTTCCATTATCTCTACCCTGTGCCATCAGGTGTATATTCGTATAAACACCGGTGAGAGAGATTCACGTGTTCTTTTGTGATTTTAAGATGACTTTGTTGTGTTAAAAAGCTATTTCAACTGTGTTTGACACTTGCAGTGGACCCCAAAGTTTAGTTCGTGGTATCAGTCAAAGTAAAGGAAGATAGGTAAGGGGCATTGCTGAATGACATCTTAACACTAAGCGGTGAAGGGACAAAACAGTAGAGAGGGGACTTTCTTCCTTTCTGTGTCTGAGCAGAGAGCTCATAGCTATGATCTCCTTGTTAAAACCCTTGTCCGAGGCTTAGAGAGAAGTGCACAGGGTCTATGCGTATGCACAGCGTAATGCTATGTCCTGCACACTTGTGGGGTTTTATTTAAGTAGCCATTTAAAAATAATGTACTCTTTCTTCTTTTGCAGGTGATGGAAATTGCCTCATGCATGCTGCATCGCAGTACATGTGGGGTATTGAAGATATCGACCTTGTCTTAAGAAAAACATTGTTTAGTGCACTCAGGGAGATTGACACACGGAACTTCAAGCTCCGCTGGCAGCGGGAGGCTGTTAAATCCCAGGAGTTTGTAGAAACAGGACTCCACTATGACACCCGGGTAAGGTGGCATGAGGGAATGGTGCTGTTTTCTGAGTGCTCATCAGCTTTCGTTTACTTTTTGGCTTCATGGATTCTGCTATTAGCGGAGAGCAGAAATAGTCTTCCTTTGGAGGAAATGGGAAAATGTGATTATTTTGAGCACTGCTGTGCTGCAGTTGGTTCCTGACCTCCATGTCTTTGAACCATTGCTGATGGATGTTTCTTTCCTCAGAACTGGGAGGAGGAGTGGGAATACATAATCGAAATGACCTCCCCAGAAACATCTGGGGCTCGAAACAGGCTTCCGTATAATGCACTGGAGGAAATCCACATCTTTATTCTTGCTAACATCCTCAGAAGGCCAGTCATTGTCCTTGCAGGTGAGTTGCCTAGCCAGTCATCTCACCATGTTACTCTGTGCTGTGTTAGTAATCTTAGGTTGACAATTGTTGGTTTTGGGTAGATACATTTCAGAACAGGGTGTTTTCAGCAATTGTTCTGAAACACCCGGAATATGTTTTTTCTTGCCTGTAGCACATACTTATTTGTGTTTTCTTTTTCTTCCTAATGCAGATAAAGTGGTGAGAAGTTTAGAGTCGGGCTCCAGTTTTGCTCCTCTGAATGTTGGTGGTATTTACTTGCCTCTGCTTTGGCCACCTGAAGAATGCTACAGATACCCAATTGTGCTCGGCTACGACAACATGCATTTTACACCACTAGTGACTCTGAAGGACAGTGGGCCAGGTATTTTTCAAGTACTTTGTTTGGTATTTATGTAGCTTCTTCAATATCATCATGCTGATAAAGCATTTAAAATATAATCTGGTTTAGATTTGCATTTTTAAAGTTAGAATAAATGTAAAAGATTCATATTGGAATATGTTCTTAGTGTGAGCGGAAACAGCTTTGTAAATCTGAATAGAAACTGAAGGTTGCCTTCAAAGTGCTGGTTGAAAGTAGGATGCAACTCACCTGCTTGCAGTCTGGAATCAGTCAAAGGGTGGCCTCTGCTTCATTGTGTTCTGGCCCCCTTTCGGTGCCTCGTCGTAAGAGAAGAAGCTTTGAAGGACATGGTCTCACAGTGTACCGCTGCCTGGCAGGGATAATGAAATAGATGCTTTGCCATTTTTAATGCATCTCTTCTGAATGGATAGCAGTTCTCTAGGTTCAGGTTAGGGCATCATCACATGGAAAGGTATAACAAACTACAATCTACAATGCTGCCCACACTGAGAAGAAAATTCCTTTGGGGACATTAAAACTCCCATGGGATGGGGCTAGATTTGCAGTGCAGATGTGTCTGTGTCCTCCCCCAGTGTCAGTTTAGAAACTGGTTGCTCTGGCCAGCTGTTCTTCTCTCTCTCCAAAATTCAGCTGCAGTGATGACGTCTCCTTGTATTGCATCTCGTAGTTACTCCTGCCTGGTAAAATGTATATCTGTGCCAATCCATCTTGTTTCCCCACAGAAATTCGGGCTGTCCCTCTGGTCACCAGTGAACGAGGCAGATTTGAGGATCTGAGTGTGCACTTTCTGACAGATGCAGAAGAGAGGGAGAAAGAGCAGCTGCTAAAAGACTACTTGATAGTGATAGAAATTCCAGTGCAAGGCTGGGATCATGGTACAACTCATCTAATAAATGCTGCAAAGTGAGTGTCATTCCTGTTTCCTCAAAGTTATCTTGTTTACAGAGGTGGGAGAAACCGGGCAGCCCAGTGTGTTCATTTGGTCTTTCCTTCCTTCCATGGTAATACACATGTTTACCCTCTGAAATACAAAATATTTGCATTACTGTTAACATGCTTTGAAGTGGTATGAGTTCCGACCAGTCTCAAATTTAAAGACAAAAATGTCTTCAGAGTTAGCAGACTGAAACCTGTATTTTAGAAGAGTAAACCTGATGAATTAGTTTCATTGACTTTTAGATTACACAGAAGGGTGGCTGAAAAGTAGTTAAACCCAGGAACTAGTTAGACTGAACTCTTGTGCTTTATGTAAGGGCATGTTGCATAAAGGGCAGTTGGTGTAATTTTGGCTGCCTTAGGGAAAGTACTTGGCGGTATGTTCGTAGTGCAGATGCCTTGACACCCTGGGCTGTTGCGGTGTGGCAGTAGGCAGGAAGCTGTGGCTGGTGGGGGAACCGGCATCCACACTCGTCCCCTGACAGCTGAGCATCAGTAATGTGCAGGGGGCAGCTGGCAGCACCGATCAGCTTCTCACATTTAGGGGACGCTGGCAGCGGTGTCCACCCCACTTCATGAGCATGGGAGGGAAGCGACTCCCTGTATCCTCTGTCTTTGCTTCCATTACCACACAGGGAGGTGTATTTATGTTGTTGGGTGGTTCTGGTTTAGGAGCCTTGAAAATTGAAGTCCTCCCACCCAAAGGATACATGCATATGAAAAGAGTAGCAGTGGAGCTTCCCTACTCCCACTGCTCAGATGTGTTTTGGAGTATTACCAGTAATGCTAGCTCCTCATCCTGCCACCCGTGGCATGGTGAAGCTCCGATGTGGGGTTTTCCCTGCAGTCAGGGGCAGAGTAGGGATGGTGTGATGGATGCTAGTGTGACACATACCGCACCAAAGCCCTGTAGTTTGTTTGAAGAATTCTGCTGGTAGATACAGACCCAACGGGGCAAAGCCAGGAGCAGATTTTGTAATAAACTGTATCCTGAGCCCACTGTAGGGAAGGCTTGTTCTCAGCGTGGGCTGGTGATGAAAGGGATCTTCCACTCTAACCTCTGCTCAGCTGAGCACTGAGGAATTCAGAGGAATTCAGGATTTGGGGGACTTTTCAGTTCTGAGAGATTATCCGTATTCTTCATACAAACAGCTCTCAGACAGAAAAGCCTCACCTAGAAAATCCTTTTAAGAATACTTCATTTTAGCACTGTGTCAGACCATTTCTTTAGATGTGAAAGTCTCTGTTTGACATCAACTGAACGCCTGCTTTTAAAATTATTTCCATTTACAGCAACAGTTTAACATCTTGGATCTTCTAGCTGAGTAATATGGATGTGCATTAATTATACATTTCTTCCCCACGTTGCTTGTATTTGCCTCCACCTCCACCATCCGCCCTTTTCAACCACTGATGCAATCTTCCTTTTTTGGCTGACAGGTTAGATGAAGGCAACCTACCCAAAGAAATAAACCTCGTGGAAGATTACTTCCAGCTGGTACAGCATGAGTACAAGAAGTGGCAGGAGAACACTGAACCTGCTAGAAGAGAGCCCTGCTCCAGGAACAAACAGGAACTGTCTTTTTCCCAGCTCTCCCTCTTACAGGTGAAATGTGAAACGCCGAATTGCCCTTTCTACATGTCTGTGAATACCCAGCCCTACTGCCACGAGTGCTTTGAGCGGAGGTCCCAAGGAAGCAAAGGAAGAAAGCAGACCTCCAAAGCAGCACCCGAGAAACTGAAGGTAGCTGGGTCGGGCTCCTCCCGTGGGGACATTTGTGAACCTGGAGGATGGACGTCTGAAGGGCCTGTAACAGGGCCTCGCTCTGCACCTCCGACTGCTCCGAGCCTTTTCCTATACAGCGAGACCACAGCCATGAAATGCAGGACACCAGACTGCCCCTTTACATTGAATGTGCAACACAATGGGCTTTGCGAACGCTGCTACAACTCCAGACAGCTTGGTCCTTGCAACAACTTGGATGATCGGAGACATTTAGACTATGCCACATGCAAGGTGTGCAGTCAGAAGGCCAACAGGACCTTCAACGGCATATGCAGCACTTGCTTCAAAAGGTCCACAGAGCGCTCCTCAAATGGCAGCCCCTCTTTCCTGCCCACATGCCACCAGAGATCTACGTCTGATCCATCCCAGATCTCGCAGAGCCTCCTCCAGCACATCTGCCATCAGGCTCCCAACAGCTGTGGTGAGGAGCCCCTGCCACCGGCTCTGCCTCCCGAGGACAAGAGGGGAGGCAACCTCTGCAGGAAACCTGGCTGCAAGTTTTTTGGGACATCACAAAATGAGGGCTTTTGCACTCTGTGTTTCTTTGAGTACAGGGAAAACCACGGTAAGTGGAGATGGGGCGAGCTTTGACACTTTGGCTGCAGATTTGCCTCCTTGAGCTATGAAGCTCTGCATGCACTGGGTACTAAAAGGGCAGGGGGTGATGGAAATAGTGTGGAGCAGAAACAGCAGTGTGAGCAGAAGGTGCTTTTTTGGCTGTTATTATCCTGTAAAGGGGCACGTGGTATCAGTGTGGGAAATCTGTGAAATCTCATGTAAAACTTCCCGTCAGCTTTCATGGAAGCAAAACTAGCTCAAGAGGGGGTGGGTTTTGATCCCTCCCCACCAGTCACTGCAATCATGGTTTGGTATGAATTTTCTTCACAGCTAGACAAGTTGTAGGGGTTGTAGGGATCAGTGAGGGAAATGCTATTGTATTGATGCTACCGAAAACCAGTTATGTAAGCAAGGCTTTTAAAAAGCTTGGGATGAATTTGAAGATCTGTATCTGTTCTGGATGTAACAGGTATATTGCTCTGGAGTCGCCTTGATAAGCAGAGCAAGTACAAGTTGATTGTAGATAATGTGCTCGTATTTTGGAGTAGCTTAGGACTGTATTGTTATAATGTACCTTGAAATCTTTCTTGGTAATATCATGTGTGTGCGTATGTGCACATGTGTGTTTAAAGGCAGGGCTTTAGGAAGGCAATAGTCTGAATAAATCATGACATGAAATCTTCACCCTTCTACACAAGTAAGGAGCCCTTGGGTACAGAGGGTGAAAGGCACATGTAAGAAAGAATTGTTGCTTATCTCTTAGGACTGTTTCATTGCTGACAAGCATGCCAATGCTGTGCTTTCCGCATACTTTCAAATTAGAAAACTTCTATGCCAGTTTGCAATAGCTTATTTTCCAGCATTGTTCACAATGAAAATTATTTCCTTGTGATTGTGGAATATATGAGATTGCTTGATAAGCCTAAAAAGCATAAGGCACTTTTCCCATTAAGCTCTGTGCTGCTGCATTTCCATTACCCCATGTGCCTGAAATGGGGGAGGCTGGAAGGGAAGTGTCGGGGTAGATCACAGATGACACGCTGAAGCCAAAGGTGAAATTCCTCTTGACTTCAGTAGGATCTAGTTTTCCCACTGAGGGCAAGTTTTTCCCAAATTAGCTGTTTCAACAACTTCTGATATGAAAATAAGGCTGTATTAGCTCCCTTATTTGTAACATGGAGGAAAGTGCATCAACTGAGGGGTCTCAGGATTGTCCTGAGGCTGGTAGATTTTTTTATTTATTTTTTTTTTAAACTGGGGAGCTTTTTATAGTTGCTTTGGGTCATCAGATCTATTGGGCACATTTAAACTCCTCCTGTCCTTACTTTGCATTACAGACAGCGCTTTGCTACGCCACCAGAGGAGATCCCAGAGGAAGTCCTCAGCAGCGGGTCAGCCAGGGACCTCCGCTGCCGGTTTCCGTAACACCATGTCCTGCCAGCGGCGTGACTGCGGCACCCTGGGCAGCACGATGCTCGAGGGGTACTGCCAGAACTGCTTCATTAAAGCCCAGAACCAGCGATTTCAGGAAGCCAGGAGGGCAGAAGAACAGCTGGTGAGACAGCCAGAGGTAAGTGTGAACTTCTCAAAATCTTCCTTTTGTTTAGCGCTGCACGTTTTTGTCTTGTGAGAACGACTCTGGATGTGTACTAAAAAATCCTCAAATGGCTGCATCCCAAGTATAACGGAAAGGCAAGCGTAGAGTATCTCATGAATTTTACCTGCTGAAACCGAGGAGAATCATAGAATCATTTAGGTTGGAAAAGACCCTTAGATCATCAAGTTCAACTATAAACCTAATGCTGCCAAGTCCACGTTGTTCTCAGTTTAGGGTTATCATGGCCATGTTCAGTTTTACCTCAGCTGGGACTTCACCAGCAATTTCAGTGGAAGCGATTGAACCAACAGTTGGTTTGTTTGCTGGTTGCAGAGAGATTTTCATTCTTACCCTTAGAGCTATGCAACTGCATCAAGGCGTTTAGTCCACTTCATGTCACCTTTTTCATTGAGCTCATTACAGATTTTTTTTTTTAATTCCAGATTTTTTTTAATTTGGTTTGTTTTGGCCCTTTTAGAATTGAGAGCTACCAGAGATAAAACCACTTTTTTTCTAAGAAATGACAGAATTTGTGATTTTTCTTTGGTAACGCCCAACTTGGCTTATCGTATTGTACTTTTCAGAAGAAGCTTGTGTCTGCAACAACCCCCAGTGGTTACCTATACAAACCATAAGTAGAGTTGAAAGTAAATGAGAAGCCACTTGTGCTGCCAGCGCAGCAACTGACAATGTGTTTTAATGTTTTTCAAGAGAACGGGACAGCACAGAGATTTGCAGCGAGCAGTGTTGAGTAGCCAGAAGAGACAGTGTGCTGTGGCTTCGTGTAGAAACAACCTGGCCTGCAGAAGTGATGACTTGTGCCAGGAGTGCCAGCGCCAGCTTCTGACATCGGGGACTGCCAGGGACCCGGCTGCAGAGGAGCCCCCGAAGCAGCGCTGCCGAGCCCCTGCTTGTGATCACTATGGCAATGCCAAGTGCAACGGCTACTGCAATGAATGCTACCAGTTCAAACAGATCTATGGGTAGCGGAGGGGAAGAGTTGGTAAAGAACAAGAAAGCGATACCAGCTATTTCCTTCACTGAAACGGTGCTATGTCCAAAACACTTAACAGTCCTGGGAGTGGGGCGGGAGGGGGTGGGGGGAAATATAAGCTGTCTTCTCGTGTTCCTGTTTATTCCCAAGAACAGGAATAAGTGTCTACTTCCTCTAAACACTGCATACAAGGACTGCTGAGAAGGGCAGGTTGCCTTCTGCACAGAGCTGTCATTCATGACTAAGTTCCTACAATGCCATATTTAATTCTTGGACTTCCCAGGAGGAAGTGTGAAGCATTTGAGTCCAAAGAACTTCCCGATTCTGCCTCTTTCTCAATACCTCCCCTGCTCCCAGGTGAGGAGCTGTAGCTACTGTCAGAGGTGCAGGAGCCCTTTGTGTTTGTGTACATCAGTCAGAGGCAAGTCTTTCCTGAGAGGGAATCCCCCAGGACAGGCTGATGCAACTTGCAGTTGATGTCTGAAGAAACTTGCTTGGGATTGCCCACGTCCTTGCTGGTGTTCTTAAGGCAGGAGCTCCCGCACGTGTTCGAGGGTGTTGATGGCCAGTGGTTCTGTGTTCACAGAGCCCTCAGCAAACCACGGCCAGAGACAAGACCAGCAGTGGTCTGCTCCTTTAACAGGCTTAACCTTACCAACATTTAGATCCTTTCCCAAATCCCAAGACAGCTGGAAAGACAGGTGATCACAGAAGCAACTTTCACGAGCATGTGCATGTGATGGGAAAGCTGAATCCTGCTGTTCCCCATGCACATGGAAGGAATTGCCTCCAATAGAAAGAAAAAACCAAAGCCCTTTGTCTTTGGCTTCAGTTCTGAAACCAGAGCAACTTTCTTCTCTTGCGTTGTAACTGTCGGGAATATGTCTGCTGCTGTTTGTACCCTCCCTCCCTATTTCTGTCACACTTCTTTCTGTTATCCTTAATGTGATTCTGTTATCATGCAAACAGCTTGGAGCTTGGTAACAGAGTGCTTTAGGGTTGAGATTTTATTCCTGGAGTTCATGCCTCCACCTCTCAACCTGCAATACTTTTTTTAGTGACTTTACCTTTACAGTTGTGCCTGGTACCTGCTTCTCTCTTCTCCTTTCAGACCTTTCAAGTTTTCAGCATCTGTTTTGCTGCTATGATTTTGGAGGTGATACCTCTTTGAACTTGCTTCTCAAGTTTAGAATCTTTTTGTAGTTACTAAAAAACAATTTTCAAAAAGAAAAAAAATTAAATAACTCATGACTTATTTCTGTTAAATTTTATATATTTTGTGAACCTTAATGTGAACATATGTTTTATTAAAATATTTATATTATTTGAAACAATGCAACTTGAAATTTGCACAGTTAGGATTTTTTTTACATATATTTACTCTTATGTTAAAAGTTACAAACTTAAATGTATAATTGAAAAACATTCTCTGATAAAAGGAAATAAATTATTGAAGGATTGAATTTGCTATTTTATATTGATGAGAGAGAGCACAGTTGAGCATGGGACACCCCCTGAAGAAAGTGTTTCTGTTCAGAACCACCACTCAGCATGTTACCAAGTGCTCCCTGGTTCAGATGATGTATCCAGGCTCTTTGAGGAGGTGATAACTTGCTGTAAGTCTCTGCATACTCTCACCTTACATCATCATCCTCTCAGGAGGAGGTCTTGGTACTGTGGGAGACCCATGCAGTCAGTCTGCATAAGGACTTGGCTCCTGTGGATGCAGAATATCTTCAGTCCCCAGAGCTATGGGTGTGGGAGAGTAAGGATGGTGCAGGATCAGGCTGCAAAGGAAGCTAAACTGACTTGACTTTGCTTTCTTCATTCATCCATCAGTTACGCCAAGGATTCCCAACCAACTTAAGTGCCGCCTTGGGAGGTGGTGATGGCAGCAGGTGATCCCCAACTCTGTCTTGCTATGCATGCAGCCCTGAAGGCACAGGTCAGCCCTACCGCCTCCCCTGAACAGGGGCAGCAGGGAAGCCCTTCACCTTTTGGTCCTGGCTTCTGGGTTGCTTGATAGCTCCTGAAAAGCAAGTTGCCAGCTGCTACTTGAAAAAGTGCTTGAAAGCGGTGTTTTCTTCTCATCCCAAGGGAATCCCAGACGATTTCTGCAATGTAATGCTTCCTCAGTGTGGCTTGAGTATGCCTATACTGTTACTTGGGTGTTTCAGACCTCTGCCTAGACAGGCAATACTGTACACTACCATGACTGAAGGAAAAAATTAGTCGGGGCTGCAAACCTCCCCATGCAGTGAGGAAAGAGAACCCTTTCCTAAGAGGCTTACCTCTTCAAGTCAGCTGCTCTCTATCCTGGTTAACTCTTTAATCCCTTCTGACTGTTTAGGAGCACACCTCAGCACACGCTTTGGTGCCGTCCCAATTGAAACCATATAGATGTTAAGTTCCTGAGTACTTCTGCCGTAGGTTAACTGGTCCTTGTAATTCACTCAGCTTTCTAGACCATGTTTCTGGATGTCTGTCCACCTTCCTGATGCATGCTGCTCTCCTTATAGTTTGACCCAACTCCCTCTAGACTCATGTACCCCTCCTTTTGGAGCAGACAACCTAGAAGTCAGCCTACTCCCTGAGATCAGAGCCTGCTGGATCTGCCAACCCCATCTCTACAGCATATTCCTCTTTTTCCAAATCTGACTCTCCATTTATCCCTACCCTCCTTCCCCTTTCTTTATAACTCATGCAACTCACATGTCCGCCCGATTCATCAAACTTCTGCACCAGGCGGTCACCTCGGTGCTGAAAGAGCGGGGAAAGACCGGGAAGGATGTCTCCACCACGAGATGGAGGAAGCTCATGGCATCCAGCCTTAGCAGCCATCAGGACCTGCTCACTGAAAAGGCAGAGCCTCCATCATGATACCTTCAGTGTCAGGAGGCTGATTAACTCCAGTTGCTGTTAACTGCAACTTCTGTGGAGAGGAAGGATTTCACATGAAATGCCCCAGATCCCACTGATTTTTCTTTACTGCTTTCTGGGCCCGTTACTCGTGACCCTGGAGTCACATGAGGCTTGTCTCATTCTGAAGCTATGTACATATTACACTATGTAAATGAGTGCCCAGCCTGTCTTTTGTGATATGCTTGTGTGGGAACACTAAAGCTAGTAGGACCTTTCTCTTTTTTTTTAATACTCTGGTATTTCCCTAATGTCCTTAGGGGATTTTGACCCTCTGATGCTTTCTGCTCTTTGCCCAGACACCTCTTCATGTTCATGTATTTTTTTCCTTCCTATTCTGCAAGAGAGAACTTTTATTTGGTTTCTCCCTTTTTGTGACCACTTCTGGAAGTGTCTTTCCTAAGTCGCAAATCTTTCATAGCCAGAGATCCTTTCCCTAGCAGAAAGGCAAAACTAATATGAAACAATTGGCCCAATGGCTACTTGCACTGCACTGGAATTACTTATAACACAGTGCAGGAAGGGATTGCTGCGCAGGCTGTGCTTACATGTTCATTTTGTTTGAGAAAGGGACACTTTTAGATGATTACATGATGATCTGAATATCATTTATGTTTCTTGGGGATTTAACTGCTATATTAATAGATAACATGATATAGAAAAGAAGAAAGCACTTACTACATTTTCAGTGTAGAGAAAATATAGATTTATCTTTTGATACTTCAGTGCTCTACTTGTCAAGTCTTTGTTATGATCTGAATTACTAGGCCACTTAAGCAGGTCTGGGAGCACCAAAGAGCAGGTACCCTTACCCTGTTAGATCAAAACACTTACATCAAGCTACTGATCTAAGTGTGTATCCCAGGAGCCCCAGGCAGGACTCAGTGTGGTCAGCGGTTTGCAGGGAGAGCAAGAACATAGAGTCACTGCTGTTACAGCCTTAGGTGCAGGCTGTGATGTTCTACATTTACACAGAAGGGAAAGACATCATATTTCTGGCCTGTGAGCCATCTGCCCATCTTTTCTTCCTGCACTTGTTCAGCCTTATCCCCATCCTGCACAGTACTCCATCTCTCGCAGCAGAGCAGAAGAGAAGCTACCTGCAAATGGAAGGGACCCACAGCTACTCCATGCCTCTCTGAGGTAGTTTTCGAGAAGCAGTTATTTAAGTAAGAGTGTCTTATTTGATTAGCCGTTCACAAGTTGCTTGCCATGCCACTTGGTGTACAGATTCCAGCTGACCCACCGACAGCCTGGAGCAAGTAGGAATGCAATAAATGGAAATGAAAAACAGTTCATAGAATCATAGAATAGTTTGGGTTGGAAGGGATCTCTAAAGGTCAGTTAGTCCAACCCCCCTGCAGTGAGCAGGGATGTCTTTAGTTAGATCAGGTTGCTCAGAGCCCCATCCAACCTGACCTGAAATGTTTCCAGGGATGGGGCTTCTACCACCTCTCTGGGCAGCCTGTTCCAGTGTTTCACCATCCTCATTGTAAAAAACTTCTTCCTTAAATCTAGTCTGAACCTACCCTCTTTTCATTTGAAACCGTTACCCCTTGTCCTATGGCAACAGGCCCTGCTAAAAAGTCTGTCCCCAGACGTTTGTTCGAGTTAGTGTAAATGTAGGAGTGACTTCATACCTAATGACATTAGCTCGCTTATTCAATCCTTGCAAAATAAGTGGTTCACCATGCTGATGCATGTTTTGTTCAGGTGAAAGCCACAGGGGAGCAGTGACTGCGTAATTTTATCTCGCATTCTTGAGTAGGAGACTATGGTGTAATATGTACAGCACCAAAACAGAAAACCACAACACTGAACAGTTACGATTTCAGTTCATGTTAAACTGCCAAGGGCCCTTAAAATCTGGAGTTAGAAGTACAGGTGCCTTTACATCTGAGTGCTCTGTTTCTAGGTGCTGGCATTTAACACGCAGTGCAGCAAACTTGTTGCTGATAGGAGCAGATGCAATGGGCTAACATAAACTTGTTTGGTCATTTCTGTGCTGATGCTTTCTCCCACATCGGTGATAAATACCGATAGCATCAACCCTTGCCTGGTTCAGAAAGGTCGTCCTAGCTGCATAGGAAGAAAGACAAAATGATTGGAAGTGGTTTAATTGAGCTTCTGCTTCATTAACTCCCCTTTCCTTGACTATCCATGGTTATTTTGGAGAAGACTGCCACTAGCTCTTACACGGGTTATTTCTCTGGCTGTTCAATTTAGTAGCACACATTTGGATTTACCTCACAGCCCAGCCCTGCTCCTGTATGAGCGTTATTATTTCTCAACCTGCGGCCAGAGCCATGGCTGTCCTTCTCCTGCCTCCTGGGAAGCCCAGCACCCCTGCAAAGGGCTCTCGTAGCCCTTTTACACCAAACAGCTACTGTAGGAAACCTAGTCAGTCCAGTGTGATTGCGTCTCCATTTGTCAAGATAAATGCCTACTGAAAAAAAAGCCTGTGTGTAAAGATCCATATATATATATATATATGCACTAAAAAAACCCCAAACATATTTAATGTCTGTCAAACAGAAACCTAAAATAAGAGCAGGTAATTTTGCTTGGGAGTTTTATGATGACTTCTTTTTGTACTAATGTTAATTTTCAAAAAACTCCCTGTGTCTAATATTGAAAGACAGCCTACAGCATGCTATCCAGACTACCCCCTCCTCCAGCCTCACTAAAGTGAATAATATTACGTACATAACTTCTCCACCTCCCACCACCCCAATCTCTGACAGCAATGATTCTTTTTGTTATTGATTTGGCTTCTCCCCCCCCCCCCCCTTTTTTTTGGTTAAGCTCTAGTACACATTTGTGGTGTTGGGCAGGAAGTCAGATTTCCCCTGGTGAATTACTTGGGGGGGAAACTTAGGTTATGTTCTCTGGTTACGGCTCCATGTCAAGGGATTCATATGAGCTCGTACAAATGCATGTTGTGAGTTAGTCCAATTCACAGATGGTACCGTTTCTTAAAAAAGTCACTGTTCGGTGGCACATCACAAGAAGCGGTCAAAATCCCCTCTCATTTACAACGTAAAGCAAAGCCAGTAAGCTGGGGATCTTCTCTGAGGAACACATCTCTGTGCAGTGGTTTGTGCTTTGAAACCAGTGCTTTTCTTACTGACTGCTCTCAGGTACACTGCTGAGTACCATGGGGCAGAATTTGGTCACAGCATGAAGTATGGTGTAGCATGAGATCACCCTGTCAGAATTCCCATACTAACATTACTTATTGCAGGCCTCATTTCATCTTCTGTTGCCTGACACTGGTGACAGAAGAGTGCACACCGCAGTGACACCTGGTAAACATCTTACTGCAAACACCAGTAACATTTGTACTCATGTAAACCTTTAACAATTCAATTGGCTTCTGCAACCTTACTCCAGGTATTCTGTAGGATAACTAGGATGGGGATTTGGCCAGCTTTCATATAAAAATATTTTTTTACTTACTTATATACATTCTGGAGTGAAAAGATGCACCTTAAATTGCTGCTGTTGCAATCCTCATGCCAAAAAAAGCATGCCTATCTAATGAGACCTGATTGTTAAGACATTGCATTTAAATAGATTCATGTCTTGGTTGCTGGTCACAGTTTAATGGGAATTAGGTGTCTTAGCTGTTGCTGTGGCCCTCAACTCACAATCACTTAAAAGGCAAGAAAAGTAGCCAAACTGATAGTTCAGCGTGATAGGTTATAGCTTATTTATCCTGTAACTTATTACCTGCAATGAGGACAAAACTTATTTTTACTGGAGGGAAGAGATCACACTATTTTTCATTTATGTATTATTAATTCACAGCCTAACAGAAAAGGATGATGTTGCATGGCTTTTTCACAATCATGTGCATGTCTAGACCAGCCTACATTTGCCTAAAAGAAAAAAGTCATCATTTCCAGGGGCTTTTTTTATTTAAAAAGGGAAGTTTGCATGGTGGTGATAGAGCAACGAATGATGACCCCTGGCAGAGCTGTTCTCTTTGAAGGCTGGTGCCAGGTCAGGTGCTTGGAGGCAGGAAAGCCTACTGTGCTTGCCAGTGCTCCTGTGCATTTGAGTCATATCAGTAGTATGCACCACTGAAGTTCAAAACACATTACTCAGACCAGATGTGTAGCTCAGGCCTTGTCAGGCCCAGCCAAACCTGAATCTCCATGAATGTCAAATTTAGCATATTCATCACCAGAATTTTCTTCCTCGCTTTTTCTTTTGGCCACTCAGCAGGGAAGACTTATTAAGGCAGAATTTCATATCATTGGGGTTTCATTATTTAATTAACCGACTTTCAGTTCAGACAGTTTGGTCTTACATCAGACCTTTAAACTTTGCTCATCTTCCCTGCTCTGGGGCTATGTGATATTTCCGCTCTGGGCTCTGCTATGCACTCAGTTCTCCTCAGAGTGGCAAGATGTTTTCTGAGGATTTGATTTTTTCATGTGTCTGCACATTCTAAGTTGGCTGCAGCCACAATGTCATCTGCAATGCTGAGATACCTCGCTGTCGCACGTCCATTCTCTGTTCCAGGCTTACTCTCCTCTCCTGGAAGAGAAACCTGCCAACAGCTGTAACCAAGAGCAAGCTGGTCTTTAACGTGCAGAGCTTTGTTATACTTTCCACTGCATGGCTACACGTTCACTTATAGAAGTGTCGACATGTGCTGTAGATGGCACAGCATTTCCAGCTTCAACCCACTCCCTGTGGCTTCATTTTGCACCACAACAAGGCTTCTGCCTCACTGTTCCCCCACTCTCACACCTGCTCCCGGGTCAGGCATGTTCCTCTGCTCCCCAAGGTTTTGGAGAAGACAAGGGTCACAAGCATGGCTTGCTGAAAATTTCTGGCACCTAATGCTCCTCCTTCACATTTGCCTGCTTCATCTTGCAGATGGCTTCATCTGTAGATATGCAGACATCTGGCCATGCTCTGCAAAGGGCTGACCTTCCAAATTTTACAGTGTTTACTCTTTTGAGTTAGCAATGCTTTGTATTTGGAAATAACTTTGAGTCAAGCTCTCATCAAAGTCCAGCAGGAAATATAGCAGTCATGGGTAGGTTTGAGCTCTTTTTTTACTTCTCTACAGTGAAGGTTCAGCCTGTAATGATAACATCTGCAGTATAGCTGCTGGAGCTGTCTTTGTGCCTAATGTCTTTTTATTAATATGCTTATATACCCTGTTATGTTTCAGGGTGTAACTAAACATTTTGGGTTCTAGGAAATGTATAGCTAGATCATATAGATCATGACTTATTTTCGCCCAGTTGAAAAGCAATAAGCTATTTAAAAATACTTGCTAATGTATAAAAGATTTAATAAATCGCTGTTTTAATACTGCAATGATGAAAATATCAGCAGATAAAATTACCCCAGCAGAGTCTATAAGAAATGGAAAATAATCACAGGACATCACAGAGGTCAGCAAAACCAGGAGATGGTAACTTTATAGGCATATGGAGCCAGTAAGTGTTTAATCTATAAACTCTCTTGTTTTGAGCTGGGTGAAGCAGAGACAAGTAGACACAAGAAAAACTACAAACAAGTTCTTTATTCTGAAACTGCATTAGAGCACTCTAAAGATAGCATCAAGGACTGCATGGAAATCCCCTGGATACGTTTTGTAATTTTTTCCGGTGGATCTCAGGATAGCAAATACAAGAGGTGAGGGTAAGTGGATGACCACAGCTGGTGTAGGCTGCATTTTGTTGTTCTGCTTTTGCAGTGCAGACACTCAAGGTGGAATTTGTCTCCATTGTCTATCCCTCCCTTGACTATCAGGAGTGTCCAGATGTAGGTGTTTACAATGTAAAGGTGACATATTTGATGAGATGAATCTCGCAACCCATTTCTAAGGTGATGTTTCCTCTTGGAGGAAGTTATAAAAGTTTTTTCTTGGAGAAAATTAGGACAATATAGAGATTGCCTTTTACTTCATAGCTTCCTGACTAATCAGTTTGACACTGGGCAAACAACCAACACACTCAAAACTTACGGTGACTAGTGCCTCCTGAAATCAATGGGTGCTAGGCATTTAAAAGTCTTGCGTATCTAGGGTAACTAACCTCACACTTTTTCCATTTATGTATTCATTCTGCATGGAATTGGAGAAATTACACTCACCTCACTCTCCTCAGTAGTTATGAGATTAAATTCCTTGATGATTACAGTATACACTGACATCTTGAGGTGAAAGGTCTGATATGTAATTAACAACACAATATTTCTATCTGCATTGAGGACACACTCACTCCCCACTAACAATATAACTTTGGGAGTCACTTCTTCAGACTCCTCTTTCATTTTTCTGAAGTCACTTTGTCTTGTTTTCTTTCAGGTACTCCATGGGATATAGAGGAATCAAAATGGAACTTGCCCAAAGGGAGCATGTGGAACCAGATGCAAGTCTCTGCTCTAAACATTAAGCCGACTTCATTATCATTTCCTTCGTTATTTTACCAGTGTTCTGGAAATGTATTTTGATTCTCAAATAATTCCCAGTTCAGGCCCAATATGTTGCCAGTGTAGAAAATCAGAGTGCAACGGGTCTGCGTGGCAAGGTTTCGGTAGCGGGGGGGTTACAGGGGTGGCTTCTGTACAAAGTTGCTAGAAGTTTCCCCCATGTCAGATACAGCCAATGCCAGCCGGCTTTAAGACGGACCCGCCGCTGGCCAAGGCCGAGCCAATCAGCGACAGTGTCTTTCACCTCCGTGATAACGTATTTAAGAGAGTGAAAAAGTTATTGCAGAGCAGTAATTGCAGCGAGTGAGAGGAGTGAGAATGTGTGAGAGAAATGTTCTGCAGACACCAAAGTCAGTGAAGAAGGAGGGGGAGGAGATGCTCCAGGCGCCGGAGCAGCGATTCCCCTGCGGCCTGTGGCGAAGACCATGGTGAGGCAGGCTGTCCCCCTGCAGCCCATGGGCGGTGGAGCAGATGACTGCCTACACCCCGTGGAGGGCCCCCACACCGGAGTAGGTGGATACCTGAAGGAAGCTGTGACCCCGTGGGAAGCCTGCACCGGAGCAGGCTCCTGGCAGGACCTGTGGCCCGTGAAGCCCACGCTGGAGCAGGTTTGCTGCTAGAGACCCCGTGAGGGGGGCTCACGCTGGAGCAGTCGGTTCCTGAAGGACTGCACACCATGAAGGAGACCCACGTTGGAGCAGTTCATGAAGAACTGTAGCCCGTGGGAAGACTCACGTTGGAGAAGTCATGAAGGACTTTCTCCTGTGAGGGGGACCCCACATTGGAGCAAGGGAATCATGTGAGGACGCCTCCCTCTGAAGAGGAAGGAGCAGCAGAAAACAAGAGTGATGAATTGACCCCAACCCCCATTCCCTGTTCCCCTCCCCCTGCGCCGCTGGGCAGGGAGGCGGGAGAGAAAACAGGATCAAAGTGAAGCCCAGGAAAGAAGGGAGGGGTGGGGAGAAGGTGTTTTAAGATTTGGTTTTATTTCTCATTGCTCCTCTCTGAGTTAATTGGTAATAAATTACATTTTCCTGTAGTTGAGTCTGTTTTGCCCGTGACGGTAAACGTTGAGTGATCTCCCTGTCCTTATCTCAACCCCACAAGCCTGTTGTTATTTTTTTTTTCCTCTCCCCTGTCCAGTTAAGGAGGGGGAGTCATAGAGTAGCTTTGGTGGGCACCTGGCATTTGGCCAGGGTCAACCCACCACACAGAGCTAATGCAGTTATATTCAGGTCATGGTTTGGAATAAGTGTCAATGGCAAGATACTTGGCATCCCTGCCAAAGACAATATATCCTCCACTTGCATTAATAATGGATTCAAGAAAACAGGGGTTTCCTTTGCAGTCAATGGAATTGCATCAAAGAGCTACCTGGGTCCGTCATCAATTTCTCTTTCTAACAAAGCAAGAGATCTGAAAGGTCAAATGAGACGGAAAAGTACTGGGTCACAATTTTCTGCACACTGCTTGCAGTTGGCTGCAGATTGGGGTTATATTCTTTGAATCATAACACGGTTGGGATGTACCAGGGAATTTGTATCCTGCTTATGCAATGATTGATGTTATAATCTGGGGGAAATAGAGGACCCACTTGTTTACTCTGAGGTTATCAAGGGGGATGAGAATAAACCACTGTGGCATGAACAAGGAAGTTAAGTGAGAAGTTCATCTAGCTGGCTTTTATCTATTTCTGCAGTGACTTATTGCCATAATCAAGGGATAAACACCCTCTTTGCAGTGGAAAAATATTCATAATAAAGATAAAATTGTGATCTCAGTGAGACCCGGGAAGTACCAGTAAAAAGACTTAGAATTACTAGCATGGGAAAAAATCTCAGCAACAAATAATACAGGGGAAGAATCACCTCTTCTACTAGCTTGCTTATACATCCATGAATTGAATCATTCCCTTTTACCCCTGCAATGAACTGTGAACTCATATAGAGCTATTTGCCCGCTGTGCCCCTACCCTTTCTGTTGTTCTCAGGATCTAAACCTCATCTTGTATTTGCCTGTATTAAAGTGCACTTGTTTCAGTGGGTCTAGTTTGCTAATCCATCTATTTTACACTGTCTGACTCCTCCACCTCCTCAGTTTTTACTGTTTTCCTGGTCTTCCTGTCGTCTTTGAATTTTATCAGTAGTTACTTAATATTCTTTTCCTGGCCACAGATGAAAATGTAGAATGAGATCAAATCTGGCACTGATCTCTGCAGAAAATAACTACAGAAGACATGTGCTGAAGATTTCTTATTGCCAACCTATTAGTAATTCTGCTGTGGTGTTAGTTCTCAGTTTAATGGGTATGGGGGTTTTGCCAACAAGAGTTGCTAGATTTTTCTGTCCAAACATTGTACAATCCTGAAATAAATACCTCACAAAAGTCTATGTAATTGCTTTTATCAACTAGGCTAGTAATTGACATCAGCAATGCATGGAATCAGGTTTATTTAAGAAGCTGTGTTTTCTAATAATTAACATACAATAGCACTGGTTGTTCTTCTCCTTCTTCAAGCAACTGTTGTAGGATTTGTGGGTGTAGGTTGCATTCAGGAAGAAATGATGTTATTTACTTGCATCATGTAAGAACAATACTTTCCATTACATTAATAATTAAGGGAAAAGTTAGATACAGAACCAGGATGTTTGCTGAACACTTTTTCCCTCTGTGTTTAGAATTTTATTATCTCCAGAGGAGATATTTACTACAGCTAAAATTAATTTGATGGTAAAAAATGCTTTATTGCCTTCAGATTTGCCAGCCTCTGATTCTCCCCCAATGTGAGTGCAACTCAGATTTGGGAAGGTGGCCGGAATGCTCCTAAATTCATCCTTCTACAAATGTTCATGTTCTGTTTTGATAAACTGGAATTCCTTTGAAAAGATATAATCATTTTACACAGCCCGTTGACTGTCAGTTCTGAACTGAAAGAAACTTTTGACTTGAGACAAAAATTTACCTAGGGAGATAACCTACAGTATGAAGGTTCTCCAGTGTCATTAATGTTTAGTAGCCCCTCTGTACCAATCTAATCCACAAGAAAAATAAGCAAGGTCAAACCCTTGAAGAAGTTTCATACCAGGTAAAATTTTGTACCTACTCTCTGTTCAAAACGTGTAATTCACCCTATCTTCTGGCATCTGATGCCAGACTTCGGGGAGTTTCGGTCCTTGTATGTGGGAGAGAAGTGTTCGTGCTGTAAACAAGTCAGATGTCAAAAGAACAAATGGATGACACACAGGGTGCTGGGTTAGAGTTCAACCGTCAAGTTTTGGCATTACTTGGCAACGCAAAAGGTTCCCTACTCCTACGTGTCTGCACCATCCACCCAGCAACACTGCCATACTCTGGCTGCTGAGCTGTTCCAGCACAGCTGAAGAAAGGACCTTTTGGTCCCTCAGTCTGGAAAATGTGATGTTCTTCATTTTTAATGCTACTCAATTGCTGTGTTGTACAAGGGCTAAACAAACTGTAAACACAATATAAAAAAAAAAATTTTTTTCCAATATTAAATAAGAGAAAACAATGTGCTATTGATTTCCTCCATCAGATCACTGAAAACTTTCAAGAGGAAACCTTTCAAGAGGAAAGCATTTAAGAAATGGTAATTCACATGTTTGTACCAGGATTTACATAGGAACACAAGTAAAAGAACATAGAAGTATACCGGCTATCAGAATAAAAAATGCCATGTAAGTGAGAATCAGATATCTCTCAGATTTGTTTATATTCAGGGGAAAAAAAAGGCTTATGAAGAATTGAGGGTTTGGGTTTTCTTTTCTACCTAAAAGAAATTAAAAATGACGAATTTACCATAGACCAACTATCATCAGCCTCTGAGCTGTAGAGTGCTTTGTGGTGACTAGAGGTCAGCATGAACACACCTACACTTGTGTACGTTTGCCAACTCCTGAGGCAGGTTGCTGGGTCCCCTTTGTCCAGCTCCAAGCCTCTTTGCAAGCCAGGTCAGCCCAAATTCAGGCTGTGTTCAAATGTCAGACATCCCATCAGCAGTCCGTCCCGCTGGGATCCCATACATGGTGTTGCCACAGGGCAGGCGAGGTATGTGGCCACTCACCTGAATAGTAGCCCATTCCCAAAGGAGAAATTAATTGTTCATGTGGTATTTCTTTCTTTGGGGGTCCTGGCCCCACTCCATGGGGGACTGCTGTTGGAGCTGGCATTGGAGATAAAAGGGAAGCCTGTTAAGACCTTTTCTCAAGAGAAACATCCTTTATCTTGTGTTTCCCTGTCCCTCTCAGCTCCAAGGACTCTTGGTTGCAACTGGCAGGTCTGAGGACACCTCAGGATCATTTTCCTCCAACAGATTCAGGCCTGATAGATCTGAAGAGGAATTTTTCTCTCTGGAGGCTCCATCTGGGGAGAATCTAAATAGCGCTTTTACAAGGTAATTTACAAAGAGAGGATTTCCCATTTGTGTCTACAGGAGATTACTGTGTTGCCCCTTTAGAAAGAGGTAATTACCAAGAAGAACAGCACTAACTGCTTCTCAGGTGCAGGCTGGCAGGTGCAGTCTAGGTGAACCAGCCAGGGGTTCACACCAGTGTCCAGGTGCTCAGGCGGATTGGTCATGCTGGGCAGCAGGCATCTGGCCGCCTCACCTTTGACAGAATTTCCATTTCTTTCCTCCTCGCCATGTATTTTGTATGCCAGCAAACACCAGCACTGTCACTTTACCCTGAGGTGCACGTGTTGGTAAACTGAGGCAGTTCCCGGCAGGGTGCTCAGGCAGGTGAGGGCATCCATCTCTGCCCAGCAATACCCTGGGTAGTCCTCGAGTGCCGGAGCCAGAGTGCTCCCCTTGGGCCCTTGAGCATGACCAAGGCAATGCGGAAAGCCAGGGAAGTTGGCTCATTACATCTTGTTTTCACCCCAAGCTCAATGCAGCCTCCATCAGTTCCCCCTGCACCACACAAAATACGGCCCAGGGTCTTTAGGATGTGTGGCAAAACCCCTTAAAATCTCTTTGTCTGCTGCTTCCATAAACACAGACGGGCAGAATATGAGGGTTTTTTAGGCTTTGTCGCATTTTCTGTGAATTTTAAAAGCAAATGTCTCAGAAAGTCCCCAGATCAGTGTGTTTCCGGCACAGGAGGAAGGAACATCTCAACAGTGTGTCTCATGCCCAGCCTGTCCATTCACCCTTACCCAAACCATGCGGTGAATTGCGAGCTAGGTGTGAGTTTCTAACCGCTGACACCACCCAAATCACCCACAAAGTTCTGGTTCATCCATTTCAGCTTTTCTCAGAAGGATTCTGTAGAGAGCTGGTGATATGTGTATGGATGAACACATTTGTACTGCACCAGTTGCTCAGGACAGACTGATATGCAGAACTGTGCTTGGCCTTGCTCACAGCAGATGAACCAAGGTGTCTGTCCTCTAAATATTTCCAGGCTCTGAAATTTCAAGGGCATTGTAATTACAAATTTAAGAGCAAAACTTTTGTGTAATTAATTTTTTCAGAAAATTTGTCATCGGGATAAAGAAAGAGAAAGCAGACAATTTTGTTGCTTTGTTGTTGTTTTTTTTTTAACACTGCAGTTTATCATTGTAAAATTATCTTTGTCAAAACAACATAAGCTTTTTGCGATATTGCTGTACATAGTATCAAAACCTTAACATTAATTCCTTACCTGGCACAACAGAATATTACTGAAAGGCTGGATAAAAAGGACAGGGTATATTTACATTGTACCTTGCTTTCCTCCATAACTAACCAAAGTTACTTAACCAAAGAAACAGATGAGAGGAAAATGAGGTCTTGCTTACAACATTATCTTGTCACCAGAACTAAGTTTATCACATAAAGATAATAACTGCAATTAAAAAGCCATAACATGAACAACAGTGAGAAACAGGAAAAGATAAGTCACACCACACCCAGAAACTTCTCTTGCACAGTCACAGAATAACCTGAGTTTCCTGAACAAATGACAGGTGATTTTTTCCAACCTTCAAATACTCATTTTTGTCCTCCTACTTCTAGCTTAACCAAAGGCCACATGTGAAAATCTTAACCAAAAAAGAAAAAAAATCACCCTTAGATACTCACCCAGATGGGACAAGTCTGTCCTCTATGCCCACAGGCAGGGCAGTGCCTAGACTTACCTCAGCAGAGGGTCTTCCCCTGTCCTACCCCCTCCACACCTCCAGGCATGCAGTGGCAGGTGGGATGCTGTATCACCAGGCCACCTAGCAGCTCCTCTACTTCTACTTGGACCATCTCCAGACTCTGCTATCCAGAAGAATATGAGCACAAAAGCATATTTGATTTCATTTGATCAATACCCACTCGAGAGTAATGAGGGATTACTTCAACAGATGTCCTCTACTTTTCCCCTGTGTGTTAATTACGCATATTCCTCCCCACCCCTTCTCAGTGAGACACAGGGGAAACTAGCCACTGGTTAGCTTACCTGCACAGATTTCATGTGGCTTGTCATCACAAGACAGGGTTTAGAAGATTATGCAGCTATTTTGCTAAACAAAGCAGTTTATATTGTTGTATTTTTCCAAAATGTTACAGGTACTTCCATCCATTTCAAAAGCGATTGGTGCCAGAAGATGTCAGATGGGAAGCAGGCCTTTGGCTGGAGCAGCATATCATGCACGCTCGTCTGATGTCCTGAAACGATGCCTTCAGTTCCCATTACTCCACCATCTTCCAGGAGCTGGTGGATATCCATCTGCTCTGGCGTCCCAATGTTTCCACCCCTGTGCTTTCCAGTTGCAGAGGCTTGTTGCTGCCTGTCTGTGCCGGGACGGGGCTGGGTGTGCTGAGGACCCTGAGCCAGCCAGGGCATCAGCACAGTGCACATGGTCGGCACAGCCGCCATCGTGCAGTGAGAGTGCTGTCACACTGCTGGCTGAGAAAAGTCTCCTTGTGGGTAGATTCTCCTTCCCAGTTCCTCTTTTAGCCATTTTTTGCCTTCCCCTTGCTTGTCATAGCCTACTCCCGCCTGCTTGGCCAGCTGTCTGCCTGCCAGCCTGCTGCATTTCATCTTCCCCTCTGCAAACAAGCGTGTTTCTCCATGACCAGCAACCATCCTGGTCTGCCCCAGAGGCCTGGCTTTCCAGCATACAATTCTTGTTGGCCTACCCCTTGCACCACAGCCGCCCTGTGAAGCCCACAGGACTTTATGGTGCCTGCCTCTCTCTGCCGCCTCTCAGTGCTTCTCTACCTCTTTAAGAAGGCATTGCATCAAAAGGGAAGAAGGGTTCGTTTTTTTTCTAGGAGGTTATTTAAGGCTGCCTGTTGCATAATTAAGAAATGTTTCCACCAAGTGATTAGCAGCCTACCCAGCTGTGAGTATCTTTTATTCACCCCTCACTTGGGAGCACACCCAGGATTTGGGCTTTGTTGCTGCCGTTATTTTCAGTGGAAAGGGCTGAAAACCTGCTCATCTTCTGGGGAAAGCCGTGAGAAGGCCTCAGGAATGGCTGGCCCCAGGTGAGCTGCGTCTGTCCCCTTGCCCCATGTGGGACAGACTGAAGGGGCTTCACCTCGGCTGGGTAAGGCAGGGCTGGTTCTTGCACCATCCGACTGCACTCTCTGCATCTCGGAGAACATGATGTGTGTGTACAACCTCACCTTGCCTCTTGCTAGACAGAACAGCCAGTGTTGCAGCCGCCCTGGCACAAGACTGGGTTTTATTTCTGACCATGACAAAAGCACAGGACTAACAGGCTACCTAATGGCCACAAAAGAAAAAATATTCTCTAGACTACCCAGAGAAACGATCTAGTCATCTGCAGTTCTCTACAGATGTCTTCTATATCTACTTTCTCCAAGGTGCCATCTCCCCAGAGGCATGCAGGTGCCCTCTCTCCTCTTCACTCACGCCAACTGGCAGCTTGCCCGCACGTGTCCCATGGAGCCAGCAGCCTACATGGGTCCCTGGAGAGCTGCTGTGCTCTGCTTAGGTGATCAAGGCTAAAAATGGCACAAGAGCTTGGGAGAATTGTTTCCTGAAGAACCACTTCCTGCTGTTAAACCACGCTTTCTTCTTTTTTTTTTTTTTTATTTTGGCTTGAGAAGTCACAGAGCTACTTTTGTAAGTATTTCCTCCCCTTTCAATAATTTTCTCCGTGCCCCCTCCATTTTATAAAAGGGAATCCAGATGCCTCCTGGTCTTCCCAGTGCCTGTTGAAGGTAGAGAAAAAACCCACAAGCTTCAGTAGCTGACTTTCATCCATTATGGAGTCTAATAAAATATTCAAATACCACAGCAATGAGCAAGATACAGCTATGTGGGCTATAGCTCGCTCTTCAGAGCTTCACGAGAAATTTGACCCCTGTTTTCTTCCTAAAAGCAAAAAATAAGGATGGTGCACTTTAAATGATAAACCTGTACTTGCCTCAGCACTTTATTTCTGGACTGCATTGTTGTCAGCTTGAAGGAGGCAGACAGTCGGTGACAGCTTTCCCAGTGACCAGTGTCACTTGGAGGTTCTCAGGTTCAAACCCATCACTCTGAGGGCTGAGTTACCAGCACAGCAGAGGAAAGCCTGTCTACCTAAGCATACTTATTCATTGATTAAAACTGCAAAAGGAGAATATCAGAGAAGAATCTCTTTTCTTCTTAAACATAATGCAAATTTCAATGTTGAGACTGAAAGTGACCCAAACAGCCACTAATATTCTTACCATCCCAAGGGGCACCACCAGCCAGGCAAGATGCTGCTTATCAACACACTTCAGTTCTCCCATGAAGAAGGCCCTTGAAAATCCCACTGCTACACGCTCTCTACCTGTATTTTTACTAGTTGACATCCTTTGCCTGAGGAAGGTGTCACCTCCACCTGCTTGCAGAAAACTGTACAGAACTGACATGGCTTTGCCTGCAGCCTGAAGTCTTCCACTGCCATCCCTTCAAATCTGAGCGTGAGAGGTACACCAGCACCTGGGTTAACACTGCAAGCTTTCCAACAAAGCTTCCTGGCAGTCTTCACTTCAAAACTTTTCTTATACCTTGATGGCTGGTGGAATAATCCAATACCAAAGATAGAAAATTCTTGAAACTAAAAATACAGAGCAGCCAGGGGTATTGTGTGTGGTTGAATAAGGGGAAGTACTTGACCTCGTGGTGCCCTAGGTTCCAGATGAGCAGTCTTGAGCCTGTTGAATCACTATCTGACAGCTCGCTTTTCATCAGTGTTCATCCTTGACATTATATGTCACATCTGACTAAATAATAATAATGATTTCATGTAAATATTTGCTGATGGGCATTCATGACAGCTCCTGCAGGTATGCAGAACCAAGAGTATGTACCTGTGAGAAGCAAGATACAGCTGCTGCAGCACATTTAACATGCACCACTTTCAGCCACATAGAAAAAGAAGGACAATGTATTCATTACATGGAGAAAGGAAACAAGAGCATTGGAGTTCGGTTTCCACTACCTAGCATTTAGATGAATCCTTTCTAGAGGCCTGTCTGCAAATAAGATAATTTTGTGGATATGGGGGGATTTGAGCCCGTTCTTGAGTCTCCCACAATTTTCCTACATAACCTAGACAAATTGTTTAACCTATCAATGCTTCAGTCTTCGGAATTTTTTTATAGCATTCCTAGTAACACTGCTCTGAATAATGTTTTCATATGATAGGTCAGGCATTTGAGATATTCTATAAAAATATATGTAATATACACATACCTAATCCTGCCTCCTAGTGCTGGTGCAGCAAACAAAAGACGCCATCATCTCTTGAAGGTACAATGTTTCTGTAAGAAATGAGCCGTAATCACAACTCACTTTCTGTTTGGCATCACAATGGGCAGTTTCATCAAGGACTGACTAAACAGGGATGCAAGATTAGCTTAATGGTCTGTTAAGAAATCCCTCATTTCCCCATTTTAGAAACTGCAACCGTGTATTTTCTCCGAATTTGCATGAGTCCTGGTCCTGTTACTAGAAACAACAGACCAAACTCCAGAGACTTACTGGCAATCAACATAAATGGACAAAAAGTTAATAAATACATCACCACTTAGCATAAGAAAAGTCTCTAGAGTACACTTGTGTAAATCCTTATTTGCATCATCTGAAATTTATACTTATTTCTATTGCCATGACATTAATAATATTTATTTAGAAAGGTCTATGCAATTTTTACATAATAAATAAATGTTGTAAATAAATTCACAGTCACCAGTTTCACATGATATACCCTGGAGAAAGCATACCTTTTACCGAAAGAGCAAGACAAAGGTAAAAATTTGATTAAACTGCTTCAGCCTTAGCTAAATCTCATCTCAGACACTCTCAGCTGACCCGAGTAGTTTTGTTTTGAATATAGTAGCTAATAATCTAAATTCAAATCTCACTGCTGGAGTGGTGAAAAAGCGTAGAAAAAACACCTATACTCTTCTCCTGGGTATTTGCTACAAGATTTTGAAGACAGTTTTCATGGTCAACAAGATACACCAGTCTCTCCTCGTGGGCCAGTTATTTTAGTAGCTACTGCCTGACCTGCCTGTCATTCTCCATCACTATTTCTCCTTAACCCTTAGCAGTGCATATCCAAGTCCCCATGAGTGGCAGCAATCAGGAACTCAGCCTAGTTGGGCAGAGCTTTCTGGTACTACAGTACTCTTCCAGGATACCCCAGTGATTAACCCAGTGCTTTATTGAGTGCTTACTTTCACTGGTTTATGTCAAGAAATAGGTATCTATTTTAAAAGGTTTTGTCAGATATGAATACAGAAGCAAAGATTTCCCAGCACTGGGCAGCCATCACAATGCTTGGCAACCGGGATGCAACATCACTTCAGATCAGGCAGAACTGCCTTGAACTTCTGCTCCTCTCTTAAGAGGAACACATGATTTTCACATGTACAAGAAACTGTTAAAACCTTTCTATTTTTAAAAATTCCTCTTCTTTTTCTAATCTATGTAGAAAAAGATAGCTACTCTATAGGGAAAAAAAAATCCTTAAAACAAGTAATTTAATTGCCTGGCCAAGAATGAGATAGTGGCAGGAACAGTAGGTGGAAAAAACTTGCCATACTGAAGACAGTGACCAATTTTCCTCTTGCCTGTCTGTGAGGCCAGGTTTCCACATTCTGCCTGCAAAATCAGCCTGGATATCATAATGATTATAAAAAGCAGGTAGTTGGGAAGAAAATGTGTTACAAAAGTTAGTCACATCGAAAGTGGTTGAAAAAAACCTGACAGAACACTTCTGAATCAAAAAAAAAAGCAGTGCTATCAAAGCAATGTTTCACAATATCACATCAGTTCTGCCAAAATACTATTTCAGAGGAAATGAGAAATTCCTAACATAGTCAGATGATCTGCTAAAATTTCTCATTAAAAAAAAAAAAAAAAAAAAAAAGAACACTGAAACTACAGGTTTTTGTTCAACTGAAATTCCTGTGAGAGTCCAAGTTAGACTAATTGCAGGTCTAGATTTCTTTTGCTAAGTGTTATTGCTTGTCTCGGATTCTTTGGTGACAAGTTTGACATTCAGGTCTCAAAAATTTCAAAATCCTTTGTGAAAGAAACTCTTCAGCTCCTTTTGATGATTTTTAATTTGCTTTCTTAAAGATTTTTAACATAACAATTTGATTTCTAAATGGTAAAAGAAACAAAGCACTGTTTAATACACCATTTTTTTACTTCATGAGTGTCACATACACAATTTTTTTACTCCATGAGCGTTATATTTCCTTTACAGATTGGATCAACATTTCAAATATGGCAGACTAAACCTAAGTACATGCATGCATACACCACCTCTGAAAAGGCAAAATTAGCATTTATTCCCCTCAAAGAAGATGACTGCATTTATGTAAAAGGGTAAAATTGGATGTTACAGGCACAGAAATCCACATTGGCTAAGACAGGGGCACCTCTGCTTTCACACATCCCCAGTAGGTATCAGGAGCCAGAAATGCATTTAAAAGATAGGAGTACAATTTGTTAATCCCTGAAAAATGAAATGACAGAGGAAAAAGCTTTCAGGGGATGCTACATGACAGCACCTTTCTTCAGTCAAGTAGCATATGGGCGTTTTTATCCTTATCCTGTTGTCCAGGGCCATTGCATTACTATTCTGCCTGGACTGGGTTGTAGCTGAATGGGACACGTGTAATTTATGCCCTGGCCTGGGAGGCATGATCCGTACATGACAGTCACCTCCTCTGCCCTGGGGTGCTGTGCCGCTTCCTGTGCTTGTCGTTGGCTCAAAGCAGTGTGGACATGCTGCCAAGCCATTGGGAATCACTGAAATAATTCACTTGTAGGTAATTCGCCTATGTAGTAGGCACACGATTTCATTTTCATTGGTCTTAACTTTCTGTCTGCCTGATCCACTGAAATCATTGCATGATTTCAAGATTCACTGCAGATGCTCTAGGTTTATTAAGGTCCTAATTTAGATGCCATCTAGAACCCAGGGCCTGACAGGATTGTCACAGTATAATTGACATTCAAAAGTATTTCAAAGGCTTGTTAAGTATGAACAACATAACTGGGTTAAAGTTTTACTTTCTAGGTTGCAGTGACCAGAGATCTCTTGTTTCTGACTTTCACTGCAAGTCTAACTGACTACAGCAATACTTTTGCTGTTGACAGAACTAATTTTTCCTTTTCTCTAAGAACAAAAGTTTGCTGTGATTCTCTAAGAATGAGACACTAGATATTCCGTGGAGAAGAGTTAATACACCGCTGAAGTTTTGGAAGCACCCCTAAGCTATTGTTACCTTGATTTGGCAATAGTGAGACAAGCCATGGTCAGTTTTGGGGAAGAAGTATTTCAACAGCAATGCAGATGTGGCCAGTGAAATATTTCTACATTCCCAGATTTCACAGGAGCTAGTAAGGGTGCATCAATTACATCCGCATTGCAAGCCCTTCCCTTCTTTGCCTAAGTGTCTACCTGAGGTCCTGTCTGAAATGATACCCAGTGCACAAACCTTTTTGGCACCTTTGACAAGACCCCTTCATCACATTAACCCTGTAACGTCCTCCTCAGATGCACCCTGTGGCTCTTGATGTCCTGCTCGGACAAGTAGCCTTATCCGTGTCTGCCTTTTCTGTCGTGGTGGTGTACAAAACTGAGGAAGAGGAAGAAAAGAACAGCCAGATCTACAGAGCTAGAGAAAATCTAGAGAGATTTTCACAAGGCTGGCCCACAAATTATCACCAGGGCTCTGAATCTATGACTAGAGAGAGCAAAAGATGCAAATCAGCCACCCCTTGATACATGGCAAACTGGTAAAGCTGACAATGGTCAACATGGGATTACTGAGATAAAATACATGGTTTGCTCATGTCCACAGAAATGCAATAAACAAACATGGACAACTAGCCCTCTTTGGCCTATGTTTCATGACACAAGCCTAGCTTTTGTGTTGCAAAGGCATGCATTAAAAAGTATCCTTGGTTGCTGTCTGCTAAAGCACACATACAGGGAATCCCATGAAAGACAAAAAAAAGGCACCTCATAGCCATCAGATGATCAGTGGGGCCTCACTAACACATGGACATGTCATGTCCAAGAGCTCCCTTGCTCTTCTGGCAATGATGGATGAACATGCCGTCAACTCAGAACCATCACCAGCAAGTATGGTCAACCAGGAGCCGCAAGGAACCTGGGCCAACCGCTGGCCCAGACCATGCGTCCCATAAGCTCCACAGCTAGCTCCTGATGGCATGATGCTTGGAGTTCCTGCTCTGTGTGCCATGGCTTTGCCAGGCTTTCACAAGAGCCTGAGGCTGGCAGTCTACCACTTCTGCACATCTTCTCAGGGACACTGAAGGAAGGCCAGATGTGCCCAGGCTGCTCCCACAGTAGCAGAAATGCTGGGAGCCCTTCCCAGTGCACCCAAGGGCAGGCCCTTCACAGCTGATGGTTGAAAGAAGGCCCAAAGCCATGTAGACACACTAGATGTGTCTTTTCCATGATTTCTAGAGGGTCCTCTGAGACTGAGGAGGAGGAAACAAAGAGTGAGAAACAGCAGAGGGAACACCAAGGTCAGAGAAAGGAGGAAGAGAAGGAGGTGCTCCGTAGGGAAGAAGATATACCCTGCAGCCCATGGAGGATCCACACCTGAGCAGATGGTGATGTCACAGCAGATTTTTCCTGACAGGAACTACAGTCCATGGGTAATTCACACTGGAGCAGAGGAAAAGTGTGAAGAGGAAGGAGTAGCAGAAAGAAACCACTATGTACTGACCGTACCCATCCCTGCCACCTTACACCACTTGGGGCAGGTAGAAGAGTCTGGACTGAAGGAGTGAAGTTGAACCTGGGAAAGGGGGAAGGAAGGGTGTTGTTTTAATGTTCTTCTTTTTGTTTCTCACTACACAAATCTATTTTAATTGGCAATAAATTACATTGATTTTCCCCCATTGAGTCTGTTTTGCTCACAACAGTAATTGGCAAGCAATATCCCTATCTTTATCCTGGCCCATGACCTTTTTCATCCTATTTTTCTCCCTCTGTCCTACTGGAAGAGGAGGGGAGGGAGGAGGGAGTGAGCAGCTGGATGGGCATTTGGCTGTTAGCCAGGATTAACCCACCACATTCCTCTTTTGGCATCTGTGGACTTCTTTGTGGGAAGGGGCAGAGATGTGATGCTTCTGCCTTAGCCTTCCTCTGCCACCCAAAAGCATGAGTGGCACAGACCAGCACTCCATATTTGGTACTTCTAACAACATCTCAAACCGAGGCAGGAGTGCCTCCCCATAGTTCCAGGAGGAAATGGCATCCATGGCCTCCATTAGAATTAAGTGAGCACTGAGGTCAGCTCAGGACCTACGTGCTCAGGCTCAGTGCTGACCAAGCTATCCTGTTCAGGCTCGTTTTGTGAAGAGCTACTGCACCAAGTTCTGCACTGCACTGCACTCTACAGCCCTCCTCTGCAGTAGCCCAACGACCAATACACAGAATAACCACGATTGCTTATATAGCCGATAACCTTGTCAGCATGGGTTGTCCTGCCTCTTTGGCCTGTCCACATGAATTTGTCCATGAAAAGACTGATCGAGCTTATAAAAATAATGATGCATCTTTAGTATGGATAACAGCAGAGTAAGAACGTATGTGTGGCCTTTTGTTACTGAATACAGCCATCTAGTGGTTAATTCTTGTTTATTCCCTACAGTTTTCAAAAGAGACCAACGCCAACAAGTAAAAAGAGACCGAGATAATGAGGGTGCACATGCAAGAAAATTCCCTTCCTCCTCGTACAGCACATAAGGATTACCCTTGAGGTCTGACCTGAAGAGGCCACTTGGCCATCTCAACTTGTGTCTATGGGTAGACTTTCTAAAAAGCAGCCATGGTAAGGTCTGGGCACTGAATCTCCACCAACACCAGATGGGTGATTCCTGACAGGAATAGCAACAGTTCTATTGCTCCTTGTATTAATTCACTGTTTATGTGATTGCATATCTATAAAAATCCCATACCCAAACACTTAACTTCCTGGTGTACTCTAGGTCCTTTTCCTTTGCACATGATGGGCTCATTTCCCAAATAAAATATTTTGTTACTCATTTTCTAAAAAATCCTAGGCTATTTTAGTATTTCTATTTTGGGTCAGAGAAATGCTGATTCAAAAGTCTTAAAAAAATGTATGAAAACTGAAATAAAAAAGAAGAGCACGAGTATGCAACAGATTTATTTCATATAATTTGGTTCGCACATCCTAAACAGGAATACTCACTATTTAGCTAAAAGTAAAATAATAAAACAATAAAAAGGAATTGCAGAAGGAACTTCAGAAATGTCTAACGATTGATCTAATTCATATTACCAGCTGAATACTAGAAAAGCTTGCTGGTAGGTCTGAGTAGCATCTTCTATTTCCCATTAAATTATGATTATGAGGTAACAGAATTCAACTAGTTTCCCATTTCTGTTGTATATTCTCCCCTTGCCTTCCAAGAAGATGCCAGCTGATCCTTGGTCTGGGACAGGTACCACCACATGCACCACCCTCTTTCCCCCGCATTTAGGAAGCAGTTGCCCATGGACCATGCAGAGGGTGGCAGCAAGAGGAATGAGTTTACTGCAGCAGGAGGAAAGAAAAAGCAGTTTTGGTCATTTAGACCCAGCCATAGGTCCCCCGGTGCTACACTGCCTGTGCGCTGTGTGAGCTATTCAGGGTCCTCATGTAGCTGTATCATCTCAGAGCAATGCATGAAAGGAGGCAGGACTCCCCCTTCCATCACTTCACGGCGTTTGCTTTAACCAAGGACTGCATCGCAGCCTAGCTCTTAAATTGTCAAAAATCAAAAGAAATAGTATAACCCTCAGTATCTATATCTGTATTCTCATGCCAATACAACTTGCTATACCTTGTGTGGAAACCTGCCTACAGAAGCAAACCAGCACTTTGATATGAAATGCGTACAAATGAGCCAAATCCTATTTTAGCGGGTTATAGCTGCATCATGAAAACAAGCCCTTTCAGGCACACATTATTAACATGGGAGAACACACGAATTTACACAGGTTTGTGAGAAAAACGTAGGTATCTAGGGCCAAAGGAAGCATTCCTGTTCCCTGGTTTAACCTCCCATTAGCAATATACTTCACCAGTAGCCTTTGTTTTGATCGTATTTGAGTGTGAATATTATTCCGCTTGGCAGGGAGGCAATGGGCTGGTCCTGCTGAGCTCCGCCTTCGAGCTCACGCACTTGCAGGTCAGGCATGTTTCTGACACCCGTAACCTCACAGCCCAGGGATTTAGGTGCCTGCAAGCCAAGGCCCAGGTTTGCACGGCATGGTTGCATGACCTTGCTGCAGCTTTAGTGAGGACACTGTGATGAATTGTGAGAGAGTACTTAAGCTAAAGTTGGACAAGATAAGAGAAGTAAAATCAAAGGCAGGAGTAAAGGTGTTGAGGCAGAATTTGTTCCTAACAAGAGGACTCAAGAGACAAATACTGTTTTACATAAGAAATACAGCAGAGTCAAAATGGCTCAACAAGACCAAGCATCAGGCTGTTGAGAAGACCGATGGAGGCTGCCACTTCCCCTCAGCACTGAGAGCTGCCAGGCAAGCAGGGACACATCACATCCCTGCAAGCCAAAATGCAGTTCAGTAGCATACTAGCCCCAGCTATGTTCTGTGTGTTTTAGTCGATAGAATATTGCTGTATATTCACAAAGTGGTGCATATCCTGCTTGCATGATCTTCATGCACAACAAGAGATGCCAGAGCAAAAGCAAACGGGCACAGGGACGGTTACAAATCATAGTGTACTGAGAACATCCTACTATCCTACTAAGAACATAATACCGATGCAGAGTGTTGATAACATCAGGATTTCCATGGAGAAAGAGGTCTTAGGGCCCTCCTGTGCAAGTTCTTTTATTTTAGTGTCATCTAATGTTACTGAGATTTGCAGTATTATAGGGGTGGCTGGGACCTGACCCCACAGAGCTCAGCACCCTAAAACAGCCAGCAAGGTCACAGCCCACAGCTCCTCTGGGGACCAGTTTCAGCTGGGTTGGGCTTGCTGGGTTTCCACTCTCCAGGCTGAGCCTTTCCCACGCAGCCAGCCTGTGGCACCTTCCTCCTCTTTGGACAGAGGTCACCAATCCTTCTGCCAGGGGAAGACCTAGGTTTAAACCAAATGTGAGTGTGTCCTGGGTTTCATGTGTGGTTTTTTAGCTTCATGGCATGTTGCAATTACAGAAGGAAGCTTCCAAGCTGCGTGAGGCAAGGAGGCGTCCTAAGCTGTTGCCTGGCTAATTCTTCTCTTAGGAAGATGAAGAGCGTGAAGCTGGGCTTGCCGATAGCCATCCAAGGGCAGGGTGGGTGCCAGGGAGGAGGACACCTCCACCTCCGCACCTCCTACCGCCGGCATGGGCGCTCCTTCTGCGCCAGGCACCCACCCGGGGGCTGGCCGCTGCCAGGCGCCCCAGCTACCACACGGCTCTGCAACGGGAGTTTCCTGGCCTGTCCCCTCTTGCGGTTTAACGCTTCACGGAAAAATTAAAAAGCTCTGCTCGCTCTCTTACGGCCAAGAGAAACCCCCAGCCTGGGAGAAGTTCTGAAACGACTGACCGCCCAAAGCGAAAAGCTATCCAACAGCGGTTGTCCTCTGCTTGCCTTGCTTCTGAGGCGGGCCCGGCTGGAGAGGCCCTGCCCTGCCCTGCCCTGCCCGCCCCCGGGAGCTCCTAGCTCGGTGCCGGTGCCGGTCCCCCCGCCCCCCGGCTCCTGCGGCCCGCCAGGGCCAACGGGCGCCGCCAGGGGGCGGGCGCGGGCAGCGCCGCGGCGGGGGCGGGGCGGGAGGGCGGGGGAAGCCCCGGCGGAAGGCGGCGGGGGGGGGGGGGGGGGGGGGGGGGCGGGCAGGAGCAGCCGGAGAAGCTGTTTCACTCTGCGCTGAGTGTCTGTAGGAAAACATTGCTCAGTCCTCATTGCAGAGGCAGGCAAGCACTCTTCTCACCAGTAAAAATCCCTGGATTAGGGTACGGTGGAGATTGAAGCAGAATCACAGCACGGCAGGGGTTGGAAGGGCCCTCTGGAGATCACCTAGTCCAACCCCCTGCTAAGGCGGGTCACCTACAGCAGGTCACACAGAACTGCATCCAGGCAGGTTTTGAATATCTCCAGGGAAGGAGACTCCACAACCTCCCTGGGCAGCCTGTTCCAGTGCTTTGTCACCCTCAGAGTGAAGAAATTTTTCCTCATGCTGAGGCAGAACTTCCTGTGCTCCAGTTTGTGCCCATTGCCCCTTGTCCTGTCACTGGGCACCACGGAAAAGAGCCTGGCCCCATCCTCTTGACTTCCACCCTTCAGACATTTATAAGCATTGATAAGGTCCCCTCTCAGCCTTCTCTTCTCCAGGCTAAAGAGCCCCAGGTCTCCCAGCCTTTCGTCTTAGGAGAGGTGCTCCAGTCCCCTCATCACCTTTGTAGCCCTCCGCTGGACTCTCTCTAGTAATTCCCTGTCCCTCTTGAACTGGGGGGCCCAGAACTGGACACAGGACTCCAGATGTGGCCTCACCAGGGTAGAGTAGACAGGGAGAATAACCTCCCTTGACCTGATGGCCACACTCTTCTTAATGCACCCCAGGATACCATTGGCCTTCTTGGCCACAAGGACACATCACTGGCTCATGGTTAACTTGTTGTCTACCACAACTCCCAGGTCCTTCTCCACAGAGCTGCCCTTCAGCAGGTCGACCCCCAGCCTGTACTGGTGCATGGGGTTATTCCTCCCCAGGTGCGGGACCCTACACTTGCCCTTACTGAACCTCATTAGGCTCCTCTCCACCCAGCTCTCCAGCCTATCCAGGTCTCACTGAAGGGCAGCACAGCCTTCTGGCGTGACAGCCACGTCTCCCGGTTTTGTGTCATCAGCCCCTTCATCCAGGTCGTTAATGAATATGTTGAATAAGACCAGACCCAGTACTGACCCCTGGGCAACACCACTAGTCACAGGCCTCCAGCTGGACTGTGTGCCACTGATCACAACTCAGCTCTGTCCTTCAGCCAGTTCTCAATCCACCTCACTGTTCACTCATCCAACCCATACTTCCTAAGCAGGACAGTGACATCTAGCAGCTTTTGGGGAGTAGTAACTGCTCACCTCAGATGGATTCCCATTGGGAAAGTCAACGTTTAGCTATTTCATTATTCACAGAGAACGAGGTGAAGCTCCCAGTTCCAGGTGGGTGCAAAGAGAGAGGATGAGCTCAGGGCCTGCTGGTGTCTCCACGAATCAATAAACTCCAGTCTCTGGAGAGCCACCAGCACCAGACTCCTGCCCAGTGGGAGCAGTGGAGTCACGCTTGTGCCTCCTTCCTTCTCCTGGGCCACAGAAACATTTTCTCCTGTGCCCTGTTCAGTCCAACCCCCCTTTCTGGATGGCAGCTTTCTCATGTCTGGAAGTAAAGGTTTGCTGACTGTGATGACACTGGCCAGAGTCAGCAGTCAAATCCTAGATCTTGAGACAGGAAAAATTTTGCCATCTCTCCACTATGGTATTGTTCACCATCAAAGACAGCTGGTCAGCTCAGACATTTTCTGATCTGTGCCCCTCCTCCCCCCCCCCGATTTTTTTAGTCCCTAGGGTCTCACTCTGTCAACAGACGCACCATGTCTTTCTCACCTAAAAAGAAACAGGCACAAAATGAGAGTAATTATCTCACATAGAAAAAGGCATGTCATTTTGCATGGCAAATCTCCCCATGGTATCACTCAGAATTCAGTAACTATTTCAGCAAAGGCTGAAAGTAGCACTCACTGCGGTCTGTGACACCTTCAAAGAGCAGCTCACCACCTAAGTGCCTTACTGTGATGGCTTCGGGTCACCATGTGCATGCCAGTACATAAGTTTGCAACCTTTCAGTGTATTTATGCTTGCAGCTTGCTCTTAAATATTCTCTGTGCTTTTGCATGAGAATGTTGAGGACTGTGAGCTGGGACCCCAAAGTATTTGTCTAGCAAACATAAGCATCAGAACTAAGGTTGGCAAGGACACTGTCCTAGAGCAGCCAGGGCCTTGCATGGGGAAAATTCAAATTACTTCTGTGAATTTCTGATTTTACTGTATTAGGAAAACCATGTTTTTTCATGCAGTATAAGCCCTTAGGGTCTCCATCATATGTTTCTTAAGGTAAAGGAAATAATCAAGATTTTTTGCCAAATTTTAGTCTGGGTGTCTTCGCCCAGCCTGCTGGAAATTCTCCTGCAGGTTCAATCACTGTTGCTGTTGTTGCTAATGCAATATGTAGCTACTTTTCCAGCAGTTGTCCACTGCTGTGGTATGCTGTAAATCAGATTCTTTATTAGTGTGGAGAGGGGAGAAATAAATTACTGTACAAAGTGGTGATACTGGATTGTTTCTGAAAGAAAGCTGCTACAGTAGATACGTTTCTGCAAGTCTTTTTCCGAGAGATGTGCAGGTGCAGAATTAATCGCCAGGGCCAAACGCAGGCCACCCTGTTTTTCCTGAGTCTGGTCGAACTCCAGAACTCCAGTGGAATGTGACTGACAGAAAAGCAAGATAAGGAAACAGTATTTCAGTGCGGAGTTGCAACTTTTTGTAATAATCCCTTTGATCCTGTTCTCCCTCCTGCACAGGGGCAAGACTGTGCGCTGTGAACACGGCTCCAACAAAAGGAGGCAGAAACTAAACTCAAATTGTTCAGCCACTTGATCTTTTCTTCAGTGCATGAATGTGCCTAACCAATTTGAGGAGACGGCACCTTCTATCAAGGATATAATCACGGGTAATTCCCTCGGTGCAGAGGAGTTTAGAAGCTGGAATTAGGAGTTGGAGACCTGTACGTGTTTTCTGCTTTTCTGTGCACGCGGGGAGGCAGGACGGGAAGATTGGCAGGCGTTTTCTGGTTGAAACCGCCCCAATTTGGGTGGAGCAGGATTCACACAGCTCCAGCTGACGGTTGCACTCTGTCACTAGGCCAAAGGAAGCAAATTGAACTGCCTGGAGTTGCTACAATTAGACATTAATCTCTGCCTTGATGCTGATTAACTCCTTAATGCCACACTGCCTACCGAACAATTTGTTACTCAGCTGTAAACATGGATCTCTAACAGCTTATTGCCCCTCCTGCAAGCATGACAGCAGTGATTCTTTTTCCCGAATAGACAGCTTTTGGTGTGGACTTGGCAGAAATGGTACCATCTCCTCACCCCAGGACTAGCACAGAGCTGGTTGGGGCAGAGGCAGCAGTTGAAGATGTCTGCTCCAGGAGAAGGGATGCATCCAAGAGAGATGGAGATCTCTGCCATGGTTCTTAAGTGCATTTAGAAGCAAGGTGGTGGCTGCCAGCATACTGACAGCGTTTGTTCACGTTTGCTTTGTGCCTTCGGGAGGCCTGAAGCCGATTCTCTACGCAACAGATAATCGAAATGCAGTTATAATGTGGTTAAGATTTTCAGTAGCTGAACAGGAGCCAGAATGTATCTGCACAAGCTAAAATTACACATGATTAATGTTGGTCTTGCATTGTTTGGAAAGGAATCACTTAGGTAACCACTTTATCCCTAACTCAGAGAGCATGATATGTCAAGTATTTTTGCTCATTATTCTAATGTCTGTAATTTCGCAACCTTTCAGTATATTTATGCCTGCAGTTTTCTCATAAATATTCTCCTCTCACTCTTCAATACTGGTCAGAAAGATAGTGATCTTGAAAAGACACAGGTAATGAAGTAGTGCATTGTCAGAATGAAGCACACAGATTCAGATCAGTAAACCCCTGTTCGGCTGCTGTCTATTCCTGAAGGTTTCTAAATACCGCAAGTGCCTTGCTTTTTGACAGGCACCAGCAGGCAGAGTAGTCACAAGCCCATGGGAACCCTAGGTTCAGCTGCTTCCCACAAAGACATGGCTATAGCCCTTTCTCTCACATTGAGTCTCATGGCTTCACAGCCCACAGATCTACAGAGGTAGTACAGTTCTGCAGTACGATGATGAAGATGCTCACGTGGCAGAGAAGGGAGAATACATGGGGAACTGGGTTACAGCCACCTCTGTCCATGAGCGTGAGCACACACATACACATTCATGGCTATATAACAGTTCTTAAATGTATAACTACTACTTTGAGAAAAGGCAGAATCTTAGGTCTTCCCTTGGGTAAGGCATGCTAATCTCTGAGCTCAGGGGAGTGATCCCTTCCATCTCTTGCTTTGCTCTTTTACTTACCTTTTCCTCTGCAGTGCCCCCCACCTCAGGAGGGAGCGTGAGTGCCACCTGACAGAGGGGAGCAGTGGAGGCTCCAGGGTTTGAGCTACCCCAGGCAGCGCGGGCAATTGCACGTGGCTTCCCGCCTTGGGATCCAGCAGCACACCTCCTTTCTGAATGAATAATTGTAAGGAGTTAACGACTCCCTCAGTGTCAAAATTACCACTGCTTACTTTAGGAAGCTTTTGGTGTTTGTGTTAATGGAGATGTTAAATTATAGGTCCTACATGGATAAAAATTAGTTTCTAAGCCCTGAAGAGTATCTAGCACTCCAACTAAGGTAATTTTTAAGAACTGCTCTTGCCTTCAAACATTTCCCATCTTGCATCCTTAAAAGCATATCTGTCCTTCATTGATTTACCCAAAGTGACTTCCCATGGTAACACAGGGTGTGAATGGCAGACAAAACAATGAACTTTTCTTTGTCTAGGTCTCCTGAGGCCAAGGATGGTTAGCTGCCTGTATCTCTCTTCTCATAATTTTCTGACAGAAAAATATGTGCTTCAAGATCATGAGACCTCTTGCTGAGGACATTGCTGGGGGTTTAGGAGGCACTGCACTGCAGTCAGGAAGCACCAGGTGCTGAGGAGCAAGCACGGGGAGCACCTCATTGTCCACATGCCTGGCAAGGAGTTTGGCTGTACTGGGGAGCTCAGACTTTTTGATTGTGCTCTCTTCAAGACTAAGTATTTTGATTTTTACTTTTGTTATTTCACCTTAGCAAAACTGAATTACGTAAGCCGCTTTTCTTCCTCTGCTAATTAACGCAGCCAGTACTCCTTTGAGCATGACACCCTGCCAGCACCTAATGCCACGCTGCTCATTAGCAGCATCAGTCTGGCCACATCACTATTTGTGTGTTTGTTCTCTTAAAAGTCACCCTCCCACGCACACACACTCACATGCAGCATGTTCTGCATCAGCAAGTTTGGAAAATTGAACCTTCCCTTCTCTAATCTGCTGAATAAAAGTGTTTGTGGAATGTGTACCTTCCTCTACCCCCAAGATCTTAATAGCCCTAAATGTGCAGACAGTGTCATTGTAATGCGACATAAAAGAGGGAAACGATGTTCTCACCTGTTGCAAATATGTGCAAACCTTGTAAACAACACAGACATGTGCCCACCAAGTGGCATATGATGACAGGACTTGGCCAGTCCATTAAATGATTCACTGTAACAACTTGAAGCCAGAATTGAGAAACTGAGCTTTGGTTTCAGTCTAAGGGTCTAGTACTTTTGAGCAGGATCCCACACTGGAAAATGTGTCAGAGAATATACAGATGAGGAGGTTTCTATATGTTTCTCTGTCTAAACAGTTGGCCGATATATCACTCTATGTGTGGTACTTCTGGGCTGAATCAGCTGAGGTTTTGCTGTGGGCTTGAGTGTGGGCAACATGAGACCAAATTTAAACATATTACTCACAATAGCTCTGTTTGCAGGTTTTAGCCCTCTGGGAACTTTCAGCCTTCTTGCTTACACTGTTCACATTCAAAAAACCCTCAGGTCATGGGACCTGTAGTTGGGCATAGGCAGTGAAAAACATCTGCTACCACAGGAAGCAGAGAAGCCAACACTGTTGCTACATTTCTTCATCCCTTCCTGTATATGATAAGAAATATTTTGTTTACATACAAAGAATCAATGTTGTCTTATAGAGCTATGAAATCTGAACTGTCTATGAAATTTACTGCTTAAATTCAAACTCATCGTACCATTGAGTGTTCTAGGTCCCTTATTAAAATCCCAGTGTAAGCTTTTTTGGGCATATGTCCATGGAAAAAGGGTAAAACTTTCTACTAGAGCAGGTCAATGTAATATTTAGAGCTTCCAATACAGTTAAAGTGCAGGTGGCCCTTATTTTATATAGACATGTTCTACATAAATTGTATCAAAGGAGGTGGGTTTCTCAAAGGATCTAAAGGGAACTGGGAGCTCAATAGTCATAAAAATTAATAAGAATGGGAATCATTTGCAAATCTCTGTTTAAAAATCCATCTTATTTTCAAAAAAAATTTTTCTTCTCTTATGTCAAGTGGTAAATTAGATCAGTTCCAAAATAAGCAAATGAACAAGAGACATACAAAAGTCTGTGAGACTGAATTTCAGCCTTATCCGTGTGAAATGCTGCATCCTTACTTCAAATTCTTGAGCCAACATTGCTTTGATTTAATGCCAAAAGGGACACAAGACAGTTTGATAATGACTGTCTACTGGAAACAATCTACAGTTTGATAGTGACTGCCTACTTCTAAGAAATTTTCCACGTTTTCAACTAAATTTAGTAATTGCTGGGGCTGGGGGTGTTAAAAGGCTCTCTAAGACCATCAGACCATCTGTGCTGATGTTGACAGCTCTTCCTTCAGAAAAACAGCACACCTTTTTAGCCACAAGGTTTAACTGGCTCTGCCTACTGAGGAAACTAACAAAGAGCACGTGCTTATAGTTCTCCAGGTAATCCCTAGCAGGGATTACCTCCTCACTACAAAAATTAATGTCTAGAAATTAAGTAAAGAGAGGTCAATGTAGCTGCTAATAACAGAGAAAGCTAAGGTTGCTTTCTAAGTCAAACAAACAAGAAAAGTATAACTTCAAAAACCAACCAGCTACCACATCAAAAACTAAGTTGTGGTCAGCAACTGAGTTTTGCGTGGGAGGACTCACTGATCAAATTTTAAAGTTGTTATAGCCTTACACAACAAATTATTATTTGTACTACATAATAAATAACCTCTTACTTGCAAAATGATGTTAAAAGAGTGGTGTCCTTCCTCCTCGACACAGAAAGGCTCAGGGTCCTGTCATGGTTTGCACAAGCAAATCAATAGGTGAAAATACCTGAGTGAAATGCCCAAAGCAGATCACCAATACATCAAGGTTTACTTTAGAAGCTATTATTCTGGCTGTTGTGTTCAATCTGAGAAAGCAGACTACCTTTTCTAGAGCAGTTTGAAAAGGGTAAGATCCTTGAGATTCTCGTGAGATACTTTTAAGAGAGCCATTGAAGATCCAAACACTTTTCTACCTGGGAGATAAGCTTGCCTGGTAAAGGAGGATTAATAAACATGAATCCTTTGTGCTGCCTTCTGATTAAGACCCACACCCATCCATGGCTAATTATTGTTTACTTGGATTTGTTTAGGATAAACTCTGAAGAACTCTAGGGCATGACAATCTGCAGCTGAACTTGTGACAGTCTTCCTGGTGAAAAGGCATGGCTCCTAAACACTATATTTTGACTATTTTTTCCATAAAAGAAAAATCTACACAAAATGGAATAGTTGCGTAGGTGCTCTATTAGATCTGCAGAAAGTTTGCTTATAAGCTTGTTTAATAACAAATTTGCACATGAAGGTTGGTTGTACAGATATCAGGTGATAATAGTGCCAGTAAGTACTGGTAGCCTTTCTGAATACTGCATTTAATTCTTCACCTCGTGTGCTCTTTCCCCTACTTATTGCGATATGCATGGCAGGATGGACTGAGGGATTTGTTGATTTGTTTTTTTTTTTTGGCAGCGTGGATGGAAAACTCCAGCCATGTAACTAGAATGAATCTTTTCTCTAAGAGATCTGCATGGTAAAAGTTAAGCTTAATGAGGTGGAAAGCAAAGAACTGAAGTAAAGAGCTCCTGTACTGCAGCCTGAGCTCAGACTAGTGATAGGACGAGGGGTAATGGTTTCAAACTGAAAGAAGGAAGATTTAGATTACACATTAGGAAGAAGTTTTTCATTACAAGGGTGGCGAGACACTGGAACAGGTTGCCCAAAGAAGCTGTGCCTGCCCCCTCCCTGGCAGTGTTCCAGGCCAGGTTGGATGGGGCTTTGAGCATCCTGATCTAGTGGAAGGTGCCCCTGCCCATGGCAGGGGGGTTGGACTCAATGATCTTCAAGGTCCGTTCCAACCTAAACCATTCTATGATTGCCCAGAGAGACTGTGGCTGCAGGTTTAACTTCAGTTAAATTATGGAGCTTTGACTGCAGAAGGTAGGATCACATCATCTCTTGAGGAAGAGATGTCAATGAACCACTTTATGGGTTCACTGGGCTAGAAAAGCAGATACAAACCCAGCACTTGAACTGCCTTCCATAAAATGTAGTCAGAGGGGATCTTACCATTCACTTTCACTGGGAGCAGGCTTACAATAAGCTACAGGGACTACAAATACAGGAAATTTTGCATGCTAACACACAGGGGTTAGCACCACTGTGCTTCCTGGCAGCCAGGTTGAAGTAGGTTTCCTTGCCTGGTTGTTGGAGAGCACTGTAGAGATGGCTCTGCTGGCTTCCAGCAATGTCACTGTCTCTCAGGGATTCAAGCCTAGGGATTCAAGCACAGACACTAATACCATCCAGCTGTAATGGACAGGGTATAAATTGCAAGGAGCATAGGCAACTATGGTGTAATTACAGTCAGTACCTGCTCAATATAATTTGATTTATTTATTTTCTAATATCATCTTCTTTAAAAAAAAAAAAAAAAAAGTATTTTTTTCAATAATTCCAGAAAACATTAACTGGGAGGACTGGGAAAGAAAGAGTCTGAAAGGAATTACCGAAATCTAGAGCCTGATTCGCCCCCATTTTGTGCCTGGTGTCCTCAGTTGCCCAAGAGCAGCACGAGTATTAAACATATACTCATATTACAATAGAAAATGTCAATACTACCAGTGTCAGCGTCAGTAAAGTCTTACATTTTGACCCATGAACACAGGACAAGTCCATGACTTGTTAAAATTTTCCCAACCAAGCCACTGAAACCAAACCTTTTCAGCTCTTGCTTTCTTTTACAGACTTTCTGTGCCCAAGTTCTGTCAGACGCTAACGACAGAACCCCTTCCCTGCAGAATGAGTGAAGCCATCCCTGCTTCTTGGCAGTCCCTGGTCCCTAGAGGGTCATCCTCACTTTGTTCCAGGAGAGGAGATCCTTGGTTTATACAGGCTTCTCTGGGTCAGGAAGTTTCAACAAAGCATTGGTTCATATAGGTCAGATCTGTATGGAAGCTCAGTTTCAAGCTGACCACTACTCAGCAGTCCAGAAAATAAACACAAAAACTGTGAAGGCAGAGCAGCATTTTCTTTTCACCTTGAGATAATCCAGGGATTAGAATAGGCAAAGGCGGTTTGCTTAGATTTTTTTATTCTATTAATCCTTCAAAAGAGTAAGCATTTAAAGAGTTGGAAAAGTGGTCTCATTCTTCTGACAGATAAACTATGAAGGCTGATTTCGGCAGTATTGACATTTTGTTTATTAAAAATAACATTTAAGGTTGTGTCATGCAAGAGGGAATACTAGTGGCAAGTCCCTTACAGTCTTAAAATCTGAAATTATTGAAATTGATACACAAATCAAGAGAAAGTGAGATAGACACATAGGCCAGTTAACCTCTCTTAGGTGTCCACACCAAAGTTGCTCAGGCTGGGCTTATCTTCTCCTCAGGGGAGGAGCACACAAGGAGGTGATATTCCTCAGACTCTGCTGACTATAGAAGTATTGACTGTCAAAGGAGGCTACACTGCATTTGTCTAAATTTTTTTCTCCACCGTTTCAAAGGTCTATTCTTAACTTTCCTTATTTTCATGTTTCTTCACACTTATTTTACATGAAATGCACTCAAGTGTCACGGTGGAAGACACAATCGTGCTTTTGTTTACCAAGAGGTACACTGTAAGAAGCAACAATGCAAGCTTCCCCAACACTGCCTTATTAATGTGTTTCAACTCTTGATTTAAGAAAGGAGAAAGGTTAGTTCAGTTCAATCAATCCTTCCTGATGATGGTGCCAACCAACTAACTCCATTTGCTTTTTGGGACTAATAGAAAATAATTTTAATTTTGGCTCTCTGCTTCAAAGGAGAATTTGTCTTAAAATGATAGATTCCCAAACCCAAATACAGATCTGTTGTACTCAATGTATGATTTGGAATATTAATATAGACAAATGGTCTTAGTTTTGGTTGGTCATTTTAGGTTATCTGTTGTGTGTACTGAGAAAGCCAGAAGATCCTGAGCTCCTGCAGTTATCTTACACATCCACTTGAAAATATCTTGATATTTTGTGTGCTGTTGTATCTTTATTTTTCCCCAGGGTGCAATGGATTTTTCCTTTGAAACCAAAGAAAACATTAACGGAGAGTTAGCTCATTCAGGCTACACTGAAGTGCTTTATATTGTCACTTTGTAAGGATGTTTCTAAATAAGGGCTGTGCGATTTTGAAGGAAGCAGTTAGAGAATTGTGTAGTTTGAAATAATAAATCACATACACATGCTCCTAAAGAAGGACTCGCCAAAGACCTTGATGAAAACATGGTCGGACCCAGCTAGAGAAGCTATCAGAGATGTGCTTTGTATTGCGAGGATAGGGGCCCTCTTCTGGGTCCAGTGACAGCAGAGAAAGTGATTCCTAGCTATATTTTTCTTCCACAGCTCTTCTGTTGACACCACAATTGAAGAAGCATTTTCTAATTCATGTCACTCTTAATCAATAAAACTAAATAGCGTAAATTGAAGGAGAGATTTGGTGGAAAAAAAGTTTGAAATAATCTAACTGACTGTGTCTGAAATAAGTTAGAGAGCATTAACACAAGTCACTCTGCAGGCAGATCAGTGAGGTATAAACTATGGCAGGAGGCAGTGACAGCTAGCAAAGGGAGTAGTAAGAAATTAAAGCAGAAGAAGATCCTTCTCTGTAGCTTTGAAAGGGTGTCACAGCTATTGCCAGTTCTGGGAAAGTAAGAGCTCTAATCACATCTCATTTTTATGACACAAAACTAACCTTTCTAATATTGACGAATGAGAAGACTTGAGAATCAAACAGCTTCTGATATGAACAAAAATCCTTATGGCTCAAGCAATCTCAATTTAGAACAGGGATTTCTGAATGTCTGGGCTGAAATACAGTTGAGGTTGATTTATGTTTAAAAAGAAACAACAGTGCTTCGAGAGACAGTCACATGATACCTGGGGTAAAGGACAAACTTTCAGTTGGTTACTTTTGCATTCCAACCTGGAGGCTCCCTGATAAAGGGCTTTGCCTTCCAAGGTAAAGACTAATCTGTGCCACAGCTCACATACAACCTAAAACAAATGTATCACTCTTTGCACAGTCTCTCGTTAGTGAAATTCCAGGTTTACACACATACTCGCTCAAAAACTGTGTTTCATGCGTTGGTTTGCTTGTTTATTTACCAGTCTTATCAAATCCTGTGATTGATACAGCCCCACCATTCATTATTTCCTGTTTTACTGACAGGGAACAGGAAAATTTGCATAACACTTGCTATGGGATATTAAATTCTCATAAATCTGTTCAAAGTTAAAAGAAAAATTGATTAAGAGAATCCATTCCTTACATCTGCATATGTTTCTTAAATTGATAACAAATTTCAAAGCTTCTAATTCTGCCAGAAGCCCTAAAATCTATTAAAGCTACTGTTCTTCTGAAAGCTGTTGCCTGGATGCTGTTAGTCTCTGTGTTCACGTTCACACATACACAAACATTAGAGCCTTGCTTTTGTTTAATACAGGTAAGAGTAATACCTGGGGGAAAACAAATCAGAGTAAATACAATACTGGTCATTTAATAAGGCTGCCTCTGCTACCTGGCACCTCTGGCTGTGAAGCCAGGGATTTTTCCTGTGCATACACTGGTATCTGTTGTATAGGCCAGTCTCTGACCTGGACGATGATGACCCTAGTGTTTTCCTGGCTTTGTAAAAGATTTGTTAGGCTGCTTTGTTTAGTGCTTTCTCCAAGCCAAACCCTGCCAAGCCTGAACCAACACCCTTATGATTCATCGTCCCCCCATGCAACAGCAACGTGCTGCTCAGTTACCAGAACAAACTGGCAACTTCCGAGACACTCGAGGTAATCACTGCTGTGCCATAAACTGGGAGGAGAATGACAATGCTAGCACTGCTAATACAACAGCGATAGTTATCCTGGGGTCCCTGGGGCACTGCAGTAAACCTAGTACCAGCATCACTGCTGCTGATCACAGAGGAGTAAGCTTCAACCTCTCTGACACACAAAGCTTGAACTTTCAACCAGGCCTGCAAAAAAAAATCATGCTGATTTCTGCTAGAACATGTGCAACTCCCGAACAGTTTGCAGGCTGCTTTGAGTCAGCAACAAAAGTTATTGAAAATCTCCTGAGTATACTGAATGTGCTTCTAATGAAGTTATTTTGTGCTGTCACAGTTGCTCTTTCTCTAAAACATGGGAAAGGACACAAAGGACAGTATTGCTTCACCTGCTTCATTCACCGTGGTGTCTCATGTAAGCAAATTGAGATTTGGGGACACAGAGGAGTAAGAGGGAAGGAAAGCAGCTTCTTCATTTCTTTTCAGATCAGGGTGTTGCCTTGGGCGTTGTCTTTGAGGAGTGACTGCGTTGGCATCCTGAGGAACAACAGGCTCAGACTGTTTGCCAGCTTTAGCAATCAATCACAGCTAAATGCAAAACCATCCACTGTTTCAGTGTACCTTTCAAATATTCATCCTCCCAACAGCTCTATGAGATGCTGTTATCTGTATTTTACATAGAAACAGATGCTCAGAGGAGGTAAGTGGCACTGGAGGATTACAGCACTCTGTTCCTACACTCACTGTATTATTGGCCATGCTTTTCTATTCATCCCTTGTGTCCACATGTGTAGGCAAAATTGAGGTTCGCGCTCACTAAAATGACACCTAAGCTCAACCCCCTGTAGGTTCCCTTCCCTCCCAAACCCTCACACATAACAAAGAGCTCAAAGATGACAACTTTTCTGAAGAAATTTATAACATTGAAAGCCCAGTTTGTAAATGGGCTCATGCAGCCCACCAAAATCCTTCCCCGCAGTACTCCCACATGGATCACTAGCTGCAGCAATAGCAAGATGTAACTGAAAAATAACATTGAGAGCAATCAATTGTGGTACTTGAAATACTGGCATTTCACATCAGGATTAGCAGCCATTTCAAGATCTTCTTGAGCTGCTTCTTCACTGAAATGTTTTCCATTAAAAAAGGCTCTCAGTGTGGCCTCCTCCACACTACTTGCTCCTTCTGTAGTTCATTTATTGACCTGATCAGTCACGGTCACTCTGCATTTACCAGGAAAAAAGAAAAAAATAAGGTAACCCTGATGTTTTTTTCATTTCTGTGTGGCTTCAGCGTTTTCTTTCCCTAGGATATGTAGGGAAAGCCACCTTTGGGCTATGGAAGGATGAGCTGTCCTGAATTTTTGCTATAAGAAGACTTCAAGCATAATCAGATAAGAGTGGATAAAAATGTGGGTTAATATCAACTCGTTGAAGTGGAGTGCAAACTCTTGTCTTGAACATGTGCATTTGTCCTTTGCCCCCACCTCTTTCTTGATTAATGGTGGAAAGATTTCCAATTAGTGCAGCTGCTGATCGCTCAGTCAACCTTTTAGTCCAGGGTAGCTTGAAGAAACTTTAACACTAATAACTCCTGAAGTGCTATGAGCAAAAAGCTTTGTGTCTTTTATGTGAGAGGTGGCTGCTTGTTTGTGCTATAGTAATAGCTCTTACCAAATCAGTAACATTTCAGCCTAAATGATTTGCTAATTATACAATTAATAGTCTTCCCTCTGCTTGTAATCCATCTTGTACTACACAGGGAGCAAAGGAAATGTCACAGATGCCACCCTGGATTGAAGCAGAAGCCAATACTTTACAACACATTACCTTCAGCAATAGCAACCATGTTGGTCATAAACTGGTTGCAACATCTCCCATCGTGAAGAAAGAGGCAGGCTCTGATTCAGCTTTGTCTCTGGGTCCAGCTGTGCGTCCACTGCAGCCTTGTCCCAAGATTTTTCCTCAGGTAGGTCTAAGGAGACCGATGTGCCAGGTGCTCGATGGCTCAAGGCGAGCGGTGCAGCCTGTGCCTGGGTCTCAGTCCAAACGTGGCTTCGCTTTCAGGCAGCATCTGGCCTAGCCAATAGGCTGAAGGCCCAGTTACAGAGCTTGAGGTTTGGTACTCCCTCTTCAAATGGACAGGGCATTCACAATGCCCACCAGAATGGACATTTCTGCTACCTTCTCATTTCGTTATATCCAACTGCAGGAATACATCTCTTTTCATTTATTTACATTTCTTTTCCCCTGTAAAGTTCCTTAATAACTCCTAGTTATTCACCGGAATCAAAACTTTCATAAAACTCATCCCCAAAATTTTCATTTATTGACAGTGGTCAGTGAAGAAATTTCTTTTCTGCAATTTATGTTTTAATATTAAATATTATGTTATTTTTACCTGTTGTGAAATAGATTTTAAAAATCTAAAGGAAAAGTTATTTAAAACCATAACCTAAGGATTTACTAAGGTTGTTTTCTTAAGGTTAATGTTCTTTTGTTTTGACAAGATTAAAGAATTAATCTCATTAAGCACTGTTTTTGTTGTTTCACATGAATAGAAATACTATCAAAATAAAGTGCCTAAGTCTGCAAATGGAGTGTTACAGTCTGTTCTAATCATTTTGGGGTGAAAGTCTTTATTAAACCAAACTGGTTCATAAAAATTGCTTTGATTTTTTTTAATCAAATCTGCTTTTTCCAGTGGGAAAGGTTTCTATATGAAAATTTTTTGCAATTTCCATTTTAATGGCTACCCAGGCTCCTACCAGCTACAAAAGCAAACAAGAAAACTGCGGTGTACGGAAACAGAAACAGGCTGGTAAAAGGTTCAATATAAGCCCATAAATCTCTAATTATATAAATTATATTTGTTGTTAATAATACATTCTGCTAGTCACAGATGACAGAACAAGGACTATTAAAGTTAAAAGGAAACTCTTTATTACGCAGATGAAGGGAGAAACATCCTTTTAACATACTATTGGAAATATTCAATTATTGTCATTACGATGGGCAAAGTTGTTGTTTTAAATTACCCTCATGAGGGTATGGTCTTTCCTTAATTTATAACCACATGAAAAGAACGGACAGCTGCAGAGTTGTGAAACCCTCCTCCTTCCACCCGTGAATGAGGAGGAGGAGGGATCGTCAGATCAGGATCTGTGTTATGGGCAAGTGACGTTTCCTTCATGGTTGCAACCTGCTGACCAAGTAACCCATCAGAGGAGGACTACCTATTCAGATGTGGTAAACCAGAGCTTTTTTAGCAGTTACCTACACCTTTCTTCATCATTAAAGTAGGTGCTGCTGACCTCCATCATAAATCAAATATCCTGGTTTTGTCTGTGCCATTTGGTATTCAGAGCAGTTTACCAGTCATTTAAAGCCACCAGGAAATTTTTATTGACAAGCATTTGGAGATGAAAATATGGGTCTTACACATTTTGAATTTGAATCAGAAGTTGAAAACATCTTAAAAATCTGTATACAAACCTGCAGTGGCTTATGAAACGGTTCCTGAAACTTAAGCAAGACAATATTTTAAAATCCTATTAGTTATACGTTTTGATGTTCCACCATTCAAAAGGTCATGAGATTACTGAAGAGCTTTGGCTTCTCGGTGCAATTTCTAGGTCATCTACGTGAGGTAGGGGTAAACAGAGGAGTCCTACTGGAGAAGACACTGTCTAACATCTAGATATGGTCAGGGAAATAAATTAGAGAAAAGGACATCCCTTGCTGACACGTTTAGCCTAGCATTTCACTCTAGACAAATTACAGTGGGCTGACAACAGAAATAACATCCGGGCTGAAGCACTGCAGAGTTTGCATCCTGCTGCCTTGCTGCCTCATCTCAGTTTCCCCTCTCCTTCCATTCCCACCACATCTCCATTCCACTCACTGTCCATTTTTCCTTGTGGCTTTAAATACACTGTCAGTGAGTCTGCAAGAGAAAAATAATTAGGCGACAGGGCTGGGAAGCGGCTGGTGGTGACATCAAGTAGTTTCTCCAGATTGCTGCCTGCTACTGACCTACGCAGAATGGTCCTTCTTGGCCTCCTCTCCTTGTTTGCAGGGTGTTTGCAATCTCTATTGGGAAGGGTACAACTGTTAATTGGAAATTAGGGCAAGAGGGTGGAGGCTCCTAAAACATAATTATAAATCACCATGCTATGTCCCAGCACTGCCATGGGAAAGCAGCTTGTAACTTTAATTTCAGTGCTGTGATGGCTTCTCTGCCAACTGTCTCACCACCCTCGAGCGATTGCAGAGGAGCTGCTCCCCAGCACCAAGTGTTGGATGACTGCACTGCCTGTGCCTCCTGCCTCTTTGCCGAGGAGGTTTGGAGAAACCCAGCCCTAGCCTGAGGGGTATTTTCTGCCCAAGAACTGATACTGAATGTCTCATCGCCAGCGTCTTGGCCCAGGTTTTTCTGCCAATTCAGCTCCTCAGGACTGTGCAGTGTATTTCTTAATCTGTTATGACAGCAGAAATACACTGGCTGCCCTAAAGCTGGAACAGGAGCTTTCTGTTGCCCAGATCAACTGTTTCACACTGAGCTTAATTTTCGTGCGGGTAGATATTCTAGATACCTACTATTTGCATCTATACAGACTTTTGGCAGTCCCAAAGCCTGATGGGAATAGGTATTTGAGGGGTATCAATTAATATTATTTGCTTACAAGAGGTGGATTATAGCACTAGCTATCAGAGCCATGAGGGAAGAAGGAAGTGTAATGATAAAGCTCTGTAAGACGGAAATAAGCACTCCCTTTTCAAATGGCCCCTGCACGTTAGTTCATTCATTTTCTTTATTGCTAGGCCAGCCTACATCTTCATTTTATCAACACAGATTAAATGAAGCTTCCTAATGTAAGGAAACTAAAACATCTGTAGAGATGTAGTGAGGCCCAAATCACATTTTTAGTGGCAGGAGTGTATGGCAGCAGCACAGTAATTGTTTGGCATTTGTCTACAGTGCCTCCATGCCTTCAAAATGCTTTTCATAGGCTGTCAACAAGCCTTTATGTTTCTGTTTGACTTGGCAGGGACTCTCAAAACCGGGCGAGTAAGTGAGGAGGAGCCCATGTACAAGCCCAGTCATCTGTAATTTGGCTTAGTCTTCTGTGATCTCTCATCTGATAACCTTCAAAGCTGTGCCTTTCGCTGCATTTCACTCCCTGTTTGTACCTTATCGCTAGCGACTTGAAAGAAAGAATTGCTTTGGATTACACTAGCTTTACATTAGCTATACTATTGTTTCTAGTAGCAAAACAGCTACTATATTTACAATAGCAGAACCAAACCAGTTCTGGGGCAAATAGATTATTCACTAAAAAGCAAATCAAATCTCAGCTTGACTTTAAACTCTCAGGTTTGCCATTTGTGAATATTTTCATGCACTATAAAATAAAACCAAAACAACTAAAATGTTGTAACTGTATAATTTTGAAATAAAGTTTAAATATTTCATTTCAAAAATTTATTATTCTAAAATCTGAAAAAAAATATACTGGGAAAAGGAAGCTGAAATAAATATTTTGGTTTTGGCTGAAGTTCATGAAAGTAGCCAAATAAAAAGAAACCAAAAAATACCCCAAAGAATCAATAATTTAGGCAAACTTAATATCAAAATTCTGGATTTTTTTACACAGTAAGATACGAATAAACACAGCTCAGACAGGAGCTGTTTTGATGACACGAGATTGCTGAATATCAATCCCTATTTCCAACATTAATCCAAGCTAGTACCCCACCTGTAGCAATGTTTAATACATTAGAACAAAGCATCCTTTCCCAAAACATGCACTGTATATGGTCTGTGTAATAGTCTATATAAGATATATATAGGAGGTGATAAGCTGCTATGATGCCTGAAGCCATCTTTCCTCCTCAGAGCTATTTTGGTTTGATTGCTTCGTATTAGTTACTCTCTTGTTGCAGGTTCCAGAGCAATCTTTGAGTTGTATCACTAGGAGGAGGTGGAAATGTATGTGGAGAAGAAACCCTCACGCTTTCTTTGAACATTTAGAGGACTCATTCCTGCAAGCACCAGGTTCCCAAGAGCCCTCAGAGCTTGGGAGGTGAAGGCAGAACATGTCATTTCAAGTCCACCACTGCAAAAAGTGTTTTAGCAACCAGTTATTGTGTCCTTATTTGTCTTGACTGCACCGATAGAGAACTGAAGAAGTTTGCTATCACCGCGTTCTTGACTTTTTTTTTCTGCAATGCTCCCTCATGCTGGCCTAGGTGCTGTTTAAGCATGCACTGCCACAGAGACGAGCAAGGCTTCCCTCCAGCCTGCTCACACAGACCATCTGAGGGGTGCTCCCATCTGGCTGCTGTGCAGCCAGCTCAGAATAATTGTGCTCTAGGCTGTGAAAGAGAAAGGAGGGACCTGAAGGATGCCCAGGACACTACCAGGGATGACAGTAATTATCCAGAGTGGCAATCATGTAAAGTGAGGCAGTGTGCTGCTTTGGGAAGGATGTGTTGAAGGGAATGGAGCAGACAAAATGCAAGTTCTTTCAGTTAGAACAAGAAGTTGTGCTGGAGGAAAGCTCAGAGGCAATGATGCTGCCCCAGGGAGAGGTCTGGGTATAGGCATAGGCAGTGCCAGAGGGAAAGGTAGTCTTGTCATCCAGCTAGTGATAAATGTTGTATGGAAATCAGAGGTCAACTCTCAGATGGTATTTCAGATCAGCCTCCTGTGGAAGATAGATGGCAAAGCAGAGCTGGAATCAGATAATGAATGAGATGGTAAGAAATGTTCTGATAGCCAGGGACAGCAGGTCCTCACCTATGCTGTGACTCAGGGCAAAGTTTCAGCTCTTTGTACTCATCCTCCTGTTACTAATTCAAAGAGTATTTCTTGGTGTCAAAGCACCAGGCCTAACAATTATGAAGATAAATAGGTGCGTCTGTTCCCTCCCTTTTTCCATGTATTATACATGGGATTATCTTAAGGAAGGTTTTAAAACTTGACACAGTGAATTTTTGATTTTACAATAATATTTTTCTGTCTTGGGCTAACCACTGTGAGTCGCCAAGTCTCCAACCTTCATCTACCCCCCCCCCCCCCCCCCCAAACCTCTCAGCTGAATAAAATGGCAGTTTCAGCTTGCTAGAAACTTGTTTGGGACTGTAGGCTAAAACTGAGGGAAACTTTCCACTCAGGCGTGTAACTACCCCGTCCTGGCATGAAGGCACCAGCTGTATCACACAAGGGCCAAATGAGTCCTTCAGGCTTCCCCCCTAACTCCCCTCCCTGGGCACAGTAGGAGGCAGGGGCGATGGGCAGCTCCTTCTTCTGTGTACTGGAGGACTCGAAACCAGTGCCCAGGAGATTTGTTGATGTTAGTGAAAAGCCTCAAGGCAGCAGAGAGTATACACTCATATGGCGGGAAGGGGTGTCACAAAGGTAATTTGGCTGCTAATCACCCCAAACCATTTTACTGTCAGGACTGCAAGTAGATTTTGGGGTACCGTTTTTGCACTAGACTAGGTTTTTCTCTTGAACGTTAGTTCTTGTTTCTTTCTTCTTTTGAGGGTTAATTCTAAAGTAGCCTGAGAAAATATTCCATTCTTCTTATTTGCCTAATGTCAGCAAGATTTTATTGCTTCAAACCCTTTTATTTAAGACGCAAAATGGGAGGGTTATGGGATAAAAGCCTAGTTGTATTAATATTTCATATAAGCTTCAAATATGAGCATGACAGGCATGGGTGTGCTTGTCAGGACAGGGTGTGGTAAAATTGGGACAGCTTACCAAAAAGCAGCAATGCTTTACAGAAGTGAGGTGAGAAGATTTCCATATGGGAGAAAAAAAGAATGGAAAACTGAAATAACAGTGCAAACCCAAATGTCTTACATAACTTTGGTCCGTTCTCACTCGTGTTGAGGTCAACTATAGACTAATTGGTGATACAAAGTATGTGGATATGTAGAATGTCTTTATGTAATACTTTTCCTTTACTGTTTTTCTGGTTTGCATTTTACTTATTTGTTTGACCTTTTGCTAAGGACAAGGCTCTAGGGCACTAGTTACTTTGTAAGAACTGCGGAGCTGGACATGTAACCCAGGTCTACAGTCAATAGTTGAGTGAATCTTCTTCTTTTGGGTTTACACTATTCTGTAAAAAAGCCTATAGGCAACATCTCTCTCTGTTCAAACTGCGTTTGAACAATCAAGGGCTAATTAAAGTGCTTTATGATGGGTTCTCCATGGATACCTAATATAATTTATTTTCAGTATGATACAACCATTAGAGTAGGTTTTCACAAAACTGTTTTTACACAAAAACAGATGGCTTAGGCAAACAGTGGCACAAGTAAAAGGATGTGTCATAAAAGTAATCCAAGAGAGGGCAGTTTGATCTACTCTCACCACATTTATAATAAACAGTGAAACTATTTTGAAAGTTGTTCCTGTAAATTCTCCTCGCACCACATAGTCACATGCAAAATTCTACGATGCGTCCACTTTTTCACCTTCATCATGGAAAATGAAAAAGAAAATTTAAAACATTTACTGCAACACTTTTTATACAGGAAACCTGTGGAACTACCCAGTGTGCATAAATGGATATACGAAAGTCACTTAAGGAACCATCTGTGTAAACAGCTCTGATGACTCAGTCAGAACCATCTGTACCTTTAAAATTATCCAGGTGCTTTTCTAGATTTGGCTCTTAGCACTGAAGAACCTTGCAGATAAAATTTGGGCATAGACATTATTATGCAGTTGCACCAGAGTAGCAATTTTTTCTTGAAACCAATATTTCTAGCAAAAGCAATATTTTGACAGTAAGGAACAGGGTAAAGTAAGATCCATGTGATTTTGTCTCTCTCTTTCCATATTATTAACTATACAGCAGTCTTTCAGTTCTCAGTTTTGAATTTCTGATATGACTCAGAAGTAACTCTTTGGTTGTTCAGTTCACCATTCTTCTAGCAAGATGGTTTGATTCCTGCTTTCCAACAGAGTGTACAAATGGGCCAATTCTGTTCTCTCTTATCACAAACTTGATTGTTCCATTCTTTTCTTAAATCTACTCATCTTCAGAGCACACAAATCCACTGAATATAGAAACGTGCAAGAAAATGTTCCAAGAAATTGAATTATAAGAAGTAATAGCTGTTGCATAATTGAGATGTGTCAAAAGGAAAGATGGATCTCTTTACTGCAACTGTGATGTGTATCTAAAAGAAATGTGATTTAATTATGATGTAGATTCTGCTAATCTTACACATATTGAATTGTCCTTTATTCTGGGAATGATCCTGTCTGCTGTAACTCTTGTTCCTTACCTTGTACAGATCAGTGTCCTACTCCAGAAGTAAACAGAGCTGCTGAAATCAATGAAGCATCCCATAGAGATACTATTGATTCTGAGCACGTAAAAAAAAAAAGCATTTGCCCTTCAAGGATGAAATGTCAGCCTCAAGAAAATCAATAAATGTTTTGCAAGTGATGTCAATGGGGTCAAAACTTCACTCAGAGCATTAGTTCATACAACAAAATATGCACAACTTTAATACACTTGCAAACTAGATTGCATTTGCATTATTGATTAAGCAGGCTGTATTTTAAGATCAAATAGCAGGTGCCTGAAAAAGAGAGAGTGAAATATGGACATATTGCAGAGAAAATTGAAAAGGCCAAAATGTCCACGTCATACAAGTTCTGGCAGAAACACCAGACATTAAATGGAACATATTAACTTACCAGTAGAAAGTTTTCATTATTTCTTTTGCTTCAGTTTGTACCTGTAGGTCTGCTTGACATTCCACTTGTTTTCAGCAGAATTTTTCCTTTGCTTTTCAGTAGTATAGTTGAATTAGATAAAATATATTTGTTGGAGGATGTTTCCTAATTCTTAATTTGACAGGAACAGCAGCACTGCCTTTGGCAGTCAGGTCTTTACTTCTGTTGCTGTAGCAGACCTAATGTTCACAAAAGCCAAATCTTGCAAACATCTGTTCTCTTCTGATCTCTCTTTAACATAGCCATTGGTCACAATGAAACTTTTAGTCTTTTATTATGCTGCTCTTAGTGGTTAAGTGCCCTTTTCTCTTATAGACAAGACTTGGGGCAAGAACCCTGCCAAACAAGATGCGGAAGTAAAGGGGTGTCTTCTCTTCCTCTGATTTCTAAAAATCCAAACTTTCTGATGCTGACTTAGCTCAAATTAATCTAACAATTTGGTTAGTTAATAACCTACTTGCCCTGTCTGTAGACTAATTTAACAATTTAGTTGATAACCTAGTTAGTTAGTAATCTAGTTGAGGCACATCCTGGCTTCTGGATTCAGCTTCCTTTTCTATCAGAACTGACTGCATTGTGTGTGCTGCTTTTGCCACATTCACCTGTTGCAGCAGTCACAGGGAACAGCACTGGGATTTGTACAAGAGTTTTATAGTTTTTCTCACTGTTTTTCTGCTGCAGGGCTTAGGATGTGTTTTCCTAGGGATCTGTGGTGAACTGGCCTTGCATGACTAGCAGCAAACTACCCTAAAGGTAGGCACTTCAGCTTTAGCTCCTGTGATGTTTCTGCTTGTTGGATACCTGCACAACCCCCTCCTTTTTTTAGAGAAAGCCTTTCCCTGTGGGACCCTGGGGCAGGGAGCCAGATTATGGTCCCTGCTGCTGTACTGGGGCCAGCAAAGATGCTTCACTCTTCCTCTCTCCCAGGAAGGGGGAAATGGCAGCAGGGAATGGGAACCAGGGCTGCAGAGCCACAGACACCAGCCCTGACACTGCTCTGTTGCCCTTAGGGAGGAGGACGAGGAAAAGAAGGAGGAGAGAGAGGAGGTGGTGAAGCTGCTGAGAGCAGCAAGGAAGAGGAGAGAGGATGGGGGATGATTGCTGGAGATTTTATTTTCTTTTTAATTATGCACTGCTCTCTCATCAAGGTTGGAGTCATGCTCCTAAACCTTGTTTTGTGCACCCTTCCCCACCTCCAGATGTTGGGTCAGTGTCCAGCTAATGTTAAAGAAACTGTAATTACAATCAGTGGTTGCTCAAATTCCCTTTTGCTTCCTCACGGGATTGCCACATCCATTGGAGCAAAAACATTAAGCAGGGCCACGCTGGCTTCCTATTCGGCGAGCACGGGTGTGTTACGCGCCATGCCAAAACGAGCTGTAGCACACTACAGCACAGAACTGTGCGTATAGTTACTTGACACCACATAGCCCATAAGCAGACAAAGTAAATCCACTATTCTCGTGTGCCTGTGAACAAGGCCTCAGGAGACAGCCAGAACAGGACTGAAGAATAATACAAGCTGTTGTGATGCCAGATGTGTAAGTTACTCTCCCCTCTCAAAATCCAGCCAGTGTACCTCGGTGCTCCAAGGAGGTGCCTGAGAAGAGGAGGCTTTGGGGGCTTCCACACTTCCCCATTCTTAGTAGAGAACAAATGCTGACTCATTTTTGAAACGACACATAGATACCATCATTTATTAGGTATAATAAGCATAACGAAAAAATTTATGATGATTTTTTTCCTGAACAGATAATATTACAGAAAGAATTGCAAGCCATTTTATATGAACTACTTTCTCAACTATATTTCATTTTAATTTCCTTCCAACTAGGAAACATCTTCTTAACGTAGTTGCAAGCTCTATTCCCTGTTGTATATACTCTCCCCACTGGTCTGATACATCTCAAGTTTATTGACCAAATTTAGAAAACACTCTGTAAAAGTGAATGGAGTTAACTGCTTCAAAAAAATGGGTTAAGTCCTGTGCTTTTTTTAATTTTAGCTACACAGAGGTTTTAATAAAAATTCTTTCTACCTCTCATTCTCTGCAGTAAAGCATATTTCGTGGGGCACTTTTCATAAAATATACATAGTTACAAAATTGCAGATGTGTTACAAGTTAATAATCCTCTGTAGCTAAGGATTTTGATGAGAATTGTTTTTCCACATAGCAAAATTATCATTTTTTCACTTAGGAGAAGAAATGCAACATTATAAATTTAGGATTAACAAGGCACAAAACAGCAGTCTTGAGTATTGCAATACATTGAGGCTTGCAGCACTGTGGAGTATAAGATACTGAAAGGTGTTTTACGATGTGATTTTCTCTATGACAGCCTTAGTATGACATGGTAAGGGGTATTTATGCATTTTACAGTTACGTACAACAGTATACTCTTTCCACTTTCAAAATACTTGTGAACAGCAAACCAATGACAATGGGGACATTTAACAAATGTTTGATACCTACACTTGCACTGCTTCAGCTCAACTCCTGATGTGTAGGGGAATCATAACTCTGCTTAAGTCCCTCCTGACCCTTCTACACTGGATAGAAGAGCTGGACTGGTATAACAGAGCTCCTTAAAGCCAAAGATTTTGATTCAGCAGATAAAAGAGGCAGATGCCCATGAAGAAAGCCATACCGGGAGCCTCTTCAAACTGGGTCTGTAGGTTGCGGGGGTGTCTTGAAATCCCTTCTGCATCTGCCAGCTCTGTGCTGGCCCCAGTAATGGCATGCCGGGATTTTTAAGGGTTTATTGATGGTCCATGCTTACTGTTACAAATATTTAGAAATAAATACTTACATTCCACATGGATGGGTAAAAGTCAAGATGCTGGCTTTGGTAGGAGGCTTTCTGTTGGCCTTTTCTTATCCTGTCCCTATGGCTTAAGTAAGTGAATGAAAAATGGAAGCAAGACTATAAAGTGCTGGCTGACTAAATTACTACCTTGTCAGTCAGTGGATAGAGGTGTTTGGCTTCTTGAAATATGTGCAAAATCTTCAGGTTAAAGATGATACATACAAAACAGGATATTTGTGAGCTGCTTTCCTTCAGGAAGACGATATATGTTGGGTTTTTTATTGGTAATTTAAAATCTTTTCTGAATTTGATTAGAAATATGAATGCATTTAAGATGCAGTCTTAGATGGGAAAATGTGGGAACCCACATACACCCCACTCAGGGGAATGAATGAGGAAACACAAGGTTTTTTAATGTTTAGACTTTATCTAACCAAATGACATCAGATAGGAAGGTCCAAACTAGAGTAGTTAACTTTATTGCAGAACGCCAGTACTGTTTTTCTACACGCATTTGAAAAGTTTCCAGCCTTTTCTACTAACATCCAATGACGATATTCTGGAAAACGTAGCTGCTCTGTCAGGTATCTCTGGAATACAAACGCATTTTTCCTGGTGCTTATGGGGAAGAGTAAAAATATGTGGGCTTCACATTACCCAAGATTTGATCTTCATAGTTAGGAAGGCAGCAGAAGAAGAATCCCAAGCATATTTCCATAATGGCGGTGGTCCAGCCGAAGCCATAGGCCCAGCTGAACATATTGATTCCCGTCATTTCAATTTCAGTTGAGAACTTTACTGGATAAATGACCAGGCCCATGATGGAGAACACAGCTGAAGAAACAGGAGAAAAAAAAGGTTTAAGCCAACACCTATCACATTGCCTGCCTCCAAAATACCTGTAGCTGAACCCACTTGTGTTTTGGAGGACTTGAAAATTGATCCACTGCCATGACAGACTTTATATTATTTTTCATAGAAAGCTCAAGTGCACACAGGCAGAGACTTAGGTATAGAAACAGCTGAGGGAAATACCAGCTCTAGTATGGATATACCTGCACAAGCCAAACTTGGCTTCATACACTGCCTTACCAGCAACAAAAAGCAAGCCTCCAATCCCTCGTATGAAGTTGAACCGAAGTGTGTCAATGGCAAATGCTATGATGGCCAGAGCGAAACAGATGACTAGAAGTATAAAGCCAACCAGGTATGTGGCAGCAGCAGCTCTTCCCCAAGCTGAAATCAGAAGGAAGATACATTAGAAAGTAACAAAAAAAATCCCTTGCAGCATTTTACTCTGGTTTATAAAGAAAGGCTAATTTTAAATGTGAAAAGAAGGACAGGTCCCAAGAAGGAAAGCAGAGCAGCTTTCTCTGTTGTCATAGGCGAATATTTTAGTTTCACAAAAAATCACTCAATAAGTGCAGAATGTATAAAAACGCCAGCTTTGACCTCTCATACAGAATGCAATGGGGCTTGTGTGCAAGCTTCCTCTTTAGATTTAACAACTAAGAATCAAGATAAAAATTACTGTAAAGATGTAAGAATGGACACTCTCCTCCAATAACGAATGTCATTACCTCAGCAGATGACATAAAACCAGCAGCATTTTTCATGAATGAGGAGAATTAGACTGTCCCCGAAACTACTGAAATCCTTCCTTTAAAAAAAAAGGGTCCATACAAACTCTACCTCTCTGGCATGCAAATTTAAAAGTATGGCAATAGTCCACAAATGTCAAAATTCAGTGGTTTCTGCCTTTTCAGCCTTTGTTTAGCTCTGTGTCCTAAATGGAGCTAAAGATTTGGAATCTCTTTTGTAGGGAAATTTGACCGCTGCTTTTGATCCAAAGTCAGAACCGTTTCACTTTGAAAAGCTTGTTCAGGATATTAATAATTTCATTTTCAAATTATATAAATTTATGTTATAACATGGCAGAGCAAAGCATATTCTGTTGGCATAACAATTGGAAAAAAATATTATTTATTCAGTATTTCAAGTCTTGAGAGGCAACGACTGCTCAAAGAGATCAAAGTATCTCCTCTTCTGAATGTAAAAAGCCTACTTTGACACTTTTTAAATTGTGTATGTAGATGGCCAGTGTTGGGCGGGCATGAAAGCCACCATCCTGTCCCTGGTGAGTGACACCTTGGTGCTCAACCTCTCTTCCCCTAGACCCCTGCTATTAGACCAGAAAAATGGATCAGGATTTTCCAGCTCTAGTTTCCTTCCCATCAGCCCATCAAAACCCATTTCCATTTTTTATTTTCTTTTTACCATCCCCCCTGCTTTATGATCTCTCTTCCATTCTAGCTATAGCACTATATTTTCAGTTTCATGTCATGTCCTTTTTCTTCCTTATGTCAAAAAGTTTCTGTTGGCTTATAGGGCTTTTCAACTACATTATTTTCCCTGTAAACTGGCAGCTGCCTGAGAAGACTGAAAGTGACAGCAAAGATGTGCCTATATCCCATTTTCTAGTCCAGTATTTTAGCCCAAACTCTTCTCTCAGGGAGTTTACAGGAGGCTTGGACGTAGAGCATGCAATGTGAAGGCACAGGTGGGAAGGCAGCACCACAAGCAGAGGATCAAAGGAAATAGTCAGGAAGAGGAATTTCTCATACTGTCACAGTTCAATTCACCCTGTTGAGGATGCTCCTGCTCCCAGCCTCTCTGTCACCCCTCTAAAACAGCAAAAAAGGGGCACCTGGTTGTAAGAGAAGCTGACCTCACTGCTCTTGGATACAAGAGTTATAACTTCCGGCAGAAGGGTGAAATGACAAGGACATCTAGAGGTAATGTTTTTTGTTACATGCACAACTGGTTGTGGTTAGGTGCAAAACTCCTGGGCAAAGGGATGTCCTTTCCCAGGGCAGACTCAGAGCTCAGCTGCCCACCCAGGAAGTGCTGAGGCACCTTGAGACCTGGCAGGTTCATCTCACCCACTGCCACCACCACTGCTGCGGGCAGCAGAGAGTCTGCCAAAGCTTAGCCTTGCTTCCCAAGGGCAGCTGACGGCAGAGCGCTGTCCCCTGGGGTGGGAGCATCGCCTGAACTTGGGGTGGGGCTCAGGGGGCAGCGCCTGGTGGCTGCAGCCATGTGCAGCGGCACCTTGCCCATGCCACTGTCTCCCTCCTCCACCGAGTTTGCCCAGGTGTTTTTCCTGAAGTAGTGTTACGAGTGCTGTGACTGTATGAAAGCAGATTGGGTGCACGCCCAGCCCGCCAGGCATTGGCTGTATGGCAAGAAGGGACATGCTTGTTGCAGGATGCTTACATCTTTAGGAGGCACTGCTTAATCAGGTAACAGCCAGTTTTGTGACTCTCACTTCTACAAATGTGAAAAAAAAAAACTCTTGTCCCAAATTAATCTGATCCCAAATATTTTCTTATCTTCCAATGTTGTGGGGTTTTTTTGCTTTAACAGAAAGCAAAAGCATAAATAAATTGTTCTAACTGCAAAGCTTTTTCTTAAAAGTGTGAACTCCAGGCCAAAAATCATCACAGGTGCAACACCAACTCAAAGTATACTTGACTCTAGAGAGAGGGCAGCTGAAAGCTGAAAGGATCTAGACCACCTGTCATCAAATCAAAACCAGAAACAGAGGGAACAGCAAGTTACAGGGCATCAGGCTGAGTCTGTGAAAATATTCAGCAATTTGTGATATCTGTTTTCTCAGGCCCCAAAAATGGCAGTGACGTTTCGGCTGTTTAAGTTAAAATGTGCTTTTTCTAGAAAAGAAATGTGTGTTTACGCAAAAGCATCCTTAAACACCAGGATGATCCTGTAACGCTTTAAGGCTAGTCCTATTTCTCCCTTTTTTAGCTCCTCTGTCAGCTGAAAGAATGCCAGTGAACACTATGGAAGGGTTGTTAGCAGCTAAACATCGTCAGCTCTAGCTGACGATTTTCTGAGCAATTCTGTCTTAAAACAAGACCTTGCTACCCCAAACGGGCAAAAGGAACCCATGTTTTCATGCCTATCTCAAGGACAGTGCTTGTATTTCTGGTATTTCGTACGTCAATCAGCAGTGATTTGTGAGAGTCCGAACTACCCACAGCGAATGCAGTAATATATGACTACTGGAAAATGAAGCAAAGAGCCTGCCTCCTAAAACTCCCTGCTGTGTGAGAAGACCCCTGAGCTGATTTAAAGACCAGAAAGAGCCCACCCATGCCAGTACAGAGCTCACTGTAACTTACGAGCAAGATAATTAGCTGAGACAGTATACAACAATAACAGGGCTTTATTACTCTGCTATTAAAGCCATCTCGATTTAGAGGTAGCATGACTACCTCTTGTATTGCACCACCTAAACACGTTCTGAATATCCTATTGCTGATTGCAGCCGTAGGGAAGTTGATGGACTTCATTAGAGATCCAGGACTAAGAGTGTCTCCAGTTTCCTGCCTTCCCGATTCTTCTCCCTCATGCGTTTTCCAGTTTGCAAAAGTGTAAACACTGTCTGTACTTCACACATAAGGAAATAAACTTCCTTGTTCAGCAGTAAGTTGAGCCAAAACTTTGAACCACAGATGTAGTCTTTCCTTAGCCTGCTGTGTTTCATGCCCCAAACGCTGCCTTCAAAAAAGAGCTGTAATAGCTTGAAAATAGCATGTGAAGTCTACTTCCCCCCACGACAAATACAAATTTCTCTGTTTCTGGTGTGTGTGATTCAAAACATGGGAAAACATTCACAACGACATTCTCACGTTTTTCTTGATCTGGTACCCACAAACCACACAAACTACTGAGTCTCTTTCTTTGGGTGACATTTTCTGAAAGCAGTCCCAGAGAGTTCAGAAGTACTTCTCCTGGTCTAATCAGTAAGAACATACTTCTCCGAATTTTCCTCCTGGCTTGAAGCTAAATACACAGCTAGCACTGGAAAGAAAAACAAAAGTTTATGGCCAGCTTGCAGACACCAACAATCACCTACGGGTTCTTGCTGACTGAGTTTTAACACATCAGCCACTGCAGTGAATTGTGCAGCAATTTTAGGAAGGATGGTTGTAATTCAAAAGAAACAGGGAAGGGAGGAAAGAAAATGTAACAGATTAATATTTTGCTCTGTTATCCTCCATACCACCACAGGAAAGAAACACAAACCCTGCAGTTCTAGCTCCAGCCTTGCAAAGCAATTTTTACAAGAACTAAAATCTGCTGTGGTGGTGATTCATCTCTGTGTTGTACGTAATGAGAATGTTTCCAGGCTGAGTTTGCAGAGCTCAACCTGTTTTACATCTCTCTGATTAAAGGGAAAGAGCATTATTTTGGAAACAAAGCTGAACTCACTTAGGTTTCTCAACCTGACGTTCTTCATCAGGGTGTGGTGAACTCCGCAGAGCACATGCTTCACTTCGGAAAGGAACAGCTTTGTCCAGGTTTTATCTATTTCATTTTGGTTTGTTCTACTGAAGGAAGTTTCCATCTGAAAGTGAACATGTCTGCAGCAGAACATGTGTTCCCCTTAGCTTGAATCTTAAGATGGCCCATCAGATTCATTAACCCACTTCTCAATTTATCAGCCAAAGGGTTACAAGCTGTTGGTGTACATGCAAGCCACTGTCATCCAAGACACTTCCCTGTGCTACCTGTGCAACACTGGGCAGCGCAAAGTCCTACCTTCTGGAAATCACTGCTCTGTAACATGCCAACTACAGGAAATTTCTGTGCTCTTTTTGAAATCAAGTGAACATTCAAATCTCTGCAAGTGTTTGCTGATCACACGAGCTGGCATTGAAATACAAGTGTGCATGTGTTTGTATACAGCCAAGATAAATCAGAAACTATTAAAAGCAGCTTCTTATGAACAAACTGTATGTGCAGACCGACAGCTATTGACCGAAAATATTTCAAAGGAAGGCTATACAAATGAAGAATATCATATGTTAGTCATGGATAATTTATGAACAGAATAAAATTAGGAAAAAGTATCAAAGGCACGGTTGGATGTGTATTATTCTCTGAGCTTCTATCTTCATTGCATTCTTAAAAAACCCTGCATTCTCTGAATATTTTTCCTGTGGGGAATCAATACTGGATGTTTTCCTGTGGGATTTTCTTGTGTGTGTGAGTTTGTGTCCTTTGGAGTGGAATACAAAACTTTTTGTCCTACTGTTTTGCATCCTTTTTTGGTAATTCTGTCTTCTTCCCCTAGCATTACTTCTTTAGAATTCATTGACAGTTAATATGGATCTCTCGTTTAATAGCATAGTATTATCTCACAACATGTAAGCTGTTTTTATGTGAGCAGAAGCCAGCTTTTAGCTTGCCATTACTTAAGAGACAACCATGGAAGCAGAGAATGACCTATTTAGGTTCACATTAAGACAATGTCATTGAAAAAGTTTCTCAGTGATTAGTAGCAGGTCTCATATAAACGAGAAAGGATAAGGACTTTAGGACAACTACCCCATAATAACGATTTTAAATGACAACAGTAAGGAAAAGAACATTTATGCATAGTCCATCTATCAGTAAAACACAATATATATTAGCAGAAAGCAGTGTCTTGACCATAACTTAGTGCTAAAGTGATAGCTCAGTTTGACTTGGTGGACTTTAACTACTTTAAAGCAAAAACCTATTAACTCCCCACCACTGACTTCACTCACAAACATATACAGGCAAGGCCTGCATTCAAGGCTCTGTGTACATCTGCAAACCTCTTCTCTTAGTGAGGTAAGCAATTCAACTTAGAAGCTATTCCAACTTGAATTTGAGGGGGAGGAGCAGTTACATCTTGAAGGAGTGGTTCAAATTCATCTCATCGTAAGCCCAGGCATGTACAGGCTTGACTTCGAAGCTGGCTTCTGCAAATCTTGTATTAAGAGCTTCTCCCTGATGTTTACTTAGCGCTAGGGAGGCAGAAGTGGCAGAGGGCGTAGAGCCATCATCAAAGGGAGCACCAAGGGAGTAAGTTAGCTATTAAAAATAATGTGCACAGAGTGCCTCAGAATTAAAGGTTTGCTCATGAGAGAGTCAGGGAGTACCCCTATCTCATATTATTTTCAGAAGCAGTTGCACACGTTGAGGACATTTCGGGATCAAAGCTCAGTCTTATACACTTTAATGTTATAATATTTTTTCCTCCTATTTTTTCCTACTTCTTTAAAATTAAAGCAGGATTACATACACCTGGATGTGTATATGGGGGTTGAGAGGGTCAGGTAAATAAAAAAAGTAAGGTATTGATTCAGCAGTATATATATGTAAACTCAGTTAATCAGAGTAGCAAGGTATACCTGCTCCCTAACTACCCTTCAGTTAAAGGTGGGTTAAAATATTTAATGTGAATTAAACAGAAACCATTTCCATCATAACACAGACTATGAACTAGGACTTTTAATCAAAACAGCAGGGTGGGACCTTTCCAAAAAGCTCTTTTTAACTTTTATATTCCCAGGGCCATTTGAGGCTGAAGAACACTGAATTTACATCTCATTCCGTACGCACCAAGTATTGTTCTCACTCTTGATCAGCAGTTTCCATGCTGTGAGAAAACTTTGTTCTGAAACATTTCTGAGTCGCCCTTCGCATTAGGGAGTTTCTCTCTGATAGAGAGCAGCTGCAAATCTGGACCTAATCTTCTGTTAGAAGTAAAATTTTACCATTTGCAAAAGAAAAACCCCAACGTATAAGCAGAAACGGCACTTTGTGCTCATAAAACACATCATAAGCTCTGTTTACTCTTCTTGTGAATGAAGTAGCTCTTACAATGCATCCTCAAAGTCTTCATCACTTGCTGCTTATTGCTGATGGGGTTGTTAATGAACCACACAGAGACTTCCTACATTTGGGTCCTGATTTGGGCCCAGTGTGCACATTCCACATAATAGGTGACATTATATGTATTCAGCTGCAGATTGGTACTTCAGCAGGCCTGTGTGTGATCTGAAGTGTCATTTAGTATCAGTAGAAGGAAGCCAGAAATCTCCGGGACATAGGCTACCATAGTCACTCCACAAACTACATTGAGTTACTGGGCATTTTTGACCAATGAGAGATTTTGTAATGGTGCCTGACAAAGAAGAAACATAGCATTACAATACTTACTGACTCAATGTGTTCGAGGTTGCTCAGAACAATGCAAGCTGTCAGTGAGAAGTGATATGGAAATGTGAAAAAAAAACAGTGTTTTGAGGGTTTTGTTTCTTCTCATGCATACCTCCTTTCCTGCTTAAGTAACCTGACTGTTTATCTCTACAGTGGAATTTGAAATCCATCTTGCATCCCTTATCACCATTCAGACTACGGAGAGGTTATTATAGCCCTGCTGTGTCAGATTACCTCAATAAGATAGAGGAAGAGATGAGGTGAAGAGAAATGAGAGTTTTGCCACAAGTTTCCACACATCTTCAGCAGAGATGCCTCCTCTGTGTGTGCGAGTGAATGGTATCCTCTCAAGGACTTAAGGTCCTGACGACACAAAGTATTGAGGATATTCACGATGTCCTCAACACCAGCAGTTTGTGTCTTCTGACAGGGAGATGAGAACCCTCCACGCAATTGCTGTTTTTCCACCCAATTTAACTGTAATTATTAAAGGACCATTGGATAATAAACAGTGGGATGCCATCTGCAATTGCTCTCTGTAGAGTTAATTGCTGAAGAGCATACTGTTATTTAGAAAAGAGTCTGATTAAATGAATCTGCCACCAAACATATAAAAAGACAAATCCTAAAATTACAAGGGAAAGCATGTTAACAATTGCAGATGAGGAATGAAAATTGCCATGGTAATTAAGTCCTCTGGGCTTGATTCCCTTCTCTTATACCTCTTTGATAGCAACAGAGTGTCTCCTACAAGCTGGGGAAAAATCTAATTTGTTCTTTCTTTCTTGCATCAGAGTTCCTTAAATATACTGTTGTTGTGATAATTCTGTTATTATATAGATTTAATTGAGCCTCTATTTTCTAGCATTCTAAGTTTTGAATAATGATTGAATATTCTACTTTATTAAGTAACAAATCTTGTAATCTCGCTGGCTAGTCCCAGGTAACATTACACTTTTAGGAGACTGTTGACTTAGGAAATCATGTGCTTCTCTGTACACTGTCATTAAAACTACCAGCAATCACCGTATATAAATATAACTGTTTCATGCTACGATGCAGCAGGAACAGCAACAAGCTTTTGTTTTCAGTTCGCCCTGTGTCCAAGGAGTCAAGGTTTGCCCTGTAATCCAGGCAATGCACAGAGCACAGAGCTGGGCTCTCCCAGGCTTCCCTGAACTGATCAGAAACCTTCCCAGCATTTGTTTCCCAGCTGCAAGGACACTTTTCCAAACCTACTTGAATTTTACCAAATTCTGAAAGCCTTTAGGTACAAAACTTTGACTTCATGGAAAAATCTGTAATAAAGACCCTATGACTTGATCTGGGTCCTGCTTCAAAAACACAGTTACTTGTTTGCTTCATTTCTGTTCCTACATGCAGATACCCTCAGGTGCCAAAGAGCTGCTGGGACAGCCTGCTTCTCCTCCCAGGCCCTGCTGAGAGGGGCAGTCTCCCAGTCCATCCCTCTGGAATTATCCTCGTATCACTCTGCTCAGGGCACTTGCTTCAGCTTGGGTTGAGTGAGGGCTTCCCCACGCCTGGGATTAGGTGCTGGCTGTCAGATGTGATGGGAATGCGGGGGAAGGCAAAACAGTTTTACATAGGCAGTGTGGCAGTGGGGAAACTTGGTGTCTGGTCTGTCCTGTGCCCCAGGTGTGATGAGTCACTGGTCTGCTGGAGAAGTTACTTTTCCAGAGGGAGGGCTGTGCAAGGCTAGTGGTAGGTGTAGCACCCAGAGAGGTCCTTTGCTGCTCAGAGACCAATCCCGACCACACCGTGTACCTCGCTGTTGTATCACTGGAGATTTTTATCAAGTGATTTCCATTTTGATGTTCCTCCAGGATAATAAATGGTGCTTCACTGTAGCAAAAGATTCCCCAGACCCAAAAGCCTGATATAGGCAAAACAGGGAAGAAAATCTACTCATCAGTGGGGTTCTTATGAGACTAAAGCAAAATGTTTCTTTCCTCAAGAGGATATTAGCTTTGGCAGCATTCTCTTCTTTCACTTATCCTGTAGACATACTCATCTGCTGCCATATTTGAAGTAATTTTTGTTCATTATAATCATACTATATTAGCTATCCTGTCTTGTAGTATTGCATTAATATTCATGGACCAAATTAAAACTGGAATGATCTAGAACATAGTTACTTGTTATTTGCCTAGAAGACAAGAGGCAGGAAGGTGTCCTTTCCTGATGGAAAAATAATTCCTCCCTCCACTAATCTCCACAGCCACTAAAACCTCCACACGTCCTAGGAAAAGGCTGTAATTGAGTACTATGATGTGAAAATACCTGAAGACCTGGATTCCACTTGTGGAAATGCCTTTTCCTGATTTTTTCCCCCAAGATCTCTGTTTGCACCATGCAAATGAGCTGACCACTTCAACCTAAATTTAGAGCATTAATCTTGCAGTTATTTTGATGGCAGCATCTGCACATGGAAGAGCTGCAGGGCCAGGTGGAACATAAGATGGGACAAGTGTAGCCACGAGTTTTTCATCCTATTGTGCATCACATTGGGACTAATAAAATAAAATAAGATCAGTTATTTTCCCCCAGCCAAACCCACACATGTTTAAACATCTTCAAAGCCTGCAGTGGAATAAATTACATACTGAAAAAGTCTCTCAGATCCGTGAGACACACCTTGTTCGAGAGAGACTATATAGCCGAAAATCAAGAAAAACAATGGAGTGCTGTGCCAGTTTCATGAAGGGATTTAACCTCTGCATTTTCTTTACAAGCTCAGCCATGTCCCAGACAGATACATTCCATATTGTGCTCATTGTCTATCCAAAAATTTTTTGTCTCTGTCTTTGTAAAGGTTCAAGCATGTTATAAGCTTGAAATCTTTATTTGTTCCAAGTGCCAGAACACTGCAGAGCTATGGTTTGCATCTCTCAGTCCCTCATCACAAACTCTGTGCATTTCTAGTGAAGTGTCCTAAAGCACTAGATATTTTTTCCTAGAAAGTTCTATTTATTCAAGCTAAATACGCTTGAAAAGCAAAAGACTTCTGATAAAGTCTAGATGAGTGTCATATGGTTAAAGCAGAAGATCTGAACTCTTGGAGAAAATAACGGAGTGTATAAACTCTTCATATTCTCACTTTCCACAGAGCTCATAAACTTTGCAAAACACCAAAGATGCTCAGATGCTTTCACAGAAGATAACTGCACCATTGGAGTTACTGTACTGTCTTTCGGGAAAAAAAAAATTAATAAAATTGTACAGCCCTCTTGTCTTCCCTGTGAGGTTTTAATTCTGCCAGTTTAAGCAACTATTCAGACACTCCAGACTCCACAGTGAAATATTCAACCTTCTTCCCTTCCATCTGACCGACCTCAGTGATGTTGGGTTTTTGTCTTCTGCCTGTGTCTATACATATGTTAAGCCAAAGAGCAGAGATTCAAGGGTAATTACAAATATTGCACATGGAGAATTTGATTTGAATTTGCACATTATATTGAACAACTGGCAAGAACATTACAATTATGTCTAATTATGATAGGATGAAGATGTCTGTAGTGGATTAAGGTAGCTACACTGTCCAAGTCATGTTGAAAATATTTGCTGGCAGCTGCTGGGGTACACATGCATATCACATATGTCAGTGAAACCATCCCCGCAGGAAGACCCAATTTCAGAACCTACCCAGCCTGTGGCGTATTAGTCAGGGAAGCTGAGAGTAAAGCCCAGAGGAAATGAGATGGGAACTGTGGAACAGAGAGGGGAAAGAGAAAATTCATCTCAGGAAATATGTAAAACACTTCTGTCCTTTCTGTTTACATCACATCCTTTGTCTCTCTGCTCAGGAAGGCGTCTAATTACACTCTGTTTATCTAGCACTGTGTTTAGCTTGGCACAAGACAAAGTTAAACATCCCGCAGAACACGATGCTGAATGCTTGTTTTCTATGACCTTTCTGGAGCACTGTGGATAAATGTAATCTCAGAATTATCAAAACCCTATGTCTCAGCACTGAGGCAGGTAGAATCAGGCTCAGCAAGACCTGGATGCTCACAAGTAAGATGCTGTCTCATGGACTGGTCTTTTGAGTGGAATCCAGGTACCTGTGTGAGGAAAGGCAGAAGTCTCAGAAGAAAAATTCAGACCCCACACCAACTGAGCAAGAACAGAATGATAGGAAAAATGGAGGACAGGATTGGATCTGAACACATCCCACCTCTGGAGAGAAGATGCCTGAAGGAAGAGGCTGGAAAGAATCAGGACACTGGCATGAGTTTGCATCCTTAATGGTCAGATCTACAGCTATCTTGGGGGTCAGGGGTAACCCACCTCTACAATGGCCGAGATCTACATTGTAATGGCATAATCTTGCAGAGGCAGACAGCTGGCAGCATAATCCACTGTCACTTGGTCTATGCACACATTTTTTACATACAGGCTTTACATATTCTTCCATTGGCTAAATGGCTCCATTGTCTCAGACATATCTTCCTTTTCCACCAAGAAATTTTGTTCAGGAGGATTTTGAGGATTTGCTTAGGTTTTCTGGGTATTTGGTAAGCTTGAAGAGGTCAAATGATAGATGCATGCCCACTGAGAGCATAATGCAGCCATGCAGCAAATGAACAGCACTTCTAACGCTTTCAGAAGTATCATCAGACACTCCAATGTATGTGCTGAAGAATATTCTGCATGCGTGTACCAAGTCAAACGTTTCTCTGTTAGAAGTGCTGGACTTATTATGGATGTGATTCAGGGTAACCCCGGACATTGCAGGATAGTCCACATAGAGGATGATCTCCCTGGTTTGTCTGTAGATGCTGTCCAGTGGGAAACTGTGCATACAACTGCAGAATTTAAGCATGTAAAAGTGAGGCAGGATAAGGAAGGAAGTGAAATGCCAAACAACGATGCAAGGACTTGGAAGCAAGGTGAAACTTCTCTTATATTATCAAGACAAGGCCAAGCAGTATTTTCTGTCCAGTTAAGGCTGGCATTCATGACATAGATAGGTCCTAACCCGGAGATCAGGAGGAGGGCTCACTTTCCATGGAAACTGAGGGCTAAAAAGCCCTTTGGTAAGCATTATGGTGTCTCTCTTGCTCTCCAGTGCCATGTGCCAGAGGCCAATTTGCTGGCTTGGTCTATGTCCAGCCACACAGCTGATGCAGGATCTCTGAGAGCAGGATTGGGTGTGATGCTTAATGGAGCTGGTCTTGTCCTGAAGCCCCATGCTCACAAAGGCCTGCTCCAATTAAGTTATTATGGTTGAATTTTGTGCATAGAAGGTAGAGTTTGACCATATATGACAAACTTTCAGGAACAATTTTAAAAAGCTGTAATAAATGATCCCTAAGATTGTTTCTGCAAGTGTCTTTACACTCATTTTCAACAAGAACAGCTGGGATTCTTAGTCTTAGAGAAAAAGTTTTCCTCGTAATTTGAATTAGCATAAATTGTAAGAATGCTTGGACTTTCCTCCTGGCTCAGACTAACAACACATCACTCACAATAACTTCTTTCAGAACATAGTCAATAGTAGATATATAGGGGAAAAAAAAAATTAAAAAAAACCCAAACAAAAACCCCAACAAAACCCAATGCACTTCTAGAGTGATCCTTCTCTTGGCCTGTTCTCCCAGATTCAACTGTTTACATCTTTTCAAGCTGAAGGTTGCACCTGAGTCAACATGTTTAATAGCATAATCAACAAAAACTCAGTACAAGCAAGAAATCCTTTCATCTTTTAAAGCTTTCTTTCATAATCACAAGGAGACTCTTTCACACGACCCACCTACCAGAGCAGTTTCAGGGCAGCATTCTGCAGCCTGACACTCCCTGGGAATATCTTCCTACCATCTTACATTTTTACCTACCCATTTCTTGCTGGCACTTAGGACTGGTTATCACACTAATGCCAGGCTTACCCATGAAAGTTGCTGTTTGGACATTTGATCAACAATAGCTGTTAAGCTTTGGAAAACAGTGATCAGTGAGAAGAACTTACTAACAACTTCTAAGAAACAATGAAAATCTTACATGCTATAATATTTTCTGCACTGATACATTACTATGTGTCGGTTTTTGTACCGTGTAACTCGCCATCTAAAGCAACCAGGTTTCTTTCTGCAAGGGGTAAGGGCATTTTTCTTCTTCACCCTGTTAGTCAAAAGTCTTGATGTATTTCAGTGACAGCCCTGTTGCCCATAACTTCGTATATAAATGCCAGATATTAGGCAATACAGTCAGGAGAGCTGAGGGAAGATGAGCTTGGACATGTGTCCCACTGCTTCAGAGACTGCTCCCCACCACCCTTGCAGGTGCTTACCGTAACCCATGAGGGACTCGCAGTTCCATTCCCCACCCTGCTCAGGCCTACTGCAGGTCTCCCATAACGATGCTCGTTGCACGTAGGGTAAGGTCTGCGACTCCAGCCAGCCCCTGCCCGCCAGCGCAATGATACCAAAGATGACGCCTATGCCCAGGAGCAGGGGTAGGATCCATCTGCACCGCGTGTAGTCAAGGCCGTACTTCACCATCTTCCGGGGCAGAGAGAGGCTCGTGGGATGAGGATGGCCGTCTCTGCCACGGACTCGGTGACGCGAAGCAACGGGTGCTTCTGCAAAGCCGCTGGAAAATGAGTGCTGGTACCTGTGAGCGTGTGTGCAGATGCTTGAGAAAAGCTTTTTAATCAGGAGAGACACAGCAGGGAGGGAGGGAGGGAGGGAGGGAGGGAGGGAGGCAGGGAGCTCCACCTAGATTCAGATGAGTAAGAGCTGCCGCTGAGCAATAACCAGTTGAGCTGGGGAGAAGCTACGAGGTTGGGTTTATCTGTGGGATCCTCTCTGCCCTACTGACTAGGTAACAAACTGGGTGCTGTTTACCTTCGGCATTTAACGCTTTCCTTCCTGCCACTCCCCACCATCAGGAGCATCTCACAGCTGTGTTTACATCTTTCTGCCTCCTTGGGGATTTGCATTATGGCAGGTAAAAATACGAGACTAGCCAGGGAACTATTTGCATTAGAGGGTGGTTGCTTCTGAAACTTGCCACCCAGAGGCTGAAAGTTGCCTTTCTTGCACTCCATTTAAAAATAAAATTATATCTTATTTCTTACAATTGAAAAAAAAAATCCCCTAGCTGCTATAAAGCTAAGAAAATAAAGAGCATGTGGCTGTCCTCCCTCCCTCTTTTGGGACATAGCTGCAGGGGGAAAAAAGCAACAAGATTTATCATTAAAAATATGGTATAGTCTGGATATAGCCTTAGTGGGAGAAGGCAAACTGAGCTTTGATTTGGCTGTGCCTTACTAACACTCCCTGCGTGTGGCTCTGGCTGTATGTGCACTGCTCAGGGCCTGTCAGAGCCTGCCTGCAACGTGCTGCGAGAGCAATGCGGAGATGAGCCATCACCTCGCCATGCCCTGGGAGGCCACCCACCCAAGTGCAGGGCAGAGTTTTCTGTCTGTCAGCTCAGAAGTGATATAGCCTTGCTCATAGCACTGTCCCTATGAATTAACATGTGCTACAACCTAGTATCTTGGTAGGGCCCAGACCTCTTTACATCTGGAAGCAGCTGCACCGCTTGCATATCAGAGCTGGTTTCTGTGAAACATGGGTAAGCACAGAGGATGCACAGTATCCTTTGCTCCCATGGTGGATTTTGTCAGGTGGGGCTGCATTCAAGTACTGACCTCATTTACTCACAGAGATTTGCTACTATATTGCAGCTTTCATGGTGAAATGTGACATCCGTACTGAACTGCAAACTCCACAGCATTTTGCTGAATTAATATTCATAAATCAATAATGACCTAAATAAAAGAAATTAATAATTTACATTGAATTGCTACACTGTAAAGGGGAGTACCCGTAGAGCTGTTGAGCTTGCGTGGACCCAAACTGGAACATCCACAGCAATAAGCTGCAGCACTGAGAGGAGGTAGTAGCTCTGTCATGAAAGCAATTTGAGTGGGTTAATGTGGCACCATGCCTTATCTCTAATCAGAGATACCTTATTAGCCTGGTGGTAGACTAGCAGTGGTGTGGCTGCTTTCCTCTCCTTCTCCAGCTGGTGCAATTCTGGCTAGCTGAAGCACCCTGCCAGCAGCTCCACCATAGTACAGACAGGGCCCCATACCCTTGTGATTGTGAGAGCTCCGTCAAGGGCGTTCAAGTCTCTGTGAGAGCAGATTTGGCCACTGAATTTGAATGTCACTGAAAGGAAAAGTCAACTATGAAGACAACTCAGCAGCTGTTTTGGGTTGGAAATAAGAGACATTCTGAAGTATTTTTTGTAAAGTAGACTTTAAGACTTTAAGAAACCACCATTTCCTTAGAATATTGTGTATCTTCCCTTGTAGTCCACATTTGTGCTATCCACAAATTCAGTTGTCATTAAACGTAATGTTTGCCATTTTCCAGTTCTATAACACCGTAATATATCATTTTTATGCATGATTTTAAAAACATATTTACATTAAAACAAGTATTGTTTGACACTTACCCTTAATGACATATTCTGGTGCCTGCAAGCTGTCCAAGTCTGTTCACACGTTCTTTCTGTTGCCACAGCTGAGGTAGAAATGGGGACAATAAACTCCAGAAGATTGAGAGAACACAGATTGGGATATTAAATGTTTTTAAAGGAAAAAAATGGCTTCAGAAACATCCATGCATGTGGCAGCAGACTGTAGCCAAGCCCTCACTCAGCTGTCTATATGCAGTCTTTTGCCAACATTCAGTCCTTCACGAAGTGTAATGGGTTTGCATGGCAAGGTTTTGGTAGCTGGTGGTGCTACAGGAGTGGCTTCTGTGAGCAGCTGCCAGAAGCTTCTCCTGTGTCTCATAGAGCCCATACCAGCCAACTCCAAGATGGAGCTGCCACTGGCCCAGGCCAAGCCCATCAGCAATGGCAGTAGCGTCTCTGTCATAATGTATTTAAAAAGTGGGGGAAGTTGCTGTGCAACAGCAACTGCAGCGGGAGAGAGGAGTGAGAATATGTGACAGAAATATTTCTGCAGACACCAAGGTCAGTGAAGGAGGAGAGGGAGGAGGTGCTCCAGGCACTGGAGCAGAAATTCCCTGCAGCTTGTGGTGAAGACGGTGGTGAGGCAGGCTGTCCCCCTGCAGCCCATGGAGGACCTGAGCAGGTGGGTGCCCGAAAGAGCCCAAGGTGACCACATGGGAAGCCCACACTGGAGCAGGCTCCTGGCAGGACCTGTGAATCTGTGGAGACAGAGGAGCCCACACTGGAGCAAGTTTCCTGGCAGGACTTGTGATGCCATGAGGGACCTGTGCTGGAGCAGTCTGTTCCTGAAGGACTGCACCCCATGGAAGGGACCCATGCTGGAGTAGTTTGTGAAGAACTGCAGCCCGTGGGAAGAACTCACATTGGAAAACTTTCTGGAGAGCTGTGTCCCGTGGGAGGGACCCCATGGTGGAGCAGGGGAAGAGTGTAAGGAGTCCCCCCACAAGGAGGAAGGAGCAGCAGAAAAAACGTGTGACAAACTGACTGCAAGCCCCATTCCCTGTGTCCCTGTGCCACTGGTCGAGAGGAGGTAGAGAAATTAATGGGTAAAGTTAAGCCCAGGAAGAAGGAAGGGGTGGGAGGAAGGTGTTTTTAAGATTTGGTTTTGTTTCTCATTACCCTTGGCTGATTTGACTGGTAATAAATTAAGGATTCTTTCCCCAAATTGAGTCCATTTTGCCCGTTACAGTGATTGCTGAGTGATCTCTCTCTGTCCTGATCTCAACCCACGAGCCTTTCATTATACTTTCTCTCCCCTGTCCAGCTGAGGAGGGGAGTGATAGAGTGGCTTTGGTGGGCACCTGACAACCAGCCAGCATCAACTCACTATGTAAAGTTACAGTTTTCTAAAAATGCAGCTTTTTTTTTTTTTTCCCCCTCAGAGAAATTAGCCAAATCACATTAAAGAAATTTTGTAGCTGAAATACAGTATGAAGCCAATCACTGCTAGGTATTTCAGAGCCAATGCTTGTTGAGGAATAAAATCCTCTTCCCTGCTTTTTGAATGCTCAGTCATGTTTCAGGTAGGCATTTATGACTGAAGGATTTGTCATCAATTTTTGTTATAACTCACCTGCGGATGAATGCACAGTGTCACAAATGTTAGCATTTGCGAGATGGTACCGCAGAACACATTATCACACTGTGAAAGAAAGATGAGTAGTGTTCAGTCACCGTGGGTGTTTCTGCGTCTTGCCCATCTTTGTCATACTTAAATAACTTAGAACTACAAGCAGTCTTCACGTTCTGTAATTTGTGATATCTGGAACAGCAGAGAGGGAGATGTATTCAAAGGTGACAAAATGAAGTATCTTGTGTAATTCTGATACTCCTGTGGCGAACACGGGAAAATGATTGGAAACTATGGTTAAGGAGTCTGTGATTTGAAGTGATGACTGACCCTCAATGTGCTTTGTCTTTCGCAGTGTACAAGCTGGGTGTTCTCATGAAAGCAAATGTTTGTTCTCCTTTACTAGTATCTGTGGATAATCCCTCCTGGTTAACACCAGCATCATCTGTTGAAAATGAAGATACATTATCAATGTTGAAACTGTTAGACTGCAGTGCACTTTCTGCATCTGAAAAAATTCCTAATGAATCTTCATTGATGCTTGAAGTAACCAAGTAAACAGTAGGATACTAATAAAACAAATAATTCTACAGCATTAGAGCTAAAAATAAAAAAAATGCCCTTTTCAGCCAAGACACAAATGGTTTTCCTAGTGTAAGAAGAAGCTAACATATGATTGGCAGCACATTTTCATCCACTTTAATCTGCTGACCAGGTCAGCAGAGCTATATAAATGACTGGGTCGACAAGGTCTGATGAGCTGTGGTGCATGTTCATGACTTTTGCAGCAAGCACATCTGCATTCTGATTTCATACCACTTATAAACAAGAAGTCCCCGGAGTTTGGTTTTCTAAAGCTTTGCTAAGATTATTTAATGATCTGTTCTCTTGTGTGCTATCTTACATCTAACAAGTCATGCTGAGCAATTGAGAAACATTTTCTGCATGAGCTATCATAAATCTTATGAGTATTATTATTATCATAGAATGGTTTGGGTTGGAAAGGACCTTAAAGATCACCTAGTTCCAACCCCCCTGCCATGGGCAGGGACATCTTCCACTAGACCAGGTTGCTCAAAGCCCCATCCAACCTGGCCTAGAACACTGCCAGGGAGGGGGCAAACACAGCCTCTCTGGGCAACTTGTTCCAGTGTCTCAGCACCCTCACAGTAAAGAACTTCTTCCTAATACCTAATCTAAATCTCCCCTCTTTCAGTTTGCAACCATTACCCCTCATCCTATCACTACCCTCCCTGATCAAGAGTCCCTCCCCACCTTTCCTGTGGGCCCCCTTTAAGTACTGGAAGGCCTCTATAAGGTCTCCCTGGAGCCTTCTCTTCTCCAGGCTGAACAACCCCAACTCTCTCAGCCTGTCCTCATAGGGGAGGTGTTCCAGCCTCCTGATCACCCATCTATCTCTTTCTTTTGCTGGGGGTCCTAGTATTATCTATTAATCCATTTACAACCACAGGTCCTTTTTTCCTAATGCCAATCTGCCTTTTCCCTCTGGAGAGGGCTGCACCTTGCCTTGCAACTGGAATATTGCCCTGCAGTTATTGTTATAATCACAGCCTATACAGTCATGCAACTCAGACAGCCAAATCCTACTTGGGCTAAATTGTACCTTGTGGCCACTTGTTGTACCCTGCATCACCTGGGCACCAAGGCAAGAGCGTTCTCAATGTGGCTAATATTTCATCCACTGTAAGCACATATATAAAAATACCTTTAGACACCGAAGACATTCACAAGGCTATCCAAGCTGCAATTCTTTTATGTTAATTAGAAGGATACTGGAAATGCATTTTGAACGAGGCCTGTCTTTAATTCATTGCAAAATAAAAAAACCCTCCTAAAAAAATGAACCCAGTTGAGGTCTTGTTTCCCACACACTGGGCCTTTCTGAGGGACTCTTCCATGGTGGCTGGACACTCAGGTTTGTCTGTGACACTTGTGGTCACCCGCCAGTGGTTGGTGCTCCGTCCTGCTGCCATGTATCTGGGAAAGCCTTCTTTTAGCTGCCTTGCACAGCGCGGGAAAGCTCTGTAGAGGTTTGAGATCTCCTCTGTTCCCTGGCTGCTGAGCTTGGAGGAAAACTTCCACAGAGTTTTGTTAAGACTTTTAGCAAGAGCCGTTCAGGACCAGCTTGCTGTCAGACCTCCAAAGCCTGCTCCCTGCGCAGTACTCGCTGCTTCTTGTCAGTAAAGTAGACCTGCCTCAACAAGACAAATGTTTAGGCTTAAAAGGTACTTTCTACCTTCCTTGGTGAGGGTAAATGTGCAAAACCAGAAAACTATCACAAGACCAAGGTTTAACAGCCAAGACCCAAATGTGAGGCCGAACCCAGGATTGTTATTTACGTGAGCAATTCAAGACCAAATTAGGAAAATACAAGTCTCTGTGTGTCTGAGCGTGGACTTCATTTCCAGCTAGTTTTTGCTAAATAACATGATTTCTTCGGGGTAGGCTCTGTACTGGAACAAGGTTTAATCCCCAGTTATTTCTTGCAGATACTCTGTAGAAGCTTGATGACTTCAGTTGACCCCCTCCCACCACAGGCAAATAGCTGAAGTCAAGCATGTCCTGTAAACCTACTAAGCAGTTACCAGCTAAGATGGCTTCTGGACATTTGCAACCATGGTGAGTATCTGTATCCTCTTTGGGCAGCTGTCAGGAGCACAAGCTCTCTGGTGAGCACACACGAAGTATGTTGCATATCGGGTTTTTATAAAATTGTGTGTTAGCAGTTAGAGTGGTACAGCACAGCCCTGTTCTACATATGGGATAATTTTACTTAAACTACTTGCTTTGGGCCCCACAATTTCTCTGTGGCATAGCTAAGCTAACTAAATAGTTGTCCTATCGTAGTGGATGATAATGGTAACTCCTTGTAAAACTAAAACGTATACTTCAGCTGCCTTAGGAGAGGCATAAAATCAGCCTTACCTATGTAATTCCCAGATGCCACACTTTTGCTACTTACATTTCTCTGTCAAAAAAATGGCTTTCATTTAATGTGCCTTATGGGTCAGTTGGGAACAGCACCAGGTACTTCTTTAAGGACTTTGAGATTTACAGATAAGACATGCATACCAAGCATATCTTTAAGAGTTTCGACCATGAATTTTCTCTTTGAGATTCACCAGCCAAAAGTAGGGTTTCACTGAACTGAAAATGTTATATGGAAATGATCTCTTAATTTTTAAATGTTTGATATGGAATGGATTTGAGAAGTAGGCTGAAATGAAAATGGTTGTCTCCTACGACATTTTCAATTATCCCTATTGTCTTGATACTAAATGCCAATTACAATTTTAACGACTTTTGGTTTGCAAGTTGTTCTGTCTTTCAATTGCAAATCAGAAGAGAAATTAATTTTCCAGTATCACGATCTATCTAAATCCCTTTTTCATGATGAGTTCTGCTTAGTTCTTGTCCTATGGGATTACTAACACAAAGAGAGATTAAAAACAGGCTGTTTACTGAAAAGGGATTGTAATGGCCACATGTCAGCTCCTGCCCCAGGTATACGCCTCCAAGTGTATTCAAGACCGTGACAGTCAACTAACGTACTTCAATTCATGATCATTTCCCAGGGCAGCACGCTGAGGACAAGTGTTAGGATAGGAGTTAGCTGGCTTTTAGGGTCACAGTTTCATGTCAGTTCTCACTCCAAACCTTTCTGGGATGTCTCCGACTCAGTCAACACTGATTTCTGATGTGTCCCCTTGATGCTGAGCAATTTCTAATACTTATAAAACACTCCATATTCACAAAGATCTCTATGGAAAATAGTATATGTTGCTCACATTCCCATAAATAAATAAAAAACATCAGTCATACCAATCCTTCTAGTAAATATTATCCAATCCTGCAAAGACGAACCCATGAGGAATGTAAATCATGGAAACATTTATATTTATTAATTATATTATACAATGTATATTGCTTATAATACATTATTATTTATTTATATTGTTTATAGTTATAATATTTATATTATAAAGCTCTAGATACGCCTGCATGTTTTCCACTACAATCTTTATTATCTCCATTCAGCCTCACGAAATTTAGGTATTCAAAAATCATAATAGAAGAACCTTTGCATCATTCTGGCAACTCTGTAGTAATTTAAATATAATTTTATAGAGGCAAAATTTGAGAGCATCGGCTTTTTGCCTGGGATTTCTGGATGTCAGGCTCCATAGTTGGAGCAGCTTGGCCCACGCCTTTGGACAACAGGAAATACCAGACAAAAGGCTGCTTACCGTACCAGTATGGACCTGCACTGTGGATGCACTGGACCTATCGTATAAATATACTGCACATGCACAGCAAAATTGACACATTCTTGGTCAATGGGATCTACACATATAAACTGCTGCACCCGTGCACTAATGCTGACATATCCTAGGTGCTGTGAACTCACGGCACATGGATTTTGCTGCTCCTGTACAGACCTGTTATAGGAATCACATATTTCAGAACTTCAGCATCCCTATTTTTGGCAAACATATCCTCCAGATTTGATTATACTTTATTCTGGTTGTGAGTATCGTCTCCCATGTTAATTTTAAAATCTGTTCAGCTTCACCTACTGACACTGAAACCCCTGTTTTTTCAGGGTGCTGTTCTGTATTGCCAGCAACGTCCACTGCTCTGCATTGTGGGACCAGCACTTCAGCTCTCCCTGTTGCGTGCATCCTAAAGAATTTTGGTTTCCATCAATATATGTGCTTGGTTCATTGTTAATCATCTCAGTAATTTTTGTGTGTGTGTGTAACTTTTCCTTGTAACACATGGGTGGTTTTGTTTCTACAGTGCTTATCACCATAACAACTCTCCCCCACAAAAAAAATTACCTTGAATGACCTGTTACTACACTGTCTTGATTGATGTAGGTATTCTAGGTCCAAAAGTCCTTAGATGCAGGATGTAAACGTCAGGTGAACACTTTGTAAGCATCTACCTTGTCAAAGACTTGTCTAAAAAATTAGTCACTTGTTACACCAACTAAAAATACAAAATCCCAGTGGGGTGTGGCAGTTGTTTCCCATATCCATGAGATTTAAGCATTAGTCATCCCACTCAGGTCAGTTAGCCTTCCCTAGCACCCAGTCATGCGCATTTTTGATATCTCATAACTCCCCCTGAGTTGAAAGCCAAGTGCACTTGGATTCTCCTAAGCTGCTCTCTCTTCTCCAGGTTGGGTTAGAAGGAGCTACCCTGCAGCCTGAAGCTCGCTAGAGTTGTTCAGTAAATTATAGTAAGCACAGATTTAGGCTGCAGCTGAATAAAGACTGGTAGGTAAATAAGAGTACAAATGCTCTTCATGTCAGAAAAATGGGCATTATACAAACCCTCCAATTACCTTCAAAGCATTTAGGAAAGCCTAAAAAGAACAAAAATATTTTCCTTAACTCTATTTAAAATTAAGAGTAATTAAAGGAGGGGGGAAAAAAAAAACAAACCAAAAGAAACTCCTGCAAGCCACCAGAATGCAGGGTGGTAAGTTTGTTTTAAAACTAAGACATTTAAGGAAGAGAACAGCTATAAAAATCAGGAGAATGCTGAACCTGTCTTTCCAGAAATTAGAAGCCTCAGGCTGGTTTAAGACAGCGGTAGCTGACAGGAGATTTGCTCTCTGTAAAAACACAGAGGGAGAAAGTGTGGTTCAGGATACAGAATGCCACTAGCACAGGGCGATATGCAGGCCATGCATAATCTCAGGTTAGAAATGGAAGGTTTCTAATCATGGGTGAAGTGCAGTCTTCCACTGAAAATGGCAGACGAGTACTCCACTTTTTTATCACTATTTAAAGTTCTTCATCAGTATAGAAAAGGTACTTAGCACAGTTATTGAACAGGCTTCCCACAACTGAGACCTCCTGTAGACCATTACGTACTAAAAATGTTTAGGGATCCCCCTCAAGCTGTGATGTATTTAAGAGGTTTAGGCTTTGCAAAGAGCTTTCTATGCCTGGTACTTCTGATGAAGGTGCACAGACATGGTTTGTGGTGTATACTCAAGCTTATTTGACTGGAAAATGAAGCTGTTGCCTCCTGGACATGAGGTCTTTAACTTCACTTCATTAACACAACACTTCATGGATACTGATATTCACATTAAGAGAAGGAAAGAATGGCTATTTGCTTGAGTTTATGAAATGAATCTGTGAACCACAAACACCACAAAGTTTCTACAACCACCAGTTGAAACAGTTTTAATTAAGCCACCGCATTTGAAAGGAGTGCCACATACATTAGTAACACTTGAGAGTAATTAATGACTATTTGCAATAGCTTTCTCCCAAACATCTTAATCTTGTAACATGCTGGTTATGCTTCTACCCCTCCCAGTATATTCAGAGCCAAGTTTACTTTACATTTGTGCTTTTTTGACAAGTTATGACAACACTTATAAAAAAATATGAAATACTTCAGTTATGCTAAACCCCATTACCATACCATCTTCCCTCTCATTAGGAAGGGTTCTATTTTCTGAAGTCTTTTCTCCTTCTCAGTTTTAGCTGTGCAAGGATTTTCCAGACTTGGGATTCTATGCTGTGTTTTCAATTTCACTAGAAAGTAGGTTCTATCATTACTCATGATACAGAGAAGTCTACACAGTATTCCCCACCAGCCAGTACTGTACAGAAAAGAAAAAAAAAAAACAACCACATTTGTCACACGATTCTCTTCTTCAGCAGGAATCATAAATACAGTTGATTGTATATGCCACGACTGAGCTTGTAACATGGTTCTGAAGTCTGTAGATGTTTACTCTCTGTAAAGTTATAAAATACAGGCCTGGAAGGGACCTTCAGAAGTCACTTGGCCTTTCCAAAGCAGGATCACATGCAATATATAGAATTACCAAATTAAAAAAGGTGTTTTGAAACAGAAAGCTATACAATATATAATACAAGAAATATTGGGCATTGAAAAAGCTTAGTTCTAAATGACCTTAGCTTTACAGTATGCTGGTTAATGCTTTCTAAATTCTATTTTGTACATGTGCATGAATACATATATCCACACACTTACCCTCTCCTAAGTACTGGTTTCATGATAGTAAGTATTAAGTCTCCAACTGCTCGTTACAGAGTAACACACAGCATTTGCTCTCCACCCTACCTGTACCCCCCCTCAGAAATCTGTTTCTGCTAGAGCTACTTGCCCCATGACTGGAAGAGGAGCTCCACAAATGAGTTTTTTCCTTCTTCCCCTGCTGAAAAAAAGCTCTGGCAAAGACTACAGGCCATAATTAAATATGCTGTAAGCTGCTGCAGCTCCATGATGAACACAGACACCGCTCTGCCTCGCTGGAATGCTTAGTGGGAATTGCTGGCTCCAGAAACACAGGCTAGGAGTCGGACAGATTACTCTGCGAGACGGGTGTCTGTATGAAGTTTGCATGCATAAACTGCTCACAGAACTGCTTTTCTATTCTTACCTGTTATCCCTAGTGACTCACAAAGCATCCCCAAGTTTACTAAACTCTGGAGTACCTTCAGTGTGCTTTAGAAACTTTTGGAGGTTTTCAACACCTTATGCTAAGATTTTCCTCCAAAGCACAGCTGACAATTAAAACACTGCAGTTTTAAAATGGTAGACATAAAGAACAGTGTATGTTTCTACTCAAAGGTATTTTCTAAATCAGCATCCCTCAAATACCATGTAAAAATGTATGCAGTTTAACATCTAAAAGTTTATTGATTCTCTCTGTGATAATGTATATTAAATTATATGTGGCTCTGTCAAATTCTGCAGTGGCCACAGAAACACCAATAAGTGTTACATTAGCCACTGTTACACGCAAGAGCTCCACGCTTTAGAGGAGAGCACTGTCCAACAGCACCAACTGGCGGAAAATAAATTTTAATTTTACTTTCCCTTTAATTCAAATAGCTATTAGTCAACAATGGTCCAGTAATAGGAATGAGAAGGGGTTCTTAGGCAGCAGACGACTGCAATAGTCTCAGGGAAATTCCTTCCTTGGGACTGGCTTTGGTGGAAGAAAAAGTGTTCTTTGGCAGGCTGGTTTTTTTTCTAGTTCCATTTAAGGCAATTTTGTCAGAGGTAAAAACAAAATAACTTGCAGGGTTGTTAAAATCTCTGCTCTTCCTTTCTACACTTGAAACACTACATCTTTATTCATAAGCAAATGTTAGAAAAAAAAAAATAAGGATGATTCAATTAGTTGGGAGGGGAAGGAGCAATTAAACTACCCAAACAGAATCGACATGAGAATACATAAATAATACTTTAGGTAAAAGCTATTTGCTTAAAGATGCCAATGTTTTTACTAATTTATTGCCAGGGCTAGTAAGAAATACTCTTGAGAAACAAGGTGGTTTTTTTCAGTCTCCTACAATCGCACCAAATTTACATTAGAGGTGCTCCTCTGTTTTGACAGTTGATTGTACTTCAATTTAATATTTCAATTTAAGTATGGTGCTCTCTCTGGGGAGGAGTAGTAATAAGTAGGCTTGATGTTTCCCAGGACTTCATCTTCCCAGTTGGGGAGGCAGCAGAAGAAGAAAGCACAACCTATTACAACAACAGTGCTGGCCCAACCAAAGCCATATGCCCAGCTGAACATATTATCTCCCGTCAGTGAAATATCTTCTGTGAATTTCACTGGGTAGATGACCAAGCCTATGATCTGGAATGCAGCTAGAGAGAAAAAGAAAGAAAAGCAGGAGTAAATGACAACGAAATATATTACATTTCCCAATAAAAAAGGTACCTGGAGATAACTGCATATCCTCTTAAGGTATGTGAGGATTAGCCTCAGCCTGACAATCAAATCCGCATTCTTAGAGAGGTACGTGACTTCTGGCCAAGGCAGATCCCCACACCTATCTGACTGAAGCAGCTATGGCTGATATTGCCTGGTTGCTAAGGCACATACCTGCATGCCTTGACCAGCCCTGTCCTGCAGCCAGGCACCGTGAGCCCTGCGGAGCCAGTTACCTCCAGCATGTACCATAGCCCCGTTGCTCCTCTTCCCCTTGGGAAGGTGGGAAGCACCTGGGGCTATCAGCTCCTAAGTCTTAGCATGTGATATGCAGGGTTAAAGGTGTTGGTTGCCCCCATACACTGCTTTTGGGAGAGTGCTAACTGACAAAGGCCACTGGATCTTCCTTAACCTCTCAGAGCGTAAATCAACCTTCCCTTGTTCCCCAGGAAAATGAGTCACAAACCAGACAAAGACAGCTTATTTCATAAAGGAGGCTCCATCTAGCATGTTTTTCTGCTGATGCCCATTTTACATCTAAAATAACTTTGCCTTTGTGCCCAGCCTTACCAACTACAAAGAGCAAGCCTCCGATTCCTCGCACAAAGTTGAAGCGAAGTATCTCGATTGAGAACGCGATGACTGCAAGGGCAAAACAGATGACCAGGATCACAAAGCCAACAAGGTATGTGGCAGCTGCTGCTCTCCCCCATCCTTGAAGAGAAAACAAGAAAGATGTTACGCACAGCAGTGCACTGAACTGTAGGTCACTTCAGGTCTTTAGTTTCCTTTCATCATTTTTTGTTGAAATCCTTTACTGTAAGAAACATGCCTTATGTCAAAGCAATACTGGATGCCTCCGAAGTGCACAGAGCAGAGAGGCACCATTGTTGGCGGAGCAGCACAGAACTCCCTGCCCGCTAACTTGTCCTGCCGAAGACAGGGATATAGTGCAGCATGGTAATGGAGATAACATCTCTAAATTGTGTATCTGTAAGAGACCCACAGACATCTGAGCTGATAGGGCACACAACCGCTGGGAAGGTACTTTATCACTACCATTCCTTTTTGACATGCAAGTTTACAAAGCCACTTCCACACATGGGGAAGTATGAGAGCAGGCAAAAGGGCACCACCACAGGAGATGACTGCTGGGAAATCACAGTGCTGTCAGCATACAGCTTCTTGCCTGTTTGTTTATGACAAGAATAATGCACATGGATCAAAATTAGCATGACCAAAAAGAGATAGATTTGGAATAGCTGAAGTGAGAGATGACAAAGAGAAAGCTCTTGAAGATAAACTATACCCAGCTGAAAAAAAACAACTTAGTAACAGCTGAAATGTAGCAGGTGGAAGAGAAACAGCAGAATCTGAGGTGAAGTGGAAGAGTCCTCTTTGAATCACTGCTTTGATATTTGATGGGACAGGCTGGTGCAGATTCTTAGGATCAAGCAACTGCAGGCTGGAGAGGCTCAGGCATGAAGCAAGTGGCCTTAATGCAGTACCAGCACCCAGAACTCACCCACCACAGGCCAAGGCTGGGGCAACAAACGTAAGAAAACCTCCCAGAAAAACAGCCAGCAATTCCCCTTTCACAATTTCATAAGCCCGTGTTAAGGCCCTCATTACGGCCAGACCCTGCCCTCTTTAGAAACCAAGCAGGAGTTCAGGTGAGCCTAATGCAAACAACAACAAGCAAAGGTGTTCCTGCCCCAGAGGTAGGATACCTACCCACATGAGCTAAGCCATACCAGCTAGTGCTTTGTTTTCCAGTCAGCTGTCATCACAGCTCACTTCCCACATCTGTGTAACATGGTTTCTACTTTCACACATTCAGAAGTAGGGCCAGATCCCGAGCTCCCTCTAACGTAGGTATAAAGAGAGCAATGAGATCTAGGTCAGAACATTTTCAAAAAAATTTTTTTCATCAGAGCTGTCTGTTCCAAACACAGCTGAAGTGACTCTGGGGACACCCTGTTTTCAACATAGCCTCCATTCTTTCCGTGCAAAAAACTAAGAGGAAAAAGACACAGAGACAGAGAACCTTTTCCTAAAGAGTTAAAATCCTCCACCCTAACTCACACACTCTACTAGTTGCATAAATGGGGAAAAACTGGTAATTTGAGTCAGAGAATGCAGTAGAACTATCTCAGACACGTCTACTACATACATCAATTTACTCTCCAAAAGCAAACCATCATTTTACAGTTATTTTTGTCAGATTAGCCTGAACTGGTTTCTTTTCCCCCTATTCCAATGGCAAAAGTGAAATACAGCAGCCATCCATCAGCCAAATCTCAGCCCAAAACCTCCAACCACCACCACTACCACCTGAATTCATGCTGGCACAGAAAGGGTAAGGAAAAGGGTTTTCCTTCTCCTCTCCCTTCTTGGAGCTACTCAAGACAGCAAGAACTTTTCAAATCAGACCTCCTTCAGCCAGTTGTGCTTGCTTCATAGACCTTCCCTAAGAGAGTGCTGTGGGTGAGGAGGGAGGGAGGACACATGATGAGCGTTTGGAGATTAAAGCTACGTCAGTGGTCTGATAAAATCTTTTCGTACAAAATACTCCCTGACATACCTAACACTGGTACTGGATATATCTCCACAATAGGATTTATTTAGGGACAACTAATATAAAGGGATATTTAACCATTACACAGCCAGCCCAGGAAAAGCGATTCAGACTAAATAACCTAGGAATGCTATTGATTGATATTTGCCCTATTAAGAAAAAAAGCACAACAAGAGTAAAGAACACTTAGTTATCAAAGTATATTCCTCTTCTGATGCATTACTTATGCTAGCATAGTATAGGAAGCCAAATCTGGCATCCGCCTGACAAAACTTAGCTTGCAAACTCAAATACACCTGCAGATTAGACATCTTGAGGTTTGGTGCAACACGAACATGACTGGAGGAGAAACAAGCCACAAAGCCCCCAGTGCGCTTTCTGCTATTTCCATATCCCCTGTGCTTACTCTGCAAGTGTAACAAGCTTTTGGATACAGGTCAGCCACGGCTCCTCTCAGAGCGGTTTATTTTCTCATCTCTGGTGATATGAAAATGACAACACATATAGCTGTAGGAGATCTCTTGTCAGGAAGATTAAAGTCAAGCCCAGCTTTGTTTCAGGTCTTCAGAAACAGGGCAGTAGCAGGCGCCACCGTTATGAAATCCAGTGGGATTTGTGCTCACATGTGACGGAGGTCAGTGCTGGTGACCCTGTATCTTCCTCTCCTTCTCCTGCTGGATTATCTATGTGTCTGCTCTGGGCTGGACTAGACAACAGCCATCAAACAGCCAGCCTGACACATGAGCACCAGTAGGAATCACGGGAAGAGCAGTGAAAAGCTGTGGGCTTGTATATGTAGGCAATGTCTCAAATATAGGGAAGTCTCAAAAAATTAACCAAGTCTTTTAACAGATGACTAATAGAAGAAGTTGGGGTGGGAGGCTGCACCCTTACTGAGCATAGGGTGTAGCCCTGGCACGCTCCTTTCCCACACAATCTGTCGCTACCCCTACTGACAAGGAGAGCTTTCAGTGGAGGAGCTGCTACAGGGCTCCGACTGAAATTGCTGTTTCTCCATGCACGATTCCCCTCCTCCCCACACCTATCAAGTCAGGCTTTCCTGGCTCCTTTTCCTCCCAGAGGCTCCTGAGAGCTGAGCCCCACAGGCACCCAGCTCTCCTGTCTCTGTCTGCAAGATCCTCCTCCTACAGCTCCTAGCTGCCAGGAGAGGAGAGGTGTGGGTTTACACTCTCACCGTTTGCTGCCTTCAGAGCTGGAGAGACCAACTCACACCCAGAGAAAGACAGATCAGCCTCAGTTTCTTGCTGGTTTGTGCTCAGAAGTACCTTGTAACCATGAGACATTTAGCCAGAATTTAAGTTTTCCATAAAACCCAGAAAATTCTCAGGGCCCTTCATTTGGCAGAGAGAGTATTTCTTACTCAAAATAGGCATAAATATGATGTCTGCTTATGAAATCAAACAATAACACCACGGTAACTTGGGGCTGCATAAATAAGAGAGCAGAAAAGCAGAAGAACAGTTGGAGGTATTAGCGTTCCCCAAGTCAGCTTTGCTTCAAAGAACAGTCAAGTTCTTTGCATCTAATCCGCAGAAAAGTATTTGTCAATTAGGTGGTGTTGAAAGGACATTTAAAAAAATAATGATGTTTGGGAGCTGAAGGTCTATAATTATTAGGAAGGATTAAGAGTTTTATTACATAGCTTGATTAATGATGACTATGGAAAGCAACTACACTGCAAATGTTATCATGCAAATAACTAGGAGGGGTCAGGATTATTTAAAGCTCATGATGAGCACCAGTAATAAGATGAAATTAAAAAAAAAAAAAAGCAATAGAGCCTTAGTGTTAGGTGTGTTTCCTGATCTTATTCAGCTGTGCCTCAGGCTCACCAGACAGGAGATGGAAGCTATACAGAATAGGATATTTAAATCTAGATTTGCCTTTAGAAATTAATAAAAGGACTGGGAAAATAACCTAGCAGGAAGATGGACTGCTACAGGATTTGAAATAACAAGCTTTTCTCATCTTTGTTCACTTACAAAAACAGAAGCTAGTTTGTTAGCTTGTCAGTAACTGGAATCTTAGTGTAGAAGTTTTTACCGAGACATGCATAGCTGAGGTACATTTTTGCACTGTAGTTATAATATTTTTCTGTATATAAATGGCAGTAGCAATTCTTGTTCAGCCTTGAAAGCCTGTTACATAGAATGCCCAAAAATATCTGCTTTTGGTGATGAAACAAAGGAGTAGCGGACTGCGAGCAAGAGAGCACTGTCAGTAATATTTTCCTGCTCATATAAAGTTCCGTGGTAGCACAACTGGTGAAAAGAAGGTACATGCATAGCCACCAGGAGCACAAGACAGCCCAGAATTGAAGGCTTGCCAGGAGGGCTGCTTGGGAATGAATACTGGGAATCACAGCTCTGTTTTGGCTTTAGGAGTGCAGAAAAGCAATTGCTATACTAAGAAACTATTAAATGAAAGCCCACTAGCACAAACTTGGCTTCACTCACTTGGCTGTGCTGGGAGCTCAGGAGAGGCACAATCCTATAAGTTTCCAACTTTCAATGTCTCCAGGTTGCTAGCAGTAGAAATGCACCTTCCCAGGGACCAGCAAAGCCCACCAGCAGGGATGCCAGCCTCACCTGCCCACTGGGATCTTTTACTAGGAAGGTGCAGTAAATGTGTTCTGGGTGTAGACAGAGACACCAACTGCTACACCTCTTCCATTAGCATTTGCCGAGTGCCTACGCTCGGCTGACGGTGCAAACTAAGTTAGTTTGTCTCGAATACACCCTGGCATTGTAAATCAGACAGACGCATGCCTGAAAAGAGGCATACTGAAAAGATAAGTGTACATGTAACATTCCTCCTTTATTTACCTGGCCCTTCAGTGAAGTCGACCCATGCATTCAGCTTCACCAATAATCTGTGGTATCAAAGTCCATGCCTCTAGGGACACAGGTACAGTGGCACAGCTGCGGTGAAACATGATTCACAAAGGCTGGGCTCCTACTTCTAGGTTCCACCTTTTTTTTTTTTTTCAGCACTTACTAAGGATCCAGATGAATGCTTCCCTTTTTCTAGGTCGGCTGTTGTGTAATTAATGAATACCAACTGGCTGTTAGGAATATAAGAAAAAGCTAACCTCCATGGCATCACCTTTACTGCACGCATACAAGCCCATCTTTTACAGCGATAGTTCAAAGCAAAGTCGCTGGGAGCAGCTGTTCAGAACCAGGAGGACACTGCCACCCACAAAACTGCTCCTAAACTTACAGCCTCATTACTATGAAGACAACCACCCCCTCCAAGTAACCATATTGCAAACAATCCCTGTCATATCTGATGGCTTACTGGTAAGTTTTAAACTCACCATCAACAGTTTAATCCTGAAATGGTCTAGACTAAGTCATCTTGAGTCATATTACAGTGCAGTGCAGCAGCTCTGCATTGCAACATTTTGATAATACACAGACGCTGCCAGCCAGGTATTTCCCAGACACAAACCAGTAGAGCTCTAAACAAAATCCCTTTCCCACCTCCCTATCAAATGACACCCTACTCTTCTTTTGCCCTTTCTAGTTCTTCCCTCTTATGTGGCATTTGCAAATGTGCATTAAGAAGCAATGCAGTTTAGGAGACATTCCTGTTTGCCAATCTTTCTTTGTCTGTTCTGGCCCCTTCCCCCCTCCCATTTAAATTAGGTGACTCGGCTGCTTTTTCTCTTCCTTTTCTTAATACATATTTCTCAATTAAGAAACCGTCTAATGGAGCTTTCTATTAACAGGTATCCACTCTGAAGTTTTGGTTTTATCAGGAAAGGTGCAGGATAGTAGTTATTGTATGCAAAACACAAGTTACGTATCTCAATTAATTAACTTTTATTTTCCTGCAGCAGTGCTGTAAATGCCTGCTAGGCATTATTTCCTTTGTAGATGCCCTCACCTATTTTCAGCCTAATTGCATTAGCATGGAAAAAAGGAAACAAAATAAATCAAACCTGAACTCATATGTTACATTGTGTCTCTAGATGTAAACAGTATTTGAGTAGACAGTGGCACTGATGTCATGAAAATTAGAGAAGAGGCGAAGTCAAGTTGATATAAATAAGCCAAGGATTTACATAAATTTTTTGGTTAAATAAGTGAAGTTAAGGACACTGTTCTTCTCTGACAGCTTGTTAACTAGAAAAACCAGCAGAAAGTTGCTTTTGCCCCACAACACTCAGGGCTCACACAAAGAACACACCCATCAGCACTCAGGGACATGAGAAGCAGTGTCATTACAGGAGAAAGCAAATTTCAGCAGCTCTACTGTATTACCACTTCTTCCGTGTGCAATGCAAATTTCAGCAACTCTGTACTAGTTCTTCTTCTCTCACCTGGCTGAGAAATGAAGCCGCTGCTCTTACAATACATTCAGGATTTAGCTTACTCTTGGGCGCTGCAATGAAAAGCTTCTGGAAGTCAGTCTGCCTGGACAGTAAGGGATCTGTGCAGGGAAGCAGTCCCAGCTCTCCCAGCTGAAACACACCCTTCCAGCTTCCCAGTCCCCAAAGCACCCTCATCCAGGATCTTAAGGCGGGTCTGCTTATTTGTCCAAAAATATTTTGTTTGAAGGAAAAGCAGATGTAATCAGGCCCACATGTTCTAGCAAAACCCAAAAAGTCCCCAAAAAACCCCAGAAACCAGGAGCGTGCAGTAAGAATATTACACTGGCCAGATACAGAAGCAGCTCAACAAGTTAAAACAGAGGCACAATTATCCTGATTCAGGCCTCAGTGCAACAGAGGTATATAGAGGAAACGTCTTTTTTTTTTTTTCCTGCAAACCCACATCAAGCCATTTTAAGCCGCAGGTCAGGAGGCAAAATAATAGCCACGTTCCCTTGGCCGGGCAGGGTTAAAGCAAGGTGCTCTTTCCCTCTGGAGGGCCAGGAGAAGGGCATTTGACTGTTGTCCAGGTGTGCTTCTGCATAGGACACCCTGCATGAAGGTGCCCATGCCCACCACCCGATCAGCGAGGGGGAGCTGGCTAGGGCCAGGCGAGACTGCCTGGACTGCAGTTGAGAGAGAGCAAACTGAAGAAGCGACTTGTGGCCAGTTGGCTCTTTGGTTTGGTTGTAAAATAACTTTTTTAAGAAAAACCAAGCCACCAACACCCTGGCCCCTCACTGACAGAAAAGATTGCCCCGTCTCAGTCTCGACCCGTATTCCTTCGCTGGTTGAAGCCCTCAAACAGCATCAGCACTGGTTCTGCCAGGGAAACCCCACCTCGGGAAGGAGCTGCCCTCCTAGCAGCGGTGGGGAGGCCGCTCACGGTGCCAGCGCCCACCGCCCCTCACCATACGCTCACCGTAGTCCATGAGGGACACGCAGTTCCAGTTGAGGTCCTGCTCGCCCCGCGTACAGCTCTCCCACAGCGACGCTTGCTGCACGTAGGGCTCCGACTCCGACTCCAGCCAGCCCCTGCCCGCCAGGGCGATGATGCCCATGATGATGGCCAGGCCCAGCAGCAGGGGCAGGAGCCACCTGCACCTCCAGCAGGCGAGGCCGCACACCACCATCCTGCCCGGCCCCAGCGAGCCCGAGAGCCGCGGGTAGGGTGCGGTGCGGTGCCGTGGGGTGCGGTGCGGCGGGGACGCTCCGCCGGGACGGGAGACTGCGTGTGTGTCGGTCCGAGCAGGTTTTTAAGGCGCCGGGGGAGGAGGGAGTCCCACCCACATTCCTCTGACTAAGCCTGGCGGCAGAGGAGAGGAGGGAGAGCGGGGCCGGGCCCCGCTCCTCGCCCTGCCCCGGCTCCCCGCCAGCCCCGCAACCCCCCGTCCCTCCACTCGTCCTCCCCGGACCCGGCCTTGCGCTTAACCCCTTGCTGGCTGCCACCCTCCCGCGTCCTGACCCGTCGTGGCCCCGCCACCGCGACGCGGAACCACGGCAAAAACTTTCGGTTCTCACTCGGTTTCCCAAGCCCTGCCTGCCTCCCGGGTGTCGAAGCTCATCTTTCTCCTCCCTGTTTGCTGGATAGACAGACCAGAGTTACCCAGCATCAGTAATACTCACGATGTTAGCCACCTTAGGTACCAAAAGCTCGCAATAAGTTGCTTGTCAGTTGAAATGGCCACCTCCTTGCCCAGCTTTTGGACAACTTTAGAATATTGTAGAATAGTTTGGCCTGGAAAGGACCTTTAAAGGTCATCTAGTCCAAGGCCAAGGACCTGGAAAGGACCTAGTCCAACGCCTCAACTGCTTTAATGCAAAGGAGAAGAAAGGAAGGCATTATATGAGGATGGGAATGTGACATTATCAACAAGGAAGCCATCATTTGTCGGGCATCAAGCTCAGCATTCATGTTCCCTAATGGCCATCTAATGAGTGCCTGATTGCAATTGTGCTCTAGCTTCCGACTAGGCTATGCCAGGCACAGGGCAGGAGCAGTACTCAGGACTCATACGCCCTGATATCTCCCCGTCCCTTGTCTGGAAACGCACCCCCGAGATGACCAAAAAAAAAGGCTTCCGCATCACTTGGCACAAATGAACACCTAAAAATCTGGTCATGGGAGAAACACTCCTCCACAACAAGATCAACACACATCCCATCACATCATCCCACTGCCCAGCACCTATGCAAACTCTCATATGAGCGGACACGTGCCTATCACAGGACTAGGGGTGCATGCGCTTTGGGGATGTAACTCACACGTGTTTGGTCGAATCTTGGAGCAGCTTCAAGGCCTCAGCAAAGAGGATGAATAGGAGGACAAATTTTGAGATCTGAAGGGCTGAAAAAGAATAGTGGCTATGAGGGATTACATGGGTTTCATGGAGGATAGGGGCATATGAGTTCTTATTGGACTGCATCAAACGGGTTTTTGTGACAGCTATGTCAAACGTGACCAGACTGTGCCCAATGTCAATTCCTCAAAAGACACTCAAGGGGAAGTATCCTGTGAGGAGGGACGGTCAACCTCATGTGCGTATTGATTGCTGGCAAATGCTAGGGAATATATTGTGATGCTAGAATCAGAACAATAAGATGGTATCACCATAGACAAGTTGCAAAAATCTCAGGCAGGTTACCTCAAATCACTTAGTTTCACCAGCCCTCTCAACATCCTCCTCAAAGTTCCCACCAGAAAAATCTAGAAGGAAGCTATATGTATCTAGAAAGTATGTACTTGTAGGTACTTGTCGATACAATGGGATTGCAAGAAGTATTAATTCTGTCAATAATAATCAAAGCATACAATATCTATTAAAAAGTTGCTTTAAAAGATTGCCTATTTGTTCTGTAGCATGCCTTTTCAAAGAGCACAAAATAAAAAGCTATAACTAGCAATTATTGTAACATTTCCTAAAAACTGGAAAAAAAAAAAGGTATTTTTAAGTTGATGCTTTTAAGAACTTCCAGTTTTGAATACCGTTGAAGAGCTACTTGCCATTTAACTGTCTCAAGGGATTTTACTGGCAAGCTCATATTGACTGGCAAAATAATGAAGGGCTGGTTTTAAGATCTAATCTAGTTTTAAATCACCTATCTGGAAAAATTAGTGGCCTGCGTGTTCCTGCATAGTAAATTGCATTGTGACAAGGTATCAATTTACTGTTTAATTACACACACACACGTGTGTGTATATATATAGTTTTACACATAAATGCTTTTTATTCATAACTGCTCTTCCACTTTTCAGTTTTTGTCACTGTTTCCTTACAATATTAATTCAAACTATATCTAAGTTTGTATTACTCTTGAAGCCTTGATTACCACAATGTTGTCCTTCCCAAACCAAACAAAATCATCAGTACCACACTACAACCAAAATAATCTTCCTTCTTTACTCCTGATGGTCATTCCCACCATTCATATTTTACTTCAAATTCATAACAAAATAGAGCCATAAATAAATTTCATCTGAACTACTTGCAAGCATAATTCATCAGCACACAATTTTTGGTAGAGGAGAAGAAACGGCAGAACTGGGAACCGTGATCATCTCTTCTTGTCACTATAGCAGAACCTCATTTGTGCAGTGCCAAGAAGTGATTTTCCAGCAGTTTCACTGTCAGCACTAAAGTCACCTCAGAAGGAGTGGCAGAAGGTATTTTCTTCAGCACAAAAGGTGAGAGTTGTTGGAATAGAAGGGAGGTTAAATTTCATCCATTTTGCGAGAAATAGAGTAGGAATGCACTGCTCAGGAAAAGTGCTCACGTCATGACAAGGTCAAAAGTTAGAAATTTCCCCAGTTCAGACAGGAGTGTAGAGCTGGCTGCCACTTTTAGTAGTTGTATTAATTGCTTTCCCAAGGCTGTGCCTGCACCTGGACTGCCTCAGCGCCCAGATGCTGCGGTGGCTGGGGTGGCATGACGCAAAGCACCGAGGGCATCCTCCAAGCCCACTTCTGGCATTAGAGGCTCTCGCGGCCTACCCTGCGGCTCCCAGTGACTCCATGAAGAGAGAAATGCCATCTTCCCCTTTCTTTCTAAACATCTGGCTTTTAAACAACTTGGATATCTAGCTGAAGTTAGAAGATAATGCACCGAAGTTTTCATTCTGTATGACTGAGGGTCAACAACACAGTCAATTAAGTTATCTGCCTTCAGTGCCAATGTTGCCTGGTTTTACTAGTAAGGAAATCTAGCAAGCGAATAAACCAGTGCCTCCTGCAGCAAAATCAGCAGCTCCAGCAGCATGTGTAGTTTTTCTCACCTCCAGGCTGTGTAGCCCGCATCTTCACAGAGACCAGATGGTAGGAGTCAGCTCTGTGGGGCTGCAACAATACACACATGAAAAACACATAGTGCCATGATCATGAGGAAAAAAATGCCTTAATACTAAACAAAATAAACTGGAGGTTTGCTTTACTAAAACAATCAAAAATGCCTGAATCTATCTGGGTGTTCTGGACCAAGCTGCTCCGTCAAAAGCACATTATCTTTGGCTAAGAACACACCTGCAAGTCGTGTAATAATTATGAAAATCTAGACAGTTTTCCCAAATTTTTCTTCTACCATTGAAAAAAGGAATCATAAGCTTCTTTCACCACTATCCTTACCTTTAATTATTTATTATGTAAATAATCAGATAATTTCATAATCTTTGGGGCTCTATAGCAATATTTTTTCTCTGCAGTGAAACGAGGGATATGTCCCTCAAGTAGATGGTGCTTTACATGGAGTAAATCATTTACCACTGCTGGCAATCATTCACTCGCTATCAGAGAAAACCAAGCAGCACTGAGTGAAGTTCGGGCATCAGCTCCAGCCCAGACAGGCACGGCTGGGCTCTCACAGGGACATCTTTGAAATGGGCCAGTGGGAAACTGCAGGCTAGTTCCCAAGAGTGCATATTGGAGGGGGAACACGGCAGGCAGCCGTGGGGAAGGGCAGGGGGCACCCTTAGGGATGGGGTTCCTTTCCTTTTTCCATTTAATCTGAATGTATTTTTCTAGCCTGTTTACCTCTCAGATAAAACCATTAGGAAAAAAAGCAATGTCCGCAGACTGAATACCTGTTGTAAGTCAAATTATTTTATAATTCCTGGGTGTTGCCCTTCAGCAGCCTCTTATGCTCACTTTCCTCCATGTCCAAGTGCCCTAATTCTACTTAATCTCTCTTTAGGCATCACAGCCATAATACCTAATTAGCATCACCAAAACAAGGTAGTCATTCAACCCATAAAACAGGATAGGGATGGGAGAGGTACTTGGTATAACCCACAAGAACCACTCCAGCAGTATTTCCAGATCAAACTTCAATTTCCTCATGTGTGTCAAAAAGCTGCCATTATCTGAATTTAAAAGAAAGCAATTTTTCTGACCAGCTCTTGTCAGTAGCCCTTGGTTGAACTCAGCTTACATTAGAGATTCATCTAAGGCTGGCACAGCTGAAATAAGGTGGCTCTGTGCAATTGATGTGCTATTGAGCCTGCTTCAAAAGCCTTGTGAAAATACTAGGACAACAACGTGGCCCACAGAGGTGTGACTAACCCTTTCTCATGTCAGCAAGAGACAACTTATGTGCCTCCATCAGCCTGAGGTAACCTAAAATCTTAGAAAAAAAAAGGATCGTAAAAGCCCCTCCTCCTTCTGTGCACACTGTGCCTATGATTGCCTTACAGGTAGTCATCAAGGTGCATATCAGCTCACTAACTCAGGGTGTGCAGAGGCCTCTGTATTGTCCTGGAGTTGCACTGGATGAAATCCCGTGTCTATTGACGGAAATGGCAGAATGGCTGGTGGCTGGGATTTTACCCCAGAGCTCTCTAGAGGCCTCAGGCTCACTTAGATCATGCCCATTGAATAGTCAAGGTGTTCAATTAAGGTCTACGGACTTGTTGCTGCAACTTTTCCTTCTTTACCTCACCCATACATTTGCATTTTCAAAATGTAAAAAAGGAAAACATCAAATAAAGAACTGCGTCATCCTTGACCTCCATATTAATTTTGGTTTTGTCCATAAGTCCTTTTCAAGGCTGCAAACTGACCATCTTTGTGCATGATGTGGCAACAACGTGCTAGCAATCGCCTAGCTAACATTGAAACTGCTCCTGCAGGAACAGGAGCTTGGTGCAGCGTGTGAACACTACTCCGTAGAGTTGCTAATATTTCTTTTTGAATCGCCCCTCCAAGAAAACCAAAGGTATAGTGTACACTGATGCATGAGAGTCTGGATTTTTTCACTGGGTTTTGGCTTTCTTTTCTTTTAACATAAACTTCTATTTACTCAGAAGTACAGGAACCACTAACTCTTGCAGAGCAGCATGATTGTATTATTCTGAATCGTGTATTCAGATCAAATAAGCTGAGAGAAGATGTGTTTTGGAAGATATGGTATTTGTGCGGTATCAGGTACAAAGCTGGAAAAGCAGCTACCGTAACTGGGATGCCGTTGGTTTGTCACACCATTCTGAGTAGGGGCGTCAGATCTGAACCTCTGCTCGAGACCCGAGATTTCTCCCACGATGACGCCGTTTTCAGGAAGAGCAGGCGGTGCCCGTACCCTCCCGGCAGCCCGGAGGCACGGGGGGGCCACGCCGCAGGTTCGGGGTGCGGCGGGGGGCGCGGGCGGCAGGCCCTGACCACCAGGGGGCGGGAAGCACCGCGCAACGGCCGGGGCTGCGCCGGGGAGGGCGGCGGGCACCTCCCGCCAAATCCTACCCCTTCCCCCCGGCGGAGGGGCTCCTCGCTCCCGGGACCCTCGGCCTGGCACCGCGCGGCCTCCCCAGCAGCTTGGCCAGGCTCGGCGGAGCCCTTCTGGGGGCACGACGCCAGCTTAGTCCCGCTCCCGTAGCTACGAGGTGTTTAGGTGCTTAACTCCCCCTGAAACTGCAGGCCAGGAGCCCAAGGTGGAATTCCTCTCACTCAGCTGTTTTAGGCTGGAGCTGAAGTGAACAGAAACGCCTGATTGTCTCCCCACTGGTGATGGGGAGTCATCCAGTCTACGAGGTTAGCTCCTGCCCATGCACCCGTGCCACAGGCATGGGTAAGGTAGAGCCTAATGCCTTTGTGCCTTCCAGTGGGAGTGTGGCACTGCCTTCCATTTGTGGGTAAGAGTTCATATAGGGAGCCAGAAGCCGCTGTCCTGCTGTCCATTCTAAGCACTGAGATTTTATATACATATTGACGGCAGCCCTGCGGAGAGAGACTTGGGGGTGCTGGTGGATGAAAAACTGAACATGACCCAGCAATGTGCGCTCACAGCCCAGAAAGCCAATCGCATCCTGGGCTGCATCAAAAGAAGCGTGGCCAGCAGGTCAAGGGAGGTGATTCTGTCCCTCTGCTCTTGTGAGACTCCACTTGCAGTGCTGCGTCCAGCTCTGGGGCCCTCAGCACAAGACAGACACGGACCTGTTCAAGCGGGTCCAGATAAGGGCCACAAAGACGATCGGGGGGCTCGAGCATCTCAGAGAGTTGGGGTTGTCCAGCCTGGAGAAGAGAAGGCTGTGGGGAGACCTTACAGCGGCCTTCCAGTGCTTAAAGGGGGCCTACAAGAAAGGTGGGGAGGGACTCTTGATTAGGGAGGGTAGCGATAGAATGAGGGGTACTGGTTTCAAACTGAAAGAGGGGAGATTTAGACTAGATAGGAGGAGGGAGATTTAGATTAGGTATTAGGAAGAAGTTCTTTACTGTGAGGGTGATGAGACACTGGAACAGGTTGCCCAGGGAAGCTGTGGCTGCCCCCTCCCTGGCAGTGTTCAAGGCCAGGCTGGATGGGGCTTTGAGCTACCTGGTCTGGTGGAAGGTGTCCCTGCCCATGGTGGGGGGTTTGGAAATAGATGATTTTTGGTTCCCTTCCAAACCAAACCATTCTATGATTCTGTGATATATTTTACTCAATATTTTTGGGGAGTCAAATCTAGAAAGACTTTTTCATTCAAATATATTGAGGAAAAGATATTTGGTTTGATAGATTTACAGAAGCTTTTCTTTCCACTGATATTTGCATTTGCTTGCATTAGTCCATATTTCCTGTCTCAGATTGTCCTTCCCCTCTGTAAAGCCATGCACATCTCACACCTGCCCACACAGCACTGCAGAAGATCATCACCTTTTTGTTCTTTCCAGCTTCAGCACATGCAGCTCTTGTAAAATGGTGTCGTGGTTCCCAGCAGCAGCATCAGGAGCTTTTGGGATAAAGTTAATCTCCACATGCACATCCAGAAGCAGACAGGGTATATTTCATTGCACAGCTCCACATTAAAGACCCCGTTTAGCTTTTATAAATGATTCACTCAATAGTTCAGTCCACCGAGGCCTGATTTCTGAGACAGTCTGGTCTTTAAGTACATGCTCAAATGAGGGATCACACCACCAAATTAGCAGCGCATGTGGACGTGACACTGGATTAATGCAGCATGCATGAACGTCAATACTTTGAGTCATTATTTTCAGGGGCAAATCAGGGGTGCTGCTTCTTATGCAATCTCTCCCAAGCCTTGTTACAGCAGGAGCTGCCTTCGTGTTCCTCCCTGGCAATGACCCACTTTGCTCTATTATTAAGCAAAGCAATAGTTATAAATAGTTATAATGCTGAGTCTTCTCTCCCATAGTGCTGGGCAGCTTGAAATATCTGTTTGTTCTGCTGCAAAAAACGTACCATCTTCAAATCAGCTTGATCACACTTACAGGGTTAGCTTCCCCTTGCAGAAACAGTACTGTACCTCTGATTTTAAAAGCATGTCTTTCTTGTGCACCTTGCTGTGATAGGCAGAGCTGAGTGCAGGAAAATGAAAGAGGACTTTGCAGAAGGCACTGTCTGTAAATGCCTAAAAAAATGGGAGAAAACCTAATTTTAAAAATACACACACAGGCAGAGCCAACACAACCGTGCATGACCAAGACTAAGTGTCAGGAGCAGTAGGAAAGGGCTGGGAGATGGAGGAGGGAGAACAGGGAAACACTGTGCTTGGGATGAGTAGTTTCCATTTTGACAAGTGTGCTGCGGGGAAGTGTTGCTTCAGCTCATGAAGTGTGACAGTATCTACCCATTTCCCTCAAGTGTTGGTGAGCTTATTCTGTATATACTTTTGCGCTTTAAAGTAGTAAACACCAAGATGGAAGCATTAGATTCATGTAGAAAAGAGTAGAGATGAGGGATTTAGTTCAAACACTGTCACGGTTTACAAGTAAGCACTGAAGATATGTGCTTACACAGAAAGAGAGGAATGGTAGGCAAGGGAAAAATATCCTCATCTTTTTGCTCCTCTTTTTCTAGTTTACACATAATACAGTAGACAGAAATTAAATTGAAATATAACCTGTGGTACAGTGTGATCAGTTGGAAAAGTGAAACCACAAGAGACTTCAATTGATCACACAATAACAGATGGGGTAATAAAACCTTGGACAATAAGGAATATTTGCGGAACAAATGAAAGATCAACTTCCCTTCTGTTGCAGAGGCAAGAAAATAGGCAAGTGTTAAAGAACAATCTAAAAGGCAAATTGATGAGGGAGAGAACATATGGCAAAGATGGAAACTGTTAAATACACACAGAGGAAAATGTATGTTTTTAAACAGTCTTTACAGCATGCTTGTTTCTAGCCTTTGCATGGGTTTTTTTGCTACCATTTCTGAAGAAATAATTCCTTGAATCCCTGTAGTACAAAGCATGAAGTAACTAGATACAAAATACAGATTCAACAAAATTTAAAGAAAAGCACAACAGACAGAGGAAAGAGAAAATGAGCCTTTATCACAGATGATCTGAACTAAAATGCTACCAGGAGTTTTTTTTTCCCACACATATTATTGTAAAGGAGATTATGTCATGTTTAGAAAGTGAATGCAGTTATAAATGGGATAGGAATCAGCCCTGTCTAGGCACTGACACTGTATTTTTCAATGCAGTATCTAAACAGCAACATCCAGTGTATCCCATACTCCATTCTCCTGGGAAAAGAAGAAACGCAATAAATACGGGAAGTATCAATAAACTACTCAAATATTGGAATCTCCTGCAATTACTCAGTCTGTCAACACAGTCTGCTCCAGGGCTGGAGGAGTGCCCGTGCAGAGATCCAGCCTACAAGGGCAGCTCCAGGCACGGCCGGAGCTTGCTCACTCTCTGTGGGACATAGAATCATAGAATGGTTTGGGTTGAAGGGACCTTAAAGATCACCTAGTTCCCACCCCACTGCCATAGGCAGGGACACCTCCCACTAGACCAGGTTGCTCAAGGCTCCATCCAACCTGGTCTTGAACACTTCCAGGGATGGAGCATCCACAACTTCCTTAGGCAACTTGTTCCAACATGCAGGACCTCATATGTCTGGCACCTCAGCAGCCCCAAATGGTCTTCAGCTTCTGGGTGAGGCAGATTTGAGGGAGACAGTTACTCAGATCAGTGCTCGCTGCCATCCCCAGCTCAGCGCATTCAGAGCAGCATGGGTGCGGCCACTGCTCCTCATCCAGCAGTGACCGCTCCAGGTCCCGTCTGTGAGAAGTTCACTGCAGATTCAGCACCGGGCAGCCTGGCTCCTAACGTGGGCAGGAAGGCTGCCTTTGAACACACGCTGGAACTGCACATTTCAGTGAGAACACCAGGCCCTCTTGCTGCCTCACTCTGTGCTCAGCTCTTAGCTAGGAAGGTCCCACAGAGTTCACTGGGACTGTCCTATATTTAAAAGAAAGACCTGTCAGCTATCTGCCAGTTGCAGGGGTGACAGAGGGTGACAAGGCTGTGGCTCATGCATGGGCACTGCCCACTTGTGTAGTGGGATAAGCAGCAGAGATGTATAAACCCTCCCCGGGCTCCATTAGCAGGATCTAGCCTTGTGTAATTTTTTGCAAGATCAAAAGAACAGTTGAACAGGATTGAGGTCAAACCCCCGAATTTAGAAGTAACACCTTTTTTTTTCTGTAATTCTATGTTTGTTCTAAACAAGTAGCTATTTTTCTTTATGCTGCATTTACTCTTTCTTATGGTCGTATGAAAAAGACAAATATAAGAAAATGAAATGGAGAAGTCCCTACCTATCCCTACCTACAGCCCCATTTGAATACATCATTGTGAATCTTGTCATTCATGGTAATATCAGAGACTGACAACATGGAGACAACAGCAACACTGATGCTTATCACCTGGGCTGCGCTGCAGAGCAGCATGAGCTGCATTCTCAGCAGAGCTTTTTCTGGGTTATGACTCATGCAGAGCCCTGATTTTCTGCTTCTGTCCCACTCACCCTGACAAACAAACAAGTTCCAGATCACAGAGTGGTAAGGGTTGGAAGGGACCTCTCGAGATCATCTAGTCCAACCCCCCTGCCACGGGCAGGGACACCTTCCACTAGACCACATTGAACAAAGCCCCATCCAGCCTGGCCTTGTTACAGGCAAATAAATAAATAAATAACGACCTATTATTATCAACCGGAATACAAAAAAGAAATTTAATACGCTGCTACATGTCCTGCATGCAGCTACATCTGGATATCGACTCCAACATCACACTTGTGCAATCACTTCTGCCTTGCCCTCTCCCACTCAGAAGCCTCAGTCAAAGCTCTCTGGTTTCAGGCCTTCTTCTCATTTATGGTCATCTAGCTATAGCAGTAGGCCAACTAAGAATGGAGGTTTCTGAGGACTCTACAGCCAGGGAAGAGTAGGTGGAGAGGTTGGGAGGAAGAGATGAAAAGGCCCGAGGATGGAAGCAATAGGGTAAGGCGGAAGCGATCGGGTAAGGCAGAAGCAAGTCTGGGCATTGGGTGAGAGCCTGCTGACGGCAGCTCTGTCACTGTGCTTAAAATCTTTCCAATGATGTAGGTAGGGTTTGGGGTTTATTTGTAAGGGTTTTGCTTTTCTCTTTTTTAAAGACAGGCATGTCTATGTGTCTCAGCACAGTTAAAAGTAACCAGATGGAAGTTACACGAGTGAGCCAGAGTTTATCTGAAGTTGGTGGAGACTCCTCAAAGCTGAGCCTGCAGAGATTTCAGAAGTTGAATTTGTGGGCCCAGCAATCTTGTACCATCCGGTTAACTTTGACAAAATGAATTAACATAGGAGGCATCTGCACATCCGGATGGGAGAGGATATGTGCTCCGAGAGCCTGCTTTGCCTACGCCATGTTTCATCTTTTCACCAGCTTAACAAAGGGGTAAAATGTTGACATAATTGTAAACTCTTGACTACAAAGGTAGGCACTGCCTTTATAAGGCTCACCAAAAATGGACCTCAGTGTCTGTTTCACATGTCTAGGCACAACCAGAATTTAAACAGTAATAGTAACACAAGTGCTCATTAGGATAAACCAGGCTGCATAGCCAAGTGACTTAATCTTCTATGAAGATACTTTTATTGGGAGCCCATTAAAAAGCTGCTATAAAATCATTCTTTCAGCTGAACTGACATAAGCACCTCAAAACACAGCAACAGCTTTCCAGTTTCTTGAGTGTTACACTTTTGGGCTGATCTTTCTGAAACACTTAGCAGTTTCCTCTCCTCCAGTCATTTTATGTTTTGTTTTTTTGTTTTGGTTTTGGGTTTGGGTTTGGGTTTTTTTTTTCAGGGTGCAGGGGAAGATTTCTGGTGTGCTAATACTGTAACAGTGAAGCTCTTCCCTCGGGCTGCTTTTATTTTGTGGACATCTGAAACATTTGGAATCAGATTACATACTGGCAAGTAGGACAATGGCATCGCTGTAATGAGCTGGAGGCTAATTTATAGGCTTTGCAGATGTGAATGCATTAGCATGCAAATCATGAGCAGCCCCTGCCTATAAATAAAAGAACTTACCTTGCCAAGAGATGGCTGTCCCAAAAATATAATGAGTATTATAAATTATAGGCAGGTGTCAGATTTCCACTTCCTTTGTATTCCTATTTGCACTTCTCTAAGGGAGAATGAAGAGAAGGGAGAATAAAGACAAAATGTATAATACATTGCATGGCACAGGCAGTTATAATCCTTGCTGCCCAGTGCTATTACTACCTTTTGCCTACTGCGACTCCCTCATTTGTTAGAAAAAGAGCTATTCTGACTTGATAGCAACTTTGAATAATACGTTACTACATGGTAGTAGTGCTCTGAAAAGGAAGGATGAGCTGTGGTGAACGCACGAAACTGTGGCTCAGGAGAAGTTTTCTGATCACAGCTCTCCCTCAGACACAGCTATTCCTCAGACTTTGTGTGTGGCCTTGGGCAAATCGTTTAAGCAGTCTGTGCCATGATTTCTTTAGCTAGGAAATAGGCAAAAATAAAGTTCGTTTTACTTGTGTTTTCTCTTTAGATAGTTTTTGGGGTAAAGCCTGTCTTTACTGTCTGTCTGTAGAGGGCTGTATATGTTGGCACACGCTTGGGCACTCCTGGCAGTGGAAATAACAGCAGAAATAGCTTCTGAAGTTACAACTTCAGAATGTATTTATGAATTAGCTCAAATCCTAAGGAAGCAAAAATCTAAGGTGTTTTTTTCTTTTCCTTTGGAACTTGATGAGAGGAACTTAATGAGACTGCACTTACTGATGTGATTGGCTTTATCAAGCCGTGAACACATACAGTGCTGATGTCTCTATGACTTTGCCAGCTTCCTGCCATTCCCTACTTCCCCAAAATGCCTTTTAATAACAGAAGAGTAGAAGCAGCAAAACTGAGGAATTCCTTCAAGTTTCATCAAAACACATTGCCTTGTGCAGGAGAGAATCCCAAAGTATTACCTTCCTCCACCAAGGAAGCAGCTCTACAGTGAGCTCAGACAGAACATCAGAACTGTTAACTTTTGCTGCTCATAGAGCTACCCATTTCTTTCTGAACTCATATTTTTCTGAGGTTCATTGCAGTGGAAGAAAAATCCTCCTGAAAGTGAAATAGGCTTGCTGGAGAGAAGGCTCACTGACAGCTTTGCTTGTTTTATGGACATGTTACATCAAGCTAAGCCTTTGCCATCTGCTCTGCCCCCGATTGTAAATGGAAAAAAACCTCCAACCAAACAAAAAGAACAAATCACAGGACCATCAAGGAGATAAAAGTGATTTAACCGCCTGTATATGCTCCACCAACAATGCAGCTTGCACTGAAGATGTTCTTTCTCATGATTCAGACACAAATCTTGAGGAAAACAGTTCACACACGACACAGTAAATTTTCTGCTGGGCTGGAGTTTTCTTGAAGCAAACCTGACTCCACAAGAGGGTTCAATTGTACTTAGATGAAATTATGTGAGCTTTATGTAAAGACTGTCCTTAAATATTTTTATATTGTTTGCAGCTCAGGCAGTAAGGCACAATGAGGTGTGAATTATTTATAGGATAATGCCCACGGTGGAGGAATGCGTGAGGCAATAAATGGCTTTTATAGGTAACTGAACACCACAGCAAGGCTGTGAGATATCCAAGAAGCACAGAAGGCATTCATTGAAAATATGTCCCAGTGCCATGTTCAACATGGAAAAAATTAAACAAAAACAAATGCGAAGACTGTGGTTTTCTGGCCATGTGAGAATTTGCGAAATCTATGCAGCTAGTTTGCTAGAGAACAACCATCAGAAAGCATTGAGGTGAATAGATTAATGGAGCAAATAATTAAGAGGGGGGAAAAAAAAGTGATGGGATTCAGCACATGCAGGTGTCAATAAAGATGCACCATCCATGGGAAGCTCACATTTTGCACCCAGTGATAAATCCTCGTATTGACATGCAGCTTGTTATATGATATTCTTGCTGCATTGTTAAGCACAAAGACAAAAGACATGAACCATCCACACAACATTTCATAAATCACTGTAATGCCCATTTTCCCTTAAGAAATGAAATTATAATCTAATGTGTTGTATTCATCTGTGGAATGCAAATTCCTGTAGAACTGGATTCACTGTGATCATAATGGTGAAAGATCATTAATTAAAAGATTAACCAGCACTATATCTATTCCTCTAATTTCTCTTTAAGTTAATTCAGTTAATAAAACTTAATTAGCATCAAGACATTCGATTTTCTCTTCAGATTATGAAACTAGAGACTCTAAATTGTGGTATATATGTATGCTTCATCATAAAAAAATACAGGCCTACCTCTTCTTCTGGCGTCACTCTACTGGATCATCTTCTGTGACACTGAAGGACCTGTGTCAGCTCACAGTCTTGCAGATACCTACAGTGGTTAACTTCTATTTACAGCCTTTGAGAATGGAGGCAGAGAATACAGGAATTGCTGCTGCCCTCCTCAGAGGGTAGAGTGCGTGCACATACCCTGAAGCACCCAGCAACTGCATGAAGTATGTGAGGTATGTTAACTTGTGTTATTGAAAAGGACTGTGGTAGGTACAGTGCTTCCACTTCTGAAGGGAAATCCTAGAACAGTGACTGACCCTTGCTGCAGGAAGGCGTGTCTTCATTCAGTGGCCAATAACAGTAAATTAATTTACAACATTTTGCACAAGGCTGAATGGAACTTCAGAGCTTAATTTAAAAAAAAAAAAAAAAAAAAAAAAAGATACTAATCTGTATTTCATACACTTTGTATTTATATATCCTTAGACAACACGAATAAATCCTCTTATTCTGATATCTACATTGCTATTTGCTAATGAGTCAATGATGATCCGTTCTTCCGCACCATGAAGATCATCTTACCCTTGACATGAGCAACTATTGGACTAATTAGGTCCCAAATGAAGAAATTATTCAAGTTAGACTATCGGTATTTAAGAAGATAAGGTTTTCATCTTCCACACAGATCACAAAAGACACAGTAAATTAAATGAACAATGCTCTCATTACTAATGACACATGACTGCATGAAATAAATATTGTATCTGTAACATATACGCCATTTATAAAGTTGGCTGGCATTATAGGTGGGGCCACCTTAAGGTTACCTGGCAACTGCCACAGTACAACATAATTTTCACTCACTGCCAAATACTAACCGAGGCTGAAATCTTCCATCTGGATGGGAGCAGGGGTGATTGCTTTGCATTTTGATCACATTAGTTTCACTATTTCTAGACAAAAGAGAGAAGATAACGTTTTGCCGATGTTAATACAATCTGATAAGCTTTCTTTGAGAAAATGTACTGTCCCTGTTTGTTGTCATGAGGAATTAAACCAAATGTATGAGTGGCTTATGTATCAGTTATGCTTTTTGCTGCATTGTTGAACACTTGTCCAAATCTGTCCAAGTTTCAGAAAATCAGTCTACACATATTCAGTAAGGTCACTAGTTTTTATCAGCTAAAATCTCTAAAGAGTGGTTTTATAGTTGTATGTTAATACTCTACACTGTATGGGATTAAACACAAGCTGTCCTGTATTTGTAAACCTGCACACGTGTAGGAGGTGACTAGCAGGTGATGCAGGAGCTGAAAGCAAGCAGACTTGCTTATCTTGTACTGTGATGGGGTCCAAGTGCCCAACTGTCCTGGTTTGGGCTAAATCAGAATTCTGTTTTAGTGCTTTCAGTCAAGTCTCCTCTAACTAACGCCATTTTCTGAAACAGCAGCCTGTTTTTCCAAACAGTGACTGCTTCTAGCAGTGATAAGGTCTGATGTTTATAGATCGTACCAAGGAATGGGATGCAGAAAGCCCCCTGCCTCTATACTTGTTCTTATAGCGACCAAGGTCACTGCTAAATCTTGTACTCCATGTTGGGGTGCCAGGAGTGAAAAGCGTCACAAGCACGTAGAAGTTCGCACCTGCAAGGAGGAGCGAACTGGACAGGTGACCCAAACCTGACCTACAGAGTATTCCATCCCATATACATCATATTCAGTATAAAGCTGAGAGATCACAAGGGTCAATCTCTCTTCTTCGATGGCCGACATCTGAGGAGAACTCTGTCTGTTCTTCTGTCGTCAATCCCGATCCATGCAGTCTTTTCCAAACTGTAAAGTCTCTCTCCCTTGTTCTCTCTCCTTTTCCCTTTTGGGAGGGGAGAGGAGTTAATAGAGACCGTCTGTCATTTGTTTGTGGCCGGCCCAGCCTCAACCCGTGACACCAACGTAGACATAAATTGGTTACCCATGTGCTAAACAGAGTACTGAAGTAACACATAGCTCAATCCAAGTTATTCTAACTTAATTCAGACTAGAACTGTCCCACATAGAGGAATGTGTCATCTAACTCTAAAGATCTATGAAGGGATAGATTTTTGTGGTTTTTTTTTTTTTTAAACAAGAAAGCCATAGACAGAAGGGCTGACTAAAGTTAGACATTGGCAAGGGGCAAGGCAGGCTGATGCTTGAACAGGACAAACTGGCCTGGAAAGAAGTATGAGACAGGAATCACCTGTAGAAAGAAAAGAAATGTGCTGAAGCACAGAGGAGCCAGGGCAGAACTGGGCAGAGTCAACAAGGAGGCCGGGACTGTGAGGAGGCATGAAGGTGGATGAACATCTAGACTTTATCACAATGCACAGGCTGCATCTCCATGGTCTTTTAACAGCTGCGATTTCTGTGTACATTCTAACTAAATATCAGAATATATGAGACAGAATGGTGAAGACAGATGAAAAAGAGGACAGTCATCAGTTCTTGCAAACTAGATGTCCTAAGAACAGCAATATTAAATCTAAACACTCTTTAATTCAAGCTAAATGTCAAACATTATTATATATGTCTGAACATTCATTGGTGTTTAAATTTTACACAGAAGAACTTCTGTGTAAAGATCTAATGTCTTTTTGTAAAATATGCCATATACACAAAATTATTCTGAGAAATTAAGTACTTGGAAAGGCAAAAAGATACCTTATCCTCCAATAAAAGAACAATTCTCTTCAGTCCAGTGGTCTGGCTTCTTATTATTCCTATCTCCCTAATCCCTGCAGGCACATGGGGGAAAAAAAAAAAAAAAAAAAAGAGGCAAATCAGTGCAGCTACTCTGCAGCAAACTAGACTCTTCAGATCAAAGGAGAGAGAAACAGCATATTGCAAAAGTAAAGGGCTATGGTGGAAAAGCCCCTCTTTTTTCATATCAGTGAGACCTGAAATCAGACAGTTCTGCTGGTTGCAATTGTGGCAATAAAGCTTGAGGGAAAAGAGTAGCATAGGTCCAGTCGTGTACCGCTGAAATCAGGGAGGCTTACAGCAGTACTGAAAGCAAGACTGCTGCTAGGTATGTTTAAGACCAAGCCAATGAAATACATTCACACTGTATCCCTATAAATAGTCATTGTTCTTTAAAGAACCGTGATTTTAATAATCTCCCAAATGTTTTCATCTTTTTTTTTTTTCTTTCTGCTTACCCTATAGTATACTGCAGATAGCAAGGAATCCAGCTTGATTACTAGAAACCAGATGAATCTGTAGCCTTGGTTATTAGATCACTTTTCCCCAAGGTTTTTCATTTATAGACTGAGTATATTTAATCTAGAAGCTACTGAAATCCAAAGACAGATGTCTGCAATGCCATTCTTTGAAATCCCTTTTCAAAATACATATCGGGAGACACTGTGTCTTTCTGCTAGATTTTCCATTTAATGCAAGAGCAATTTCCAAAAGCCTTAAAAAACCATACATTTGGGTAACAGTGCTCCCCCTCAAGCCTACAAGTCTGCATGCTTGTGAGACTATTGCTGTAGTAAGAGCTTTTGTGCGGTTCAATATCCATTTAGCACTGGATTTTCAGATCATGACTTAGAGGCAATTACTGTCTACTCTTAGCAAGTTCAAAGCTGAATGCGATATTCCCTCTGATTATATCTCCAGAAAGTATATGCCAATAACCATCTGAGCATTGATTTCACACTGATTAATACCAGTAGTGAAATATAAAAGTGCATCACTCAATGTGCAAGTCCATTGGTCAGTTTATAGCAAACTGCTCTCTTGAAGAACATTCCAAGAAAGCCTCCAAGCATGTGACTATACCACAGGCCTACTTACAGGTCAACTTTAGTGTTAATTTGCAATTTAAGTGTCAAATTCAGCAACTCAGTCCTGTGCCCAGTCAGATGGCAGAGACAGATGCATAAGTAATTGACAGTCTCTTAATTCATGTTGAAAGTATTGAACATGCTCTACCTTTGAGATGATGAGAGACAAGAGCATACAGGGAGTAACAGATCCTTACAACCTTTGGAAGAGCTTTTGGAGTCCAGGGCTTACCTTCCTTGAAATAAGTTCCCACTTATTGTGAAGAAAAAAAGCACACTAAATAGGAACCAAGCTGTGTTCTGGAGCTAACTTGCTCTCTTAATTCAGAGAATTTTATCTTTCAGATCTTCTAAGTTGGTAAAATAAACACCATTGACTAACAGAGTCAAACCACATCCCAGGGAGTTTGAGAGCAGCATAGAGAAGAAAAAGGGAGAAATTTGCCCATATTTAGTCTTTATATGCGAGTATTATATGAATGCATAACAAGAAGGCTCTGACTTGAATTTTGCCACTGTTACATTGTAAAACTGGCAACAATCCCCTGAATCAGGGAATTAATTTCTGATAGATCTATCTGTGGCAGAACAGGATCTGTAAGTCAACACTATTAAATAAACTTCTATTTAACCTGTCCATTTGTGCTTCTCTTTACTTTATGCTATACTTGAAAAACTTAGGGATCTGTCACAGAGGAGCCATACATTAAAGTTTGAAATAGTGGCACTAAAAAAATCTATGTATCTATTTTAAAAAGAGCATATTAGGTTAAAAACTTACACAATTTCAGCCTCTCTAGGAGTATTTCTAGTACTTTAACCCATTTATTTATATGCTTAACACCAAACAGGGTAGGCAAATCACAATCCATTTCCAGCAATGTATTTAGTCAGGTCTTGCTGACCTTTCTTGACTTTGCATCACAAGCATTTGACAGCTGTAGATGCCATGATGTCCTTGTTTCCTCATAATGAGAGACATCTTTTACTCAGTGTCACAGGTTGAGGCTGGGCCAGCCACTAACAAATGACAGATGCTCTCTATTAACCCCTCTCCCCACCCAGGAGGGAAAAGGGGAGAGAACAAGGGCGAGAGAGACTTCACGGTTTGGAAAAGAAAACTAAAACGACTTTAATAAAACAATAACAGAAAAGATAATAAGAATAAGGAAATAATGAAATATATACAATATGTACAAATAGATACAAACCCAATACCGAACCCAACTCCCCCCACCCTGATGACGATACGTCACCACTGATGCTGCAGGGCTGGCACTGGGGCAGTCCCAGGCTGGACTCGGCAGCAGACAGGGACGGGATGCAGGAGCTGGACTCAGGCACTGGATTCAGGGATGCACGGACTGGGATCGATGACAGAAGAACAGACAGAGTTCTCCTCAGATGTCGGCCATCGAAGAAGAGAAAGAGACCCTCGTGATCCCTCAGCTTTATGCTGAATATGACGTATATGGGATGGAATACTCTGTTGGTCAGGTTTGGGTCACCTGTCCGGTTCGCTCCTCCCTGCAAGTGCGACCTTTTTCATGCTTGTGACCCTTTTCACTCCCGGCACCCCAACATGAAGTACAAGATTTAGCGGTGACCTTGGTCGCTATAAGAACAAGTATAGAGGCAGGGGGCTTTCTGCATCCCATTCCTTGGTACGAACTATAAGCATCGGACCTTATCACTGCTAGAAGCAGTCACTGTCTGGAAAAACGTGCTGCTGTTTCAGAAAGTGCCATTAGTTAGAGGACACTTAACTGAAAAGTTAAAGCACTAAAACAGAATTAGTCCTGGTTTAGCCCAAACCAGGACACTCAGTCAAAGGCCACAACAGATTTCAAAGCAGTTTAGGGACCCAAATAAGTATAATGCATTTGTAACTTTGAGTGACATACATTTTATATAGCTACATGACAAGTTATCAGTTCAGTCTCTTTCTAGACACAGCTTCAGAGTTTGGTTTTACCCATTTTGCATATTTCAAATATATGACAGCCAGATGGTACAGTCCTGACTTTTGTATTCAGCCCTCGAATGTACTGCTGTTACACTTTCAAGATCTCTTTCCATAGATTAAGACTATGGGAATCCCCTGGATCACAGGCAGAAAAGTAGGACACAAGGAGTCCTCTGAAGTTTAGCTTTCTAGCAACTTGGAACTCTTGTGATATTAAGCTTAACTCCACAGTTACTTGCAATTTCCTTTCTTCCTGAAGCCTTTTCAGTAGAGTCTGGGGGAAGAAAAACAGCTTTTATAGTTCAAATTTCATGCTGCCTTTTCCCATGTATTCACTCTTCTTCACAAACTCTTGTATTTCAGGGTAAAGCAGAACTGGAATTGGTAAAAAGAAGAGCAATTAGTACAACCGAAGATCATATAAGAAGAAAGATAAAATAGCATAGTCCACTGTAGACTGGAATAAAAACAGCTGAAGGAGGATATGGTCAATGCACAAGGAATCATGAACAATGGGGAGAAAACAGGGAATGCTTATGCAGTACTTCTCACAGCACAAAAGGTAGGTAGCACCAAAAACCTAAACAAAAAGCAGCTAAAACTGTACAAAAAGTATTCTTTTTTGTTTGTGTGCAACTCAGCTGTGGAACTTGTTGCCACAGGATGGTTGTAAAGGTCAAATGCATAAAGAGGTTCAAAAGGAACTAGATACATTCACAGAAGAACAATCTGCCAGGTATTACTGAATACATAAAGATAAAACCACTGTCTCAGGAAGTACCTAGTCTGCAAATTAATAGAAATTAGGAGAATTTATCAGAGGAAGAGGCACTTTTGTCTTTCTACTCTTTCTTTAAGAATCCTCAACTAACTTCTGTCAGAAATAAGCTACCGGGTAAAAAAAGACCTTAATCTGACCCAGAATGCTCTTCTGTGTTCCCAATAAGCTCTTCATTTGCCTTTGCAATTCTGCAGGGAGAGGAAAAGATTATGGTAGATCGAAGGCAGTTACGGGGATTTTTGCTTTTCATCTGTCTTCGCAGAAAGTACGTCTCAGCAAGGCCAGAGAGTCTTGTCTCTTATTTCTATCCTGGCATGGATCTAGAGACTTTACTCTTGCTTCAGCTGTTCTTTACAGAATAAACGATGGCAGGTTATGTTGAACAGACAGTGCTGAATATACACTAGTTTTATTCACAGCTCCTACTCCAGAGGGTTTTTCTCCCTAACTCTGTGGTCCCTGTGCTCTGCAGTGCTTTGCTTTTATTCAGCAAGGTCATCTTGTGGAGGGTGCAGAAAGCAGCACCTGCTCAGGAACGACTTCACTGAGCGCTCAGCTAGCCTCTGGTAACTCACTGTGTAATCAGGCAAGAAATGACAGATGCCACCCTGTCATCAATGATGTGGTTACAGTCTAGACAACTAAAACTGAAAACAAACCCCAACAAGGGTCTTGCTTGTCTGAATCTTGCTGCCCTCAGGGAGAGGGAAGGAAGGGTACCTTCCTCTGGCATCAGCTATCACAAAGCTGCTGGTGAGTCCACATTCAAGCTACAGCTCCCTTCACTTCCAGATTTTTTGAGTAATTTGTCCTACATAAGGGGAGTCACACATACTGAGCTTCCTGAGGAAAACAGAGCCCAAGATTCTTTCGCAAGTCTGGTCAGTCCCGTCACGGGGGCGCTTCCAGGAAAAAAAGTAATTTTTAAAAATCTGTATAAGCACCATTTTTGAGCATGGAACCGGGTGGCTTCCTGCCTGCCATTAGAACATATTTCTTAGTACTTTGTAATTAAACTTGAAGGTTTTGGGGACACAGCCCATGTCTTTGGTCCACGCTACCCAGCATCTGCAGGGTGCAGTGAGACCTTGACCGAGCACATTGTTAGAATGGCCAAAGCACAGGTAATATATCAGTGATACTGACTAATAGCAAACGTGTGATTATCTCACAGCCTAACATGCCTGACTTCCCTTAGCTTGTATCCAGGGCTGAACTGTAACAGTTGCTCTATCAACCAATGAACCCTCACCAGCCAGGGAGGGGAACTGGGGGAAGGGGGAAAAAAACCCCAAAACCCAAAAAAAACCAGCAGACCTATAGGTAGAAGTACAACAGGTTTAACAAAAACACCACAAACACAAACAGAAATATACTTAGACAAATGAACATGCTGTTGTCACAATCTACTGGAGAGCAGTCCTCATCAGAAGCTAGGCTAGAGGAGGAGCAGGAGGATTCCCCCCCCCCCCCCCCCCCCCCCCCCCCCCCCCCCCCGAGCTCCTTCTCCTCAGCAAATCCTCCCCCTTTCCAATGACCATGACATTATGGTATGGTCTACACCTGTAGCTGACTCAGGGTGGCTGCCCTGGCTGGCTTGAGCTTGCCTAGCATGGCTGGCCTATGACGCTAACCCAGCCAAACCAGGACACATGCCTTTGTCTCATATTTTTCCACTATGCATTTGGTTTTTAGGATCTCAAAGAGTAGAGTGATAAGGCAGGTGTGTGCATGGGCAATATGGATATATTCTATGGGAAGAGATTTAAACTAGCACCACATTGCCTTCCTTGGCTACTGGAAGGAGCAGAGCCATAGTAGCATGGAGATCTCTAAGGGCAAACATATGCTGCTCCTTAGCTCTGTTTACTAGCCTAGACAGAGAATTGTGCTAATACAGCTCTCTTACTCTGGGTACCTTGAGTAGCTTGGCTTTGCTCACACACTTCTTGGCTGCGTTCAGAGCTATGGTTATATCCTGTGATATAATCTGCATTCATGTAATGCAAAAGATCAGTAGCCCTGCCAGGTGAGTCACAAAAGCACGCTGCATATCTGCCACTGCATCTTAGTGATAGATAGCCACTTCATCCTGCAGATACCAGATCTGCATAGGATCCTTCTGACTTCCAATTGGACAAGGCTTGAGCTGTGCAGGGGATCTTCACAGTAGAGAGTCCTGGGTAGCCTCTACCACTGCAAAAGGCTGCTGGCTCTCTACAGTCAGGATGTGGCAAGGAGGACTTATGAGCTGTAAACACGAGCACAGAAAGCTTAGCTGTCTGTTCACGGCAGAAGGTAGGAGGCTTCTTTGCCATCATCCCTACTCTGTACCTGGACTTCCAGGTCTTGTGACATTCTAGGCCACATGCCTTGAAGGGGAGCCCAAAGCGCATGATTAAATGTGAAGCACATTCAGTGACTGACTTCCAGCAGGACACGGTTCCTGTGTATTTGTGTGCTTACTAGAGACCACAGAGACAAGGACTGATGGACTCCTGATGGAGATGGAGGGCCTCGCAGGAAAAGTGTCAGCAAGCTGACTTGTGGTACTCTGACACATGCTTCCTCAGGAAGATCCATCATGGCTTACCTGTTTTTCCATCTGTGTAATCTTGTAGGCAGACCGTAAGATGCTCTAGAGAGCCTGAACATGACCTTTGTTTCTCTCACTCTGCTGACATAACTACTGGGAGAAAGTGTTTAGCAGCACAGGATTCATTTTGCTTGAAGACATTGGACAGTGAGTGAAACACAAATAAATGCAAATCTTGATTCAGTGACATCAGCATCTATGAAAACACTGTAGCTCTGGCAAAGATTTTGGCTGCAAAGGTCTTCCTGTAGAGATCACAGAGAAATTAACCAGTGAGTTGATGATGCATATAGCTAGAAAATAATCTAAAATTAAAAATTAATTCAGTTTCATCAGTGGCTTCCTGAAAATAAGCAATTAATTATTTACTATGAATAGATACATCTTTTCTTTTAGTGTTCCACAGGTCCAAATGATCGCTGGTACATTGTTTCTACATTAAAAATACCTCAAACACCATCACAGTCCTTTTTGTTGTTTTTCCCCCAGGAAAAAAAAAATCAAATACTTGAAAAGATAGATATTGGCCCTCATGCTCATTTCCACTAACTATGTCACAGAATAAAGAGGAAGCACATAGGCAGGGGACAATTCCTCACTTCAGCTTGAGCCTTGACTTACAGCATCACAGTTCACTGACAACCCTGACCACCAGCTATTATGAGTTTTTCATTCCAAGGAAGGCGGCAGAGCATGGTCAGAGATAATAAACTTTGGGAAACTACTTCCAGTTTCTTAGTTTCTTAAGAGGTTGGTTTACATCCTGGAATCTGAAGCTTAATGCTCTTTCTGTTAGAGTCTGGTTTGTTTGGTTTTTTTTTTTTTTTTTTTTTAATCCTTACTCTTGTAGCTCTAGGCATTCCCTATATATCTCCAGACCTTTCTGGCATCATTCTAAAGCCTTTTATTTAGACACGAGTTTTACACTCTGGCCTTAAAATGCAACTATGGATTATGCATTCATTATACTTCCAAACAGAAGCAGGATCAGCCCTTGTAAGTATTTGGATAAGGGACAGCCTTTGAAAGCCCAATATCCTATGGGAAATGCTATGGCTGATTCACCAGGTGCCAATATCCTGTCTGGTAATTCGCAATTGGTACTCTTCCAATTAGCAGTAGGAGACATAACCGCTAATACTGCCAGCTGCTACCTGGGTTGCCTTTCTTATCTGTTGTCTTTTTCTTTTCCTAGCCTGTTTGTCCTCTTGTATCTTTTGAGGGAGATTCTGCATTAAGACAACAGCATTAAAACACTCAATTAACATTAACTGATGCGGTCACAAAAAGGGCAAGTAGCATATCCTAGAGATAAGGCAAGGAAACAGCAAACTGAAGAAGGCAGGAGTTTTGCTGGGTAGAAAGCATTCACAGTGTGAGGAGGAAGGTCTGAGCTGGTGGAGAGGCTGTTCTCTCTCCCGGGGTGGGGGGCTGTCGTTGTGGGGGGACAGGGGTGTGGTTGGACTAGATGATCTTTCGAGGTCCCTTCCAACCCCCAACATTCTGTGATTCTTCTCAAGGCACAAACCAGGAGGTTGAGTCGTGACCTTCTGCACCTGCCGGCTGGGGAGAAAGGCGTAGAAGCTGCAGGGCTCGTAGCCATTTATTTGATCCCACCGATTTCAGAGGATGATTTGGTGTGTGCAGGCCTGACCCCCTGCGGCCCTCCGCGTGTGGCTCCGCAGGACGCTGCGGGAGAGCGGGGCTGCCCTGCGGCAGGGCGAGGAGCGCGGGGCTGGCGAACAGGCCCAGGCCGCGCTCAGCAGCGAGGCGGTGGGGGGCGGCCGGACGGGCCCGGGAGCAGGCCCCCGCCTCAGCTCTGCAAAGCCCAGAACGTGTCTCCCAAGCCCGGACGCCAGCACGCCGCCTGGCCCCGCGGGTCCACCGGCTGGGACCGCTAAGCCTAAACCACCGGCCGACACCAAGCGCACCCCTCCCGCTTTCCGGGGCCAGGCAGGCAGGCAGGGGGCTGCCGGCGCCCGCCGGTCGCCGTGGCAACCGGCCAGGCCGCAGCCCGCCCGCCGCCTGCCCGCGCCGTGTCCCTCCCGCGGGGGCGGCTGCCGCCGCAGGGTCCGACTCCGGCGGCGCCGTTCCCCGCTCCGCTCCCCAGACCCTCCACGGCCGGCGGCAGCCGCCGCCGCTTCTGCCCTCGGCGCCGCGAAGGGACTCCCCGCGCTCCCGGGGCGGGGGGAAGCCGCAGCCGCTGGGCTCTGCCCGCGGCGGGCAGGGCCAGGCCCGGCCCCAGCCCGGCTGCGCCACCGGGGCCTGCCCGGGGTGGGAAAGAAGGAGGAGGAGGAGGAGGGACTCCGCAGCGGCAACAACTGACGTGTCCCCGCCATGGAGCTCGGCGTGATTCATCAGCGGCGGCGGGGCGGCAGCGGGGTGCCGCGCACCGTTCCCGCGTAGGCACGGCCGCGGCGGGGGCAGCCCCGGCACCGCTCTGCCGCCCGCAACGCCCTCCTCCTCCTCCTCCTCGCCACCTGATCCTCTGCCCCTGCGGCTACGCGAGGATCCCGGGGGAGGCAAGATGGAAGAAATCCTGCGAAAGCTGCAGAAGGAGGCGTCGGGGAGCAAGCACAGGGCCATCAAGGAGAGCTGCACCTGGGCCATCGGTAAGGGGCGGGGGGCGCGGGCAGCGGCGCCGGCTGACCCCGCCGCGGCCGGGCTGCCCGCGGGGGAGCGGAGCGGGGCACAGCCCGGCCCTGCCCGTAGCGGTGCGGGGCAGGAGCCTCCGGTGGAGCGGTTTTGTAAGGGCGGGGGCAGGGAGACCTCGACAAACTTGTTCCGCGCTGGCCGCTGAGCCTCCCGCGGGTGGGGAGCGACCGGAGCGCCTCGGGCGCTTCAGAATATGCGGAGCTTCTCGCTGCTGGAAGGGGCTGTGGCACCTGCTGGCGGTCCCGGAGAGCATCCCTGTCCCTCGCCACCCCCACCTCCTGGGTCAGTCTGCTTCGTGGGTCTTGCGAGGCAGAACGGCTATCGGTAGCTATCCATTTCTGTGTATGGTGGTGGTGGGGGGTGTCTTTTCTCTAAAAGCACTCCCCCCCCCTTTCCTAAGTCATCGTAAAAAAACCTCCGGTACAGTTTTCACTGCTGGCTTATGTTCGGGCATCTGTTTTAAAAGCTGGATTTCTTTTTTGACTGGATTCCGTGAGCTCTTTTATTCTTACTGTATAATGGAAATAATGATCAATAAAATGAGTTCTTCTTTTAAGGGAACATGAGTTTAGGTACGTTTCAGCATCCACCCATTTTCAGAGACTGGCTGTGACTTGGAAGTGCTTTTGACGCTAACTACCTGGAGCACTTGTACTCTTAACCTGTATCAGCATAACTGTGGTACTTAAAATTGCTTAAAATTTTTATTTTTCATCCATATGTAGTTGCAGCAATCTGTGGTAGTTCATACCTGTTGCTGTCTTATTACTGGCCTTTCAGCTGGATGTTCCATGGGCTGCTTCATTAATTGTGTGTTATCCTTGCACAGCAGCCATGCTGATATCCTCTAGACCGTTTCAGTTTTAGTATAGGTGCTTCCTCAGTTCAATGAGGAAAAGGATGTTACTCGATGCCTTCTCATTGGGTACCCAGTGTCCCGACAGATTCGTGCAAAGCTTTAGTGACTGGGAGCAGCAATGATTGTTGTTCTGTTAGCTGGAGTAGGAATAAACTTCAGGATCGTTGGTTCAGAGGTTGTAGACAGATATATTACTATGGTTGAACTCAAAATGTTTCTTCTAAAAGCTTTATTGCTTCCTTTGGTTATACAGAAACCTTGGAATCTCCTGATGCTGCTATCAAGGTACCTCCATATCAGCTAAGGTAGGAACATTTAATGTTGAATCCTGGGGAGCTGTGAGCATATGTAAAATTTAAGTACAAATTTGAATTAAAAGTGAGGTAGACAGAGGAGGGGTCTGAATCTATGTGATTTATTTAGTTTGTAGATGTGCATGTCGAGGCTGGTAGTAGCAGATAATTTGCTGATGAGTCCTTGGCTTCTAGCCATGACTGAAATGTAAGGAAACGTGTTAAAATGCGCATAGGTGTGTATAATGGTGACACTTGGTTAGAAAGGAGGTCTGTCTTAGGGTTTAAAGAGTTTTCCTTCTAAATTACAGCGTTCAGTATAAGTGATGATGCTTCTCGGGCTTCTCGATGTGTTTGTTTTCTTTAAATCTCGATAATTTTTTGTTTACTGAAAATAAATATTCTAGAAACTGAAAGGTTATGTCATCGTAGAGCTAGGACACTGGGTAGGAACTGATATAATACAGTTTCTATACCTCCTTCTTCCTTTAGCTTGCTAGATTATCTTGAGTAAGCCTTCTCTCTTCTTCTTGCCTCCATTTGTACACCTGTAAAATGCAGGAGGTGGCACTGCCCTCATTTGTAGAGCTGTTTGAGATCTCATTTTGGAAATTCTGATTGCTATGGAGAAAGTAAATAGGCAAAATTATTCACTGTACCTTCTGACAGAACCATTAGGAAGCATCAAAAGAAACTAGCAAGTGCACTGTTCAAAACAGGACGCTATTTCACACAGCTTGTAGTTAAGATGTGAAATGCTTAGGCTTGCCTTATGAGAGAGTTTAGTGGATGCAAAAAATTTGCGTGGGTTCAAAAAGCACCTCAACAAACCCATGGAAGAAACTGGTTGAAGTCTATCAGATGCAAAGGTACCCCTTCTTGTTCGGAAGTACATTAATCGGAGATGAATGAGTTATAGGGGAGTATGTAGGGGTGGTGCTATAAATTCGGCCTGTCCCGTAGTCCTTCTAGATATCTGCTATTAGCTGCTGACAGAGGTGACACTTTTTTACCACAAGATTACTCTCCAGGGAGTATTTTGATTGCCTCATTACTCCCCACTGCTCCTTTTGGGTGTGCTTGGTCAACATTGTGCAAGGAAAGTTAGGGATTGAAGAGCTAATTGTTCTAGAGCAGTCGTCAAATAAGGAAGGAATAAGAGCAGTGCTTTTGCTGCTCTAAAAGCCTGTGGCCCACAAGAGGCCTTAAGTCAACGGGGAAGGGATGTAGCACAGGTCTGACATGACTGACATAACCAGTGCCAGACACATGCATTTCCAGCACAGGTTGGGCATCTGAGAACAGCTGGATGAGTAGCTCCGTTAGAATTAAATTATGTTTGCTTGGCACTGTGGTTGGAGAAAACTTGCCTTTTTATCTTCCCATTTATCACCCTTCATCTTTAATACAGTGTGGTGTCTCTGTTTTAAAGTACTATTTTCATTCCCTATGAATTAGTTAGCTGTTACCACATTTCTTCCCTTTTCACTTGCCTACTGCCTCTTGCCAGATATGCCTACCTTTTTCTCTTCTTCCTCTGATGTTCTTAATGCTGTGTTTGGTTGTGGTTTTTTTCCACTGCAAATCCTAATCTTTTTAAATAAGGCCAATACCTTCACAGGTGTAGCTATGATGAAGTAAGCTCTTAATGTTAGACTTGTCAGTAGCAATGTACTCTATTACTGGATGTTTTATGCTAGTGAATTTGAATAAAAGCGTTGGTTGTGGGGTCTTCGGTATGGTTCTGCCACACCACCTCAGACAGTGTTGGAGATATTACTGTCACCACTACTCTGAGCTTACTCTTCTTTCTCTGCTAACAAGCTACTGCCAGACTCCAGATCAGCACACTGGGTCACATCTTCGGCTCGAATTTGCCTGCACGATGTGCAAATGAGATAAAAGTTCATGTTTGCTTGTGTTTGATAAAGAGCAGCACTGTGATGACTTGGTTCTTAACACTATAAAAGAATAGCCTTGAAAATAGAGCAATGGCAATGACCAGAAATACAGCCAAGACAGGTGCAGGATGGAGACATCCTGACCATGCCTTTTTTCCTGCTTTCATCTTTATCAGGTGCAGGTTGTATCATCTGCTGTAACACAGATCAGCCCCTGGCTGCTCATCTGCTTTAAATCTGCCAGTCACCCTTTCTGCTATAGTATTTTTGAGTATAGTAGCAGAGCCTGGGGATATGTTCTGGAATATTCCATGATACTGGAGTTAGAGTGAAGGTGCCTATAATCTTTCCACCAACTAACCCTAGTCCACAGCTCAGATGTGAGATCCATAGCGGCAACATATTGAAAGTGTTAAAAGGCAGTGTGGCAGATAGTTCATGAGAAAAGTACGTATTTGTGAGGTATCTTCCATGAGCAGCAGCTGAATGAGTATTCTGAGGACTGGATGTGTAGGGAGGACCTTACAGCTTTTTTAGTAGGGAAGTTTGGTATGTCCTTAGAATATACTGGAGACAAGGAAAGGACATCAGCACTTCTCTGCAGTATATTTGGGGAAGTTCATGATCTAGGGCACATCTATACTGAATAATAATGGGGGGTGGAGATTAATGAACTGCTACGTCCAGTTGAGATTGATACTTGTTTGGTTTCAGAAACTGTGAATCTAGTAAGTACCCCAGTCAGTATTTTTGTTTCTCCACGGAGCAGTGTCTGGCTTCCACTAGTGAGTTGTGCTGGTGCTGCCCTTACTTAAGTTCTTTTCCTTCTGGAACTGGAGAATGAAGTCTGCTCAGGAGAATGAGAACATGGAAACTGTATACTCCTTTTTTTACTTATAAAATAAAAGGCCATTTAATGCTTTTGACACAACAGTCTAGAGGTAAAGTAGAGGTTCTTCATAATGTTTTCTTTTAAGACTGTGATCCTAGTGTGAGAATGGGGAGGACAAGATACCTCTTTGCATTTCCTCAGACTATGAGTAGTTGAGTTAAAGGGTTTTTTACATGTGTTATATCAGCTACATACTTATCTCCATGATACTGTTGGGGTAAATTCTATGTTCTGGCTTGCTCCTGATCTGTCCATAGCTTCCTCTCTTGTGTTGGGCTTCTGTTAGTGAACACTGGGCAGGCCACATTATAGTTACCTGAAGTCTGTGCAATTAGAGCGTTCAGCTCTAGCATTTGTACAGGAGCTTTTTTTCCCAGCACTTGTCTGGTAGCAGTTCAGATAGCACAGGCTTGCTTTGTTTTGGAGCACTTGGGGTACTTTTGCTCCAAGAGAGTGCAGTGACTGGACATTCAGCCTGGAATGTCATTCTTTAATTAGTTTGATAGAGATCTGTTGGGTGTTATCTTCAGGGAGCTAAATGAGACTATTTTGCTGTTCAGCTTCCTTTGGTGCTAATTTGACTTATGAATCCAAATCCCAGTTAATGACCTTGCATATTAATTCTAGTGAGGGGCATTATTTAAATGTCTCGCTTTCTAAAGAAATAGAAATCTCCAACAAATATGGAGTCTCCCACAGAGTCCTGTCAGCTCTGCCTTGAGATAGGCATATGTGTGTGCTTTTTCAGTACTTTAACTTGTGATCGTAGTATGGAGCAAGGTTATGAAATAGTAAAGAAGATTAAAGTGGACCAGGATGGAAATGACCTTAAGTCGGTTCAAGGCTTTGCCATAGACGTCCTGTAAATTCTTGAGAAGGGAGAGTCCCGTAACCCATTGGTAACTGGTCTGTTGTTGCCTGCCTAGTACAATGATGTTTGTTTCTGATGAACAGGTGTTGTGAAGATTGAATATATACTAAGTGCTTAAGGAGGCTGGATGGATAACTTATAAATAATGAATTAGATAAAAGGAATTGGTGCACTGGTGTTTTAATTGATGAATTGGTCACATGGAAAATGGCTTAAGAGACCTTAATGTTGTCTGCCAGCAGGCAATTGTTTGCTACTAAGTTGGGCCACATTCAATTCAGTATTTTAAAGGTGACAAATTCTGCCCTAAGGCCAACAACCTACACTGAACAAGTCTCTCTTCTTGACTAATCCCTGGCCAGTTTCTCCATTGTGATTTTAGATACCAAAATGTGATCCATAAGAGGTAAATGAACGGACACAAGATCTTGAAAAAGAATGTTTGATCAGAACAGTTTAATACTCATGAGGATTATCTACATACCAGAGAATAAAATAAGAGGCAAGACAGCACTTGCCAGTCACATACTGTTTTGAAAACACTTGCGTTTACCAGAGTTTCTTGGAATGTTTTATGTGATTAAGTCATGACTTATAGACAATGTAAAACTTAGGGGCTGTTTGTCAGCGTGGACTTGGTGCTGCAAAGAGGAGGTTGGTCAGGACTTCTGAGGGAGGCTGTGCCTTGGTGGGTGGTTTAGCTGTTGTGTTTTGGTGTTGCTGTCCTCTCTGGAACCTGGAATCTTATATGCAGAATTTCTTACCACGTCCCTGCCATTTTTCATTAGAATTTTTTTATTATTATTATCCTAGAGAAATTTTTCTCATAGTTCTAAGACATTCCCTATAATTTCCAGGTCTTACTACTGTCCTGTGATTACTTTTCTTCTGACCAGAACAATGGCAAAATTTTTTTTTTGCCCTTTTGTCAGGGTAGCAGAAGCATCACTGCAGGTTTGAGTTTGAGCTGTTCTGTGGAGCTTGTGTGGCTGTTGTCTCTTTACTCCCAGAGGAACATGGCTGAGTGCAGAAGAAGATGCATAGTCAAGACTCTCAATAGTATAAATTGCTGTTCAAGCTAGTTTAAAGTTTCCCCTGTGGACTTCAAAGTAATGACCATGAGGCATGTTGATGAGTGAGGCATTCTGGCATTGTATCTGACATAATTTGCATTCCTTCAAAGAAGAACCAGAAAAGCTTTCCAAATGCTTACTTATCTCTTCAGCATATCTGTGTACTGCACCTCCCTGTACCTACAAGTTGCAGAAGGTGATTGAAATCGAATGGAGGAACAGCCTCAAGCCTTCAGGGCACCAATTCTGGGTGCCTAATCAGAGAGATACAGGTCCTGGCTCTGTGTTGGTGTGTTCCTGTGTTCATTACTGCAAAACCTTGCAATCCCTCTGGTATTTCACATCGGCCTTTCAAAAATAGTCGATATTTCTGGAGATTACATCTGGAAAGTCAGAAGTCAGTGGTGAGCAGGGTCCTCTGTAATAACCAGCTTATGTCCAGTTCTGTCTTTCCTGTTTGTGTCCCAGTCCTATGCATCTTGGTCCTAGTTTGTGAGAGCAGTTTGTGAACGTCGGAAAGCCAGTGCAATGAAGAGCAGTCAGGAACAGAAGTAAGCCTTAAATTTATTCAAACTCTGAAATATTTATCCTTCTTGCATTTTTTTTTTCTACAGTCATGGGAATTTAGGCATTAAATTAGTAGTTCTACTCTGCCGTTTATTTTTGCATCTCTAGCTTTGTATCTGACATACTTCTTGAGAAGTAGCTGGAGCTTACAAACAAATAAAACAACCAGCTCACTTATTTTAGCTTACATGTGCTCAACAAATAATAAGAGCAGTAAGTGTGGTGTGATCATCACCAAACATCCAATGCCATAGAGACTTCCAATCCATTTAGCAGGTAATTCATCCACTTAAAGAATCTTGAGGCTTGGGATGCATTTTGGCTTCTCCTTTGTGAAGAAATATTTGTGATTTCATCATTTCATTCTTCTCCCATCTACTTTATTTTGTTCATTATTTCTGTTAGTTTCTTTCTACTGGGAGAGAGTGGATAGGGGAGGTGATACATATAGCAGATCCCCTGACCAGAAGAAAGGAGTGGGGAGAGAGGAGTGACTGTCTCTGAGGTTTTTTTGGGGGGGATGTTTTTAGCATACCTCTCTATTTTACTCTTTTCTCTTTTTTAAAACACTTTGCTTCCTGCTCGTGCTGTCACAACCACCTGGCATTAAGTGCTCCTGTGCTTTCCTCCTGAAAGTGACTGCTGGATATGTGACTCAGGCTGCTCAACTGTTACACAGTAGCTATCTGGCATTCAGTAAGTGGGTGATGAGTTCCCTGGTAGGCATCTGGCCAAGAAGAGGTCCTAGTGGCATTATAGATTGCTGAGCTGCGTCTCCTGTGTTGGCAGTTTATAGGGTGAATCCAGACTTTTTGGGGTATTTATGTAGCCCAATTGGTGTTTTGAATGGTGTGTATGCTCTGGTCTTGATTTAAAATGTTGCATTTCTAGTTCTAATGTTAGGGGGTGGGTGAGGAGAGGAGATTAGTGTTTAGAAAGGCAGTGGGGCACTGTCTGATACAGTATTTGGATCAATCAGCATGTGTAATCTGGGATATGTTACTGGCCCTATTTCTTGTCAGATGGGCAGGTATTTTCACCTTGGTAGAATGTTGCATCTCTTCTGGGATCCCAAAAGACAGCAGTGTTGGAGAGGAAAGTGGGGCATAGGGTCCATTTCCACTGTGCATGTCTGAACTCTTGCTGTCAAGACAAGATTCCAAAAGTGTTGGAAGGCCTCTAGATCTGCGAGTCCCTAAAAACCTGTCAGCTGGGGTTATGGCTCTTGAAGGTATGAAAGAAGATTGGTATTGCCATGGCAAAGGTGCGTGGTTTCTGCAAGATTATTTCTGTTGCTCTTATTTGTGGATTTCTGGTTTTTGGTTTTTTGGGGGTGTCTTTTTTTTTTTTCTTTTTTTTTTTTTTTTTCTAAAAAAAGGGCAGTGCTTGCTGTTTCTGAAACTAACTTTCTGCCTTTCCTGATGTTCTTTGTAGTCGTGAACCTTAATACTCACCACTGCTTTGGGTCTTTGTTCCTTTTATGGATTCTTCTGAAAGTTCGTTCTAGATTTGTGACAAAACCCCACATTGTAAGAGTTTTGGCTGGACTAAAGTTAGTTTTCTTCATAGGAGTGGTGGGGGAGCAGCTGGGTGGGACTGATCTGCCTGTTCGGGTTAACCCTCAACATTCAGTTACTGTGGGATGTGCATCATTCATTCAGTACAGGAATAACACCGATAAAAGATGAGAGCAGCCATAGTTTTGAGTGTTTATCTAACTTCTGACAACAAATGCAACAGAAATACTGCCCTAAGGGTCTAAGGATGATAATGGGATAGCAGTGTGTGTGTTTATTTTAAACATCTGATCACTTCTACTGCTTGCAAAGGAGAAGAAAGTGAGAACAACAGGAAGCTGTAGATAATTGCCTTAGAATGAAATGGGGGAAGTGTGTGTGGAACCAGGGGATGGAAGAAGAGAGGTGGCACTGAAATTGAGAGGACTGTTAAATGAGGCTTGACTCTGCTGTGGTCTTTGTGTGATGCTGTGCAAGTTACGACTTTTCTTTGTTTTGAAAATGAAGGGGTGAGTGGGAATAATAACAAGCCTCTTCTCACATTTGATTTACATTCCATGAAAAGTAACGAAGCTGCAGGAAATACACTACCTTTGACTTCCTTGAGTGTTTGTTTGCTTAAGAAATTGAATATGCCAAGGTGCAGTGAGTATAAAATTACATAATGCGTTGCAAATATGGGGATATTTTTAACAAACATCCCTTAGGTCTGTCAAGATTCAGCATTGCACTGCTGTGAAAGTTGAGTGGAATTGCAGATTGCAGCATTAATTTTCAAAATGTAACTAGTAATGACCAGAAATATACCTCATCCTCCCATTTCTTCATCAAACTTTTGTAACTAACTCAAGGCCATCCAGCTGTAGTGGAGAAAATAAGGTCATTTGCAAGATCTCTATGCTATAGCCCCTCTGTGTCTCTTTTCTGTCCCTTTGATCCTACCTGGTCCCAGCACTGTAAAACTTCTCCTGATGGAAGTTTAATTTGCATAAGATGCTTTATTTGTTCTTTTCAGCGTACTGAAATTTTGAAACAAAAATGTTTTCACTGCAAAAAGCCATAGCTTCCCTTCCAGTCTTACCAAATATAGGGAAGAGAGGTTTCATGGAATAGTTTGATAAGCTTTCAAAATTGTAGGCTGAGCTAGTCCAGCCTGTGCTCTACCTAAGGCCAGAAGGTGTACGCTAGGAATGGATACTCTGCTTCTCACCTCATCTTCATGCTGTACTTCAAATGATAATCAATAAAATCACCTAAAGGATACAGATTGCTTTATAATGAAGACTGTGTGAGGTTTACATGTGTCATCAAATTCTTTGAGATGAGAGCAGTTAGTAAGTGACTCGTACCTTGTGCACAAGGGGCAAAAATCTACTGGGGTGGATGTTCTAGGGAGAGTGATGTAATCTCTCTGTGATACGTTATTACTACAGCTTTGGAAACTGGAAGCATCCTGATTATTATTTTGGCCTTGTCCGCTTTAATATTGTGTGGAATCTTTTGTTGTCTCTCTCCCTCTCCTCTCAAGCGAAGGTACATTGCGTGCTTGTGTTTTTTTTGTTTCGTTCTGTTTCGTTTTCATTGTGACAACAGTGTCAGGCTCCTATCTGGGAACTTTGTGTTTGTGTTGGAATCAAGATGTTATTAGTGAGTACAGCAAGGAAGCAAATGACCTTAGAAGCTCTCTCCTGCTGTGTGACTGTGCTGAGCTATTTAATTATGATTGTATGAGTTCTGTGGTCTCGGCTGCATTAGGCTGGATGGAAGATTAAATTGTTCACATTTGCCTTTCCCATGAGTAGAGCTATACTTCTGCTGTTATGGCAAATCCATTTCTCTTGGAAAGTATGTGAATAACAAAAATTAGAAATGCCACCATGTCACTCTTTTAATACCAAGCAGTGTTAAATTGCAATCTTATTCAACATTCCAGGTTGAAAAATTGCTAAAGTTCTAGCTAACACACTGTATGAAGTTATATTTAGGCATTATTCCTCACTTGCTTTTCCCTGTGTCGTTAAGCACTGTCTGATAAGCAACTCATATGCTTCCCTCCAGAGGCAGGTTCATTCGAGTGTTGGGTGAAGTGATTACTTGGTGTCTTGGTTTGAAAAGCAAAAGAATTGAAGGGAAGAGGGAACGCATGAAGCAAAGACTAAGGAAAAATGAAATACTGAGTTAGAAGAGAGACCCAGAGGGAAATCCAAGAGAGAGCTGATGTCAACATCTGAGGTGAGAGGGAATGGGGTACGGAAAGAAAAGGACAGTTAAACCTCAAGCCAGATGAAGCTTTTCAATTGTAACTGGATAAAAGTGAAGAGTTTTATACTGTGTGGGGAGAAAAAGAATGAGAATTTTTTAAAAAAGAAGCTGCGAGTGGCGAAGAAGAAAAATGAAAATACTTTCATCCAGAAATCATGAAGTTATTTGTAAAAGTGGAACCTTACCTGATTACGTGAGAGGCAAATCTCTTGACTTGGGAAACATGCACACAAGTGTCTCTATGCTTGTGAGTAACTGGAGTAAAATCCTGGCCCTACTGAAACAAGTCAGAATTTATATCAACGTAGTATGACAGCAGTCTCTCAACTTTTTTTTTCCAGGACCTGTAAACTGCAACACCAGCTGCTTGTTTGTTCTTACGTAGCACTGTATTTACATAGCACCAAAGTTGTTTAACGGTGCATGATCGTCTTGTAAATGGTACAGCATCATAAAGATAATTTGTTGTTGCTTTCTTTTTTCTTGAAAAGGAGGGTTCTAACTGGAAGGCTTCAGATTTTGTCTTTTATACTGTTGCTCTAAGAGGTCTCTAAGTACTATCAACAAACTTGTATTTGCATAGAGATACAAATTTTAGTGTTGGAAGGCTCTGTTGTAGTCATCTGATCTGACTTCCTGCATTGTGGAGGCATGAGAATTTGCCCTGCGTTTATATGCTGCAAACTCCAAACTTCTGAACTTGAATGTAATACTCCTGGTAAATGGGACAGTCATATTTCTGCTGTAGATAAAAATAATCATTTCGTTAGAGTGTGAGCAAGGACTTAAAATCTCCTTTCTTCTTGAAGAGCTATTGCTTGAAAAAGGATGTATTTATTTCTGTTCCTCTTTCAGGTTTTAAGTACTTCCATTATGAGCCATGAAGTTGTTGGTGGAGTCTTTTATCAACATTCTCTAAGCTAACACAGGAAAAGAAGAGTTATGAATATTTCTTTTATCTGTACACGTGTTCATATATACACTGCTGGAATTTGTTTTACACAAATTAAATCATCCCCTTTTGTTTAGGGACAGTATTTGCATCTGTTTGGGTTATTTAAGGGTAACAGCTGGGAGTACCCTCAGAATTCCAAAAATTCATCTTTATCGTTTATTTTTTCATGGTGGGCCAACTTTTCTGCTTGAATAAGTGAGGCTAATGGAGTTACATGCTGTGGTACTTTGTTCATTTTAAGCAGCCAAGACTGAGAAGCTCTTCTCAACTGTCAGTGTTGCTCTGACTGAAAAATGTCAGACTCTGGCTATGACTGTTATCCTGCCTAACAAACAGCATATCGGAAAATGGCGACAGCTGTGATTCAAATTCTTATCTGTTTTTTGGCTGGACTGTGAATTATGCTATGGAATGCAAATTACATGCTGATAAGGCCCTGAGGTTCTAAATTTTGCTTCTCCCATGAAATTTTCAGGGGGAAGATAATGCAGAGAGATATCTTATTTTTAATCTTTAATTTTAATCCCATTTCTGAAAATTTATATGGCTAGCATCGTTTGCATGAAGGGAAATAATTCTTACAGTGGTGACAAATACTTCATTTGTAGTGCCCCCTTCCCTAAGTCAATATGGTGGAGGTGAATGTGGACCATGGGACTGTATTCCAGGCACTAACAAGAAGGAGTTAATATTGGGCAATTTCCTATCTCTGTTACAGTTTTCATCATGAGAGTGAATTAATGAGCCATTATTCTCATCTCCCTAAAGGATTTTTCTACTACAATGAGGATAGAAAGATTTTTATGATCTCTCTACTTACAGTAGTAATCTGTCTTGCTCTGACCTTTTTGGCAGTCTGTTTTGACTGACCTGTCATAGCATCCCTTGTGACAGACCTGCAGGGAAAGGGGTAGGTTGATGAGCCATGGCAAACTCAGACAACTAGAAAGGTCGCTGTAACCCAGCGTGCTGAATATAAAGGCTATTTACGTTCTCGTGACTCATTCTGCAGTTTAAGAAGCTGACAATCATGGAGTGGGGTAGCTCAGGAAGGACAACCTGTGCTCCTGGAGATACTGGTCTTGGATTACTACTTGGTGGTCTGTCACTGACCTTTCTGATTGACCCTGGGCAGGTCACTTGGGATCCAGTCCAGATGCTATGGAGATCTAGTGACAAAACTCCAGGTAGCCTCAGTAGGAACAGGACTGAGCCTTTGTCCTCGGCACTCTCTGCTTACTCTGTTTCGCACATAACAAGGTCCACACTTACCAAATGCTGTTTCCTGTAATAGAGTACCCGTTAGTGCAAATGGCTACTGATTTCTGGTGACCTTAGAATATATATCTTGATATAGTTTTTAATTTTTTTGATTGGTCTTCTGGGTGTTGAACTTGACTCATTCAGGGTTAAGTTTGTATTTATGCCTAAGAAACTGTGTGTATATATATGTCCACACCTGCATACATCAGAATGGAAACTTAGGAGTTCCAGTGTGAAACTAGGTTCTGTACAGTAACGTAAATGGAAAACATTCTTAAACGTGTTTTGAAGTATATTGTTGTGCACCAGCCTATTCTGAGAGCTTCACATATGTAAAATGTCTTACATATGTAGCACTACAAAACCTGAATGAATTGTCACTTGACAGTATAGAACTCAAGACAGTGGGTAAGCAATGAGATCCCAAGGTGTGGGACCGCTCAACAGGGTGGCATTATAAAAGGGCTGTAAGGTATAAGAGAAAGCCTCAATCACTTTCTTCATTGCACTCAAAGTTCTGGTCTGCATTAGCTCTTGCGTAGCCTTATTGAACTCAGTTCTTAAGTGGTAGACCTTAGTACGGACCGACTATGTTAATTCACACCATCCTCTCCTATTCTGCCTGAGGATTGTCTGCCATGTCCTGTGTTCTCGTACTAGCAGATGATGCATTTAAATGGCAGGTTGAACTGAAGTGTGGAAGATGCTCAGGCTAATCAAACATTGTCAGGTGTCTCTTCAGGTGTTTTATAGCTGTAGCATGGAAATGCTAAAGATTTGATAGACTGAGTGTGTAACAAGAACAGGAAATGACACAATGGCAATTCATTTTCTCGGAGAATACAGTGGGAACACAGGCTGCAGCAACCTTAATTAGATTTTCAGCTAAACATTTTTAGCGAGCCTGGGAAGTTCAGCTAATTGAATCTGTTCTAATTTCCATCCTCCTGTTTGTCAGTTTTTGCTCTTCATTTTGGAAGATATCTCAAGAAACAGCTCTCATTGTTCTCTGCTCATTGCAGTATGTGATGACAGATGGTTAGGCAACATGCTGATGTGCAGGGTAGCTACACATAAGCCGTAGGAGCTCCCACCTGTCTTCATTATAATGAAACTGAACTGGATCCAGTCCAGTGACTTATGACTGCCTTCTCTTTCTCCTCTTCTCCCAGTCTCCATCCACTTTAATGTGAGAATAAGTTTGTTGTGTATTAATAACACCCCAAACGTTTATATGCTGTTGCAGTGAACTGTAGAAAGTCTAAAAGAAACGTGATGTTCTGCCCTGAAGAGGATCAGGTCTAAATAATCTCAGTTTTTAGCTTCCCTGCAGACACTATTGTGATTTTTTTTTTTTCCTTCTTTTTTTCCTGTGTGTATCTGGCTGATTGAGTAGCAGTTAATGCACAGGTACCTTGTTTTGAGACCTGTTGATCTACTAATTTCAAATGTGAGTTCTCCCCCAGAGGGTGATAGTGACAACTTCTTTTAAAAGAGAATGTCGAAGTCACAATGTTAAAGTTAGCACTTAAAAGTGATTTCTGGGTTAGAGATGTATTGCTGTGGCACCTCTCTAAACTGGAAAGCCCTGTCACAATTTACCTGCTTGCTACATATGTTCCCAGGTCCAGGCTAAGCTGGCAGTAGATATATAGGCTGTAGCCAGCTCTGTACTGGCTAGAGGATTACTGTCTGAACCCTGGAGTAGATGTTTGGCAGTTTCTGTAGATCTGGATGATATAACACTCTATGAGGAAATATTTCCTAGATGTTCTGTAGTTCAAGCTGTTTTCGAGACTAAACTCACAGGTTTTAAGAGTCCTTCTAGTTAAATTGATTCCAGAAACATTCAAGAAAGGAGCTTCTGTGAAAATTGGACTTTGTGCCTGCCTGTTTCTCAGAATATCCTAAATGAAGCAAATGGTTAGCTTTTAGTTAGAAACCTATTTTAAGATACACATGTAGTCTGCTTCAAGTTCTCTAGAAATCTGTGTAATTCATGTTTCTTTTAAAAAGCTTCTTGTGGTGTTATGCCAAATGGCCTTTTACAAATTCCCAGAACCTGGGAAGAAGGTACAAATGTGAAAAGACCTGCAGATTCTCGAGAGGTGTTCGCCAAGTATAGAAGCTTGCTAGATTGCTTAAGTGAGCCATGCTTGCGACTCTCAAGAAGGGCTTGCATTTTAAAGAGCAAATAGCAGATTTGTGCCCTTGGGGTAGCTTGTGATCTGTGCTTTTTTTGGAAAAGGCAAAGAGAAAGGAATACCCACTGAATACACCCAAAATAGAGTTGACTTTTCAGGTGGACATTCAGTCCCCTCTGCAAGCAGGATCCTCTGAAGGAGTTACAAGCTAGGCTCCTCAAAGATGAGATTGCCAGTGTTTGGAAATCTCAATTTTAAGTTTTTTAATAAGCAAGTGCAGGTTGTAGACAGCCAATTTTGGAGGGAAGTTGGTAGGTTATGGACAGACTGTGTCAAAGCATGGCTTTACGTAGCTTGTGGTTACTAAGTGTTCATCAGATGCTGTAGCCCTTCTCTAATAAGGAGCAAGGAGTAAAGAAAGAAGTCACGGGTCCAGGCGCTGTTTGGTCACAAAATAAAAAAAAAATCAATATCTGAGCACTGAGTCAGAAGCATCTAAAATACTATCCTAATTAGTGATTTATTTTAATATTAAAGAAATGATGTTATTCTGTAATCAAAGTACAGCTTAGTATTAGCGCATGCCAATTCAAGTGTAAACCAAACTTGTTAGTGGACATTTGCTTTTATCTGCACCATTTATAGTTGGAGGGAGTAACATGACAGGGCACACTGTACTGTAGAGGAGGCCATATACCTAAACCTGAGTAACAGAAAGTGGATTATGAAACCACTTTTCTGGCAACTTGAATATTAAACAGAAGGTAAGTGACTGAAGTGTAATGCTTATCACGCTGAGTTGAAGGACCACTGGTGATCTGTGAATCCCTTCTTTATGCTTTGCTCATTCATGCATGCACACAGAAGGCCAACACTTAGGAAGTATTTTGTGAAATTTCAATTAAAAGGCCATTCTTAGCAGTATGTGAAGAAACATGCCAGCTTTCTTTAGAGGGTAAAAATGCTTCGCAGAGTTGTGACATTCTCCTTGATTACTATATGCAAGTGTTATCCTACTGAAAATGTTACAGCCCTTCTGGAACATTACTCATTTGAATACCAATTTTAGTTCCATTGTTCCCTCTCACTTTTTTTTTTTAATTTTCCTCAGGGAGAAGTGTCTCCTTCCTCTCCAACTAGCTTTGGAATCGAAGAGCATGAAGCTGGCCCAACAGGCTCTAGCAGGGATGCAGGTATGGCTTTAGAGTGGGGGTGTATTTGTAGGCAGTGGATGTCAAGGAAATCTAGGCTTTGCTTTTGAAAAATACTACCCAAAAAGTGTCTGTCCGCGGGTGGACCTAACAATAATGCTCGTGTTTCTGTAACAGTGTTCAGAAGTTAGGGTGCAAGTAAAGGCTGGTGATTCTGTAGAAGCTAAAGATGTTCTGCAGATAAGTGGGAGTTCCTGGCTTTCAATGTTGAAATGGAGATATATTCTTCCTTGTGTGGCTCTGTGCTACTCTCAGTAACCCTTGCCACGGCTAAACATCTTAGAAACTAAACTGAGTCAAGTCTTGCTGTTTTCATTGATTAGAAGGGAGGACTGCAGTGTTTGAAAGATGGAGAGGTTAATAAAGGATCTGGGAGCTGCATTCTGTATGTGTGGGCACTTTCCAGGGTTTTCTGTACACTGAAAACAGTAGGAGTAGCATCTGATTTGGAAATTTTGTGAAATTGCAAAAGAAAACAGCAGTGCAGCACAAGCAACAAGAAGACTCTCTTGGGTTTGACAGTATAAAAACTAAAGCAGTTTAGCTTTCTTTTAGTTGGGCAAATGGGTATGTATCAGTAAATACTTACCACTAGGGGTATGCTAGTTGTGTAAAAGGCTGGTATACAGCTGGGGCTTAAAATGCATGCCACCATTTTCCAAAAAGAAATTTTTCCTTCAAAGGGTGAGTGTAAGGATGTAAGTGAATCATTCAAATTCACTTAATTCAGCATATGAGGTGTCAGGAATTTGGTTAGAGAGTGCCCCATATTGGGGCACATCTTGGTTGTAGGAGGCTCTGGCTAAGGAAGAAAGGTACTTTCTAAAGTGTTCCTGTAGTTATTGGGCTCTGCCAGAAGACATGTATCGCGTTCTTGCAGTGTAGTACTCTGGTCCCGCTCTGAGATCCTGTGCCCTGTGTTTCAGATGTTTGAGAGGAGGGGGGTGGGGGTGGCATTTAAAGTGAAAACAAAAGTAGACTGATGAGACTTGAACATATGTCTGCGCTTGTGCTGGTGCAGGTACGCCTGTTAGAAGAACATTGTAGAGTGAACATCAGCCAAGAGTAGTGGAAGAATTATGAATGACGCATTGTCCACTGTAGTATAACTTCCTTGGGGACACTCAGTGAAGATAGAAATTATTTTTTTACTCTTCTAACTTGCTACACATATGCTTGAGTTCTCTAAGAACTGGAATTGCAAAGTTACAGATTTGCAGCACAGCACCTTAAATAAGTGTTACCTCCTATCTGTAAGCCTAAAAAGGTAATCCAGGCGACAATGCAATTCTTCATCTGCGTTTATATTTGAAGGTTTATGAAGGATGAAAAAGTAAACCACGCAAGTGATGCTATGGAGATAGGTTAAAAAATAGGATAAAAAACAAAAATGAGATGAAGTACAACTTGAATTTACCAAAAGTAGGTCACAGGATCACAGGATGGTTGAGGTTGGCAGGGATCTCTGGAAGTCATCTGGTCCAACCCCCGTGCTCCAGTAGGGTCACCTAGAGCAGGTTGCCCAGGATTATGTCCAGATGGCTTTTGAATATCTCCAGGGATGGAGAGAGACTCTACAACCTTCCTGGGCAACCTGTGCAAGTGCTCTGCCACCCTTATAGCAGGGTGTTTCCTGATGTTCAGAGGGAACCTCCTGTGTTTCTGTTTGTGTCCATTGTTTCTTGTCTTGTCACTGGGCACCATTGAAAAGAGCCTGGCTCTGTTCTCTTTGCACCCTCCCTTCAGGTACTTATATACATTGATGAGATCCCTCCTGAGCCTTCTCTTCTCCGGGCTAAACAGTCCCAGCTCTCTTAGCCTTTCCTCATAAGGGAGGTGCTCCAGTCCGCTCATCATCTTAGCCACCCGTCCCTGGGCTCTCTCCAGGAGCTCTATGTCTCTCATACCAAAATAAACTTTCTCCTTTATATAGAAAAACATATTCTTTTCCTTGTAAATTGAGTTAAATCTCATCAGGCTGTACAGTGCTAAAACACTTGATATACTGCTATGTGGGAAACTTTGAAATGTTGTTGTGAGTTAACCCTGGCCAGCAGCTCAGCCCTACCCAGCCACTCACTCACTCTCTCTCAGTGGGATGGGGAAAAGAATCAGAAGGGTAAAAGTGAGAAAACTCGTGGGCTAAGATGAAGTTTAATAGGGAAAGCAAAGCTGTGTGCACAAGCAAAATAATACACGGAATTCATTCACTACTTCCCACCAGCAGGTAGGTGTTTAGCTGTCTCCAGGAAAGCAGGACTCCATCACATGTAACAGTTACTCTGGAAGACAGATAGCTTAACTCTGCATGTCCCTGTTCCCCCCTGCTTCCTCCCTCTTCCCCCAGTTTTTGTTGCTGAGCACGGTGCCGTATGGTATGGGATATCCCTTTGGTCAGCTGGGATCAGCTGTCCCAGCTGTGTCCCCTGCCAACATCTTGTGCACCCCCAGCCTACTTGCTGGGGGGCCGGTGTGAGAAACAGAAGGCCTTGATGCTGTGTAAGCTCTGCTCAGCAACAGCCAAAACATAGGTGTGTTATCAACACTGGTTTGGTCACAAAAAATCCAAAACACAGCGCACTATGAGCTCCTACGAAGAAAATTAACTCTATCCCAGCCAAAACCAGTGCAAGTGTAGAAAATAAGTAGGAATGAACCAGTGAAATGTACTACAGAGTTGAAGCTGGGAAGGAGCATCAGTACAAAAGTGGTGTAGAATGTACAGGGTGAAGCGGGCTGCTGAAAGTCTGCACTGGGACAGAGCAAGGTTGTGTTCCTGGGAACTAAGACAAGGTAGTTTTACTCTGTCGTGGGAGCTTCTAAGAAGGTTGGAGCTGGGAAAAGACTTGAGTGGGGACATCAGTTGCAGGATGCCTGCCACTAATAAAAGGCACCCATGAAGGTAGTTATAGACTAAATGGAAGAGGCATTTCTAGTAGAACTCTGAGGAAATAGTGCCACCAGGAGATACTGGCTCAGATATTGGCTTTTTCCAGGCAAACGAAATCTGATCAGTCTCAAATGCTCAGTCAATCTGTATTGAATGCACTCTTATGTATGTTTGTGGTCCTCATGTCAGTCACTTACTAACAATACTCTTCCTCCTGAGAACTTGATTGCATCCATTATTAGTGAACTTCTGAATGACACAAAACACATCTTCTCAGTGATCAGAAGTGCCATCTCCACGGTGCTTGTGCTCTGTGCCCTGTTGGAGTGAGTGGCACGGTAGCTGAGTCTTTGTCTCCTGCTGGGCAGGGTATCTGATAGCACTAGTTTGAGGCCAGGATACTAGCCTGAGAGGGTTTTTTTTGTTGATGTTGGTTTTGGGGGTTGGGGGGTGTGTGTGAGGGTTCCACCCTCTCCCCGCTTCTAAAATGTTGAGAGGTTCTGCTGAGGGCATTACTTGGGGTGGTTTATGATCTCTCTCACCAATTACTGCTGTCGGCTTTCTCCTGGACACTGGAGAGGTGGGATGGGGAAAGATGATACCAGAAAGGCAGCTGATTCGAAAGATATTAACTGTCCCCTCATCATGGCACAGATCTCCCAGTTTTGCTGTACTTTTGTATTTTGTATTATTGGATGAATTTGAAATTTGTACGTGGAAAACCTAGCCACTATAGTATCAAACACTAATAGGTTTAGGTGTAGTAGTTTACAGCATAAGTGGTCAGAGGCAGTTTTGTCTCAACCTGTATGTTGCCATTTTCTCTCTGCAGAAGCTCCTGTCTGATGAGAGGTTTGTATCCGTGGAAACAGACTCAGATGAGAAACAGTTGCTTAATCAGATGCTGAATGCCGTCAAAGTGACTCCTTCGCTGAATGAAGACCTGCAGGTTGAAGTGATGAAGGTTAGTGTTTCACACACGTCAGTGCTTGCAACAGAGGCTGCATAACTGAATGCTGGGGTTAGCAAACAAATTAGCTGTTGCCTTGGAAATCTTCACCTTAGAACAGTATTTGGTTCCCTCCTTCCTGCTGGCAGATGTCAGTTGTTTTCATTTCTACTTGGTTTGTGTTTCCCTGGGTTAGATAGGAAACAGTTTATATTAAAGAGTCAGTGTGCTGATGGTCCCAGTTTCAGCAAACTGAAACAGGACAATCAGTTCACTCCAGAGTTCACAGATAAATTACTTGTAGATTTGGAAGTTTGTGTTTGGTATTGAGCTTTAGTGCTTGTGAGGTGGGCTGTGCAGGTTTGTAATTTTGAATTGTGTATGCGTAGGTGCTTCTTAGTTTCTTAGCTATATGTTCTCTTTGTAAAAAGCTAATGATGGAGCATGATTTATTTAGGTACCAAAATGTTCATGGAGTAGTGCATAAGGGAAATTATACTCAGTGAAAACGTCCATTTCTAGAAGTGCTTTGGCATTCTCCTGTGTGTGTTAGGAAGCCCAGATGCCAGGAAGTGCCGTCAAATTTCCTTGCCCTGTCATTGGGTTGGTTGTATGACTTGCCAGTACTGCCATAAAAAAGTGATTTCCAATACCTGTATTATTTGTCTGAAGCAATACAGTGGTGGATAGTTCTCAGATGTTTGGGTTCAAGCTTTGTACCACAGAGCTTTTTGTGCTACAGTTGATCATTGGTCAAAATCATTTTGGAATAAACCTGGTGGTCCTTTTTTCATGTTCACTGTATCTAGTACTGATTGATATATTTCGATCTGCTACTTCACCATCTTTTACTTCTAAGTGCATAGGTTAGGTATTTTATTTCTTTCTTACATGTGACATCCTTGTTCTAATGAATATATGTTATCCGCTCTGAAACTGCTCTGTGCTAGCTGTATGCTTTGCTGCTGAAGACTACTACCTGGGTGCAATATGCACTCAGTGTCAGAACATGCGGAAGGGTGAGCCTAGCACCAGAGAAAAGGGAGGAGTATTTGTGTGGACTGTTACCTGCTTTAAGAACAGGCTTTTGCCCATGTACAGGCTTAACTGGTGACACCCAGATCCTCATTCCTAACCCAGCATGCCTCGTTCCGGCCTCTTTTGTCTCTACAGTGGGAAAGAGGAAGAGTTAAGAAGTAGCACTACTACTGAACCAGCAGGTCTCTCTTGATATGCAGTAATTTTTTGCAAGTTGCTTTTTTACCTTCTTGAGTGTTGCAGATTCAGAATCTACGTGTGCACTTTCTTTGAAAGCCATGACATGCATCTCTGAGAAGAATGAGAGCACTGTATTTTAGTACAGTTATGAATGAATATCTTCTCAAGTTGTCTTGATATGTGAGAAGCAAAAAACCCTCAAGTCAACCCCAGAACACCAAACCCAAGCCAAAACCTAAGATTTTATATATGTACACTTTTAAAAAAAAAAAAAAAAAGTCCACTTAAGGGGAATGTCTTCATTCCACTGAGTGAAATTTTCTGTCTAAAAGCACAGTGAAATGCATGTATGGTAAAATCAGGCTGCATCTTTACATCCTGAGAACAAAGCAAAACTTCTATTTTGATTTAAATATTTCAAGAGACCAGAGGGCCAAATGTACTGTAATCAGGGCAGTTAAAACTCAGAGGCATTAAATCTGAGCCTTGCCTAAATGGCAAATGAAGTAGAGAACTTTTTACATTCTAACTTAAGGTTACAGGTGCCATTGCAACACTTAAAAATGTTGTAGCTAACCCAGGTTTGACTGAATGGCTGAAGCCTTCAGGGGTTTTTCAAGCAGCTGGCCTCAGCAATGCATTTATATCCCTGGATCTGCTAAAACGTGTCCTTAAGGCAGCATATGATTGTACATTAGACTGTGTTATTCCATCCGGAGGAGATTAAATACATCTTTATCCAGAGCAGATATTGGACACTTCTGAGTGTGAGCAGGTTTTCATGAAACTGGGTCAGCAGTGGTTCTGGCCTGGTTCTTTGTGACTTGCTGCACAGTTGCACCAGTCTTGCAGGTATTAAGACTGCAGCTATCAAAGATTACACAGAAGCTTTTAGCCACGCAAAATAGATGTAAAAATAGGGGTACAGGAGTACTGACTTCACTGTAAGTTGCTGGCATCTAAGCTCCTAAATCACTTAAATGTGGTGGTTTTTTTGTTTTTTTGTTTTTTTTAAATCCTATCCAAAATATCTGCTTTTGTTCCCAATAAGTGTACACCAGAAATTCACACTTCACGTATTATCCAAAACAAATGTTTTGAATGTTTATTGTAATGGTTTGTTGTCGTCCACCTGTGTTGCAGATGCAAGTGTGAAGGGCTTTGATTAGCTGAGGAAGGCATTCTGTAAAGCTTTTTACATTCAGGAGACTGCAAGTTGGAGTTGGCAGTGAGAGGAGCAACACAGGAGGGAGTCATAAATGCAGTTAGTTGCCTTGCTTGGTACACCTTTGTAACCTCTCAAATAATGTTGTAAAGGGGCAGCATTAGACAGGAATGGAATAGAGTAACAGTAATGGTTGCTGTAGATAAATGGAGAGGAGTGTAGCTGGACCTCTTCTGGCGCTGAAAAAACCAAGCAGTTGGGGCCACTGTTGTAAAAGTGGAACAGCACTTACTAATTTATGGCTGGCTAGGTACTAAATCCTCCTTATTTTTAAGGGTGAGTGTCATGGCATGCTCTACAGACTCCGAGGTTGGAGGATCAGAAAACATCATGCTGACAGTGTTCAGACTTCAGGGCCAAGGCTGGGGGCTGTGCTGGAGTGCATCCTGGGCAGCCAGGGAAGATTTATACTGCCCAAATGCAGCTGTCAAGATGAACTCAAAGCCTTCCTCTCTCACAATACCTCTTTCCTCTATGCTAGGTGAGGTACTTCTTACCCTTTTTATAAACTTTTGATTTAAAGTGGAATTTTACTTTTTGTAATAGCAAATATTAAACTAAACTCCAGGTTAGGGATTGCTGCCAGCATCTCTAGTTCTTCTGAATACCGATTGTGGATTGCACCTTTCTCTTAGATGTTTCATGTAGAATGATTATGCGGGGAAATTCCCCCCTTGAATTTCTGGAGTAGAAGTGATAACCCTGAAGTCCTTGTTTATCTTTTTTACAGGATACCCTTATTATTACCAAGCACCGAGTAGTTCTTATGCCAACAGCAGTTTTGTGCCCAAAAGAAGGCAGTGGTCTTTTCAGTGAGGAGGGGGAAAAGACTATGGTTTCTCTGCGATGTGAATGGGCACCTATAACAAACACAGGTGTACTAGCTGCATTTGATTTCCCACATAGTAAAGCAAGCTGTCTAGGGTGTATAAATTTTGCGTTCAGACTTGCATGTTATTTAAGTGCTGAGCCTAGTATTTCTTTAAACTGTGCTCTCAATGACTGTGCTGTTTGTGTATTCTCTGTACCTCTGATACATTTCATGACAGAGATTTATTAACATTTTCACACTGGGGACTAAACTGAGGTTATTTAAGTGCTTTAAATCATATTAAAAGGTACTGAGAAACCAGGTAATCCAGAAAGTGTGACCAGAGGGAGCGATGTATCTGACACAAGGCCACTTTAGCATTCACCTTTGCTGTTACCATGATACTTTGCTATCACACTGAAAAACCCTCTAGTATATGTATTATCAGTTTGTGTTTTTACTATACTCAGCTGACTGGATCAAGAGAATGGAAAAATCACACAATCATACAGTGCCTTGTTGTCAGTCTTCTTGTAATACATCGGTAGCTTAATTGCAGTTTCAAACAGAATAATCTAAATACTTTTACTTGTATATTTTCTTTACAATATTCATGTGAGTTGGGAAGGAAGAGATGGATTGATCACTAATCAAATTCGGTGTTTTATCAGTGAGGCACCAAAGTGACCCACCGCTATATTTATACACTTGCAGATGTATAGAAAAAATAGGCGGGGCAGTAACTCAACACTTACCTTAGATGAATGCAGTCACACAATATGGCTGGCCCAGAAGAGGGAAGAATTTTATTGTGTGACATGGGGCTGTGTTATAATTGAGTGAAATGCAAGGGTGTATCTTGTGTTGAGGAGTAGGGACATTTTGTTGACCTTAAGCACTAGACAAACAAGCAAATAGTAGAAAGTGGACATGCTGTGGATTGAAGATTAATATGGGTTTGGGTTTGATTGTGGAGTAGGGGGATCCTGATTTCTTTTTTTTTTTCCTGGTTTGGTGCTTTTAAATTCTAGCTTCAGATGTTTTTAAAATGGCTGAAGTACTCCTGCTTCATACAATTAGACCTTTGCTTGCAGATATGGTCAGACCAGCAGTGGAAAAGGAAACTAATCTATAGCCAAGCCTCTAGATTGCGATCCCTTCCACCCCCAACGATTCTGTTATTTTTACTTTCTCTCTTGGACTTTTTTGGTAATTTTTAATCTGTAACTGTGACCCTAAAATTCAGTTCCTCCAGGAAAGGCTCCTGGAAGAACTGGAGTTCAGCCTTGAACATAATTGTGTCATCAAAGCAAGCAAAACCAAATATGAAAGACATGGGTAGGGTGTAAAGAATCCAAAACAGTAAGGACACTCTTTTTTTTCTCTCACTAATGTTGTGGTGACTTTAATTTATGAGTTGACAAGCTTCTTAATAACGCAGTACCTCTCTCTCTCTCTAACTGTGATAACATTATTCTCAAATAACAATCAAAAAAAAGAGTTTAATGGATAATTGCAAATTGGTAGATGAGTCCTCACCCAGAACAAGCTCTCCAGATAAACGAGATACACTGTAATGTAATGGGTACTGACAGTAAACAAGTTCTTTTTAAAAAGAAAGGCAAGGCTGATAATTTAAATTTTGTCTTTCTACTGCCTTCTTTTATTTCCTTCAGTTACAAATAAAGCTGTATCGTTTAATCCAGTGCATATCATTTCAGTCTGTGCCCAGATTACCCAAGAAAGTTATAGGTAGCAAGGCAGAAATTTTCAAGCAAGAATAGGAATAATTACCTTTTATGAAGGAAACTCAGTTTTCTGATTTTATGTCTTTTTAAATATTTGATCTTTATTTCACTATTCTGATTAATGGAGTTGTGATATGCTGGACATGTTACGAATACATGTTTCTGTCAGTGGAGCTTCCAGGCTTAGTTTGTTTCTTATTACCTCTGAAAAGACTTCACACAGCATTTGTGGCTACTGTACCTGTGGTGTTTTTTGAAATAGACTTGAGGATTTTCTGGAATCAAAAAATATTTTTCCAAAGTGGCTTGAGAGAGGGAAGACTCTTCTAATTCCCTTTATTTACTTATTGTCCATGGTGAACAGTTGTTTCATTCAGGGTGCTGGGCCATATAATTTAAACTATATTTTTACCTTGAAAGGTTGGACTAGATGATCCTTGAGGTCCCTTCCAACCTGATAGTCTATGATTCATTTAGGAAAGGTTGGTTTATTCCCAGTGACTCCAACTTGCATTTATTAGTGGATTAGGTGTACTGCCTGCTGATGGGAAAATTTTTATAATTTTCTTGTGTAGGCTTTCAGTGAGGAATCAGCCAGAAGTCATTTTAATCTATGAATGAAGTTTAACGAACCCTTGCTAAATCTGCTGTGTGAAGGCAATCTTTTCTCTTTGTCTCTTCAATGGTTCATTAATACAGCATTTGGGAACTTTCCAGCAATAATACTAGACAGCACTTCTTGTGATTTCAGGTTTCATTTTGGATATATTCAGAACTGAACTCTGAATTAAAGTTCTGTGGTAAAACCTAGGTTGTGTGAGAACAGGCAGAATGGAGCAAATAGCTCTCCTCTTAAATACTGTCTTTAGGCTGGGTATTTGTAATTTTTCTTTCCAAGATTGCTGCCATAATGCTTTAAAGATGCAGCGTCATTCCTCAAGTACTAAGAGCCATCTCCTAGTCTTTATTAAATTTTTTTTCCTGTAATAACTAGCTTAATTGATACAGCCCCAGTAATGGTGTCAAATTAGTCACTTGAGAAGGTCGCTGTTGAAGATCTACAAGGAGTAGCAGAAATTTTGGGGACAATTTGTTTGTTCTTAGTTTTTTAACTATCATAGTTCATCTGTTTTAGGTGCTGCGCAACCATGTTGTTACAGGTTCCGGGAAGTAGTGCTGATCTAATGCAAATATTGGATTAAGCTGAATTGTGCTTGAGAAACAGAGCAAAACTTATTGTTAACTTTTTCAGAAAACTTGGCAAGAACTTTGTTGCCATTGAACAGGAAGCGTAACTTTTTCCTTTTTCCGAGGCGTGGATGGTTTGATGAGGGGGGCTAGTAAATTTTTTTTTTCTTTGCCCTTCCGTGGTAGAGAACAAATTATATTATGTATTTGAAAAGTAACTCTAAACTGATCCAAAATGTTGTCAGAACACAGCTGTAAAATCTCAGCCTTCATGGATGATTATATTCTGCACCTTTTTCTTGAATACTGGTGAATGAGCTGATCACTGTAACAAACTTGCACATGTATATCTCTCTATATATCTTTATGTTCTCATTAGTTTAAGGTTAGTGTTTATGAAATGTATCTTTCCACGTACAGCTTGGTTATGCTTAATAGAATATCGTTTACAACTGTTCTGTTTTGTCTTGAACTGTAAAATTAAATGGAGGAGGAAACTGTGCTGGAACAACTTGCATTGTAAATTACGTTATTCCTTGTGCTATCTCTCTGAGGCAAGGCATGTATAAGAGTTTTATACAGGAGTAAAAAGAGTGATTTCACTGCACCTTAAAAATGAGAATTAATTGGTTCAACAGTGAAAATGTAACTGGTAACTGGAGATGGAGAAGAGAGACTGTCATTCTCAGGATGAGAATCAGCAACCCAATTGCTGATACTTGCTGTTAGTCTATAATTTAATTAATATATCATTTTGGAATAAAAGATCATTTTCCCCCTTGATATCTTTTATGCACCGCATTATTGCAAATATTTTTCAATGTCACTTGCAATATAAATTGCTGTCCTGTCTCTGAGCAGGGAAGGACTATGTTTCAAATAAAGTAAAAAATAAAAAATATTACTCAACTTTATTTGCATCCTTTAATCCAGAACTGGTGTAAAATTTATATTAATAAGAAAAAATGCTGAAAAGTTGTATAAGAAAGTTTCACCTGAATGTGTTCGTTAGTTCTTGTAACAGTGGTGCCTGATATGATCTGTCATAAGCGATAACAGATTTTTGTCCAGTCCATAGTTCAGAGGTGGATGCATTAGCAGTCTGCAGTGTTAAAGAGGGGAGTCTGTAAAGACTTGCATAATGTCATGCAAATAAGATTGTTTTCTAAGGTCAATCAGCCCAGGAATGCTAGCTAGAGTTCTTAGTGCTTACTCTGCTTAGCCTTTTCATAAGTTAAATTGTTGTAATGTAGGCCAACTACAAATCCAGACTCTTGGGTTTGCTTTTCACTTTTTTCCTTTTTTTTTTTTTTTCCTGATTACCTTTTTAAGTCATTTTATTCATGTGCTGAGTTATAAGTAACCAGGTTAGTTCCAATGGATTGAGTGGCCTACCTTGTGTGTTTCAAGATAAGCTCATCCTTTCCCAAGTTAATTAGAACTATGGTAAATGCCTAGTACTCATAATTAAGATTGTGATTTAAGAACTCCCTTGGTTCTTAGTTGCCTGGCCATTGTAGCAGAAACCGCAGTCTTGAATTAAATACCTGAGCTTTCTCCTTAATGGATGTGAAAGAACGAGAATGGTAATGGCCTGAATATGGCCAAACCGTTACTGGATGGGAGCTGCCTAAACCAGTCAGTAGTGAATGCAGTATCTCAAAAATCAAGCCTCTTTACAGGGTCTGTGGCTCTTCCTCAGTACCTTTCTGTGCTTGGCTAGCCCTGAACAACATCTGTGGGTCTGGGCAGCCGTGTGGCTTTAAAAATCTAAGCAGAGGGTTGGTCCTGTCTCATAAAAGGTTTGCAAGATAGAACAGTGGGCTTAGTTTCTTGCCTGGAGAAATTCTAATGCAAAAATTTTAGTGCTCTCAGTGTTCCCTCAGCTGTGAGGTTACGAAGATGTTTTTGGACAGAGGATGTGCTCGTTCTGTCATCTTGGAGCTGTCCTACTTGGTGGGGCATAATCAAAATCATTGGTGTTGGGCACAAAAAGCAGTATTTAGAAGAATGTTCTACCCTGGGGATGAGTCAATCATGGGAAGAGTGAGGGGGTAAGATTCTTGTCTTCTGTCCTCTGTGATTGTTCCTCCTGCAGTCATGGATGTGTGAATGGATGGCAGAAGGGTTCCTTTCTCCAGGTTAACTCAGCAGTGGGTTTCTTTCCGGGTTTCCTGATGACTGACTTGTCTGTGAGGAGAAAAAACCCCAACAAAACCTGTGATACACTGTTATTGAATACTGTATTACAGTATACATGCTCAGGTGTAGAGTTAATAGCGTACAGATTTTGCTGTTTATGTAGGTTTTTTGTTATTTTGGAGTGCTTATGACGGGCATTCTTTTTTGAACCAGTGCAAATTTTGCAGCAATGAAGAAACATAAGCACTGTTGGAGTTTTATCACTGAGCTGTTCTGTGCTGTGCAGCATATGCAAGCAGTGAGTCGTTGGGTCATACCTGCAGGTTTTCCACTGCCAATAGCTCTGGAAAGTGTAATTTAACACCTGTCTGGTGTGGAAGTACAAGTTCTTACAGACTTTCTTTAGTCTTAGACACATACCAAGAACCTGGAGATTGCTTAACCATGAAGAAAGTGAATTGGAAAGACATTGTATGATCACAAAACCAAATATAGAAACCCTTTAACTTTCATATTTAATGATTTTAATGTTTTACCTGGTGCCAGGCATTATTGCTTACTGGAAGTGACAGTGCCAAGTTCTGCCAGCCAAGCTGGCCACATACCAGTGGCATGGAAGGGTCACTTGCCATAGCTTTTACATGCAATTATACACATACTCCAGATGTGCCACACAGATGACATGCACCCAGCTTAGACCTTTTCTGCTTATGAGCATCCCATGACAAGGGCTGCTGCCACTATAGCTGTTAACACCATTTGGTCGTGGGGGCAACTGAGGAGAGAACTATTGTGTCCCAATAAGCTGTTCCGACACTGCCAGCGAGCTCCTGGTGGTCCTCTTCCCTAGATCTCCTTGTGTATATCTCTTGTGAGAGAGGAAAAAGATATGGAAGCTTCATGTGGCACAGTGGTCGATGTTGCAACCACAAAACCAGCTTGTCTGGCTTTCTAGTATCTCTTTCCTGGATGCAGATCAGCAGATGGTCTGGGATAGGGTGAAATCCTCCATCAGGCCAGACAGCCCGTGCAACACCACTTCTTAGGTTGTCTTCAGGCTATCTTCTTGCCAATTAATCTAGTGACTTGAAACAGTAATTTTAAATTACCTGTCGTGAAGTATATTGCCACACAGAAAGTTCCCCTGGTGTAGTTTCAGTGGAACCTTGCAAGTATCTGGGAGTAAGGGAGTTGTCTTCCCTCTCCCCTGTCCAAAAAATTCCCATGTTGTCAAGAATAAATGTCAGAATTTTCCATCCAGAGGATATACTGGTTCTTTTTCCCTTGACAGTTCTGGGTTTACTTACACCCATGTGTTGACATCCTTTCTGATCGTTTTGGTAATGGATACATGTAACTTCATTTTTACTTGAGAACACTTTAAACTTTATGTTGGTATTTTTCAGTTTGGTATTTGTCCTTTTTCAGTTTTGCTTTACTTGGATATATATCGTCTAATTCATAAAGTAATGCAGCATACCTAAACAGACTGTAATCTGTGAAGGGGGAAATGCCACGCTAGCAGTGCTAGTCAGGCTTTTTTTAATCTTCTCTGCCTTTAAGTGTTATAAATCTAAAGGTAAAAGCCCCTGTCAGAGACATTAAGAAAACCTCTTAAATGTCTATTAAGCAATTGCATTAGAATTTCTTTCCCTTCTACAACTGTACTACATAGGTGGAAGTTTCACTTGATTTCATACCACCATAAATAGCGTTCAGCGGTAGTTCTGTTTTAGTTTAGTAAACCAATGGACATCATCTTCTGGGAGCATTCAGCGTGTCACCACTCATAATGTGTGAAGCTCTTCTATACCAGATACCATCCTTTTGTTTGAAGCCCTGGTGCATTCATAATGCTGACCACAAGTTGCTGCTGTGATAGCAAGGTGTTTTATGGGTTACTGATTTCACAGGAGACCCTGTCTCCTTTCCCTCTGTAATTAAAATCTGTTTTGTACAGTGATATGATGACACAATGTACATGAGTTCATTAATGCAGTTTGTTTCTCTTGCCCTTGTTTTCCTTCAAGGTCAAAGAATGTGATGTGAGCAGGTTACTAGTTGTTCTGCTGAATAGGAGGACACCTCCACCTCCTGTCCAAACCGTTGGGCAGAAATACTGGATGACAGCTCTAAATGTCAAATTACTGAATGAGGTAGAGAGTTATCTTGCCTTATCTTCTGGCTAGGTTTTTCTTCCTGGGGGGGAGGATTTGAGAATCATCTGAGCACATATTGCATCTAAGTATATAAGCCTGCAAGTAAAGTAAGTCAGGAGAGGCTGCTTTTTTGAATCCCACAACCAGATTAGAGGTGGCTGCAAAATTCAGCACTCTAAGGACTAAAGTGTACGCGTGCATCCCAAGTAGGAGAAACACAGATGTTCAGGGGATTTTGCCAATGAGACTCTGAGTATTGGAATAAGAAAAGAAAAGCAGTAGCGTATGGATGTTGGACTTGGCACTTAAATGCAGTGAAGTGCTGAAGCATCCTCAGGTGATGACAGATTGCAGTTGTTTTAAGGTTTTGTACCTTTTCCTTCTTTCTCCATCTTGGGGATACTACTTACTTTCATACACACCTTGTTTATTTGATGTGACTCCGCCATAAACTCTTCAACGTGAGAATTGCCTTTTGCTACAAATATGTGCTAAGCATTTCAGGAACTTGGCTGGCAACGCTTAGCGGTCTTACAATCTAAAAATGTTCCCTCTTCTTCCCTTTTCAAGAGACCTCTCTTAAAATATGGTATAGGCATTGTAATGTCAGTTTAATTACATTGCAGTTCAATGTACGTTTTGTGTTGATTGACCTTCATTATATCATCAGAAGCACCCTATTTTTGTTGGTTTTGTTTTGGGTTTTTTCTGCTTATCGTGAAAATTATCTGTGCGTGCGCTCTTCTACTACAGTTGGTACCCTGGACCTCCAGGGAGCCGGTATTGTATTTCTTGTTCCATGATAGTCAGAGCTTCAACAGTAATTAAAATCAATACTTTAATTATGGATAAGCCATTTATGGAAATGTGATCTCATCTGGGCATTTGCAAGATAATGCGAGCCAGTTAAAACATCCTGGAGGTTCTGTGACTTTGAAACTAGCTCTACAGTCAGGTAAGTTCCTTCTTTAAAAAAAAAAAATTTGTGTTTCAGAGTCCATTCCAATTAAGTTCGCATCCCAGTAACACGCAGTAAATGCTGATTTTCAAATTTTTTTTTTTTCACTGAAGATGTTGCTAGGAATTGCTTTGTAGATTTGTTTCTGCTTCCGCTACCAGCAGTTGCAAAAACAAAATGTCATTGCCCAAGAAAACCTATCTTTCTTTTCTTTCTTTTTTTTTTAAATACAGAGTGCTTGAGTTAGCGTCATGTGTAGTTAAGTGGCCTATGGGATATACTGTCTGGATACTCAGTGTTTTTAGTGGGTCTGAATGATTGTTTGATTTTGTTTGTTTGTTCTTAATCCCATTTTTCACCCAGTAATCTAAAAGAGTAGCCTGCTGTCTTCCTGTTTGTTCCACATAAATGGGAAGACACATGAGTTGAGTGTCTGGACCATTGCCAAGATGGTAAATGAGCCCTGCAGCAGCGCTGATGGAAATCATAGCTGAGAGCAGTCTTGTGCGTTGGTCAGAGACCATCTTTCAGATCTCACAAATGATTTGTGAGGGAAGACAGTGGCAAATGGAGTAAGCCAAGAATATGCTTGCTGATAACTTGTTATGCTTCTGTCTTTTGATCACATCAGATCATATGCCCTTTCTCTAGCTAGTAGGTTCCCAGATCTCATTGTATAGAAAAAGTAACAGTCAAAACTAAGTCTTTTTGCTGAAATTCACTCTTGCTTCATAGCAAAGAGCTGATCGTCACTTCCTTACTGTGCTTGATATCTGACTTTTCTGTCATTCACCAGTTACAAGCAGGTTATTGGCACTTGTGACAGAAAGGATTAGGCATATATGTGTGAACTTTTCACAGTTTAGCTCTAAAAAAGAGAAGGGGGTAGAAGAGATTTTGAAGAGCAAGGGCTTATAAGAATGCCTAAACTACAATAATTCCATGTACTGTAGTATATGGCTCCCAGGTTTTGGTCTGTGGAAAGCATTAGATATTAACAAACTGTACAAAGCCAAGATGGTACAAGAGAGCAGAAAATCACATGCAGCAAATGAGGTTTTACGAGTAAGGAAAACCAGGACACACACGCTGTTGAATAAGATTAATCATGGGCCTGGCTGTCCATCTTGGCTCTTAGTATGATATGAAGAGATTTGTCAGTGGGAGGTGACAGTTGTCTGTCTCAGGGCTTATGAACTGTGCGCTACACCTGTGTTTTACACAGCAGTGTATGGAGAGTGCAAATCACAGTTTTTCCTTAAACACCAAATATATCTTTTTAGGCAGCTGCTGAGCTCTCACAACTATTAGAAATGTCAATAAAATTTCAGGGTAGTTAGCAGCTGAGAAAATTAGGCTGGCTGCGAGGCTGGTGAGTAATTTAGAATTCACTTAGTGCCAAAATTGTTCAGTTTTGACGTTTTAAATTTTGCGGGTATGGACTAAGCAGCACGTGGAAATAACAGCCCTTATAACTTATTAACCAAATGACATTATTGAGGGTTTTTATAACTGAGCATTTACTTTTCAGCTATTCTGTAGGATTTGCTCTGTGGACGGGAAAAAAGGGATCACTGTTCCTCATCACTGGCACTTGCCCATGTGCCAGTAAATGCAGTGGACTGCAGAGAAATTTGTAGGGTTCATATCAAGAAGTACAAAGCACAGCATTCTTAATTGTTTGTAACAGAATTAGATTTCCTTCTTCGGCAAGTTCAAGTGCTCTGTAGCTGATATCTCTCCCCATACTACTGAGGTAGCTGTGTAACACTTTTAAGATGAGAAAATCCCTTTTGCCTTCTTCACAGAAAAGGGAAACTATGAAGAAGAAACTTGGCTCAGGAACTTTGCTTTGCTGTAAAGGTAAATGCAAAATACCTAAAAAAGATACTATAGTCCAGGGCTATACTACTTCAGAAGAGTAGTGTGTCCTTTTCTGCTCTCATTACCTCTGGTATTTACCCACAGTACTCAGCTCCTATTTATGAAGGACTGAGTGAGCGTCAAGGCAAGATAACATATATAGACAAATGTAAAATTGCCATTATATAATGGTTTTCTTGGAACACTTTTTATAGTAAAACCATCTTCTGTAAGAATAGGATTGAGCTCCTGACTGGTATTTTATTTGCAAAACAAAGAAGTAAATAACAACCAAAAAACCTCCAACCTTGGAGTAAGCTGTGACATCCTGTAGTGAAATACAGTTTTTCTGCTGAGAAAAACATTTGTAAAGGTACAGTGCTTTTCAGTGCATGGAACCTTTCCAGTCTGACTCTCAAAATTCAACGAAAGTTATTTATATCTGTCTCCAGAAAAATGGCACACTCATCTATGGACAGGCTCTTCTGCCTGTGCCTGTAAAAGCAAGTAGCTAAAGCTGCTCTTGTACAGAGAATTCAAATTCCCCTACAGTTGTTAAATGCCTGCTTTCAAGTAATGGATTTTTCCCCCTCCCTGGTGCAAAATAACTGCAGAGTATTATTCCAAGCAGCGATTCAGCAGTAATGATGGCTGTTCAGTGGCTCCAGCATGCCAAGCGATGCTGTATGAGAGTTGTCTGCTGCTGTTAACCTGCAGATCAGCATTTTTTTTGTTCTTTGTGAAGGCTCTGAGATGCCTCTAGAGATCATCACTACCTAGAGAGAAGAAACAGTTGGCACCCGAGGTGATATAGTTTTGTTCTTCAAGTTGTTACATTATAACTTTTTGCTGTTGCACCATAATGTGGAAACTGCACGACACAGTAAAGGGTCAGAAAAATGATGCTTTACAGGAACCAAAGGGCAATAATCCTTCCAAACCCGCGTTGCTTTGCCTTCTTTTTTTAGTTTAACTTGCAAGCTCTGATCAGACACACTGTGGCAAAGTTGTTTGTTGGTATTGCATTCTACACTAAGGAGATTACCTCAGGGTCTTGTGCATTAGTAGCTGTCACAGAACCTACCCATAAAATAAAAAACTAGTACCACTGAAAAGCATGTAATAAATAAGAGGAATGGCTAACAGCCGGTAATGCTAGCTTATCTGATGCCCCAAATTTCCTAGTGAATCAGAGAATAGTAGTTCTCAGCCCCTGAGAAGTTGTAGGGACCAATGTATTAGTGTTAATGTGATTAATATTTACTGGTACGCTTATCCCAAGAAAAACATGCTATTTCAGAACAAGCAAAGCATAAAATCTGGCACTGGGGGAATTTTATGCTTTGAAGGAGAGAGGACAGTAGCTCAGACTCTCTGTCTTCTGTGGTGCAGGAAGGACTGGAAAGAAAGACAGAGAGGGAGGGAGGGCATCTCCAGACACTGAAGGCCTCATACCACAGCACCTCTCACCATGTTGCTGCACTCACCTACCACGCTACCCCTGGTAGATCACATCACATTCCCACTCCCTTTCTCTTCAAAGTAAGGCGTTGGATGGAGCTTTTTGTTGTTCTTCCTCCTGCTGAGTTCAAGACAGGACAAGCCTTCCCTCATGAATTGGGGCTTATTAATTGCTTTTTAGCTGCTCCTTATCAAATGACTATTTATAAGACACTTACTGGAAACATCCTAGACTGGGAAATCTTCATGTCAAGCAATAATTAATGGCTGGTTTCACATAATACGTATGTATCTGTGTCACCTAAGTAGTAATTTGTATATTATGCGTTTTTTCCTTCCTCGTTTGTTACACTGATAGAAATGAATGAAAGGACTGATTATAAAACACAGAAAACTTGTGGGTAAAATATGAATGGATTCTAGCTATCAAGTCCAGTGCCAGAGTTGATCACTGGATTGTCTTTCCTTCCATCATCAGACATCGGAGATGGAGAGAAATAATCTGTTGGGCTGTACCTCTGGGGCCAACAGTTGCAGCTTCTCAGGAGGAAGCAAGCTGATTGTGCCGTCTCCTTTGTCCCAGTAACACATGGTGCTAAGAAGCTTCTGATATCTGCTCTAAAAATGAAAGGGGCTGTGGCTAAAAGCACATCGGTGGGGAAGGGAGACAATAACAGATGAAACTCAGTTTTTTTCTTTCCTTCCTCTCTTTTGATTCAAGGTCTTGCTCTGTATAACATATACCTCCACATTTGAGCTGAATGGAAGTTCAGTGTTGAAGATTGCTGAGGTAAGTGCCTCTGTCATACCAATGCTTGTGTCACTTAACGTTCCCATGCTACCTAGAGTATGTCTTCCATACATACCCTGAAACTGAACTAGTCCAAATCACAATTACCATCTTAACGACTGATATTACCTTATGTCTAGTGTGAAGAAATAGTTGCAAACAGGTCAGGGTTGATGGGCTTGCATGGGAAGGCACTTTTGGAAACTGACTGACAATTGTATATTACAGCATTGCACGTTTACTACTCATCATGTTGACTTAACTTTGCCTCTTGCAATAGAAAAATTTCCTTGAGTGCTGATTCCTTATCTGGTGCAAGTCTAAAACTAATGAAGTTTCCTCAAGAGAAATGTGTAGGCCATAATGTGCCATGTTAGCACAAGTGCCACAATGTGCCTTGTTAGCCTTGTGTGTTAGCCTTTTTCCTAATACATCCAAGTAAATGATTTATTACACCTCTAGATATATGGTGTTGTCCTGGTGCTATTTGTAACTCTTCTCCCTTTATTCCATTAGATTTTAGTCTGAATTAAGTTGTAAAGAAGCTTTGGCTATAGAAAAACGTACCTGCAGGTCTATTAAGTGAGCCTTTGTAGATGGGTGATATTTTTAGTACAGTGTGTAGCAAGCCAAGGGGCTGTTTGTTCAGGTTAGAGAAGATGCACAGGAACACTTGATCCTCCTGCACAGCATGTGCTATTGTGTGCAGAACATATGATAAAATTATATTGTTAATGTATGGGGAGAGCTAATGTCCATGAAGCAATGTAAAGGTTATATACCTGTCCTACACTCAAATGTATGTAGGCATTTAGAGACATGTTCCTTCTCAGGTTTTGGTATTTTGGGTGGGTTTTTTTGTAAAAAAAGAAAAATCCTATGTGAAAATACCTCACTTTACCTGGAAGTTACAGTATTTTCTAAATTTGGGAATAAAATTGACCTTGCATTGTCCTGTTGGAAGCTGAGAATGGGGTTGTAGGGATAGCAGGGAACCAATGGGAGCAACTGACAGTTTGTAACAAAAGGGCTTTAAAAGACAAGGATACAGCATAAACAGTTTGTGTATGTAACAGATATAGGATAAAAAAAAGTAGTAATCATTCCAGATGTTCTGCACAGCTTAGACTTTTGTTTCTTTTGTGCTATATGAGACCATAAGGTACAGCTATTTTTGGAGGTCTTTGTAAGCCCCACCTGTAGATGCTGCAGCAAGGATGAGCTGAATTGGTGTTTAGAGCAAGCCACAATTTTTAAAGTTTTACTAAGCCCTCTTTATATTAGTGTCCCAAACTGAAGAAAATACAGATAGTTTCTCCTGCTGCAGTTTTTCTCAGCAGACTTTCTAATATGAAAGGCAAAAGCTGATGAATTCAGCTTAGTGCATCTCTTTGGTGTAGGTAAAGAGCTCTAGCTTAGACAAAATACTTGCTGGGAAAAGTATTTAATGGCTCTAAAACCTTCAGATTTCAGTATTTAAGAGCACTGCCTAAGACTGGGGAAGATAGTCAGTCAGTCATGCTCTGTGTGCTATAAGCTGTATCAGAAATCATATTTTCTGTTCTCTCTGTAAATTTGGATAACAACAGGGTTGTCACTCATTTAAAGTATCCTGAAAAATGTTAGTTTTCTTTCACAGATTGGATTTAAACTCTGCTGTTCTTGTTAGCTGTACTTTACTTTCATTCCCAAAAGGCTGGCCTGGCTCCTAAAAACCTTTGCTAGTATAGTTGTACAAATTAGCACAATGATAGTTTGTCCTTTTTCTGTTAAAGTGAACAGGAGTTAAAGTGATGAGATATGCCAGCAAAGCAAACAAACCTTCCATTTCCTTCAGGGAACTGGAACAAGCTGTAATACAGAGCATGTGCGTTCCTATTTGGAGTGTTTGGAGGTACAGATATTTTCCCCACGCTCCTTGAGAAAATATTGCCTCAGTGAATGCATAGGTCTTTCTGATTAGCAAGTCCCGCCAGGCACGTACATGCTTCCTCGGGTTCCTCCTGGCCAGGTTTTAGGTAAGGCAAAGACTTTAACAGCTGGAATCAGTATGCTTTTGTATCCGAATTCTGCAATGTGTAAGTAGTGCAAAACAGGAAATTATTTCTCAGTTCAGCATTTGCTTAGCCTCAGCATTTATTGTTCTGACTTGCTCTTAGGGAAAAGTGGCAGAGAGGAGCTTTCTGCTCCAGCGCCCCTGCTATTTGGTATTTCTTTCCAAGTCAGTCAGTCTCTTAGTTTTCCTAGTGTGACCTCTGTAGCAAAGTGGAGCCACTGCAGAGTTGGAAAGGTGCTGCCTGCATTACTGGTAGAACTCTCTGAGGAATCTCTCTGACAAACAAGGCTACAGTCTGGCCATTTTGCACTGCCTGACTGTTCTCAGTTCATGTGTACAAAATAACGGCACCCCAAATCTTTCTGAATATTATCAGCTTCAAATTAAGGAAGCATCCAACATGGAAAGTACTATACTTTGTGGCTGAAGTATTAATAGTATTGAAAACAGACAAAATCTTGCTCTGTGCACATTCCCATGCTTGCCTAGACCCCTGCAAGAATATTTAATTCATACTGTTGCTTGGTTTTTTGTGTGTATTTGTTACTCCCATCTACCTTTGGAGGTTTGTTTTGTTTGACTGTTGTGTTTCGTTGGCTAACCCTTCTGTGTTTTGCTCTTAGTTGTGTTTTGCATGCCATAGATCTGGAAGTCCCCGAATGCATGAAATGATCAAAATGTCCATTGCACACCTCCTTGGGGCCCTGAGCTCTCGCATTTTTACTGGTGCTTCTTCATCAATGGCTTTTCAAAAGGTACCTTGCCCAGCTGTTTTAGAACACAGGCCTTCTGTAAGATCAGAGCTCGAGTGGACAGTACTGTTGCTCATTAGCTGGCATGGGGAGGGGAGAGAAGAAGGAGATATCAACTATGCTCTTTCCAGAAAGTCAGCCTACCTCTAAGAATAGTATTTTCATCAGTTAATTCAGATACTCTAGAAAAAGACTTACAGCTCAAGAGAATGATCTCGGCAGCACTGGAATGGTTTGGCTTCTGTGAAAGGCTGTACGTGGTTAAAAGGCTTTGGGGTTCAGGCGACAGCTGAATGATGGGCGGAGTTGGTCCAGACCTTCTTTTAAGTTACAAGGCCATCTTCATCACTGACTTGATTGATTTCAAGCTAAATAAAATCCCTTATTTATTCGAGGGGAATCTTGGAATCTTTAAAAAGGGCAACAAAAATGAGATGTGCTGGCAAATTGGTCCCTTATATCTTGAAATGTGTACAACTGTAACCTGTTTAGTGTCTTTCAAGACTTTTTTTGACTACAAATCAAAGGAAATTGTAGAGTCGGGGCAAAACACAGGATCAAAATCTGGGTTTCCAGATAGTCATATATAGTAAAAATAGTATTACAGCCAAGACGAGGGACAAAATTCCCTGGATGCATTCAAAGTTGGCGTAGGCTAATTCATCTGTCCACCTGCAGTTCATGCAGGATTCCTGTGAAAACAAAAGGAAAGAAAATATGCTTGGTCATATTTGACCAGCAGGGTTAAAAAGAAGGTGAAATCCACCAGGTGCTAATCCAGTGTACCTTTTCCTGAGCAATCTCTGGCTTCCCATGCAGAGGGATTTTTGGATGTAGTTAGTATCATTGGTACTGTTCCAGTCTGAGGCATTTTCACCAGTACAGGTTGTCCAGTGTAAAATCCTGTCAGATATTTGCCTGGCTTGGTATGAAATTTTGGTACGATTGTATTAGCAGCCATCCAAAGGTGAGCATCTCCCTGTATCAATGTCACTATTTCCACAGTGTTTGGAACTGCGGCAGATAAAGGTGCAGTATTAGCATTTAAATGTCGATAATCCACTTGAAATGCAATTACTCAGTTGTTTTTGTTTGTTTGTTTTGTTTTTTTTTTACTGGCCACACCAGTGAATTGTAGGGTGAATGGGTCCTTTTAGCGATGTCTCTTTTTTGCAATTGTGTCATCACCCTGTCAGTCTGGCAATGGATACTGCCGAACATTGGTGATTATAGAGTGGGGTAAGGGTACAGATGTTTCTAACAGGCTCAATCTCATTGTGCCTGATTGCTTTTTATTTCCTGCAAAACTCCACACAGTTCCATCTGGGAGTTTCCACATTCGTCCATGCAATATATCAAATCCTAGAATGTCAGTGTATGCAGCACCAACTAATACTTCTGCCCTGGTTAATCTCTGTTCCCCAGGCAACCAGAGGGTGATTTTGGCAGTGGGGCATTCCCTTATCACACCATCGATTCCTGTGAATTTAACCCTTTGTCAGCTGGGTTTTATGCTGAGGGTTTGTGCTGTTTCTTTTGTAACTAGTGACATTTGGGCCCAACTATCAATGAGAAAGTTTGCCAGTACTTTCCGAGGTCCAACTGGAATGGCAATGATAGGTTCAGAGCATTTATCAGAGAGCCATTGAATTGTTAGTACCTGCCAGGCAGGGTGTCTCACTGCCCTCCCCGAGGATGGAAGTTTTATTTTGTCAGGATTCTGACCAGACAATTAGATTGTGTTCTGGCACAGAAGTTGCACCTTCATTATGGGTCGAGGATTTTTCAGCTAGATAATTTTCCCCAGTGGGGTTAGTTTGTCTATGCAGAGATTGAATTAATGTACCTAGATTCTCCGTAGAGGCACCGTGCAGGAATTGTCGAGGTACACAGAAATCCAGGGCTTTATGCCCCAACTCAGTCCGTTCTTTATTAGATTTTAATTTCCCATTCAATTTATGGTTTTGGGTATGAACTTGGCGAGCTCGTGGTCTGGACAAACTGACCCAGCCCATTCGGCACCTGTACCCGTCTCTTTCTTGTACAAATTCACTCCAAGTGGATGTGTGGGTGTGCTCTCTCCTTTTACAGCTGCACCCAGCGTTTGCATGCGCATTTTGTATACGACCTTGAGTATTTGCTACGAACATTTTGAGACAATCATGAAGACCGCGAATAAGAGGGGTTAATCGTGCCCGGTCAATAGGAGCTAACACTGGTGAGGGGATTTCCTTAACTCATCTCTCTGATGCATCAGCTTGTATGCAGGCTGCCTTCTGTACTGCCACAGCCAGATTGGAGTAGCCTGTAGCTTTTATCTCCAACAGTTCCCCTCTCTCCTGAGGGTCTATGCCACCTACCCAGTATGCAGCTCTTGCAGTTAAGGAATAATAATGATCTTCTGGCATGGTGGTTAAAAATACCTTGGGTCCCCAGTAGCCTCCTGCTTCCTCCTGACTTAACATAATTCGGTCTCCCCTCTCAAGAGAGACTTGTGACACATACTCCACTTCCAATACTCCTGATCTCCTGGAGTATTTCTCCTGTATTTGTACCAACTCCGCTGGCGATTTTGTACAAATATTGTACGTACAGTAGTGTGAATCTCATCATCACTATCAACAGCGATCTAGGTTTTAACCAAGGGTCATAAGGGAATCAGTTGAGGTTTGGAATCGGGGATCTCTTTGATATCATCATCATCATCACACCAAATATCTCCATTCTAAGTTTTAAGGTTTGTGCAACGCATTAATCCATGAATCTGCCTGACTGGAGCAGAAGTTTGCATCTTATCTAATAGCCGATTTACCTGTTCCAAGATTCATTTGAGACTATCATTCTCACTCAGAAGATGCTCATTTTCACTCACAAACTTATCAACTTGAAGTCCTAGTTTTTTCCCTGTCTCCCCTTCAAAAGCCAATGACAGCTTCAACACCTCATTTTCGATTTCTAAGTTGCATATTCTACACTGGAAATCTGTTTGGGAGCAGGGGCTTCCTTAGCTTCTTGCTGAGCACAAGACAAACAGGCTCCTAACACTGCACAAATGATACCTTTACCTTTTCTTACTCCAAGCTTTTGCGCAGCCTGACACAGCTCAATACGTTCTACCACTTTCTCTTCATCCTTCCAAAACTTTTGAACCCGCTCCTTCCCAGCCGGGCAAGGGGCACAGTTGCAGTTTTGCAGCAGTTTATCCATGGCAATCCTGTCCGTGATGCCAGTTTTCTGTTGTGTTAAAGGGCAAAGGAATTTGGCAGAAAATAAACCCCCTTGCGTTCCAGTTTGTCCTCAGATACCAGAAGAGCTGGGGGTGGCTGGGCTTAGATCCTGAGTGGTGCCCTATATGACTCTGTGAGCCTGCTCGTGTCCAGTATCAGTCTAGCAGCACTTGAAACTAGTATGGCCACATGTAGGAGTGTGGTCACGTTCAAAAGAGCTCACATGGCTAAACTAATAATTGAACTATCATGATTGTGGAGTCACTTCAGTCTAGCGGCATTCAACAAAACTATCACGGCCACGTGTGGTCACGTTCACAAGGGCTCCCAGGGCCAGATTAATGATAGTGCAGTTTAATGGGGCAGCGACAGATACACAAGTTCTTTGGATTGCCGGTGATAAATTCACTGTCTGCAAAGCTTGTGCAAATTTCAAATAAGAATAACACAGCCTGGCTATACAGCACTCTGAGCTGTAAAAGCAACTCTATAGAGATTTCCGAGTTTCCTGGGGAGTGCTCGGTGTGACCAAGTGTTCGAGTCTTACCCAAAGGCGTCCCTATGGGGGGGAAGAGAAGCTCAGCCTGTTAACTGATCCCAGAAGTCTAAGATGTCCGTGACTTGTCATTGATGGTATCTTCCCTCATATCCTCCTCTCTTAAGCTATTTTTATACTATTTTTTTACTTTTCAGGTGGAGCTTGAGTGAGTCTAGTCATACAGACCTTTGTTATGATTGGTGTAAAGTTCTTTTGCTTCACTTTTAAGGATATAGACTAGAAAAATTCAGAGCGCAAGCTCAGTGAGAGGTGGTCATACCTTGAAGGTGGGTAGCTCTTGGGATGGAGGTGTGTTTTGGTATTAAAATGATACTATAGTGAGCAAAGTTCACACAAAGGATGGTGTTTTGTCAAAAAATGACAGTGTGTTGGCCTAGGGTAGCAATTATGCAGCTTCTCAGTTCCATGGTACCATCAAGTTCCCATCCCGGGGGTGGTACCACAGAACCTGGCTGCGGTGTCTTCACTCTGCTCCAACCTCCATTCTGTTTTCTGTTAAGAGTCAGCACATCAAGCTCCCCTGATGTTGCCAACACCCAAGGTCGCCTGGGGAACTTCTGTGGAACGGATTCCTTGCGTACCCACTGCACTCTGTTCCTCTGTTCTGTACCTTTCCTTAATGTGTGAACAACGGTGTACCTTTAATATAGGTTTAATTCCCAAGTCATCTCTATCAGTTATTCCACAAAAGGGGATAATCAGTTTGTCATTTGCATAGTGTTTCTAGCGTGAGATAACGAGCAATATACATACCCTTGAAAAGCTCTGGAATACTATCTCTCAGTGTAGTTGGGAAATGAGGGAAAATAAGGCAAGAGCCATAATTAAGTAGCTTCCATGTGTGATGATGTCTTAGATCTTTTACTTAAGATATAGTTTGTATCCAAGAAACTCAGTCATGTTTTCTTGTGCTTGTGGTTTTGCTGAAATGCTGAAATGTGAGGTCACCCAAAGTGAGGAGGTCAGAACTGTTTTAGGAACATACCTATATTGTTTTCCACTCCACTCTAACAAATGCAGAAGTGGGCCAGCAACATGTTCATCTTAAACTTTATAGCCTTGAGCCCACCCTTTCTTTCTTAGTCAATGGAATAGCTTGGTTTCATTTTAGTAGGAGTTAGAATCAATCAAGGGTCTTGTCCATGTGCCTCTGTCAATACTGATTAGCCTATGTAATCAGATTACTTAAATTTTAGGTTGTGGGGTCTCCTCTGGAGACGTTCAAAACCCGCCTGGACATGTTCCTGTGTGACCTACTCTAGGTGGTCCTACTCTGGCAGGGGGGGTTGGACTAGATGATCTTTTGAGGTCCCTTCCAACCCCCAACATTCTGTGATTCTGTGATTCTGTGAAATTTTTCCCTTTTAAAAAGTCATCCTCATTAGGGAGCTATAAAAATGGCTTTACATCATATAATATCCTTCTCATTCAAAAGTGTACACCAGGTGCATTTATGTGTGTTCCTCATGCATATAATGTATACTATGTATTTATGGGTTTTAAATATTTTTTTTTTTCCACACCTAGTTTAATCTATATTCATGGTTCTTCTCACTAGCTATATATGCCAACTATGGCAGAATAAAAACACAAAGACCGAAAAGTATGTGAACAGTTATTTACTTTTTTTTTTTTTTTAAATGGTCGTTGTTAATGAAGCTCAGTAAGCCAAAGGACCAAAACTGCTTCTTGGGATCACAGTCCCAAGAAGACTGTATTGTACATTTCTGTCACAAACCCACTCAGCTCCATCACGTTATCCACTTAGTAGTTACTGTGCAGTAGTTACAGTGGTTACTACAGCTACAGCAGCTCTTACAGAGACCAACACTTGCCACAGCAAATCTGATCAAGGATAGAAACTGCATTTTACAGCGTGCTGTCTCCAGGATCCTAGCTGCGTTGTCTTTGGCAACTGTTTGTATAACATCATCTGGGGCAAAAGTCAAGCACAACTCTGGTCCCAGCAGTGTCAAAAAACTGCCAGCAGCTGGGCATGGAGCTGGGAACTGGATGATCTGTCGATGTTCTTCCATTGCTACCTTGGCTCCCGTGGGATCTCTGAGCTGAGGAGCCCTTGGCTTGATTGCTGGTTATTAAAAGGCAATCGTTTGTGTTACTTCTGATAAAGCACTGTGGTATTTTCTGTATTAGGAAAAGCCTTCCAAGCCTTTCAGATATGCTGCAGTATGTAATAATTAATTGTAGAAAAAGTGGCAAATACTTACACAACAGAGGAAGAGTTAAGCATGAACTTACACAACAAATACAACTTATACAACCTTAAAGAACTGGAGGGTATCTACATTGTAGATAGAGACTTGCAGAGGGATAGTTATGAATAAGTATCTAGAAATGAACAACTGAAGCAGCATTTAGTGAATTACCTACAGAGCAAGGCCAAAATCACTTGGGTTTGACAGAAGGAGACTTTGCCGATTTTGCCCTACCATTCCTGCAGCTGTGAGACCGATGAATTGCATGCTGCTTCTAGATGCTGCTTACTCAGTTTTCCATATTGCTGAGAACTTCTAATGTGCTAGTAAAGCAATATGAAATAGTAAGGAAGGCTGACTATCTGCATGCGAGAGACCTTGGTATCCTCCTAAAAATGTGTTACTGGTAAGTTACAGTTCATATCTATGTACTGCTATCTTGTTTCCTCATCAGGTTTGCATTGAGACATATGTATCTAGCTGTCACCAGCGGAGCATTAACACCGCTGTGCGGGCAACCCTCAGCCAAATGTTGAGTGACTTGACTTTACAGTTACGACAAAAGCAAGAAAACATGGTGAGCCTTCTGGCATCAACACACGGTTCCATGTCCGTGGCTGCGTACCTTTTTGTTTCTCTGAATGCAGTGTATTGTACTGGCTTGTTGTGCCTTATGGCTTCTGTTTGACACTTCCACAATTAATCCTGTTTAAAAGCTTTTTTGGGGCTCTGACTCTGTGCCTGCCTCAGAGCAGTCTATCAGAAACGCAGCTCTCATGTTGTCAGCTCTACTTGGCTGATTTTTTTTTTTTTTTTCTCCTTCCATTAGACAAAAGGGGCTTTGTTCTGTTGTCAGGCTGCCTTAGCCTTTTCCTTTTCCTTTCTTTATTTTGTTTGCTTGTTTTCCTAAGGTTTGTTGAAATCCTTTTGCCAAAAGTGTTTGCATGACCAATATTTGCGTAAACAAAACAAATTCTCAACTGAGAAAAGTGTAATTGAGGGTTTTCTTTTACTTTTTTTATAGAAGGTAATTTAAACTCATGAAATTCTATGCTTGGTTGTTAGTGAAAAGGTTAATTCTATTTATTGCATTATTAAAATCCATGAGAGCTGTTTGAATGAAATCCCAGCATGTTGTCAGCAAAACTGTAAATATTCTGGGCTGATGTGAAATTACATTGGCTTCTTACATTTGTTCGTGCTGCTTTGTACGTTATCATATTATCAAAAAAGTACTCTTTGTAAAAGTCAGTTTCTATTTATTAGGAAATTTAAGGACAGTGATTGTACAGATTATTTTCCTTACACCTGTTTTGGGTTAAGATGATCGCTTCTATTTTGGATTACTTTTATCCTAATGAACAACTGCAGAATAGAATTAATTGGTGTACTTAAACTTATTTTCTATCTGTGCTAAGTAGGTTCATTTTACTGGCCAAAACATTTAAAAAAAAAAAAAAAACCAAAAAACAAAACCAAACACACACGCACCCCCCTGCCCCAAAAAACCCCAACAAACAACAAACCAAACAAAAAAACCTCACACTAGTAATTTTTAAATTTCAGTATGGGTCTGAAAGCTGAATTTTGTAGGTGAAAGCACATGAGAGCTGTGTTTAATTCCTGGCAGTTTGTTGTTGATGCTTGAGAGAAGCGTTGTCTTGATCCCTTTGTGCACTGCTAGGAAGAATCCTATACCACAGCTGAACCAAATGATGTAAGAGGTTGTTTCTGTTTCCTGACTGCCATTAATTGTGATGGCACTGTAACATTAACCATGACAATGTGATTAAACTCATTGTAATACTCAATTGATTTTGGTTTCTAAACACTCCATGAAATCTAGACTATGCTTTCCTCTCAGTTATTTTCAATGCAACTTACATGCCTAGTTATTACTGAGTTGTTTTAGTTGTAGGAAAACCCTTAAGGACTTACAAATCCTAGTTCAGCTCAATGAGATGTGAGTTCCTTAAATATTAGTGACTGTTAAAATAGATCTTAAGGAATTTTTGAAAACATTTTGCAAAAGCTTCACTTAAAAAACCCCTAACAAACAAAAAACCCAAAATAGACAGAGGATGTGGATTTGTTAAGAAAGCTCTGCTGTTAAAGTATTGGTTCTGCAGTGGTTTTCTGCCCATTGCACCAATTACACCACCTTTGTCTTTCCTCAACAGACAATTGAAAACCATGACGCCTTGCAAAAATTCAAGAGTCAAGGTATTTGTAGCACTTTTTTAGTGACTCCTTCCAATCCAGCTTTGTTATTCTTCACTTTCCTTTCATCAGCACAGTACTGTTTGATGTCATAGGAATTGCATCTTCAGGATTTCTTACCTTCTCCATAGCTTGATGCTCTCAGTGTTACCTGTGCTAAGAACTGAGACAACCCTGTGGGCTCCTGGTATTTTCAGTTGTGTCTTTATTTGGACCATTATGCTCAACATAGTAATAAATTACTGTTTCAAGGTGCTGACTTTGTAATTAAGGAGTTTAATTTCTCTGGAGAAAGTTTTAGTAAGTGGCTTTGCTCCCTGAATTGAAACAGATTCGTGGAGTAGGATGTGGAATCTGGAAACAGTTGTGTTACTGTACTTCAGGCCAGAGACACGGTTTATATATTGACAGCTTTTGAATGCACATCACTAGCAAAAGTCTGTTCATGTGTGCCAGCTGATTATTTTACGAAATAATTTTTTTCTACTCCCATTCTGGCTTAGTTTACATCTTCCCTGGTAGGTAAATATATAATCCCTGCTTTTGACCTTCTCACTGGATTTCTGCAGGAGAAGTCCTGTGGATGGAGGCTAAAATCTTTGAAGTGCACAAGCATTCTCCTTTAAGATCAGAACCTGATCAGTCGTCAGAAGCTGTGTGGCACAGAAAAACTGCAGGGAGAGATACAGAGATTTTAGCTGCCATGTAGTAGTGCTGGAGCCAGTCCTTTTTTATTATTTATTTGTATACTTATTTTAGTGTCTGAATTGGATTTCAGCTCACCTTCTGTAAATGCATGTAAGCAATCAATGCTCCCTCCAGGTTTAATATTACTGCTTTTTCATTGTGTGGAGATCACTTTCCAGTGTAGAACTTTTCCTACTGCATCGCCTGTATGAATTTTGGCAGCCCTGCTCATTTTTTAGAAGCTCTGACCAACTCTGAAAGTCCATGCAGTAAATTGAGGTTGTAATCCAGCTGCACCTATGTAATGCCTCTGATCTTTGTCCTTTTTGGAGGTACTTCCGCTGAGTCGCTTTGTGATGATGTTGTGTCTGTCCTCACTGTGCTCTGTGAGAAGCTCCAGGCTGTCATAAAGTGAGTTGTTTCAGTTTATAATTTGAATTTATTACCTGAAGATTGACAGTTTCACTGATATATGTGATTGTACTGTTGTGGAATTATAGAGGAAAACTGTGCTTAAATGAAGTGTTTATTAGAGGAAGTATTGTTCATGATGCCTTAATTTAATCCTCACTTGAGGACCTAATTTGCCTTCTTTGTGCATTGTTCAGCTTTAAAGAGCTTTCAGTAAATCTAATCTATAAACAATTTCCATACAGCGGCAAAATACTTGTCAAAGGAGAAGTTTTCTTTTCTGGCTTGAAAGCAGCCATTGTAGAGAGAACAACAGTGACAAGAGACATGGAAAAACCTGACAGAAAAAATACACAGAATGAGTTAATATGTCCTTCTTAGGCAACTTTCATCGAATTTGCATTACCAAAGCATTCCTTAAATTTAGGTATATCATACACTCTACCTACTTGAAATTGCATGAGCCTAACTTCTAAAATGCAGTTGTTATGGGCAGTAATAGGGTGTGTTACACTGCGTTAAAATACTAGAGTCTCTTGTTGGCCAGTACTGTAAGAGCAAATACTTACTCAAGAGTTAAAAATTACTTCCTGTGGCATTTGAGCATAGCTCAACTAATGGTCTATTAAAAAATGAGACAAAAGAAGTCTTAAGTGTTAAAGAGGTGACAAATCAACCAAAAGCAACGCAAACATTATACAGCAGTTATTTAAAAAATAGAAATATAGCAAGTTAGAAATAATACCAAAGTATTAAGGGAACAACAAGTTCTCACTTGACAACATTGTTTTTGTATCAGTAAAATGAGATTTAACTTGCTACTACTGCCAGTTGCAAATCACCTGAGTGTTAGTGAAAAAGCCAGCCTGAAACTATTTTAAATGAAGTGTAACATTGTCTCTTTGGTTGGTCGGTATGTCTCTAAAAGTAGCCTGTGATGAACTCGGGGAAATGGAAGATAGACAAAAGAAGGATGCATTGGTGCTTCCATTTATATGCTCTACCATTTTCAGGAAGCCTATGGCTTAGGAGCTACCAGAGCCAAAGACAGCGCAGACATCTTTGTGTGCAGTTCTTCTATCGACTTTCCTTCCATGAGTGTGTCTAATTACAGCAAGATTTGAAAGGGAAGAGTGCCTTGCTTAGCATTATTTGATCAGTGTCAGCATTTGGGAAAACAAAAGCATGTTTCTGAATCTTCTAAAGGAACATTTATTTATTTTTTTAAGTTATGTGCATAGTTACAGGATAATAAGAAGAGATCTTCAAAAGTGCGTATCTAATAATAGTAAGTGGCAAGACCAGCTGAAAGATAATTTTGCCCACATGTGAAGCTGTAAAGAGCCATCATCTGATCAGTATTGTCCACCAAAAGATAATCACTTTGAATTACAGGTTATGAAATATCAAAACTAAACTACCTGACAGGATCTCTCAAAATCACTGGAGATCTTTTTTAAAAAAATGATCTGCAATCCCAGCTCCCCGTAAAACTTTACTGAGTTAGAACAGGTTGAGGCGTGCTGTACATAGAGTACAATAAGAAATTCAGAGGACTTAAAAGTACTCACTGAGCCATGATTTATTTCATGCTTGTAATTATGTACCTAGACTGTTAGGATCTCTATTTATGAGCAAAGCATAGTAAATGATTCTGATTGAATCCCATGAAAGTAAATTCAATTAGCATGGCTTGTTAAAGAACTAACTTCATGAATGAAAAGCCATTATTTCTTTCAAGGCCAATTTTGGTATCTCCTTCAAAACATTTTGTTGTCAGCAACTTCACTGACCTTCAATGACCTGGAGGTTATAAAGTTAAGTGAGATTTTAGTATGCTATACTGCGTGTTCTAATTTCTTAGTCTGAAGATTACTTTAATTCCTCCTTCTAAATGTCAAGCTTATTAGAATTTGGTTTTGAGGGAGGCACAGCTAGGACTGATGAGGAAGAGTTCAGGGAGGTGAATCTTTTTCACGGAACCACTGGTGACTTTGGTGACTCTGGGATTTGTGGCAGAAGTGATATAAAGACACCAGCTACACCAAGGTGTGCAGGAGTGCAATATTCATTTCTTACGTGCAGGAAAACAGTTTGATAGTAAGAAACATCAGAGCAATCAAGACTGCAGGGATGCCCTGTGCATGCTCGTGCAAATGTTAACTGCAAAATGACGCATTAAGATCTGCAGTAAGACACATTGTAAGAAAAGCTGCCGGGAATGAAAGCAATTGTACCTGGCATGTGTGCCTCTTTCCAGATAAGTGTGGACTGTTGTGAAGAAAAGGCTGTCACCTCTAAAATATATAACAATCCAGCAGTTTTAAACCCTCCATAGCATAGGGTTAGAAAACTAGCTTTGAGCCTCAGGATTCACTGTTTTCTGCATGGCATGGGAAGCAGGTACTGTTCTACTTGAATGAAAATTCATCTATGTGAACAAAAGGAATTCAGGCAGTGACGGAAGAGCAGACATTTCTCATTCCTTAATTTCAGTTAAGATAAATCCATTCTTTACAGCTTCCCTTACCTGCCATCATACATCAGAAAATACATTCCTCCAGCATTCATCTCAAACCAAAAAAGAATGCTTAAATCCTAGTCATCTCAGGAGTGAAAACCAGAATGTGAGTGTGGTTGGCATGGGGAGCTCATTTCATAAGGCAGACCTCAGCCTTGGTTATCTCCTGAATCATGCAGCTAATTCGGAGAGTAGGTACAAGCACATTGTACCTTACAACTGTATCAATTCCAGGTGTCCACAGGGTATTTCATGTTCTTTCTCGTGAAGCTGACTTTGTGTTTATGGTTTTGACAGGGTAACTGGCAAGGCTCTGAAAGGTGGCCATGTCATCACACAACTTTCTGCCTGTAGACATTGAGTTTTGACCATTGTGGCTGTCACCAATAAAAGAGAAAAAATAACCAGAAGAGAGCAGCCTAAATGCCCTTCAAACTGCCTGAAGAAACTATCCAATAGTCCAAAGTCTTCTGATTGTCTTCTTTTCCTCTGTTTAAGGATTCCTTCCTCCTGAAGTTTTTAGATTGAGTTTGAATAATTATTTGCATTTTCTTCTTCCTCTTTTTTCACATAGGTTTTTTTGTGTGTGTGTGTGTGGGGGTGTTGGGGGTTGGGTTTTTTTGAGGTAGCAGATTGCTGCATGTGATCAGTACAAAATAAATGGGATGATAAAGGTGATCACACCATTGTAAATCCATAGGAAGAAGCAACATAAATCGCCGCTGTAAATTGTGGTATAGTTTTCAAGTGAATTAATGTAGTTATGTTAGAAAATTAAATAATCTTTGTTTTAATGTGATGTAAATGGCATCTTTTCTCTTTGCCAGTGACAATCGGCAACTTCAGCTTCTTTACTTGGAGTGCATCCTCTCCATGCTAAACAGCTGCTCTCCCAGCATGCACCAGCACAAAGGATTCACTGATCTGATATGGTGAGTACATCTGAAGACTAATGTAAATATTCAGTTTGTAGGTATAGAAGGACTTTCTCCCCCAGCCATGCAAATAAACCTATAATAAATCTCCAGATGTGACCAGAGCTTGCTGTTAACCCACTGTCGGTTTATTCTGTGCCTTGTATAAGATTGGTTAGGACCTCGTGCTCAGCTAGCACGCTAAATCCCTGTAGTGAATTATCACTGTAATGAAGTCTAATGTATTTAGCCAGAACAGAAACTCTCTTATGCTTTCCGCAACAGTTTGACACATTAAATACACAAATATCCTGCTTACCATAGGATGTTGCTGTAGAGATTCTTGCTGGCCTGATGGAGTAACACAGGAAAATAAGGAAAATTAATGTCAGATGGTGTGCTGGTGACCAGAAATGCTTATGACCTACATTGCATAAGGGCCGAGGCTAAATGGTCTCTGTGGTGCTTCCACTTTATCAAGAAATCCTCTTTAATACACTTCACCAGAAAGGCTTGACATCCTTAGTGTTCGCATCTAAATTGTCTGATACCGTCACCTCGGAGCACCTGAAATAATCCTTTCCCCTCTTTTTGTTTGCGATAGTGCTTTTTTATAGCATTTGGATAACTGAGTCATAGTAATAAAGTAAGAATGTAAGTAATACGTAGTTCCTTGCATACCATGCCCATCCTGTGACCTTGGCTTGATTGTGTTAAGCAAAGATACTGTTAATGTGGTGTTAAAAGTGACTGTTAATGGCAAATGTGTTTCTTGTGCTTTTACACTGTAATTTTTGAAATGGAAGTGTTTGACTTGGGCCCAATTCTAAGGATGCAACATGCAAAGGCATGCATAACTTCCTTTGCTGTACCAGGACTGCTGGACTGGGAGGTCTTCAGGTTGATCACACTTGGCAGCGTTGCACAGGGACCCTGTGCTGAGGCCTCTTGCACCTCTAATGTAAGAGCAGAATTCTGTCTTTCATAGGAAACACATTTCAGGAGTTTCTGCCCTTGAATTTCACCCAAACCTTTGTTTATGCTTATGTGACTGACTGTGGGGTCATCCTGTGATCAAGATCACTGAAATGATCTTGGTTAAAAGAAAACACTTCCTGTTTTATTTTAAATGTATGTAATTTTGATGATCCAGTTTACACTGCAAATCTACAGGTGTTTGTATTGGTAACTGTGTATCATGAGGGCAAGCCGTCAGGGGCAGGGCTTTTTAACCTCCATTGCTGCCAAGGAATATGCTTCCTCTAGCTACATGCTTAAGATGAAGTGGAGGGAAAAAACCAAACAACAAAACACTAGGAAGACACAAAACGGTTTAAACTGCAAACATCATTTTGAATATGTAGCAGTATTAGTACACACTAATCGATTAGCTGTCTAGTGAAGTTGTGAACCAAATTGATAGTGGTCTTTGTTCTTTAAGGAGCTGTTGCCTGCAAGCACACAACTTTCTCTCTGGCTGGCAGTTTGTAGTCAGTTCTCAAGAGAAGCTAAAGAAGGGAGCAGACAGAAGATTTAGCTCTGTGTTCTTCTGACAATGTTCTCCATAGTTTGATACAGAAGCACTTTGATGGGGCTAAGATGTGTGGGGAATTTGTTGCTGTTGCAACCTGTGATTACGCCTGCTTCAAGGCAGGCATGTTTCTTAAGTAGTGAATTGATATATTTTGAAGTGTACCTGATTGGAGAAAGAAATGGAATAAACAGACTCAAAGTAATTTCCTAATGCCTGTTTAATAGCTGTTTTTCTTTCTGTGACTTCAGGAAGCCGAGCTGTTTTAGCAAAAACGTTAAGAGAAGCAATGAAAGTTCTGGACTGCATAAAAATCTTGAGAAAAGATGATGTACTTACCTATGAGGACGTGTTACTTTTTATGTTGAATCATTACTTGTCATTGGGTGCTTGCTCTAGGCGCCAGCTTGAACCTCCGAGGCATGTGGGTGAAAATCAGGTTTCGGACTGTGTTCTCATGCAGCACTTGACTTCTTAAATTAGGGTCTTGCAGACTGAAGTAAAATGTCAAGTGCGTGAGTGCAAAGCTGAAATAACAGCTAATGGAGCAAAGTGCTGAGTTGGTTTTGGCTCTGGTTCCACAGAAGAGTGATCCACTGGTGTGGAATCACTTGAGTGTTCATGCAGAAAGGCAGTTGAAGGAAGGGAGGTGTTGTTAGTGTGTGGTGGCATATGAGAAGTTACAGTGCACACTTTGAGTTACTGTAGAGGGCTTGAATTATGTTCTCAAAAGCCGGTAAAACAGAGGCTCACAACTAAGGGTGCTTACTAAAATACATGCATGTGCAGTTCAGTGATGGAACACTAGGCCTTCTAGTTAACACAGATTGGTTTTTTGTTTGGTCAGTTTTTTTTAAAGCTTCCAAGTTGGACTGAAGAAGGAACACTTAGCAGTAGAAACCTAGAATTCCTACCTTGCAATAGGTTGCAGCCAATGAGAGGCAGGCATGCTATCCTGTAAAGGACAGCACTGTGCAGCAACATGAACTTGCAGAATCAGTACCATGTTTACAAAGCACTCAAAAGTATTGCCGTACATACTAGCGTGCCGATGCTTGGGAGATGAAAAAAGCCTGGTGTAATTTGGTTTTCTATCTAACCACTGCTGTTGACTGATCATTAAAACAAGAGTGTGTATCTCATTTGACTATGCGCTATTTTCAATCTGTTCCTGTGAGATTATTTTTTTCCAGTTACCATCTGCTGCTTTTCTCTTTTTCAGGAAGCAACTGTGTCCAGCCCTAGTAGTAATCCTGGGAAATCCAATCCATGACAAAACTATCACCTCTACCCACAGCAGCATCTGCCTTGAGGCTGATTCACCTTCCTCAGGGATCTCTGACCACGGTCGGGGTTCAGGTTGTTCCTCCACAGCACCTGCCCTTAGTGGGCCCGTTGCACGGACCATATATTATATTGCAGCAGAACTGGTTCGACTGGTGGGGTCAGTGGAATCCATGAAGCCTGTGCTGCAGTCTCTCTATCACCGGATATTGCTTTACCCACCACCTCAGCACCGAGTAGAAGCCATTAAAATTATGAAAGAGGTAGGATAATCACATGTGCAAATCCAGGCATGTAAAGCAAAAGGTTTGTTTAACAGTAAATGTTGCTGATACGTGCATACCAGTCCATTCCATACCTTAGCACTAGGGATGTTGAAATCGCCCTTTCTGAGCACAGCTGTTACGTCAAAGCCACTCTGACAAATATTTTTAGTTTTACAAAGTCGTAATAGCTATATTTGTCTCCGTAATTCAAGCTGCTATGGCAACTTCGTCAGTGTTCATGCTGTGATACTGCATGGAGCAGATCTTATCACTGAGTCATGACTGCTCTTTTGGGTGAGGTACAGTATAGTGATCCAGTTCTCAACTTCTTTGGCGTCTTTCCCTGCTCTCTGCTCTTGCTAGGAGAGACATTCATCCTCACAATGTAGTATTCCAGGCATTAAGGTGAATATATGCTTTGATTACATGCCATGTTTTTGAAATACAGTTTCCTTGAGCTTTATTAGGATAGCCACAAGGAAGCTGTCAATGGCTTAAGCGGCCGGGTCAAGATCAGTCCATTCTGGCCTCTTGCCCAGTGCCTCTGGCAGCACTAGAACTGGAGCATTTTGAGACTTCTTTGAGCAACAGCTGAAATCATGGACTCACCTGTGTGGCATTCTTCTCATGTTGTGGGACACAAGGCAACTTACGTAATTCGTAGGAACAGTGGGCTCTCTCAGAGGATTTTTGTTCTAGCTTGTGCGTACCTAGGCTGTTCTGTGTCTGAAGATCTCTCCTAACACCACACAGTCACCCACTGGGTTGTTGTCTGAACTGGTAGTTACCCTGGCACTTGTCTTCCTCTAATTTTGAACAATAGCAAGGCAACAATTGAAGTCTTAGGAGAAGCTCAGTCTAACGTTGTTTCCTGCAGGACATATCTGTTGTATCTTTCTGCTTATTAATATGGGCTTGTTTGTAAAGCCTTCTCCTTGTGTTTCCTGGTGGGCATTAACCAGACGCCACCCAGCAGGTTGAGTCAGAAGGAATCACTTTGCCTGTCTTTGCATGACTCTATCTAATTTTGTAACTGGGTGACTGTAGAGAAAGGCTGTCTTTCGTATATAATGCAAGGTACTTGCTCTATATTTAGGCATAAAGATTGTCTTGTGTGCAGTATCGGTTGAAACATACTCAGTCAAAAATGTAAAGCACTGGAGAAGGTTCTGTATGTGATTCTTGCTGAATATTCTGCTCTTCTCTATCTGTATTTCTGTCTGCAAAAAGAAGGGTAGCTTTAATGAGTCGAACATCAGTGTGCTGTTTTCCTTTGCTATGAGAAATTACAGTACTGCTACTTCAGGTTCCAGGGCTTGGTAGAACCATGACTCATTTGTTGTGTTTAAGTAATGCTTAGATAATCCTCTAGTAACTTCTGTTTCCTTTCCTTTCAGATACTTGGCAGTCCTCGGCGGCTTTGTGATTTGGCAGGGCCATGCTCTTCTGAGTCAGAATCCAGGAAGAGGTCTATTTCTAAAAGGAAGTCCCATCTGGATCTTCTCAAGCTGTATGCTTTGTTTCCTCCTTTAGCCTCTTCTGTCTTAAACCTGTGCACACAGGACACTTAAACGGTTATACCTTCAGAATCATACCCAAGTATGAGCCAGGATATCTCCCGGGTTAAATAAGCTGTGAAAATGGAAGAGGGGTAAAACCTTTTACTGGTTTGTTGTCAGTCTGGGCCTGTTTGTAAAGGCATAGATAACTACTTTGTGGAATTTGCCAAAATACCCCAATGTGTTGGTTTACAGCTGGAGATTCTTGGGTTTGGGTCCCTAACCTTGCATGAAATAACTGTGTGCTTATTTAGAGGTACATTTCCAAGATGAAGTCAAAGGAGGTAATTGAAAATTTAAACATTGTCAGATTGAGCAAGAAGGATTCTCAGTTTTTATAAAGATCATATCTTGTAGATAAGATACTTTTCAGGACGCAGATGGCTTTAAATTTATCTTCAGTTGAGTGTTGAGGCTTTTTTTTTTTTTTTTCAATGTAAGTGCTTGTCTGTAATGGAAAACATGGTGTGAATGCTGGTACAAATGCACAGTAACTGTTTCCTGCTTGGCACTCCCATTACAGAACGGCCATGTCCACATGGTAGACTTAATAATTTGTTCTAATACTAGTTGTCTTTCTCAGGAGTCTGACAGAAGTCTTCTTACAGAAGTCTTCATTTCTTTTTTTCCCTGTTATGGAGGGATGGTGTTGGGTGATAGTGACATGTGCTCACTATATGTGCTGGATCGCTTAAATAAACTCTGTTTTAATTGTAGTATCATGGACGGGATGACGGAAGCGTGCATCAAAGGTGGTATTGAAGCATGTTATGCTTCAGTGTCCTGCGTCTTTGCCCTGCTTGGAGCATTAGATGAGCTGAGCCAAGGGAGGGGTCTCAGTGAAGAGCAGATCCAGCTGCTGCTCCGGCGCTTAGAAGAGTTGAAGGATGGGACAGAGACAAGCAGGGACTCCATGGAGATCAATGATGCTGACTTTAGGTGGCAGAGGCGCATCCTGTCCTCAGAAAATCCTGCCTGGGAATCAGGAAATGAGAAGAGTCCTGATATCAGCATTAGTGTTACCACAGACACTGGTCAGACGACTTTGGAAGGGGATATGGGACAGACAACTCCAGAGGATAATCCAGAAAGTCAAAAAAACTCATTGCCATCTCCAGCTGGACATGAAAGCAAAGAGATTCATTATAGGGAACCAGAGTCAGAAACCATCGACCAGCCAGATGTTGTCCAGAGAAGCCACACCATAGTCTATCCAGATATAACTAACTTCTTGTCAGTTGATTGCAAGACCCGGTCCTATGGATCCAGATACAGTGAAAGTAACTTCAGCGTAGATGACCAGGACCTTTCTAGGACTGAGTTTGATTCATGCGATCAGTATTCCATGGCAGCAGAGAAGGACTCAGGCAGGTCAGATGTCTCGGACATAGGCTCCGACAATTGCTCTCTGGCTGATGAGGAGCAGACACCACGGGATTGTCCAGGTCACCGGTCCTTACGTACTGCTGCGCTCTCTCTGAAATTGCTGAAAAACCAAGAAGCAGACCAGCACAGTGCACGGCTGTTTATCCAGTCACTTGAAGCTCTTCTTCCTCGGCTTATAGCTCTTCCTAGCATAGAGGAGGTGGATGGAGCACTGCAGAGCTTCTCTTCAACATTCTGCTCAGGTTTGCAAGCAAATATTTACTATCTAACCAGCATGAACACTGCGACAGCACTGTACATAGATTCTCTTGTAGGATTTCACCTTCAGAGAACATACCCAGAATAAGGACATTTGTGCTTTACAGAGCACATTCCTCCACAGCAGCATGCTTCGTTTAGGGCAAAGCAACTTGAACATGCAGGCACTGATTCAAAGGGAGGTCAATCCATTGCGTCTTAACAGGCTCTGGATTAAGTCCTCAGTCAATCGAGAAATGGAATTTTCTGTAGTAAGATACCTCCTCACAGGTTTGAGAAGATCTGTTGAGATTTGCACGTGCTCTCATTAAAGAGAGGTTGGGGTTGCCCCTTAGCATGAAAGGGGTGTGGGGAAGACCATCACCTGTTTTGAAAGAGGTTTAAGTAGCTTAGTACATCACTGCATTACTATTAGTAATGCCAACCTCACAAAGAAGGTGATAAAAATTCCACAGCACTAAGCTCTTGAAAGGGTAAGAAAAGAGGAGTGACTCTTTTCTTTCTTCTTTTGTTTTACTTTGTACTGCTGCCTATCATGAACAGGAAATGCAAAGTTCAAAGCCCAGACCAAGTGAAAAATAATTAAAAGATCGTACCTTTTTAAGAGAATAAATACCTGCAGTTCTTTCAGGGTTAGAAAGTTTGGGATCTTGACTTCGTCAATCAAACAAAAAACCACCATGGAAAGGCTTTGTTTGTCCTGTTAGTAGTATATTTAAAATATGTATATATATTTTTGGAAGGGTTTCTTTTTTCTGACAGTGACCAAAGTGAAAATGTTTGTTAAAATATATTTCTCTGTTTCTTTAACTTAATTCACCATAGTTGCCTTTCCTATTGCTCCTTTCCTAATCATTGCTTCATTCATTTGTGCTCTCTCACACACATTAAATTCATACAGGGTCAGAAAGGATGCCTCCCATCATCATACAACATAATTTAGATATGAAGCTCAGTGAATAACTTGATATTCCTGATACCCTGTTCAGATGCTGCCCAATTAATCCCTAAGTCAGGAAGATGGTCATCCTGGTTTCGGCTGGGATAGAGTATACCGCTTCTTTTCTCTTTTGTCTGTCAAATCCCTTTAGATCATTTTAAAGCATTGGAAGAGATAGACCTAGCAGACTTCTAGATTTTGAGGCTAAACACAGTTTTTGTCGTTATTCAGTATGACTAAATACAGTGAGAAAGACAGAAGAATATCACTCAATTTCTGCATTAAGCCCATAATTTCTGGTTTGTACATCTCTCAAAAAGATAGTTAGTCTTGGACTTAGACTGTTGAGTTAAGAAAGACCTTTCACTTTCCTAAGAAAGCCACCCCCATGGCTAAAACTGTACTTAAAAATGTGCACCACATTTCCAGTCTAATTTGGTGAAATAGTATTAGAAGGTGCCACTCAGTGAGGAATCATGGTAAAATATAGTAGCAAGTTACTGTATTAAAATAGCTCAAAAGAGGTATCCTGGTGTTTTCGCAGAGCTGTGGCTATTACAGAGTTGTAATTTTATGCTCTCACGAGATCTGTGCAGTTCATGTTTCAGCTGAAACAGTCCCTAAACTTGTACTTCAGATCTTAAGCAGAAGTCCATCAGTCCTCCTGAGGCGAGGACTTGTGTTCCTGTGTAGGTGAGAGAAGCGCGAGTTCTCTCGCCTTGTAGAGCTGTAGAGTGAGAGAATTACTAAAGCTGAAACGCGTGTCTGGGGGTAGCAACTCCCCATGGAGAGCTTCCGAGACACCAGTCTGATCTGCCTCTATAGGCGACGGTTGAGTCCTTACTTCATTTTTCAATTTTTCTTATGCTTTGGGGGAAAAATACATTAGGTACAATTTAGTAATCTTTCCTGCAAGCTGGGTCCTTAACTAGTATTGTGATATTATTATGATTTCATAGGATTGCAAAGCAATGAAAGGAGGTAGGAATTTGAAGCACTGGCATGGGAGTATAAGCATGGAAAAAGTGAAGTCAGCTAAGCAGAGTTATAGTGAAATTAAGATTTGGAACTTAGTTGGTTAAAAACCTTCCTAATCTACAGTTTTCATCTTTCCTTAAGAAGTTCCTCCTTGTTGCTAGATAAAACCAATGCCAAAAAATTTCTTGATGACACAGGAGTGTGATATCTATCTTAAAAAATACAGAATTATCTAAAAATTCTCAGCATCATCTTGACTTGCGCAAAACGTTTGCATTTTTCCAGGACCACCTTTTACCTGGCCAAATTAAATGAACTGTTGTCTCTGTTAAGACAGTGTTAACAGTCTTAACTGTTAATTCTCTGTTAAGACAGTATAAAACAGTCTCTGTTAAAACCTCGTTGTTTATTATAGCTGGCAGATTTTTGCGGTTATAGTTAATGATCAGTATTCTCTTAATTCAGATGTAACTATTCTCATGAATTGCAGTGTCAAGACGTTAATTCTAAAAATTGTGTGCCATTGTGTGAATAATCATAGCAAGCATTTTTAGCACCTCTTTGGTTTTGATTCCATGGCTTTTGGCATTAAGGTTTTCATGTTGGTAAGCATCGTTGCAAGTTTAAGCATCGTCTGTTCTTCTGCTTTTGAGATCTCAGCATCTCTCAAATGCAGTTGTTTATTTTCCCATATTTTAGAGGAAATTAGGGACCATATTTTTTTCCAAACACTTTTGAGTGCTCAAATACATACCCAATATGTAGTAGCCACTTTTATATGCAGTTATACACCTTCCTTTTTAATTGTAGTCTTGTATAGGAGATCACACAATTTTTAAAATATTTTAATGCAAAATAAAGTGGGCTTTTTTTTTTCTTTTGCAACCTCTCTGCCTTGAGGTTTTTATTATGCTCGCAGATTCTAGTCCCCAAGGTACATATTTAAGAGGGATAAGGCATCAAATCAATGTGTTCTAGCTACATCAATGTCATGATCCTCCATCTAACAAAGTGTTAAGATGCATCTTTGCCTTCAGTGATGAAGGAGTCACTGGAGCTACTCACAGGCTACTTTCAAGCACGTGGTTGCAGTTTTGGTACTAGGTAAAGATTCTCTGTTAACATTCACCATGAGAAATCTACCCCAGGCACATGCCAACCCATGTGGGTGTGGTTTGTGGGCAGCCCTCTCACCCCTCTTCCACAAAGGTTGCTCCCTTGAACAGCTATTCATTTTTTAGACCCACCCTGGAACAGTTACTCTCTTTCTAAATCCGCCCTCAAACAGTTACTCACCTTATCCACGCCCCCAAAGTGACGACAGTGGAAAGTCCGAGAAGGCAGCAGCACAGAGCTTTCAAACCCTCACGAGGCAAGAAAAACATTTGCTTCTTTTCTGTGTGTGGATTTTTTTTTTTTAATGTTAATGGTTTGTTGTATTTTGTCTAAGAAGAGGTATGAGCTTTATGGTGGGAGGAATATATTCACAGTAAACCACTGCAGCAGTTAACAAATTACACAGCTTTGCTTCATCACGTAACTAACCTTGGAAGCTGCGTTTTTTGTTTCATTTCAAATGTTCCTCTAGGATAAAGCTTACTCCTTTATCTTCCCTAATTGACATAATATGAATGGATTTCACAGTTGATGTGAAAACCATGAAACATTGTGGGTCATGTGGTGGGAGTCTAATATTTCTGGTTTGTTTTTTTTTTTTTTTTCATGGCTCCAACTACAGATCATGGGGATTCAATTAGGTGTTGCTCATACTTGATTTATGTTTTTCTACCAGTAGGTCAGCTAACTCAGAGGAGTATGTATGTGCCGTCCATCCTACCTGGGAAGAAGGGACTGTGCCACTGGGCATGGTTGTAGGCTGTCATTGCATACAAATAGTGTTTTCATGAGTACTGAGCTCTTACAGGCACAGCTTGTGGATCTGACAGAGCTACAAGTGCTCAGCTATCTAGAAAGCAGGTCTTGTATGAACTGAACAGGGCTTGGAGTCATAACAAGTTCCAGGCAGCTTGGCCACAAATATTTGTCCACACACCTGTAGGCCGTGGAGAGAGTAATGATTAACAGCCTGATACTGCAAGGTGCTGAGCATTCCAGTCCCCATCCAACAACTCACTTAGCCAGGACAGATGTACTGCGGGTTTAAATGGGCTGTCGCCCTCGTGAGCACCATTTGGTGCAATGTGTGCTCAGTTAAGTGTGCAGGCTTTGCTTCTGCCCTTTCCCACCTCACCTTTCCAGTTAGCATTGCAGACGTAGCCTGCCTTTTGCTTTGTACCTGGCAGTCATCCCAATGAACGCTGGTGCTCCTTGTGTATTATAAATTTAGCATGTTGCTTTGCTGGACTGTGACTGGAGTGTTCGGTTTGCCTTGCAGCACTGCATTCTAGATGGACGACTTATTTTTGTATTCCCTATTCTAGTACACTTAGTAGAGTAGTTTCTACTGATGATTCATTAACTATTCTAGCAATCTGTTCCTGCTGAAGTGCTAGGGTTAGTTTCTGATTTTTTTTTTTTTCCAGGCAAAATATATGTAGAATGTGAGAACTCACATGGTGTTTTTGTTAGGTATGATGCACTCACCGGGATTTGAGGGAAACCTAAATTTCAGCTTCCAGACTCTGATGAATGCAGACAGTCTCTACATGGTCTCACATTACACTCTACTGCTCAACCTAAAATTGGCCAACTCTGATTACTACAGGAAGAAGCCTGCCCAAGCCCCTGTGTTGCTGGTGAGTTGGAGAATATGGTAAAACTGTTAAAAAAAGAAAATTTGTTTTGCTTCCTTTAACATAAAAGAGCCCACACATAAAGCCTTCAGGCCGCTTGCTAAGTGGAGAAATAATAATTGCAAATGAAGCATTCTCCAGGCTGCTTATGAATCTTGCATGATAAATGTCATGCATCTGAATTACACAGCTTCTCTGTAATTTGGGGAATGAATGCTGCTTACTGATTATTGTTAAAGTAGCAGTCACTTTGATGGATACTCTTATCTTCAGAACAAATCTTCATTAGCATCATGTGATACAGCAGGTATTGTTCGTGCAGGTATTCAAGGGACAAACCTTCATCTTGCAAGTGCTTTTGAGCATAATGACAAATTTCTTCCTTAGTACTTGATTTGTGTTTATGCAGATGAAGACATCAGAAGTTAGAGTGAAAAATAATTAGGTTTTAGTAATATATGATATGATGATTTTTTGTGGCACCTGGGATTCCTCAGCTTCTGGGGCTTTTTAAAAATTGTTTCGAAGGCTGCAGGAGTTATAAAACATTAATCTATGTTTTTCAACTAAGTTACCCAAGAGGAGTCATTTTGGACTTTTCCTAAAAATAAAAAATGGGTAATACATGGAACAAAAAAATTGTGTCAAAATGTACCATTATTGCTGAGCTGCCCATGTAAGAGAATTTATGTTCTAGAAGACCTCAACACCAGTCGGTTTTAACATCATGATCGGTTCTGGTATGTTCTTCAGCAGCTGTGAGATCAAATATTTGACTCAGAACCTTCTCTAGGGGCAGCACTGTGCACAACAGGCCTGAGCATGGCCGAAGTATTGTCAAAAATAGTTCAGATATCCAATTGGACCCCAGTTCATCTGTGGTGACTGCTCAGTGCAGAAGGGCCTGATTGCTGGACAGGCAGTGTTAGGTGCCACAACTTCTTTTTATTGGAATTGAGATCTTACCCCTACCTTGTGGAAATAGTGAGAGATCAGCATGTCCCATTGTTACTGTGTGAGAACTGTCATTGTGATTTGCACCTTGCGTGAGCTACAATAAGAGAAGGGAGAGCTCCTTGTTCGTGTCGTTCTCCACTAGAGACACACATTGTGATCCTCAGTTAATTCTTATTTTTGCGTGACTTCATTTCTACTCCTGCGTTCCCTTACACTCAAGAGTAGATCTAGGGGCTGAGGCTCATGCTGTAGGGCTTACTGTTGTCTTAACGTCTGCCTTTTACGGTTCTCTGCAGAAGGAGTTCATGAAGCAAGTCCAGTCCAGTGGGGTGTTGATGGTATTTTCCCAGGCCTGGGTTGAAGAACTGTACCACCAGGTGCTAGAAAGGAATATGCTGGGGGAAGCTGGATACTGGGGAAGCCCTGAAGAGCACAACCTTCCACTTATCACCATGCTGACCGGTAAGTACTCTGTTATGGTGACAAGGATAACTTCCAAACACATGTCTAAAACAAGCTACAATAACACGCTCCTTCATTGCATCAGATACGGAACAGCGTGTCATCATGCAACATGTGGTGTTTCATGAAATCGCTGGTAGAGAAGGAATCAGACTTAACTGTGGCAGGTATTTAAGTATTTGTTTCGGATCAGACAGAAAGCTTTTGAAGCTTTAAAAACAAACTGTCCCTGGATGGCAGGGAGAGTAGGTTTGTTCACTGAACCAAAACAGCTCTTAATTCTCTCAGCTTCAGTTCTGATAGACTTGGTACTTGTTAATGACAAGGCTGCTGTTTTTTTGATGTCATAGTAAAGCCATTTTAGTGTGCCTGTGGTACAGTACAAATATAAATAGTGGCGTCTGATCCTGGAAGCCTTCCACAGGTTGGGCTCCCCTTGGTTCAGATTTGTGCTGTGCCAGGGATAGGCCAAATGGTGCTAGAGAGAAGCTGAAAACCTGGAGCACCTCTGACAAATGCTTAAAAACAATCCTTAGCTTCATTTGAGGGAAAAAAATCAGCTGTAAGGCAGCAGGATGTTTATGATATTGATATAAAATGCACTATCTGCTTGAATGTGTATCCTGTATGATTACAAAGAGGTAATTAGAACAATGTATGCAGGGAGAACACTGGCTTCGGCTGAGCAATTAACTGGTAATCAGAGGGCACTGCTCTGGAAGTTTTTTGCTGATTATGTTGAGCTCAGTGTTGCTTTTAGCTACTGAGCTGGGAACCTGCAAGAAACACTTTGGAAGAGCAATAGCCATGAAGTATGAAGAGAAGAGACAGACAGGTAGGGGCTGCTAGAAAGGAAATCAACCTGACATCCCTAACGTTAAACTCTTTGTGAGAAGCTGCTCTTTTGTTGTGTTGGAGGAAGGGTTGTATTTCTTTTGGTGAGAGTAACTTACATAGGCCTGCTAAAAATTGCATTTAGGACATAGGATCCCAGTGCATCTTGAGGAGTCAGACTGAAGTCTGGGAACATCTAGATACAGGATTTAGCGAGATTTCAGAGGTTATACTAAGAAATGTGGAGAACTGAAGGTGTGGGAAATTCTGAACTGTAAGATACCATGAAGTCTTTGGTGAGAGTTCTGTTGACTATTTAACTTCGGGGCAGGGGGGAGGGCTTTTGAGTGTGGATATTTCCCCTCTTCAAGAAAACTTGGTTGTACTGGAAAAAGCATAAGATGCCACAGCTCGTGTTTTTGCCAAGGCTTCAGAAGGCTTCCAGAAAAGGGCAATTAAAAAGTATACCTGAGAAGTCAGGAGTGGTAGTACTTACTCGGACCAAGAGCCAGTAGGAGATGCTTTCCTTATACCATCTGTGTGTCAAATAGTAATCTCTTGGGTTTTTATGTTCTGGTAGACATCGATGGCTTGGGAAGCAGTGCGATTGGTGGCCAATTGATGGCATCTGCTTCAGCTCAATCTCCACTTTCCCAAAACCAGAAGAAAGAAGATTCTGTTGTTGCAGGTATTAAGATTGTGTTATAAGCACAAGTGTATATACTAGCAGTGGGTTGTTACGTACTGTAAGCATATTCAGAACAACAATTTAAGGGTTGTGGGAAGCATGTCGGTACATCCTGCATGTGAATTGGTAGTCCAGCTTGCAGAGAACATATATGACTTGGTTTTTTACCACTGATAAAGCTGCTGTTGTGTCATTTCCCAGTAGTACTAGCAGTAATGCATTTCTCACTCCAGGAGTTGCTTTTGCCCGATATCTTTTAATCGGCTGTTGGAAGAACTTGATTGACACTTTGTCCACACCACTGACTGGCCGCATGGCAGGCAGCTCCAAGGGGCTGGCCTTCATCTTGGGAGCAGAAGGAGCCAAGGAGCAGAACCAAAAAGAGAAGGACTCCATCTGCGTGAGCCTGGATGGACTGAGGAGGGCAGCCCGGCTGAGCTGTGCTCTAGGTACGGCTGCATGTGGAGTGGCATGGCAGACCCAAAAATAGGATAGTAGCTTTCCTTGAAGGAATTTGGGAGAGAAGGAAAAGTCCAGTCCTGTTCCAGTCTTGGATAGGAACCTGGACTGTAGTACTCCCCCTAGAGTGCACCTGCCCTACAGCATAGACGTATCCAGCCAACTTTCCTTGACCCAACCTGCTGTTGAGATTGCATGGGACTGGGGAGGCAATGCTGGTTAAACAGTGCTTGTGTTGTTACTTTATAGGAGTTGCTGCTAACTGTGCATCTGCTCTTGCCCAAATGGCTGCTGCCTCCTGTGTCCAGGAAGAGAAAGAGGAAAAAGAAATCCAAGAGCCCAGTGATACTATAGCTCAAGGTAACTATGTGATTAAATTACCTGCCTTATCTCATATTGCCTGCAAACTCGAAAGTACTTTGCTACATATAGAAGGAGGACAGAAGGGAATGCCATTACTTTGCACCACTCCCTTGTAGGCATATGGAATCTGTGTCTAGACGCTTCAGTACATATCCTGCTGTCCTAGGTTTTTAACATTATGTCACACTAATTTTGTTTTATATGGAACTGCAATCAGTGGAACAACAGATGAGCCAACAGCATTTTTGAAGTGTGGACTCTTTAAGCCTTGTGATACTAGTACAGCCAGAGGGCATCAGGGGAACAATTTTTGTGTGTTTTAATATGTTAGATGGTAATATAAGCTGAGTTTACTTGCCTCTCCCTGTCACATGTGTGCATCCTTGGTTGTCTTTTGTCATCATCAGATATTTTACACTGTTTCTGAATCATGTTAAATGAAGCTGGAGTAAAAAAATTATATATTTATAACATGTAAAAAGTTCTGCATCTCTATACCACTACTTCAAACCCACTGGAAGTCAGTAAAGTCAATTGTTGCCTCTAATGGCTGCTTGGAGAAGTACATAAAATGTGTCTGATAACATCTGATTTCTGATGGCAAGAAGCCCGTAACAAAACACAGTGTTGTACAAATAACCCTGCTTGGCACTTAAATTTGGTGTCTCGGTAGAGAAAGCAAAACTGAATAGGCCTGAGCACAAACTAGTTTTTGACCACTCTGCTAGATATGACTGAAGTGAGTTGGCCAGGCCACACTGAAGCAAAGAGGAGTCAGTAGTGGTGGCCAGAGACCAACAGATCTGTTCTATGAAAGCTTGCAAAGCTTCAAAATTTGTTCCCATGCCAATGCAGCAGAGATTTTCACAAAAAAGAATGAGGTCCAAATGCTTGTAGTTCACATCAAGATTAGTTTTGCTTTGACAAGAGTATCCATTAACAAAAGCTCTTTGGTGAAACTTTTGTATGGAAATTGATGTGAAATCCACAAACTCGTATTTTTTTTTTTTTTTCCCTGTAGCAAAGGAGACTTTGGTAAAAATGAATAGATGGCCAGCCAGCCAGCTACAAAGAGAAACGTGTAATATCTCTGGCAATCAGCATCTGTTCTGTGGGCAACAAGATGTGAATTTAGGGGTGGAGGATGTCGATCTGACGTTGATTTTTTTTTTTTAATTTTTTTTTTCAAGCATATGAGATCAGTCAAAAGGGATTTTACTTTTATAACTGCTTTATGTTTATTAGGAAGAAATGGGTTTCTGTGATTTGGTTTTTGTTTAAAATCCGTGTTCTTTTATAGCTTTCAGACTACACCTTTGCCATCACCCTATATACAAACCAGTGTTTGTTTAAAAGCTGGAGAAGCTAATGCTTTTTTTTTATTTTTCATGCTGCAGTGAAACAGAAAGTGGAGCAGAAACTGGAGCAGATGGGTAAAGTGCAAGGAGTCTGCCTGCACACTGCTCATGTTTTGTGTATGGATGCAGTCCTTAACGTGGGCCTGGAAATGGGAAGCCACAATCAGGACTGTTGGCCTCATGTGTTCAGGTATTTATCAGCTTTCTCAAAAGAAATAGAATTTATACCATGTTGCCTGAAAGTAACAGACAAGAAAAAGGACTTTACATGCTCTGGGAGTGTCCTGTATAAACAACATCAGAGTGAATTAACTGCTGGTATCTGTAAGAGACGGTGCTGTTTTCTACCACTATTCAGAGACAAAATCAACACTTAGAAACATCAAAGTTGCCAGAAGACTGTGGCAGACCCAGGAACCTAAATGGGCTTTTCAGGCACCTCCACTAAACTATTTGCTATCTAGGCACAAGGGAGACCAAAGGATGTAAGGAGACAGGTTGTCTATGTGTAGTCTGAGAGTTAGAGATCGTCTGTTTAGGGTTTGAGGAGAATGTCCTATGCATCATATCTGGTTCAGATGTAGAAACCAGTACGTGTGAACTGGCAGCACATTTCCATGTAAGCTGGCTCCTCACAGCGATGGGGCTGTGAGGCAGCTGTATTTGCACTGTCCTGTCTCACCTCTGGACTACAGACCCAAGCATTCCTTCAGTGAGCCTGGTGATGAGTGGGGGGAAGAGTTGTTGTTTTGGGGGTTTTACTCATCTTTTGCTTTTCCTGTTTGTTCTCAGGGTGTGTGAGTACATCAGCACGCTGGAGCACACCCACTTCAGTGATGGTGCTTCCCAGCCCTCCCTTACCATCACCCAGTCACAGCAGGCACCTGGAGGGCTGCAGCCAGACTCTGAGCCTGGGGAGTCTCCCCAGGCACTGACCCCTGAGCAGGAGACCACCCTCAGCAGCAATCCTGTCATTCAGCCAGTTTCTATCCAGGAACTCATCAAGGAGAGCAGTAAGGGCAGAGCGTTTGACTTCCGTGGAGGCAGCCTGTTGTGTGGGACCAGTGCTGCCAAGGCAGTTCTCACACTCTCCACACAAGCTGACAGGTAAAAGCAGCGCTGTCAGGAACCAGCATCCTTGTTCCCAAAACAGGACCAAAATGGACCTTTTTGTGGTGCAGCGGGGCCTGATATTTGTCTGTTGCAGCCGTTTGCTTCAGCTGAGTTTCACAAAAGGGCTGTGTGCGCGTCACAGCCAGCAGTTCCTAAAAGACCTGGTTTTCTGCATCTCTGCATTAACTACAGGTTCTGGGCTGACTATGTCTGGGCACAGTGAATATGCCAAGTAAATCAAATGGATCCTGAGAGTGGTGGATTTATTGCTTGCATGTAAATTAACCTATTGCGTTTATTAAAGCAGACAAAATAAGTAGGTGTCTTGTCCTGACAGAAAGGGACTGAGGGACAAGACCAGTGTCAGTTAGAAAGCAGCTGCTTCTGTCAGGACTCTGTGGACAGCTTGGCAGCCTGCTGCAGTGTGTCCAGAGGAGGAAGGGCCACCAAGCATGGTCACAGAATGACTAGGTTAAATGTCCCCACAACACAGTCTGCAGACTGATATGTTGCAGGCTTTTTTTGCTTTTTCTGCTGTTCTTTCGGCAGCCCAGGCTAGAGTTGAAAATTTTCTGGGTTTCCATGCTTCTAATAAACTTTTTTGCCACCTGACTTCTTGCGTTCTTGATCTCTGCCCATAGGAGGGTGTTATTTGTAAATTCAGAGGAAAAAATAAAGCATACTGATACTGCTTCTAGGAGTTCGACTCTGTGCATGGAAAGTAGTACTACTTGGTTCTGAGGATTAGAGAATAGCAGAACTGTAATTTTAATGATATAGGTTTGATTTCTGCACTTCTACATCAGTGTGAATGTTAGTAGGACTCAATCCCTAGTTTCCTAGTACAAAGTTTTTCATTAAAAGCAGTGTCAGAAAATCGTATTTGTGTCAATTTGTGGCTGTACCATGTGAAATGTCACTGTAATCTCTGTGGAACCCACCTCCTATATGAGCATGTTTACTGGTTTAAGGGTACAGATTTTAACTCTTTCGAGCTCATTGCAGCTGACAATAACAAGTCTTGTTTGTATTCCTAAATAGCAATTCAGGTACAGCAACTTTATGTCTAAGACTTGAATTAGTTTGTTTTTCATGTAAGGGGCTGTAACTTCAGATGGAGTAAACTGGTGTAACTGCAAAGTCAGTGAAGCTATGATGATCTGTGTTGTGAGTACTGGGCATATTCTCACTGGTTTTTTGATTACTCATTCATGAACTGCTTACAGCATTAAGACATAGTAACAGGGAAGCATCGATTCCTTGAAAAAGTGACTTTTTGTTTTTAGTACCGCAGTTGAATCTTGGAAGGGTTCTGGTTGGTCCTACAGCACCCTCCAATTAATAAAGCTCCTGGATCAAAGTCTTTCTGTAGCACTGTATAAATGAAAAAGCCCTCAATAACCCAGTGTATCACCAAAGGCAACACATAGCAGCCATGTACAGATAAGGGTTTTCCTCTTACATACACATCTTATGAATTTTTCAATTAGATTCTGTTCTTTTACTCACAGGCTCTTTGAAGATGCTGCTGACAAGTTAAACTTGATGGCATTGGCAGGCTTCCTTTACCAGCTCAAGAAAGCTTCTCAGGCCCAGCTTTTCCATTCAGTCACAGATACAGTTGATTACTCCTTAGCAATGCCAGGTAAATCACTTGAATTTCCCTTACAGAGTTCTCTGTTTCATATACAACTGTACTACTTAAAGGACTTACTTGTGTTCTTATAGTTTTAATTTTTCCAGTTGAAATTTCAAGGTATAAATAAAAGACAGTATTTAGTCTAATAAGATCTTTCTGTAGGAGCAAATCAAAGTCTTTAGAAAAGGTTGAGTGCTTCTTTTTTTGGACAGGGACCATATCCACACCTGCTATGAAACACTTCGGTTCTTGGACTTTGGAGGTGTTAATTGTCCACAGGTATTTAATCACAGCTCCATTTTGGAGCCTGATCCAGTAAGGAAATGGGTGAACGTAGACCTAAGACAGTGGATTTGGGTTAGGCATTTGACAGCGGGATCACCTCAGAAGTGTTCAGAAAATGGGTGATAGCAAACAAAGCAGACAACTGAAGAATGTTAAAGAAAGCAGTGGGATTTGTCCTGCTTGCCATTCCCCAGCAGAGTGGAGCGTATACCTTACCGTGCAAAGCCTGTAAATTGTCGTTTATATCATTGTCTCAAATGGAGCAGAAGGATTGGACCCAAAGGAAGATATTCACTTAAATTTGTGCTGTGCCTTTAGATGTTGCATTAGTCATAGGGGTTTTGTTGTGTCCTGTGGCAGACATGTATTTTATCTGGTATATGTCTCCAATTTGATCAGTTTGCCCTCTCCCTGAAATGCTACTTGTCATTTTCTGAATGTGACACTTCAAGTGTTTTGGGTTTTGTTCGAGCTTGTCTCCAGGTCTCAACATTCATCACTTTATTTTTAATAAATAACGATCCTCTTATCATGTAGTCAACCAACAGTAGTTAGTAATAATGAAATTAAAATTAGGATGAAGCAATTAACTGCTTTTAGAAAATATATATTAGAAGTGGTATGCCCCCTGATTACGTCTTTTGTTAGAGATAAAAGCATCGGTGTATTTTAAATGAGTGAATGAAGTGTCTTTCCAAACATTGCAAGAGCAACAGAAGATTAATCCCTTTCAATAGGAAATAACGAGTATTACTGGCTCAAGAAAAGTTTTCTCTGACGTTCTTTGCTTCGTATCCTTTGCTTGATAAGAAATACAGAAGGACAAACCAAAACTAAATAATTTGCAGTTTATATTCTTTCCTGTAGATGTCACCAAAGGTTTTTGCAGCTACTATTTTGAGTCTTAATATCGATTATTTAACTCCTTGCTTAATTTTTCTGTACTACTTCTCCAAGCCTTTGTCTTTAAAATGTTTGCAAAAAAAAAAAAAAAAAAAAAATCACCTAAATAATAATAAAGTGTGTTTAATAAGTTGTTCTTAAAACTTGAGTCCATCTCCTGTTCTTTTACCGACATAGGCATAGGCTGTGTTTTACATTGATTTTTTTTTTTTTTTTGGTTCTTTTTTGTACCCTACCACCCTGACTTAATACCAAATAATTTCTAACCTGAGTTAAATTCCAGTTTAGACATGTAGAGATGGAGGAGATGCTGCTGCTTAGCTTCCATTTATTTTCTTATACTTGTAGGTGAAGTAAAATCTACCCAGGACAGAAGAAGTGCACTTCACTTGTTCCGACTTGGTGATGCCATGCTCAGAATTGTAAGGAGCAAATCTCGCCCTTTGCTCCACCTCATGCGTTGCTGGAGCCTGGTGGCACCTCACCTTGTAGAGGTAGGAGTGGGGGAGAAAACAGGAATGTGTGCAAGAGGTGGCGAAGCTGAAAAAGCTGGAGGAGGCTTGATAGCTCTTAAAATGTATATCAACCCTCAACGTTGACAAATCTTACTACCCTTCTGGGGTACTGTATGCACTGTGTCGTATATTGTGATAGTGCCACTGAGGAGTGCACTTTTAAATGACTGAAATGGGCAGATCCAGGGACAGTGTGTTGGATTTTTGCAGTATGATACTCCCTGTCTGCCTGTGTTGAAAAAACTGAAACCACCCTAAGAGGTGACAAGTAACTCGTCCATCTACCTATTTTCCCAGTCAAGGTCTGCATCTTTTTATTTCCCATGAAAGGATGCAGGCTTCCTTTTCCCACATAAAGACAGTTCAACTGGGAACATGGTGACATTTTTCCCTTTCCTTCTCCTTCCTTGTGAACCCTGGTCCATGGCATGCCAGTAGCAGCCACATAATGCATTTCAGTCATAAAAAATTACTTTTCCTCAGCCAAAGTTTCAGTCTTTGTCTGGTGAAGTGCTGGTGTCTTGACTTCTCAGAGCTTTTTGATTTGTATCATTGGTATGAATAAACCTGCAGGACTTCCTTTCTTTCTGTTGGTGAGGTATGTGGTGTTATCTGCCCAGGTCTGTTGGGAGCGTGCTTCTCTGGAGTTTTAAGATAAGCTGTTCAGTGAATTGCTATAGCACTTCGTTTCATTGACTCACGAAGATGCGTGGACTATCTTACAGCAAAGTTCAGACATTGGGGAGTCTCAGTGGACTGCCTCTAAGCGAAGCAGAAATAGCAGCGCATAGTTCTGCTGTATGCTTTAACAGCCCTTTATCTTGGAAACTAGTGTCTCGCTTGCCTTTGGATACCAGCCTGAGACCACTTTAAATACTTTCTGTGCTTTGAACACTTCTAAGTCTTGAGATCCCAAGCCAGTTTAAACTCAAGTACCTTCCAATGTTTTTAGAATGCAGGGCTAGTCAGTCTTTTTGGTGGACTTCAATGCAGATGAGAGCATTACAGGGAAGGAGCAACATCAGGGAAAGGACAGAATTTAGCATAACCTGCATAGTTGCTCAAAACAGTAACTATATGCAGATTCACTAATGTTTAATTTTTTAATGGCTCTTCCAAAAATGATAAGAACCTTCTTACTCTTAAGTTCCATAAATAGACAAATAAAAAGCGACAGTTGGTCATGCATAGACAGGTATGGTGAATATATGCAAAAACTACCTTTTTGAAGGGAAAAAAGGTCACATGATAGAAACAAAAGACAGTATTTCACATGAGTTCTGTTCTGTGGGTTTTATTATTTAATTTAATTATTTTTAGCTCTGTGCTTTTTGAATTGTCAACAAATGCGTGTGGGGGACTCCAAGCAGCTCAGAGTCCCAGTCACCCCTTTCCATGGCAGTACTCTCCCATCTTCATTGCAGTGGGGTCCCTAGTCACGTTAGTGGTGAAGCTCCTTTTAGGGTTCAGCAGCATGCTTACTCCCCTTAAAAGTGTCTCACTAAAAGCAAATTTTTTGCTTGGACAAACTCTAATACTCCTCCTTTCCCTGCAGGCTGCCTGTCATAAGGAGAGACATGTGTCTCGGAAGGCTGTCTCCTTCATCCATGACATCCTCACTGAAGTGCTGACGGACTGGAATGAGCCTTCTCATTTTCACTTTAATGAGGCGCTTTTCCGCCCCTTTGAGCGTATCATGCAGCTAGAGCTCTGTGATGAGGATGTCCAAGATCAGGCAAGTCAGCCCTGATCAGAATGTCTGTATCTGGCTTACCATGCCCGTAAGAAGGATCATCTCCAGTGTGCACTTACCCAAATTCCCTTCAAATGGTGCCCCTTAGTTGTCTTCAAGGAATCAGGAGGGCCCTGCCTACCTAAGCCTGCATTGTGGTAGAGCACAAAGACAGTACACCTGGCTTGAAAGCAATTAAAACTTTTCTATTATCTAAAAAAAAAAAAAAAAAAAAAAAAAAAATTTGTCTAGACTGATGTAGTGAAATCTAGGAATGTGTTTAAAGCCACCCTTGTTCCTTCTGAAGATCCATCTATGTATCAGTTCTGGGGTTTGGTTTTATTCTTTTAACCTCTCCTACACTGCCTGCAGGTGGTCACCTCTATAGGAGAGTTGGTGGAAATGTGTTCTACCCAGATCCAGTCAGGATGGAGACCCCTATTCAGTGCCCTGGAAACAGTGCACAGCAGCAGCAAGTCAGAGGTTAAAGAGTACCTTGTAGGAGAATACTCGATGGGTAAGGACTTACTGTGGTGACTGTTTCATATGTGCTTTTGTTTCCCTGCCTTATTCCTTGGGGACACAATAACTAAGTCAGTATATTTAAATGCCCTACCTGAGCAGTGGCACTTCGCAGTGGCACTGCAATACTCCAGGACTGTACTGAAGTATCTGGTTTATTAGTTGGGGTGGGAGGGAAAGCAGAGGTATTGTTCTGACTTTTTATCCTCTAGATTATGGCAGATGAGTAAAATGAGAAAGAAATGCTTCAAACCTGCTTGAATATTTTTGAGCAAAACAGTAGTGCAGGAGTGAGCTTGGCTGAGCCCTTGTCACTGTCCTGATAGAGAAAGGAAAGCACACTGTATACAACCACCATGTCTCGTGGACTGTCCTTCTTACTCTGTGAAGCCTATTGCTCTTACATATCAGGGTAACTCAGTGTGGTAATCTAGGCAAGTGCCTGTCCAGGTACTTAATCACAAGGCTTCAAATTGCTGGCACTATTACGAACGATGTTTGCTGTAAGAATGATTGTGCAACCTTCACAGAGGTGTTTGCTTGTATGGAAACGGAGTAATATGGGAAAATCACTTTAATCTGTTCTTTTGCCCCATTAGAAGGTATTTTAAAATGTTACAAGTCAGATGTATGGGATATGGTTTTCCTCCTAAATTTTGTCTTTCAGATCTGTTATGATCAATGGCAAAATGCAAGCGTATACGGCTTTTGAAGACTGCTAATCTACTTAGCAAAGCAAGGCTTTTCAAAGAAGAAAAGCAAGGCTGATTTGTTACTGTATAGTCTGAACAGTTTTCTGCATGACTGCTGTCATCTTGGCAGTTATCAAGAACTAAACCAGAAGCCTCCACCAAACAGAAGTGTCAGTTACTGAGCTGGGTTCAAGAGCTCAAACCTGCTCTTACTGTTTGAGCAGGCATAAGCTGATATTTTTCATAGATGAGGCACAGGAGGGAGTCTGTATTACTTCCTATGAAGGGCTACATGGGTTGTCTTAGGAGCAAGAGAAGGTTTTACTTGTAAGATTGTTTCTATCTTTGCCCAGAATAGAAGAGATTCTACAGATTCAGTTAAATTCTTGGAAAACTGTTGGAAAATCACCTTTATGGGGGATGGGGAAGATTTCTCATCATGTTATTTCCACAGGGAAACGCCAGGCTCCAGTGTTTGATGTCTTTGAAGCATTTCTAAACACAGACAGCATCCAGGTCTTTGCCAATGCTGCCACCAGTTATATTATGTGCCTTATGAAGTTTGTCAAAGGACTGGGTAAATATTTTTATTTTCCTTTTATCCTATTAGGTCATGATATATCAATCTCGGTCCTACAGAAGAGGAGAATTCAGTTAGGTAATACACAGTACGGTAAGGAAGAAAGAGGTAGTGAAGAAATTGAGTCCAGAATGCTTAAAAAAAATAAAATCAAGACCGAGGGATTATTTCAGAAATGTTTTTAGTGCTGTCAATTCTTCAAGTTGTTACAGCAGCAAAGATGCATCTCACTGTTAAATGTCTGCTTCATTTGATCTTAATTTGCATCAGGACTTGCTTACATTCATTTAAATAATTAAAAAAACCCAAAACCAAACCCCAAACCCAGAATATTGCAGAAATGGCCTAGCATTGTGAGTGACAGCATGGAGTGTCTGCAGCAGAACAGGGTATGTTTTACCTTCATCGGCCAAAGCCACAGCGCTCGTTTCTACCCATGCCCACCTCAGCAGCAGTAGTAGTTTGGCATGTGCAGTGCTGAAAACCTGCTGAACCTTCCGTGAGATCATGAGTGTTGCCAACTCACAACACTGTCCCCGTGGTTAGTTTTTTTGTTGCTGAGGGCAACGGAGACCAGGCGTGTCAATTCAGGGTGACCCTGCAGAGTAATTGTGGTGCTTCACCGAACTTCAGAAAAGGCAATTGGCGTTGGGTCGTTCTGCCCCCATGTTCATGTTCCTTGGCTTGCCCTGATCATTGGCATTTGACGCATTTCACTGAACTGTGGCAATGGCTGTTTTTTTTTCCTTATGTAAATTGCAAAACTTCTAATGATTGGTGAAATGGGGCACTTTTTTTTATATGTATATTAATTCACAGGGGTATCTAGGTCTGTAAGGGACTTCCTTTGATTTAAATGAAGCACCTAACTGCAGCAGAGCAAGTCTTTAATGTTACTCTCATCTTAAGCTATTTCACCGCTGATTTCAACGGGGACAGAATTCAGCTTGTGATGACAGACCAGAACTGTAATTATTACTACAAAAGAGAAACAAACTTGCATGTCCAGTGCCAGTAGAAGGAACTCATGTTCCTTCTGGAGAACTTAAAAGCCTGTCTTATATTTCTCTAGGTTTCTTACTTCCATGAGATGAGTTTGTCCCCTTTATGGTCAAAAAGCAAGATCTTTTTTGTATTAAAAGTAGTAGGCCTATGGGATACTTCAGTACTGAGCAATAGCAAATATACTACCATTTATGTGCAGTTTAACATCAAACTAAAGGATTCAAACTTCACTGGCTGACTTGGCTGATCTCAATGGTAGACAAGACTTTAAAATACATTATGGAAGGAATGGTTAAGGGCATAGAAAAAGCAAGTAAATGTAGTGAAATGAAAATAAAGTAGGATTTAGTAAAAGGATTTAATACTTATCTTGTGGTTTTTATGAGAGGAATATCTTTCAAGGCAGTAAAATGTTAATGTATATCGGCATTTAGTAAAGCTTCAGATTTGGCACCGAATAGGAAGTATTTGGCTAAACTGCAAAAATCGTTATGAGCCAAGTATTCTAGGGTGGGCAGAACATCGGCTGAGAGGGGAGGAAACCAGACTGTGCAGACAGGGAAAATGCTGGAGTGAATGGAGTTATCCAGGGAGGAGCTCTGCAACAGGGTGCCTTGGAACTGACCTCCTTAGCTAGTACACTTAGTGAAGCTGACCTAAAAGTAGGAATCTGCTGATGCCGCAGAGTTAGTAATATCTGTGGCACTGTGACACAAGAGCCTGAGGGTATCATACAGTTGAAACTGTGAGACCTTGACACCTGAATTAGACAGCAGGAGGAAACAGCATAGGACAAAATATAAAATGGTGTATTTAAGGAGTAAATAAACTAAAAGGAAGAACTTGTGATAGAATTTTCCAGGACACTGGACTGCAAATGAATAGAAAAAAAATCAGTATCTTAATTGAGCAATGGGTGAATGTGAGCAAGTAATTCGTACACTCATGGGAAAAAGCGGAGCAGAGTCAATATGACAGATGACTATAAGGTGTGATTATAAGAACTCCCAAAGGCTCTGCTAAAGGGTTATTAGACAAGTATTTATTAAAGCACTTATAAAAGTCCCTGTATGAACTGTGACCAGTGTTACTGTATTGTTTGTATGAGAATCATCTGGTTGTTGGCCAATAAGATTGAACAAAGAATGTTTTCTGGATTCTATTTAGACACTAGGGCACAGCTGAATGAGAAAGGAAAACTAATGCTGTGTTTGTTTCTCTTCTGTCCTTCCCAATGCTGCCTTGGCTGTCCCCAGGGGAAGTAGATTGTAAGGAGATGGGTGACTGTGTGCCAGGATCAGGATCTGCATCTACAGACTTGTGCCTTCCCGCGCTTGATTACCTCAGGAGATGTTCTCAGGTATGATGAATTATCTCACACAGGTACTAACCTGGCCTAGGAAACAGTTCTAACCTCCAGGCGTTGCACCAATGGTTAGATGGTTGGCACGAACACAACAGAACCTGTGGTAAGCCTGATGGTAAAAACCTGCGCTGCCGGATGGAGAGTGGTGATCTGAAGGAATCTCGTATCTTCCAGGCCAGCTAATGGTGGGAAAACTAAGGAAATAAAAACACTCAGAGCCAAGGAGCATGTGGGAAAACGTGAATGTTCAAAACCTAGTAGTAACATGTTCAAAACTACATTCATTCTTATTTAAACAGTTACTGTAAACAGTGTTGGGAATGAAGGAGGAAAAAACCCCAGTCCTGAGAATTCTTAGATCTTAAGAAGAGCAACAGGTTACACCCCCTAAAACGCAGAGGCAGCTTATCTGTGCCCTGAAAACATATCTGAAGCTCAGGGCAAATCTCTTAACAATTAAAATGCTGGCATGTTTCCTGTAATCTTCTTGCACACAGCACAGATTATTATCCAGGGTTGTTAGGATGGTTTTTGTCTGATTTTATAATGTTGTTTGTATTTCTGTAGTACCTGCAGGCCTTTTTGTTGGACCCAGGCCATGTTTTTTCTGGGTACAATAGAAATGCATAACTGAGGATATTACTATAGCTGAAAGGACTTAATATCTAAATTCAGAGATAATGGGTGGATGCAGTACACAGACTGAGAGGAGAAGGAAGCAATAAGGCAGCTCAGAACAATAAACAGCAGATGTGTCAAACTGTACTTGGTATCTTCTTCACCTAAAAAGACTTAGTGAATATCTATGTGCATATCTAATGTTTATTCTACCTGTACACTATGTGCAAAACATCACTTTCCCTCATTCTTACAAACCCTGGCCCACAGCGAAGCATAAATATTTTCTCCTCTTTAAAAGATGCAGCCATTTTTATCTTATTATACCTTTTAACTTGCCAGTAGAAGCAGAACCAGAATGACTGAAAAGAAATCCTGTCTGTATATCGCAAGTGAACGGTTTACTTAAGAAGGGCCTGGTAAAATACTGGTAGCATCCCAGCTATAGCACAATTCTGTAAAATTTCTATTTGGTGTGTAAACTACAGCCCAGGCAATGAAGCTCTGAAGTAAACACATACAGGTCCTTTTATCAGTATTTACTTAGACCTTCAGAGCTCCAAAATACTCTGCATACAGCTAATGGAGCGTCTTAGGCCATAGGTGCAATCAGTAAGTAGTAACATTTGTCTTTCACAAATGAGGAGGGAGCACACACCCTTCCCAAAAAATGTGTTTTATTTAAATTGCTTTTCTCCCTCTCTTTCTCCCCCCCTTACTTGTCAATGAACAGAAGACTTCGGGCCTCTAGTTGTGCTTTTCATTTACACTATTGCTGGATGAACAGAACAGATGCTGACATTATGCTACTTTCATAGCTTTTATTTTATTTTACATACCTGTGTTGTGTGTGATAACTTTTACAAACTTTCCCATATATATTTATTTTTCCTTGTCTTCTTTTTTGTCTCTCTCTCTTCCTGCCCGAAGTTGTTAGCCAAAATCTATAAAATGCCCTTGAAACCCATCTTCCTCAGTGGCCGGCTGGTTAACTTGCCGCTAAGAGTGCAGGAACAGTCAGCCAGCAGTGAGGATGGTATTGAGTGCATCCTTTCTGACTTTGATGACGACACTGGTAAGTGCATTGAAAGCAGTAACAGCGGAATTAATCAATTGCTTCTTCCACATGTCACTGTCAATTTTACAAACTGCTGAAAGCAAAAAGGAGGAGAGAAACTTCATAGTTTATTGTCTCCCTTTTGTCTACACACACATGTGTGCTCACAGAGCTTGGAAGTTCAGGTCACATCACTTTCTTTACATCAAAAGACACAGCTCGTACGTGAGAAAAATACAACCTCTCTCTTGGGACAAGATAATGGTAGTTTAATTACTAATATTTTGATTATTCTGATAGTAGTAGTATCACCAGTATGTATTTCTGAGAGCTAACATAGAAATCCTTTCTAGACCACAGCTGAAGTAAAGGAGTGAAAACCTTTTAAGGTTGGTATTGGCAGGCCTGCCTGTAACAGGAAAAAAATATCAGTGTTAAGAGTTTATACAGATAAAGAACATTTGTTTAATTAAGTTTCCAAACATATGTCCTGTGGTCTGTTGAACTAAACGGTGTATTTCTAAAGTCCATAAAAAGCACTCTGACCTCTGGAAAAACGAGCCGTCTTTGTCTCCTGATTATTTGTGTGGTTCATATGGGTTGTGCATTAATCAGATACTTGACGAGCTAGATCTGTGTGGAGCCGAGCAGTAGAGGAATGCAGCCTTACTGCTTCTGGACTCACGATGGCCCTTCGAAGCAGTACCGCCACTTTTGAATATCTGAACTACTGAGCGGTTACAACTTGGCTGCCTCTGTGAGGAGCCGGCTCCACCCAGGCAGAAAGCAGGCTGACTCCAATGCATTTCGTTCACATGCCTCGCCAGAATGACTCTTGGTACCTACTTTTATCTAGCCTCTTCCATCACAGAGGTGGTCCTGTTCCACTGCTACCCTGGATAAAGGAGAGAAAAGCTACTCTCTGAAAAAAGTGCATCACAAGTCCTAGTTTCAAACAAACAAACAGCTTTTCTATGTTTGGGGTTATTTTCCTCTCTGGAAATTTTAGGATGTTCGCTGGGATGTGGGAGACCCAAGTCACTGAATTCTCTGCATCGAGTCAGGCTTGGGACTTGACTTAGGGTCTCCCCACCTCAGGTGAACGCCACTTGCCTGCTGTTCTGAAGTGGCTCTGCCTATCAGTGTCTTGCTTGCTGTGAACAGAAATGCCACCCCGCAGCAAAGAAGCCTTCTGATTCGGTTCTTGTCAGAGCTCAGGGCTGAAACTTTCACTCATTTTTTTGTTTAACTGGGGAACATTGCTAGGCAAACTGACTTTACAGAGACAGTAGACAGTGCTCCACCTGGCACTCTAGTGCTGAAAGTCAGTACCAAGATGGGGCAAAAAGTTTTAGCCTAGTGGTGGTGCACTGTAATTTCATAGCGTGTTTGATTCCATGCCAGACTCTTCAAGAGCATGCTTTTAAAAGCTGCTTAGTTCTTACAGATTTGAAGATGCTCAGATTTCATGCTGAGTTTCTGCCTTTTCCTTATCTAGAAACACAGATTTGTGCTGTTTCCTTATCTGGAAACATAATTAAAGTCTGTGACTCCAAACAATGTCGCCATACGTACTGCCCTGTGGAAGTGGTGTGAATACATAAACGATCAACACAGTTACTAAGTAATGATTTAGCTGTTTTTTTCCTTGATTCTCAGGAAGACTCGCAGTCAACAAACTCAGTCCATCTTAAAGTTCCCTTGTAGCCTTTTTTATTGTTTTTGGAATGTAATTAACTAGCAAGCATCATTCAGACAGAGACTACATCAGTACGGCTGCTAGTGGCGGAGAAGATGGGCTTATTAGTGAACCAAAGTGAAATCCATTTTAGCCAAATAAACCCATAGCCTTTTAAGGAGCCTTAGCTCAAGAATAACATTGTACATTGCAGGAGTGTTATGAGTGTAATATGCAAGATCCTTCTAGTCATTCATAACGTCATGGGGAACTAACAAGTACTTAAGTGATCTGTGACAAATTAAAGGGCAGCAATTTCTAACCATCTTCAAAATTATATTGAAAACTAGTTGTGTGCCTTAATCTTTTAGGGATACATGCTTGCTAGTGTAGGTATGAACTCATAGTACCACCTGTATCCTAACTGCAGTTCTGGTAGTTGCCCAGCTCTGCCATATCCACATTTACTACTCTTCTAGCTGTGACCTCTTTAACATCTAAAGATGACATGTGAGGCAGCCTGATGATACTTCACTTCATGAGGCATTATTACTGTTCAATTCTCGGTACCAAATAAAGCCAGTTAAATTATGGCTTGTCGCCTTAGGATCCTTACCTAAAAATATAACCTAAATGAGTACAGTCCATTCTGGGCAGCATTTGTAATGCTAGTGAGGTGTGTGAAATGTCCCATTAAAACAAATTAAAAAACGCCCCCAAGGTTAAAGAGATTGGACTAGTGGGGGTAGTAAACTAAGAAAGAAGACCAGAACAAGGTGTATATGGAGGAGGAAGGATGGGACAAAACACAAACTTAATAAAAAGGGAAGGAAAAGGAGACCATCATTTCAAAAATTGCTATTGCCCACAACCATTACACAGCAACAGTGAGCATGCAAGAACCCATGATCTTTAAGTTAATTAATTTCTTAGCCTCCATCACTTTCTGAGGGCAACTTCCACCTGTGGTCACTGCAGGACCTCACTCATGGTTTTTAATCTCTGTTTCCTTACATGTAGGCCTCATCAATGTCTGGATTATTCTGCTGGAAGAATTAACAACTGCCATATCCAACTGTCCCCGTCAGCACCAGCCTCCTACTTTGGATCTGCTTTTTGAATTGCTGAGGGATGTTGCCAAGACACCTGGTAATGAAAGGGTTTGATAAAATGTGAGCTAGTAGAACCCTGACCCGAACCTTTTAGAATCCTAAACCACTTCTGTAATGTGTGTTACTCATGCTAGAGCTGCACAAAGACATTCTCAAGTAGAAAGGGGGTTTCTTAGAGGCTGATCTGTTGTTCCAGTTAGTGCATTGTTCTATGTTGACAAAAGGCACTGTAAAAATATTTGGAACATACTCTTAGATTTATTGCACAAATAAAACAGCGCAGTACTCTATTGGTGTCCTAGCCACAGAAAACCTTTGCCTGGTGTCAAGGAAATGCAAAAAGTCCAGTAGACCTTCTGGGAAAGACAGTAGGTAAACAGTTGGCTAAACGTTCTTGTACTGCCTCACAACTAGATCCAAAACTGCTTACCCCTCTTATACCATAAAAACAGTTTCAGAACCTGGTTTCTGTAGCATCGCCGCTGGCCTCAAGCTTGAAAAACCTTAACAAATTTACTGTGCATCTAGGCTTTGTAAGCAAAAATTTACAACCATCATTGTGTTTATTTTAAGGACCTGGATTTGGCATTTATGCAGTCCTACATCTTCTTCTTCCCACGATGTCTCTTTGGCTCCATCGCAGCCATGGTGACCATTCTTACTGGGATGTGGCATCTGCTAATTTCAAGCATGCCATTGGCCTTTCCTGTGAACTTGTAGTGGAGCACATTCAAAATTTCATACACTCAGGTATGTCATTGCACTGTCACATCTACTGACAGTCGTCAGTAGCATGTTCCTGAATAGCTACTTGGGGAGATGGTTTTGTTGGTTTTTGGTTGCTCAAGCGTAAAATAAGAGGAGAAAGGTTGAAAATTTGTGTTTGTTTGGGATTTTTTTTTTTCCTTTATAGGGTTTAGAATTATGGAAAAAATTAACTTGTAAGGGACCTATGGAAGTTATTTAGCCCACCCTTCTCCTCAGAGCAGGGCTATCTTCAAAATTAAATCCTCACAATCTATATTACACTTTATAAAAGAAGATAGTAAGACTTTGATCATAAAGAACTAGAATATCAGAAACAGGATCTAACAGCATTTCTCCAGTACCACTTAAGTCCAGGCATTTTATATTGTTAGCATGAAAAAGATTGTTCTTATTTCACTTTGATGTGATGCATGTTTCAAAGTTGAACTCTAGTGATAGCAGCATAAAAAAACCTGGTTTTGCAAAGTCTCTGAATAGCAGTAAGTGTGGCAAGGCGATTTATCTCTAATTATAATGAAAAGGCGATGATGTTAAAACCAGTCTGTGTCTTTTCCTTATAGACATTGGTTATGAAAATATGATCAATACTATGCTGAAAGATCTTTTCAAGTTGCTGGTAGCCTGTGTAGCAGAACCAACAGAAATTATTTCCAGAGTTGGCTGCTCTTGTATCAGGTAACACAGTCTGTTCACTCTGTTAGGGTGTTCAAAAAAGATGTCTTTATATCTTTGAAGAACTTGTGGACTGATTAAGTTGGCTAACATCTCAAAAGAAATCTACAATATATCTATCTTTTGTTATTTAAATAACGAATTTTAGACTTACTAACCTTTTCTTGCTGTTTTTGGTCTGCTTCAGAACCTGTGATTTTAAACATTAGTATGGTATGAATCCCATAAAAAGCACTTGTACATTACTTACATGCAGCTAGTCAATAATTAATCCTTAGGAAAAATAATCAAAGGTCTTTCTGTTGGAATTCACAGGTCTTTAGAGGTAATTAATACCTTTCACAGTCTTCGGGTTATTACAGTCATAGTCAAAATAAGCACTGCGTTATATAGTTACACATCGTGTGGTTCTTGCCCTGGCAAGATGACTACTTAAAGAGGAAAAGCAAAGGAAAAAAAAAAAAAGTCAAAACTGCAGTGTAATTACAAAAATAGATCAGGGTAACAACGGAGGAGATTCAATATCATTAGCTAGCTATGGAGTAGGCCTTTTGTTCTGTTTTCAACGTTCTCCCATTACAAGTAAGAATTGTCTTGTTCCTTCTTGAACACGGTAACCTTTTCCTGTGTCCTTGCAGGTATGTGTTAGTCACAGCAGGGCCTGTTTTTACTGAAGAGATGTGGAGGCTTGCGTGTTGTGCCTTGCAGGATGCGTTCTCTGCCACTCTGGAGCCAGTAAAGGTAAACTGCCATTTTGCTGTCAGTCACAGTGACATCACGCTGGTTACAGACTCACTAACTTTTGACAGGTTCCTTTTTTTTTTTTTTCAGAAAAGTTTTTGGATACAGAGCCAGGAAAAGAAGTGTAGGGATTATGTGGTATCTTTTGTTATTTTGTCGATTCACAATGCAAGGTGTTGGATCAACAATGGAGGTTGACATCAGTTTTTCTGAATATGTACAGACAGCACTAGTTGCTAACAGTCCAGACTTATTTTAAGTTGCCCTGCCAGTATGGAATCAGAAGAGTTAAGCGTGTGAAAACTTACTTTTTGTTTCACTTCTTCCCCTTGCTTGTCTACAACTAGACAGAAGGCAAAGTTGCTTACTTGATCCTGTAGCTGCATGCTCCATATAGATTATTCCTCAACTCGCTGTCTTTCTTGTAACAAAAAATCCTGTTAAGTCATCATAGGCCAGAGTAAATAAGAAGTTGTAATGGCTTTGCATCAGATACATCAAATGCTAAATAGCAGGTGACCAGCTGATGGTAATCAGACAGATCACTCTAAATCTTGTATTATACGCGAACAGGCTGGACAATGCTACAGTCACTGACTTCATTTAACGCACAGTGAAAGTCTGATATTGTGTCTCTCTATAGAACCTGTTGGGCTATTTCCACAGTGGTTCTGAAAGCTTTAGTGGAGATGCCTGTGAAGTGAAGGTGGCAGCCCCCTCCCTCTCGCCAAGTGCTGAAGCTGAGTACTGGAGAATCAGAGCCATGGCACAACAGGTACTGGCTGACATTTCAGGGGAAGTCAGAGAACCTTTTAAACTTGGGGCTTTTCCTTATGAAAGTATATCTTTATCACCAGCTTCCTCACAAACCCTATAGGCAAAGACTTCCTCATCACCAGACTAACATTTATTTGTCTAACAGTAGTATGGAGAAAAAGTAATAAAAACAAGAAAAAAACCACCATTAGAACTGTCTCCCTGTAAGTAGGAATTAGGAATGCCTGGGGTGGGGGAAGATGCATTGGTACCTGAGGAGGACTGACGATGAACCTATTGTGTAATGTACCTTTAAAAGCAGCAACCCTGGCATACATCAGTGGAAATGTTTCTGATAAAAGGAAACAGTAGTGTCACTGTCAATCCTCATCTAAAATGTCATATACTTTTCTGATTACTCTGTTAAAATTCAAAGGACAAAAAATGCACTAGAACAGAGACCATGATGTGAAACTAGAAAAACAAGATTTGTTCAACCTATCAAAGCAGAGTTTGAAGAGGAATGCAGATTTTTTTTTTCCTCTATAAATACCTGGATATAGGTTGCAGAGAAGACAGAGAGTGCTGAGAACTCGAGGATAATGCTGACATTTAACAAATTATTTGAAACTCAGCACTAACACCTAATCAGCAGAGCAAGCTTGGAGCCAACCTTCTCAGGGTCCTTTTGACTACAATGCAGATTGTTCATTTTATGAAAGTGCTGTATTTCAAGGAACTTGTTTCATATAACCAGACTGAACTTAATCACCTGCAGGGTACTGTAAATACTGTCTGACAGTTTCAGCATGGGAAAGCAGCTGGATTAAAAGAGCCAGCAGATGTTTGGTGTCAGTTTCTGACTTGATTAATCATACCCTGATGCTGCTTGAAAATCTGAGACACACAGACCAGGATTTGTGATCACAAATAACATGGCAGTGGCAGACTTCATCTGAAGTAGAAAAAAATGGTTTGAATTAAGTTTTAGAGACACAGAACTCGAGAAAGCAGGGAATGTGGCATTTATACTTTTCTTGAGGACATTATTAGTGGCGCTCCCTGAGTCCTCCTTAGCTGGGCATTTGGCACAACTACTAAGCTACAAAACAAAGCTAAAGCAACTGAGAGTTGTTTCCACGTTTCCCACCCAAAGAACTGCAAGTTAGGTGTCTGTTGTATGTCTTCATGGCTGGAAATAATCCTTCAAACATCCAACCTTTCTAGGCACAACAGGCTAACTATGCAAACAGGTCCTTGTCTCCACTACACATAACATCTGATAGGCATATACAGCCAGCAGAAAGCTTGTTTGGTGTTTGATATTATGCTTTATACAAGTTCAAAGAAAAATATGTCTGCCATTTGCACTGTGCTTTATTGGGTGCCTGGAGGTAGCCCATGGCTCTGAGGCTGTTTTACCAAAGGATCATGCTCCAGGGAAGGTCTGCCTGAGGGGATACCTTGCATTCTCTCCCTCGCTGTAAAATAAGTCATCGTAACACATCATCATAACACATCTTTAACAATGCAGGAAATTGTATTCTCAGCCCCATCCCCACCCCTCAAGGACCCGGTGCAAGTGCTAGACTGATTGTTTTATGTAACTTGTTGTTTTCTAGGTCTTCATGCTGGAGACTCAGTGCTCCCCAAAGACCCCTAGCAACAAGGAGGGGTTTGAACATGCCCAGTCGTGCGTGCTCATCATTGACCTGCCACCAGATAAGAAACCAAATGGGCATACACAGAGAAGGTAAAATATCTTCTCAGGAAAATACTATACCATTAAAAGCAAGATGAAAATGTCGTCAGGCTGGCAGAGATGTGAACTGAGGCTGGCAAACCAAGCCTCTCCATCGGTCTCATCGAAAAAATGAAATACACCAGTCAAATAAAAATTATGTTTTGTCACACAGGAGACAATAGGTTAACACTATCTATTCTCCAAATGTTCCCGTGATCATACACTGGTGAGCAGGCACGTGCAAGCGCTGTTACAGTTATAGACAAGCCTGTGTCAGGGTCTATAATGTGGCCCTTAGAAAGCTGAATAAGGAAAATGCTTCTAATAGATAGTAAAAATTGGTAGGTTACAAACACCTGAAGGATACATGAGGTCACACAAAGCGTTCAAGTAGAGGAAATGCAGATTAAATTAAGAAAAGAATTCTCACAGGAAATACTAGGAAAATCTTTCCAATATTGAGATTCTTTAAGAAGTAGAGTTAAAAATACCAGTTTGAAGAAAGCTTTGGAAGTACTGTTATGTTTGTAATGATACCTAGCAAATGAAATAATGTCTGCTTCACTAATGGTCTTTTAAATTCAGTATTACTGGATTAAGAAGGTAGAAATAGTTACTGGATAAACTGGAGCAGTATAAATTTAAGAGACCACATCCTGAGCTGCAAAACTATCAACATATTGATCTAGGGAACGTTGGTTTTGCTTGGCGCTTTATTTTTGTGGAAGTTCTTCTGTATGTTACCACCTCAAAAACTCGTGCGTTTGCATGACAGTCTGATGCTGTCAAAGAATATTTCTTTTTGCTTGCACTCGGTTGTTTAAACAATTGCTGTAACATCAGTAGGGCCAAGAATTAGAATTCTGCATTCAGGGTTTGTGTTTGTATTGCAAGGTATGTAATACATGGCATGAAATTGTCTTTTACCGGATACCAAACCTGCTTCTGTACCACTTCAGGCATTCTCATTCAAACCTAAACTATTGCTTGCAACAAGGAGCCAGAGTGTGATGGTCCTCCTTTGGATGGACAGGAAGAAAGACCATGCAAGATGTCTCTGTTCTTACACAGCTGTACAGAAGTCTCCCCCAAGAGCAGGTGCTCCGTTGCCTCATGTTCAGAGAGCGGGGCCCTGCACAGAGATGAAGAAAGGTTGAGATCACAGTCTAAATCCTTCCATCATGGTGGGAAAATATCTGCTTTATCCAAAGGTTTGCAGATCGTTCTTCTCATTGTAATGAATGCAAAGCGAAAGGCTGGAGTACTCCCCTCTCATGGCACATAAGGCCATGCAGTCTAACAAGCTGCATTCGTAAAGGTCGTGTGGGTCTTGCTTGTCCTTCAACAAATAAATAAATAACGCTTGCAATTCATACAAACTCTGAATGCCCTTACACTGCGCTTTGTCTAAACAACTGCAAAAAGTGTATATGCTGATAGGCAAATGTTACCCCAGCAGTGCTCATTTTTCACCAAAACAGGGCTCAGAAGTTGACTGTGCCACTGTTTTTCATATTATTTGCTACAGCAGTGCAGTAATATGCCAGTCTTGCATGCTAGTAACTGTGGCCTTTCAAAAGTTTTACTTTAACCTTAGTGGGGTTTCTCTTCTCCCTTTTTTGCTTTTGTTTCCTTAATGCTGCATCGTTTCACAGGAAGCTGGGGTAAGGGAGCGTTTCTTCTTCCTAAAAAAGTAGTAATATTTCAGTTTGAAACTTTGGGCCAAATAAGAAAATACTGTCCTTAACCAGCTTTAGCGTTGTGTGTTTTCACCTGTGGTTCTGTACCTAGTTTCTTTTGGAATTGAGCAGTACTTTAAACTGGCCTTGTAAATTGCCTGTTTGGCTCTTACAAGGAAAGCAGATCTCCTTCATTCTGATCCTACTTTTGGAACAGGATTAGTCTCTTAAAATCAATGCAAGCACTTATTTAACTTTATACATGCTCTTAAGAGCTTTTCTGAGTCAGAGCCTGTAATGATTTTTACAGCAGAAAACTACTTCCCCATAAAGAGCTCCACAATGTATGCATTAATCATCAAGGTTTTAGGTTTTAGCACTGTCAGATAATAAGACTACTAAATTTTACTGATGTATCAGCACTGACAGCTGTGTCACGGTAAGTGAGCTGACGCAGGTAAATTAACTTGAGAAGCACAGGTTTGTCTCACTTTTTTTTTTTTTTTTTTAAATTGCATTCTCAAAACTGAGTTTCTATATTATTTCTCGAACAAAAATTAGACTTTTTGTTTTGGTATTTTGAAAACACTTCTGAAAGTTGTTTAATGAAAGTAGAATAGTTTTGGCAACAAAAAAAATTAAAGGTCTACAACTGAACGTCTCATGTTGCATGAAGATTTACTTTTACTTAGACCTAAAACTTCAGTATTGCAAGCAAACGGAAAAATCTCTTCCTCACTTGATAGCAGTGCTAATTAAAATGCAGCCCATCAGAGTTCCCTAAATCAAAACAAGTAGTACTATGTGTACTGGAGCATCAGCTCCATTTAAAACGTTGACAGTATAATCTTATGCAAAGACTTCTTTTCAAATGCTGTAAGATAGGTTTCACAGTTTATAATTTTAAATCCATGAGGTACCAAGCAACGATCCTGCCCACCCTTTCTTCCTAGCCTCCCTTGCCTGTAAGCCTCTCAGTGTTATTTACTGGGGAATGACCTGAAAACTTTGGTTAGAGGAATTCGCCATTCCTGGGTTCCCTGTGCAAATAAAAAGTCCGTGAGATCTAGAACAACTCGAAGCATCTCTCTAACAGGAGCACAGCTAAGAATTACCCAGTATTATATATGAGAAACAGGGATAGGAGCAGATATTTCTAGGCTCTCAATGTTCAAGTTGAAGTCTTAAGAGCAAACAGTGAAATGTGCCTTCAACAAGACTTAAGCTTCTTTGCATGCTCCATTGCACTGCTGATGTTTCTAGAGATGTTTTTTTTATTGGTTGGTTGGTTGGCTCCTTGTGTTTTATTTTGAAGAAGAAGTACTGCTGGCATTAGTAGAAATGGAAAATGCGTAGTAAACTAGTTTTGGCCTCGATTTGTCGTGGCAAAGTTAAGGTTGGTTGAAGTGCCGGTGGAGGAATGTTAGGGATATTGCAACTTCGCCAAAGTTCAGCAACAAAACCACAAAATACAGCCAGGGACTGATGGCAGAAGTGCTACATAACTCGTGTGATAACAAATTCCTCAGTAATAGCAGGCTGAAATATTGAGAGTACTTGCAGCTGCCATGAAATAGAAACACAGAATATTTAATCCCTTAGACATCTCTGGAGAAAAGGACAAAAATTATAATAGAGCTTTGTTTTAATACCACCTCTGCGCAAGTGCCATTAGTGTGCTTCCTGTGGACAGTTACTTTTCTTAACCAATGTAAGTGTCTTCCTTTCTAGGAAGTATTTGAAGAGTAACTGGAAGACCATTCCAGGCACCTTTCTGTTACTCCACTTTTTTTGTAACAAGGCTGTGAAAATTTGGCCTTTCATTCACATCTTTCATGTTAGATTCTAAAACAGGAGTTATTCCTGTACTTCTGGTAAAAGCACAATGCCCCATTTTAATTTAATTTTATTTTTTTCCTCCCCATGCTTGGTTTACCAAGTATTCCTTTCAGGACAATAGTGGTGAGCTTACTGTCCCACCAAGTACTACTCCAGAATTTATATGACATCTTACTAGAAGAATTTGTGAAAGGCCCTTCTAACTTGGAGGAGAGAATGACAATACAAGTCCCAGAAAACAAACTGGCTGGTTTTCTCAGGTACATTTCCATGCAAAACCTGGCTGTCATCTTTGACTTACTGCTGGACTCCTATAGAACAGCCAGAGAGTTTGACACCAGACCTGGGTTGAAGTGTTTGCTGAAAAAAGTGTCTGGCATTAGCGGAGCTGCCAACTTGTATCGCCAGTCAGCAATGAGCTTCAACATCTACTTCCATGCTTTGGTTTGTGCAATCCTGACAAACCAGGAGAACATCACTGCAGAGCAAGTGAAAAAGATCCTCTTTGAAGACGATGAGAGAAGCACAGACTCGTCGCAGCAGTGTTCTTCAGAAGATGAAGACATTTTTGAAGAAACTGCCCAGGTCAGTCCCCCACGAGGGAAGGAGAAGAGACAGTGGAGGGCTCGAATACCATCTCTGAGCGTACAGCCTGTCAGCAACGCGGACTGGGGCTGGCTCATCAAGCGGCTTCATAAGCTCTGCATGGAACTGTGCAACAACTATATCCAGATGCATCTGGACCTGGAGAATAATGTAGAGGAGCCTCCAGTGTTCAAAGGCGACCCTTTCTTCATTTTACCATCCTTTCACTCAGAAACCTCCACCCCATCGACTGGAGGGCAATCTGGGAAGGACACGCCATCAGAAGACGACCGGAGTCAAATCAGGGACCAACTGGGAGACAGCCTGACACCCCGAGGAGGGAGTGGAGAAATGTTGCTGCTACCTCCACCCCTAAGTCCTAAACCAGAGAAAAAAGAGCAAACCAAGAAAAAAGAATGGTGGGAGAGTGCTGGCAACAAGATCTACACCATAGCCACTGACAAGACTATCTCCAAACTCATGACAGAATACAAGAAAAGAAAGCAGCAACAGACCGTGACGTCCTTCACCAAAGAGGTCAAAGTGGAAAAGAAAGGGGAGCTCCTGGGTTCCAGAGGGCCAGACTCACCCATACTCCAGCGGCCCCAACATCTTATAGATCAAGGTCAAATGAGGCATTCATTCAGTGCTGGTCCAGAGATCCTGAGACAAGAGAAGAGACCACGCTCAGGATCCACAGTCAGCTCCCTGAATATATCTGTTAGGGATGCCGAGGCCCAGATACAGGTAGGACATACTTGTAGAGTGCTAATAACAATAGCAATAATTAAAAAGATACCTATAAATATTTTTTCTATTGATTTTATTATAATGATTATAATCTCTTCATTGAATGTATTTGTTCCATAAGGAAGTCATAAAGAGGACTGAGTATTTCAGTAGCTGGCACTGACAAAAAACTGATTCTGTCCTATTGAAAGAAAACCAGGGAAGTGTTATCAGGCGTATACCAGTACAGCTTTCAAGACTGCTTCTGTGACTGAGGCCAAAGCAGCACTTAGTTCTTACGGCTTACAACCTACAATGAGCTCTGTGCTTACTGCTAAGGGCTGTAGCCCACCTAAGGCTTTTGAAAATGTCACGCTGCTCATCACAATGCCTTTGTATTTAAGAAGGGTTTTTTTTTTTGTTAATCCCTCAGCAGAAATAGTGAGCTCTGTTGCTAAACAGCAACTTGCTGCTCACATGTGCAAGTGAACAAACTGGTGAAAGCATCGAACTCGAAAGTCTTTGTTCACAGTGGGGTGAAATAAAAGGTGATGAAGGGTGAGCATGATGCCTGCAATGCAAAGTCAAACAATGACGTACAGTGCTGAATGCGTGAATTAGGAAGACATAGTGAACATGAAATGAATATGCTGGCATTACTCAGTCCTCTTCATGAGGCTGCAGCCACCAGATACCATATTTTCTGCCTCAATCAACAGGCTCGTCTATTCAGAAAGGTCTTCTAAAGAGTCTTTCTTTTGTATCCAATTTGTTTGTAGGCATGGACCAACATGGTACTGACAGTTCTCAACCAAATTCAGGCCCTGCCAGACCAAACTTTCACGGCCCTGCAGCCAGCGGTGTTCCCCTGTATCAGCCAGCTGACTTGCCACGTGACAGATATCCGTGTCCGCCAGGCAGTACGGGAATGGCTGGGAAGGGTGGGCCGCGTTTACGATATCATCATTTAAACCTAGCTGTGCTCTATTGCAAAGGGGAGAAAACGTCCAAGGTATACAGCAAAGTAGTATTTGGGGTTCATTAAATGCCTGTTTGTTGGTGATCAATTGAGAAACAATGAGCTTGTCAATGTATATCCTCTATCCACTTGAGATTGTGTGTCCCTCACTCACAGTAGCAGAGGAGGCCAAGCCTGAGTGGGACCAGGGGGGACTGGAATGGCCTCAGAACCCAGAAACTGCCAGTAAATCAGGCAGGTACCTAAAGGGGCGATACGTTTCAGTAGCCTTCATTTTAATTCAGATTTGCAACAGTGGGAGCCACAATAAACTGCAGCAGAACTTCCACACTTGCAATTAGCTGTGAATGCAACTGTCACCTGGATGTCAAACCAGGCCAGTAAGCCTATGTAACTTTAAAAAAAAAAAAAAGTGAATAAAAGTCAGGAAAAACATGGGGCTATAGGACAAGTAAAAAGGTGACACTTTTCCAAGGTAATTTTTTTCCCTTCTGAAATTAGCATAAGCGAGGAAAGCCAAAATAAGATTATTGTAGTAACTACATGCATCACTTACTAGAGAAAGTGGAAATTTGTTTTGCTCTGAGAAGAGACTTTGAAGTCCAGTCACATTCAGGGTAGCTAATAAGTGGCTATTAAATATCCCAGGTCTAAAACTGGTGAACCAAGCACAGACTATTCATCCTTTCATTGCTCTTGTGGAGTATTGCTTGAAGAAAAATGGCACTGTCAAGCTGCCCTCTTTACCACACTACTCTGGCTGCCTCTTCAGCTATGCCTACAGCTGCCCATTTCTCCATGTGTCTCATTCCCCCCAAGGGCAACAGGGAAGTTTGTTTTGCTGTCTCCTTTGAAGCTGAGGGGCAGAAGACACACCACAGAGCAAATACCAGCATGTGCCAATATCCAGCATTCAGAGTAGAGCTAAAGTGTTCCAGTTTAAGCAGCACTGCAGCTAAGTTAGCTTATGCTTCTACTGGAAGTCCATATGTTTGCTTATATAGGGCTGCTGTAGCCAGGAACACCCTTATCGCCTGTGTTAAACTTAGCCTGTCCCTCCACATGAGCTGAACCAAGATGGAAAATAATCTGATAAGAAGATAGCTTTCCTGTCTCTCTCCCATTTCTTGGCTGCTGCTGTAAATAGAAGGGGACAGATCGTCGTGGAGGCACATCCCCCTCTGTGCAGCACTCCCTTAGGGACTACTACAATTTGCTGGTATTATTAAGGGGGAGGAGAAGGGGAAGGATTGACTGTTGTGCTGTCAAATATGTATGTGATGCTTTTCACACTAGATAGAGCAAAGGGTTACCTTGCTGCACAAGTTATGTCACAGCCCCTGGGACATTCCATCTCGTACTCCCAGACTACGTAATTTGTTGATTAGAAGTTGAAATAATTTGTTGAAAATAAGTTGATTTTAATCTTGAGTGACCCCTTAATGATGTTCTCCCAAGGCTTTTAAATGTGCATACCAACTAAATATACAGCTTCAGTCCCTGCTCCAAAGCATCCTCAAAATGGCATCTCTTTAGATCAGGCCTGGATTTTGCACAACTAGCTGCTTTTAGCATCTTAAACCTCGAACAATAGAGGGGACCAAGAGGCTCCACTGAACAGCCATCACCCAAGCTGATACGTTTACAAAGAGTCTGCCACTGTCCTCCTGCCTTTTCCCCTCCATTGCCCACTTCCCATTTGTCACCTCCTAGACTTGTGCAGGGAATATTTGTCCCATAACTGTAGTGTCAGTTACACTGTTTCCATTTCTTTCAAACTCCCCTTTACTAAATTGTTTCAAGGACATAAAAATTCTTTTTCTCCAAAACTCTTTCTTACTACCTACATTGACTTTACGAGTAATTTAACAGTTTTATCAATTGTCAGGTTTGCCACAACAGTTTTAATACTTCTTTGGAGGCAGGTGAAATTAGCCCTTGGTATAGGGGAGAGTAGTGGCATGGTTTGATGTCTGTTGCCATGTCTTTCACATCTTTAGGCAGAGTAAAAGTGTGGTTATATTTTTTCATTAAAGTTTTTATTGGGCATCCATACGGAACTGCTTTTAAAGCAGTACATTAATTAGGCAACAACAGAAATCAGAATAAAAAAGTGTATGCAAAACACCCAACTGCTGTTTTTCATTATAGGTGCGTTGAATGGATGCAGATCCTTGCTGTACTAATCTAAAGCAAATCCCTAAATTACGTTGGAGAAGTAAAATTGATAGCAGTACCACTAGAGTCACTCGGACTCCAGAAGAGGGCCTAGTATCTAGGAAATGTTGGGGTTGCAATACAAAATCCTTCTGTAAAACAGAAAGAAAAGCTGTAGGAGTGGCAACACCACCACCAGCCCCCCACCAAGCCCATGAGCACAGCATAGCCTAGTGTTGTTTGATTAGCCCCCATCTTGACCCAAAATATCATTTCATTTCAGCTTTTACACTACAGGTACCGTACTGGAACTGAGTAGGAGTAAAGTTGCTGTAGTGCTGTTGCCCTGTTTTAAACTTTGCCCTCCAAATGATGCACTGTGCCCACTGCCACCCTCAGTGCCTCTGCTGATTGACACCCCTCCATAAGAGGTCATGAGTAAGGGTCTCAGGCCATTGCGTACGTTCGCACTTCATCCTGTAGTGTGAATATAGGCAGCTCTATGAGACAATTGATGCGTTCATGTATAGATTCCTGTAACTGCAGTCACTGTCATACTCTGAGCGTTCTGCCTATTTACAGAGCGATAGCCACATCAGTAGTGTGTTACACTGGGCTCTGAATATTTGTGTCGCATCAGCAATGGTTAATGCAGTTGTTCTGGTGACTTCCCCACAATAGTCTTTTCTGAGCATCCAGCAGCCACAGAAGTGCCACTCTCTCTTGGTTAATGTACTTTCATGTCTTTAAGCTGTTAAGATACAGATTTAATACTCTCCTAGGGATAAACATTCATGTGAGAACAACGGACTTAATTTAGCATCTAGAAAGAACGATTAGGGAAAGATTTACGTAGACCTGGGCAAAACTTTCCTTGTAAAACTCCAAGTACAGGCAACACAGCTTTTGCCTCATCACAAAAAATTCCTGTCCTCTGGACTATAGCTGGCTCACATCAAGGCCAAGCAGAGTTTACACCTGTGACTTATAAGATACTTTGCTTTCAATTTAAGCTTCAAGTTTTGTTTAAAACCTCAACCTTACTGTAAAATTCACTGACAAATCCTCACCTGCCAAAGATGCAACACCCACCTCTAAATACCTTGTGTTACCATATGTAATCTCCATCTGCACTCGATATAGAAGCGTCTCAGTGTTGGTATCTCCACTGCAGAGCTCAGCGCAGCACCAGTGTGAAACCAAGTGGCAAACAAGTTAGCGAGTAGAGAGGTCGAGCTCCGTGTGCTGCCCGCACCTCACAGCTTAGGTCCACGCTCTTTAGAGTGCCTGAGCTGTTGAAATCAATGAGAGATACGTACCTGGATATCTTTAATACTCAGGACTCAGTCCTTGAATCCTTCAATCCCTACATACAGGTCCACAAGTTCTCAGGAAAGGGGAACTCCTGTACAGTTCCTGATGTCACCTTCTCTGCTGCTGTCCTCTATACACCTCCTGCTTGAAAAATCCACAAGAACCAGCACGTATCCCCGTGCATCCCAGCGCCCCAAAACTAGACCCTTCACTTTTGCACAGATCCAGTTTTTACATGTAGGAGGCTGACCATAGGACGCCAGAGTATTTTATTTCTACTGAGCTGACCTGTGTAGAAGCTTATTCAGAAACTGAGCACGTATGTGGTTTGGCTAATTTTACCTTTAGCAATCCGTTCTAGAAATGCCATTACTCAGTGATAAATTGTTTTTAATTCACAAAAATAAAAGCAAAGTGCTTTCTTTCCTTGCCCTTGCTTTTGTGCAGGTGTGCTAATATTATCCTTAAGCAAGCTATTTACTCATTACTCCAGTTAGTCATTTCTGGGAAGATCTATGTAGGGTGCTAATCATGGCATGTGACACAGAATACAGTTAGGGTTTTTTTTTTCAATTTCGGATCATTCCACAATTGTTTGAAGAAATAATGCAATGCTATCAATTACCAAAAAAAAAAAAAAAAAAAAAAAAAAAAAAGTTTCTCTTCTTTTTAGTGTAAAAGGACCAAGTTACCACAGCCCAGAAGCACAAATGTTGGATTTTATGCAATGTTGATAACAGCATCCGGCAGCTAGAGCTCCCTCTTCAGTGAACCTCCCTGTTTTGAGTAGAGCTAAGGGTCTCTCAGCAGCCCTCATCGGCGACATCCCTGGGACTCCAGGAAGTTGTACAGCTGCAAGGAAGAAGTTGTAGCTTCTCTTTCTGTTGTTTCCACTAATCCCTCTCAGAATGTGTACTTTATATGTGACACTAACTATGATATCATACTAAACAAACAGCTTTGGCCAGTGCTGGCTATTTAAAAACAAAAAAAAAAAATCAGAAAGCACATGGCATCAGTCTTCTCACTTAGTGCTCAGAGGTCTCCAAGCTAACAACTACAGGCAAAGGGGAGAAGTATTGCCCTAATTCTGTGGAAATCAGTAGAGCTACACTTTTGATCCTGGTTTAATGCAGTAATGAGCTTGTCTGTGGGACCAGGTTCCTCAAATTATCTTTATTTTTGGCAAATTTGCAAGTTGAGGTTTTCATAGTCTCTACTGCCACATTGAATCAGGAAACTGAGTTTATGGAAGGCATTTTTTGTTAAGAAACATGGCAACAGGATCTATTTCAATCCTTTTACCCCAGCATCCCAAAAGGTAGTTACATACTTCCATAAATTTCACCTAAATACCACGGAGCATCACAGCCCTATTTCCTGTCCATGCATGTTGTTTGTCTTGGCTGTGGTGAGGTGCCGTGCTTCCACTAGAAGCAAGCTGAAACAGGAGAGCTGAGCTAGCGGAGAGGCACAGGTACGCAGGTTCAAGCAAGGGACAAACATCACCTCCACAAGCAGGCTGTGGCTCCTGAGCCACCCACTCTGCAGGGGAAAGCAGGGTTCCATACCAAAGGGACAACAGCCAGGAAGGGCAGAGCACGGTGGTGACAGAGCCCTGCACTGCACAGTGTTTGCTGGAGCGGATGGGAGCAAGAGATTGAAAAGTATGCACTGACAGCAGCGAGCACCTTCTTTCCATTCCCCCCACCCCACTTTTTGTCATTATTTGTGCGCCCTTCAGCCCACATACTTCTGTGGGCCCTTCAGCCAGAACTGAAAACTGAAAGCAAGCCAAAGGGAGTGAACACTCCGTTTTGCCAAAGATCTAAGCCTTCCCTGTTCGAAAATTAGAAAAATCAAATTTTATTTCCATGATGATGGCTGCCATAGGAAGCATTTTACCACAAAACATGATTCCCAGGACTTCATCTCTAGCTGTATATTCAGAAGGAGCCACTAATACTTTTGAAGAGAGACTGTAAATCGCCTTGTCAAGCAAGTGCTTACCTTGGGTTTCCCTTCTACTGAGTTCATACCTAGCTGCAATTCCCCGGTCTCATCCATGTTTCCTCCCTCTACCTTTCTGCTCTTCTTTAGAAAAACACCTCCCCGTGTCCACCGCGTCCTGTTGTGCTGCTAGCTTTGTTTGGTCCTTGGGTGTCCGGTGGTCAGGCAGTCACTGTCAGCTGGCTTGCAAATTGTATTTTGTGTATATTTTATTCTGACTGAATTCTGAAATGGAAATATTTTAAAACAAAAATTATAAACTATTTATGTTGCTTGTGTTGTAGAATAAAGAAGCAAATACAAAAATAAATTACGCTTTGGTTTTGTCTAAAGAAAATTATTTCACAGTTACTGATGAAGCAAATGAGCAGAACAAAGAAAGGTCCTGAAATACTTGGTACGTACCAGCAGGGTCCACAGTTTTCACAGGTGACCTGGGGAATTTAGCCACTTTTTTTTTTACTTTTTTTTTTTTTTTTTTTTTGGTGGCAGCTGAGATCTAAACACTTTAACAAATGAGCCCTGCACCACTCTGAGCCAGTTTGGGCTTGCAGGGGTGGAGAAGGATGAAGCTACAGAGACAGCTAAAGGTGCAAGTAGACACTATGCAGAATTTTGAAGCATCTAAGCAGGTGAAGCACTTCTCCCTCCATTAAAGTGAGGAAATACTTCTGGCTTTGCTTTCATTACAGATGGAATTTCAAACCAAAAACCCAAAACAACACAAACATTGCAGAAAAGGCACCAACTTTCAATCACATAAATAACTTTGAAAACTGTCCTAAGAGGTAATCTTAGGGATTGAACTCTACAAATTCCATCACACCCCAAAGTAACCACTTTACTGCCACGGAAATCCAGACAGTGCCTGTCCCACCACCACCCCAGCCCCAAGCATGAAAGCCACTGCTTGTAAACACCTCCAGGGACAAGAGCCAAGCAGCCATCGCAGGACAAGGTTCCTCAGGGCACTAGTTCACACCCAAACTTTCACTGGGTTTTTAAGCTAGGCATTCCCCAACCACACTCAGTTTAGTTAGCACTCAAAAAAAGTGTTCCCAGTCTACAGGTGCGTGCAAGCAGCATGGATGCTGCAATGTTTTGTTCCTCTAAAAAGCTCAGCAAGGGCTCTCCCCTATCGCCAAAATCTCTTTTTTGATTGAAGTTGGATGATCTCTCCTGCTGGAGAAAAACCTTTAATTTAATGGAAATATGTAATGGAAACAGTAAACACCTTCGCAGCAGCCACAGACACTTCCATATGCAACCAGAATTTAGGTACAGAAGAAGAAAGGATTGACCAGTCAAGAGAATTGTCATGGGGCTCCCTGACAGCAGAAGAGTTTCAGCAACAAGATGCAGCAGCATACTGTAACCTTTAGGGCACGTCTCCGTGCGCTCAGGGATGCTATCCGCAGCCCAAAGGCAAGCTTTCCACATAATCTCAAGAGTGAAAATGCAGCCAGCATTCCCACCTGGCCTCACTGGGATCTCTGGGCATGCGCTGCCATGCACTGAAGCCACACAAGGTCTGGCCTTCAATGTCTGTTACACAACAGCCTCATCAGCATGAGGGTTAAGAGCAGATTACAAAGCAAATAAACGAGGTTGTGATGCTTTAATAATCTTACGGCACCTTCTGGCAGAACAGAGTGTGTTAAATCCCAACAGTTGGGCCTAATTCCATTCCAGGAAACTACCTTATGCTGCTCCACACATCTCATTTAGATCCCATCAAAAAGATTCTCATTTCCTCCTAAACAGCATTCATTAATGTAAAAAAGCAACTGAGTAAATACAGAAAGTACTGGTCCACTATTGCACTCACTCCTCACATGTAAAAATTCCCAGCTGCCTTCTCACTTAGCGGTGGGGTCAGCCTAGCACGGCTTCTGCTGCCACCGGTGTGAGAAGGAGAGGTCCACACACAGTGGAAGTGGTGAACTTTCTTTGTAGTTTTATAGAAGACACTTGGGATTCTTCCTTTGTTGAGGAACAAAGTGTTAAGAATACTCACCAAAGAACACAGCTGTCAAATATTTAAAGAAATTTTTTTTTTTTTTTTTTCCGAAAAGGAATAAAGAGCCACACCGTTAAATCTCAGGTGTTGCCTCCCCTTCAGTGGAGTCACTGAATTCACACGCCAGATTCCAGAACACGGTGCAGGAAAGGCAGCGGCCATTTACGTGTTGCTTTGTAGAAAAAATTTAACAGATTGCTTTTGGTTTTGTTGATTGACCAGTGACAGAAATTTCCCATAGAAGTTGTTACCAAACATATTTATCAGAAGAAAGTGATCATGGTTCAAGGTCCAGGAAGGTCAGTTCGCTCAACTCCCTGTAGAGCCTACTGCAAGTCAGACTCCCAGAAGGCTCAGAGGAGGAACAACACCCACTGAACCACGCATGTTCTCAACAGCTTTGGTAAAACTCTTCCTTCCTCTGCCATTATAACCAGTGCCAAAGATTGGTGCATGGACATCAAGTTACCCTAGTCACCCTCTGTGATATACATTTATTTATCACAAACAGGATTTCAAAACTGATGGTTTTTCACAATGTAGGTTTACCACTGGGTACCCTGTATTCATCTGTGGTCAACTAAAAGTTAAAAGCTCCCCTGATGTCCCAAGCTGGACATCTTTCCTAATTGATATTTTTTGACAGGGTGCCAAGAGACTGCTCAGTGTCACCACTACCATTTTACAGATGGGATGAGCAACTGAGCAAGTCAAAAATTTGTCCATGACCTCGAAAAGGCCCAAAGTATCTACACCAATGCTCTGGCCTCCTGCTTATCACAGAGCTGTAGACCTGTAGGATAATCTGGGAAGACAGTGAGGAGGAGAAAAAAAACGAAACAAAACCAACCCAAAAACCAACAGCAAAGACCGTTTATGGGAGGGATAATAGAAAGGCAAACCACAGACATTAGCAGATACTTCAGGTACAAGACTAAAGAGAAGGTAAACACACTCTGGATGCAAGAGCTAATGCACGACAGAGTTGCATAGGAGACTGCAAGAGAGTTGGCACATCTGTACGCCCAAATACTCAGAAAGTACCACCGTGGTAATAATAGGACAATATTTTCAGTAATCCTGCTGGAAGCATGCTCTCTCCGGGACAGGTGTTTCTTGATGCATGTTTTACAGGTGGAGAAACCTTTCTTTTGGTCCGCTGAGTGAAGTAGACACTTTGGTCCGGTGACAGAAGAAGAAATAAGAAGCCGGACCAGGCTTGGGTTCTGTCTGCTGAAACAGGTGAAACACAGGGTGATCTCCAATTTCTGAGCTTTTGGCAAAGAAACTAGCATCAGAATAAACCTCTTAACATCTAATATCTCCGTAAACAAACACAAGTTGAACTCTTTATCCAAGCACCTGACACAACGTCCTAGAACAATGCACTCAGCATCTGTGTTTCAAAACCCAACAGAATCCCAAATAAATCAAAAGAATTTAGATGTAAGCACAAATCAGTTAGGTCCTAGTCTTACACTGAAGAAAAAAAAAAAAGAAACCCCCAAACCCAAACCCAACACATTAGTCAGGCCGCATGTGCAATTTTCTGACTCCTGATAGAAATCCATGGTAGTAAAGCTGATTTTAGGTGTTTTGTTTTGTTTTTACAAGAGAATTGTAGCTTTATCTACGCTGTATTTACTGGGAGATCTGTATCCATAAAGCAGAGACAATACTGGTTTGCCAGCTCTGAGGAAATATGCCCAGTCTGAATTGTTCTTGTTTGCTGTGGTTAGTGTGACCACTTCTGAGGAGATCTCTCATCATCGTCATTCTCTACCACAGTCAAACAAAATTATTTAAGATTAAAATAATTTAGAATATGTTCCTGCATGGCATTTATAAATTATTTACTATGTTTTTGAATGTTACATTACATTCCTGGCAGACTGCTTTGTACTTCAAATCGGTTTCTCCTTTGTGCCAGAGAGAGGAACAGATCAAAATAAAACTGGGTAAGATGCTATATTGAAATCTACCCCTATAAGTAAGTACATCCAGGAGGTCAGAAACAGACAAATCATCAAGCTTGGGAAACAAGAATGTCAAATGTAATGAGAAAGTGAAAAATGGTTTTGAAAATATATTGCAGTAACTTAGGTAAGGAGAGGAAGGTGACAAGGCTCTCAGTTGGTTTGAAATGCTTACCTGCAAAAGCAACCCACCTTCCTTTGCGAAAACTAGGAATCAGTTTCTGGTTAGAATTGCAATGATGGCACCACAAGACCAAGCACCCTGATAAAAATGTTCTTGTAAAGTCCCAGCTGCAGGGATGGTCATCAAAGCAGATCTCATATCTCGTGCACATATTACCTTTTCTTCTAAAAGGACACTGAATAATTTAATATCTCAGTGCAGGCTCTTGTGACCAGCCCCAAGCTCAAGAGAATAAAGGTTATTAGTTTGCAAAGCCAACCATGAAAAAAAAAAAAAAAAAAGAAAAGAGAAAAAGGTGAAGGCTTAAATCTCATTCGCTAATAATGTTTTCTCATCAGTTTTCAACCAAATCTCCTTCAGCATTTCAGGGGAACAAGGGCAGTAAGAGGGATGGAACAGAAACACACTGTAACAGCGTGCCACACAATTTCGTAGGCAGAGCTGTACTGAGAGTAGGACAAGAAGGATGACCACCATTAAGTGTCTGTCAGGGGTGGTGGCAAGGTATAGGGTAAGCTGTGCTATCCTAGACAGCAGCACGGATCTGCAGTGATTGCTGAAGAAAAGCAGGATGAGAAAGAGCCTGGAGCAGGGCACAAGTGCCAGACTACATCACTTTCAGTGTCTCTCTCAGAGGCTGAGCCATCAAACCGAGCCAGGCTGGCCGAACAAGCGTACCCTTCAAGGAGGCATCATTCTGCACATGGCAAAAAGCAGTGTTTGGAGCCAAATAAAGCTAAAAAAACCCAAACCCTGAAGAGCAACATCAAAACACAAACACCTCCAACCAGTCAGGTCTGGGGCTGCCCCTACAGCCTGGGACCATTATAACTGCTCACCCGCACAGGCCCCTGGCTCCACCTGCCCTAGCACACCAAGTCTCTTGGCCTTGAGAGTGCGAGGCTATGCCAGGAAATGGGATGAGAGGATCCCCACCTTGTTGCAGAAATCAAATCAAATAACTGCCTCGGCTGTTCTGTTTGCCGCTGATTCTGTTTGTATGCCACTGCCCCAAGCAAAATCTGGTTGTCCTTTAAAGAAAATCAACGCATAATCAGCTCAGACCCAAGATTTCCCCACTGTACAACTCTGTTCCCATTGAGCAGCGCTGGAGCTTCACACAGGAAAAACACCTTGCACAGCAGTGTCAATGCAGCCCGTGCAGGCTGAACTGGCATGCACCACAGGGCACCTTCTTCACACCCGTTATCCAGAAGCGGGTCACAGCAGTGGGGATTTTTTCAATACACACTAAAGTCTCCTGGATTTAGGACATGACAGACCGTGCACATGGAAGAACTCTTCAGATTATCATCCAGCCTCCCTAAGCCCCAGAGCAGAATTTTCTTTACGTTTTGCTACAGTTGTAGCCCTTCTACTTGCACAAGCTCCCATCTCAATGTCAGCTTCTCGCAGCAGATGCTATCATGTAACTGCATACACCTCAGTATCAGTGCATCATTCTTGGGCTGCAACTTAAATTTGCTAGCTGAAAACCTAGCCCATAAGTTATAAAGCTGTCCACACTGAATAACGGTCCTCAGCAGCTCCACTGTCCAGGTATCCCTAACATGTAATTATTCCCCTCCAATCATTTACCCATCCATCCGACAACACGTTTCTTTCATGATCTCTTGTTTTCAATGCCACACCCAGCTGCCTCGATAAGCCTCTCATTTTACAAAGCCACACGTAAAGCCTTTGCCTTTGTAGCTGTGGTTTTCTATTGAGGGTGTTGCATGGCGCCTTACCATTTTTAATAGCAAGAGCCTTTCCTTTCCAATCCCATAGCATACTTTCCACTTGCACCTCTGTAAGCTCTTATCTCCCCAGCCCGGAGACATTGTGGCAGTGCCTTTACCGTGCTGTGCCAAGCGCTCGTACCCTTGTGGCCTTGTACTGGTTGATTCTGAAATCCCTTACATCTGTCTTTTTTGTTTCATTCACCCCTTCTCCCCCCCTCTGCCTCCTGACATTTTAGTTTCCAGCCTACAGCTCCACAGTAAGAGCTCTTCAGCCTTACACTCACAGTTTTTATTCGGTAACTTCAGCACCTGGGAGGGTTATGGCTCTTTATCTGTCCAATAGGCATTACCCAATAACACATATGCACAAAGTTTAGCAACCAATCGGCGTGCAGCACATGGACTGCATCAAGTATGATGCAATTGACGCCAACAGCATCACAAGCAAAAGCAGCCAATGGGGAGTTTAAGCAGCTCCCAATGAAAACAGCATAGTCATGCTCAGCAGAGTGTTATGGGGTGCCTGCTGCGCCAAGAGGACGCCCCAAAGAGGAAGACACCTGCCTGAGGCTCCCTCACTCCTCTTCCCCTCTGCCTGCTGGGGAGAAGTCTGCCCTTTTCTCTGGCCCTTCAGGTAACTTTGCAGTCAATGTATGCCATCAGCTCTGCTAATAAAGCTTTGTGCAGTTAAGGCAAGCTGACCTGGTTTTGTGCCGCAAGGGTCATAGCCTCAAATCCAGGCCTGACCACAAGTTTCCGACAATTTGAACCTTTAACAAGTGCACTTGAGAAAATAAACCTCTTGCCACGTCTGCAGATTTGTGGTCTTTTTTAGGTACAAGATATTCTTCATGCATTTCATTTCTATAGCAAACTTTATTTTACAGGTTGCAGGAGGCTGTGCATCTTCCCCATCAGCTGGATGTAGAAATCTTTAGATTCGCAACAGGAGATTCAGCTTCAGGGCGTGAACTCTGAATTGCAACACTACACAAAGCGTGTGTTATTTCAAGCCAATGGATGTTCCAGTTCACCTAAATGAAAACAGAACAAAATTGCCCAAAATCTCTCAGCTGATGCTCTGTTGAATAATGCACACTTCAATTCAGGGAGTTTCATATGGATTAAGAAGTCCACAGACAGGAATAATTTTCTTGCTCATCCTGAAGGGACATCCCTCTCCTTGACAACTGAGCACAACAGTGAACAGGCATCTCACCATTTACAGCCCCAGTTCTCATGTGAATGCAGTCTGCAGCTTCAGGGAAGCCACCTAACTAGTGATGAGCTGGGGCTAAGGAGAAGCAAGTAACCTGCCTGATCCATGCTAGAGGACAGTCATCGAGAGCTAGGTGACGACCCCTACTTGAGCTCACCCTCCACTGTACTGCAGCTTTCCCTTTACCGTTTCTCCCTTGGCCTCCGAGAGGCCACCTGAGGAACTGGCAGTGCCTAACCTTTTAACCCTCCTTCCACAGAGCCTGAAGGTCCCCCCACTACTGTATTTTTGGTCCAGTTTGTCATACTGCTCATCCTCACATCTATACAAGAAACTACAACCCACTACAAGCTCATGTACTACATCAGCTGGTTTTGTTTATGCAGATTATTTTCAACTCACTCGTTCTTACTGTTACCGTTAAATATGTTTCAGGGCAGGAATGGATTTCCAAAACTGTATTTCCACAGGCTTTCAAATGTTTCAAGCATTTTAACAATGACAAATGAAGACTTACAGATGACAGGAAAGATGTCAGGGCTTCCCTAAATCTGTAAATGCAGACATGCTCTGGAGCTGCACCTGGCCTTAAAGTGATGGCAAAGGACTAATAAGTAATTTGCATTTTTTCCAATCTGGTGAAAAACCAAGTTAGTTTTAGAATCTAGAAGGTCCGTTCCTTCTCCAGGAGCACTCTTTTGGCCCCACTGGTTCTAAGCAACAATATCAGAAAGACTAATCCCTCTGACACCTAGAGTCGATGGATTTTCGGCAGTAAATGATATTTACCAAGTCAGGCTATGAAGATACGATCATGCCTTTGTATAAAATTGACTGTGTTAGCAACAAGTACTGACACAGAGACTGCTGTATTTAGATACAGTCTCAAGGGATTTGGTACAGGAATTCACAGTACTCCAGCAGAAAATTGTATCATTTTGAGCAAAGTGTTGCTAAGTGGATTGAAACTCGGTCATTACAGACAAAACAAGAGTTGCATCATCATTGACTGCACTTAGTTGGGCCAAGTTGCTTTAGTACGGTCACGCAGGGGTTAGGTACTGTTTTGTCAAACACTGTGATTGGCAAACTTGCCAAAGAAGTATAAAGCACTAACTAAAGCCCCACACATTACTGAAGGAAGATGCAACCACCTGAAAATACCCAGGGAAAAAAATTCCAAATGCACTAAAAGATTATTGTGACAGCAGTGGTTTTTTAAAAAGTGGGATTCAACCTGTGTAAATTACACATCTAAAAAAAAAATCTCAAACAGCAGTGAACCACACTACCAAAAAAACCCCAAAAACCCACCAAAAAAAATTCACAAAGGACAGCTGCTGAGCAAAACCCAAGAACTTAGTATTCATGAAAGACATTTGGAGCTCCTGGACTATGGAAAACCAAATAAACAAAAAAAACCCCAAAACACAAAAACCCAAACCAATGCAAAAGAGGACAATTAACTTTTAACCCACACCCCAAACAAGAATGTGTGGGAGAGAAGAGAATCCATCAGTGAAGTCTCCTTTTTCTAATATTTTTTTTTCTGCAGTGATGATAGCGATAGAGATCATGCATTGCTGTGGGGAGGGGGTTTTGTGGTGTTGTCTGGGGATAATTTTTTTTAACCTTTCAAAGATACTGCAAGAGAGGTTGAAATTTGGTTGAAAACCTAGAGTTTTCTAGGGTTTTTTTCCACTATTATACAGTTTTGCCAGTTCCCAACTTACTGAATAAATGCAGCCCAAGACACTGCAGATTGCTTGTGAGGTCTGTATCCAAGGCCTGCCCAGCATTACACAAGGTCAACAATCAGACTAAGCAGCACTGAATACAGTGAACAATATGATACTACAAAAACAAATAGTGTTTGGTCAGATGCAGGTATGTCTTCAAAGTTTACTTTTAAAAGCTCAGCTGAAGGTTAACCAGACATTCACATTTTCTCCTTAAAAGTTTATTCCTATATATTGGTACGTATTACTGGAAGAAACCAGAACAAGAAATAAAGTGTGGATAAAGGATACAAAAAACCTGTGTGCCATTCTTTAACGTCAGTAGTAACACGCACGTCTGCTCTACTTCCTGAAGCCTTTTAAAAGGAGAGATACAGCCATCATTGCAGATACTACAAATATTACCATTTATAACAGAGCCCACAGCTGCTCGTTAAATGCAGGCAAATTTTACAGCTGTGTTAGACAATCTGCTGAGCAGAGATCTCCCAGACATTGAAGATTATTATTTTAATTTTATTATTATTAAGGCAAGAAAGCAATAGTTCAGCCTTATTTTTAACGCTTTAACATAAATTATGTTGCATTGCTGGTATTAGAATATAAAGCCTTATTTAAAAATAATGGAAAAGAGGAGACATTTTATATTGCTATGAAATTAGTATTTTCTATAGGAAATCTCAATGAGCATTTTTTCAGGTGTATTTAAGGAGTGACTATTTTTTACTTAATGGGACTTCATTTATTTTGATATACTGCAAGAAGTCAGCCCTTCCACCATATGGAACGAGCTCTCCTCCTCTTAGCAACATTTGCCTCTTCTTGTTCACAGTCCTATACACGCGGACACCCCTTCACAGCTGCCCTCCTCCCTCTCTCTCTCCCCATCTCCAGGCTATCTGCTGCCGTGGAGCTTTTGCCCCCTTCTTGGATATGCCAACAGCATCAGATACTTATCCCTAGTTAGTGCCTTTCCATTTCCTCACTCCCTTTGCCTAAAGCATTTCTAATTTTTTTTTTTTTTTTTGGAACATCATCCTTACAAAGTAGTAAAACATCTAATCTCTCACTAAGCTTACAGCAACACTTCTAGAAGCATATGCAGCGAAACACACAGGTGGTCATCTGGGCTTGTCAGAAATGCTTTGCTTCACTCAGAGGTGCTTAAATATATGTGCAGTTCCAGTCTCGGGTAACTTTGGCAGTGTTAGGCTTAGAGCTGGGCTTGATTATCTTAAAGGTCTTTTCCAACTTAAATCATTCTATGATTATTTCAGAAGAGATGCCTGCAAACTGCTTCTAACTGCACTTTGGGAAACAGGAGGGAGAGGGCCACTTACGCTCCTAGAAATGCAGGTTAAATGAAATAGCTGCAGAAGCCAAGAGCTTACAACTCTGAGAAAGACCAAAAAGAGAGGCTGTCCACTTTCCCTGCTGTCTAGCTAACCTTTTCTTCCTCTCGCTTATTACTGGTAGAGACAACCTGCAGATCATGCCCAGTTACCAGTTCAGGATTCTGAAGCAGAGCAATGGTAATCCTGAATCACTCAGAAGTAAATTGAACTCAGCAACACATTTAGGAAAGTTACAATAAAATGGTGGAAGTATTATTACATAAATTGAATGGCTTTTTTCTATTCCTATACTTTGTGCATATATAATTTTTGTTTTAATTCTGATTTAAATGGTGATGTGCTATGAAGTTCAGTTTTAATTATCAATGAAAATAACAGCCTTGTTTGCAACCTAAGTTGCAAAAACAATCTTTTATGTACCTTGGAAAAGCAGAGGATGCTTATTTGCAGGTGACAACCTGAAAGGAAGAATCCCTCACAGAGAAGCAGAATCTGTCAAGAATGTTTTTCTTCAAGACTGAAGGCAAAGCACCCAATAAGCCTTGCCACACGCTCCAGGGCAGGAGCCCACACAGTCCCCGGGAGGATACAGTGCTGGGATGAATTAGCCTGCATAAATGTTCAAGAAACTGGAGTTCAGATATCTGGGTAACTGAACTGCCATGGCCATCTTTACAGTGTATTCCTTATGCCAGATAAATGCATTTTGAGTGAAGCTTTACTACAGCAAAAAAGTCCCCTCATTTTATTTCAAATGCCTAGAATAGGAGTAATATAATGCGGTGGGAAACTGGCCCACGGCCCACTCAGCAGTGGCAGGTAAGACAATACACAGAGCTTAACATCTGCCCCTTTGCAGAGTCAATGGCAAAATTTTGTCCGACTGTGAGAGCAGAGTCAGAGCCCAGGACGGCAGCAAAATCTGCACCAACGTTAGTGCAAAGAGGAGAGGGTCTGACAGCTTTGGGAAGACAGAATAAATAAAATGGGCACATCTCCGCCTGAAAATAGAAAATTTCATTCCCACTTTCCTCAAAAAAAAAAAAAAAAAAAAAATCATAACCCAACCTCCCTTTCTCCAAAACACAAACTATCGCCTAAATCAATTCCCCAACAGTCTATTCACACACAGAGTTTAGGACGGTGAGGAAAAGTGTGCCACGCTTTTCAAGGTTAGCCCCCTTCTCCCCTAAAAAAGCTTATGTGTTTCCCAGCCTTTGCCCTCACTGTGGTCTCCTGGAGAGAGAAATGTCCTTCAGAGGCACGCTGGCAGAGGTCACTGCACACCCAGGCCCAAAGGGACATGGGGGATTTCACCTGCCAGCCGGGCAGCGGCCGTGGGGCAGCCGGGGCTCCCCAAGGCCGTGGGCACCCGGCCCCGGCTGCACGAGGGGCCCTCACAACATGGCGCCGGGCACCTCGGCCCCCGCGGCACTGCTCTTGGGAAGCGGCCGATCCCGCCGAGCTCCTAACCTTCTCGACCAGGCACTGGCTGCTGCCCAAGCCAAAAGGTAACAGCTCGCTTTTGGACAGTGCTCTTATATGGCAGGTTTTTCAGTGTCCCAGCACCCTGAGAGGTTTGAAAAGTACTAGCAATGTGGGCTGAAGTGAACAATAAGAAAAGAAATTCAAAAAATTCAACCAAAAAACCCCCAACACACACACAAAAAAAAGACTTTCTGTAGTTTGGCTAAATAGGAACAAAATAACATATAGCACACAGTGGCAGGCTTCAATAAGAGAAAACAAGAATTCAGAGTAAGGATGACCAGCTGTATATGAAGAGGATTAAACCTAGATTGACAGAAATTACAAAAGAAAAAATACTGACCCGAAACAAAAAGCCCGAAGCTCTAGACAGTGTTGTCAGATGGATGCTGGTCAGTCACCAGCACGCTGCAGTGGCCACAGAGCTTTCCAAGCATTGTTGCACTTTAAGAGATATTCTACAGGAGGCCATCCTGCTCCAGCAGCAACCTGAGGTATGTCACTGGCTCTCTAAAGGCTTTGCTTTCAGCTGCCCATCTGCAGCATCGACCAGTACTTCAGCAGTACCTCCTCCTGCTCCCAGGGCCGCTGCTGCTCCGACGCCAAGGTACATAACATCAGCATGCTCTCATTTTGTAACTGGGTCTCCCCGTCTCTATTTCTACAGGCTGTGAGTATGTGCAGCTTGTCCACAAACACTGCTCTCCAGCATACTGATTTTCAGCAGAGTTGTGCCAGCTTGTGTCTACCCTTTGAAGTGACAGTGGTTTTAGTTTGATGGGGAGGAGATTGCTCATCAGTAGGTACTTCAGTTTTGAAAAACTAATGTATTGCTGTTTAACAAAAACATAAAGCCAAAATATCAATATTGTGAAAAAATTACCAAAAAAACCACAAATCACTGTGAATTGCTTAATTACTCAAGTGAAAGGGAATGCACAGGAGCCAACACCACTCCTGCCTGAGAGACACAGAGGCACCTACCAGCTGGTTATAGGCAAAAGTCAGCATCTCCCTCCATTTCATCCAGTGAATCTACACCTGACAACACAGAACTGTTCACAGTGGCAATGCATCACCCACTGTAATTCCTAGTTTTGCCCTATTCAGGTTAACCCTTACAACCCTCCCTCACAGCAGTGCAGTTGGTCAAGCAGGGAAGGTTCACCACTACCTGTGGAAAGCAGCGAAAGAAACTGGGGGAAGAAAGTAGCAAGAAATTTGAAAGGCATCTAGGGCACTGTGAATATTCTGTTCCCTACCAATATTAGTGGCGACAGAGCATAGGCTTACACTGCTAGCCTTGAACATCTTGGCAAATCAGAAAGATGAATTATTTATGACAGACAGTTTGAGCTTTGTACTGAGGACAGTGGAGGTGCCTATTTTCTGCAGTGGCTTCCTCACAAAGTCTCTCCCTGCTCGCCTGCTAGAACATTGGAAGTGATATTAGCAACAATGCCTCAATTACAAACATCACGTTGCCATTGTTTTGCAAACCTTTAACAAACTTGAATCAATTTAGTGGTACCACTCTTTGCCAGCTATTTTATCCAGATTATTTGACAGGGCAACTGTTATATTAAACTATTTCAAAGAACAAAGCCAGTGGAGGGAGAGGGGGGAAGTTTTGTCCATGTCAAGGTCTGAAGGTCTCCAAAGGTCAACCTGACCTGCCCTGCCCTTCAAAGCAGCAAGCCTGACATCTAGCCATGGGGCTTGGAATCAAGGATGTTGTTCCTCCCTCCAACTTCCACACTACAGCATGCCCAGGCTACGGTGCTATTTATGAACTCCTTGTGAGAAGGAGAAATAAGCGTCATGTGTGCCCCACAGGGCTGGTAGAAATCTGCAATAGATTTGCCATCACAAATCCCGTCTTGAGTGGTACTCTTTCAGTTCTGCACAAGAGCAGATCTTCTCTACAAAGGCAGTATGTCAAATGGGCATCCAACCAGCAGCAGTAGAAAGACTGTATCCTCATTACTCTCACTAATCTTCCTGCTGGGTCCACTGATTATATAGAAAGCCACAGAGACAATCATTATTTTACATTCTAATTACCTGCATGACATTTCCCCAAATTCCCATTTGGCCTCAGCTCTACAAAATTAAATCATTCTTAAACATTTTCCAGAGGTCAAGCATTCAAAGCAGCACTTGGTAAATCAGGTTAGTGAGCCTTAGAAGTGCACACCTTATTTTTTGGCTAAAATTCATCTAACTAGAATCCAAGGATTCCAAACAGGGTGTTTATATTGTAAGCAGACATAATTTTTTTCCTTCTCCTCATTATTCCTGACATAGTCCCAAAGCAAATTTACAGCAAGCTTTTAAAAATAGCATTAATAATCTCAGGGGCTGTATTAAGATCCTGATTAAGATAGTATATGAACATTTCCTGCTTGCACATGAGATGACAGATTTAAGCTACACAGTCATGAGTCTCCTTAAGGAATTTATTTTCTTAACACCAGTTTGGGAAACATGGTTGTCATTCTTGCTTCCATAAAAGGTGTCAAGGCATCAAGTCACAAGTATTTCACTGTCTTGGCGTGACCTGTTAAGCACATTTAGGACCCAGCTTCTCAGGGAACATTGTAACTGACAGAGTAACTCCCCTGAACTCTGGTTGCAGCTGCAGCCACCTCTGAAAGTGCTTTCCAAGATGACAAGTGAGGCACTGAGGAAAAGAAGGGTCTTCTCACAAGCGTGCAAAGGCTTTGCTGAGGTGACGTTTCTAGCTTCACACAGGACCTCCCCAGCAGAAGCAAGAGTGGAGTTTGGTTTCTGATGAACGATGTGGCTGCTTCAGCACCAAGACCAACATTTCACTTGATATTATTGCTCCCCGTCCACTGCTTACCCGGCAACTTCAGTAACAAAACAGGACAGATTCATCAAACAATCTCCTCTCTCCCACAGCCCAGGTTCAGCTGCAGGGTAAATCCCTCCTGCACGCTGCAGTCACAGGGATCACAGCCAGCTTTGGAACAGGATATTCCAGAGTCCTCTCATTAGAAATGTCAAGTGCTGGCACTTCCAACTGCCACTGTTGAAGCTGCAAGAGTTCAGCCTGCTACCAATTAGGCCTGCAGTTTTCTGGGAGCCATGAGTAAAAAAGAAGAGTTGACAAAAGGAAGTTCAAGCAAGAAATAAGAGGTTACAATTCTGACTCCAATTTTGTATCATCAGTCCCAAACGCAACTTTTGCTTCAACAGGTTAACCTTGAGAAACCATGCGAAATACATCACAGCTGAATGGGATATTACCAACAGCCTCTTGCTCTGCTCACAGCAAGGCAGAAAAAGACACCTCCAATTTTTAAGTAAGTGTTAAACCTTGATTCAACTTTCAACTTCAATATTCCTCCCTTCAGAGATTAACATACATCACTGAAATACATTTTTTTTGCTGGCTAAATAGCACAAAGGCTTCTTGCTGGAAACAATTGCCATTTAACAATGTGTATCTTAGAAAGCTGTAAACCAGTCCGGATTTAACCGAACTGACAACTCGTTATTTCTGAAAGCAATCATATACTCTCGGTGACCAAAGCTTTCCTGGCAGAGCTCGCTCTCTCTGGATTTATCATTAACATCTACATCTTAAAGCTGCTAAATAATTCAGCACAGCATTTAGCCTTGTGTCCTTGCCTCTCTACCCAGAAACCACTCTCGCTATTTACTGTACGTTCCGGCAACAGGGGAGAAAAACCTGCCTGGATCGTGGTTCCTCCTCGCGCTGCGTAACCGAGGGGGTACCTTCGCTTTTGACACAGAAGAGTGGGGTTTATTTATTTTACCTTGTTGCAAAAAAGTGTTTATTAGATACCTAAATATAGAGTGTTATTTATCCACATGGAGTCATGACCATGTGGGCTCAGATTCACATGCAAATTCCCCTTTCAATAATCCTAATGCAGGGAGTGCTCCAATCAGAGCACTATCAGCCCCAGCTCCCAGATACCTGATGCCAGCTTTGCTGGTAATGTAGGCCACCGAAGCAAATCCAGAGAGATTGAGTTGGAAGTGGAGAGAGGCTCTGAGATCTATTTGTTTGGCTTCCTGACGACGACACGGGGCGGGGGGGGTGGGGGTGTCTAACTTCTTTTTTTTTTTTCTTTTCCAGTATAAACAGGCTATCATTTAAGAGGGATCATTAGCTGAGAGCAGCCCAGCTGGGTCAAGGCTGGGAGGCGGGGACACAGTTGCAAGCAGCAAAGCAAGGTGGGGGCATGAAGACAGGCAACCAGGTTAATGAAAGCATGAGGTGGCTCTTGGGCAGCAGCTGGAGGAAATTTGGACACGCTGACAGGGGAAACTATGACTGGCTAAACAGTGAACCAGGTGGGCCGCTTCTGGAAACAGAGCTTCAGGTCTGTACCTCCTTGCTCGTCTCTGTGGCACGTCCTTTGACTTTGCATGTGTGTGTACGTCTGTGTAATGCCTCAGTGTGTAGCATGGAGAAAATACCTGGGTATTGAGACATATCAAAACAGTAATGCTCAGCTACATAATGTCAGAGCATTTATTTATTGCTGTTAAGTTGTTTGAAACACGTTTGTGGGGAAAGAAAAATACTAGATGGGGAAAAAAAAAGAAGTCTTTCTAGAGCGGCAGGTAAAGAAGTTTAATTACTTCTTTTAAGCATAATGCATTCTGCTGTTCCTTGATTTCCTTTCTTTTAAATGCATGTTTATGCTTTGGATCTGATCCCATGAAGCCTTTCTGCAGATGTTAAGAGTCAGTATCAGTCAGCAATGAACTCTTGTTCCCTAAGCTGTGTGCTGATTACTTCTGCGAGAGAGGATCACATGCAGGCAAGTGGGGGGAGGGAAGTAGCCCTCAGAGATGAAAACACAGCCTGCCTTTCTGGCTTTGTCTAGGAGACAGCGAAGGGGTTTCTCTGATCAGAAATAATAATTTAAGGTGCACCTATATCCCCAGTAAATGTCTGAGTCAAGTAGCATTAGCAAAAGAACTGGCCACACTACTTAGCTATCAAGTGTATTGTTGTGAAATAAAAGGGGGTAGGAGTGAGGGGCCAAAACAGTAGAAAAAGCAGGTTTTAAATGCCTCTACAATTTTAACAGTCTACCTCCTCAGTAAGACTGCCAGAGTTAGAATGGCAATGTCTTCACACCTTGAGACTGCTTTTGTCTGAGAGTGAGAAACAAACAGCATCACCAGAGTCACATTCTCACATTTTGAAATTTGAAATTTGTGTAATTTGTAATTTGAAATTTGAAAATTCAGTGTAAATCTAGGCTCACTTTAAAATATCATAATTAATGTGTACAAAAACACAGAAAAATGTTTTTCTATTTGCCAGAGTTACATGGTTTTGCTTTTTACAAGCAATAATGAACCAGCTTTAAGAAGTAGGATGGAGCTTGGAAAAACACCTATGCATAGACCAGAGCCTAACGACTTCAAAGCAGACTTTGTTCCAAGTCCACTTAAAACATTTCAGGAGTATTGGTTTCCTGATTCAGCTTCAAAAGATATTAGTATAAACACGGGCTACCTGGCACCAATCAATCACTTCAATGAGAATTTAAGCAAGCCAAATAAACTTTCATTTTTCTATCCTTACACAAAATCTTCCTTTAAACTCATGTTTGGCCTTATTAGGTCATTCCCTTCAGAGCCAGGTACTAGGCTTCTTTTGTCTAGACAAAGAGTTCAATTCTAAACCCATTCCATTACTCATCATGGAAATGCCACACAACCGGGTTGCACTCTGCATTTCATTCCTTTACCAACAGGCACGACTAAAAGCTCATCTAAACTGATATGGGTCATGTAATCTGTAAGCTGGCAACTGTACACGCTCAGCATGTTAAAAAAATGTAGGCAGATTACTATGAAAGGCTTTACTACTTCTAGCCTGAGCTCAGTGTTTGGGAAAACTGACCCTCTGCTTCAGTCCCTACAAAGACATAAATGAAAGGAAGAGAATAAACATGAGCCTTATGATGGCCAAACCACCCTACTAAAAATTGGTTCTGGGAAAACAGAGGGCTTCCTAGAAACATAAACCTTTTTACCCCCATGCCCTTTTCTGCCTTTCTCTTTATAAAGGTATTTTCCCTGTATTTACGTATCTGTAACTTATTTCATGCTGGAAGTCAGAGCCTTAATTGCAAACCAAAGAATAGCTGCTTGTAATGACACAGGCAAAGCACACCGACCTCCAGTGAAGCAGCAGCTTCAAAACCAAACTGGTCAAGAAAACACTACCAAATAGTTCCCTCAATCACTTCATATGCTTGGTTCAGAAATTCCAGATGTTAAACAGTAGCAGGTTTTATTTTATGTATATTCTGGTTTATTCGCTTGCACTTTCATTTCAATGACTCAAGATTCAGTCTCATTTCTAGATTATTTTATTTTTCAGTTCTGGCAGTTATATCTCGTACCTGTACACACTGGTTCCTTTTCCCATTTTAGACTCTCAGTTTTCGAAGTTTGTTTTAAAGTCCTAATGTCAAGATCTTTGCAACGTTCTTCAGTAACCCCTTAGCCACTCATCCCAGAAACCAGCACAAAACCACAACAGAAAAACAGAGACTAATACTGCTCAGCTGTCTCCCAATACTTTTGATACTTATCTAGATATACCTACAAGTAGTTAGTCAGCTTTTTGAACTACATCTCAATGTAAAATCAGTCTATGAAATGTTTGGCAGGAAGCAGTATCAAATGGACATGTAACTTCCCTGTGATTTATGCTTCAGGTTCTGGGCATCTGTGGGACAGTATTAACTTGTTAAAAACAATTTCATTTAAAATACACCAAGTAGCCTACAGATTATTTCACGCAAATAGGAAAGCTAAGGCTTAACGTTAGCTGTGTTTAAAAAGCCACAGACACTTTGAAACACAGGAAAAACTGGTCCTTAACATCACCTGTTAGCATACAGAAAAACACATTATCCAATCCTTAATCCTACTTGCTTCACGTGCTACTATTTTGCAGATCATATTAAGAGGTACTTACTGCTCTTTCACAACTGCACGGGACATGGTATTTACTTCATTACTAGCCATTCAGTGCACGACTCTCCCTACATTTCTCAGCATACAGCCCAGGGTCTTATTTACTGCATCTTCTTCAAACAAGAAATTCCTTATGTCTCATTTTATACACATTACTGGACAGATAGTCACTGGGCACTTGTATAGTTGTTTTGAATAGAATAGTTCAGTTGGAAGGGACCTACAACAATCATCTAGTCCAACTGCCTGACCAATTGAGGGAACACAAGAGGACGTGAACCTAAGTCATTTTTGTCCAGATCCCTTTGTGTAATAAAGTCCTCGCAGGCTCAGGGTACCACTCTTTCACCTTCAGAGACAGCAACATAGATGCAGAATTTCTGCAGACCAGACCCAGGGATCTGAACCCAGGCACTCAAAGTGAGGTATAACTAACGAACAACCCAGAGCAAACACCTCAGCTGAACTGTCTTGCCCCTCCTAGAGCATTCAGTAGCAGAGACAGGAATACAGTCCCCCAGGAGAGCATCCACTATCCCTAACTTGCAGGCAGTCCTCTCTCTTCCCCCAATCTCCTCACTCAGTCACTACATATTCTACATACCCTGCAACACACTACCCTGAGCTACTGTGGTCTTCTTCCCCGAGCAATCTGTCACAACCCTAGAGTAAGCGCTCTGTACACAATAATGTAATTAAAAATTAAAGACTCACAAATTTCCAAAGTACTCGCATTTATTCAGCCTTGAGGGACTGAATTTGCAACTTTAGCAGTGCTATAGGTTACTCTTGGAGGGCTTTTTTTTTTTAAAAAAAGAAGACAGTTTTCAGCCCAGTAACCACACTGACACCCAAATGAATCTAGGTTGTCCTTTCATACCTGCTTCACAGACGGTGGCCATCTGAGCTAGCTCATACTACAAATAGTTTTTCTTCCATTTTCTTACCATTAGATGCAAACTGGCCCCTTCAACAATAATACATTTTACATATTTCTGTTGAAAGTTTTGGGTTTTTTTTTTGCAAGACTCAGGACTGCCAGGTTCCAGTTGAGGCTTTGGAGCAAAGCATTCCCCCATGATCCAAGACTGTTTGTTAATTCCTTCCGTCAAGCTTTACCATTCGTTCCTCTGCCTACCGGTTCATCACTAGCCTTTTCTCTTTTACAAAGGGAATTGGACTGGTGCAGCGAGAGATAAGCCCCAGCATTTGGTTCTCAGACTTCTCTTCTCAGTCCTGTCCGATCCTACCGCCCTCGTTCACAGTTCCCTTTTGGCTTTCCTGCCCACAGCTTTGCATCTTGCGCATCCTTCTCATAAGCCAAGGCTCTCCTCCATCCACACTGGTGCACAATCCTGAGCCACACTCTTCTCCGCTTTTCCCTCCCCTGGTGAATCCACAGCTCTTCACTTCAGGAACATTGGTCTTATTTTGTGCTTCAAATCTGCATCCAACCCACCAGCCCCTCCTCTGTGTCCTCACCATCCTGTGGATTCTCAGAAATCCAGTCTTTGTATGAGGCCACATCTTATAACAGGACATGTCAGGCAACCACAGCACTAGTTTGTGCTTCCACCAGCACATGAAGGATACGCCATCCTTGGCCACTATTTAAAACACAAATATCCTTTCAGTGAAATTCAAAGGGAAGTTGCACTGCGTTTCAAGGTAAGAGAATCAAGGCTTTATATACCTTTTACTAGTCTCATGTAGGAAACACTGGCTATCTCACCTAGTGTCCTCCCAAAAAACTGCAGGAGTGTACAACTCACCAATCTGAAGAAGACTTCTCCAACTCCGCTGAAAGTCTGCTCCCTACAAATTAAACCCAAAACTTACACATGGATCTCAAAAGCGTGGTCCTCACTGATCGTGAACAATGCTGACCAATATAAGCTCAGCTCATCTAAATATTTATTACAAAACTATTGTTAAAATATCTCTATCAGTGACTCTCAATATACATAGTGCACAAACATAATACAGAATGCTTTTTCTCATTTTTCCTGCAAAGTGTTTTATGCACATCATAAGACACAATAATAAAGTGTTAACAAACATTTTTAAGAAAATCCCCTCATTTTTTAAAGATGATTTAATGCCTTCATTAGAGTAATAGCTGAACAGTTTCTTCCAACTCTGCTGTTTCCTGTAGCTCATTTAATGGTCAGGTGAGACAACAGCTTGTACTGTCAGCAACTCTTTAATAAGAAATGATCAGTATATATAAGATAGTTCTCTAGCATGCAGTTTTGTGGTAAAAGACAGCCGAAGGAAAAAAAAAACCCACAACTTAATAGCTAATCTACAATAGTTTCAGTGTATTTTAAAGTTACTTTAATGGCTTTGGCCTCAGACCCACATTACCTCAGGAGAAAAAGCAGAAGCCTCCCCTACACTACTTGTTAGAAGTCAAAACCTATTTACTTTATTTTTCTTAGGCATGACACATATAAGAATTTCATAATACAACATAGAATTGGAGAGGTAACAAATGCCTGGTAGATAACCAGTTGACTGCAGGTTAAAGTGTGATTTTGCAGCTAAAAGAATGACCTTATTCTTCCAAGAATCAGGCAGAGAAAGTTTTTGTAGACTAAGAACAGGGCACTGGAGTTACTGGTCCTTTTCACAAAACTGTTCCTGCAAACAGCCCGTTTGCATCCCTACTCCAAATGCTCTGACGAAATAACCACTCAAGTTCTCCTAACTTGAAAAGCTGCCTTCGCTCATAATAAAGGAAATCTGATCCACTGATCTGTTTAGCCTCACCATAAAAATGTGAAAAATCCATCTGATTACAGTCTTCAAGTACTTACAAAGGGAATGATTTGATAATAAACAGTATTTTAGAGCTTGGGTTTTTCCGCCCCTCTCTAGACTAGACTCTGAATGAGAGCCAGTTATTGAAAGCTAAAGCTAGATAGAGTCGGACTGGAAATAAGATACATTATATTTTAAAAGTGAAGCTAATACAAGAGAAGAGCACAAACATTATTTTAAAAAAGCTTGTAACACCTGTTAACACTACAGAACAATCCAAAAGGTGTCTGACAGAGGCTTTTTGTCCTATATTTTGCAGGAGATTAAGCTGACCAAACAGGCACAGATGCTATTACTCTTACACCAGAAGTTCTTTTCCCACAATTTTGAACAGGGAAAATTATTTTTGAATAGCTAGCAGAACAAGCTTAAGAAAGAACCCCAGTCCAGGGTGTCCTGACACACCATGTTTTATTTGGGGCTGGCCTGTAAGGTTAAAGCAGCCCCAAAACCAGGTATTGTAGACAGTGGGTCCTGATGAAAGGGTTAGTTGCCGTAATATTTGTTCTTTAAAGTAAACAGCAGAGTTTTCCAAAGAGAAAAATACAACACTGAATGGTGGACCACCAGCCCTAATCCTCTGCAATTCAATGTTCTCCCAAGTTTTAAAAGACTAACCAATAGTATATAAAGAGGACTGGTCCCAGCATAATCCAAGAGTAATAAAATCTTGTACCTAAGTACACACAGTTCCAGGTTGTTGGGTTTTTCTGCCCATGAAGACAGGGTTTCTAGAAACCCATCACTTTTCGCAACGCCTCCATTTCTTTTGTCTCTAGTTGTCAAAGTATTTTGTTTTAACGGACCAGCAAATAGAATTTGATCATTCACAAACTTGCAAAGTAAGTTGCTCGACTGCCACTAACACAGACAGAAAGTAACTTGGAAAAGCAATGGCTAGGTGATAGCAGGGGAAGGTGGAGAATGTGTATTTTCTCTCCAATTAAGAGGTCTCCAGGAATCCAATACACTACCTATTTGCTTTAATTACAGAGCAGACAACAGACAAGCTCAACCAAAGATGACATAGAACCATTTCTGTGCATCATATTGCCTGCCACCATGATGCTCTTCCTGGCATTCCTGCTGCTCTTCTTGTACCGCCGTTGCCAGCGCCCCACTCCACAGGGGCAGATCTTCAGCATCGACCTCCCCGAGGCCCTGCCTGAGAACGATGTCTCCAATTTCCTTTCTGTGCTGCCCTGGAACAGTGAACAGAGTTTCCACTACTCCACTCTGCTCCCCGATGCCACATTCCTCACGGTGTGTTTGCCTCCGTCCTATGAGGAGGCCACAATGAAGACTTCCATGGATGGGGCTCACATTGAGCTCTCTCCAGATCCAGTGCCTCCTTACGAAGAGAGCACACTGCAGTCCAGCAGCACCAAATAAACTTCCTACGGAAGCACCTTAGCTGAAGCATGCAGCCCCTCAAGGCACAAGCATGGAACTGCTATGGCCTTCAAAATTAGCAAAAAGATTCCAAATGAGGCATCAAACCAATGAATTAACGAAGGAAGAAGCTTGGAGTAACAGGGAATGAGTATCTTCACCTCATCCCATGAGTCTCCACCTTCATTTGTGCCAAGGGTACACACACAGCATAGCACCAAATCGATCCCAGACTGGTAACACGTATTCCACTTAACAGAGCATGTCACGCAAGGATCAAACTTAAGGACAGGTGGGAATCTGTCCCTCTGCAATCCCTCAGCTACAGGGAAACACGAATTATGCTATAGATTAACCAGTCACAAAAAGGGCTTTTAGCACATACCTATTCCGGTTTGGCTTTTTCTTTTTTATGTGTTTATTTATAATTGAGTTTCTGACAAGCTGATTTACTCAACTTACGGGTGTCAGCATCACAGGGTTCTGCAGTGCTCTGGAATGATCGTAACAGCTCTCAGGAAAGCAAACAAATATAAAACCACTACAAAATTTCCAGCAACTGTCCCAAAGGTTCTAACGTGCACAGTGGATAAAGGCTGTCTTTTATCACAGTTGAACAACGAGGACAACCACAGAAGACCTGATCATTCTGAGCAAGGAAAACTCGAGCAGCACCACACAAGAACACACTCACGCTGTTGCTGAAAGCTACTCGCCCAGGTCTGCAAGGCCCCAACATTCTGATTACTGGCTTGACTTTTCCAATTTACAAGTCTACAATAATAAACCCCATGACCCACTTGGTACAGCCTGTAAGAGAGTTGGGGAAAAATTAATAAAAAATCAAATGCACAAAAAAATCCAGCCTGTATTTCAAAACAGCATTATACTCCCTTCCCCTTCATCACTAGAGCAAAGTAAATCTCATTCAAGTGCACTGGTCACAGTGGTTCAGTTTCTCAGGAGGGCTTGCTCACACTCACTCTTGGAAAATGACATTATCTTTAATTCTTTCTTACAGGGTAGCATTTTCACTATGTTGACAGATGTTCTTGTTATGAAAAGTGGCTACTACAGATCCTGATAGCTCCAAAAGTTATGACAGTTTCTTCCTTGCAGATGTCAGCCATTCCATGACATTACGTTTGTCTGTGGCTTGCCAACATAACTACTACATATTACTGTGTGTAGTCTCGGTGTAACTCCTAAACCCAAAGGCTGTCCTGACTTGCGCATTGTGATTTCAGCAACTGTCATGAGGTGTCAATATCAGCCATTCCTGCTTTGTGAGCGCACCACATTCCTTTAAAAAAAATACACAAAAAACACAACAAAACAATAATGGAAGAAGAAATTATCACCATACAGCAGAAGCAAGACAGGCCGTTTCTGAGCTGCAGGTAGTTAAAATTCATAGTGTTATGTCAACAGTGGCACAAATCACATCACCACAGTAACCACAGTAACCAAGTAGTCCAGGTCAAAACTAATGATCCCATTCATAGAATCATAGAACAGTTTTTGTTGGAAGAGACCTTCAAGATCATTGAGTCCAACCTTTGCTCTAGCTCTACCAACACCACTAAACCATGTCCCTAAGTACAACACCTACCCGTCTCTTAAACACCGCCAGGGATGGTGACTCCACCACCTCCCTGGGCAGGCTGTTCCAATGCCTGACAACCCTTTTGGTAAAGAAATTCTGCCTAATATCCAGCCTGAACCTCCCCGGGTGCAGCTTAAGGCCATTTCCCTTTGTTCTATCGCTTGTTACAAGGGAGAACAGACCGACCCCCACCTCGCTACAACCTCCTTTCAGGTAGCTGTAGAGAGCAACAAGGTCTCCCCTCAGCCATCTCTTCTCCAGGCTGAACAGCCCCAGATCCCTCAGCCGTTCCTCATACGAGACATGCTCCAAATCCTTTACTAGCTTGGTAGCCCCCCTCTGTACCCTCTCCAGCACCTCAATGTTCCAGTTCCTTTAAAAGAAGAAGAAAAAAAAAATCTGCCTTTTGTAATTCAGAAGTGGGATTATTTTCTTGAACTACACTTTTGAGATTGTTACCTTTTCTACCTTTCTCTTTTGTTCACCAAACTGTAAGAACAGCAGCAGCAGATGTTTTTGGACAAATCCAGATTCAATCAACCATTTTTCTTTTCAGACCATCTCTGGGATGAGTTCTTGGTATTTGCTGAAGCCTTTGAAAGTACTGTATTTTACAGTCTCCTTGCATTTTGTTTACCTCCTTAATATTTGGCACATGCAGTTGCTGTCAGCTACAAGAAAAGCTGGAAAAATACAAGAGCCCCAAATAACATGTGCTACCTAATCAGCAAGTTACAAAGCTTTGAGGTTCAAAGATAAATCACTTCTGCTTCTGAGGTCTGTATATTCCACTAAATTCAGCAGAATTTTACAGGTATGCTTGAAAATTCATCTGTCATCGTATTGACTTGAGTATATTTTGCATTAAAAGATCTGCTGTGTACTGAAATGAGTTACACTGTTCTTCAGCACGATTTCTTGTTTACCCTTACCAAGGTAGCACCTGAAACCCAGCCCCTGGGCTCATCATTCTAAATTGCTCCCCTGTTACCTTAGTGGCAATTAAGATAACTTCTTGACTGCTATCTCTTGTGACCAAGTCTGATGCACATCTAGAACTAGTCAAGAATTTCTATTCTCTCCAAGAATATAGACAGTGATTTTCTCTCACACAGCATTTATTGGATAACTCTCAAATCCTGCCTTAGACAAACGGTTTCTGTTCATTTGCATTACTATAGACAATTAAAACCAGATACTTGCGCAAATCCAAATGAACAGGAACATCCCCATGACTTAAATTCTTGTTTCTAATAGACTGCCTTTTATTCCAGCTGGAATTGGTACCCCATTCACCATTCCAGCACAGATTTATCTAGTCTTGCATGTTATTTGTCCCTAGTGGATTTTAACCTAACCAGCACCTCACTCTTAAATCTCCACCCAAAGAGAAGGTCCAGTAAAATAGGAAAAAGAGACTGTTTCTTATGCAAACATACTGAAATTAATCTCCATTGCCTAGAAGCTACCTCTGATCATATCGGCCTATGGTGACACACACACCAGTAACCATCAGTAAAAAAAAAAGTAAACCAAACATCCTTCATGCCCGCAGCAATCTGAACTGGTACTAGTGAGCTTTAAGTGCAGCAAGATTAAGACAGAAAAGAAATTTCTAAAAGTGAAGTGCAGTCTGAAAGTACAGTGAAGCACTGGCAGTACCAGCTCTGGACACATGAAGAAGTTAGACAAACATTTGTCAGGACTGATGAAGGATCCTAATTGGAGCGATGAATGGATTAGATGTCTTCCCTGGGTCCTTTCCTGTTCCTATGCCCTAAAGCTTTATCAAAGTAAATTTTGTTCATCATTTACATGTTTTGCATGAAATCAGATGTCTGTTTCTTTGGAAATTTGATACTATGAAATTTCACATGTATCCAGACAGCACTGTAACCCTGGCATTGTACTTTACAACCATAAGGTCCTTGTATACATTTTTCTTTTTGTTTAAATCCGATTAAGATTAGAACTCGTTAACTATTAATATCTGCTAATACACATGTAAAGCCTTACAAGTTGTGAACTCACCATGATGTGAAGGGTAATTGTACTTCAGTTTTCCACTGAGAAAATACAAACAGTATGAGATTAATTATTTATCTACAACCGCTTGTTAATGCTTAGTAAGAAACTAGGGAACAATACAGGCTCACTTTTAAAGGCAGCTTTCAAAAGTTTAGAGGGCAATCTGTGTGCTTGTCCTCTCCACAAAAGCTGCTAGAGTTCATTACTGATACAGGTCCATTACTCTGCAGACTAAGATGCATATACGTCTCACACACATACAAGTTTCTTGCTCAAAAGACGTTTAAAGCAAAACCAACACAGGTAGTTTATACAAAATCGTTCTACTAAATAACCACAAGAAGTATACAGAATATATCTCCAATAATAATAATAGTAACAACACAGTGGTTTGGTATTAATAGAATGTCCTGTCTCTACTTTACCTGAAGGAAGAAAAAGTGACAGCTCTTTGCAACCACAGTAGGAGCTCTGAAACGAACATCTTGGATAAAACTGATTCATGCTTGTACACAGATTGAGCACTTGGCACCTAATCTTTGCTGAGCTGAAGACTCTCTCATGACTCACTAGTTCGTACTTGCCAATGATAAAAATGGGTTTTCAAAATGGAACAGTCACTGTGTGGTCTTATGAAGTAACCAGCTTCCACCCTGGGTCTAGGAAAAGAAGAACAAGCATTTCAGTGCACACATTTCACTGAAGAGACACACTCATTTGTAACAAATAACTTGACTAGAAATTTAGATCCTGGCTTCACTGAAGTGGAATACTTTTTAAAAAAGAAACAAACCCCAACATCAATTCATAATGTTTTTATGATGGTTCAACAATACCACAATGTCCAAGAAAGAACTGCCTCCAAAATAAAACATTTTGCTTAATCTATGCTTACAAGGATTTTACTTGGGTCCCTGTGCCAGCAAAGCCTCCAAATAGAGGCACACAACTACTTTTGCCAGTACAAATCCACTAGCATGGACTATATGCGCTCTAGTAGTAAAACAGGTCTTACAAATGTTAAGATTTATCTATATGGGAAGTTGAGTCAGCAGTCTTATTCTGGTTAGGAGTGTAATTTATTTTTTTCTTTTTTGGGGTTTGGTTTTTTTTTTACAAACTTAAGGAGGAAAATTGCATAAAACATTAAATAAGAATGATCTGAATGCTTATGGCAAATAAATTATTCACTGACTCCTCTCAAAAACTGTAAGAGAAACAGGAATTTTTAATCATGGAATTTATTAATTTCAGTCTAATTGTTGGTAAATGTTATGTCATGAATTCCATTACACGGTACTTCTTTTCATCATTTGGATCACCAGGTCTTCTGCAGATCAGGAAAGGCATGGGAGTGTGGCACATAATGGAGGTGTCCTCTGTAACAAACAGAGCATACAGTCCTCAATGGTGTAGCTAGCAAGGCTGGGGACAGTGAATCAATCAGTGCCACAGAAGCACAAATGTCAACAAAGACAGCAAAAACTCATTGAAAACACCTGTCAAAAACTCTTGGATACTTGACTAGGCTGACAGCAGTATAAATGCGCATTTGCACTTTCAGAAGCTTTCCATTAAAAAGTTAAAAAACATCCCAACATCTTTCACATTTGTTGAGGGTGTGAAAGAATCAAACTTGTCTATGACTTTGGCTCCGCCAGTAGTTTTATTTCTAACTATTCATGAGAAGTCTAGTAATGTCTAGGAGAGTTTATTGTAAGAAAATAAGTATAAGGAAGAAGTACTCAATTTCAAACAAGTCATGCCATTAACATCGTGTTTTCTTTGCCAGCCCCTTCCACATTCATTTGTTCCTACAGAGTCAAGACATTATTTTTTTCTTGAATGCTTATCTTATAACTTTTCAGACATTTTCATCTGACAAAAACACTTTGAAGTGGAAAAGCACGTACAGGCACTCCTTTCCAATCATGCCAAGCCAGTTCATAGGATTCAAGGCCTAATTTTTATTTTGTAGGGTATTTCGATTTGTTGGTTTGTGTTTCCCCCCCCCCCCCCCCAGGTTCAAACTAGGAGAACTGAAGGCATGACTTTTGTTCTTTGAGTGCAAGTTAACTGAATTCCTTTAGCGGGCTTCCACGCACAGAAAGCAGAGCCATACTCTTCCTGCCCTACCCCATCAAGAACCCTAAAGGGAAATGAATATGCAAAAGAATGCAAATCACAATGGAAAAAAAATAAGAGAAAGTGCCCATCCAGAAATAAGCCTCTTACAAACTTGCTTTTCCCTCCCTTACTTCCCATTATTCAGTTCTGTCTCCTTCAGTTTAATTCTGCTTTTATGCCAGCTATATAAAAGGCAACACAGAAAGGGAAACTGACTCTACAGACTGACCCACAGCCAGAGATAACAAAACTAAGTATCACATGTTATGTTCTACTCATAATCTGGAATATCTGTTTTTCATTACAAAGTGCTTCACATGAAACCAGTGTCCACTACAGGTTAAACAGATAAATTGAAGCGTATTTCTACAAACCAATTCACTGCCTGTGTAGCCAATAACATGCCAAAATACTTAATCAGAGCCATTAAAAACTCAGGATATGTTTCAGTTTTGTGGTATTTGTCCTTTCTCTTTTTTCTTCCAGTTTGGAAAACATGCAGTTGACACCACTCTCAGATGTTAGTATGGCTTCAGGTTTCTTCAGAAAGAGTGCACATTTATGTTCTAGACACAAAAATCAACTTGAAGAGACCCTTCCATCAGAAAGAGTTGGCTCAGAAGCAGCTGCAGATGCCGAGCAGAGGGTGAGGGATGGGGCTGGCAGGCACACTCCAGCAAAAGATTCTGTGTCCATCCGAGAGGCACAATGCAGAGAAAAAACAATGGAAACCCCTTCCCAGAGTGATGAAAGCGAAGGTGGCAAAACGGAAGGTGGTCTGCTCGAAGCTGGAACACGCTTGGAGAGTGATACCGCTGGCACTGAGGCTCCCGCAGAGACTGGAGCAGACACTGTCTCTAGTTTAGCATCCATATGCCCAGCAACCACTGGAAATGGAAGCAAAGCTGTGACACTTCTGTTCTGTTTAGTCATACTCTTAACTGAATTTTGTAGATTTGTCTGGAGAATAATTTGCTGGCTTTAGAGTGGAAGCTGATAATGTGTGGTTTCTTATTTATTTTTGCAGTTTTTTCCCCTTATAAAAGCTCTCCAAAACTTGGCTGTCTTGCTTGGAATATTTATGTGTATATCCTAAACCCCGTGCTGACTTTAATGTGGAACCCTGATATTGCTAAAGACAAAAAGAGAGCCCTGACCTGTGTCAGATCTGCCAGTCACTTCTACTTACAGTCCTGCCTGGCTCCTGAGAACCCTCCACACTGACATTTCCCTGTTGTCTTGCTCCTGTAGCAACGCCAGTGGCACCGCAACCCTCAGCTCGCACCCCTCTCATTCCAGAGTCCGCTCCTTTCTGGTCCCTGCCCCACCCGACCCCCAGCCTTTCCCCACACCTACGCCATCTAACACCCTTCCCGCGCACAAGCTTCCTCCTTTCCCAGCCTCTGCCCGAGCCTCTTTCCACCCCCGCATTCCCTGGCATCCTCCCCGCTCCTATCAATTGCCTCTCTTCACTGAGGGGGGAGTAGGAAGAAGGGTGAGGGCTTGGAGATGAATTCTACCTTGGATTGCAAAAAGCTGATGAGACCTTAGGGGTGCTGAGCTCCAAAAAACCTTCACATAAGGCGGGTTGGACCGACAACAGCTGTAGACCAGAATGAGCAGGGGGATGTAGAGATGGAAAGAAGCCCCAAGAGCGAGAGTCCTGGCACGTCTGCCCCCAACAGGAGTTGGTCCTCTCTCTTCTTGTTTACGTTAAAATCAAACACGGGGTACCAGTCAGGACTTTCAGCTCTGATTTCTAAAGTGAAGGTTCCAGATGGCACTTTGTGAAACCGATGCCCATCGAGTTGAAGAATAGCTCACTATCCTACCTGTGGAGTAATTTATTTTGAAACCAACTCCTAGTGTACCAACGCTCTTGTTATGGCAGGTGCTTGCCTCTCCTGGAGGCTGCACGTCCAGCAAGCAGCGTGACCGGTTGCACTGGTGTGATTGCACCACCTGGTGCTGCCTTGCGTGGAAGCATCCAGAGATTTTTCCTTACCTCAGAGCGAATTCTACAAATATTGAAAGCCGAGCAACGTGGTGTCAAACAATCCAGTCTATCTCTGTCCACCGTTAGCGGCAGCCTTCCCCCTGAGCTTTGGGCGATTCCAACAGCCTCGGTTGGTTTCCACAGGTTTAACTTGGCTTGGAAGTGCCTGGCGACGGGCAGGTGGTGTGCCAAAGAGACGGTGGCGTCTGGACGCCAAACGCTGGATGTTTGTCATTCACACTGGCCCATGGGAAGGGAGCAGGCCTGAGGAGGCTGATGGTCCTGCAAGGAAGGATGTGGTTTGGAATGAGGAGCAATGCGGAGCAGAAGGCCAGTGGGCTTGGCAGCACAGGCTTTGCAGTCCCGACTGGGGGGAGATGGGGGAGATGTGGTGAAAGAGGGTGACTCTTAGCTCTGTGAATGTTTTAAGGTGCTGCTAACACTGTGGAAGCTTAGCCACCGCAATGCTAATACCTAATCTAGGGCCGATGTCACCTCTAGTTGGACGCTAAATTTAGTCTTTACAAAAGTAACAAGGAGTGATAAGGGTGTAGTAATGTTCTGTGTCTGTTCTGCTCCAGCATCCTCTGGAAAGAATACTATCAGCTCACTATATTTAATTGAAAAAAGCCCAAGGCAAAGCCTTTGAGCCAGTGCTGATATTGATTGGTAGAAGTAGGTTTATGTTCACCATGGCAGTGTATTGCCTATGTTGAAATTACTGTTTCCTTTCCTTTCGCTCACAACCAGTGGTTGCTCGTGGAAAGAACAGATACAATACTTCCTTCTTGTTCTGGGTTACAGTGTAAAATGTGCCAAAAGGAAAAAAAAAGATATTCTATTACCATCTTCAGGAGCTGTTGAGACCAGGTGGGGCGGTGCTCCCTGCCTCCCCCCTCTGGACTATCTCCTCTTAATGGGCACAACAATGCCTTATCGCCTGACCCATCGATAACTCGCTCCTGGACTATCTCCTGTTAATGGCCCATCAAGGAACTGCCTCACGACTCCCCATCCCATTGTGAGATGCTCCGCCCGGGGGGAAGGAGCCAAGCAGTCCATGACAAATAAAAACTGAGATTTTGAACACCCCGGCAGCCTTCTTCCACTGGATTCCCAGAGGAGCTTTTTTCCCCCCACTGGAGTTCCAGAGGACAAGAGCTACCTACCTACCACTGGACCTTCGGAGGAAGACCAGACTCTTTTACCTGATCGCTGCTTCCACAGAACTACATCCATCGCTTCAGGAGGACTGCAGCCACCATCTTATCGGACTGCTACTGCCACCCTAACAGGGTGTCAGGTTGTATTTCTGACTCTGTCAGTGTAAACCAGTGGGTTGTTTGTTTTTTCCCTGCCTTGTGGAATATATATATATATATACTAATATATATATTAGTAAAGAACTGTTATTCCTATTCCCCATATCTTTGCCTGAAGGCCCCTTAATTTCAAAATTATAATCATTTGGAGGGAAGGGGGTTGCACGTTCCGTTTCAAGGGAGGCTCCTGCCTTCCTCCACAGACACCTGTCTTTCAAACCAAGACACTTCTGCAATCGTTTCTTGAGGTGTCCCCAAGCTCTGGGCATTCCTGTTCCAGAGGAGTTACTTATTTTTTTCCAATTAAAGAGACATCACGTTTGGTTTTCACTTTCCTATTAAGAGCTTGGCTCACTGGGAAGCGTCAAACCTTACAATCTAAGCAGTAGAGACAACTTTGCTTAAAACGCCAAAACCTCTTTTTTTGCCTTGTGGCTAACGTACAGGAGCACAGTGGCGATGCGCTTGGCAAACCAACCTGTTGTACTTCTTCATCATACTGTAGGCATCACCACACCTAACAGCCACTGGGAAGGAGAGGCTGGATTTCACAAGCCTTGGAGAATTCTCGGTAACTCCCGTTCACCCACCGTGTGCCCCCAGTGCCGTCTCTCACAGGACATGATGGTATAGAAAAACAGGCATTTGTAGTTTGTTGCCCACAGAAATATGGCAGAACAATGAAGTTATATTAGAGTTATTTGTGGTATTACTGCCCTCTGTATGGAATCAAAGGAGCAAATGCAGCCTTTGAACAAGTCACCAAGATAGATGCTTTCTTGAACTGCACGTTCTTTAGCTGATCTGCTTGAGTTTCTATGTGCCAGTGAGCTGGTTTTGCTTATCTGGTCTTCTGAAGGGATGAAAACATAGATGGTGCCCCAGTAAGCCTGGTGCGCATCCACTCTGCATCCACCTTTGCAGTTTCCTATTAATGCCACTGAAACACAAGGGTGATAGAAATAATCTGTTGGAATTGGATGTCTTTGCTGAAAAAAGAGCAGAAATGGGTCTGTCTGCCAGGTGTAGATTAATTGGTGTGGTGCTGCCGAATGATTTGTGCCCCTATAATCCAAAGGGAAACTACAGAATAATAAAGTTAGTAAACTAGTACTTACTTTCCTGCATTAGGGAACTGAGTTTACATTTTCACCAAATAAACCATGCACTGAACCAAAACCTGTTCTGAATTAGCCTGTAATACAGCAAAAGTCATTACCCTCTTACCATAGGCATTCACTGGGATGATTCTTATGCAAAAACTCTACATTTTGCTTTTTTTGTCTTACAAAGACAAAAATTTATGTAGATTATATCATATCAGATTACATATTGCTTTCTATAATCACACATTTTGCCTACTTGGTTGTGTGAGTCAGCACAGGCAGGACGCAGGAACAACCACAAAACCACAGATTAAATGCAAAGGGTAAAATTATTTTCATTACCTCACCAACTGGGGGATCCCCAAAGCGGCGTCCAGGCAGAGGCACACAAGTGCGGAAGCAGGCACTGCTGAGCTCAGTCCATGATGCTAGAATATCACTGAACCTGATGGTTTTGCCATACAATTAGTATGATATATGTATTTTTCTACACTCCAGCTGTAGGTCACTGAGCATTTATAATCCTCCTCACCAATCTTCTGTTATTATCCCACATTCTACCCCCTAACTCAGGAGACCATGTCTGCTGGGGCTGGCAAAGCTGGAGATGTCCATGTGGGCTTGCAGAGTGTAGGGCAGGGTAATTGACAGAGTCACATATTAAACACATATAGAAAAGGAATAAACATACCCCTACAATAATGCTTTGAACCAGGTGTCCCACCCATCCTGCCAGGGAATTAAACCACTAGCCAGACACCACGAGTAGATTGTTTCTTTTGATGCATTAAATCCTGGGGATGTAGAATGTTGTCCTCTATGCTGGCTGATACCTCAGTTATGTTGAAGCAACCCATACCTTCAAAATCAGAGCAGCGTTCATGGTGTCGAAGAAGGAGATAGTCCACCACCAATCAATTTTGTAATATTCCTTGGCTTACAGCCATTACCTACTCAGAACAAATAATAACGAGAAACATTAATACCAAAAAGCACTTAGCATAGTATAATCCTGTAATAGAGCTACTGGGGTTGGCACGCCAATGAAACACATTGTCAAAAGATGTGCAGCTGTTAATCCTCCCTCAACACAAAAGGCAGATGAGTTAGTTACAGTAGAGGCCAAACAAATCCAAGGATTTACATGATCTCACGGAAAGGTATCCAGGACATGTGCTTGTAGTACAAGACTACAAAGCATGACAAGTCAACCTGTGGTAAGGGAGGAAAACAGGAGTGTCATTTCCTTCCAGCTATACATACACCATTGCTCCAGCTCCTTCAGCTAACGTTACCCTGGGTTTGATAACCTGATGTGGGGTAGTTGCCCATGCAAATTGAAGAGCCTATGGCTTGCGCTCTTTCAGATTGAACTTCGATTTGATGTCGGATTTGTGACACCAATAATCGTTCCAATGGTATCATCTCCTCTAGATAAGGCACACATGTTCATCAAAGGTACCTGAAATACAAGAACTCAAGAGCCTGATATGAACAGAGGATGTAAAATAAGAGAAGTCGGGGTACAGAACCATACGGCATTCTCAGGGATTATTACATAAATCTTCACATCTGGAGTAATAGGTTACAGTCCCACCATGCAATCCATTGGTGTAAACAATTCCATTTCCCTGTAGTTAATATTTAGGAAGTGATACCATCTGGAAGGATTTCAATCCTCACCATGTTTTGTACTGGAGGTGTTGTAATACGATCACAGGGTGTTTGATTATGAATATTCCGGCTGTTTAACAAAAAAACTGCTTTAGTAAGATATGAACTCCAGTGTTGTAGTTTTAATACTGGTTAGATTTTTTTTTAATTGTTCCTTCAACATCCCATTCATTCTTTCAGTCAAGCCATTAGCTTGGGGATGGTAGGCAATGTGGACTATCCAAACTATCCCCAGACCTTGAGCCCCATCTTGGACATTATATCCACTAAAGTGTGTTTCTTGGTCACTTTGTATTTGGTGAGGAGGTCTGTATTGATGAATGAGTTGTGCTATGTTGGTTAGCATATTTGGTGGGTTTAGCAAAAACCAGTCCTGACACTATGTCCACAGCAGTGAATACATATCACCACCCCCTCGACAGGGGCAGGGGGGCCATGTAATCGACCTGCGAGGTATTCAAGGCTCACTGACAACATTACGTCTTTCCCCATGGCCTGTATAACGCCCTTAAATGTAGCTGCATACAAACAGTAAAGTTATGCGCATGTTTTATAAATACATAATGGCAGAGGGGTTTGATTGTGAGCAGTGTCCCAGGCGTGCACAGTATGAGCTGACCGATGTCTACAAGCTACAAGCACATTTATAGCTTGAGCCTGTACTTCGGCAGAGGTCATATCATCTAATCCCTACTATTTTGTGACTCAAGCGAATCAATTTTTTGATGAGCTGAGACATGCCTTACTTTTAAAAGATACCTTTGTATATGTTGTCAAATTTGCTGCCATATATCTGCCCCCCCCACCCCCCCCACCCCCCCCCAGGGTATATTTGTACATGCCAATCCTCTTGGGCCCATCAGGGCAACCACATTGTGAGGCTTTTGTAAACAACCCAGCTGTCAGTGTAATGTGCCTTCCCTTCCAGGGTGGCAAGAGAGGCTGCAATCAGTTCAGCCAAGTGACAATGCCTGTATGCCTGTTTGCCATAATTCCTGGAACTGAAGCATGTGCAACTGCTCTCCATTCCGTCATTAAACCAGGCATGGTCTTTGTGCTCTTCTATTAACTCGGCATAAGGGAGAGCTTCCTCCACAGGAATCTGCAGGGATATCTCCAAGGGGAAGCGTTTCCCCTCGTGCGGGTGTATGATTAAATGGTACAGTTCCTAGAAGAGTGGAGTGTGGAGTGGTTACATGTGGTTTTCCCAGTAGAAATCGTTGCTGTAAATGTTTCTATTTCCAATGTGTGGCTGCCTGAGCTACCCCTGCATGGGCCCTAATGATACCATCAGTAACGCCCCCCGCATGAATAGGTATGGGTGTTTACAGTCATGCTGTCTTGGTCTGTGACTCTTTCAGTTTCTTGTAGTGCCCAAACTACAGCTAAAATTTGTTTTTCCATCGGTGTATAATGTACAGTAAAGCCTTGTAATGCTGCCTTGGTCCAAAATCCTACAGGTGCTTTCTGATTTTTAGGCCCAGTCACACGCCACAATCCCCGTGAGACTGTATAATCTAGAATTGTTACTTGTAATTCAAAAGGATAGCCTCGCCTAGGAGTGTATAATTGCACATCCTCAATTAAAGCTTTTTTGCAGGCATCAAAGGCTGCTTCTTGTTGCTTGGTCCACTGCCAGACCACCTTCTTCCTAGTTAACGTCTGCAGAGGGCGCATTAATACCACCAGATATGGGATACAAGTTCTGAACCCTGAAGGTTCCAAGAAGCCCTGTAGCTGTGTTACTGTGGTTGGTACAGGAAATCGCTGGACTGTTTGCTGTACCTTATTTGGTGTTTCTCTAATCTATCCATGCCAAACTATTCCCCAAAATTGTGCAGTAGTACTAGGGCCCTGTATTTTCTTTGGATTAATTGCCCAGCCTTGGTCCTGTAAATGTGCTGTCAACAATTCAATGGCTACTTCCATTTCTTGTTGTGACTCTGCCATAATCAATAGATCACCAATATAATGGCAAACAGTAATGGTACCTGGCCACAGTGCTACATCGGCTGCTATCATCTGGTGGCAAATGGAGGGACTGTGTTTGTATCCCTGAGGCAATACTTGGGAAGCATATTGCTTTTGTTGCCAGGTAAAGGCAAACTGGTTTTGGCTTTCTGAAGCAATGGCTACCAAAAAGAAAGCACTAGCAAGTTCTATCACCATCTTCCAGGGTTGTAAATTTTTGCTAATTTTTTTCTATAAGAGTAATCATGTCTGGTACTGTAACTACACATGGGCGGGTGGCTTTATCCAATTCTCTATTTTACAAGCCGGTGTCCCATGATGAGAAATAAATGGGATCACAACATCAGAAATGTTTCACTATATAACCTATAGCCATTCTCCAAGTGCCATCTGGTTTTCAAACAGGCCAAATAGGATTATTAAAAGCAGACATGGTTTCCTTAACAATTCCCACTTGAAGTGCCTGAATGGTTTGAGTAGTTCCCCCCACGCCCCACCCCCTGCCTTGGAACATGATGTTTTACAGTTACCACCTTGGCAAGCACAGGCAACACAAAAAGATCCCACTTTGGGAATCCACGCAAGGTGGTTACATATCGAATAGCAAATCCCACCTGCCAAGTCCCGAAACAGATGCGACTGTTTGAAGTTTCTACTCTTTGTCCTGCCAACACATCAGTACCCTAAATGTATTCTTTAATTGCAGCAGTTAACACCATCGTGGTAAATGGAGTGGCATTTCCTATTGTTAAGGTAACCTTAGCTCGGTGGGCAGGGGATGGATTTCCTCCTAATCTGCAGAACCGTGATGTGGCTCCTTTATTAATACTACTATGTAATACAGTAACTTCAGCTCCAGTATCCACCAGAGCTAACACATGTAAAATCCCCCAGACTGCCACTTTATAGTTAAAGGAATATAAGGGTATCAGTCCTTAGATAAGAGGCTACAATGGTGGCAGTTTCAGGGCACCTGACAAACCTTCATTTCTGCTGTTTTGGCATTTGCCAGGTAGTGCCTTGCCTTGAGGTGGCAGGTAGGGGGTGGAGAGTGGGCTCAGAGTTGGCAGCAGGGCCGGAGGCAGTCGGCTTTTTTGCTTACGCACCTTTTGCCATCAGCAAAACCTCTCTGAGGTTGTGATCCCATTTATTTCTGATCGTAGTGCACCAGCTTATAAAAAAATCATTCCACATTTGTTTCCTTGTCACCCACGACGTAACTCATTTGGTTTTGCCAGCTTTCCTTTATCCACCACCTGCACAGACAGTCCTAAAGTTACAGCCCTGGTTTCCCTCACGGTACTTGTTAGGGTGCCCACATTACCAGTAGCATTTATGACTGCTGGTATAATCAAGCGTTTTAGTGAGGCAGGTGCCTGGCTCAGAAGCTGCATTTTGATACTTCTTGTTACTGTTACCCTGTCCAGATACTGTTACCCTGTCCAGACCGGATCCCATGATCAGTACATGAGCCATTCCCATCTGCTGCACGGAATTGATACCCACCTCCATTGTACACCAACTGCTGAAGGGACAACACTAATTCGAGAGATTCTGCATATGCTGTTAAAAATGCTGCACACAACCATTGATACAGCGTAAGTGCAATAATATCTTGCCTATCAGGATCTCTGATATTTTGCAACAGAGCATATCCTTGTATCTGATCATCACTGGCTATAGGGTTTAATAAACATTTTTCACCCATTAATAAACAGATAGATGCAACTCCACTATCCCAAGCTCACAAAATTCATGCCAGTATGCCTTCCTCTCTCTTTTAGAGATGCTAATAGATCTCTAAAAATTCCCTTAACTCTTTCAGGGTGAACGTATGTGTGACCTGCACTCCCCCATACACTTGTTCCTGCTGACACCTCATTTGTATGGGGGGGTTGGTGCTTCTACCACCTTCCTGCCTTGTAAATCCAACTCAAACTCAATCTTGGAGTCTGAGGATTCACTCCAGATGTTTCCATCCCATTCCTCAGGATCCCACAAAGGTTTTTTTGGTGACAGCACAAATTTGGGAAATCAAACCTTACTTTTCCCATACCTGTCCCTTCATTTTTTAGTAATACACCCTACCAATGGCTCTACAGTACCTTGCAGCCCATGGCACCGCTCTGCTTGAGTAGTAGTCACTTCTTGCACAATTGCATTTGCATCTTGTAAAGTTCCAGCTTCCTTTTCCAGTTCTCTCATTTTACTTTGTAATGCTACAACTTCACGATCAAGAGCTCTGAGGCCGGTAACTAATACCCACCGCATTCTCTCCGCTAACTTGCAAGAAGACTCCAGTGCCGCTTTCCATGGTGACCCATGCATAGCTGTTTCAATTGCCTGGGGGGGTAACCACTGCCCCATCATCTATTTCAGGCCATGCTTCTGGCAAAGACCATGTAGCCAGGAAAGTGGCCATGGGGGTCTAGTGTTCAGTACTGGGCCATCCCAGAATATGGGGGGTCACTGTTGTGGCCTCCCCAGTCCCTGACTTTTTTGCCAGCCAGCACATGGCTGTTCCCGGATCCTGCCACCTATGCCAAAATGTGTGAGTCAGAACAGGAACACAGGAACAACCACAAAATCACAGATGAAAGGCAGAGAGTAAATTTATTTTCGTTATCTCACCAGCCAGGGGATCCCCGAAGCAGCACCCAGGCAGAGGCATACAAGCAGGGACGCAGGCACCGCTGAGCTCCATCCTTGCTAGAGGATCACCGAATCTGCTGTATTTCAGGGATTCGCTCAGGCATAGTTTACCACTGTGCTTTGATCTTTCCCGCAGCAGGGGAGGAATCTCAAGCATGTCTGATAAGGTGCCTCTCAGTCTATCACAGGCCTATGTTATCTAAACACAGATGTTCTACTTGTCAAACACACAAGACCAAACAACAATTAGTATGATATACGCGTTTTTCTACACCCCAGCTGCAAGCCGCTTGAACATGTTTATAACAGTCCTTGCCAATCTTCCATCATTATCCCACACTGGTTGTTCCTATATCACAATAAAAACATTGTGCCAACAGGAGCTAGGGAGGAGAGGAAAAAAACTTGAGTACTTTGCAAACATGAAGGAAACAAACTGAATTCCAGAGTCCAGTATCAGAGTTATAGATTGCTGAAAAGTGCAATTGAAGAGTACTAGGAGAAACGTAGATCTTTTCTGTTGTTTTCAGTGTTCCAAATTAGGGCCTATTCGATGGAATTTTGCTTTTCCAAGTAGCATCTCTCAGGACATCAAGTTCTTGAGAAATGCTGCCCAGGGAGGTGGTTGAGTAACCATCCCTTAATGTATTTGAAGGTCGTTTAGATGTGGTGCTTGGTGATATGGTTTAGAGGTGTAATTGGTAGAGTAGGGTTGGTGGTTGGACTTGCTGATCTCAAAGGTCTTTTCCAACCTGAATGAATGAAGATGTGCAGATGTTTATCTTACCAGTTTGTTCATTAAAAAGATGCTGTCTTTTGTCCCAGGACCACCTCTCTTCACAGATGTTTACGAAACCCAAACATTTGCAGGTGAAGACAGCACAGTAAAATAGACTGTAGGCAACAGCCTTGCAAGGTGTAGGCTAACAGGCTATAGGAGAGGCTCCCACACTGTGGGCTCAAACCACAACTTCATGTTGGGCGCTGACGGCAGAGACATCTCCCACCATGCATTTAAGTGCACACTGTGGGCGCCTGTCCACCCTGTTACTGCTAAAGTGGCGTCACCGCTGTCCAAAGCTGTTTGCAGTCCTTTTGTGGGTGTGAGGACAAGGTGGGGTGGCTAAGGATACAGAGCTGAGCTTCTAGTTTGTGGAAGCTGGGTGTGAAATGGGACGGTGAGTGAGAGCTTGGAGGTCAGGGTCAGTCTCTGGAGTTCTGCTGGAGGATAATGAAAAGAAAGCGTCTAGGAGTGTGATTAAGGAAAGCAGACATGCTAAGAGAGGGGAAAGGTGTTGGACTCAAAGGGTTGGCAGACCGTGTTCGAAGAGGTGAGAGAAATGTAGCTGCAGGAAACTCTCCTCTGAATCCACAGTCTAGCAAATTAAGGTTTAGTTGTCTATAATAACTGAAGAGCCAACAAGGCTGGGGGCCCCTATGCTGTCATCTATGCATGTGGACTGACAAAGAAGCAGGAGTTGCTGCCACTGACTGCATTTTCCCAGACAGATGAACTTTGGGAGTCCATGGACTAGACTAGGGGCATAAAGGACAATCAAGCTTAGGCTCCCTTCATATTTATTATTCTTCGCAGGTCTTTCAGAAGATATACCAGTATCACAAAGAAGTCTCGATGCTAGTAAGATGTTTGAAGCAGGATGAGGAAATACCTGTTAGCAAATACTGCTAAGGCAGTCTACATAAATTAACAGATAACATGAGGTGTGGCTTATCCAAAGAAGGAAAAGTCCAACAAACAAGAGTAACAGCCAGAGTGACTTTTGAGAAAGACAGTTTCAGTTTATTGTCAAGATACTTTCTTCCCTCTCAGCAAGTATTTTAGATAACTTCTAATATGGACTAACAGCTTCTTTTCTAAGATGTCACTACAATTTCCCAGACACTGGTGATCATTTGAGACAGAGCATCTTTGTGGCACAGAAAGTAATTTTTGAGATTCTTTGTTCCCAAAATCCAGCCTTGGTCTGCAGAGATTGTCACACCATGCAAGACACTCGTCCCTTGAATTAGATGACCAATTTGTAGCATAGTCAGTCCCGGGCTTCAGAGCTGCACTTTAGAAAAAAGCTTTTATTTTACACAAGCTCGCTTGCCTTAGGTTGTGCTTAACAGTCTAGAATCAAAGTAGTGACGGTGATTTTTTAAACTCAGAGAAATAATCTATCAACTGCTTTTCATGTCCCCACATGCTGCAATCTTCACTTCGGACAAACTTTGCAAAAAGCGTCAGTAAATGGAGAACAATCCTCTTAAAGTTCCATGGAGGAATAAATAAAGGGCTACCCCCTTGAATAGTACATCGAGGTACACTTTTTTTTCCTGTATATCACATCACAGAGACCTTTCTGTAGAACTTAAGTTTGGATGATCCTGGATAACCGACTTCTCTAAAAGATCAAGTGTGCTGTGTATGGGAATATGCCCGTCTCACCTGGGATCATCAGTGCTTTGGTACTGCATGTCACGTCTGTGGCTTGCAAGCGAACATAAGCTACCCGAGAGCCACAGTCTTCTGTGCAAGTGCATGATTTCTGGTCCCGGCCACACGCTCCCTGGTGCACACATTTTTGTTAAGATCTCCGTTCTGAAATGTACTTTTGGTTTGCATTAGGACTCTATAAAAAGGTAAATATATTAGAACCACTATCATTCCCTAGATAGTCACTGCTGTACTGACTGTATAAATCTGGGCTTTTCTTTTTGCAGCTACACTGCAGCTCCCAGTTGGCACAGTAATTTACAACCAACACCATTTTTCAGGCAATGCATTACAACATACTGATTAAGGTGAGAAGGATGGGACCGTCCTTCAGACTCCACTAGGGCACTTCTCAACTGGTGATGCTGAACTGGGCACTGAACTCTCTTGTCACTGTCATGCTCTTTCTCCCGTTTTAAACTGGCCTAGAAATCAGTTTCATTTTTCTAAATGAAATTACTAGCTATGTTTCTAACACTCTTTTCACACTAGGTTGCAGAAAAATGGACACAGATATTCCTGCCTTCAGGAGCTTACAATGTATATTTGACTGGCTTTTAAAGAAGACATTAGTTTACTACCAAGATGTAAAAGAGCAACATGGGAGTTAAGCAATTCTTTAATACTGGCGCCGTGGAAGCATTCTGCTTCAGATGGCAGATAGGACATTTTGTTTCCTGCATTTCTTGTTTGTTGCCATATTTTATCTAATGGTTTTTGTAATAAATTTTTTTCCCTGCAAATTTGTTTTTACCATCCAAATACAGAACTTACAGTTTTACTTTTTTTTCCAAGAGGTAGTGAATATGCAGAAACTTCTGCAACCCACATGTCCTGACAGATTTTTACTTGTTTAGTTCCTTCAGTAGCTGGAATTTCTGTTTTTATACTGAAGGCTGGTGCACAAGTACAGCAGTATACTACAGACAGAAGCAACTCATGTACGTTGGGATTTCCCTTTCTTCTGTATATACCCCCCCATATACATATACACACACATTTGGATTCATTATTAACAGTCAATTCCCTACTAAAAATCAATGACATTTTGCATTAGCATTGTTGGGAGAAGAATTGATTTGCTCTTAAAAGGTTGGTTGTGCATTATGTGAAAGAACATTACTGCAAAGAGCTAAATTGCAACATAAAATTTACTCACTCTGCTGGGGAAGCCCTATTGAGGCTTTTACCCAGTCTTTCAGAACAATATATGACATTGCACTTTCTTATCAAACATCTCTATATTTTACTCTGTTGAGTGTTTATTAATTCACACCAGTATAGCCAGTCATGATCCAGTACTGAATACAATACCTAAAAGATTTTAGTGCCGCACTCTGATTTAATGCTTTAGAACGAAGAGTATTATCAATTTTATGTCAGAAGACCTTTCCAGTCTTAACCATGAAAGAAATAACTTCTGAAAGCTAGTCAAATAATAATGTGCAAGAGGGGAACTCATAAAGCTAATATAATGTACTTTGTACATTATATAGCTAATGTAATTTGTCATTTTCTGTTCTTTTTTTGTGAGTTCTGAAGTTATTTTAAATAGAACAGATAAAACAATTCCTCATTGCCACTGTAGATTTTTTTAACACTTTATTGTTTAAGTCCATCCTTTTAATCTTCTCTTACAGAAACAAACAATGCATCATTTTGAACCACCTAAATGTACTATAGCAACCGCTTTGTTGGAGCAGTGACTGCTGCTACGAATGCCTTTTCCAGAACTTCGTGGGATCCAAACAATGCCTGACAAGATGTATCTGTTTGTAATATTATGAAGACATTTATCCCTGTGCTGCATGCACAAGTGGCCTCTCTTCACTCCAGGAAGCGACTGAAGGTTTAGGAAGTTACCAGAACACAGGCGTCTGGAGAACTGTAGCCAGTCCACAGGAATCACTGGACACAGGGTTGTTGAAAGAAATTTGGCAGGATGAATCTGAGCTTTAATCTTCCTGATCCCATATTCCTTCCAGATTTCAGGCGCAGCTTTTCTGTACAGAACCCAAGAGCTGTGCTGCAGCCTGTAGCCACCTGCCCAGTGTTGCCCGAGGTCTCCTAGAGCATTCCTCACTAGTACTGCTTCTCTAAGCTCACAGAATTTTGCTCTTTCTCCTCTTCTAATTTTTTTTCCATGTTTGACTGACTTTGGCCATCTATACCCTTTGAATTGTGAAGAAACACATAGGCTAAAATTTACCTTTCGCCTTGCTGTGACTATCCCATTGTTCTTCTGCCTTTTCCCCTCTTCCGTACTTGCTGAAGCTTCTTCAACAGTCTGCATCAGCCTACCTCGTATCTTAATGTCGTTCTGTGCATTCACAGTACTTCTCAGCAATCTCCCTGCTTCACCTTTTCTGCTATTATTCTGTACCTACTTTCAGGCCAAGCCTTATGCATGAACCAGCATCCAGCCCTGGTTCCTCAAAACCCTTCCTTCATCAAATCCATTTCCTTCCCAATTCTTTTAACCGATTTCCAGTAACCTCCTAAACGTCCTCTCACCAAGCTATTGCTCCTTGCATAATCATCCTTCATTTAAATTAAGATAATAAATTCTCCTCTCTCCAGTATTCAAACAGTGAAGGCTTGTAAATGCCACGGAGCCTTACGAATGTATTCACTTAACAACTGAAGGGCTCTGTGGGGTGATTGGGGCTGCCTACATCTGACAGAAGTAAAAACAAACTTTGAACATAAATGAAGGAAGCACAGAATGAGTTAATAGAGAGCAAACTTTAGGAAAACATGGAAGTTGAAAACCACTCACAATAAAAGGAAAACCAGAAATTAATCTCACATCTAGCTTCAGTAATGATTCTTGTTTTAGAGGCAAACTGTAAACCAACTGTAAACTCTGAACAAGCCCTCTAACTATGATTCACTAAGCATCAGGATGACAACAGCCTCCTTTTTCTCTTCAGCATGGCCAAAGTTTGTGCATTTTTCCTCCTCTCCGACTGCTCTGGATGTCTTTAGCAGAGGTTTGCTAAACTTAATCCATGCTTGTGACCAATAAAGCCACAATTGCAAAATCTCCCTATGGAGGAAGCTTGTAACGGAAGAAAGTAACTTTGAAGTTGGATGTGTGACAGACAATTAAGTGTGTTTTCCTTAGCATAATTACATACACACCAAAGTTGTTGCCAGAACAGAAAACACAGCCTAAAGTTTTTGTGCTCTTAAGGTTCTGTAGCAGAAACTTGGGCCAAGGACTGTATTGTTGAGAAAACCGAGCTATAACCAATTCTGGGTGCTGCTACAGAGGATGATGGCAGCAGGGAGATGACATGGTGGTATCTCCATACGAAAGTTACATCAGTTACCTAAATAAATATCATTATAAGCACCATTAAACATATTTCAGCACATTTAATGTATTTCACCATGTCTTATACTACTTAAAACGCAGTCATGTAGCAGTATCAGTAGGGCTACATGAACACTGCCTTCTGCACACTAGCCAAAACCTGAGCCTCAACCCAAACTCACCTTACACCAGATGCAGGTTTTAGATGAGCATCAAGGCTACCCGTGGCCAGAGAAGAAAATCAGCCCATGCCACCTTTGAGTTTAATCTCACCTACCTGCATAGACAAGAGGGTGTGCATGTGAGCCGGGACTTTCCAAAAAGTTCCCTATGTTAGTCTATAAAAACGCCTGGCAGCATCAGCTGGCCAGCAGCAGGGAAACAAGCTGGCTAGGCTCCCTCCTACAGGCACTTTAAGCAAAATGCTGCAAAGTACTGCAAAGTTGCAGACACCAGAACTGTAATTTTCTCCAATGCTGCAATTTTTCACTTAGATTATATCCCCGTTTGTAAACACTAAAAGCCTGAGTATTTTCCTGTCAGGATGGTGGCATGAGGACTAGCTGACATTTACACATAGCTTTGAAAGGGGCAAACACCAAAGCAACACTCAGGAGACATTTAGCAGCTGCACAGTATTTTGCACTATCTCTTTGCAACAGTATGTAGTTCAGATCAATATTAATAGTATCTGAAACGATGCACTTTATCCAACTCGGTTTTCATTTAATTAAAAAAATCCAATGGTTCTCTAAAGGTATTTAGCATGCAAAAAAGGCAGAAAGTTCACTGTGCACCAGTTAATCGCACCCTTGTTCCAGTGAGCGCAGCTGGGTTCACCTTCTCTACTTCATTTCACTTCTCACTCACCCTGCTTATAATCTGGTTCTCCAAGAATTTTAGTTTTCTGGGACAGGTTGCAAGTAAGAGAGAAGTAGTAGAAACACTCACAAATGATACTGGAAAAAGCTTAGGATTATTTCATTTTTTTTAGTCTCAGCACTGAGATGCCAAAATGGGATGGGTATGTAAGTATGCTTTAGTTGTCTCTGCAGTGAATTAGTATATTTTGCAATGAAAACTGGAGATTAGTAAGTGGATGCATGGGTTTATGGCATTCAGTGGGTTGCCATACGCTGCGGGAGACATCTTTTGAAAGAGATTTTAATCAACTCAAAAGACAATATGGCAACTGGCAGCCTTTTTCTTTATTGAAGCAAAGTCACAGCATTTTCACCACTATTCCCCTCTTGTGAAGGGAAGAGTTAAAACGAAGGCCCCTGAAATTTACATTACTAACAAGTAAAAGATTGAAGAAAGAGATTACAAGCATATTTCTCTAAAATAAATAATCTACAAAGAGTGCTTTTTCTTCTTAAAAGCAATCTAAAAATGTATAAATTCTACGGAAGGGAGATCAAAAGATATTTTAACAACTTTCAATATTTACAAACAATACAAAAACTGCGCACGCCATCAAATGATGCAAAATTCTTCTTAAAAATTAAAAGCTTCATTCCTACTAAGAACTGAAAACTCCAGCCAATATTTCAGTTTTAATTAATGGTCTTCTTTACAATTGGAAAACCGTTAAATGTTTTTATTATCTGTAAAATATACAATAAAAACGAACCTCACTAAATTATTAAGGTTAAAAAAGAAGAGAAATACTGCAGGCAAATCAAAAAGGAAAGTAACTGTAACTTGTTCTTTGGTAACCAAAAATTAGCAAGTATCTGTATTTCAAGTGATGAAAAGTAATAATCTTCCCATTCTGACATATGGAAGACAGACTTCTGGCAAAACACAACTCCCAAGTTCCATTTTTGAAAGACAGGCTCCACCTACAGCTCTGTAGTGCAAGTTCTCAAAGTCAAATTTTGCTTTCTAATTCAGAAACGTAACCCTTCCAAACTCTGGCAGTCCACTGCTTAATTCCCCTCCCACTTTTCTGTTGTCTGCTCGCATCCTCCGCACACATCCAGTTCTTCCAGTTCTCTAAGGGAATATTCTAGTCAAGGAAGCAATTCACTTGGAAATGAGTGTTTCACCAAGCGTACGTGTGTGGCTGCACAGCAGCTAGTAGAGTGTTATGAAACTCAGCTCCCTTTTCCATGTTAACCATGCACTTCATTTTCCCTCAGGAAAAGAAGAAAAGTACCCTGGACCAATTCATAAGCTGGTGACCTAATTGCTTCCACAGGACACGCTCCATCGAACACTGAGGCATACCCCAGTAACAAGCCATGTAACCCCAGCACCAACCCTACTACCTTCTCATAGGTGAACGTGCCTCATCGTGCCTCTCTCTGCTTAACGAATGCACTACGCTGCACCACTGTAATGCTTTTGAAGCAAACGTCCAGCTTGTACCACAGGAGTCTTCCCACTCCTCTTCTTCAGGCTTATTCCTAGATTTTGCTTGCACAATTGCAGTCTCAAGAAAAAGAAAAACTTCACACCCCTACAGGCTCTGAGAAACACCATCCCCATCCCCACCCGCCCCGCCCCGCCCCCCCCCCCAAGGACTTCTAAGGCTTTACACAAAAAATTCAACTGTTAACTTTCTTTAAGCCACAGACCATTCATTCAAAGCAAGTCCTCCCCACCCCAACCCAACCATGCAGAACTATCATTGCTTTAGCATTTAAACACACACATGCAGTTCATGGAATAAATGCTCAGCAAAGTAAACTTGTCCTGGTCTGGGCTTTCTTCTGGAGTCTAGTCCTCTGTCATTGTCTAGACTAATACCCAACGCCTTTTGTCACTGCCTTTTAACTTTCTTCAGCTGAAGGGCTTAGATACTTCCTTGAAGTACCTGGCTGAGTCATTAAGTCTAGATGGGTTGGATCCAAGGTCTCCTTGCAGCCTGCCTCCTCAGCATATGGAAAGTCATTCATGTCCATTTCATCACTGTTAAACATATCAAGCTGCCTCTCTTGCTGCTCTTCCAAAGTCCTTCGGATCCTGCCCTCTGACTGTTCCACCACTTCCCCATCCCCTTCACTAATGACAGTCATGGGGCTGCTCTGGATGCGGTTGCGGACATTGTACTTGCTGCTGGCAGCAGAGGGGGGCGTTCGTGACCGGCCGTACCTAGTGCCAGAGAAGGACATGCTCCTGGGCATCAGGCCCTCGCTCTTGGCCCACTCTTCCTGGGCCCGTTTGCTCTTGCTGGGTGAGCAGCTGGCAGGGCTGTCGGAAAGGTCAGGGGAGGCATCCGCCTTTGTCCGGTGGAACCGCGGGTCCGTGTTCTTCAACATCTCCGCTGCAGACATGCGGGAACTAGTGTCACAGCGGCTCCCTTTCTTCAACAGGAGGGCTTTGAAGTTGTCGTTGCTGGTGCTGCTCTTGCGAACGCTTCTCTGAATAGATCCGGCTTGTTTGAGGGTAGCTAAGGTTGGGGAAGCACCAGTGGGAGTTACGGGGGGCGACGGAGAATGGTTGCGGGTACGGTCGTCCTCAGAATCTTTACGGCCAAGGACTTTCCTTTTGGATCTGAGTTTGAAAAACAACAAGAAAAGGAGACCAAACAAAAAGTGAAACTTTTTACCTCCCCTAATTAAACTCAGCTTAGAGGGATGACAATGAATTAAGCTAAAGCAGAGAGAGGGATAAGGGAGAAGTAATCTAAATCTAAAGCATAAGTAAGAACACCACCAAAACTGTGTAGGTATTAATGCAGGTATTGGAGGTACAAGCTACGTTTATCGTTCTTTTTCTGCAAATCTGGAACAATGAAACTACTAAAACAGCTACACTGATGTCCAAAACACTTCAGAGATTTAGTGAGTCAGGTTTTCTGGAGTCAGTATGCTAAGACCAATGCATTATAAACTTTATACTCAACGTCAGTTGTATGATTTGATTAAAGATATATCATTCTAGGGTACGTTGGGGTTTTTTGTTTTGTTTTACTATTTCACCTAAAGGTCTCTGAAGAATTAGAAGTGTAGTGTAGAGTAGCGCACTTTAGCAAAGGATACTGCAATGCACTGCTGCTAAAGTTAAGGTGGATTAAAGTGAGACACATGTAACCATTCTGGATTAAATTATTTTTTTAAAAAATCCCCTCCCCAACCCAAAAATTAAATGAACAGTGAAAACTGAGTTTTCCAGCTTGATTAAGACGCTCAGACAAAGCTCACAGTTCTGTTGGTGCTCTGTCACTGCAATTCTTTGACTACATGAAGGAGAGACCAACTTCCTGACATGAAAGTTCTCTTTCTAGATGAAAGGGCAGTGTTTTTCAGTTTAAATGTAAAGTGCAGGGATAACAAAAACAAAATTAAGAAACAGTCATGGAACCGGGAATAAGTGGAAACTGGACTTCTATTGCCCCATTTTCACATTATTAGAAATCTTAAAGAAAGAAATGTGTTACGTGCCTGGTATCTGTAGCAAAGCTGCTTTGCTTCTTTGCAGGCTAAGCAAAAATTAATTCAAAAAGGTTGTATAAAGGCTAATTTTACATACGCTATTTTGGTAAAAGTTTAAAACAAGTCAGCAGACTTGTTACAAATACAAGATTATGATGCTATAATTCCGTATTAATTTTTATCAAGCATGTGTTCAATACAGACTGTTCCCCTTGTAAAGCAGGTTTCTACTTAACATGATCTTTAGCTGTGCTTTCTTAAAGGCCCTGAGATTTTGCCAAGGCAAGCTCAAACATCTCTATGCATTGCAGCCTGCTCCTAATAAAAAAACCCCAGAAAACAAAGTAGCAGGATCCGTCAGCTGGTAGGTGGCAGCAACAGACATTGTCATAAACTCTGCCAAGACTGGAGTGATCCCACCTCTCTTAAGCGGTGCAGATTATGCACAGGTCACTTATGACACCCCCCACAGGCAGCTGTAACAGCCGGTTTTTTAAGCTGCTGCTGTTTCTACCTGCCCTTCTGGAAGCAGCATGTAATGCTGACATCCATTCAGCCTGAGGATGAACGGACACCAGAAGATAGCATAGGGGTAAAATGATGACTTCAGTAGTGGCAAAGGTAAAAGCCTGGTCTAGATTCAATTGTGTGTCAGTACCGTAACAGCAAGTGAATTTGGTACCTGGAATCTCTGCAAGTCTGTATGTGAACATGGGTGTGGCATTTGTTACAGGGAAGATTTCCTTTCATTAGGGTTCTGGCTGCCTACGGGTATCTTTAAACACTGCAATGCTGGGGTTGTACTGCTGCCAAGATCCAAATGAAATTCCAAATAAGCAGAAAGCAAAATTCAATTGCAAATATCTGCAGGGAAAGACTTAGTTATCCTGGCTTGAAGTAATTCATAAGAGTGTGAATGCGGTGCAGTGCAGAGCAGTCAGTTTGCCGTCAACATCTAACGAGCTTTTCTCAGCATGTATGAATTATGGCAGAAACTTAAAATTAAGATCCAAATTTGGTTTTGGTGGCTTTTCAGACAGAGATAGAGGATATATTCAAACAAAACTGTGACAAACTTAAGATTGTTCTTCCTGTCCTTAACGCACATATCACTAAATTTCTTGTCTTACTCCAAAGCACACATTCAAGAGTGCCAGTCACTGAAATACTACTTTTTAGAATTAGTGGAGGGGAAAACAAACCATTTTCTATTAATTAACAACCAAGGAAGATAGTGGTTCAAGTCTAAAGCCAACAAAAGCAAGGTCTTAATAACAAAGGCATCAAGCAGTTTTAACTTATATCACATCCAGTTCCATTGTCCATTTCCCCATAAACTTGTGAATTGTGTATGTGCATACACTCAGAGATCCACTCTCTATCTGCATACATAATGGAGAAAGGCTACTGGCCAGATATTTAATTCTAAAACCAGATTTGTAGCAGTCCTAGTGAGCGCCATGCAACATGAATGCACCAGACCATTATTAGAACAGCTCCTACGGGCCAAGTCCTAAGGGGTAACTCTAAGTTATAAAAAGTCAATATCGTATATATGCAATTTTTGTAACATCTGAAACAGAATTGTTTCAAAAATGAAAAAATAGCCTTTGCGCCCCAAGTGCTGCCGTCTCCCAGCTCCCAGCCACGTTCTCACAACAGGCTTTCCCAATCCCCCAGCACTCCTGGTGCAGAACTCCATCGCAGACGGGCAAACTGACTGAACACCCAGAGACACCTGCACGGCTGCTGCCAAGCCCTTCCCGTGAGCAGTGAAAAAGAGATGGCCCCTCTATGTTTTGAAGTAAAAGACGAAGCCACAAGATGGCACTACCACTACATCGATTCTAGTCTACAAGAAAGCTCAGTAGTTCAGCGTGGTAATGGTCTTCTGTGCGTACTGTTTAAATGGTGCACACGTTTCATTTTGCCGTTTTAAGCTTTTTTTTTTTATTATTTTTCTTTTCTTTTTTTGACAGCCTAACGCGAACAGCACAAAAATCTAGTTGCCTATTCAGGATGATTTTGTTTTTAAGGGAAATGAATAATGTCATTAATAATAAAGCCAGTATTGCACATCTCATTCATGAACCAGCTTGACACAAAACACCCGACCTCAGGCTGGATTATGGCAAACTATAATCCAGCGTTTGCCATATGTTTTGCCATATGACTGACATGTTGTGTTACTTGCCAGTTTCAGCCACGCTTGCCATGAAGCATTAGCGTTGAGCCTCTGTCCCAAACTGCACCATATAAGCAGCGAAGAGAGTAAAAAGAGATGGAGAAGAACGAGAATGAAAACAAAAAGATACACAGAAAAAGCAACAGTAGAGTTAATATGGCAGACTGAGAACAGTACAATAAATACTAGACGTAACTTGGTATTTTAAGGGGCAGGATATTTATAATGTAATCTACATTGATTTAATCTGGTAGCTTTTAGTTCAGAATGGATTAAATATATTTGTAAAAAAAACAAAACACAAGTTCTTTTCCTTATCTGTTTCATATTAGCCTTAGTAGAAAGCTGATAAATGTGTGCTTTCTGTTAAAGCAACGATTGTTGTAATTGGGTGTTTTAGCAATCTAATATTAATTAAATTTCAAGAGAACTACTGGACCCGACAGTATGGGAAATACAATTTCTGCAGTACCTGTGAATGGCTGCAAAAAGATCCTCAGTGGTCCTTGGTCTTGCTGGTGTCGCCACTCCGTCCGTCTCTTCCCCATAACTATTGCTAGGCAGGAACGAACTATTTGCTGTATCCGATTCAAATACCTCCACTACGCAGAGAGAATGAACAACACTGTCAGTCCATCGTGGGAACCCAACTGGTATACATCCTGAAACCAGCCCTCACTGCCTCGAAGGCAAAGCATCCGAGAGACTGAGTGAGTGCGCCGTTGTCATTACTGTAATCGCAGAACAACGCTTGCTTAGGGAACTGCAGTGCACGAAATGCCTAAGCTTGCTCACACACACAGGCGGAGAACAATACTGAAAGAAAATTTGTATGGTTTCCACTAAAATACAAAATCAAAATGAACAAAGCTAACCATGTTTTCATAGCATGTTTTAATCCTGGCACAGGTAAATAAAGCATCATTTTCTTTCCATGTCTACAACAATGAGAAGTCAGAAAGGAATTATAAGAAATCTGATAAAGTATTAATCAGATCCCTGCAACTTTCTTTAGGCTTTTAGTTAAAACTATTCCAAGAGGTTCTTTTCTCTACAGAAGCCCACCTGAATGCTAAGATTGCTATTCCTGCTCCCCAGCTTCTTCAAAATAGCTACTGCTGCATCTGAAGTAGAGCCAGAGAAAACAGACTCACCACTTTCGTTCTCCTGGGAGAGGTGCCCGTCAGCGTTACTGCCGCTGTCTTGGCTGCTGCCTGAACTGCTTCCTTCATCAAAAGCGGGCTGCTCCTCCTGCCTGGGTTCTTCTTGAACTGGTGATGCAGCAGGCTGTACCACAAAGGCATTAGCTCCCACTGTCTCAGAGAAGGTGAATCTGGCAGCTCCTCCCTCAGGAACCAGGCTGCCAGAGTCCATCTCGCTAGAACTGAGTCCATCTGTAAGACAATTTCTCGCCTCCTCGCAGTGTGCAAGCACAGCGTCTCTCTTAGTTGGGCTTGATGTGCTTCTGACAGTATCACTCACTTCAGCTATTTTCTCCACTTGAAGATCTAACTGTGGAGGTGGTACAACAAGGAACAGTTTGGGTTTCTTTGAAATAGGAGGTGGTTTCTTGCTTGGCAATATGACCTGAGTCTTGTTGGGAGATGCTGGTGACCCCTGAAGGGACATGGCAGAATGGAGGTCTTCACTCTGCACTGAAGACTCAGGTGTGTCTTCAGTGGCTGTCCCCAGTGCGTCAGCTTCAAAAGGCTTGTTTAGACTCGCAGGCTTTTGATCGCTGTCAAGCACAGTTATGTTATCAGAGAGAATGAGAGGGGAACCCCGAGCTAATGTTTGAACTGAGTTTTTAAATGAAGTGCCTTGAGTTTTCATTTCCTCTTCACCTAAGCTGGTGCTGAGTCTTAGTGAGAGAGATGGCTTTAAGGAAGACTGTGATGATGAATTTACAGTACCCTTTTCCTGAGAGGTGGTTTCAGAAGCAGATTCAGGTGGTAGTTCACCTTCTGTTGTTTTTTTCACAGACCTCAGCTGCACCATTTGTAACGCTTTGGTAGTTACTAAGGGCATCACAGGTCTTGATGTGTCTTGCTTGTTGAGTGGCTGTTTCACTGGAGTGTAGCAAGAGTCTTCCTGGTTACGTTTCTTAAAAGAATACTGTGGGTATATTGTTGCACCTTTTGTTAGTTTGGGATCAAGAGGTGGTGCTGGTGGCGGGACAGCTAAGGGGAAAGAAGAAGGAAGAGGAACAGGGGAAGAGAACGAACTGACAGAGGCTTCTTGCGGAAACCATTGGACAGTCTGGGCAAAGGAAGAACTTACATCAGCTTCTGGCGGAGGCGGGGGGAACGTGGGAGAGGCTGGCAATGGTGACAGATCCATGACTTCTGCTGGAGGAGGAGGGGGAGGGGGAGGAGAAAGTTCAGGACAATGTGGAGGAGGTGTTGGAAGCAGAGGTGGTGGAGGAGGTGCACCAGAATCCAGAGGAGAGCTCAGGGTGGGGTCTAATTTCTTCACACTCACACTCCCTTCAGTAGATGTATTTGAAGAAAGAGAAGTGGAGGATGAAGACATGGAGACTGAAGACAGGAGAGAGGATTTCCTTTCAGGCACTTTAGGCTTCAGCTTGGATTTCCCATTTCCTGATGATGTAGATTTTAAAAATACAGGCACTGGAGTAAGCGCAGTGGGTGTATTGGACTGGCTGGAGTACCCACTCGATGGCGACGTGACTCGGTGGGATTTCTCCGGAGAACTGCTCTTTGGTTTGGCCAGTCCACTGGGCACTTGTGGCACAGAAGCCCTTGAGCCATCACTGAAGTGGCTGATGCTATAATCGCTGAGAGCAGATGATGTACTGGCAGAATGGGTCACTGGGGATTTTACCTGGTCGTCTGCCACTGCGGCATAGTCACTGTAGTAACCCCACTGGTCAGCGTACTCTGACTTGATGCTACTTGTCTCACTCTGAGAGGGAGTGACGGTGCAGATGGAGTACAGGTTTGGAGCAGTGGTGGACATCATGCTGCTGCTTGCACTGACCGAGCTTTGGCTGCGGGAGCGCAACACCCACGGATCCTCGTAATCACTGCAGGGGCTCTGGGAAGGGGAGCTGCCATTTTTGCACTTGAGATTCAACTGCAGAGAATGCTGGAGGGTGGCAATGAGGGTTTCATCAAGCACCTGTCCATTGGACTGGGCTTTTTTCTTGGGCATCCTTCTGAGCGAGTCTGTTCTGGATGGCGGCAAAGGCGGCTTCTTTGCCTTTTTCAGAGAGATGCTTCTTGCAAGGGATTTGTCACCTTGGCCTGACTGGTCATCCTGATGTTTCTTCTCCTTTCCTTCAAAGACATTTATCATGCTGTCTCTGGGGTTCCCAAAACCATTAGTACTATTGCATGGCGTGTCTGACTTCAGTCCGGAGTCCGTATGCATGGAACTGTAATAACTGTCATGGTCCACAGAACACAGAGAAGCAGAATCGTCCCTGACTGAAGTCCTCTCCAGGCTGCTGCTGCTCAGGTTGCTACCGGGAGTGGCACAGCCTGGTGTGGTACAAACCATCTTGCATGAAGGAGTCTCACTGTTTTCTCCAGACTTGTACAGCCAATGCTCTGTGCTGTTCACTGCTGCTTGTGCTCGCTCCCCTGAACAGCCAGATTCACTCCTACCATCGCTGTCCTGGGAAGGGTTTGGTAAAGCAAGATTGTTCCTACCGCTGTAGCTCACGCTCTGAGACCCAGCCTCCATGTTTCCAGGAGTGCTAAGAGAGACAGCAGAGTCACCAAGAGAAAGCATCATGACATTATTAGATGGGATGGTATCTGAAGTCTGTGAGTGACGTGTGGAGCTACTCTCACTCCAGTTACCGCTTGAAGAATGGTGATCTTCTTTCCCACTTACTGCACTGCTGGCAACAGGACTGTCTCTTGGCTTTGGGTAGGCAGTGGAGTTGGTAATTTTGCTATCCAACGATCCAACACTCTGGGCAGTGTGAATAACAATAACTTCCGAGGAGGATGACAGTGTTGCATTAGGTATGATGCTCGTTGAGTAGGTGGCGTGAGGAGAGACCACACATGCTGGGCTTGCGGACTTGTCGCTATCATAGCTTCTCACCTCTTGAGATTTGGGCCTCGACAGGGCCCCTGTCGTGGGATTATTCCTCAAATGCACAACACTATCATCCACTTGCAATTTACTTATCTGGTGAGGTAAAGTGCCAGCGATGTCCTCTGTCTGCCTAGAGATGCTCTGTGTCTGCTCTAGGGACTGCAGAGACACTCTTGCACCAGCCCGAGGCAAGCTGTGAAAGCCCATGTCGCTATTTTGGCGAGAAGCAAACATGACTGCAGCAGAATCACTCATCACTGACATGTTTCCAGATGAGCTGGAGAACTGAGACATCTGGGCTGCGATGCCTTGTCCTTTCTGTGCTCGTATCCTTCTCATTGAAGGGGGCACAACTTTAACTTCCTCCGTCTGGCAGCTGGTGTCCTTGGTTTCAGAGCGCTGCACTGCAGAGCGATAGCTGTCTAGTCTCCCTAGCGTGGAACAGTGATCTGGGACATACATCGAATGTCCTCGGAAATCACTTTGGCCAGTGCCAACTGCTGGAGTCAAAATAAAATAATTATTTCTTGAAGCACAAATTCACATTTATCTTCTTACTCATTTAAAAACAAAAAAACCCAGCAAACTGCCATGCTCTTGCAGGTCATGCCTTCTGAAAAGGAATCTGCAACAATGGATTTTGCACAAGCATCATGTGTTTTCTGCATTTCTCTTCCCTTTTTCCTTATTACCAGGAACCTTCCTCTTACAGAATCGCCTGTGTTCCTGCCACACATTCGACACATGAAATCCTCTGTTTATGACATGGTAATAATTTCCATAGTAATCAGTTATGTCAGAAACCAAGTAGCAGTGTTTGACTTCCAGTAGGCAAAGCAGCAGGAACAGACAAAAGCCTGAGAAACGTGAAGTGTGTTTCCATGCTAATGCCTCATGCAATAAAGAAAAGGGGAAGGAAATCTGGAGACCAATGTGAATAATCAGATCTGCTCTTTGAAAGCATTACGTTTCAGAAAAATATTTTCAGGACACGCAGATAGCTCTCCACATCTTGCAGTTCGTCTGAAAGGAGGCTAACACATTGAAACATGCATTGTTTTACCACAAATAATACATATGCTATAACAACATTTACACAAAGACATTTTCCAACACTGCAAAGAAAACCATTAAATAACATTTCTCCACACAACTACTTTCTATTTATCTATTTAAAGGAGAAACCCTAAGAAGTGAGGAAAAGAAAAAGCCAGTACTGATGACTGTCTCATCCTCAGCACCATCAAAAAAACCTTTGAGGACAATGGAAAAATAGTTTCAGTTCAAAATATAGTTATCACTGGGTCAGCAGAAGGAATCTAGGGTTCTTTTAAACTGACATTTTTATTGGTAGCTGCCTTTTAAAATCACAAACCAGAGCACTGCTTTAAAATCTGTCGGTGTAAGGCTGTTGCTTTTCAATTCAGTTGCGTTACTGTATAAATAGCAGACACAAGAGGCAGGCGTGCTGCTGGAGATGCTTGTAAGGATGCTGCATATGTCACTGCGGGGGGAAAATTGGTTATTTCAAGTCTCCGCCTTTGCTAGTCTCAGGAATGACGAAGTAGCCCGCCTGATAGGACTGTTCTCCTTTCTTATTTACTATATGGAACTGGATCAGGAAAACAGGTATTCTTATCATGCAGCTTTAAACACCACTTAAGGACATTTAATTATCCTTATTCTTGGCAGGCAAAAGAGGCATTTAGGATATGGAAAAGAGGGCTCTGGAAAGGCTACAGTGAAAGCAGCACACACAAAAAGATTGTTTACTTCTTTTCCCCAGGCACACAAGTAGTCTTTTAGCAGCTTGAAGCCTATTCAGGTTGCTTTGCGTAGATCCTCTTGCTCTCATGAAGACGTAGCTTCTTTCTGCTTCTGGTAGAGGTTTGCAGCAAAACTAGATACTCAGATGCTGGCAAACGTCTTGGATAATCTAATATGAGATACTGTCAGAACAGATGGACTACTGTGGCCAACCACAAGAGGTATTTGTATATTCTGTATACAGTTATTAAGAACTGTACAGTAAGAAAAATTAATTTTGCTTTTCATGTGTATTTTTTTCTATAGAATCAGCGTCTGCCTTTGGTTAAGAGAGAGAAAAACATCTAAGTAGACATTATGAATGTTTCTAGAACCCTGACATCACTGATGACAACTGTTACCCAATTAAAAACACTCGGTAATAAAAATCTGTATACTAAGATACATAAATAACCAAAGAGATGGAGTATTTTTCTTCACTCTACAGCTGTGAAATACGCACACAAATACACACACACATGACAGAAGGATGGGGCTGGTGGAGAACGAATCTGTCAGCACTACAGCAAGTATCTAACACAGTCGCATACTGACCTGCGGCCGAGAGCACCTCATTTCAGTATGCAGTATGCCTGTATTCACAAAGGAGGCTAAATGTACTCTACTTCACAAGCAGCGAAACGCAGATGGGTGGTTTATGCTTGTTTAAAATGTCACTACTAGGGAAGGAAAACGGCAAAGTGGAACAACACTGGATTTGCTAACCTCTCCTTTCTTCCTTCCAAAATCAGGAGTGTTGGAATGCATTATTGGGACATGCTCTTTGTGGCATTTCGGCAATGTCTGAAACACAAAATTAAATCTTGGCGCTGTATCTAGGCCACTAAATAAAAGAGGCCAAAGGTGGCCGTAACAAACGGCCTGGGGGAGCAGCTCCTGCCCCATCCCCTGGCACCCACACCTGGACAGAGCCTGGGGGCCCGCTAGCCGGCCCCGGCCAGCGCAGTGCTGGGGGAGCACGCGAACAAGAGGGCAGCATCAACAACTGCGGGACGCTGCTGAGCATCAGTGCTAACCCTGTGCTTGTTAGCAGAACGGATGTAACTTAGGGTCCTGCCTAACAGGCTCATGGAAACTGGATAAACTGACTCAATAGCAGTAAACCTTTACAACCTTGGTACTGCATGGAAGCCCATCAGGGCAGGGCTTTGCAAGGCCTCTTGTTAGAACGGTTCAGAGCCCAAATAAATACCGGGTTCAGAGGGGGCAAGACAGCCCCGTCTCAGAAGTATAAACTACAGGGCTGTGTCCTTCAATCATTATATGGGATACGGTTAGGGAAGGGACTTTTTATGGCTGTTGCTATTACAAGAACACAACTCTTTGAGGTTTAAAATATTTTTTTGTAGAAACGCAGCATATTCTGAAATTACTCCAGCTTTGTTTTCAGCTTTACATGTATGCACAATCTCAAGCAAAGCTGTGAGGATTTACTTGCCCTTCATAATACAGCAATTGCTGTCTTTACAGTTCTGTTTCCTGAAGACGGACAACAGAAACCTGCAGAAGAAATGGTTCAAAAATGCAACCAAAGAAACATTTAAGACTCAGGTATTCTCTTAAAATGTTGATGTTTTTAAGATTTTAGTGGAATGCAGAGGAGGGTAGCAATTTACAAATGCACCGTAAAACCCTCACTCACTTCTAGAGCAACGCTGAAAAGCAAGGCTTTTCAAAAATCCTTAAAATCAAACTACCTTTGTGGGTACCGCAGCTAGAAGATGAACAATCCAATTCTAAAGGGCAGCTCAAACCTTTAATTGACTATTACACAGAAAACGCTATGTCTCAGAAAACCTCTACTTAAATAAATAGCAGTCAGAAGTTGCATCACCAAAATTCTGGAACTGAATGAGAGCTTTTAAAGAGTACCACCCACAAGTCCATCTACTTGCAGGGGCAATATCTGAGCAGACGGCAGCAAAAAGTATTGCAGAATTGGACATCAGGTTACAGATGTTGAACGTTATTAAGTCAGAAGTGGCTGCAATGTGGTAGTATGATGAATGTGGCTGAAAGTAATTAGTAACCACCTTGTCTGCACTTTATATTATCCTGTGTCCAGTAGCTCTGCAGCCAGTGCTATGTTCACCACAGGAGACCCATACCTACACTCCATTTTTCTTTACTACCCTACTTCTTGCTATGCTGAAAATATCTCTTAGAGCAAATGCTTTTTCCCTAATGTACATGTTCAGTGTAGACTCCAGCAGCAAGCAAAGAACACCCACTATCTGGAACAAGCGAAACATGCATCATATTTAACAACTCTTGCATGGAGGCACAGACAAGAGGTTCAAATGCATACCTTAGCCCCCAGCACTTGATCCAAGATAGGCATACACAGGTTACACCAGTTTTCCCTAACTCAGGTAGTTACTGGTGTTGCTCAGTAGAGATGACAAGGATTGAGACTGACTGCAATTTTGATGGGAAAAAGAAAGCGTCTGCATGTAATCCCTAGGGCCAGGTACTAGCTGCCAGAAGACTCCCTATCTCCCTGTGACTCTGGCTGATCTGGTGGCACCAGTAGCTTGCTGCAGAGAATCAGCTGAAAGGTCCTCTGCATTGAAATGAGCATAGAAAACTGAGGATTTGAGAGGATAAAAAATGTGTGTTGGTATCACAAAGAACATGCTTGTTTCAACTAGTACACAGAAGTAATCTCTCTTCCCAAAACTCTGACTAATCGTTTCTACTCTAAGCACTTGTCTCTTGTGCCACAGGCACATTCCTAAGATTTGTTGCTTTAATCTCCTCCTCATGCCCCACCTAGAAATCCTCCTCCAAACCTGGTGATCTGGCCAAGTCACTGTGCAGGCACCACAACTTTCAGTGCTACAAAAAACCCCCAGAGAGTCTCCATCTATTTTATCCTAGTACTCACATACCAAAAGATTTTTAAGAGACACTCAACAAGGAACAGATAAGTACATCGGGCTTATGGTAATTTTAAGGAATTTTCACTGTGCTCCATGAAGCATCTGTAATCTCTCAGAGGGGAGAAAAATATCGCAGAGAATCCTGCGATATTTTTGAGTACTGCCAGCTAAAAAATATCATGAATCTTTGCACATATCACTGACACTCTGAAAGGGAGAATTTGCTGAAAATATGGCAAACTTAATTTTCTTGATTCTCTTCATTTCACTAACTGAACAGCCTCCAGTAACGATTATATTCCTGCATCTCTTTCAAAAAGCAGATGATATATACTTTGTTTAACACCCTGATCTCTGGATGAATAGTGCTGGAAATGTACAATGTTGAGAAACTATAGCTATAAAACCAGTATTAGTTAAAAGGCAAAATAAAAGAGAGATACTCTCTCTGAAGACTATTGAAGTTGCAACTTGAAGCAGGTGTGGAATTACTTGGCTTGAATAGTTTGGTATTTGGGTGGTATTTCTGCAGAACCACTGGATATCTGGGACTCTTCTTACCTGTGGGACCTATAATCTGAATGACTGCTACTGCCAAAAGGACTAACTGGAAAAGAACATCAATTAAGAGGAGTCTTCAATAGAATAGCTGAGTTTCCAAAGATCAGAAGGACTCATGTGCCCCCATGTTGCAGAGATGGAACTGTTCCCTCTAAGGCATGTCAAAGGAGAAGCTTCAACAGTCCCAAATGGCTCATGGGACACTGGATGGTACTAACTGGGGCGTCCAGCTGTGCCACAAGAAAGCAAATGAGGGACTGACAGTTCAACTGTCATTCACATCCTTCCTGATGACTGATAGGAGGTCCTATAGGTGACAACTTGTTGTTAGCTACTCAAAATGGCAGGCAGGGAAACAAGCTGAAGAAAAGCATAAGAAGTTATTCTGACCCTCTGAATGCTTTGGTTAGGAAGGAAAAAAAAAAAAATAGATGGGCGGTAGAGGTGGGAGATGGAATCACAGAGCCATAAAGACCTCAAATTGCACCTTAAGGTGGGAAAGAAATATTGAAATAATTCCAGGAAAGTACACACAAAGTGTAACATCAGAAGACATTTTTTGAAAACCAAAAGAAGATCAAAACTTTCTGTTTGATTAAAGACAAGCAAAATGCCTAGCAAAAGAAGAAGAAATCAAAAGGTGGAAAACTTGAAGATGGTGTCCTTTTCCCTGCTTTGGTGAAGTATGTTTATTTGGAACATGAACTGTGGTGGAACCAATACTCAGGTCTGGGACCTGCTCCTCCTGCAAGACAGGGAGGGAGTCTGGGACACCAGGAACTGTCCATCAGTGCCTGGGACCGCACCGGCACAGAGCTCCGGAGAAACACTCACAACCAGGTAACTTGGAAACTTCACAAAACAAAGTTAGGGTGATCCAGACCCTAGAGCACTGGCACAGAGAAAGGACCGTGGAAGTGTGAAGGCATTTTGCTGCCTATATTTCACCTTGAAAGCCGGAACGTGTGAAGGATGCTGAAGATAACCAAGAGCCAAGAAATAAGCAAGGCCTGGGACAGGTTCTCCCAGAGTGCTGCTCATTTCTAACAAACTTCTGTTTGGGACTCATTTTCTTGCCTGAGAGGAGAATACTGGTTTGCATCTAAGGTACCATCTGAAGAAGACAGCTAGAGGCGATGGATAATGGCAACACAGAACAGAGAAACTGAGAGCACAGAAACTTGAAGTAAAATATTATCTCAAAGCTTCTTGCCCTGTCTGCAGTTTCGATCCAACACTGACTCCATTAAATATATATATATATAAAATATAAATATTCTTTAAGACAATGAAGGTAACTCAGAGGTATGCAAAACTAGTTTTTTCATTGCTGTGTTTGGCAGAGAAATGAATGCTTTCCCTTGTCCTCTTACTTCAGTGTCACTCTGTACTTTGGTGTAAATAGTGCTGAGAAGGTTGCTTCTGATAAAAAGTATCTGTTCAGAAAACAACTGGCACCTCTAAACTGGTAGGTATATTCTTATTCTGTCTCAGAATCCCATGTACCGCATCGCATTTCATTTACACAGCATTTTTAATGCGGAAATTTCCAGTCTACGCAGAGAGACTGGTTCATCGCTGGAAGACACCTGTGAAAACACATCAGTATTACGATGCTCAAAAGTAGGAATGTTTAAAGATAATTTCAGCGCTTGCTTCATGGGTGCAGTTAATGATTCCTTTCAATACGTTTGGCTAAATTCTACGAGGGTACCACTGCCACTGAGCTCAGGCCAGCAATCAGTGCCGGCTTTCTCTTCTGTTTTGTCTTTTTTTGTTCCAAAGAAGCCAAAGCAGCCAGGGGAGAACCCCAGCAGCCTGGCCTGGCAGAAGCTCTTCCAGGCCCTCTCGCAAGAAATGAAAATAGTTCAAGCTTGATTGAAGCTTTGAGGTTCTCTCAAGTTTCTGCTTCCTTCTGAAGGATAAACAAGAGGTTACAAGAATCTGCTGTATGTGTTGGTTATTTAGCCTGTGCACAGCAACTTTGGTGTACCAAGGGATTTTAATCTTTGTGTAAATATTATAGCCATTCACAGCAATGCTTTAGAGGAGAAACAAAGAGATTTATTCAGCTGAAACCACAGGGAGAATGTCAATAGGTACAACGCAATTGCTTGATTTGGAGTTTAGTCCGGATCCTTGTTCCGATCAAATGAACTGTGGAATGTTTTAAAACAACTCGTTATTTGTTTTGGGACAGTGTAAGAGAAATAGGGAACGGACGGCTACAGAAATATTTGGGGAGTGACAGGGGAGAAAAGGCAGAAAGAGCACTGAACAAGGATGGGGGAGACAATTTATTCCCGGCCTTGCCAGCAGCCTGGTGGGTGACTCCAGCTAAGTCACTTCACTGCAGCATGTCTGGTTTCCCCATCTATAAGATGAAGACACTGATAACTGTTCTCTTTTCAAGCACACTTTGTTTCTAGTGATGGAAACCAATACACTAACAGGATGGATACTGACATCAGAGAGTTTTCCTGGCATATATTTTGCTGTCTGGAAGACATACAACCACCACGGAAGCAACATGAAGCTCCTCAGACAACTTCCATCGTGGGACAGATGGCTGAAGCCCTGTGCGCCGGTGGGTGGTGGGCCAGGGAACTATCCAGAGGGCTCCTACAGTGAGATACTGCCAGTCCTGAAATTTCTGCAACTTAGAACAGGAGTCAAGTAGTGCAACATGAAGTGTGCTCAGCACAGCGACGGCAGACCGAAATCAAGACCACAAAACCTATCACCCTTAGCAAACAATTGGCAAAAGCCACAAACTTATTTTAAGTTATTAACTGAAGAATTCCTTTTAAGATAGATGCAAACTGCATTCTCAGTTTATTCCACCAGGTAAACATCAGTTGATTTTTTCAAGCATTAAAACATCTGTCTGAAGTGGTCACAATCGTAATCTCAACGTTTTGGAAGCGCTGCCGGCAGGAAGCGTTCTCTGCACATCCACCCAAGTACTGTTGTCACCCATTTCAAAATCCACATGCCTGAAAGAGCGTTAGGAACCCTCAGAAGTGGCAAACAGTAGTGCGGAACAAAACGTTCTGCTTTGCTCTGCTTTTCTCTGTATCTGCCCTCAAGGTAGGTCCTACATGTGTCAAAGCTCTGTCGAAAAGTATGACCTTGGTACGTGTCATTTTCAGAATACCACACTAGACTCAAGACCACCGTAGCAACCCTGAAAATGAACAGTTTAAGCCATGTCCTCTATCAGTTTTACATTTAAGCAGGACAAGCGTTTTTGAGGAGCACAAGTCCTTTCTAGACAAAGAGCAAAGTGATTTAGTTTAAAATGGAAGAACAGACCCTGAACAGATGAGAGAGGATGAGGGCTGTCTCTGCTACTCCTCAAACCAGCTGTAAACATGGTATCTGAGGGATTAGCCTCAGAGAGCACTAAAACAGGAGAAGGGAATATTTTGTTAAGAATAACTCAATATTAAGTTTTATGTAGCTTTTTTTCCCAGCTTCGATCTTTGTTTGGTTAGAACAAACTGACTTTATTTTATTTAACACTCAAGCTTGCTTACAGTTGATTGCTGATGAGCGTGTCATTCTCTCTCAGAAAATAACAAATTCAAATTTTGACCTCCAGGAGGACTCCAGGTCAGGAAAGTGTCTCCTGACAGATGGCAAGGCCCACTATGGACAGCAGCAAAGAGGGAGGAAGGGAACCCACACTATGAGGAGGAGTGCCCTATGGCAGGCACAGAACAGCATCCATCCCACAAGAAGAGATGGACAAAGACACCCGACAGCCGTGGACAAATCTCAGACCAGCAGTTAGAAATAAAAGCATTATGTGAGACCCAAAGGTAATGAAATGTAAAGCTGCCTAACTTTAGCTGTCCCGACAGGGTTAGGGCAATTGAATTTTCTTTCCTGAGGCAGAGGACTCCCATAGCAGGGCACTGTTTCATTACCGATGCTGAAGGAGCACAGTTCCACTCACAAACTGCTCTTTATGTACTTGCTTCTTTCTTGGCTTTCTCTACACCTGGCCCTGTTGCTCATTTCAAACTTATTCAGACAAGTTACGTATTTTCACTTCTGTTTCTGAAAAATCTAGACAAAGAACCAGTAATTGAAAACATAATTAAGAGATGGAAAATGCAAGTGAAAATTACTGAAATTGTCAGTGAGACAATTCCACATGTAAAGCACCTAAAATTACGTTTTGCCAGACTACTTTCAAAGACATTCTTCCTCTACTATGAAAAAAAAAGGGAGCGGGAGCATAATTTTATCTGTGAAGTAATCATTTGGGAAAACCTGAAATGTGTTTTTAAAAATAAGTATGAATGACCAAATTTAAATCAAAGAGTTCTGCAAAAAGTGTCTGAAAAGTCTGCCAAAATTCAGACTGCCTCATCAGCTTTGAATATCACGTATGCTACTAACTGTGAAAGAGGACAGGCTGAGGTAGTGTGAACATGACCAGATAGTCAATTTTCCTTTGGAATATATGCAATACCTAACGAGCCCATGTAAATTACTTCTAATCAAATAACACTGATACTTAAGGGGTTGCCAATTAGATCTAAATTGAACTGGAAAATAGACAGGTGTTTCACTGTTGGTGAAAGATTCAGGAAGGCATCCATGAATTGTTTTACTCCACTAAGTAATTATTTGCAAGCCAAAATGCCTGCCCACTTCAGTTTTGCTACAATGAAGATCCTGGGGGAGCACACCAAACCTCCAGGAAAGCATTAAAGAACCGAAATCTTACATGCCTGCAGATTTGGGGGTTGGCCTAGATGACCTTCAAAGATCCCTTCCAACCCGAACTATTCTACGATTTTCATTGTACGAGTACACCATTTTCCAAATACTCTGTTCCCTTCAACAGATGGAAGTCAACACATAAAAGGTCCTAATTTCCCAACGCACAAGGTGGCAAGGAGGCACGCATGTATTTGGAACGGTAATAGGCTATCAGACTGTATTGGTCTCATGAGCACTGGTAATGTTATTAGTCGAGTAATGATAAGCAGTGACAATGAACAGTGGATGGAATACAGTTCTGATGAGCCATACCTAGCTCCTTTTGTATGTTGTCAGGGATTCCTGTAATAGTCTTTCTCCTTTTGACTTTCTTCGGCCGTCTTACCACCGTGTCTGTGTAAATTAGAGACCGCCGAATGCTGGCTTGGCGGTCGAAATTCTCCCCTAATACATGGTAGAACAAGCAAAGCAACATTACTTCCAAGCACGCTGACATCATGCACTTTCTTCCACTAGTTTTGTTGCAGAAATGGAAAAAAAGGCATTAATAAATGATGTTAGCTTGGTCCTACAATGAAGGTTTACACTGAAGGAAGATACGGCATATTGTCACAGTAAGGCTTTAGACACACATATCTATTACACAGTACTGCAGGTTTTAAAAGGAATTTTGACTTCCTGAGCCTAGTTCAGATCTGGCGAGAACAGGTCTAATTCCACAAGTGAACAGAATCCTTGCTTTAATTTGGCCCTTGGTGATTTTTTGTGTGGTTTTGCTGTTTTACTTTAAAGTAATGAGCTGCTGAAAAAGCAAATCTACTCATGAAAATGAAGGATCACGATGGGTTATGCAGGAACAGACATTGCTATTGGCAACAGCCATTACAACGTCTTTGCACAGCTCCATCATTAAATCACAGAAGACGCTTCTTTTTCATTCAAAGTTGCTCCGAACCTGTCAAGTGTTCCACATTTCTGGTGGCGATCTTTTAACATGAATACAAATAAGTACTATGGAGCACGCACAGATCAAACTGATCTTGTGGTCTCATAAATATTTCAGTCAGAGTGGAAGCTGCTTAAAATTGAAACTTTTTAAATGATTATAAAAGTATACAATGGCAAGAGCTGAAAAAATGTGTGTAAGTGCACATTGCCAGACAAAGCCTTACGATGACCATGTGCTGTATCGTAATGGGACCCAGAAGCACCACTATCATTAAGCAGCTTTTCTTTAGGAATTCACTTTTGTTTAGAGGTTTATAATTTGGCCATTTTACTAGTAGCAGGATAAAACTTGCCCCGTAGATTGTGAGCTGAGTTAATTCTCTGTCACATCTAAAAATCTAACGACTACGCCCCATATCTCACATATAAGTTCTCTTTTTAGAAGTTAGAGCACTTTAAAGCACTGCTAAATGTCCTTTAGAGGGCCTATTTAAAACTTAAATGCAGAAAAAACTTGATACATGTGTGTATGTTTTTTGTCTTGTATTCCTTTTTTTGAAAATTGGTGACCAAATTATTTACCTCTAAAAAGTGATTAATGCACAGTAACTAATACGTCATAAATATTATCCCTGGCTGACTGCACATCAGTATGATGTGTGTCATGCAAATAGCATAGAAAACCTCTTTACCTCTACAACAGTTAAAGATACAGTCATATATTAAAGTATAGAACATGGACTTGTGAAAATGCAAGGAAAAAACATAGCAGTTTCATTCACCATATTGTAAATATAAAGACTCTGACTCTGTTTGGCTGGAGCCTTGTGCTCCCATGAGCCGCACTTGTGCTAAGTGAAATCCTTGCAGCTAAAAAGAAGTGCCAGTTTCATCCAAGTTTTGGGTTGATTGAAGTCAGGGCAGATTAAGGGAGAAGGAAACCCATGGGATCTACAAAATTTAGAGCTGTGGATCCCACTGGCTTAGTAGAAGCCTTGAAATACTGAGACAGACTATCCACTCTCTGTGTCATTACCACTATTAGGACGTTAGGACCCTTACGGAGTCAGGGTCAGGGCCATTAGGTAATCCCGTCATGCAGGATAGTAATAATTCTGGCCACATTATAACAAATCCAAAGAATTTGAAGGAAAAAGTTTTGCATTTCTGAACACATCTTTATCCACTCAAAGGCCAACAATTATGCCTGAGACGGAGAGTTGCAAGGAAATTGAAACACAGCTTTGAACATCCTGGAATAAAATGTGAATGGTAAGTAGAGGGTGCAAACAAGGAGAGAGCCTTTTACATGAAGCCTCAGACAGCACAAACAGGATGACCATGGGGAAATGTTAACTGTGTCAGCTGACCCACAGTAACTTTTTCCCCTAAGCTACCCAAGAGCTAACTCAACCAATTCACCTTCAATGGCTTTTGATACACAAAGGCTTTTTCAAAGCCACTGTGCGAATTTGTAGAATTTCAAAGTAGCAGCTTCAATAAATTCCAGCAAGCAAAATCAGAACATCAGTCTTTTTTTCCCTTCTTCATTGTCATCTTATTTTTTAGAAAATACCAATGTTAACGTTAAATATATTTTTCAGATTTAAGGATACTTTTCTGATACTTCTGTTACAGGTTTGTAACAAATCATCGAGGCATTCCTTATACAGTTTACTCAGTTTTCCCTCATGCAGTTACTCAGTTTCCTTGGATTCACCGAAAATATTTAAGTATGTGCTTAAATCTCACTGAAGTCAGTCAAGCTGGACTCAAGCAAATGCTTAAAGGTTTTTCAGGATCCAGCCTGGCGCTGATCACCTCCACCATCACCAAACTCCTCCATCTGGAAAGAAAGTTAGTTCCGGAAAACCCACAAGAGCAGACACCATTATACATCTTTTAACCCCCAGGATATGTAAAAGCAAAGACTGGCCACCACTGAAAATTCAGCCCAACCCCTTCCAGGCCAGAATAAGCTCAGCCCAGGCACTCCCAAAGACTGAAACTGCTTCCAAATCTGGATGTCTAGTCAGCAGCTTGTCAGCCTAATGCAATGCCTCTGCACCTTGAGGCTATCCAACAGATTTTTGCTACTACTGTATTAGTTGCAATCTGTTCACAGCAGAGCCCTGAAAGCTGAACTTGCGGAACATTTATTGCACAGCCACGTGAGAGGCCATTGTAGCAGAATCATTACTAATGCACTGCTGAAAATGCTGTCAATTGCCAGCAGCCTCTTCAGAGGTTAACCTTTTATTTCATGCCAGAAGTAATAAAATTGAAGTTTTTTGACCTCTCTTCTGGAGGAGTGAGAAAACTAGCAAGGGAAGGAAAAAGCCAGATCAAACCAAAAACCAGAGATGGTTTGTTCCATGGCACGTTGAACAAACGGTACAGAATTTTTGGTCCTTTTTTTTCCTGCCTCATGCAGTAACATAAGGAACTTCACAAAATAAAATTATTCGGCGTGTGGGCGGGCAGAGGAGGGGAGCAGATTGTGACTTTTTAAAGAGGAACAAGGACATCAGCTTTTTTGTGTGTGTTGTGTGTGGCTTGTAGTCTGTTACTGTCACTTGCCTTGTTTCACAAGAGCTATATAATTATGCCAAGGGAAAGGAAATGGTGGATCCCAGAGACCAGTCCATACACTGCAACAGCAGTCCTCCTTTACTGCTCTCCCTTTCTATCCTTTCTGATCACTGTGTTTATAAGAGAATAAGCGCACAACAGCACACTCCAGAAAGGTGAGGTGTAATATGCATGTGCAGTATTTTTATCAGAAAAGTGAAGAACCACTGAGTTTGCTGAGTGCAAACCAAATAATTCAGGAGACACAAGGTTTGCTAACACCAGTCGAATTAGGCTGGTTGAAGTCACAAGTGTAATTTATCCAAACACAGTAACATACCCAGTGACACTGAATTAAATCTATGAGGGTTATTTGATCTCTTTAACCTCATTTTTCTTTCCACCTGTTTAGTTCCCCCACATATTTTCAATACATTGGGTCATTAAATCAAACAGCAGATTATTCTTTCCACAAGAATACCCTGTTCCTGCTGCCACGATACCTGAACCCTGCTCAAACTTATCGATTATGTCAAATTATCCATTGTTCCCATAACTCGGCCTTCTGCACCTGTATCCTACATTCCCCAGATAATGTCAACTGACCTAGTAACATTTCAGCATTGCATTTATTTTCCTTCTACTAATTTTCCAGAGGTAGGGTGCTCATAATTTTCTGTTATTTTCATGCTATTTATTTAAAGTATTTTCTTCTGTTTATTTAAGGAAACATTTCTTTTTGGTTTCTCAGAGCTCTCTGATGTTTGTCACAGAAGTACTACGCCTATACTAGTTAAATGTTTAAACAGTATTAAATAATACAATTTAAAATATTAGGTTATAAAAACATAGGTGAAATAATTACTGGTAGTCAGGGAAAAATAATACCTAATTTACTTTCAAAACAAAACCAAACATTGCAAGCTATTGATTTTAAGAGTAAGCGCGGAGTCGGAGTGTGCCATATGGGATTTGAAATAAATTGGATATTGAATACCATCCCGGTTTTGGCAGGCAAACGGTCAGTTATGTGAATTAACAAATACTAGACAATCTTGATACTGTGCAGAAAAAGAGGGATTTTTAAATCGAAGTGATAATTCAATCTTTCACAGAAATTCTATTTACACACAGCAAAGTATCTATTCAGCATTAGACTTTATCATAATCTAACTTCCACAGAGCAGGAGTTCTGCAACTGTAAAACCAACGAGCATTTTTAAAACGAAGAGTTAATATACAGTTCATAACAAGAAAATGTGGACTATGGTCACATAACTGGAGACTTTCCAAAAGTCTTCCTGGAAGATGTAGCCCCATTAACTTTTGCTATTCTTAACCTACTCTCCTTGACACCTAAACATCTTGTTGCTGATAAAAACAAGACCCTAGAAGTCTTTTTCTTGAATTTTGTAACATTTAGCCTTTGAAATACAAAAGTCCCTGATAACCTTCCTTACATAAAATTCCTAGAAGAAAAACCTGAAATATCATTAGCATTGCACAAAACGTGATTTTCCATTAGATATCTCCAGTGCCGTCCACAGCAAAACATCGCTATTTATCAACATCTTCTTGTACTTCATGAACATCTAATGTTGTTTCAAGCACACATTGTCTAGACTATCTTCATTTAACAATCATTTGAAGGGGTTTTGAGGTTTTCTCATTAAGTTCGGAGACAGGCTATTAAACACAAAACACTGTTTTCAAAGAGGGTGCAATAAGTTATTCAAAATTCATGCATCAAATATATGAGTGTCAAAATACTATCCAACTATACGGATGCCCTTTTATCCCTTCCCTCCCTCATCAGTGTAATGTAATTACTGAAATTAAAAGCCTACCAGTCACATTAATAGGAACCACATCTGTTTGGACTGCCTGTGCTTGTTGTCGCATTTTCTCTTCTGGTGTTGGCAGTGGGAGTGACTTAGTCCAGTTGGTTTGGGTGTTGATATCTGATAACTCATTTGAAACTGGAGTTTTAGGCCTTTTGATGGTAATAAGCTTTTCTTCTTCTGGGGAAGAGACAGGACACTGAAAACAGAAATACATACAACAACGTAAGTTTACTGCCAAAAAAAAAAAAAAGTAGGACTATGGTATTATTAAGTTATTGCCGCTGCAGTCAGCACGATTCCTTGTGGAGCAAAATACACCCTCACAAATACCACACTTTGACCTACAGAAAGAGTGATTTAAAAACCACACAAACAACCCACCAAAAACCCACTTGGATTGTATTTATCCAAGACATCCGATCAGTTTAAGGAATATAGATTAATGAGAGAGAAAAGAGTGGTCTTGAGCACAGCAAAGCACAGTAACTAATAATCTTACACACCAACATCATCCCTGGAGTGATTAACCCCTCTCCCTGCAGCGCAGTTTGACTTCCCTTCCCCTCTTCCCTCCCTATTAGGAAGGTGAGATTTGAGCACTGTTTTGCTCCAGCTGTATGAGGCTGTAAGGATGTGTAAGGTCTCAGCAAGAAGCCTGTTATGAAGATATAGATTTTGGAAGAGCTCAGTAAAAGAAACAGCCAATGCACTCCAGAAAATCATCACCCATGGATCAGTAAGGTAGCAAGAATAACTTTGTTTTGGCCTTGGAGAAATTCATGACATAGTTACGGGGTTCATATTGCCTGTTTTTCAGGGGTGAACCAGTTAATAGTATCAGTAGCCACAGAATGGTGATTTGAAGTCATTCCTTATCCAAGTGGCTGATTTCACCTCCATGATTGGTGTTTCACTTAAGAAAAAGTCCAACCAATGAAACAAGAAACCTTCTGCATCAGAAAAAGAAGGCTGCAACAGCTTGTGCAAATCCTTCCACCCGACAAAGTCACAAGCCAAAAAAGCCATTTGCTTTCAGGGAGCAAATCTGTTTTCATGACAAGGTCCTTGCTTGCCTGCCAGTAATGGCACAGAAAGCCGTAATGCAGCTTTTTACTGACAGGACAGTACTAGTCCATGGCAAACCCCGAGGACAGGTTCAAGACATCACTGGGGCTTCTACCAGGTGGTCACAAGCTCCAAACAAACCGAGGAGAAGCAGCCTTCACTCCTCCCGGCTCCTGCCAGCAAGACACCCCAGGGAACCCCAGAAGCAGGAGAGGAAGGAAGACCTGGAGGAAAACCAACCCCTGCCTCCTCCTGTCCCAAGGCAAAACAAAACAAAACAAAAAAACAAAAAAAAAAAAAAAAAAAGAGAAGAAAACCATGGAAGAGGAGTTGTGTAGCGGGCTGCAGCGGTAGCAGAGATCTCTCTGCAATCTCCTGACACTCTGCTTCAGGGGTCTTTGCTTTTGGACCTCCCTCTCTACCACCAGACCAGAGTTACAGTCCTTCCCCTTTTTTCTTTATTCCTTTCTCCATTTGGAGAGGAGAATACTACGCAAAATAGCATTGTCAGTACTGGATCACTGCCTCTCCCGGTAGTTACTTCCTCGTTGCTGTACATGGGCATGGAAAGAAACATCATAGCTATTTATAACAGATGGATTTTTTTTATTATTATTACAGGTTTTCAATCTACACTATCTGTTTTCTCTTGAAGCTGAGTGCTATACAAAAGACATGCCCAGACACTGTGCCACAACCACTGTTTATCATTTCTGATTTTAATTTTCTTCCGGTTACCATGAGGAGTTCCCGCTGTTTATAAATAAATAACCATGTATTTATTCTATTATGCTTCAAGCCTACATCCTTTAGGACAGGGCCCAAGATTTTATTGAATAAAAAATAAAAATAAAAGCAACTTCCAGGCAAAATGTAAAATAACAGAAAAGTAAAATATCTTCAGGCAATAATAATAAAAAAACATTTCAGGCAATGAAATTACTACTAATGTCATCCTGCGGTTTGGAACCACACTTTGAAAAGCGGGAGCATTTCTGTTAGTCTTGCATTTCTTTACTACTGAGGCTGCGGATGGGATAGATGCTGCTCTGTAGGAAAGGCTCAGCCCCAGCAATTTCTTCAATAAAAGCTTCCTGGAGGACACTAGTATTTTTTCAGGTCTGCATTGTTTTTAAAAGGCTCTAAAACCATTTCCATAAAAACATAGTGAATGTGTGTACATACACTGTTTATACACATGCACAGTGTGGGCACACATATGTATATGTACTTACACACAAACACAGGACTTTCGCACCTCAAATCACTCAGATTCATAAAAAACACCATTAACAAGCAATTTGGGAGAAAAATGCCATTGCAGCAGGGAAAGCTGCCTCCAGGCTATGCTTCCCCCCAATTAGGTCTAAAAACAGCTGAGAGAGAGACTGGGTTTGTAAGGAACATGGTAGGGTGTGTGTGTGCATTTAAAGGCACAGAGGCAAAGAAATACCACTTTCCCTGTTCTTTCCCCACCTTCATCAGGGCACCAAGGAAGATACCTCAAGCCTGGTATTGCAGTTTCTGTGGAGCGAGGATGAGCCCCAGTGACCTTTAGATATTCTGCTTGGTTGATACTGTCACCATCAATACCTGTCACATTCAGACTATACTGCAGTGCCAGGTCCCAGCTGGCATACAGCAGTCACCAGGGGCTACTGCAATATGTCAAGTGGCAGAGATACTGGTTACAAAGCCACCTTTCCTTTTCAAGGAAGTTATCCAAACCAAGCAGAACCCTTTTTTCATTACACTATATAAATCGATAGAACAACTGATGCACCTACTACAAAGGAATCCTAATTATCCAAGAAAAAAGTGGAGCTACAATCACAAAATTTGCAGAATTAAAAGTTAAGAAAATTGGAGACAGATGGAGGAAGACAGGACAGAAATGAAGCAGCCCAGTGAGCATATAATGAATGAAATGCAATTGAAAACCCACTTGTGCAGTGAAGTTCAAAGCACTGTGTCAGTAAAAACTATTTTCTGCTGTCAGACAGTGGTGTATACTTCTACAAAAGAATTCCATAGAAGAGTTGCGGGCAGTTTTGGGTGTGGGAATAAGTGTTCGCCTTCCATCTGTAGTACGCTTTCCACAGTTCCTGAAGAAGCATGACTGTCTCTACTTATATTCTTTCTTCTGAAGTATTCATAATGATAGTGGTATAGGGTTTTTTTTTTAGTGTGAAGATACTTTTAACAGGTGTGACAAAGCCGTACACAGCTTTAGTGCACATAGAGGAAATCAGTAGCTTTCTTCACACAGAAATGATTAACTTCTATAATCTGGATAAAACTTAGGTATTTACATATTTTTAGCAAACATTCACAGATTTACAACACACATGCTTGCCAGAAGATGCAGTGGATTGCTGCTGTATAACAGGAATTTCTTCTCAAGTGAGGTCTGTTATATCAGAAATAGAAATGGACTAAGCAGTACTTTGAGATTAGGTATCCGCTTAGCAAAGCTGATCATAAACACTACGTTCATAATAGAACAGAAAGCACTTGTCCCATTTTTAAAGCATCTCTGATTCATAATAACTTCATTGCTAGACTTAAATGGCCAAATTCCCGTGCGACAGGATGTTATACTCCTCAGGAAAATTTGTTGGAATTCTTTCTTTTTAAAGGACACGGGAAGACAGAAAGGTGGGATATGAAAGCAGCAGCCTTGGACCTTGCCGTGTTTCCATGAACATGCATTGGTGGGGAAAAAGCATGAACTTTCAAATGGGAGTTGAAATGAGAATCCAGGAGAAAAATGGCCTATAAATAGCCTACAGACAAGCTATATGGCACAGTAACCCAGAGCCTCTCCAATGCCTTGTTGACATATTGTCCCCCAGCCTACTGAGCTGCTGAGATACAACAAAAGGGTTTCACTATCTCAGCACATTCACGCTACTTGAGAGGTCCCAGAAGACAAGCAAGTACGTGCTGTGTATCTTGCAGCACACTCTGCCTCCTCCATCTTTTTACATACCAGGAGTTTATACTACACTGTTTAAAAAAAGATGGGACCTCCAGGAGGAAAATCCATACAAATTTTACCTTTCAGCAAAGGAACTTTAAACTTCTAGTCATGTCATTTATCTCACTGTCTACTGCAATCACTTCTAAAATTACAATTACTCAGACAAACAAAAATGAGGGGAAAAAAACCCCAAAACCCAGTGTTGCAGACAGCAGCCATACAAATTCAGCTGTCTATCGCTATTTGCCAACATCCTATTTCTTCTCCAGCTTTCCACTACGTTTGATAGCTTGAAGTGCCCTTTTACTCAATGCAAAGGGATCAAGACAAACAATAACAGGGAAAAAACTCCAAGCCCCAAACCTTTAAATTCCTCTTTCTTGGCCAATTAAGAATGTCACTTCACATTTCTGCTTCAGCCCATGGGGTTTCACACTGTGTTATGGAATGCTGCCACGTTATAAATTTACATGAAATTACACTTAAGTTGAATTAGTCATGTCTTGCTCTATTGGGTGTCATTCAGACCAAGGTCCCCAGTCTAGTTATCTCAATGTCCGTAGAATATCGCCTTTTATTACTTCTGCGCACAGATGTTGCACTAGCCAACTTTGCTATCCTACTAAATCCTTCACTTCATAACCTTCACTGTTACAGTAAAGAAGGGATCTTGTTTGTCAGCACAAATTACTGACCATCAAGCAAGTTCCCAGCTTAACCAGCACTGCAAAGATGTTCCTTTCTCTTCCTCTACTCTGTTGCAATGGGATTAAAAACATAAGAAGACTTGTACAGCATTCATTCAGAGCTCTAAAAGCCTACCTAGTATCTGCCTTATGATAATGGCCAGCCAACGATACATAGGTGAAATTAAATCAAGAGGATGCATACAGTGGATACCTTCCTTTGAATATTCTCTCAGCATTGGATGGAGACCTACCCCTTTTTCTGAACCTGTGTAAACTTTCAGCATCCACAATTCCTGCAGCAGTTGCACAGTGTGAGTATGTGGTAAGTGAAGAATTACCACCTTCTGTTTGTTCAAAGAGTTTCTATACTCACTTCCTTATGCTCTAGCATTTTATGCTTTGACTGCTGTTTCAACTCAGTAAATTGAGCAGTACTTTAAAAAAAAAAAAAAAAGCAAAGTGGTATAAAATACATGTGCTGCTTGCAAGAGCAGCCCCATGCAGTTGCAGCGGAGGGGCAGGGAGGCCAGCTGAGGACACCACCACCTAGAAGTATCCCCAGTTCCGCTAGAGCCCATGCCTCAGGGCTCCCAGGCGTTCCCACCTCCAAACTGGAGTGGCCCAACTGATTTAGCCCCTCTTAACACCAAACAAAGTTTTGGATTAGACCGTCTCAAGTCCCTCAAGCCAATACAGTCAATACACTTGTTTTCACTTAAGATACTAAACAGTCTCTTGCAGATATTGAAGAGACAACTAACTTCAGCTGAGTATAGTGGCAAAAATACACTTGTTTTCCCCATCAGTAACAGGGAAAAATAGTTCCCCCAAAGCTTAACAGACTGTATCAAGACAAAGTTCATAACCCAACAACAGGACCTGGAGAAAAATACCATGAGTTTTTGGCATTCAAACATTTTCACGGGTGGAATAAAGACATGATAGACTGCATGCCTGGGAGCAAGTACTCTCTGTAGCTCACACTGATCATTGAAGAAGAATACATTACTCCAAATTAGTGAAGTTTTTGCTTGGCTAATTAAAAACCAATGCAGCAGCCAATTAAATAAAACAGTGTTCACGGGAGATGGGTTTCAAAGGAGGAAATGTTAATAGACAAAAAGGAATTAAAAATTTCAGTGACATGAGTAAATAGAGGATATCGGACTGCAGACGAAAAGGAGTAATGAGGAAAAATAAAGGAAACAAACCTGGCACGGCATTCTTCTGTTGAGCAGTTCGTTTTTTTCATTTATGTTTTTTAAACAGAAAACAGAAGCAGGTAACAACTGAAGGCCAAGAGCAGAATAAGATTGCTTACATGCTAAACGCTACAAGAAACATCAAGCTGCAGATATGGCAGCTGGATGGTCCCACACGTGGGCAAGGTACCTTGTTGCTCCAGGGAACCAAGTTACAGCAGGCGCTAATGCAAGACTGAGAGATGCAGTCTAACAGACTAGACTGTTGAGCGAGACAAAAAGAAACAAAGAGAGTAAGTGATAAAAAAGGAAAGAAAAAAAGAATGAGAAAAAAAAAAACACACACAAAAGACAAATACATTTGATATACACAATGTATACATTTCAGAACATAAGGGGAACCAGAGTTTGAAAGCGACATCTCGATATACCTTTGACAGTGGGAAAGCAGAGCAATACTGAAGGACAGGAACAGATCCCAAGTCGCGTCCCCAACAGTGGTATGTAAGAGATGTGAAAGGTGGACACTGGTCACAGTACTGAGATGTAAAATCCAGATAAACCAATTTAATCTCCAACAAACTCAATTAGGATCAGTACTGCACTGGAGCTTGGACAGTGCTCCATTAATTAACTCATAAGAATCAACGTTAAGAGTAAAAAGGTAGTTCAAATAACTTAATTTTATATCAACTACCACTCAAGAGACTTCAGCTTTCTGTGTTTTCTAATTTTGTTTGCTCGGTTTTGAGTTGGGTTAACTTGCCTACTTCTCCCTAGTGGTTTTCCTTTGGAATAGCAGATCTTCTGCTGATCTCAGACATATTCTAAGACTCTCGCTGAACCATGTGCTTTGTGGTATGCATATTACCCTCTGCGGACAGATACCCACCCCCTCAAAAACTGAGAATGTTTGTGCATCAAGGTCTCCTCTCGCATCACCTAGTCATGGTTTCATACTGTCTCCAGTGTAGACAGACAAGCAGAATGCTCGGCTGCATTTTTTTTTAATGCAGATTAAAAAGAGCAGGGAAAGATGGCTTCCTTTGTGAAATCACCATGCAGAAAAACAAGTTTTTCTGCAAGTTGGCAATTATGTCAAAGTAGAAACAAATTTCTGAACAGTAAATACCTATTCATCCATCTATCATTTTTCTGCTGTTCTCACATTTTAACTATTAACTACTGGATGTACAGAATTTAAATGTTGGCTTTTTTGCTTTGAATAGACAACAAAGCTACAAAGCTTTCATCTAGTGGTAAGGAGTTCACATTTTGAATCACAGGATTTTGGTGACCTCAGTTCCACACTGCTGCTGAAGAACTCTCTGACAGCTGAAATACGACTCGCTCAAGGCATAAGACTTATTAGAATTACTTGGCACTTTACCAGTGGGATTATAATTCAAGTTCAGAGTCTGCTGTGGTAAGCATTCCTTCAAAAAGAGTAAAATTTTAGGCCATTACAAAAAAAGACAATGAAACAAGGACATTGGTCAAAGGACACTACTAAACACTCAGTCGTACAATATGAAGGGAGAATCATGCTACTCTTGTAAAAAGGGATTAATGCCTTTCTGGGCTGCAAATAAGGGCAGCAGGGTTAAGGTTAAGGTTCTGAGATAATCAGTAACATTCAAGACTGTCAGTTTGGCAACCATCTTTCCCCACAGCTCTGAATCATCCTTTCAGCTAAAAATATTTAAAGGAAACTATTCCAGTTGGAAATGGAAGTGCTATCCTATCCTTGAAGCATAATTAGTTGCATAGATTTTTTTTTTCCAGAATGCACAGAAATTGTTAGTAACACGTTATGTTAACACTCCAGAAAAACCTTAACCAGCATAAGGATGACAGCTCTTAGTCTCCAAGAGGCCTCACCCATGCTTATACGCTCTCATTTGAATTGTAAAAAAAAAAGTGTATTTACATATTTTGAATGTGACATTAGTTTTACATATGCAGATGGTCATATGCTGCACAGCATTGGCTAAGACCAGTTGATAACATGTATGTATGCATATATATGAAGTACATTAATAGCAACGAACAATGTTTTAATACTTTCCCCAGTGGAAATCGTAATTCCATAGATTTCAGTGAAGGTTTTGCAAGTTATCATCATAATGCATTCCACGGTATGAATGTGCTTTACATTCTCTGCTCACTGCCAGTACGTACCACACACAGCTAAACAAGAAGCTCGAACATTCCCTGCCAATACACAGATATAATGTAATCACCACCTGGATGAGAGACCGCACATAGTCCACAACACCTTTTACTTTGCGATTAAAAACCACAGAAGACAGAACTGAAAACACTGTACCCTTTAAAGTGAGTCCTCAGGATCTGCACACTTCGTATAGAGACAGAGTTATTTGGTCCATGCTACAGAGGGACATATGGCTTAGTAATGATTCAAAGAAATTAAACTGCATTACAATCAAGGCTATCCTCCCCCTCTCTGAGTAATAGTAGTGTCTGACAAAGTATTCTAGAATTACCTATATTGAAAATCCCAGGAGCTCCAGCATTTCAGGTTTGGCCAGCCAGGCTCCGGTGCATCTTGCTCTCCACCCCAGCAGTAACGTCCCTTCCCCAGCACTAAAGTTAGCTTCTCTTTCAGAGCTCACAGGCACGACAGGGTAAGGCAATGACAGGGGAGCAAAATCTCTTTTCTTCTTCAGAACAGTAATGCAACTTACTAGTTCTGTAATTGAAGCATGTATAAATTGATGTATATATATAACAAGATGTCTCGAAAACTTTCTCAGGATTTTTGCTCAAGTGTCCCTTCTCTTTCTCTCTTCATTTGTTTAATTCATTTCTAGATGCTTAGCGAAGCATAGATGGAGATGAGATATGGGCATATAAACATGAAAGCCATAAAGCAAACTGAAAGAAAGCTGATAAACCAAACTTAGTGGGCAATCTTTCATCCTTCTGGATGCCTTTACACAAACAGTTGTGATGCACTAGGACAAAGCCTCTACCTAATGAAACTGTGTAACTGCCTGTATTAGCAATTCAAAGTGTGCACCTTACAATGGGAACACACTGATGGCTGGCTAATAGCTCTGCCTGATACTTGAATGTAAACACTTAACATTCAAAACAGCTACTCTTGCTGGGGTCTTCCCTCCTGAACATTACCAAACTCCTTCTGGCTTTCACACCCTGAACGTGCCAGTGGGAACTTTAGATAAATGCATGGATAGTACCGGGATTTATAAAAGACTATGGAAGTTAAATGGTCTAATATCACTGTAATTCAAAGGACTATGTATCTTTACAATCTTCCAAAAATCCTACCTTATTTAAACAATGTTATGGCAGGCAATTAAACTGCACCAGGCATGTATTCTTTCCAGCACTTTGCCCCCCACCGTTACATTACCTTTTGTTCAATTTCTTCATAATCATCCTGGTAACTTCCACAGATTGCGCTGGAGGACGAGGAGAAGGTCGGACCCTGAGAGTAATACTGCGAGCTCCGGTAGCCATCCCGCCGCAACTTGTCACACTCTGCCGAAAGACAGAGAAAGAGGAGATTAATACATTACAAGAGCCATTACTGTTTACACCTGGTGTACAATGGCACCCACAAAAGTACAGAGTATTTTTCTGAAAATGTTTACCATGCATTAGCATTGTCTGTCCCAAGTAACAGAACCCAAAGGTGTATTTCTCATATTCATATCTATACTTTCCCCTCCCTCACATATATTATATACATAAGATCACACAGAGCATATATACACACGGCTTTTATTTAACCCAGGAGATGGCAAGAGCTTTGGAAAGAAGGGAGAAACTGATTTCTTTCTTTATTTAAGTGAGCCTGGCTCGGTGTCTTGACAGATGGCAGCATCTTGCAGGACTGGAGACGGAAGCATGTAACACCGGGGGTCTCATTTGCCAGGCCGGTAGACATCCATTATGTGCCTTACACTTGAAATGATGATGTTGCTCACTACTCAAGCACCATCTGCTAAATAACTTTGGCACTGACCACTCGTCTTGTCTGCCTGCCCACGGAAGAGACCATTTATTGTAATTTTGGAGAGAGGAATGCAAATCCCAGGGATCTCAAAATCTCATGTTGCTGCAAAGCACGTGTAGTTTAAAACTGGAGTTTTCCAAGTTCAGAAAGAATTCAGGGCAAACATGCATCGCCACTCAAAATGGCCAAAATCCCAGTCAGCATCTCATCCCCCTCACTCAAGTTTTCCACAATCATCTTCTCATCTCCTAATTGATATTCAGTGTGATTGCGCTAAAGAATAACAGACGCCAGAGCATAAGGAAAAATTAAATGTTCAAGATGCGGCAACCAAACTCATCAGCCCAGTCAAACTGTTAGCTTTCCATTTCGAAAGACAGAGATCTGAATCTGTTGAAAGATGAGGAAAGCAAAAGGAAAATTAAATATTTGGTACATTTCTGTCTAAGGAACTGAAATTTCTGCACAATGCACAGGCATTATCATGATGCATCACTTGCTGGAGAAAGACTTTCTGTGATTGCATCATCCCTCTCCCTATCTTGATCGTTTGAATACCCCTTAAAATGGAAAACATGCAATGTTTATACTGAGGGTAAGGTTTTAGAGAGGCTTTTGCCTGGCAAATGATTAAGTGGAGTTACAATTTCCAACTCCAGCACACGTTTCCTCTATGATAGTCAGATGCTTCTGAGACTGAGGTCTGGAGGACTTCGTGCTGATGGGTTAACTGACCCAGAGCAACCGCAGCTCTATGAGGACTTCATCAGTGTGGGCTCCCTTGTATCTGGCACATGCATATCAAGAAGGCAAGCTTATAGTCTGACAACTAGCCACTGCTAGCAGAGCCAGACGTATGTCCTGGCCTGTCACATGTTTCCACATGGGGTCAAAGAGGGCAGTATGGCATAAACCTGTCACTTCTCTCTCCATTCAAAGATCAAGGGTGGTGGTGGTGGGTTTTGAGATCCAGACCAATTGCTATATCTCAGGAACAGATGGTTGGTAATCCTGTTTACCTGTTTCACACGTGTGAGCATGCTGACACTGCACGCATCTGGCAAACAGCTGCTGCACTTCAGGAGGGGAGTGAAAAATGACAGCCAGCAGCCGCAGCAAAACAAATGCCTTCCAAATCTGGCACTGGATCCAGCCAGAGCCAGCACATAACACTCATAAACGTGAGCACCTTGATGAGCTGTTTGTCGATTTCAGCTACAAATCAACAGGGATAAGTGGGGGGCTGTGGCTGAACAAGACAGCCCAAAGACTTGTGTCAACTTGTAGCGTGGGTTAACACACTAAATTGTCAACTTAGATAGTGCACGTTTTACCTTCAGATCAGTCACTCATCACCAAAGCCAAACATGAGTACAATCTAAGGGGTAGGTAAGAATGCTGTAATTTTTCCTCCCATTCTTGGGATAAGGCCCACGGTCCTGGCTGGCCACTCCTGTGACTCTCCAACATCAGGTATCATGGCACACCCAAAGGGTGATCGGCTTTTCTGGAGTGTGATAGATGCATGCTCTGATATTAATTGCTTGACCTTAAGTATTCTCCTAACCAAGGAGATGAAGACAATGAATAGTGCACTTCGTGAAGCCCAGAAGAGCTCCAAAAGCTTAAGGAACTCAACACTGAAAGTCTCAAACCCACTGCACATTCAAGTGGACTGACAATAAAAAACTGGCCGTTTATCAAGCTCACCCTGATATCTCCCATTTGTCCACAACACAAGATCCATGTAACATCAGAAGCTATTACAGCAACGCTGCTGAATAAGCCAAGACAACTGCTACAAACTGCCAGGTGAACCACACCAACAGAACAGTGATTTGTCCCCAAGAACAGCTTTTCTATTTATGTACTGTCACTGTACATTTCACAGCACAGCAGGCAACACACACCCTGGACAGCACCTGAAGCCAACAAACCTCTCAGCAGAGGTTTGAGGCAGATATCTTTTACTTCACATTGCAACAGCCCAGAAGTGCAACACAAGGTCAATCACTACATCTAACTGAAGCTACTGGTGCTGCCAGATGAAGAGTGGCTACTGCTTTTTAAAAACTGTTCTAGCTGGGGGCACCCCATCCATCTCATCGCTATTATTAAAGATGCCCATGGTTTTTCTGTAAGCAATTGGGTTTGTATTTTTCAGATTTCTTTTATTTATTTATGTAAAATACACCTGGGAAGAAGCTAGAAATTCTTACTCTAGGAAAGACTCCAGACAGGTTTTCGTTTTCCCACAGGAGCAATATCTTGTCCTACTCCCACAATCCCAAACAGACAGGAGCACTATATATTGAGTGAAAAAGTTCTTACAGTTACGCAAGTTATTGCAGAGATGGAAATCTAACTAGGGAACAGAAGAATACAGAGAGTTTCAGTTGTTAATAATATTTCGTTTTAAGAATGTGACAATCCATTAGCGCTAGCTGAGCCAGGGACATACACACTCTTGGAGCCAGTGGCAGGGCTGCCATTACCCACATTACTCAACACACAACACACAGCCTTCCCGTATTTCTGCCTAAGAACTGCCAGGGCAAACCCCAGGAGACTGCATCAGGCTGGACACAAACACTGGTTCCTGAGGATACGCTTGCCAGCTCAGATCTGCAGCATGTGCTGTAGTCAAGCTCAAAGTCATAATCTTGCATGTATCTGATCTGAAATGTGCAAAAATATCACTGTACCCTAGATGAACTGGTTTCGTTTACACAAACACTGACTATTCTTCCAAGAGGACCAGGAAAGAGCCATTGCCTTGGCAACTGCGATCGGTGGCTGCACTGGGCAGTGCCGAAGAACGAAGGCTGGAACTACCTCTCCTTCATCCCCCTACTGCTTCTGGGGCTGAGTGTGCAGGGGTGCTGCCTGCCATCTTCTGCCATCCTGCAAGTGCTTTTCTGGCTAAGTAAAATAGATTAGTTCCTGTTTTTCTATACTAGTGATACATTAAAAATCAAAACCTCTTCTGTGTTCTAAGCATTGCTTAAAAATGACTAGTCAGATTATAATATAATTTATGCCCACTTATGTGGTACAAGTTAAACCCTTTCTAGAGATGGAAATTTTGCCTGAAGTTGAGTTTCGGTGTTCACAGCGTGGTTTTTGTTAAGCATGAAGAAAGTTCATGGGAAATGTGGTCAAAAACCTTTTAAAGGTCCTCTCATCATTTCCACAGTTATTAGATACGATGTTCAGGAGATGCGCAATGGAAGAAAATGCGTTAAAGCTGTCAATGCCTGATCATTATGTCCGAGTCGCTGCCATATACCCAACCACTCGTATATCTGCTCAGGATTGCGCTACTGCAGGGTTTGCTAAATCCTGGCATCAGACAGAAGCATGCTGGGGATGTGCTCCTCACCGACAGCAGGTGAGCACATCACCTTTCTCTGCTCTCTTCCCTCCCGCTAAGTAGTGGAACAGGCGGGTACCAGCAGCACCATGCTGAGAGCGAGGGCTCAACCGACACAACTGCGATTCTGCACCACAGTTTTGAGCCACAGACACTGAATTCAGCGCTGTTGGGAATAACTCGACCTCCCCGTGTAAAATCTTATGGCCTCTATGACAGGCAGTCAGGCCAAGTGTATGACAGTGCCTCCAAGGCCTCTAAGCCCAGATCTCCTCTCCATTTTATACGAGCAATTTGCATGTAATTGCATCTCACCCTGAGCTGGTAACACACAGCGGCAAGTCTCGCAGGCAGAGGTGATTTACTGCTTTTCCAACAACTTGAAACCGTATTCTTACATGATAATTTGAGCCACAAATCACTGGAGTGAACAGAAGGCACAGCACTGATACCTCAGTAATTCGTCTGACATGGTATTACCATGGAAAACCAGGATTAACATTTACCTTGCCTGCTTAGTCAGACCTACACACCACACTGCTCTGCGACAAAAGGAAGGCTGGGTTTGCTGGGAGGGGACTGGATGCATTGGTTCTTCTCCTCTCCTTTACCCACCTTTGCTAACACTTCGTACCTGCTGAGCTTCCTACCACTAAAACCAGTCGCAGTATCTTGAAGCTTACATGAAGGAAAATGCATCGCCCTGCCAGCGGAACTGGTCAGAGGGAGATGGATTCACAGTCATTTTCAGAAGTTTTCCATAATTTTCTTTTTTAAATTGTAAATTAACTGTGCAAGACTAGGTCTCATTTTTCACAAGCTTCTTCATAAAACTCTTCTTTGCCTGCCAGGGTCGGGGCACCCTGTATTGACCTGGCTGCAAGGAGAAGGTGTCTGGGTGCTGCTTTTCAGGGCTGGATCCCGCCTGAGTCTGGGACATCTCCGCAGCCCCAGTGGCAGCACAGAGCCACAGCCTTCTGCCACCACCTTGGACCAGTCCTCCACGCCTTGGGCCTGAACGAGCAGCCACCACTCACTAAATTAGCCCTAATGAGATTACTCGTATAAGTAAACACTGCTCACGTGACTGTTACAGGATCAGGCCTTAAGCTCTGTAGCTCTCTACATCCACAAGAACACACTCAGACACACTCTCACAAGCATGTATTAAAGATTTTAATATAAAAAAAAATCACTTTCTGTGTTTCTAAGTATTTATTAGTGACCAGTAAAGTCACTGGTTAAAGCACTAAACTACCACGATATTCACAAGTAGAATCTCGGCATCAAGGTTATTCAGACATCTAAATAGCTCCGACTTGCTTGGCATAACTAGCCATCCCATTGGATGGGGCAAGTAATGAAAGACAGAAAGATAATGTCCCAGAAACATCTGAATTTGCCTCATATCCAAGAACAATACCTGGAACTCAAGACCAATCGCTAAAAACCAAAGAGAAAATATTGGACCAAGGAGCAGCTTTCCAGAGGAGCAGATGTGCTGCCCGCCCAGCAGAGCTGCCCAAAGCCACCAAGACAGAAACTCCCTGGTGCAGAGGGAGAAAGAGGAAAGACCAGCCCACGCTTCACTTGCCTTTGCACCATCCCCTGTTGTCTCCTTGTCAGCAAGAAGGGACAAGCGACGAGCTGACAGCTGCATCTGCATGTTTTAAAAATTATCTCAGCTGAAGCCAGAGTGACTTCTTGGCAGAGCCTTTCATGTCGTAACTTGTAGAGTGGGATTTTTTGTTGTTATACTAGAGAGAGGCTATTGACTGCAAGAGTCAGCTAACTGTGAACTACAGAAATAAATCTGCTGACTAGAATATTAAAACATATTTATCCATTCGCTACACATATCACTGGAAAACTGCTCTACTCCCAGAGGTCAGAAATCTTTTTTTCTTTTTTAGTCTTCAAACATTGTAGCCAACCCCTTCTTCTGTAAATACCCGCAAACCATGTTCCTCCCTAAGTCACAACTTCAAACACTGTCTTATTGTCTTACAAGTACCTTTTCAAAATTTCACCTAAAACGTGACAGACTGTAGTACATTATACATTCGTCTTGTAAAAACAAACTCTTAAAAATTACCCATTATTTTATAGGTCACACTGCACTTTAATAATAAAAATATATACTATATCACTGCTTTTTGTTTTAAAAGAACCTTCTGTTTCAAAGCTGATAAATAACTGCATATAATTTTAATTTACTTCATGCATATTTTGAATTTGTTTTTCCATTTGAGCTAAGACAACTGAGACCTCATGGGCTTATGACAGACAGACATGAGTGTCAGAAGACCTGGATTCCCAACCCAGCACTGCTGAATCAGAGCAAATCACTTCAGGTTAGACCCAGTCAAGGACTTACATCTACAGACATGACACAACCTAAATTTCATGTTCATGCCCCCTGAATTCAGAGTCCAAGTGGGTATCTCACTCTTCCTGCAGCACACAATTATACAGCGAGGCACCTCAGGATAAAGCCAACTAAAGAAGAACCTGAGGTGCTTTAACTCTTGTCCTCACCACACCAGTAATGACCAGCGCTGGGTGCAGGCATCGCTTCTCATGAGAGGCAGAAGAACGCAACAGGGATTTCAACATCTTTACTTCTGAGGATGATGTACTTTTCATCCAACAGTTGCCTAAAATAATGTGCTGCAAGTTAAAGTACTTTTCACATAGATACAAATTTAAATTCTTTAAGGATGAGGTAAGCACAGGCTAAATCTCCAGCTTCCTAGCATTGTGCTCCAAACACTAGGCAAAAAGGTTGCCATCTGAAATGTGACAGTCAGAGCTATGCTTTGTCTGGGACCAGTCATATTGGTGCGTACCAAGACATGCTCTGAGCACACCTACGAAACTGGTACCTCTCCAGCGGGAGCAGATGCCTCTCTGCCTGCTTGCAGTGCTGTGGCAAGACATGGATAAGACCAGGGTGACCTGACTACGCAGTTAACCGGGGAATTTCAGGGAGGTAACTTTTCAAGATAAAGAGTTTGTTGGGAATGATGATGCCTGGGACCATAATTAAAACAGACGCCCTAGTTCAAAGGTCTCTTTGGTTAGTAAAGCTAACTAAAACTACTGCCTTTTGCTCTGTGCCTCTTTATGAGTCCCTCATTTGTAAACCGGGGATAAGAATACACAGCTCTCTGTGTGGATGAAACAGTCTGTATAAAAGCAGAGCTGTACAAAGGCAATCTTGTTTTTGACAAATATCTCATGCTAAATATGACTTTAAAAAAAAAGCAGCTCAATTTAATTCCAACGCAGCATCTATTTTTGTCCCTGGATCTAAATATGAGGCAGACAGCTTGCCTCTACCACTTTATATTCCTCGCAAAAATTCATTCAGCTTGGATCAAATCCCATCTCCCTTAAATACATAAATCCCCATATCATCTGCAGAACTTGACTATCACAGGGAGTGCTTCTATATCAAAGCTTTAAAATATTTTGTAAAGCCACAGCAATGGTGCACTTGTGTAACAACTGAACTGTAACCAATGCTGACTGCAGAGCGAGTTCACGAACTTCAGCTGTGATATATCCAGTGCACTGTTTTGTTCAGACTCTCAGTTTAATGGGTCAGGAATTTCAACACATGTAGTACTGTGGCAGCCCAGCTGAAACAACTTCGGCTCAACAGCTCGATCTACATGCTTTGGCTAACACCAATCTTTGCCAGTCCAGCTACCTTCCCTATTATTCCCCTCTCTTCTCCCAAAAAGCAGTTTTATATCACTGTTTCTAGATCTTTATTTTTTATCAGTACATACAGAAAAAGATAAGAGAAGCCTGGACACAGTGAACTGGTAACCAACACACAATTTTCCACAAGCAAGTGCCATATGAAGTGGCAAGTTTTTAGCCCACGGGCAAAACTTAATCGTTTACTGCAAGGCCGTCTTGTCTGATGAGTAACAACAAAGGTCTATCAGATTTATTTTAAGACTGTTAGGTGTGTTCCCTCTCTTGAATAAGCAGCCAAGCCCAGCCACACAAGTAGCAGCTAATGACAGATGCTGTGTGGTGTTTCCTAGAAAGGGCTCTTGCGCCTGTGTGTCTTGGGCTCCACAGGATGAAGGTAACCCTAACAGAGGGGCCCTGGACTCCACGATGGACACGTCTGTTGAATGGACACTTCAGAGAAATCGTACTGAAAGCGACCAAATGTATTTATGTTAGGTGTACTCTCCAAAACACAAGGGCTCCCTGTCCCATTGGGAAGGGCGTCCTGATGTGGTACCTGTATGTCCAGCCAGGGTGGGAAGCCCACCCTTCCAGAGCGGCTTCTCCAAGCTGCTTCAGGGCTCAGCTGCACAGATGCCTGTAGTAGCGCAAGGATGGGGCATGAAAATGCAACATTAAAGTAAAGCAAGTATGCAGTTACATTTATTTCCAAAGGTCCAAATCAGATGCAAGCCTTTAAGAAGGATCTAAACTAAAAGGAACTCTGCAATGTAAAAATACCTTTAATGGGGTTAAATCAATGCAAACTTGTTTGTAATTTTTTTCTTTCTTTTCTTGACGCTTTTAAAAACAAATACATTTAAACCCACCCTTAATTCCCCAGGTAATCTGAATGATTTAGCCATACAGAAAACCTTTTTAACGGCATCAAAATGCAACAGCCATTACAAATTATATTTGTTAACAAGCTGTCACTGGGGAGTGCTCAAAATAATTATCACTGTTTGTCTTCAGTTAATCCAAATTTCTTCAAGTGTGTTATACGACTACATTTAGTGGTGACAAGTTGTCTTAAGTTTAACAGTTTATTTGCTTCCTTTTGCATGTTTGATGCTGGCATTAGAATAATTCTTCCCACTTTTTGTCTAGCATTTTTATGGATATTTGTTGTTTCTTAGACAACTGAACACAGCTAATATAAAAATATGAAGGCCATTTTTTCTTTTTTTTTTTTTTCTTTTTTTTTCTCCTAGGACACTTAATGTTAAACTCAAAGCTATGTAAAATGCTGTAAGCAAGCATGTATAACACCCCAATCAAAGAGAGGAAGGAAGAAGAAAAGCAAAAAGGGAAACAAACAGAAGTCTGATATTCCTTGTAATGGAAGTTGCTTTACCTAGCATTGAAACAACTACACCACAGACAGTAACAGTTCAAATTTCTTCTTTCCACTAAAGTCACCTATCTGAAATGGGGCGAGGTTTGATAATCTTTCAGCTACATCTTCCTACTGTTTCTGACTTGTATCATAAAACATTACGAAAACACATTAATCTGGTTTAAGAAAAAAAAAAAAATAGTACCATCAGTATTATTTTGAAACAAACTTTCACCTTCTTTTAACCCTTTCACTGGAATTACTTTCACTTATCATGTATATCATGCAATCAATCCACATATAACCACCCTGTATGTTTTTACACTCAGCACCACACTATATAACTGAACCTAAAAATAGGGAACCTCAGTGCTTCCAAGCAGCTCAATTTTTCAGCACAAGAGCAGCTTTCAAACACGTGCAGTGTAGACTCCCAGTCAAATTTTGCTCAGTTTCATCTGAACATTCACTTTTTAAAATTTCTTATTAGAAAGGGCAGTTGGAGTACAGAACTTGGCCAAAACCATCAACAGATGTACTGTGAATTAATTCAGGAACAGTAAAAAGGGAAGGATACATGGGCAGAACCTCTGTTACTAACCTAACTACTGAAACTAAAATAACAAGAAATAAGTTGATTTCTATTTTTTGATTTTACAGCTCCAAGGCCTTTCCGGAACATATGGTCTCTCCCTAGCCTTTAATGGTCTTTTACTTCATTAAGATTTCCAGTTGGTAGGGAGCTCACATCTTGACATCTCTCTGAACCTGAACCAGACCTATTGTCAATATGAAGTGGTTCACCCCTATTTTGCAGCTCTTTAATGAAACATAAGATTATTTTAAGTCCATAATCTTCTCAGCAGGATTATCGACTAGTAGGGCTGACCCTAATATTGCTCATCTGAACAGTGATCTGGCAGATGCACTGAGAAAACAAAGGCTAAACACATACCTGTCTGGAGGGTCTTGCAGCAAGACATAATAGAGGCTTTATGAGTAACTACTTAAATCCGGTTTTATTTGACAATGCTAACCAGATGTCTTCTGGAAAACAAATCAAGTGTTTCAATCACTGCTGCTTAAAAACATTCCTTGAATTTGGCCAACAAAGCTAAACAGAAGCTACAGTCAGCCAAATCCAGCTCTTCTAAAGATGAGATAATAAATGAATCATCGCAGACACTGGAACAACGAGCCCTACATTATGTACATAGCTTGAATCAACACAATTACCCTGGCGGGGGAAAGGCACAAAGTACAGGCAGTTGTGCAGGAAGTTTCTGCAGTTGTAGTCTGAAAAGGAGTATGAAAGTCAGCATATGGACTGTTCCCACTATTTAGAGCTACACTTTCCTCGGTACCTATCCGACACCTTGTTACCTGCTGGAAAGGACAGCCAGCCTGGGCAGTAACCAGCAGTGTGCGACAAGACATTGCCCCTCACCTGCAACTTGAACTGCATAGAGAGGGTGTCCACAAGACCCTTCAGGAGCTGGCTATATCCCCTGACAGCCTGACACCTTTTGGGTCTCACTGTGTTTGCCCTATAACACTAACACGGTTATTTCATCCCTTCCCTTTATGCCTGTTGTCTCCCAACTCACGGACAAGTGACCACACCTAACAGCAGAGCTTGTCCTCTTCCAGTTTTTTTTCTTTTTTTTAAATCAAAAGTGCTCCACACCGCTAATTGCGGGAACTGGAAAATAACTGCCCCTTGAAAATCCAGCTAGGTACACCTTGCTCTGGCTCCCACCCTGCAACTGATTTATATCCACATTTGAGGGAGAATATAGGGTAGTTCAAAAAACACAGAAGCAAAGAGAGTTCAGCTGTGTGATAGGAAATTCTTTTTCTGTTCCTTCGCTTCATCATAGTTTGCAAGATTATCAGAGGCCGGGTCATTCCAGATTACTTTAGGCTCTCCTTTTAGGACTCTGGCCCTTCACCTGTGAACACACTGCTAACACTGCAAACCTGTCCAGAAGGTAGACAGGCACACTTAAGACACACTCCAAGCAGTTAAGCAAAGCAACACTATAGCAGTGCTTCATCTTCATGTCTTATTGCTTTTAGATTATAGAACAGTTAGCAAAATCAGGATTAGTGTCAATTTACTTTTCTCACCAAGTATTTGCATCATTGCTATATATTACCGCTGTTGTGTCTGTGCTCCCAGCTGAAGACCACTGTACTTTAGGGACTTCTTCACAAAATGGTCCTTTAAACAGAACCATGTGGCAGAGCAACAAGCCAGATCTGTCAGTGTGCCCTGTCAGGGACAGAGGCTGTTTTATGGCGCTACCCTGTTGACTCTGGTTGAACACTGAATCAACACCTTGGCCTCATGGAACAAAAAAGCTGGAGGAAACACTGCCGTATGTGGCATTTGCCCCTTTAGCACAGATAACAGTCTGCCTTAAAAAAATGAACCAATGCCACACTGAACAACACTAAACTCATATAGCTCTGCTACTGTCCAGACCAGACTCTCAGAGGTGGTCCAGCCACTCAGTACACATCGGCAACATGAGACTAAACAAATCAAGCAGTCCTTCAGCCTTGGAGCACAGTGCAAGCGGATAGGATTGATTTGAGTATCCTGACCCCATGCAGAGCCTCAGCTCTTCCTTCCCATCTGTCCTCCTCATCTCCTATTTTCACGATTCCCTAGGAGGAAACCGGGACGTGAAGCAGTCACACAAGACGCCTCAAGGATCAATAATGTTTTGTTTCTATCTGAATCTCTGCGTGCTGGGAAACACCTTCCATAAAGTGACCATGAAAACATGAGGAAGAGGCCACTTAAGACGGGCTCTCGGGAAAGGCCAGCTCAAGCAGCTTGGCCTCGAGGGTAAGGAAACAGGCGCCTTGGATGGCATGCATTGCCCCATCTGCTCCACAGGCACTCCCAAGGCCCTGGCTCCTTCCCCAGACAAAAGGAGAGCCTGTTTTACTCAGTGCGAACAAAACATTGAAAAAAAAGGGATATATCACCACAACCCAAGAAATACACCATTTTCTAAACTTTTAAACCATATTGCAACGGTACCATGACTGTGAAGTTCAGCTGAATTTGCTCCTGTGCTCTAGCCATCAGATTAAGCACCAAGAGGTTTCACTTAAAATGTAGTAATGAAGCCTGAGTTAAACACATCAAGCCATTGATTTTAGTTAATGACAACATTAGATTTTAATGTAAGTTACATAAAGCCACTTCAGTTCTCAAGAACAAACATACCGTGCATCACAAACTTTCCAGCTTCCAGGTGCTTCATTTTCTAACTCAGATTACTGGACAATACTGCTTTTTAAAACTTCAGGTGGCACCTAAGCAACTGCATGCCTAAAGAAGGATAAATAGCTTTATCTCAGTTATGAACAAATTTGAATGCAAGATGTCACCACTTATACTTGAAAGTAGATTTCGTAAAGGAAAAGCACAGTATTTCCCCTCGATTTCAAAAGGGTAAAAGGCTAGTTCATAGATAGAAAAATCTCACCACGCAACATCTACAATAACATGCCGCATCCACTTCCACAGCATGATAAGCAGAGGACATTTCAATATACAAAGTAAAATAATAAACTGCACAAAAAAATTAATGAAAAAAAATCTCTTCCTCCTCCAAACACAACACTGCTTCCTGTAAAGGTATACAGAACATGCAGATATCACCTGGCAGAGCTGATTTCTCTCAAGACAGGTTAGATATCACATATTTTAATATCTCTAACCTGAACCTTCTACTCTTGAACTAATTTAAGAATAAGCAGCAATAATAGCTTTTCTGCTCCTTAAGTGGTTCTTAAAAGTTTATTCTAGACAACAGACAGCTTCCTATCTATTTCACTCATTTTTTTTTAGATAGACCCATGCTGTCAAAAATTTGCTGTTAAAACTGTACCAGAATAAATAGGTTTGACCTTGCACTGTCTTAAAAGCTAGCCAGGATTTCATCTGGTTAGTATTAGATGCTGAAAACACTTTGATGGAAGGAATACCTTGCTTGAACTACTTTGAAAGATTTTATATTCAGTATCTTTACAGGTGGTTTAAATGACTGTTGTGCTCTACATGTGAATTACTGTTTGTTACCTAAGTTTTATACTTACTTTTCCATTCACTGGGGGAGCAATGAATACAGTAACAAATTAATAGTCTGCAATCAAGTTGCTATGTACCAGCAACCTCAGATGTCATTATCCAAACGAGAACAGAACTGGAAAACTTTAAAACGTGTGTTTTAATGGTCTGAACTACAGCTACCAGTTTAGCCCTCAGGACCACATTACCAGGTTCGAGGGGACCACCAGAGGTTCTCTCTTCCTTCCCAACCTCCTCTAAAGGTAGGATTAAATACACAGAAATTATTTCTGAGTAGTGTTTCTCACCTGTTCTTCAAAACCTCCAACAATTTCATAGCCCCCAAAATCTGTTTCAGTGCATCAGTATCTTTACTGTGAGGAAGTTTCCCCTATGAACAAACCTAAGTACTTCACTGCCACGCACATCCACTACTTCATCTCTGACTTACCACAAAGAAAAAACTAATTTTGCTTTTGTTCTACTCCTTTCCAGTTGGTGCAAATGCTTTCTGGAGAACAGGGGGATTCATCCCACTGTTTGCTGAACAGAGTACAGCACACTTTGTCATCCAATACTGTTCATTCCCCATCACCCACGCAGCACGTCGGGTCACATACAGCCATTCTACTGCCCCACACTTCACCTCAACCAATGAATCTGAAACTTCAAAAAGATGTCAAAATGCAAGCTTCATCATGAGGCCAAGAAATGCAGAATTACAGTTCCCATGACGGCCCAATGGTGCTTCTCATGAGACTACTTTTCTTCAAGGTTTTCTATGTTAAAATCACAGAGCACTGAATTTACTCCCTACCCATTAAGAAGCATTGGAAAACTCTTTGTCTCTTCTAAAGCAGCAGGTGGAAAAGCAGTTTGGCAGTTGTCACAATTAAGTCACAATTTCAACAGCACTTTTACATGGAATGAAACTCAGCTCTGGCTACCAAACTTTTGATCCAATCTTCCAAATGTGATCGGAAGCACCAGCATCTTCCCGATTTCACAGTGCTGGCTGAAGCAGCAGCAGAATAAAACTGGTAAAACTTTAGTCAGTGCCTCTCTTACTACTCAGAGCCCCTACAGGCAAGAATGAAATTACTGAAAATGGTGTTAAATTCACGCTGTAGCTACACAGGACAGCTACAGGCCACAGCAAGGAGTTATTTTAAAACTGCCCTTAGGGAATAAACACGGCCCAGGGAAAGACCCTGAGGTTAAATAAACAAACAAATAAACAAACAAATAAATAAATAGCAGAGTTTTGTTGACTATGTCAGCACCCTGAGGTCTGGTGAAAGCATCACAGTTTCTTCTCTCAGTAACTACCCCGAAAACATGAAACTGAAATTCACCTCATTATCAAGGAGTCCTACATCACATGCACAAGGCAGTTCATTTAACACAAATGGCTAACTCGTAAATTGCAGTAGAACCAAATAGCTTTTGTTTTTTTAAAGAGCAGCAGCTCTAGAGAAAAATCCCAGCACACCAAAATAACTTCAGATATTTGGCCTGAGGGAAGCAGCACATACTACTTAGTTTCACACAAATATATTAGATATAAATTTATTGAAATAGTAGATGAAACTGCAGTAGATACATTTCTGATAATACACAAGAAAATCAGAGCAGCATTTTACCCTGTGCAGTTTTCTTTGATAACAGTCCCAAACAGAACAGAAAAATAGAAGAATGAGTAGTTAAGGTTTACAAAAAGCTAACCACAAGCAGTATTCTTTTTAATCTAAAGCAGACAAATATTTTTATTTTGTAAAGAACTGGTAAGTGTGCCTGCAAGGGAACAGTAAACATTTCAAGGCTAAAGGGCTTCACAAGTGTATTAATCCAATAATAGGCATAGAGGACACACAGGATATCTGCTGAGCCATGCATGAGCTAATAACACTGGCTGTCAAGACTCCCCTATTAAATGATAACAAAAGGCATCTAGTAAGAGATGGGGAAAATCAATTAACTGGAGAAATGGCAAGAGAAATAAAACACGGCAGCCAAACACTTCTCTATTCAGACATACAAAATGAAGTTTTCTGCACACTTAAAAAGCATAAATGTCACAGTAAACAAAACAAAACAAAAAAGTTCTTTTAAATCAGGTTAACTCTGTAAGGTGTCAAGTACCTGCAGTTCCTGCTGAAACAAAAAGGGACTTGAAAGGAGTTGGCTCTTTGCAGGGTAACCCCCTTTGTTAAACAGCCAATGTAAAGAAAAATCTAGGTTAACCATTTCCAGAACACGGACATTAAGCTGCAATTTTAAAACTTTACTTCTGGTCCAGGGACAGATGTTCTGCAGTCCTCCCCGCTGGCTGCCTGCCTATGTCCTCATGGCTGCACTAAACACGCCTCCCGTGCCAAACTGTGTGGGCACACTCTCAATGAAGATACTAGAGGTAAAAATTGGTCCTCAAAAATAGGCTGCACCCTTTTGCAAGAAATGTTTTCGCTACTCAAAGAGCCCTGTTCCCTGTTTCCCTTCTCTGCCTTCAGCGCCTTTTCTGACCTCTCACAAGTAGCCACATCCCTGGAAATGACACTGTACAACAACAAAAGAAATCACCAAATGAAACACTCTGATGTGGTTCTTACACTAAAGTATAAATGGAGTAACTCCAGACCTACTGAAACTGAAGGTACCATTTTGGAAACACCCCAAAGACTAAAAGGAAATAGGCCAAAAGACACCAGGTTTTCCCCTTTTCCATTCTAGAGTACTCTGCCAGGTTACACATTTCCTTGTCTCTTGATAGCAAAAGCATTTTTGCCCTATCCCTACACTTGAATAGGTAAATCCCACTAATGTTCCTGATATGGTGCAGGCAGAAAAACAAGTAAGCTTCTTCTGAAACCTGCAATTTGGATACGTTTGCAAAGACTGTGGCAAAAACTACTGTCCCTTGAGGACACACCTGTGCCACCAGCAGCAGCATCTTACCTCTCAGTACTGACTTGAGGTTCAGCTTGGCTTGTCGGTGCAGGTCCTCCACACAAGGTGGTCTTGAGGAGGGCAGGAAAACATTTTCCTGCTGGTGCCATGGAGCAGTGTAGTGCACAGTCCATCTACTCTCTTCATCTAGGTTGGAAACAGCTGCAGAGAGAGAAAATAGGAAGAAAATTAAATTCTATTGTAGACAGCTATATCATGAAACCCCACACATACATTTGTCGTGCATCATCTTAAAACAAAGAAGATTCTTTGCCACTGTAGTCCCATCAAAACGCTCTCTAGAACCTCACTTCCCTGACAGTCAAAATCCCTCCTCTCACTTCTTGTCTAAATTTATGTTATGTAGGAAACACCTTTCCCTGTGTTTGTACTTGCTGTTGTATTTACTCGGAACTTGCAACTCTGCTTTCCCCCCTCTAGCCCCTAGCCTTCACAAACGAGATCATTTCCCCATCCCCTGAATCCGCCAGGCACTGTGCGTTGCAGGATAGCTTCCTCTTGCTCAAAGGTGACCCTGGGAATGTGACAGTCACCATGAGAGATTACGACAGGTTCATTTGTATCGGGAAACAACCTCCTCCGACCTCATGTGCGCCCAAACCAGGAACAAAGATTCCAGTGAAGCCAACAAATTAGCTGCTTTCCATTGCCGTGAGTGGAAAGCAGATTTGGACAACAGCAACTCCCTGGGCAAACACTGCTCAGAGCACAACAGCACTGAAGAGGGATTGCTTTGGCCACCTCTTAGCCAATACACACGTGAAAATAAAATACAGACCTTGCTCAAGTTCAAAGTTCCCTACAGACAGTCTAGTAATGAATCAGCCAAAGCATATATTGCTAAGATTTGTTTATCATTTATGCTTCCCCAGAGACAGCCATTACCTTTTGTTTAAAGTTTGCCATCAATAAAAACTTCTACAGTTGAATGGCCTCATCCCTCCGCCCTGTAAACAGTGAAAGGGCAGTTGTGGGGGCATTATTTCAAGATCCCCCAGGCACGCTTTAGCCTGCAGTCAGCTGCACATCCTTGCTTTTAGCTCTCCAAAGCAGAAAAAGCCACTGGCTACAGCTGTGCTGCCTCCCAGGCACCTGCCCTGCCGCCGCCCTGGCCTCGCTGCCAGCTCCACACCTTCCCGTCGCTCTCCTCGCTGCGGTGCTGCCTGCAGCATCACTTGGGGAGGTTTGTCAGATGCCTCTGGGGTAGCAGAGGAGGTGTGTAAACCCAGGAGCAAAAGGCAAGCAACGGCCTCCTGCCATCTGAAAAATGACTCTTTCCCTAACACCACTGTGCATCCGCCGGGACCATTTCAGATGGAAATAATCGGTACCCGTTAAACAAAGTAAGCTACGCCTTTCTTTCCCTTCAACACCTATCCACAGCCTTGGGGCGGGGGCGGGGGGGGGGGGGAGGTTCTGAACTGCCTTTCCTCACTTTTTTTAGCTTAGTATCAGACCTCGAAAAAGGTTTTCGAAGCCCTTCGATTGGTCTCTTCATCTCCGAGGTGTCTTGGTCCTGCATCCCCTCCCCTCTCGCAGACATATTGGCTATGACAGGGCGGACGCGCGTTCCGTCTGTGCCTGCTTTTCCCCTCCTGCCTGCCTGGGAGGTCAAACCTAAATCACGACAAACTGACGAGTCATCACCTACCTGCTCACAGCATCCATCACCCCGATATTACAGGAAAAAAAAAGAGACACGTACAGTCAATGACCTGCCCTTAAAGCGCCCCTCGCCAACCCCTGGCTGAGCAGCGGGCGGGGAGGGGAGGAAGGCTGGGGGAGGTAGAGGAGGAGGGAAACACCAGCCGCCAAGCCCGCTCTCCGGCTGCAGACCCGCCGTACCAAAATTAAAGTTTACTGCTCATCTGAGCAATGGTCATCAAAACTGCGCACATTCGTCAACACCTCTCCCTGCGCAATGTGTCTGTCTTCGTGAATTAAACGAAGAATCGGGATTTTTTAAGCCATTCTGAAACTAGAGCATCTTTAAAGAACAAAACTCGGCTCAGGACAAGCTTGACCTCGGAGGCACAAGCCCGTAGATACCCGGATACAGCCAGGGGCGCCCGACGGGGCCGGGAGGGTGCCCCAGCACACCCGGGACAACCCGCAGCGACACCCGCACGATCGGCCTCGTCACCGACCTGCTCGCTTCACACCCCGAAGTTTGGCTCCTTCAAAACCACCGCGGCAAAAGACCTCAAAAGCAACACCGTCCCCCAAAGCAGAGGTCCTAACGCGCCTCACAAGGCCGCCTCCGCGCATCGCAGAATACTCCACGAAGAAAGAGAGTGAGATAAATCTTAAAAAGAGGCTTCAGGACAGCAGGAGCAAAGCCGAAGGGAACTGCACTTTCCTGCAGGACTCGGCTGCAGAGCGCGCACAACTACTTACTCTTTCTCTTGAAAAGTTTCATGAGAGATTTAAGCTTTGTGTTGATGAAAACCACCATTTTCAAGGTGTTGAACTGCGATCCTGGAGTTTAAATCCCATAGAAAGGAGGAGCTGCAGAAAGGTGACTGTTGTCCAGACTGTTCATACTCTGCACACCAAAGTTCGCTTCTCCGGGCTTCTCCCCTCTGCCTTTCTTTCCCGAAATCACAACTTTAAATCTGTCTAGATCTTCCTGATGCGCGAAACCATTTACAATTCTTTAGCCTGAATTTCTCCTCCTCGCATGTAACCTTGTGGGCTGAAAATACCCAGTTTCAACACGCAAAACAGGAGGAGAGGGGGAAAAAAAAAAAAAAAAAAAAAAAAAAAAAAAAAGGTAATTGCTATTCACGTTTGCACAGGACCAAAAATCAGGCTTTCTTGCTACCCCCGAATTTACTCAGCTCTTCTTCTCATCCTTTCCTCCGCTCTCCAAGTCTGGCTACTCCAGAAAGTCCGAGCTTGCAGGTGACTCCCCTCCTCCCTCCCCACGGCGCTGGCCGGCTCTGCCGGCGGAGCAGAGGGAGATGCCGGCACCTTCCCCCTCCCCGCCCTCCGCACCTCCCCGGGGCCCGGAGGCGGGCGGGCGTCCCCGGGCGCTGCCCCGCAGCCTCCTTCCAGCTGCAAATGAGAGTTACATTTTCGTGCAAATCAGGATGCCCCGCTCTCCCACCGCTCCCATCCTTCCCCCTTTCCCCCTCACACCCCACCCCACCCTCCCCCCCGCCTTTTGTTTTTACCCTCTCGCTCCCACTTTATTAAGGACCCAAGCGCTGCGGTTTAGCTGGCTGCAACATGCAGCCCCCGCTGGGCACTGCCTACCCTTCCAGATCCACCGCTCCCCCCGCAGTCATTGCCATTGCCTGGGACATCAGCCCACTAATTTTACATATTGAATTTCATTCAGTAACGCTCCTAATTTATTCTTATTAGCGTCATCTCAGACCAGATACATGGAAAACAAAATCGAGTTACTTCTGGCTAATAGAGAACCTGTTATTCATCAAATGAAACTTGTGCACAGAGATGAAATAGCCCAGCTTTTTGAGATGCGCATTATATCCTCATGCCTTCAAAAAAATTTATCTGTACAGAGGTCCACAGCCATCCTTCCTAGGAACGAACTGTAATTTTGCAGAAGTTAAAGAGAAAATGCTAAGCACCAAATCAATGTGCTCAGCAGGGCATGCCCTTCGCACAATGTTCAGGCTCAAGAAGCAAGCCCTCCCGCACAAAGCAAGCTTAGGAAACCCCCTCGGGTTAACAATGAAAAGGATTTTTTCCTCAGGAAAAAGAAAAATGCCAGCAGCAGGGGGCTCAGACTGACCCCAAAGCTGCAGCAGGATCCAGTCCTCTGGACTGCAGCATGTAAGAAGCAGATGCTCCACAGGGACTTCACTCCAAGTTTCACCAAATGGCTGAGACTCAGCAATGCGCAGACTGTAAACAAAGTGTCTCCATCATTGTCTTGAACACACTATTATGAGCATTTTATCACTATTTTCAAAACCCAGAGGTTTTACAATTACAACGTGGGTCTGGCACCAAACCTGCCATTAGCAGCAGGTCTGAAATTTTCAGCAGCTGCTGGTCCAAGAGACATTTTGACTGGCTCATCTCTGCCAAAGGGACAGAAGACCACGGTGCCATAGCAGCAATAGCAGGGAAGGCACCTCTGCTTTTGCATTGATTTCCATCAAGCACCTTACACAAAAAATGACCCTGGCATCAACCTCTGATAACAAGATAACTATTTAGTGTTGTTTTTTTAGAAAATCACATATACAATAATTACTCCCATTAGGAATTTGCCACCACCCCATACATCATTAAAACCACTTTAAATCCACACTTGCTGGACACACTCTGGAGGCGAGCGCAGAACAACTCCATTTCTAACTCCAGCAGCGTTGCCATCCAAGACCAAACCCAGAACGTGGTAAGTCCTTTTTTAGTGTGGTGGTGATCTTTTTTAGGATGTAGGAACTGCCTCTGTAAGTGGGAAGGGGAACTACCATGCATTTGCACAGGGGAAGGTGACAGTTTCAAGCTAGCATGTGAGGAGACTGAGCTACTAGAAATGAGACAGATTCGCCCTGAGGTCTTTATGGCACCTCACAGAGGCTTGCAAGCCCTGGGAAGCAAGACTTTGTTCCCTTTTCATCATCAAGCCCCTGTGTATCATCATGATCTGGGTACTTCAGACGGCTCAGCCTTTCCCCATTTCACCATGGGCTGCAAGGTGTGCCCAGTCCAGTGCTGCTCTTTGTTACTGGATCCTCAACCCACCCTGAAGCATTTTTTTCTGCCTGGGAAGAAGAGCCTGATCACTGTCCTCAAGCCTGAACTGCAGCAAGGAGGCAGCTATTCAAATCCAGTAACAAACAATGAATAAGATGAGGTCTGCCTTTCACCCTCAACAGCTTTTGCTTCCACCTTCCCTCAGGTCATGCTGACAAACAGCTCAAACATCAAAAATGGCTACCAAGAGGGGATACCTCAAAGGAAACACCAGTTGGCTACTTGTATCTGCATCTCTCAGAGTTGGCACTAGGTCAACAACGACCAAAAACTCTCCCCCACTTGAGACAAACCCATTGGCTTCCATGAAATTCAACGTGTTGTTTCAACCCAGCTTTTTTAAAACGCTTTTCCTGTTACAAGAAATTGCCACCACAATTGGCTTCCAATGGCAGTTCTCTTAGAGCTGAATGCATCAAATAAGTGTGATTTTTCTCCACAGCCTGCCTCTCTGCGTTGAGAGGAGAAGGAAAAGATGGGGCAGTTTGAGAAAATTTATATTGTAGTCACCATGCAAACAGATAAAGGACTTTAGGCTCCAACGTTGCCAATCCAGCAAGTGAAACCACAAAAAAAAAACCCACCAAACAACAACAAACCCACCTAAAATTACCTTGATAGAAAAAATTTAAAAGTTTGTTAAAGCCGGACAAATCTGGCATGAACAATACGTGTGCACACACTGTCGTATCAGTTCTTTAAAAGCAAATGACTCAGAGACTGGTAGCAGACTGGGGAGACCTTGCTCTGACACACACCCTACTTCACCTTGGACAAGTTAATATTAACCCACTGCCTCAGTTCCCACATCCTTACAAGCAGGGACCACACTCACTTGCCGCCACACAAGGAATACTGAAAAAACAGCAAAGATTTTGAGCAAATGCTAATTCTTGGTTCGTATCAGATGGGGTTGTTAACCAGGTTAAAGTCTGGCCCAGAAGAATCTCCTTCCTAACTAACAAGTCAGAGATCGAATCAAGGAAAATGAGAGACACGGGGTGCAGTGCCAAACAGCACGCTCAAAATCATGAATGTGTAACACGCTCATTAGCAAAACTGTCACTTTTTTCACATTATAATAGTTCTTATCCCTGAGTGGTTAAACTGCTTTTAATTTCTAGTAGAGGCCACGTGCATCCAGAAAAGAAGTATGAGTGGCTGCTTGTGCATGGCGTGCCTGAAACGCTGCAGCCATTCCTTCACTCCTCTCCCTGCTCTCTCCCCTCTTTAGAGGGGCTTTCCAGCTGACCTGCTCTGTGACAGCCATCTGGGACAGCCACCCCTCCACATTCACGGCAACATAAAACATCGGCGCCTGTGAAACAATCTGGAAATCGTCGGCTTCCATGGAAATATTTCGAGCCAGCCCCTGGGGGGAGGGGGGCTCTCCTGTCCAGCCCCCATTCACAACCCAATGCCCTGAACCCTGCTGCACCAGTGCACAAGATCCGTTGGAGAACTCGCAGCTTTATAAAAAGGCAAATGTTGAAATGGGGCAAACTTGAGTTGTTCGTAACCACAGCTGGAGCAGCTGCCCAGCAGCAGCGCCAGCGGCAGCTGTCCGTCAGGGACACTAACGAATTGGTAAGAACCAACCATTCTCCCTCCTACTGCTGCTCATCAGCCCATGCACATGTGCAGTACAACATTTAGGAAATACTAAGTTTAAAAAAGCCCAACCAAATAAAACACAAGAATAGTTAAAGCAACCCATTCCTGCTCCCTCCCACAAGTCAAGACAAATGTTACCACCTACTTTCATGAAGGAGAGGTAAACCCAACACACATATCAAGTTCATGAAAGGACTGATGCAAACTACTATGTATCATCATTTCAAAACCTAAACGTTAAGTTGTAAGCCTTTGTGACTTTATTCAGGCAATGGAAAAATCCTCCATCAAACAACTGTATAGCACTGATGACATTTTAAGAGGAAAGAAAAAACATAGAACTGGGCTGCGAACTGCACCATGAGACCTCTTCCAGCGAGTCTCTGTTCAATAAGCAAAAGGGAAAGTAGAAACATTGGCAAGCAGATGTACTCAAAACAATTAAATCAATGCCTTTGCTTTTTACAGACACGTCAATCACTCGCTCGAAATAAGTTTCCACTGTGCCACGCTCCAGCAGCTCACATGGGGATGCGCAGGGAAGGAGCTGTTGGAGGGCAGTTGTTTACAGCATGTGTGCAGGGATGGGTCCATGCAGGATGCGCTCGGGATGGCTCCCTGCCACCCCTGTCCACTCCCTCTGAGCGGCTGCGGTGTCCGGAGGGGAGCAGCTATGGGACTGACCCCCGAGCACCCCCTCCCCAGGCTTGGCAGAGGCACCCAGGTCTCTGCAGGGCAAGCTTGAGCCTGAGGAGGGTTCGAAACCCCTTCCTGCGGGTCACAAGGCTCCTGCCTGGCTCAGACCAACACCACCTGGCCTTGAGAGCTGCGCCTTTACTTCTAGGTGAGACTTCTGTCGTTAAGAAGCATCAAGCACCTGAGATAAGAAATGATGAATGTCTCAAGTGTTTTCAAAACTCACGCCCAAGCTTTATGCCGGTTCCGGCCACCTTCACCTATGCCATCAACCACTTGCTGGTGCTTAAACGGAGTTGAAGTCACCCCTGTAGACCACAGGAGTCAATAATTTATGGTCAGAAGGGGTTTCTCCCTCCCTCCAGAGCCAGTCCTGGCTGGCCCTCTCCCTGCATCTTTCAGGAGAACAAAAGTGCTCCCTCCACAAAGGCCGTCCCAGGCGGCACCGCATTCAGCTGCCCTCCTGTCTCCAGCACAGCTCACTCACAATGGCCTCTTTCAAGGCAACCTCGGCCTTGGTGAAGCGCGATACTTCCCTGACTACTGAGAAACGGCAATTAAACCTGGGATCAGGAGGAAAAGGAGGATCAGAGTGCACGGGGGAGAGGGAACAAAGGAAAACCAGTATTTTATCCCAAAGCCACAGCACAAAAAGCCAAGAAGGACCCGTGCCCCAGCGGAGTGGCAGGGGAGCAGAGGGCACTGGGCCTGTCTCCGCACAGGCACTTGCAGAGCAGGTACTGCTCCAGAGAGGGTACCCCGGCAGCGCCTGCCTTTATCCACACTCACAAGGGATTATGGCTGCAGGCTCTGGGAAAGGGGCTGCCCGGCGGGGGCAGGGGGAAGAGGGAGGAAGATGAGAAGGAGATGCAGCACGACCTAAGCCAGAGAGGACAGAAAAGCAGCAGACTGATTGATCTGATGATCCTATTTAGGTCACAGCACAATAAAGCTAATTCATTCCTTCGACGATTCAAAACATCTTTCCACAGGATCCTCTGTCATGCAAACACATCACCAGAGAGAAAAGGGAACATTTGGGCAGGGCTGCCTGCAGACAAAGCAGCAGTTTCTTTTGGTTAGACCATCTCTCCACACACTGTAACTGCAGGCAGGAGAGCAGAAAACATTTAGCAAATGCAATTTTGTTTCATGGGTTTGTTTTAAATTGCAGGGCACAATCCTTTTTTCCTTTGGCCATTCCTAAACCCCAGCTAAGCTAATGTCAGCTTCCAGAAGGATCCTTTTCTCTCTCCCCCTCGGACGACCCTTTTAAAATGCCACCAGGAAATACTCTCAATTTAAATTCCAAATCCATCTCAATTCTCCTGTGCTGCAGCTTATCCTGAAGACTGATCAAAAAAGGCTCAGCAAGTAACTTAGTCTGCAAAATCTTGACTCTTACTTGCCCTAATAATGTACCATAGAGAAGATGCTTCTTTTCTGAATTAGTGATGGAAAAAATACCAGGCAGATAAGTTTGCACAAGTCTCCGCATCAATTCATCCTGTAGGACTCGGAGCGAAACCAACAAAACCAGACTGCAAAAATTCCACTTCTGAACTTCTGTCCCAAACCGTCTCCCTGTTCAGCCTGTAATTCCATCTTTGGCAGCTGTGCACTTGTGGATCCACACTAATATCCAACAGACATCTTCAACTAATCTCAGTCTGCATCCGTCTTACAGGCATCCTGAAGGGGACACGCTCCCCACTCATTTCACTTATTTAAAGGTCACAGAAAGAATTCTTGTAGCCTATCTCCATCTCCCCACCCAACATTGCTCTTTGGCATACTTCTACTTATACATGGATTAGCCTGGTATACAGAGGCGGCAGATTCTTCTTTTTTTCTTCTTTCTGCTGACTCTTAATAAACTCAGGGTGAGTTGCATTTAAGCGTGGAGACACCCTCTCTTAAAATTAGGCCAGTACATCCTCGAAGAACTTTCCAATCCTTAAATGAAATAAATTAAGCTCCTTGGAAAATAGCAACCTTCATACGATCATGTAACTGCTCATGCCAAAATCAAGCACCAAGCACTCACTCACTGTCTCACACAGCAACTTGAAAAAAAAAAATTGCTTCTTAGTCAGAAACTTTCACAAACTTCACCTGAAAATGTATCTGCACAACACAATAGTAAATTGGTAAGTAAAAGCTAAGGACATTTGGTATCATCCCTAAAGCCCTAAGATTTTCGACAAAATCTGAAAACCTGGGCACGTTCCAATCAAATAATGGCACAACCTGCCCTGAAAAACAATATTCTCCTAAAGTAAGGCATATAACAGTCACCTAATAATTATGTTGCTGTGACGTGTTCTACACTCCTAAGAAAACAACCAAACCAACATCTGTACAACAGCATCTCCAGAGAATGTCTTTGGCTGGCTGTGGGTGTGTGGATCTCAGACATGATCAAATACCAACAGAATTTGAAAAAAAATTTTAAGATTATATTGTGTGGTCAGCATCTTCTTATTAGAAGTTCTCAAGAAAGCCAAATGAAAGGATAGTCTTCTAAATTCACACTGCTAACCCGTTTAACTTTCAAATTTTAATGTGATACCAACTTAAAATTTTATTATCACCTGTTTGATTAAAAGCATCAGAGATGCAAACATCCTTGTTATCAATCACACACAATCTAGCAGCCCAAACCTCACAACATGCTGTGGTCAGTCAGTGTCAACAGCTGAATAGTTACATTTCTTTGGATCGCTAGCGAAACGCATCTAACCGTTCAAATCATGCTACTGTGAAAAAGGTGCCTTGCCACCAGGCAAGAAAACACTAGTGAGCACATCAACTATCACGATTTTTAATATTGTGCTAATGGTTTCAAAAAATAAGTATGTGGGGGCACTAAGCAAACAACAGGCATCACTGTTTACTTCTTCAAAAGGTAACCCCTCGAAAGATTAAAAAAAACCAGAGATTCTCTCCCCTCCTGCATTCAGTCTGCCATTTCTGCCTCCATTTCCTGCCAGAAAGGGAAAGGAGTAGATCCCTACTTTGTTCTACAGGATCCCTACTGCAGATAACTACACCTTTCCATATTTTAGAAAAACTAATTATTCCCCGCTATGGCTGCAGAACTTCAGAAAACCGATCAAACAGTAAAGTTGTAACAGGACAAGGGGTTTAACATACACCATTTAAAATGAAAGATACCATTTTTAATTGCAAAAACGTCTCTTTTGGTATCCTTGATTTCCCCACTTAGCACAAGATATAAACTGCAGAAAAGTTTGTATTTTGTTGAAGTTGGAAAAGTTGAAGGAGAGGGGTAAGTGAACAATTTGAGACAGCTGATACTAGTTTTAAAAATATTTCTTCAAGTACTTTCACTATTTGTATCTGAAAACCTTTGAAAGTGTGCAGTTATGGAACCATCACCCCCACTCCAGCTCCAAACAGATTACACATTCTGTAACCTGACATCACATCTTTGGAGTAACCTTCTTCCAGTGGGGGACTCTCACTTGAAGTCAAATTAAACACAAACCTGCATCCACAATTCAGATCAACACTGCTTACACTAAAACTACCAACATATTTTTGAAAGAACTTCTAAACGTATCATCCTGCCACTAGGAGATACACTGCAACTCGGGGATTTCCAACACTTGATCGGAGACTGGAGACACCACACAAACAAATACAGAGACAACTACGCAGGGCCTAAAAATAAATTTCTATGCAGAAATACCATGGGTTTTCCAGCCCAGACAATAATCTTGCAATAATCAACTGTCCTGCCTAGGTCTGTCATTCCTGAAACTTCCCAGTAGCTGTTATTAAGACAATAGTAAGAATAAGGCAAAGAAATAGCAATAGTTAACTAGTACTAAGCAAACAACCCTCCCATCTCAAGATAGTTGATAACCGTGTATCTCAGGGGCTGCATTTTTAAACTAGGCACAATAATCCAAATTCAACTTTGGTTTACAGATCTGTCCAGAGGACAGCATTTTACATTGCAAGTTACTGAGAAAAGAGAAGCCCAATTTAAAAATAGTCTGGAAGAGTCAGGTGGGAAAGTTCCCACCAGCTCCAGAGCAGGGCTGTCCCCTGGACTAGAAGATTCAGCTCAAACATAGAGGAGGAGGTGGGAGACTAATAACATGGTCAATGTGAATAAAGTTTACCCTCAGGAAACCCAATCAATAAAACCACAGTTATGTTTTCCCAAAATTATTCTGCAGCATGCAGCATGCGTGAAAAGCCTCTTCCTTTTTCCTGTCTTTGTGGGTAACGATACAAGCACTTCTAGACTTTGGCACCCTTTAAGGATGCTGCAATGCAGCACTAAAACTTCAATCCCAGTCCACTTGAGTTAGACAGAAGCTAACAGGATCTCTGCTTTGCCAAAATGACAGGAATCACCTAAGCTGATGCACACCAAAACTCAGTTTACATTTTTGTTTTTAAACCATGGCTGGTTTGAAGAACACAGTCAAAACTACAACCATTAAAAGTATCTGACATATCCCACAATGTCCAATATTCTGTACAGAGCATACACCCTGCTCCACCAAATGAGGAAATTATAACACTGTGTTCACACATGCTTTGCAAACGTCTCTATGTCAGGACAATTCATATCCTGCTCCTCCAGATTCATTAAACTTAACGGGACAAGGTAGCATCATACACAGGAAAAAACTCGCGCTTACTGGACTTACTTCAGCTACCTTTCATGAAAGAGTTTCTTTTACTCTGATGCTATTAATTATTTAACCTAACACTGCTACCACCATCTGCTTGGGGACCTGCTTGCACCTGCCAAACAGCAGCCCACTGCCCCGGTCTAGCCATGCCATCCATGCCATCGTCTTTGTGGCAAAAATCTGAAAAACAAAAGGAGGACCAGGCTGATTAAAAGTCAATACTGAGAACAACCTTCAGGGATCATTCAGTCAGGAGAGGTGCCAAACCTGCTTTGGAGACGCTACCCAGCTACAAGTTTAATTGCCCTCCCTGGAATAGATCTTGAAACTGCAGAGAAATGGTTTTATAAACCTCTGTGGATGCTTTTGGGCAATAACAAAGGTGCTCTGCAGCCCTTGTGCGTAAAAACTTCACTGTAAACTCCTTGTCAAAGCACTCAAAGGACAGCAGACAAACAAATGACAACACTGAACCAGAGGATGAGAAGTTGTCCCGTAGTCATTGTGGTCAGATCAGAAATCAGACGGATGGGGGATAAGACCTTTGGGATGAGCAGCACGCGGCCACTGACCCCTCGCAGAGCGGGTAGCTGAGCGCTCCCGCGGAAAAGGCATCACACTTGGATAATTTGCCTTTCAACCACGATATTTACAAGCCTTTCTCTCTTTTCCAGAAGCCTAGTCTCCAGTGACACCAGTTCATGCTCAGCTGATGGGGACAAGCCCTCACTAGTAACCTAGATGGTTGCCAGCATATTGAAAAACAACTTCCAAACAAAAGCCAGGGGCTGCAGCCTAACAGCCACGAGCAGTGCTTTGGGGAATTCGGCCTTTAAATTAGTAATAGTCAGGCCACAGCCAGCCTGCCTGCCTACGCACAGAAGACACAGGGAGGCTGATTAAGTGCCCTTCTGCTGTGACTGGAGTAGTGGCATCGTGGGGTTTCGCATTTATTTTCTTCCAATGATGCCAGGTCAAAACTGGTCAGTTCACATGTCAGGCGCTGTTTCTGTAACTGCTGTAATGGCAGGCACCGCTTGCAATCCAAAATTCAAGCTGTGTCTTTCCAATCATACATCATCCCCATAATCCAGATCCCACTGCAGTGTATCACAGCACCAATTGAGATATCACGGCGATGAGCCACTTAAAGCATTTTTCTGATTAAAAAAAAAAAAAAACCACCAAGAAAACAACCCCCTCTGCCCCAATTTCTGCTTAGGCATAAGAATGTCACCATTACTGTTTGTTTTGCACCACATATTTGTAGAATAGATCAGACCCCGTCTATCTTTCAACGGCTTATTAATAATTTCTTAATTATGCAGTCCTTGTGTGTCCTTTTGTGCTTTCCAATACAGTTTGAAAAATGGGTTTAGGGTGTTTTTTTTTTTTTAACAATCCATTAATTAAAACAAAAGCTGTGCCCCCCCTCTTTTTTTTTTTTTTTTAAATAACCAATCTCTCCCAATCCCAGCTCTTCTGAGACATTTAGGAAATGTAAGCAAAATGCCATCTGTTGGCAGTGAGGTGGGACTAAGCCTTTAATGTTGAAATACTCACTTTAGAAAACCTAAGCAGGCAGATTTAATCGACTGACAAGATTGGGTTCTCTGAATCACTGCATATTCCAGGTCCAGTCCTGGCTTCCTTTCACATCATTAGACCCATTTCTATTCCATCTGCCATTAACTCATTGCTTTCTTTCTACAAAAGCAACGAGTTGCCCTTGGGTGTTCCTCCTACCAAAACTGCTGCCCCTTTATCGCCTTAAAAATTCCAGCATGGGGCTTTGCTTACCTTCCTAAAGAGGGGTGAAGGGGAAGAGAGAGCAAATAAACTCAAGGCAGACCTTGGGCGGGTTATCTGTCTTTGCACATATCATATCATTTGTCCCTGCTGCAGGTGCCCGCCTGCAGGCCAGCGGCTGCCCGGAGACAGGCGACGGCCGCCCTGCCGAAGGAGCTGCTCTACAGACTGTGATAATTTCAGTCTGGGGGTGACAGGAGAGAAGTCACTGCATGTGTACTCCCAAGCTGCACCTGCTGCCCGACTGAATTGCCATGCATCCACTGAGAGTGGCTGCTGCCCTCTCACAGCACGAAAATAAAAGAGAAAAAAAAAAATTGAGGGCAGCTTTCTGAAGTCTCACTTTCAGGAACAGCATCATTCAACATCCCACAAGGTAATCTGATGCCAGGTACATGCAGCGGCCAGTCCACTACAGTTTGTTTTTTCTGTAGGCATTTTACACCAGCTAACCCACCTGTGTCAAGGTTCTTATTTTTCACTCTAAGAAGGCCAGTTCTGCTCAAGACTTTCCATTGTTCTCTAAAAAGATGACACACCTACAGCAAAATTGCATAAAGTATAAAAATCAGCAAGTTTTGTCCTCCTTTTGGCTCTTCCAGCCTATCTCCCGTGAGAAGTGATTCCAGGCAGCACAGGCACATCCATCGGCACAGCAAGCAGACAAAGGAAGACGGCCACGTGCCAGCAAGGCTGCCTTCTGCAAATTACCAAACAAATTCAGCACCAACTCACACAGCAGTACTTTCACAAATACTCAGTCACCATGCAAGGCACAATCCTTTCTATTCAAATCCCTCTCACTTTTAAATACAATAATTTAGCATAGGGAAGAAAAATACAGATTCTTTATAAAAATCAGATCTCAGCAGGAAGCTCCAGGCACCCGATCATTCTGAGATTCATCCTCTGAAGACACCACTCTGCCAGTTCATTTTCTATTTTCTACCAAAGTAGCCTTCACTGCACTCCGCTGTCTCCCATATGGTTAACATGAATGCGGCAATTAATATGCAATTAATAAAATGGTGTGATCAACTGCTTTTGTTCACAGCAGCAGCTGGTCTGCATGTCAGAGCATAATTAGACAAATTAAGATGTACCACTTTTGTTTGTGGATGAAGTGACAGCATTGCTCATGCTTACATGTCACTAAGCCTATTGGCATTTGGGATTATTTTAAACATGTCTTTTTTTATTAACACTATAAGGTATCAAGAAGCCAGATTTATATACCGCCAGCTGCAATGCCAGCAAAGCACAAGTTTGCTTTACCAAGACCAACCGAGACTTAAGGAGAGGTGATATATTTCAGAGAATGAGTGTGCTTTCACTTAAAAGTATCACAGGCTGTAGTACAGAGTGAGTGGCTACGGACAGGGACAAAAGCAGAGTTGATCTACAACTGTGTCAAAGCAGAGGTTTGAAAATCTTGAGGATCAAGAAGCATGTATATTTTTCAATGATTTGTCATTGGATTAGGGCAGGGAAACAATAGAAGGCTAAATATCTGTTGTAATCTATCAGACTTTTAATACCATTTCCTTTAAAAGGCATTAATTGGCCTATGCAGGAGCCATATGGAAGAAAAGGGGTTTCAGGGACAGTCTTGAGCTCTTTGAGCGCTGAGAGCAGGAGCAAACCCACCCCTGTCCTGCCAGGGCACAGGGCCAGGAACCACAGCACCAGCTCCAAGCACCAGCAAACCTAGGTGACCTGGATCCCCCAGTAGGCAGAGGTGCTTGCGGTGGCTGGCAGCAATGCTCTGCCAGCCTGGTCCCCCCAGGTCTTGCCACAGGAGCTGCCATCCAGCAGCCTGACCCCTTTGCCTCTGAGGGGTCCCCCAGTGGGAGCCCTTGTCCCCTGCGGAGGCTGGACACCCTTTTCTGGTTGTCCCTCACCAGCAGTATGCTGCACAGCCCATACTGCTCCCTCTGAGCACAACATAGAGGTCATTATACCCACCATGTAAATGGCAATATACTGTTTTAATCATCGCTTTACCACCTACCACAGGCTCTGCAAAAGCAGCGTGCAGGTTACCTACATTCAAATTGGGGCAGCACATGCCATACACAAAGCATCGAACACAATACTTGAGAAAAAAAACAGGGAAAGGACACTGTGTGAGGAGCAGTTGGCACAGGAAAAATAAGGGAGTAGCAAGGAAGCCTTTGGAGATTTTCACATTTAGTAACAGTTAACAAGAAAAGACAAGTCACCAGGAGGATTTCTGCTGCAGGAGGGCTGCAAACATGCCACACAAGCCTTCTACCATCATAAACTAGGCACACAACTTGACTCAGGAGATGGCTGGAGGTCACTGATCTGCGGAGTCCTGGAAAATGGGCTCCAAAAGGGATGACATGAATATCTGCCTTGTTAATCAGAGAATTTGCTTCTCTACTCCTCCAGCACAAGAAAATGCACTGCAGCTATAAAACCTAGTTACCTTTTATCACTTCATCTCAAACTGTTGTCCTGGGGGAGGGTGGGAAACAAGTAAGAAACATGGCATAGTAAAAATGGATTTTGATAATGCTGCCATAATCTGTTTCTGATTGCTAGTGTAACTCCATTAGCCAGGCTGATAAATGCACCGCTTGAAATGCTTGTGCCTTTTCTGTGGAGTTTCACATCTCTATGCTGTGTTTCAGCTTCAATCAGATATGACTCTGATTTTCTTATAGCACTCAAAACCATTTCTTGACTTTACTGCTTTAGATAAAGCAACTCCCAGGAAGACCTGCAAGCATACTGTACCCACCATCCACAAACCCCAGGAGTTTTAATCAAATTAAGCACTGAAGAGCCTGTTCAGTCTACCATTAACCACCATCCTCAACCACAGGCTTACAGGCTTTTCAATCTCACCTGTTTCACATGTGGATTTGCACTTACGTCGCTCCACCTCCTTAATTACAGCAGATGCTCCCTGCTCCAATTGCCAAAAACACTACACAAAAGAGGTCTCTGAGCTCCCTACTTTTTCAGACTCCTCCACATGCACCTGAGTGATGTTAATGAGCTCCATATTAAAACCTCCCTGCCTCTTCCTTGCGCTCCTGAGTGCCACACACAGCTTCTTGTCTGCTCACACGCAGAGACGAATACAGGAAACATGCACCACCAGCACCTCCTTGCCACAGCGAGGGCAAATTCACATGTAGCAGCAAGCAGCCAGGCCAGCAAAGCCTTTTCTTTTGGCAAGGCAACAGAGCAAGGCCTTCATACTCACGTTACAGATTCACTTATTAAGTGTTCTACAGCATCCCAACATCAATCTCTTTTTACCCAGTATATTCCAAACACTTCTTCATCCCCCCCTTCATCCACAATGCTCTCACATCTGACTCTCAAACGGGCTTATCAGCTGCACAGCAACAGCACAGGAGACCAAGAGCTGGACCTCCATGGCTCAGCCAGAAAAGGACAGGTGGGGAGGCTTGTTCTCTACGGCACACACAGGGAATGTGCAGCAAAATGAGCCAAAAATGCAAGACGCATACTGAAATGCCCACTAGAAGAGTTGTAACTTATCCAAGACTTGAAGTAATTTTGTACAAATGGACACATTTCTTTGCAAGGTTTCGGTGTTTTGTTTTGGCCAAATGAACAAAACTTCCAAGAACACTCAGGCATAAGATAAGTCCTTGCTAAGAACACAAAGAGAAAATGGGAATAAACACTTTTTTTTTTCAGACACACAGTAAAAATTATACTCAAGTTACTTTGTCTTTTCAAAAGAAACCAGTTCCCGGCTTTATCTGATGCGATCTGATATGTCAGCTGTTACTGTGTGAGAAGGATGCAGCAGATAAAGCTGGGAGCGAGGCTGGCCGGTCACTTGCGTGAGGCTCTGTAAGTAGCTGTCCCAGCCATTCAGCGCAATAGACTGAGCCCTTCTGTCACTTTGGGAATGAAGGGCCACAAAGGCTTGCTCAGTGCTCTGCACGGCCTGGGATTTGTAGACACGGAAAGCGATTCAGTCTTTGTTTCACACTGCTAAATGAGAAGGCAAAGGATGAATCTATCCAAGTTGCAAAGATTCTGTTGTGTTTTTATACATATATATAAATAAATAAAAAATCCTTTAATTGGGTAATTCAAATCTCTTCGCTACCAGAAGAGAAACCTGGAAAAAAAAGTCGTAGCTTAGTAAATAATAAAATACCCAACTTGGTTCAGAACATCCCACTCATTTATAAATAATGTAGTTATTCTTTCAAATTTTATATGTTTTTCACAAAACACACATCACACAGAAAGGTCTTAGCTTTACAGATAAGACAGGGCTGTTGTCCTTAGAAAGCGCAATGAATGAAAGAAGAAAGCATTCTTTCATGAGCTAGCAGGCACAAAACACTGAGAAAAAATCCCAATAACTGAAGCTACTGTTTAACAAATATTAAAAGTAACCTGATACTGTCATTGGCTCTCTCCCATATCTGTAAAAGAAAGAAAAAACCTCCAGAATCCTTACCAAAACTTTAACACCACAAAACGCCGACAGATGCCACAGTTTAGCTAGGTTAGCAACAGCATACCACATCTTTAAACTCCGAGAATTCGATAAAATACGAAGCAGCAATGGGAACCACAAGAGGCAGGCGATGCTCTAACCCAGAGGAGGTGACAGCCTCCCACAGCAGCAGTGACTGCCAACAGCCTCAGACTCCAGTTCAGCAGGCATTTAAACCAAACCAAACAAAGCCCTTCACATTTCTCCCAAAGCTGGTCATTCGAGGATCTCAGCTTTACTTTGCTGCAGGAAAACCAACTACCGAACACTAAGCACCACTGGAGTTTGTCTGTAACAGTGAATGAACACGCGATGGTGACAGTCCCTCCACCACTGCAATATCATTCTTCTGTCAGGCAGGCTGTTAAAGGATGTATTGCTGCACTCTGGCTGACTTCAATCCTACGATGTCTATTTATAGTCGATCTGGCAGCAAAGAATGGCAGAGGAACAGCATCACGGATGCTGAAACGAGGCTGAGCTGGTAATACAGAACCTCCAACTTGACATATCACTAGATTAACAGTTTTATCGGAACAACTGCTACAGCATAAAAAACCCCACACCTGAACACGGTCACTTGACTGCCACAGCTGTTACATCACACTCCACAAGTATTTTGCCTATTGAATATTTTGCAGCAGAGATGCTGTAAGGTGCACAGGAGCGCCAGGGACTACTGCCGCAGACCATCGAGAGCCCCTTAGCAAGGATGCTCCCCCAGCCTGCGAGGAAGTTCAGTAATTTGACTGCATTATGTTTTCAAACAACCCTAACACTACCAGGGGCATTTTCTACAGAGTACATCAGCACTGTGAAACCTCTCGAAGCGCAGTTCTCATGACACTCGATAAGGACCCCAAAGGGAGGCCTTTATCAACACAGATAAAGCTCAGCCAATAATCCCCTGCTGTGCTCTGCAGTTATCACTTGACCTGGTCCCAGAAAGCACTTCCACTTGTAAACACTTTTGTTCCCTAAAATAAACATTAACAGAGTTTAAAAGCAATGCAGCGTCCCTATCTCAAGGATAAATAGTACCCGTCCCACAAGTAACACTTTTAACTGATGGCTTAATTACATTGCCATTCTTTTGTTTCTACGGACTGGGAACAAGAAGGAAAGGAAACCAGCGGGGCAGAGCTGGTACGGTGGCGGGACACTAAAACTGAAGCACAAGCAGTTCTCCTGGGAAAAGTCAGGGCAGAAAGCAGGTTAACTGATTTTTGCCATTCACCGTTTCAAGGATTCAACATTAAATATTGACACTTCAATGGTTTCCAATTCAAAAAGAACAAGTAAAATGCATGGGATCATACCAGACATCTGTGAAACTCAGTATAAAGGAAGCAACAATAAACTTGGTCTGAAACACTTAAAAGTTTATTGTTAGGGACCAGAAACTGCATTAAAAAGCTTTAGTAGATGACAAGTCAAACAATTCAATCGCTTATAAAACTGCTATTATTATAAATCAACAAAACTACACACATGTACACAATTTTAAAAATATTAAATAGAATTACATAGAATTCTTCTCTCTTTGTTAGGAATACAATGAAGGAACAATAAAAAAACTAATGCACCTGGACAGGGAGAACAGATACTCCCACTGTGTATATAGGAACTACATCACACCATTCAGATACGCAAAAGTTTCCCAGGTTCTTCTTTGCACACCTCAATTTCAATTCAGAGGTCATTATGTGCTCATAATGGACAGTGCCTTGAAACGACTCCGCTATTTAAATGTATAAATAACCAACAAAAAATCCCCATGTTTCAGTTTCCAAACTTTTTAAATGCAAAGAAGATTTAAGATCATCAGCACGTATTCACTCTCTTTCTAATACTGTCGTAATGTAAATATTCTTTAAAGTACTGCTGTGTTCCCCACTCTGTCACTACTTATCTACTGAGAAGTTTTATGATTTCAATTCAAGTGCACTGTAGAAAGGAGGGGATGGACATCTTTCCCTACAGACAGCACAAACAGAAAAAAGAGGCAGGCTGCAGGGAGGGAGCAGGCATTTCCGAGTGCCCTACCTATGCTCCTCAATTCCACTTCCACACTCTGGAGAAGCAGGTTCAAATGGAGCAGCTGCTCCCAATGCCCTGAGCTCGGCTGCCAGAGCAACACCTCCAAGGGCACTACAAGAACCAGCTGAAAGGCAACTTCACGACTTGGTAGGAACGACCTAACCTGTCACCCAGCAAGAGAGACAAAATCACACCCCCAGGCTGGCTGGGGCACAGAGGGGCCATGTCCTCCTCCCTGAGAGCATCCCTAGAGCTGCTCCCTCGCACCTAGCCTCTTCAGAGTTTCCTGAGGTCCTACAGTCCAGAGGCTATATAATTTCACATAAAGGAAGCATTTTCATTTTCCCCTCTGAATGAACAAGAATCGACCCTGTGCTCCAAAAGACAAAAATTCAGCAGATGAGCTTTCCCTGCATTTTAAGAAATTGCTTCCCCTTGGAAAAGGCCTGAAACACCCATGTGGTAAATCACGCCCCTCCTACAGGAGAGGACATCAAAGGAAGCTTGCTTAGCACTAGCTGAAGAATACTGTAACACAGAAAATAGAAATACAGGTGGTTTCACTAATCAGTGTTAGAATTGTGTGGCTAGACAGTGATTTTTCAACTGCTGGTAATAACTAGCTATTGTCAGATGATCAGTATGAGACTAATGAGGAAAAGAAGAATCAATACAGTTGCAAACATATTCATGTACTTTTTTAAAAAAAGGCCTGGTGGAAAATAGCCAGTCAGCTGGCTTTTGCAGGAAAAGCTGTCTTTGTCTTGTGAAATTTGTCCCCCATCACCCTTAAATACACTTTTCTGAGCGATCATTCCACGAACAGCTGGATGCCTTTGCTTAGATGGTCAGAAAAAAAGGGAAGGCAAGCAATAAGGCTAAAAACAAAACAGCCAAACACTACCATCGTCTGTCCTATTCTCCCCCTATTTCCCACCTGTATTTGCCAGTGAAACTTGAAACTATGCAGATTAAAAAAGGACAGTCATCACAATTCAGGAATTCTTTCTTCTCACATTCAGAGAGAACATAACCTTAGACCTAAGGTTATTCAAAAGCAGAGTTTTTTAAAAAACGACTACTCATCAAATGCATTAACCACCTTTGAGTCTGGTAGACCTTTTTCTTATTTTTCCTGACCTTTTCATCCACTGATTGTTTCTATGGCTTTCAATTAGAGTGCCACGTCAACAGCTCCACTCATCTAAAACAATCATTTTGCTGAAAAGGAGCATTATTAAACTGAAAGCAAGTTCTCAAGACCTCTCAAACACAGACATATCACATGCATAAAGACAGTGTCATCCTGTATCAACTTAGCAGTCCCACCAGATACAATATTTATGTACACTCTCCTGAAGTAGAAATACATTCTTTTCATAAGAAAATGGTTCCCAATGCCTTCATCCTCCAACAGAGCAAGAGAAATTCCTTGTTTATAAGCCTGTTTTACTTACTTATTTCCTCAATAATGACAACACAACACTAAATGACCAGCACAACTAACAAAAAGGAACTGATCTTTCTTACTTGGCCAGAAGGAGTTGTCGTCTTTGCTCAGTAACTTTTTCTTGAGGCGCCCGGGCAGCTTGGTGTGAGTGTTTCCCATTTTGCTGGAATATAGTGGGATAAGTTCCTCCTCCTCATCGTTGCAGCTGGGCTGCCACTTGCTCCTGCCGAGGCACCCGACCATCGGGTCCGCGGGCAGGCAGTGCACATAGGCGATCATTGTGAGATGCTGCTCTCAAGGATGTCCCTGCTGTCCCCAATGGCTAGTTTGGAGCAGAAGGGAGTGGCCTGCTCATAGCCCTTGAACGGATGCATTCAAAAGGCTGCAAAGGAAAAGATTTTCTCCTCCTCTGCACTTAGGCAAGCTAAGCTATTCGGTTATGCTGGGAACTGTTTTGAATAGGATTCTGTCAGCCCTTAAAAAAGAAGGAAAACAAAAAAATCAACCACCTGGTTAAGCAGCTCACTCCAGCTGCTGGATGCCCTGCCCCTGCCCCTGCCCTACCGCCAGCCCCCTGCTCACAGCCATGAGCAGGAAAATACAGGCTGAAGAGAGCTGGAAAACCCAGTCACCTGCCACAGGCTTCAGAGTTCTCCCTTCCTGCTTCCACTCCAGTCTGCTGCTTCTCTTAAGCCTTATCCCCGATTATTCACCACCCGCTGAACAACAGGTACTACGGCCATACGCAGATGGCCATACCCAAGAAGCTTATTTAAAGCTAACGTATTGTAATCGCTGTGACACTGACAGCTAGAGAGCCGTAACTTGGCAGCAATCTGCCAAAAAACATTTACCTTCTTCTAATGAAAATGCAGGAAAAAATATACAGACTAAAGGAAAAAAGCGCAAAGTGTTGTGATTTCAGTACTTGGATTTTAGTAAGGAAACTCCCTTTCAAAGTCAGAATCACAATGACTGTCACCAAAAGGTGGTACCTTCCAGGCTAGACTACAACAGGATTGATGCTGAATACCAAGCACGAGCAGTTACCAGTTTGCACTCAGTACTGCATAGATACATAAAACCTCAGAATGCCTCTAGAGGGTAGGTATTACTCCTATTTAAAGATGAAGACATAGTCTCGAAGGGATTTAGTAACCTGCCCACAGAGTGGAAAAGCCAGGATTAGAGTTGAGGTATTCTCAGTTCTTCAGCCTCATCTGCAAGCCATTAGTCCATGGCACCTCTCCCAAATACTGCACTACTAAGCAAGCTTCCATGCTGGTAACCGTATCAACTGTAATCTCACATCCCCTATACTGTTTTTCTCCAGGATCCAGGAAGCATGCCCTTCCTGGGCTTTTGAATTGGTTGCAACAGCACAGTCAGGCTGGAACAGCAAGGAAAACAGCAGATAAAGGGACATGCACCCTGCATAAACTGCTGCCTTCAGCAACTTCTAAAAGTTTGCTTTTTATTTTGTATTGTTCGAAAGATTACATGGGACAATATCTGTTTTTTAAAAATCGGAAGATATCAAAACCCTAAGTAAAGTACAACAAAGACCAATCCTTAGTCTGCTTCCTTAACTCTATTTCATAAATGCTCTGGTTGCAGCCCATACCATCCATGAAAGTGGCTGCTCTCTATATAGGATCACAACACTGTCAGGGAAGTATTTATGCATTTCATAAAAGGCTTTATCTGCTGTTTGGCTGATATCTAGAATAAACTTTTGGAGAGAAAAAAAAAAAGGCAAAAAAAAAAGCACTGTTTAACAGCAACACTCCCCCCCCCCCCCGCCCAAACCAGAACAGATGCACATCTCTTCTTTCTCCCCGATGCACACACGGATCTCCTGCTGCCTTGGCACCGCCTGCACTGCCAGCCGCAGCCCTGGAGCGGGGTGTATGAACCAGCTGCCCGCAGGCACTGCACCAGTGTGGCATCAGCATTCAAACACGCAAAACATAGAGCAACACCCAGCACAAACTGTCTGCCACGCTGACTCAACAGTGCTGGCAAAGCGTAGAAAGTTAGCAAGAAACCGGCTTGTTAGGTATTTGTTGGTTTGTTGGGTTTTTTTTTTTTTAATATCCTGGTACTCTGCACAGCAACCCGAGCAAATAATTTTCCCTATGTAGTGTTTCCTACATAACTCACATGGTCGAATCTCAGCAAACTTGCAAACAGCTGAAAACAGGTCTTACAACGAAACATGTCAGGTAACTTTAATAAATAGAGATGAAACAAGCCCTGCCCACAATTTTACATTTTTTGACAACAATTTCAAGTATCTGAAAAAATACGGACAGAATGGGGAAAATGCGCCAGCAGCACGGGCGATAGCTGTTGGCATCGCTCACTCATCTGTATATACAGCAGAAACTCACCGGCATAAACTGAAGACTGGCAACCAGGCGTTTCAGGCAAATACAAATTTACAAAGCCAAGTACGTTTACTCATCAGACTATGAGAAAGACAAACTGTGATTAATACTAGCCGAGTTCAACTCACTCATCAACCACGCCGATATTCTTCTGTCCGCCAGAATAAATGAATGTCTAGACAGTCCTCCTGGGTGGGATGAAGCCCTGAGAGTGCTGTTAGTGAACCAGTTCATAAGGAGGCCCCATTAACGCCTCCCTAATGGGACAGTATCTCTGTAACCCACTTGTCTAACCACTGTGCCTGCTGTCTCACCCTTTCGATTCCCTGAGATTATCAGAGTCTCGGGAAGAGTCACTCTGATAGAGGTGATGCACAAAACTTCTGAGCATTAACAGGCTACTGATAAGAGAGTGCACTGGGGCTTGTATTTATTTTTCCTGCAGACAGGAACACTACATTTTATTAGACAAGAATACAGCTGGATTTCTGTTATGCTTTTTATTTTAACGACTCAAAATCATGTTATCCAATTATATTTAAAAAGGATATCGGCTGATGTTGGCATGCAGTCTTTGTATCTCTATGCAATCACGTTACATGACAAAGTTAAGTGTAGACCTACACATCAAACCAGCATTATTAGGTAACATACAATGCAAACACAAGGAGCAAGACGACAGGGGATACAGGCAAAATTCAGTGTTCAGCAGACTCAGGTGTTCCCAAACACTTAATAAGATGACACAGGATAACATGCTGGCCTGGAGTCCCCATGACATTCACCACGCACTTCTCTAGACTACAGAGATACTCAATTAGCCACGTTTCCAATGCATGCTCACGAAGTAAGGCTGATGCACAATAATGGGATCACGGCTGAAATCCAGTTTAACAAGTATATTTACCATATGGTACGTATTAATGTCCCCACAATTTTTTTACTTGAAGAGTAACTCTGTTCTTCCCTGAAGCTGGAAGACCTTCATAACGTACACAAGAAAAGATTTGGTGAAGGTTACGGTCTCAGCTATTAGCAAATGCAAACCTGTAAAGAGCTAGCAAGCGGATGCACCATCTCATGTGAGAAGGACATTGTGTGCATTGCCCCTTCCTCTTCTAGTGTCCACCCCCCAATCCTATAAAAAGAAACTATTTTTTTATATTGTGTCTATATGGAGCAATAACCTCTCCAAGTTTGATAAAGTCAAAATCTCACCCACAATTTTACCACAAAACTTCTGATTAAACTCCACTTATTCAACTGCAGCTATAGCACTGTTTTATTTTTTCAAATACACAAAAGTGATGCTGTTCAGTTTTCTCAGCCTTGGGCTATCATTTATATAAAAAATTCCCCAATATAACATTTTACTTCATTATTCTTTTTCACACCTTTTAAAAATTGAACTATTAGTAATGCAAGTATAAACGTTCTGAGCAGACTGTTGAACATGCATATTCATCTTTATCAGCATATTTCATTTTTGCTAAGCCACCTCTTTACAGTCAGGCTCTATTAGGAAGAGCTTGAATAATTAGGGAGAAAATTGATGACATTATATTGGAAACAACATTTGGTCTAAAGAAAAAAGATCGTTAAGAATTTGACAGACTCCCAAAACTGTGACTAACTCTGGGATTACCAGAAACAAAATTAAAACACAACAATGCAAGAAAACATTAGCCCTTTTATTAGACAAGCATATAAGCTCCTGAGCTCCAAGAACAGCAGTGATACTGATGACTTATTACGCATAGGAGTTTAAAAAGCATATAGGATATACTTAATGGGAACCCAGGGGATTTGGAATCACAAAGCATAGTCATGTCAGTCCTACTCTGGTATTAAGATAATCTTTATAAATATGCTACCTAAGAAATTTTATCATCGGTCTTTATGTACAATTTGTAGATCCCCCGGATAGAAGGAAAGCGGTAGTATGCACAGTGTAGTGAAATAACAGCACTTTTATGAACACCATGCACTAAAAAACCATCAAACGAAGTAATTTCTGATGCAAGCCCAACAGCCACATTCGAAATTAAAGAGAGCCTGGAGAAATCCACAGGGATAAACTTTGCCCTAATTAGACAGCGATTCTATTTTTAGCAGCGATGGGCTGATGTGTTCTGGGCTTTTTGGCTTACCACCTTGTGTTTTAAATTGTACTTAAACAGTTATTTTTAAAACAAACAAGAAAAAAAATTATTTCTACATCAAACATATTTCATCAGAGCCATATAGCATTAACTAAGCCTTAAAATAGTACTCTCGGAGAGAAAGTACTCCCTTTACAGATGGACAGCTTTCAACACAGCAAGAACCAGGACATGCCCACCGCAGCGGAGCACCCCAGCATCCTCGGGAGCTGGTAACGGGCAGATCGGACACGGGACGTCCTGCTCTCCTGGCCCACGCATGTACCTTGCCTCTTTCCTGTGCGTTAACTTGGTGTGCCTGAAGTCTTAACTCATGTGCCTTAAACGCACACACAGCAGACAAAAGCTAAAGAATTTCAAAACAAAGATTAAAAAAACCCCTCGAGGTATTGTAATTTGCTTTTTAACTGAATATGAATCTCTCCAACAGGAAGCGAGCAGAAGGTATCAGCTTTACAGGGTTTAAAGCAAGCCCAACGTTTGACGAGCTCGTACAACACTGACAGACATCAGGGCGCAGCGGAGATGAAAGGGACCCGGGGGTGGGGCGGTGGCAGCAGGCACCGCTGCCAGGATGCACACAAAGCTTCATGATGCTCCAAAACGCTCTCTCCACGTGGCCATCTTCACACTCTCCAGCATTAGCTCTACCCCCTACTACCTTCATGGATGTATTTTTATCATGTGCTTGCAGTCACATAGCATGTATCGAGCTTTTAACTTTTTTTTTTTTTTTAAAGGGCATAAGTAATAAGGCATGTGCTGCTTAAAGAGCTCAACTGCCATGACAGCTAAAAGCAGTCGTAGCAATCAAATATGCCTTGTAAAAAGCTACAGCAAGTGTTGCTGGCAATTGTGTGCCTAACAAACTCGATGCAAAGCCCTGAATGCTGGGGCATTTGGCTAATTTTACTCCTGGTACCCGAATAGCCAGTCCTAGGTTCAAAGCATCATCCTTAGGCAAACCTCAGCCCTCTACAGGGACGCCAAATCTGCAAACCATTCGACAAAGCAGGCACCCCTAAAACACAACAGAAAACAACAACGACTAAAATATAAAAACAAACTAAAAGGACTATGAGGAATCAATGCCTTGGTGGAAAGCAAAAAAATCTTTGCAAATCCTCCTGACAGAGGTTTCTTGTTTTCTGGCACTCTCCAGCAACTACAGCTTGACTAGCAAAACAGCTCCTCTGGTTTCACGTTCACTGTAAGCTCAGAATTAACACCTTTCCCATTAAAACCTCGCAGAGATTGCTGCACATGCTCCTGGTATCTTTGTTTCCATCAACAGCCGCCTTCTGTCTCTTCATACACAAATCTCTCGTGCTGACAGTGAGGGAGAGTCTTTTCTTACTGTCTGGAACTGCCTCCCCGTATCTCCCTGCCTCATCAACTCTGCACATACCCATTACCATCTCTTTTATATCTGAATTTAATTTTTCCTTTGCTGTTATGTAATAGCCCTCCGTAATTATTTTTAATCCAATAAGTATTTTGATATACAGCACATACGTAAGACACTATAGGAGAAAAGCACACTTTGTATTACATTATTGGCAGTCCCTGGGCACTTAAAAATACACTTCTGTGTTCTAATTATTCATCTTTACTTTCAATTAGGAAGCCTTCTTAAGAGCAACAAGCAATGTCATATGTTTGATATTAACTCTTGATCACTGCTTTGCAGTATTTAAACAAGAAGGCAAATAAAGCCAGCTGTATAAGCAGCAGGTAACTCAAAAAAGCCCTTCTATGCCTTTCCATTTTAACTCTGTTGCCATACAAAAAGAAAGAGAAAGTATTTTGGTTGGTGCATTCTGTGAAACAGACCAACCTTTGGGAAGGCGGTGATGTACATTTAGGAGAGAAGACAGAGCTGTTAGCGAGATGGAAGCAATTAGACATCACTGCTGGTAGTTGAAACAGAAGCTATTCTTGCTGCCTTACTCCAGGGGTTGGGTCCCGTGCATCTGCTGATCCTTCTGAAAAACAGAGTAAAAGACGATGCTGCCAAAAGCTGGGGGAGAAGGCAGCTTCCAGTCTGGAGCCACAATGGATGGCAGCGCCGGTAACTCTGGTACACCCACGCACTCACGAGCAAAGGAGTCTCATCTCTCTACCAGCTTATTTTACAACTCATACCAAACGACAATTCAGACACATTAGGTAGGATTACCCGTTTCAGGTCTGCTCATTAAACTCATTACCATGGTAACCAGAAGAGAAAGAAGTCGTCTGCCTACTCCTATTTTCTCTCACAATTCCTCTAATGGATTTAAAAGCCCAAAGAGGGAAGCACCTTCTGGATACAGAGCAGCAGCGATGTCCCAGCCACCCAACCAGCTCACTGGAAGAGTCCACACGCAGTGGGATTTTCAATACAAAACCCAAAGCAACTTAGACTACTGGACAAAAGCCACGGTCAAAAACCAGCCTTCGGTCAGGAGGCTACAGCATCCTAGCCCTCCTCCTTCTGGGCGAGATGCTCTGCTGAGGCTGCCTTCTGTTCATGTGCACCATCACTGCTGCCAAAAACACAGTGCCACCTCCTGGACACGCACGTTCCTGGGAAGGTCTCCTTCAGCCTGGTGCATACTGGAGAGCCAGGAGGGCTTTCAAGATGGAAATGACAAAAATGATTAAAAGCATTCAAATCTGTACCAAGAGAGTTCATCGGTTTTAGTGGGTACTTCTAAAACCATTTGGTTTTTACATGGGCAGAGCGCTTCAATGAGTGCCCTATGAAGAACTGCTTTTAAGCTCCACATGGGAAAGAAAAAAAGTGAAACTCAATTTTACTAACAGAGAGCTGCTTCAGTATAGTAAAAAAAAAAAAAAAAGTCTTGAGATGTCAAAAGACGAACTGACCTGTTGCTCACCTGTTTTAGACAGAAACCACTAGGTAATACTCAACCCCATAAGGTCAAGAGTTTCCACTCTGTAGGACACAACATTCAACACTGAAGAGCATCAGTCACCTGCTGCCAGGCAGAGGCATTCGTTCACTCTTTTCCAGACCACAGAGCAGCAGCTAATAAATTAGATACAAATACTCCAATGAAGGAGCAAGAATGGCAAGCCTAATCATCATAAAAATAAGGAAATCAATAGTTGTGTGTTTTTCAGTTTGCAGCCTGAAAGGGTCTTCCCGTGTATCGGCATGCATTTCAGCCACACGTTAGTTCAACTCAGGGATGCTCCTTTTGGCATGACCCTGGTCACCATCCTGTGCCACTGGTTTGCACCACAGGCACAAGGACCTCACAACTACTCCATGCTACAGATCTCTCTCTCTTCTGGCACGCTACTTGCCAGTGCAGACATACAGCTTCTCATAATAATTGCTGTGTGCTTAAGATAAGGTAGGTTTATTATTTTTAAATGCACAACCAATGAAAAAAGTAACCCTGTCACACTTCTGTCAGCAGCCTAAGGAAAGGTTATACCTCAGCAAAGAGAAGTACATCAAAAGACCTAAACCAATACTTTATATCAAATATCATCACATTAACCTGGAATGGTTCAGTACAAAATTTTTAATCGGAAGTGTCACATTTGCTTGAAAATCATATTTATGCAAGATAAGCCAGTTATCACCAGCTTCTTAGGAATTATGGCTAAATACAGCCCACTTACTTTACCACAGGTCACACAAAGGCTTTTTAAAAGAGTAAGTAAACTCTTGGATTTACAGATCACAGTAGAGGAATGCATCAAATTCCATTAGAAAGAGTAATGACAAAAATATGCCCCCATTGCCATGGAAAACATTAAGCTAATGAGGAGCAGTACAAAGTAGCAGTATTTCAATCCAAAACAAAGTCACACCCTAGGAAGAATGTTCTTCTTGAGTCCCAGATTAATAATATATCCACATAATGTGTAAACTTTTTAGTATCAATTATGTAGCCTCAATTTTTACAGAAAATCCATATTGACTTGTCACTTTTGTATCTCCAACAACAAACTTTCTGGACTGCTTTTTCATGCGGAATACGAAGTTACTGAAGTCAACTGTTCTTACAATATCTGATTTTCTAACAAAACGATTAAATGCAGGTGCTATAGCTGCTACGCAGCCTACCAGTGTCCTTCTTCCTTGGTATCTGGAGTTAGTGCTCTGTAAAAAATAAAAGTCAAACAGGTGAGCTTCACAAAATCAACCGGAAAGAGCATCCATCTGTACATGTGCCACAGTAAGCACACGAATTAACAGATCCAATTGTCTACGGGTTTCATTTTCAGGCTGTTTACTAGCAAAAATATAAATGAAATTAATCCTGCATTTCCAAGCAGTATTCTTGAAAAAAAGTCTCCTTTCTGATTACCCTCCCTACATGCCGACATTGTGTCAGAGAAGGATCTCCTCTGCAACAACCCTGACTGAGCAATGCAAAATGCCTTGGTTATGACAGGGCTCATATCAATGCCATCAATTAGGACATGGAAAATGTATATAATTCTTCAAATTTATGCTTCTGTTAATTTCAGAATTACGTATGCTGAAATTCCGTATTTTGACAAAACACATCCTCCTTAGCCTACCGGATCATTTGAAGCTGAACCAATCATTATTAACTTTTTTGTTCTTGAAAAGTCACTCAGCCTTTACATGTTACTTTGCACTACACTTTTTTTTTCTAAAAGAAAAATGACAGTAAAGCCACAAAAATCAGGATGATAATTCAAGAATAGGTTCCAAAATTTTAGCAGTAAAGTAAAATTATTTTTAACTGATTTGAAAAAAATCCTTTAAAAAGAGAAGCAGTAAGTAATCAGAGCAACCTCTGCACAGGTGAACAACACAAGAAACCCTTAAAGATCTTCAGGGGGGAGCTACGAGCTGTTTGACCCAACACGGTAGGACACCTCACATCACAGCAGTCCTCTGGACAGCCACGAGGTAGGGGCACTGCCCTCACCAGCCCTGCTGCTCCCAAGCATGCACTCATAACGATACACATGGGCACACTGAAGATCAAGAAAAATAAAGCTTTGAAAGGAATCAAAAACTGTCTTCCAAACACCCATTAGGCAGGAAAAACAGCTTTTCATTTTTTCTATTCTTAAATATATTCTTGGCCTCAATCCTGCCGAGGAGTGCTGTTGTCATCTTATTCTCACCACAGCTGCAGAGGGGAAGCCAGCTGAGTCAGGCATAACTCCCTGTCACAGGGAAGTGTTCTTCTGAAACCTTCAGAAGGTAACAAAGAATCAGAGACAACTTGACAGCTTTCATTTGCCTTTTTAAATTCACTTTTCCGAAAACGAAAGGTGAACAAAAGTGACCTTGCTCCTCATAAATTTCTCACAACATAGCTGTGTAACAGGCAGGAGAAAAAACCTATTTCTAATTAAGGTACTAGGCACACATTCCTCCTAATTTGACAGCCACCTTTATTCCAGCACTCTGCCTTTAAGGAGAGAAGTTTAACACCAAACCTTGCAGCCTTCTTCCTCAAGAAGGACTCAGAGTTCCCACTATCTGCTGTTTTCCCACACAGTTTGCATGGGGAAGGGCATCTATCCACAAATGATCTATGCACAAATGATAGCTCCTGGTTGCCAGCAACTGCAAAAACCTCATTGCGACCTTGAATTCATCTGAGGTATGAAACTGGCACCAAAAAAAGCAAACCTGACTGACTAAAGAAGGGTGTATTTGTGCATTCAGATAGTGCAAAGCTTTTCTCCTGAACCTCCCTGCAAATTAAGCCTTCAGGCAAGAACATCCAACTGGTTGACCTTAATAATGAAGGGAGGAAAAACCTGGGTTTTCCTCATTACTTAAGCATCATGCTTCTTTATCCCACATAAGCATGTTAAAGATGCAGCAATTCTCGTAAGGCTACAAGATGCACGAAATAATCCAAGACTTTGTGACTGAGGTGCAGGCAGAAAGCACATTCCCCTCCTAAAAAGCAGGATCCACCATTGCTGAAGGTGCCTTTGCTTCAGCACCACAAATACTAGTCCTTGTCTTCACTATGGGACACGGCTAAAATTCCCATTTTATCTTTCTGTTTCAGCAGCTATTGATGGGTTTAAATTAAAATGGGGATGGATTAAAAATCAGAAGTGGAAAGAGCCCAGGATGCTGTGCTGCAGAGAGCAGATTTCCAACAGGTCTCTGGATTAGGAGGATTCACGGGCCAACAAGCAGCCTACAGCGAGACGTGGCAGTATCTCACTACGTATGTAACTACAGCGCGTCACAGGAAAAGAGCAAGAGAAGACTGAAGGGTATCAGCAAGGTCCGAAGCACCGTGTGAGAGCAGTAAATCTCTAAGGCAAAACTTCTAAGGAGAGCACAGCACACCCAGCACTAGAAGAGGACAGGAAAAAGCCCAGCGGTCCCAACCAGGCTGAATTTGCAGGGAGGTTTCCGCCTCAGCAGTACCTGTTCCTCAGTCCACAGGGAAGGATGGGGCGAGCAGGGCACACCTGCGAGCCGGTTTGACGCCACGAGGACCTGCAGCACACCCTGCTCCTCCATCCTGCCTTCCCCTGAGGCTAGCCTCCAGTGAAGCAGAACAGAATAAAGAGAAACTTCAGAAGCTGCAATTACATATTTAAAGGGATAATTCTTCTTGGTCTTCACAGGAGGACCAACAACAGAAGCACTTAAATATGGGATGACTACAACATACACACAGGATAAACGCAATCCTGTTCCCCAAGCCCCCATGGAGCCTCACGGCCCTCCGTCACAAACTTCCCTTACCAGCCCCAGAAATTCTGACTTACAACTCTCCCCAAACTTATCAAGAAACATCTTAAAAAATACTTCTTTGTCCACATTATCCTGTTTGGATGTCTGTTCCACAACTTCCCTCCTCAGATGGTTTGGGACCTTTTAATGTCTGACTTCAGTTAATTCAGAACACACTCATAACCATTCATCTTGTGCCAATACTCTCCTTGGACTTCAACAGGTTTCCTCCCTCCTTGTGTATTTACCTCCCAAGCTACCAGCTAGACTAAATAAGCCATGCTTTTGTAATCCCTTTGCATATGACCAGCAATTAAGTTTAAAGTATTCTAAAATCTGAAGGTCCAGATAAGTTACATAAGAATTTCAAATGCCAAAAACATTTTCTGAATTTTTTTTTAAATATAGCTAGAAAGAAGTGGGATGCTCTAGAGGACTGGAGTCAGACAACGCTGGCACTATTATAAACACTGGGAGTATTAAAAAAAAATGCCTGGGGTAACCATAGACTGTTTTGCCAGCCATTAACCACAGGCAAGATCACAGCTGTGACAGGACTCTGAATAAAAGAATTAATGTAATTTCCATCTCTTAATACCAGGCAATGTGCTTTCCCAGGGAACGGGTCTCCCATTTGACAAAGGTTTATGGCATTTCCCGAGAAGTAACAGCAGTCTTCTGCACAAATGCTGTTGGGGGGACAAAAACGCCCATGTAAAAGAGTGACAACCATAAGCGCTACAAATCTGGTAATGCAATACTTAAACAATGCGAAATCATTACTATGCTTAAACCACTGAAAAATGTATGAAGATATTTATAGGTTCCAAGTATGAGCATGCTGTTTCAAAGACCACTTCAACACGAAATTCTTTCAATGCTTATGAATCCAATCAGCTGTGCATGCTGGTTTTACATCTGTTTTACTGTTCTCTAGCCCGCATGCTTTTAGTGTTTAAAATTTAGCGTTGGCTTCTTGCTGAAATTTGACAGAAATTCACTGCCCTCTACTACAGCTTTGCACAGCAATCACCATCTGCATTGTACTCACAGCCCTCCAGATGATAGAGGGGGTTAACGGATATTGTTTAAAAGCAAACATTAGCAGGTCAAGGAAAACAGCAGATGATCTTTTTACCTAGGATGCACTTACCAACAGGCCCTCTTTGGGACTGTGGTGCTCTGTGAATTGTGTGAATGGCTCCTGTTGCAGTCTGCAGTAAAAAATCAGATGTGGAGCAGAAATGCAGAGTGTGCATTAAATGCCCACGTGAAAGTGAAAATAGAGTCTAAGGAAAAGCGGTGTGTTAATTACACAGTTGTGATCGTAGACGAGCCATTTTTCATAGTCTTAAAGACTGAACACCACCTGAGTAAACTAACGGACTACAAGCATCAAGTATTTTTGTCTGTGTGTATTTACACTGCACTGTGTTTGAAAAGCACAAGCTGAATTCGAGTACTGAAAGCTAAGCACATAGTGAAGTCTATCCTGACCTCCATATTTCCAGCCATCAGCTAAAGATTTACTGAAGGAGAGGTTCAATACTAACTGATTACACAGCTGTATCTATGCAACTTGCCTTGTGACCATACCACGTTAGGGCGAAAGCGCCATGTGCCCTAGGAAAGGCTGGCGAACCTGCGGGAAGAGATTTTTATCTAGTGCCTGATTATGTTCACCCTGCTTCACCCACCGCCACTGGCCGCCTTTAAAATTTAACGGAAAAAATAGGCGCCCACACCCTGTTCTATGACCAAAAAAAAGCAAAGCAAAACCACAGCAAACAATAGGCATTCATTCTGCAGGTTCTGTGCCCATGCCATTTGGTGGCCTCCTCGGAGGCACTCAAATGAAACAGCTCCAAGGAGTGTAACAACGCACTTACACAATGTGGTGAACAAATGTATTTACAGGCAATCTCTGAATCGCAGAAACAAGAGCTGGGGTATGCCACTCTCCCCTGATGGGTTGGCATGGCAGAAGTACTCTTTGAGGTTTCCATTTGTCCCCTCTGTTGCCAGCAGAGCCAAGAAACACGTGGGGTAGGGAAGTGCAGGCACGGCCACAGCTCAGCCAGCCAGGCACTCTGCTGCCTTTGCAAATTCGCTTTGCTTTTATATATGCTGCCCCCTCCCAATGTATTTAGATTGTAAATTCATCCAAGCAGAAACAGTGTTTTGCTTGCTGCTCAAGCACAACATTACACAACAGGACCGTAGCCGTAACTGGAGCAGTTGAATGATACTTAAGAGGAAAAAAAAGCAGAAGTACATGGGGATCTTCCATATTTCTGAGCACCTGAGTAGCTTCAGCCAGAATGTTATTATCCGGACCTATAATCTTCCTTTCGTTATGTTCAACTTCATTCTGTACTTGCAGGCACGGTTAGAAGCAATTCCCATTCACTGCCACCTGACAGAGAGAGGCTGGTCCTGTGCCGTATGCTGTTAGCCACACTCTGCCACGGACACACCTTTCCCACCTCTGTACCTCTCCTTCCTTCAGCATGAGATAATAAAGTTGTCATTTAACCAACAAAACCTTAAAACTTTAAGCAGACTTAAACACTAAAATCTCTTTAGTAAATAAGTAAAAACTGCTTTTCTTCCATAGCACGTGAATCCACCATGTTTGACAGGGCTCTCTGTGGCTCTCCTGGCATGTCTGGGATTCACGCCGGTGTAACTGTGACCATTTCCATTCAGCTGACAGAGAGCAAGCAGGAGACCCCAGCTGCACCTGAGATGAACCAGGCAGCCATTCACTGAATGAGGACAGGGAAATTGGTGGCAAAGAAAAGAGACTGGAAAAAGTGCAGCAGAAAGAGTAACTCCATAAGATGCAGGGAAAACGAAGAAAAATAGTAGAGCTGTCTTTCAGAAGTAGATTTTTTAAACTCTAAGTCATATGCTTGATACTTCATTCTCATTTGTTTGTACTAATTCTGCATTTGTTCAAACTGCTTTTATGTTTTGAACAATTGCAGATAAGAAATGTCCTCAAAATTACTCACCCTATTAAAATAATGCCTACGAAAAAAACCAACTACAAAAAGAATTGGTCTGACTCATGAGTCCCACTGAGATTACGCACAACTTGGACAGAAATAAAAAAATTGAAATGAAGTCAGAGGAACAAATGCCACACTATCGATCTCAGGCTTAAACTAAACTCATTAAGCTCTGCCAGGAATTTTCACTTTGACGGATTCCTTCATTTAGATTACTACACGTCCCCTCCCTCATTTTGGCCTGCTGTTATATGCACAAAAAAAGTAAAACTTTAAACAGAAAGAAAAAAGAAAAAAGAAAGCAACTTGTACAAATTTTTTGCTTGCCTAGTTCAACTTGGAAAATGCATTTGTTTAAGACATCAGAGAAAATCTGTTTCTGATTTCAAACATTGGATATTTTATGAGAACATTGCCAAGAAAGGAATCCAAGGAATGTCCTTAGGCGCACAGAACACACAAGACAACTGGTGAGCAGCCCTGTGATCTTTTAGAAAAAATAAATAAAAAAAATCTGCATTTCTAGCATGGAACCCTTCTCCAGGGAGCAAGCAGCACATGCCTGGGATTTTTCATGGATAGCTTCTATCATAACTTCTTGCTATTATTAGTATAAAAGACTTCCCTCTCAAATCCACAGCTGTAAGACAAGCAAGGATGGAAAATATTTCCCAAGTGCAAGCAAGCAGTAAGCGCACATGCTTGCTTCACCGCGTTTCTTGGCTCTATTCTCCTTCTACAAAAGCTATGAAGAAAACAGAAACTCCAGGCAAATATTACAGAAACACGAGCTCATTTTTCAGCACATGCCTATGAACTGGCTCATGACCCTTCTAGGAATTAATTCTTTTATAAGAAAATATATTTAAATACTCCATTTGTACCTCTTCCATCCAAAAGACCAGTAACAAGCATGCAGCATCAAGCACTCAGCATTGCCTCTGCCAGAGACGCCCAGTTTCGCTCAAACACCAACACAACTTGTGTTTCACACGACAGGGGTCACCTCAAGGGCCCTGCCGAAGAACTGGGAGCTGCCCCTGGGCCTGTGCGGTGTGAGGGTCACCCGGCACCCCAGTGCTGGAGAGCTGGGGTCAGGCTGCGAGCAGGAGAGGCTTCCCTCGCACAGGCAGAGGTGCCCAGCACCCACCACCTCTTTTCCACAAGCGTCTCAAGGGGTGGCTGGGAAGGGCACGGCAACAAGAGGCCCCGTGCCGGCGGTACGGACTGTCATACGGCAAACAGAAACAGCCACCTGAAAAAAAAGGAAAAATGAGAGGCAGCAAGCCTCTAGAGCTCATGGAGACCAAGTTTTAGAGCAGGGGTTTCATCACTGATCTGACGCACACATCCCGCACATCCACATCCCGTCCCTACGCAAACTTGGGACTAAATTCATCTGATCAAGCCCACTCACCAGATCAGACTGAGAAAACACCACGGGAGCTGGCGGCCAGGGCCTAAACAACTACGCCGCTTCTTCCTGAGCCCAAACCAGCCAGTATCTGAAAGGCAGAAGTGCTGTGCAGTTTCAAAGACAAACAAATCCTCCTCCCTATACAGGCTACCACAAAGTCAGTAAAAGGACTGGTGTGTAACAGCTTCTCCTCCTCCGTCGCACGTTGAGGTTAAAAACAATAACTCAGGGATAATGCCCCAGGCAATTATTTCAGGATCATGATTTCCAATGCATAATAACGCAACGCACACTAACTGTTGCTTCTCAAGGTAGGGAGAAGTCTACCACAAACTAATAAAATGGTGGAAAGCACACTGACTTAGAGAAAACAGCATGTAAGTGCATGTAAACCAGAAAAAATTAAAATAAGACAATCAAAATACATTGCTACACAACAAATCTATCCACTACTTTGAAGCACAGCCTAGGATGGGGTTTTATCTAACTAGCAACTATTCTTATTCAGAAATAAAACCTGAAAATTTTGAAACTACTTTTTTCCATACTTCCAACTTATGATTCATTAAAAAGCAAGCGTAATTCAATTTCATTATGCAAGACAAAAGTATTTTGCTTCTGTACAAACTCATTTGCTGCACATATGATATCTCAGAAAACTTCACTCCCTGCTTCATTTTCATCAGGTGTTCTAGACTACAGAGGTCTCAGTCATCTTAGCTCCCTGGTTACCCACCTTGCTTGAAAACCTCTTACCTATTATACTCTTTATTTGAACAACTTCTATCCTGTATCTTCTAAGTTAATACTTGAAAAAAAGTTTCCTCTTTCATTGTTTCTAAATTCCAGCGATCTGTTTGAACTATCATGAACTGAAAAACCTCTTGTGCGACTAAAAAATGTAAATAGTGCAGGTTTTTTGACTTTGTACACTGCAACAATTTCATTTAAGATAAATCCCCACACAGCAAATTGCGTTGTGCAATTCATTAAGGTTTTCTGTAGAAACACTGATTCACTACTCTGAAATCCGCAGGAAAGGAACCTTTTTCCTGCCTTTTTTACTTTATGGTTAGCAATTGTACCAACATCTTTAGCGGGGACTTTGCACAAATAAAAGTCATTGGTAGAGTAAAAGCACTCAATGTTTGGAAACGGTGTAGAGAGAAGAGCAAAATACTCTGGGCAAGCAAGTATTTAACTTAATTGCTATTATTTCCCAGGCAAAGTATCTTTCCTACAACTCCTAAACCCCTCCTTACAACAGCTCTCTGGTGTCAGCTTTCAACAACTGTACTTCAGTGGGAAGAGCAGCAGTAATACCGATTTTTAATCCAAACAGAAATACGGACATTACACAAAAATAGTAAGCTTTTCCTAAGCGTGCTTTTCAGAATCACGCTTCTAGGCAGTCCAATTAAAAGGATGAAACAAAAGTCTCTTTGGACGGAAAAATTCTGGACATAAACCATCTCTGAACGAGAGGAAGCACCCCCGGCAGGGCGGGAGGCGTTTCCACCAAGCACCTGCAACCCCCGCATGGCCCGTTCCCGGCTCTTCTCCAGGCACACCGCGACACTTCACCCGAACGGGGCCAAACCCCAACCAAGGCAAACACCCTCCATCACCAGCAAAGCCGCTCCCACGCCACAAGCCACCACACCACCTCCTGCGATGCCAAGCAGCCCCTCCGCGCCCCCCGAGCCCGCCCGGCCCTTTGTCCGGCGAGCGCCGTGCCCCTTCCCGCGGGATTCCCGCCGGGCACCCACGTCCCGCTCCCAGGAACAAAAGGAACAACACGGTCATTCGGTCGCTCACCAACACACTGAACACGCCTTTTTTTTTTTTTTTTTTTTTCCTTTAAGGATTACAGTTCACTACCAACCGCCCCCCACCCCCCGCCGAAGAGATGCGGCTCGGCTGGAAACGGCGACACCAGCTCCCCCCCCCCCCCCCCCCCCCCGCGGCACCCTCACCTTTCAGGCAGAACATCCCGCAGCCGCCTCGCTCAGCAGCGAGGCGGGGCCGTGCCCCCCCGCCCCGGGCGCCGCGTCCCGCAATGCCCGGGCCAGCCGCCCCCCCGCCCCGGCCCGGCGCAGGCGGCGGAGCGGGGCCCGGGCAGCTCCCAGGGCCGCGGCCGCCCAATCCGCTGGGGTCTGGGCCGCAGCGCCGACACCTCCCGCCGCCCGTTCACCTCCCCGCGCCCCGCTCGGCCCAAAGCCAAGGGCGGGCGAAGCAAGGGCCGCTTACACGACGGGCTGCCGGTCATCCTCGGCCCGTCCCCGCAGCCCCCGGCCTGAAGGCAAGTGTTTTAGCTCCTCGGTCAGCATTTGTCACCGCCGGGGGTTCAGCTCATGGGCATCAATCGGTCGGCGTTAAGCAAAAGACAGTGCTTCGATCCCCCTCAGCTGCATGTTATGAATGACTAACGCTGCTCTTTGTGATTTTTTTTTTTGTGATTTTTTTATTTTTGTTCTGGAATATGTACCTGGTCTCTCTTCAGAAAGTGCTTTGTGCTATTTTCTATTGCTAATGGTATCCTGGGGCGCATTAAGAAGAGTATGGCCAGCAGCTCAAGGGAGGTTCTCCTTCCCCTCTGCTCTGCCCTGGTGAGGCCACATCTAGAGTCCTGTGTCCAGTTCTGGGCCCCCCAGTTCAAGAGGGACAGGGAACTACTGGAGAGAGTCCAGCGGAGGGTTACGAAGATGATGAGGGGACTGGAGCACCTCTCCTATGAGGAAAGACTGAGAGACCTGGGGCTCTTTAGCCTGGAGAAGAGAAGGCTGAGAGGGGACCTTATCAACACTTATAAATATCTAAAGGGTGAGTGTCAAGAAGATGGGGCCAGGCTCTTTTCAGTGGTGCCCAGCGACAGGGCAAGGGGCAATGGGCACAAACTGGAGCACAGGAAGTTCTGCCTCAGCATGAGGAAAAACTTCTTTACTCTGAGGGTGACAGAGCCCTGGAACAGGCTGCCCAGGGAGGTTGTGGAGTCTCCTTCCCTGGAGATATTAAAAACCCGCCTGGATGCAGTCCTGTGTGACCTGCTGTAGGTGAACCTGCTTTAGCAGGGGGTTGGACTAGATGATCTCCAGAGGTCCCTTCCAAGCCCTGCCATTCTGTGATTAAGATACACAAATAGGCTTAATTAATAAACAAAAATCTTGCAAGTGTACCTGAACAGTCAAGTTAAGACAGCTCATCTTTACCTGACACTAGCAAGTGGCAGAGGACCCCTCCACCCAATTTTCTGTCCAAAGATGATTAATAGTTGGGAAAATCTAAACAAGATGTCAAACCGTGCTGCATCTTCATTGGCTTCTTGTAGTAAGATGAATACCACAGTTCCTAAGGCCAGGGCCAGCCTGAATCTCATAGAATCATAGAATCATTAGGTTGGAACAGACCTCCAAGATCACCAAGTCCAACTGTTGACCTAATAGCACCATGCCCACTAAACCATGTCTACAACATCAACATGTTCTTTGAGGGTGTATTCCCTCTCACTAACACCTCAGGTCTGGGAGTACCAAATTTTGACAACATACAAGTTATTCTCCACAGTCCAAGTGGGAAAATGTTTACTTTTCTTGAATACTGTATATCCCTTTCTGTGCACCTTAAGACTGCTTCCCCAGCTCAACAACAGAGATGTTGAGGCTAAAAAGATTTCTTACATGCACCCTATTTCTGCGGAGGAGACCTTCAGGAACAGAAACGCACAACCTTGTAAGCACTTTATTTTTACAAGGGTCACAAAGAGCTGCCACCAGCATTGTGCTTACTGATGATATTTAGGTCTAAGTGCAGCTGTGTTGTGTTGACTAACTTTTATAGGGCCTGGCCTTGTACAGCAAAGAAATACAAGAACCAGGGAGCAAGGTAAGGGTCAGGGTAACCTACCTCACTGAGCAACTGAGAATTGCAACTGTCTCCAAATGCCCAAGTCCTAAAATCCTCCATGTAAAGCCAAATGAAAATAAAGAACACATGCAAACACATGTTATCTATGGGTGGAGATCCAGAAACAACCCTGGTTCAGACACCTTGAAAACAGCGGTTTAGACCCCAAATGAAGCAGCACTAATGAAATGCTGAGTACCACTAGCCATGCTTAGATCTTAAAAGTATCACATTTCAAGTATCTGTCATCATGTAAGAAAAGTTACTTCATTTTAGAGTGGGCTAAGAGCAGGCTGCTGTGGCAGAAAAGTGGAGACATTACAGCAAAGTAGCTCAAAATCCAGAATCAGCATTTATATAGTTTAGCCTGCCTTTTCTCTTTTAAATCTTGCTAGAAAGGGTACAGACTAATGTCAAGATTTCCTTATGCTCTGAGAAGCAAAAGGGCCCTTTCCCCTTAATTCCATTTTCTGGTCCTTCAGGCATGCACACACGATTTCCTACCATAACTCTTCAGAGGCCTCCAGGAATAAACACTTCATGGAGGCAAAATAAACAAAAACATATTGTCACTGGAGGAAGGTTACTTGGATACCAGAGGGTTTTTAAGGTCCAATCTTGTTAAATCTACTCATTAATTACCTGGAAGGGGAAGTAAGCAGCACATCAGTAATAATCACTGGGGACCGAGAGCAGCTGCAAACACACCACTGGGGACTGGGAAATGGCACAACAGATTCTAGGGGAATCACAAAAACAAGTAGAAAAATTAAAAAAAAAAAAAGTAACAAAACCAGAAGCCAGTTCTGCACATAGGCAGTGCGAAAAACTGTCAATAAAACGAGGAGGAAGCCAACTATGGAACAATAATATTGTCTGAGAAACTGGACTCAGCTTAGAGGCAACGTGGTATTAAAGTGCTGAAAAGTCAGAAATTGCTCTGGGCCATAATGGTAGCGGCACATAGCCCTCTGGGAGGGTTTGGGCCAGCACCCCTTCCTCGGAGAAAACCCTCTGTCCTGCTCACCTGCTCCCCCTCCCACCCTCATGGGGAGGAGAGCAAAGAAGCCTGAATGGGATCCCCACCTTCCTGATGCACATTGGGAAAGAGTGAATGCTTAAAAATAAATAAATAAATAAATAAATGAAACAAAAATTCACAGATTTGGGAAGGGAGCAAAATTACCAAACCTCAGACAGGCATAAAGCAGTCTCCGCCTTTTTTAGCGTGTCAGGGCTCTACGAGTGCCCCAAAGACATGTGCACAGCTTTACAAGCAGCAAAACTGAGGCCTGGTATTCCACTGAGTGCCTCAAAGGTGGTGGACCTTGCCATCTAGGAAGGCAGGAGGGCCAAGTGATGCTCTTCTCTTGCCTGGGCATTTGCAGCAGCTGGACAGGTGCCTGGACCCTCTCTGACAGCTTGCAGGTCGTCAACCTGGTCTTGTCTTAGAGTCCCATCAGGGAACCAGTTCTCCAACTCCCTGTCTCATTTTGCTGTCTGTGACACTAGGGAACCAGATTTCCCCATTGTGCCAGGGTAAACTCTACGGAAATAATATGGAAATATCTTCCAACAGTCAAATTACAAAGTATACTGAGCGTATAAAGCATTACCCGTTGAGCTGCATAGGAAGAGACAGCTACCAGTGTGAAGCACTGCTACCAGGAACATATCCCACCGTATCTACTCCATGAAGGGAAAAGCAGAGGAGATTATGCCAATTGCCATTGTCACCTCTCACGGAGGCACTGCTCCTACTGACTGGATGCTAAACAGACTGGCTCTGTAGAGGAGACCACGACTGACACGGAGAATTGTGCATGTATATCCACATTTAATAAGGACTGGTCATGGTCTCCTAAATAGATATGTTTTAACCACGTGAAGTCAGGAATTTTGACAAACCAAACCGTTTCTTTCATTCTCTCCCTTACTCTCAAGTCACTGAAATTTCTATCAGCTCTTTGAGAACAACTAGAAGAAATAAGTCAGTGCTGTTTTTCCCTTGGTGAAAACACAGCATCATTAGCACCATTTCTCTTAGCTGCCCTAACCTGAAAATGCAACAGCATAGACAGAAAGAAATTTAGGAAAAATATGTATATACTATATATAAAGATTGTACAATTAAAATGATTATGGAAGAAAATGCAGCTCAGACCTGCCCAACTCACGGAGAAAGGATGAGGGTTTAGGCTGTTTCCATCTTGCTTCACATGTTGCTGCGCAGCAAAGCGCATCCCAATTTGACTGCCAGCTAGCAGGGCTGTTGGGACATCTAATTAAATCCTTTTTCCTTTTACAACCAAAGCGGTCTGTGGAGACGTACGTTTCTGATACCCTGGATGGGTGCCAACTATCAAAAGAGATTTTTTTTTTTTCCTAGAGCCTGAATCATTCTGACATGTTTCCCTTTCAAACTGTACATAAAACACACAAATAAAAACCCCAACACCCACCTTGAAAAACTATCCAAAGAAAACAGCTGGCATAAAAATAAAATTTTCAACGTGAAGGTTGTCACAGCCCAACTCCATTTAGTCTGCAGTCGGCTCAAGCACTAAGGAAAGCCAGATCCAGAGCCTACCAGGCGCTGTGGTCCCACCGGTGATAAGAGGGGGGAGATAAAGAGAGGTCAGGCCAGCCCCAGCATATCTTTAAAGGGGCAGCATCAACTCGGAAACTGAGCACTGGCTGAAAAGATATTAACCACTACTTTTGATAAGTAAAAACAAATAATCTTGTAACTCCGAAGTGAGAGAAAATATTTTGCTGTTATCTCTTGCAGTTGATAGTGTGTATTATATTACCCACTCCATTTGAAGACTGATTAGGGTGGAGTTTCCTCATACAATGAAGAAGGAAACAAATATTTTTAAAATTATTTCAGAAGATGAAATTTGCTTGGGGAAAGTCACAGCAAATACAATGAAACAAGTAACTTACTCAAATGATCAGGCTGGAAGTATGCCCCTTAAAGCAGAATCCACTGTGAATAATTACAGTAACCTGGTGATTAGTTCAAATAACTCAAGCTGATAAATGTTCACCATAGCAGGAGGTAAAAGGAGGTGTCCTGTCCTGGACAAAGTAATGCAGGCAGGTGACTTGTGGTGAATGGACCTTCTCAAATTATCAGTGAAACAGCAAGTATAGAGCTACTCGTGCACTCCCAGATTCGCAGCTACAGGGCCTTGTTGTACTTCAAGACTGGCATGAGAAACAGAATTTTCCAAATATTCAGATGTAGAATAAAAATGAATGTTAAGCACTTTTAAGCAAGAGGGATGAAAGAACCAATACAAACATTTGGAAAAAACCATTTGCCTATAATTAAAACTGATTTCCAAAACAAGCTTCTTCCAATAAAATCTCTGAAAGCATTTGAAATTGTTTTCCTAGAATATTAAACCTAAAGCACTGACCTCTTACTTGAAGGAGGGACATAGTTCCACTTTAGTCATATGTAAATTCAGGAGCCAAAGTAAAACCATTTATCTGTGGGCCTGGTTTTTATATCGAAAGGCAATTTTCGATGAAAAAAACTTTATTTCCATTCCTACCCTAACTATAGCTATACCAGTGGAGTTTTCAATTAGATACTACACACAACACTTGTGAAATTGTGTTGTGGTTTCTGATTATTACAAACAAAAAGTTCTTCTGTAATAAACCCAGCAATATCTGCAGGGTGCAAAGTGCTTGGCATTAAAATTAGTAAAATAAATGGTTTTAGGAATGTGCTGTCTTCTGCCTTAAATGAGGAAGAAAACAAATACAATTAAATCATTAATTGGTTTGCCTTATCTTTTGTTTGCCTTACTGTTCAGAGAAAGGGCACAGAAAGGGCACAATCTTTTTAAGAGCTGCCGTAGGTCAAGAAAGGAATCTGTAACCAACTTCTCCAAATTCATTCAGGAATTTCTTTGCCGCAGAAGTTGAACAAAGAGGGCATTCCTGTTTGTGCGGGGAGGACCAAAGTGTATAGAGGCTTACCACATGACAAGGAGAAAACTAATTATACCAAAACAGTGACTGACAGTCCTAAATTTAAAGAGAGGCTAGAGGAGAAATTCTGAAGAAAAAGCCTGGGAAAACAAGAGGCAATCCAATAATTTCAATCTGCTGCTGAAACACCTGCTCCTACACACAAAATGATTGTTTTGCAATGGTTGTGTGCCAAATCATCTTTGATAGATGCAACAGGGCTTTATTGATAATGTTTACTATTAAAACAAAACAAAAAAGCCCCTCACAGGCACTTTCATTTGCCCAGTCACCTCTGCACTGCTCCAGAAAATCGCCGCAGATGTACCACAGGTTGACACTGGTTTGCTCCTTCAGACTGATGCTGTCAGTATTTCACTAGCCCTGGTAACCACAAGCTGCTAAGGAATACTCTGAGGCTGCCTTTGGGTAACGGGTAATATCAAAATCACAGGTGGCAGGAAGGACACCTGAATTACTCCGTTATCATTCTGGCATCCAAAGACAACTGTACTGTTACGCACCATCCTACAAGGCAGAGGAGAAAAGAGCACGTTGTTTCCCAAAATACACAAAATTACAGCACATTGTCGCCAAATACAGAGCAACGATCTTTTATTGAAGAACTCCCCACGGCTGAAACACACACCAGACAAACACAAAGAGGCAAACAGAAAAATCAGTTTCTTTTCTGACCGAAGGGGTACCACTGTGCAGAGACGCCATCAGTACTAGCTGGGGAGCCGTATTCATTCACATCGTCAAAATGCTTACCAAACGGACCAGAAATAGTTCACTGAGGTACTGAGCTAAAACCAGGAGTCCTTTTGATTTAAAGCTATGGGTCAAAATACACCCAAGTTCTTGAAAACAAATGACAAGAATTGGCACTTGGTCATTGCTGTCCTTGGGTAGCAAACTGAAGCAGCACTGTCATCTAACTGCGCACAGCAGGGTGACAGAGCGGTTGGTAGGTTATTACAGCTTCACCTCCGCATTGCAATGGGAAATATTCCTGAACCCCCACCTGTTCCGGCTCTTTTCTCGCTACAAACCTGAGCCAGCCCCGAGGCGTTTTCTGCCATCACCCCTGGGGCAGAAACACAACTGCTTCTTCACCAAGGCTTTGGCATGTGTGTATGACATCAGCACAGAGCAGGGAGAACAAAATGAGTTATTTCTCATTTGAACTGATTAATTGAATTGATTTGCTGCCTTCCCCACAGTCCCAGCTGAATCACAATCTGCCAGGGACTGTGGAGGAGCTGCAGCCCCCTCCGCGTTGGTCCAGCTCCACCATTGTAGCCAGCCAGCGCGCCGGTGGAAGGAGTTGCGCTGCTGAGCTCAAGGGACCCTCTCCCTTTGCAAGAGCAGGTCAAGTTGGCCACGAGTCAAACGTATACTTTCATACCTGATTCTGCCACTGCATGTCACAATGACCTCACTTTCATTTTGAAATGAAAATGCCATATTTATTGTATATGGCATTACACGCATTACTCAAGGTTAATAAAATTCAGTTAATAACTGCTGCATGAAAGTTTCCATGCAAGTGTACAGTATGCTGTAATCAGTCACCCTTACTCATCAGGTCTTCAGCAGTCTTGACTACAAGGGAGAAAAACAGATACAAATGACGCCATGGAAATTACAAGCAAGTACAAACAAATTTCAGTTTCTAAAAGGCAACAGCCTCCACTATTCGTTAGTTTCTATACCTATTTTCAGGCATTGAAATTAGGCATGAGTGACAGAACTGAAATTAACAGCCTGTTTTTTCCATATGTACCTCTTTAATTAATATAGTCAATAGCAAGGTGCCTACAAGAGTGTGATTCAGAGTATTAAGCCAAATACCTAAACCGTGAGCATCCCTGCTGCATTAGGGAGCAAACACTTGCATGCGCAAAACGAAACAAAGCCACAGGCAAGTCAGAAAATTCACACGCAAGCAAGCAAAAGGAAAGAGAGCCAGAAGGTGAGGGGAGCGGGTCTGATGGGACTCAACTGATGGGACTCAACTGATGGGGACGTGCTGCGTGCACCCAAGCCCGTGGTGCCCAGCGGGCAGGTGCCGTTCCTGGGCGAAGCAGTGAGGAGGCCACGAGAAGGCCATGCCGTGCCTCCCTGCAGCAGCCATCCCTATCAACCCTGACCTGCCAACTGGTAAGCACGGCTTCTTGTACCACAGTTAATGGATATGGCCCACAGTTCATGTGAGAAGGGGGAAGAGGGGTCACGTCTCTGCCTCCTCCCTCCCTTCCAACATACATGCACACAAATGCATGTGCACTTTTATTATGGACCTGCGTTACCTTGGAGAAACTGCAATCGGGGATAACTTCTATTTAACATCTATCTCCGTGAGCTGCTCTCATGTAATACGCAGCCCTCTCAATCCCTCTGGTGTTTGATTTGACATCTTCTGAGCAACTTTACTGAAAGCCTTCTACACACTGCTCACATCTTTTTGTTTTGAGTGAATGGGTAAGTGATATGCCAGTTGCAATACATTTAATTCACAGCTCATAACTGCCTTCAGTACACTGCAAGTTCGTCAAGACTCAATGTCCAGGGACTCCACCTGCTTCAGGGAGATAGAGTGCCAAGCAGAAGCTGCCATGCCATATGTAAGGGAAGCTCTAGAAGGAGCAGAGGCTGCATTACCTATTAATTACCTTTCCATGGGATGGAAAATACACCATACTTTTATGTGTCCAACATACATGCTCACATGCTGATGTCATAAGCACCTATGCCTTGTATTTTAAGAGACCACTTCAGCTCAGGCTTTGACACAACAAGCTACACCTAAGGTTAGAGCAGAGTTTCCATCTCAATTCACCAGGTAAAAAAAAAAGAAAAAAAAAAAAACACAAACTACCACAAACAAACAAACAACAACAAAGAGGTTTCTACCTACAAGTGGGAAAGAGACACTAATAAATAAATCAATAGGTAAATGTCAACAAAAAAATTAGGTGGATGGAAAATCTCGAGTTTAATTTCTTTATTGAGAGTCTGCAGATAAAAGACAAGAAGAAAATATATTTCACAGTTTAAATGACAAATTGTCAAATCCACCCTTTTTAATTGTTCCAAATATTGTAATAGAAGCTAAATACACTCTTGCAAAATTCATTAACTTTAGTCACTAAACGACATTCTTAACCTTTAACTTCACTTTCTTTTCATTCGTAATGGAGACTAGAGAAAAACAAGTAGCTGTAATATTTGCAATGTCCTGCCAAAATAGTGAGCTATGACCACGCTGGAGACAAAGGCCCCCTCAGTTTTAGGGGACAATTCATGGAACAGTTGGCTAACAACTGCATGGAAACAAAAATTTTCATGTTTTCTCTTACTTGACGAGCAGTGCGTAAGAAAGCACATACAGTGCGTTGTTTCATCTCAAACAGTGCATACAATGTCCCACTGGAAAACATCCAGTCTGCTTTATAAAATACAGCTAGCTAAGAGTAAAATGTGAAGGTCAGGAGACATCAGTTTTTACCCTCTACTGAGGGGGAAACATTTGCCCCAAGTTTTCAGCCTAAGGATTAGCTGGACTTTGGAGGGAACAAGAAGCGGGAATAAGAAAAAGTATATAAAGTGTATAAATGTATATAGAAGTGCATACATAATGAAATATAACTTGAAACCATTCATAGAGGTCAAAATGATACAACCCTCAGAAGGAAAATCACAGCACCCTGTGCGTTTCTTCATCGCTGCAAAGAAGCAAGCAAAGGACACGATATGCTGTGAAGACCTCTGCTGTAGCTACAGTGCTAATCCAAACATCAAGTAAAGCTAAATTGCAAGACAAATTGGGTTGCCATGTCCTTGTAACTTTGGAAACACATGGTTCAGTCAGGTGCTACTCAATTTGTTTGCATTTCCCAAGACTGTGGTCTTCTACAGTGACCAGCCAAGAAAACTCTTAGTGGAACTACTCTGCAAGTGAAATTCAAGGTGCACTACAGAAGGTAAAAACAGCCAGTGTTTCCCTTCAGAGCAGCACAGAGCTGCCCAGAAGGAACTGGAATCTGCCCCAAGAGCAGCAACCCGGGGAGCTTCACACTTCTCAAATACCAGTGGTTAACTTCCCCCTCATCTAATGCAAGCACACCTCTGAGAAGGCAGCTCTAACACGTTGTTTCTCTGCAGTAACACCGTTACAAGCGTGTTCTTCCCTTCAACTCCTTCATCATAACAAAAAAAATTCCAAAATCCCCTGAGAGATTAAGACCCTTCAAACACAGTAAGCTTACATTAGTAAGAGGTTATGGCTCATGGAGTAGACACCATACAGGCAGTGAAATCAGCCACAACTGTCTGCAAAAATACCGACTTGGAAATGTCCTTTAGCACAGACTGCAGTTCTCTGGCCACTGCTTCCTGGAGAGGGACCAACACACTGGGATAGTAGCCGGGAAAGAAGGAAGGACTGCAGAAAAAGTTTAAGGTCAGAGCAAGTTATTTCTTCTTCTTTCTATTTTCACCTGGAAGGTTTTGATCAGATGACACAACAATTTTTTTCCTTTTTTTTTTTTAAATAAAAGTTATTTGTACTATAAAAATAGCAAAGGATTGAAATTTGGCAAGGATTTTATAGGACGAATAGCAGTGATAGCTGGATCCATCTTTTCTTGATAAAGCAAAAGTAGATATGTGGGTTTGAACAGAAGATTCTGTGATAGACATCAACATTTCTTACTTAAACTTGTTTCTGTAACTCACAAATTTTGGCTCAACAAATCCACTTTCAGATTCCCACCTATGGCAATATTTATGAGAAGACATGGGAAAGAGGGCAAAGTTTTGATTAAAATTGCATTTAGGTACAAGCATACAGAAGTTGCTACTTCAAGTTGTAGTTAAATGCAGGACTTTCAACTGTCTCCAGCTGTTTTACCAGCATGAAAATTTTGATTGACACCGTATATCATGAAAGTTTTACAGAACCCTCTGCTGTGCCACAATACAAACATGCTAAGACAAATAGTACATGCCTCAGTAATCTAAGTAGCACCTCTGCTCCCAGCTGAGGACTGCTTCCATAAAACCACAACATCCAACAGTTTCAACCACAAATATTACCATGCAAACTTGACCATATAGGCAAATTGTTACAAATGCATATAACTATATCCAATTTTATCTTTGCATACAGAACCTACAACATGTAAAAGATAAGACAAGACCAAAAATTCGCCTTTGTATCAAATCTCCCATTATTTTTTCCACTTAAATATTTAGATTTGTGTATGTGTGCTCATATATACAAAATTGCATGTCTATAAAACATACTTTTTTAAAAAAAAAAAAAAAGCCTTCCACAAAAAAGGTATACAGAACATATATTTGTTTTGGAGTTATTCCAGTCCCTTTGCTTTTTGAGGTTTCCATAAATGATTATTTATGGACTTGCGCAAAGCTTCAAGAATCCTTTTCACAGACGCACACCCCCCAACACTACAATCCATCACATATTACTGCTTTTACAAAAGCTAACAGCTCCCTTTGGGTTCATGGGCCCCTATCTATGTAGTAACTGACATGACTTTTTACCCCCCTGAACACAAGACCTTGTGCAAAAACATAGAGAAGAAAAGACCCAATAAATGTTTTTACATTAGAAAAGCAACAGCACGTCTGGATTGAGTAATTTTGCATATGGGGACTTACTAGTTCTTGATGCTCTTACATCTCATTACTAAAAAAAAAATGTGAATACTGCTCTGGCCCTGAAACCTCCTTGTGAACTGTGTTCATGACTTAAAAAACTAAAATGTAGAACTTCATCTGAACTTCATAAAGATCGAGCTGATGCTCTGACACTGCTGTTAGACAACGTCAGAGTTGCAAATCCTCACAGTGAGTTTCTACAGGAAGCACTGAAAATATGAATGCCTCGGTATTACAAAAACTGAAGGTCTTGAGTCCCCTCCGCCTCTGGAATGTGAGGAAAACCTCATCTGATAGTATCAAACTTCTGCGATATATGTTTAAACCCTCCACAGGTAATACAGGCATAGCTACAGAATGTCATTATTACTGACATAATAAGGCAGTGCCAATATTGCTGCTGTGACAGAAGACATTAATTGTTCAGTTTGTGAAGTTTAACCCCTTGGTAAGTGTGACATTCTCAGACACGATATGCAGTAGGTAGTTAGGAAGTTAACTGACAGCTTTGGTAGGAGTTGTCATCAGGATGTCAGGATTACCTCCATTGGACACACCACAAGGACACAAAAGGCCAAATCCACAAGTATTTACTCATGAATTTAAAGGACTTTTAGCATTAAAAGAAAGTTTCCCATTTAGACTGGTTTTGCAAGAAAAAAATGAGGATTCCACATGCTTTCATATCAAGGACTGAGAATTGGCCGGCTGACAGCAGAAAGCCAGTGGCTACCACTTTTTGAACCAGGCTCTTTAAAAGACCGCAGTTATCTGAGATACAAGGTTTCTCTGACTAACAACTCCAAATAGGTTTTCCACATAGTACAACCTGCAGCAAAACGCAGCCAAGGCTTTAGACTTTCTCGTGATACAAAAATGTTGGAAAGCGACCAAGTGCATTGGTGGCAGTGGGTAACAAATCAGAGCAATAAGGAGGGACAGGGGCTAGGGTGAGATGTGGAAAACCTCCCTGTTGGGTGACAGCTTCTTCTGATACATTGCTACCTGCGGCCAGACCTGACTGTGCTTCTCCAACACCTGGCCAGGAGACCACTGTTGGAAGGAAATAACAGGAGAAATAAGGTCACTACCTCAGGCCTATTTAACTTCTCCAAAGAAACATCTTCCCTTTCTCTGCATTCCTGCCAGCATGGTGGGGAGATCAGTATGACCAGCTGTGAAGACAGCACTGCTCAGAGCTGCTGTCACAAGCACTCCTTTTCCAATGCCCAAAATCAATAGGAAGGAACAAAGGAAAAAAAAAACCAAAAACAACCCCACAACCAAACCCAACCAAACAAGAAAAAACCCCGCAAAGTCAGCATAACTCAGTAAGATGTTCTGATGCTGAAATGCAACTCATCTCCTTTTCTGCAAAGTCAAAGTAAATATGGTGAGATCTGTACCATAAAGTGACTCACATGTGTGTTATCTCTGTTGAAAGTAAACTTGCCGTGTCACAGCCATGGTAAAAAGCACAGGCTGACATGAATGGCTGTATATACTTCCACATGTCAGAAACCCTTTGCAATGCAACAAGCACCTTTGCTTCAGTTTCAGAGAATAACTCTGTCGGTATCTTTTCAATAATGTCTTTTTTAAAGGAAAAAAATGGTCTGAGCTTCAGCCTGAAAGCCCCTGGGTGCAGGAGCAGCAGGCCGCCTGTTTTACACACCTACCGCTGCACCTCCAGTACACATGGAAACGCACTGAGACATGGGGAACAGCCCCCAAACCAGGACTCACTCAGTTTTCCAGGAACTATGTGTGAACAAACCAGCCTTGCTTCCGGTGGGAATTTTAGGCTCAGCCACTGCAAAATAATCAAGCTGTTCCCTGGGTTCCCACTGAGCATACCAGGACCAAGCCATGCCATTAGAAGAGCAAAGTAGATGAAAACTAGAATCTCTTATCAACAAATCCTTGCACAAGAAAATCGCATTCTGACTCTTCAAAGCAGCCGTACTAGCAGCGGGTGTCATTGCACAGGTATCTTCTGCAAGGGAAAGCAGGCTGCTCTCCCTCACGCATAGAAGTTATGGAGTGCTCACAAAACTGCCTCATGAGCCCACAGGGCCCTGCTCAGCAGAGCACGCCAGCTCTGTTGACCGAGGTGGCGGCAGAGCACCTACACAGCCCAGAAGGCCAGCATCTGCCACTCCGGTGGCCTTCATAAGACGGACAACCCCAGTCAGCAGCACCCTGGGTACCACTGATGCCCAAGCACAGCTGCATGAAGCAAGGTCAGCTCCACAGGCTCAGTCTATAACAGGCTCAATGAATTCAGATCGACTCTGGCCATGCTGGCCTGCCCTCTCCCCTTAGAGCAATCTCTGGGAAAGCCAGTAACAGAAAGGCATAAGGAGTGCCTATGCAAGAGAAAAGGATACTTGCAGCACGCACAGGGAATAAAAAAATATATCATTTCACCCCCACACATGCTCCAGAATAAAGGAAACTTCTGTCACCCCAAAAAGTAGTAACTCTGAACTAAAAATTCAGATTAAAGAAGAGAAACATGGAAGTTACAGTATGCTCTCATTTCAAAGGTCCTTCAGCTGACTGGGGAGGAAGAGGGCTGAGGTAGAAATATATCAAACAACAAATCTTTATTTTACTATCATCTCTTTTAATAACTGCTTTATTGGAGGGGAAGTCTAATTGGTGGTACCAGTTCCAAAACGCTCTGCATTACTGTTTACCTTTTAAAAAATAAAGAGCGAAGCAGCAGCCCTCAACTTGACTTCCACACAGAGCTCAGCTGCACAAGACATCAAGGTGTGCCCCAGGTTCATAGTCAGCATTTATTTTTTGTTTTTCTTCCCTGTTTCAAACTGACAAATCCAACCAATCTCGCTGGCCGCTACTGTTTGCAAGTTCCCGTTTGCAACCAATGCAGATTAGCCACTTTGCTGGCGAAACACCACGCAACACATGCTGCCTTGTGCCTGTCACCTAGCAGCCTCGTGGGAATGCAATATGAGCTGGGAAGAGCAATGAAGCGGCAAAAGAATAAGGTTTAAAAAGACAGGAAGAGAAACAGCTCAGAAAGAAAAACAATTCCTTCATTTCCAATTTCTCTTAACACTCCTGCCTTTCCATGTACAGTCAGGTGAAGAAAAAGGTAGGACAGCCTGTGATTTGCCAGGCTGACCTTTTTACCAATTGCCCTGAGGAAGAACTGAAAGCAAAATTATTTTGGGAGATGAAATTTTAGTGATTTTTGCAGCTAATTTAAAATAAACAGTCTGGGGTTTTTATATAAAACTAGCCACCCTTCCAAGCCTGCTGTGCATCCCTTTTCTTTCGAGTCTGCACTGATTTCAAGCAACATGGTTAACTCGAGCACCAAAGAAAATATCGTTTTGAGCCCCCAGTTTTACAAAGGCTGGCAAGCAGTAATGCAATGGTCCAGTGGAGCAAGCTAATTTGAGAACACAAATACTCATTTATCACACGTTTTGCCTTTGAACACAAACCCAAGATGACAACTCAGCCAGGTACCGATACTCAAACTGCTTTGGCACCGTGCAAACCTGACTCGCAGCCTTGGGTGAAACTCTTGCAGCCACGACAAGTTTCTCCTGTCTGAGTATATAACCCAAACTCCCTTCAGCCCTGGCATCCCCTGCCAGTTTGCCAGCTCCCGCCAAGCAGAGGTTCCTGGTCAGACAGAAGTACACAGTTAGACTTACGATCCAGGCAGATTTTACAAGTCGAGTCAAATTGTGCCCTGCAAAGGCAAAATAAGCCCTGCATAATCTATACCTCCCTCCACCTTCCTTTCAAAAATTACATATTGTCATCTCTGCTGTAGGGAGGCTTTCATAGCTTGCTGCCCAATTACGGGAGGAATTTTGCCCTCCCCCTCCAGCCTGTACAATGGGCTCTTTATGTAAATCACTCAGAAAAATTAATACACCATTAATCCATCAGTAAAGCTTCCTTTCCCATCTCTGCCTTGTGGCATAAGCGCGGGCTAAGGAAGGCAGCAGGAGAAACTTTGTGGAAGTTACATAGCAACCAGCAGCAGGACTGCGTGGTTCTTCTGATCCACAGCACGTAAGATCCCACAGGCATTAGAATTGTATCCAACATCGATTTACAATATCAACATGCCAATAATCAAAAGTAAAAATTAGCCACTGGTTGCAAATGCAAACTCATTTTGTAGAAGTTTTTCAGCAGCAAGAGGAGTTAAAAAACAATCTTCAAAGCACCGATTAAAATCATCGCCTAGCGTGCTGGGAGCAAAACACAAGCATATACATCCTGTGTTAGTGTTCCTGCATCCAAACCATTTAGTAAGCCACAATTCATTCTAACTCAGAACTGAAATTCTGATCAAACAGCTATTAACTGCTCCCAGAAATAAAAAGAAACAAAAATCCCTTTGAAGTTCAAATGCCCTTGGAGAGCCTGCCTGCTCTTACAACAGTGACCTTATAGCAGAACTGAGTCAATCTTACACTTTCCATTAACAAACTGGTGCCCTGGTAGCACTAGAGAAATTACAACCAAATCACTTTGTCAAGTATTTTTAACCACACACACACATATCACTGCCTGCCAGCCAGTAAATGCACTGGTAACAGTAGCTCATCATCTCAGAGGAGCAAACTTCTAAAGTTTATTTTGATTCATGGTAAACATGAAGTATGCTTGAATAAGTACCTGACAAACTCCATTCAAAAAAAAACAAACACAAAAAATAAAAGTACTTTTTTAAAGCCTCATATAAAATATACCTCAGGTTTGAGTAATTCAAGGGTTCAGTCAGAGCTGCCTATCTGACATCCTACATCTCCCTCCTCCTCTCCTGTGGAGCAACTCCCATCACCATCCCATCATCTCATTTATTTTGCATCTGGGACCTCTTCTCAATCTGCCCTCATAAAACAAAATACACTTAAAATTTTCCAGCAGGACCACGAGGCAGTCATCCAAAAAGCCACCCAATCTGTTACAAGTGAAGTCTTAAATGGCTTTTGGTACCATAGAGAGAGGAGAGATTCCTGCAGCACCTGCCAGAAGGATCTGCCACCAGTGACTATTGGTTAGAAGAAGCATAAACAAAACTTACCTACACACCACACAGTCTGTACCTTTATGTCGCCCAGATGGGAAATTAAAGGTTTTCCCTGTTGATTACTATAAGCTTTCAGTTTTAACCTGAGAAAAACTTGGCAAGGTAGCGCTGTGCCTAGGCTTTTTGCTGCCCTCCTCCTCCTACCCCACCTGCGGCTCCCAGCTGCCAGTGGGACCCAAGCAGCTGGACAACGGCACGAACCACGGGCTGACACAGCAGCAGCAATCACAAGGGTTAAAGAGAAAGCGAGTCACCTTTTCTCTGCTGGCTCCTGTAGGTCCAGTTCTCATCGTCCTCGTCTACCTGCTGCATGCACATGGAGGAGAGTTCACCATCGCTGCGAAACAATCTCTTTGTCTGCCTTGACAAGGAGGAGAAATTTATCCAGCTTACAGCACGCGAGAGGGAGCCTGGGTTTTGTTTCAGTTTGAAAGATCTCGAAACGCACTCCTTTTTCATTTTCTTTTAAGCCAGCTACTGGCCTCGGTTCCAAACAGACCTTTCTGAAATCGTTCCTGTCCCCTTTCTCAGTGGTTTTCATGGAAGGCTAAACAATTTCAGTGCAACTTCTGTCCAGGTTTCTTCTCACTGCATTTAAGCCAGCGCCAGTATGGAGGTAGGTCACCGTGCCAGCGCAACTCCCCTGAAGCTGTTTTGATACAGCGCTTAGGGAGCTGCCAAAGAAAACAAAAGGGAGAAAAGCAGCAGAAAGTGGCACCTTGCAGCAGCTCAGAGAAGCATGTAACGGCTGAGCAGAATATAGCACTAAGGCATGTGTTTTCTCCATTCTCCACTCAACAGCAAAAACTGTAGCTCCGCTCTTCTCCCTGGCATCACTCCCCAGGAGCATGCATGTGATTCAGTCCTCTTGTCTGGCTCATCAAAAACACCCCACGACAGGGGAAGAGCAGGCAGAGATCACGCCCCAGCGTGGCACAGCTCAGGAGGGACGATGGACTGACCACACTTCTGCCTCCTTGTTCTGGCTGCCCTGCTCTCCCCTAGTGAAAAGCCTGGTGAACGGGCTCCAGGAAGGCTCTTCAACAATAAAACAGACTGCGTGGCTATCGCTTAGGATTAGAGTGAAATACGATAGGCTCGCTCTCCTAAAAGCACGACCGCAGAAGCAAAACTCCTCCTTTCCTCAGCCAGCTCGGTGGCAGCGCAAACTTCTGAACCCTGCGTGCAGAAATAGAAAAGCACTTGTGCACCTCTGCGGACTTGGGAGAGAGGAAAACCAAAATTCTAGAGCTTGTAAACTCCACAAGCATCCCGAACAGAGTGTGCTGAAAACATCAGTGCCCATGTACCTGCTGATACATTTAAAAGTATACAAGTGCACAGACACAAACAAAATCTGTGCATAAGCTGACACTTTTAGTGAGTGACCAGATTCCCACTGACGTGACTGCAGCTCACAAAACAGGTTTCGCTCCCAGCTGTGCTATATTCTGCCACCTTCTCTTTAAACTAGGAGCTGCAAAAGGCACTCTGTGGTGTGAAGGTTTTAAAAAGTCGGGCACTACTGAAAGCTACCACAATGCCAATATCTTGCCCTGCATGCCAACACCAATGCTGCTTCCAGGAAGGAGTAAGCCTGGAAGGGGGAGGAGCACAGGCAGCATTTTAAAGCAGACAGAAGTTGGCAAAACCAAGGCATCCCAATATCCATGGTTTTTGACAGGACTTGTCACCAAGATGCAAGTTGACAAAAAAGCACACAAGTTTCTATCTTGCAGCAAAAAAATAGACTTGAATGTATGAGATACCCAACATAATCAGCTCAATGAATGCTCAAGGAGATGCTGGTAGAGAAGAACACAGGACCAAAAAACAAACTAACAAACAAACAAAAAAAACCCACCACCAAAAACCCGAAACAAAAAACCCAAAGAAGTGCCACCTATCCAAGAACAAGCATTAATGCCTTAACATCCTAATGGTTGCCAATGATGCTAGCAAAAGGAAAAGAAGCTTAAGAAAACAAGGGTACAGTTTTTCAGCTCCCAAGCTGTCAGTCAGATTTACACTATCGCAGAACATGCCCCAACTCCCTGGCAGATGCTCTCGCAGCCCTCTGGATTCTGCTGCACAGCCTCTTCAAAACCATTACAAACCAAAGGCTCTGGCTTTTTCTGAAACTTATGGTTCTCTGACTCATAATAAGAGGATAAGGTTTAACCCACTGACTAGGAGGCAGAAAGCTAAGTACTGTATCAGATTACCCTATGAATCAACCAGGCACACCAAAGTGACCTTTGGCTCCTACTAACACAGCACAATGGGTTGGCCAACTGTCTTCTGTAAATAATTTAATAGGCTGCATTTAAATTGAGCTTGCCCAGCGAGGTAATGCATATGTACAAACACAGGTCTTCCACCAGTTCCTGAAGTCAGTGCAGTGGGGTTGGGGAGGGGAGCTGAGGGGGTGTGCAAATGGGAGCACACACCACTAACATTTGCTTTTCTCACTATGTCATCAAGTCCTTCTATTTGGGATGTTTTTATCTGAAAAGACACCAACCCCCCATCCCTGATGAGGCAAGAGACTTGAGCAGGGGTGGGGGGTGGGGTGAGGGTGTTGTTTTGTTTCTATTCTTTAGCCGTTTTGCTTAAAAGAAGATTTGGAGGATGTGGGGTGACATACCCCTAGAGACCCAAACACTGGAATATCCATTTGGGGGCAGTCCATGTTGAAACAGACAGGATTTAGTGTAAAAATCAAAGAATCAAAGACCATGCTTCAAGTCAATTTACTGTTTCTTTTGAGAAAGCGCAAAAATTTGGAATTGCCAGTACTGCAAAGTACAGAGAACTGTAAACTACCACAGCTATTACTTGCTAAATTATACAGAGCCAGATGTATAAAAACCCTGGCAGGAACTGCAGAATCGCAGTCATCATCTCTCCACTGTACTACTTGGAAAGAGAAGATTAGAGAAACCAACAAGAAGGAAAACCCTTTCAGGTTAACCCAAAATGCCAGGGTAGATCCCAGAGACCTGCCCGGAGTCTTGGCAGCAATTTGATTTTAGGAATTTTCCTGACCTGTCTGGAGCTCTGCCTTTATATCATGGTGCTGAGTCACAACTTGATGATGCAAGGACGAAAGCTTTGTTGCAGGTGATTGACCACAACATTTACACTGTGACTGTAAATACTAAGTGGTGCAACGCTTTGCTCAGGGTTTGGTAATTTTATATTTCATTTCAGGAAAAGATTCATCACGATACTTTCATTAACACAGATTGCTTTTTATTTGTAGGTGACAAGAAGCTTAATATCAGCATACATTGTAGCACATGTGGATCAAAAGTAAATTTCCCAAGTTTAAGAGAAAATAGCAATTACTGGTTGAGAAACAATACATATGGAGGCATTAACACCAATGGAATTGCAGGTTAATCCATGCTTTAATCAGTAGCCAAATGCAAGGCCACGGAGTTGGAAATTCTAGCATCTGACACACTTTAGAGGATTAAATTCAATTTCATAAAACACTCTACAAAGCCATTTAAGAGGAACAAGGTATGATTCTAATAAGCTTAGCTAATTTTCCAACCTGTTTTCTCCCTTGTGAAGTCATCATACAAGTAAATAGACTTCATATTTTCCAGGTTACGCATGTAAAGATTAAGGCATTATTTTTGGTTCACTTAATACAAGCCCATCTCACTAAAAAACCATGAAGAAATCACAGAAACTCAGGGTTTGAAGTAGAAAGTTATGTTGGTTCCTTCCCCCCACCATTTTTTGTATTTTTAGAGGTGAAAAAGAGCAAATAGGCATAGGCTCACATGCCATCAGGATTTTTACCGTTTATCACAACCTGATTGTCAAAGAATTCTCTAAAAGCTGTAAAGCAAACACACATACATGGCTCTCAGCCACTGCGTTCCCCTAAGGCCAGCAAACAAAAAAATTGTTGCACAAAAGATTTCAGTTCAGTGTAAAAAAATCAACAAAACAAAGAAAAAAAAACAACCCCAAAACCCCGCAGAGGTGCTCTGGGTTTGGTTGGGCTGTGGGTTTTGGCACAATTCACATGTTAATTTAATTCCTACATTTCCTAGTCTATCATTTCTGATGACTCGACCAGACAGTAACAAGGGTGATTCACAAGTACAGTTTCCTGGGGCAGCCACTGCTCCAACAGCCAAGAGGACACCTCTCTCTCAGGCTTTCTGGGTGTTTTCCTTCAGGTGATAACAACTCATCACCAGCCAGTCATAAAGCCATTTGGATTAAGCACTGTCAAAAGCCCATTGAAAACACCTTGCCTGCAGACTCAGCCCTTCGCTATGCAGCTCTCCCTGCAGCCAGCGAAGGGTGCGGGGTGCCCCCGGCAGCCCTGAGAGACTCTCCATCCCAGAAACTGCCCCAACACCACTGGATCTGCTACGTAGGGTCACCTCCCTGGAGCCACTCATGGTCTCCAGGCAGAGATGCACGGGAATGTCAGTAGGTATTGTCTAAACCTTGTGAACCTGACCTCCATGAGAGGTGTTTATCTACAGTGTGCCTGTTCTTACACAGGTACCCTATAAAACGCTCACAGAGCAAACCCACAAAGTAATCCATATTGCTGTGTGATTATTTACAGCAAAGCAGCCACAGAGAGTGCTGTGGTATTACAGCAGGGCCTCAAGCTTCCAGTTACAATTGTGTCCCCTTTTGTGCAGAGCACATAGCGAGAAACTCTTTCCCTTCCAGTGTGAATGGACCTGAGAAGGGAAAAAAATAGTAAAGAAGGAAAAGGATCAAAAATGAAGTTGCTTGCCCAAGATCACAGGAAGGATAAGCAGCAAAGCTAAGAAAGAAAGTAGGTCTCCTGGCTACCAGCCTCACGACCTAGTTAAGTAGGCCCTGTCTCACACAGAAAGCAATCCCTATTAATTGCTTCTATCACAACCACTGCAGAGACTTTAAACGCCCTAATTACAAATAAAAAATTCCTTTCTGTTTTGTTACCAATTTTATCCTTCTGGGATTTTTTTCAACTCAAAATATACCATAAATGAGCACCTAAAAACCAAGGGAATTCTGCACTGTAGGACTGCTTCTAGCACCCCATCGACATTTCCAACTTTATTCGGGGGGGGGGGGGGCGCAGTAAAACAAACAAACAAACAAAATCAGCCTGCAGATAGCCATAGAGGATAAAAGACTTTTTGGACAGGTCTGTATGATGCATCTGCCACCAGCCACCCTCCCTCCAGTTTCTGTACCCTGGAAGGATTCACCGCGTCAGGGCAGGCAGTATTTTCCCTGATTTAATAGCTGTACTTATCTTGTTGAGGAAATTTTGTAAAACTAGGGATACAGTTTTAATAAAGTGTCAGGCTTACCTGGGACAGGTTCTCACCCCCAACACCAGCCACACGTAGGGGTAACTCCTGCCCAGCCAACCAAACCGCTCTTAATTGTGAGAGAAGAACCAAGCAAGGAACACAAACAATGTGCTCGCACATTTGATTGTTAGCAAAAAAGCAAGATATTTGTAAGAGGGACAGAACTAACACCAGAATCACCCAGAAACAAATGCTGCTTTTCTATAAAATAGTTTGGTGCCAAAAAAGCAGGCAAGTAAACTGAGCATAAACCACCTACCTGCTTCAACTGGGTACAAACACATTTGCAAGCTTTTGGTTTTCTTAATCAGCGTAATTCCAGAACTGATGCAAACCACAAGTTGAGAGAAATTCTGCTCCTGAGTACGCCAGGAATTAGGCAATCACTGACTGCAGGAGCAGTTTCAAGTACTGAGCTTTGCTGTGTAAGAGTATGATGGATATTCTGAGGGATACAGGAGGAAAGGGCTCGAACTGCATTAAGTTTCAGCCCTGTCCATATACAGCCAAGTTTTACCTCATGGCAGCCAACAATTATTTTCCAAATAAAGCCACTTATATTTACTGAGACAGTATCTTCCGCTCACCCAACACACAGGTGTTGACGTGAGGTTTTATGTCACCGTACAATCTAAGGGGACAAGTAACAGGACTTTGATGAATTCAGACAACATGCAAATATTTGGATACTTCACAGCTAGCCCTCCCCACCAGTGACAGCAGGGATCCAGCCACCTGGCAGCAAAGCCCAGTCCCACCACCCAAGGGGTGCCAGGGTTGGAGAGAGATATCAGCAGCAATATGGTTATGGTGACACACACTTTTGATTTAGCTTTTAGCAATTTGCTTTGTAGAAAGCTGTTATTACCTCTGCTCAAAATGTAATTAACAATTGTAGTGGGTTGGTGTTTTTTTTTTTTTTTTTACTCAGGCATGACAACTCGCTAATTAAGACAGCTCTGCTAAAAGCTCCCACTAACTATAGCCACTGCCTCAATTCCTACAGTAGTCCTCCTGAGTTGGGGGGCTCTGCTTTCGTCACACAAAATCTTTTGCAAAATCTCTCGCCCACAGCATCACCTCGCCTCCAAAGCTGAGGCTTGGCCGCTACCCAGGTCTTGATAGTCTGTGAAGATTATGTAATTATTGACTTTTTGAGGAGGGAGTAACTTTTCTGAAGTTTTTTTTTCCCCAGCCACTCGTCTGTTCATTGAATCACCAGAAGTTAACAGTTCTGATCAACACAAGAAGTCACTTACAGGGTCTCAGAGAAAAACTCATGCGGTTCTACAGAAGTCAGTCACCATCCAGCTCCTCATTACTCCTGCACCACACTGACCCTTACTCCACCAGGCACCCACCCGCTCCAAACTGCTGTCCCAGCTGACATGAAGGATGCTCTGAATCAAACCACCCCCTGCACCTCATCAGGTGGCTCCTACCTCCCAGGAAAGCTGCATGCTTTTGTAATACCCTGTCCGTACTTCACATTTCTTCCTCTCTGCTCTTGAACACTCTGCAACGAACAACAGAGGTTTAAAAAAATTCTGACTTCAGAAATGCAGCTTGCATTGCTTCAATCTAAATTGTAAGATCAGTTTACTCTCTTCTACTACTTTACTCAGCATATGCTATGTTCATACTAAGAAGGGGCTCAAATCACTTTTGATACCTGAATATGCACATGAAACATATGAAACACGCCAGTTACATCAGAAATTTAGAAATATGAGACTTTGGTGAAGCACAACAAACTTCTACTGGATCATCCAAGTTTCCTGTGGAAATGATGACAGCTGTATTAAAAACAACTGAAAGCCAGTTAAAAACAAACTGTATAAAACCCACTTATTAACATGCGGACTTATTAACATTGAGGACCATTCTGCCAGCAGGAAAGTACCCTAGACAACTAAATAAATGTCTTTCAATTTCCCACTTCTCTGATGGAGAGGATACCAGGGAAACTGCGGAGGGGATATGGCTGTTTGCTTTGAGGTGGCAGCCCTCTGCTGGTTAACATAAACTAATTAACACACTAATCTGAAGGTTTTTGTAGATAAGAGAACCACAGAGGACAAGAAAGGAGAGTGAGTAGCTAGAGAAAAAGCAGAGAATAACCCTCAGTAACCTCAGAAATCCTCATTCTTCAACTTATTTACTAAGCCCATGAATGCAAAAGGCGTTTGTTTTGTTTTCTTTCCTGTTTGTATTTACACACTCTTTGACTTACAAAATATGCAATTTAATAAATCTTACTAGGTATTTGCAATAATCAAATGCTAAAAAGGAACTTTAGAAGCCAGTGAGACACTTGGGCAGACCTGACCATTCCAATGCCAAAAACATAGTTCGTATGTGTGCTGTAACCAGGTCTCACTATTTGACACACAGAACATAGGAAACTATTTCTTCCTACAGATAGGAATGGTGTTTGCGCACATCTTTTTGTCTTGAGTCCTGTATCTTTGAAACATATTTCAAAGTTAATTCATAGCCAAAGCATCAAAATTATTTGACCTTACTGACATTGTACCTATGTCTCTTCTAGCAACCAAGGTAAGAATGCACTATTTCTCTGAACCACGCATAAATACTGAACATCAGAAGAAAGAAGGTTTACTTTTGCATGTGTGTGCACAGGTATAGGAATTGCTGTCATGCTTTTTCAGTTCGTTTGTAAGTTTGCATGCCTGCTTAGCCTGATACATAAGTACAGAGGAGTGTGTTGCAACTCTGGACAAAATTTGTAAATGAAACCCAGCCCCACCACGCCTGGAGGAATGCTGTAACCTCCTCTCTTCCTCACAGCAGGCTCTAGGTTAAAAGAAACTCATTTCTAGGCGGAGGATGAGCACAAGGAATGTTGCTGACACACAGAAGAGTAAGGAGGAAAACACAGAGTTTGTGTCTTAGTTACTGTCCTACATAGATATATATAAACCCAATTAAAATAGCCCTGTTAAAAGCTAGATAAAAATGCAAGGGAAAACAAAACTTCTAAAATAATGAACATATGGCCTATGTATGTGCTCCCTCTGTATGGAGTGCCTGCGTGTGTGCTCGCTCCATATGTACACATCCACGCATTCAGCAGGAGCAGCAACTGTGACCAATGACAAAAATTTTCTCGCCCCCCCGCAATTTCCCCTTCTGCCATATACAGGCCTGAAATCAACCTGGATTTTTTTTTTTTTTTTTTTTTTTTTTGCAACCCTGAAACATTTTCGCATTTTCCCCTACCAATAGCAGTTTCTAGGTGGAAAAAGACCCAAGAACACAAAAGAATAATGCACAGAGTCATTCTCGTAGAGCCTATGGTCCCCCCAGCAGACCCTATATAAAACATTTGACACACAGGAAGGGTTCCTATTGATCAGCTGCCAAAACAAGGTGAGGACAGGAGGGAAAATGAAAGCCCAAATTATCCTCAGTAGAGAAGACAACAAAATAAATAAGGGCATTCAGGCTAGCAGCAGGAATAATCTGACACTGCCTCTCAACCACTAGCATGTGAAATAATCAGCCCCAACAGAACAGATGTTTAGTCACAGTTAAAAAATTGAAAGTGTAAATTCCTAAATTGTTGCTCTTCACTCACAGCACAGAGAAAATCAAATCAAGGCTTTGCAATCTTTTGTAATTTGCACCACAGCTTCTTGTTTACATACCTAAAGAAAGCTCATCTTCTGGCACACCGATTACTTGGTGAAATATAGGGTGGGAGGGGTAGAAAGTGAAAGAGAAATCACGTATTATTGAAATTACAGGTGTAAAAAATGTTTGTTCATCAGATACTAATCTGTTGAGAGCTCAGTGGATGTCTCCCACAATACTAACACCCCAAGATCAACTTCTCCCAGGAGAAAAGAGTTTAGAAAGCAGACTTACTGACTTCTCACAGCCAATGCCAACCACCAATCACTATTTCAGGTGGTTTCATCAAGGCAAAGAAGATTCACACCTTGATAGTCACTTTTAAATGAAGTCACCCTGACATTTCACTATTAACCAGTGGACTAAATTACAGGCTTAGTCTACACCTAGGGCTTTTTCCTGCCCACAAGGCAATCTGCTTGCAATACCCTGCTAGCCTGAAAGCAACTTTTAAACTCCTCATCATGCAGGTTCTTCCAACCCTTCCTCTTCCCATGTTTGGAAACCAAGTATCAATCCTGATGCATCATTAACTCCTTCAGCATGACTTCTCCAATGGCCAATGCCAAAATACTGCTCCTATCCATACCATTTTTTTTCTTCATCTTTTTACTAAATGAAGTAAAGCAATTGGCACAACTGGCAGGTCACGTGCCAAATCCAGTATTTCATGAGGTCTTTCACCTCCTTCTTGGCAGAAACAAGGAACACTGCTCGAGCTTGGTAACTGAGCTTGCACTTAGGTAGGAAGAAGTGGAGCAGCAGGAGATCTCCACAAGAACAGGCCCAGGTCCCAGGGCAGCACACCACAACAATAGTGTGTCTTTACATCTTTCAGGAGGTGAGGGGTGAGGAAAAAAAGTAGGACCCAAAATGGAAGATAAACCCTTTCTTGCTGTATTCTCTGTACAAGCAAAAGTAAAGGCCACTAGACGTAAAACGAAATGTCAAACTGATTTAAATAAAACACCTCACCAAATGAAAATATTCCACATACACTTTAAAAGACAGATTTTTATTGTAAAGAAATCAAAATGAAGATTTAATTGCTGTGTTTTTCACCTAGTTCTGCCTGTAAAGTCAAGCCACCTTCTTCAATGTGAACCCTATTGCACTAAACACAAATGGAAAACAAATGACATTTAAAAGCAAGAGACACTTATTATTTCAGTTGCAATAAGCATTCCTTATTTACAGGCATCTGGCAACCACCAGCAGTAGAAACAGATGCCATAAAGATATTCCTAAAGAAATACAAGTACAGGCACATGGGATTACACAGAAAATAAATTTATGCAGAAATACTTATCATCTAACCCTGTGCTCTATCACATACCACATTCTTGTTTTGCAACCAGGCTTCTTCACCCGGAGGAGTCTGCTGACAAATAAGGAGAACGTTTCGCATGTATTTATTCATCAAATAAAAATAACAATGGTTTCTAGATGGGAACTACCACCTTCTTTTGCCTCCCATGCTAGCTGATCTAAACTCACCAAGTTGACAAGATTATCAAGATAACTTAAAGAGCCAATAGTTCTCTGCGGCACTTTTTTCCCTGAAATAGCAAAGTGGAAAACATGCTGGTTTTCTCAGCCAGCTTTGGCATAAAGATAATGCCATGCTCTGCGGTTAATTGCTAGCTCTTCTTCCTCCAAGGCACTGTGAGTCATCTCTTCTTTCCACACTAGTGTCTTCCGAACAATTCTGGGTAAAACTGTGCTAGTTCATTCTCACCAAAGACATTGTATGAGAGCACAATTACACAGAAGGGATCACATATTAAACAAGTTTTTTAAAGCATTCTATTAAAAAATGTGCAAGGCAAATATTGAAGCAACTATTAATCAAGTCTAAAAATAAATTAAAACTAACTTCATGAAAGACGCCTTGGCATTTGCTGGCATTTAAAACTTTTCCTTCAAGTACGAGCACGGCCACAGCAGGATTTGCTCCTCTTATCCAATGGCACCTTTTCCCAAGCTTAGATGAACAGATGTGAGGACTCGCTCTCAATCTTTACTTGCAGACAGTATTGTTTTTTCATTATGACAAAGCATTACTGAGCTTGGCGGTAGAAACCACCCACTTTCAGGAACTCTCAGTGTAGTTAATATTCCTCTGCTTAACAAAAGATGCCTTGGTCTAAGGCTGTTTCTACAGGCTGTTGTTACAGGACTGCACCCAACTGACCTTCATTCATGAAGGGCTGCTCTGGTTACAGGATCCTAAGCTATTCTGTTCAGCTTAGGGCCAGCAAAAGGCAACAGACTGACAGCTCTAAAGATTACTAGACCAAAAAACGAAACAAAACAATAAAAAGCACAATACATCTTGGCTAAAATATATGGTACCTGCCAGCATCCTTTGGCAATGAATGGGCCATCTTAAAACACACAGTTTAGTTGTCAAGTTAGCATCCCAAATGGTTGCTCTTAAAAAAAAAAAAAAAAAAAAAAAGAGAAAAAAGTGCCACTTATAGACACTTATAAAAAAAACCTAAACAAACAAACAAAGCAGCTCCTTTATGGCTCCCAAATTCTGGGCTGCTATAGGGGTCACTGCAGGTACCTCAGAAAAAAAAAAAAAAAAACCAACTTATTACAGCCCCCAGGAGAGTGCTGGCAGCCCACCCTCCCAGGTTGTCAATGGGATCTACCCTCAGGTGGGGTCATTACAAAGTACCTTTGCTCTCCAGTAAAGCCAGAAAATAAAGTTCCCAGCTTTCCCTGCCCTGCGTGTGCTTGTTCCTGCGCTGCACCACAGCCGGGCTCCTCCCGTGCAAGCACAGCCGCTTCGGGGACTGCCCAGGACACTGCACCACTGCAACCGTGGCCTTTCAGAAATGCTGGGATTTAATCTGGATCACTGCAGCGAGCCAACTGACGGCCCCAAACCAGCTGTGTCAGCACAACCGAAGGGATGGCGAGCTGGAGGAGAAGGGTGGACACCAGCACTGAAAGAAAAGGAACCTCTTCAGAAGCAGAGCACATCAGGTTAACCAGCCATACCCCCAAGGCTACATCTGTCGAGAGGTTTCTACAAACTCTCCAGTTCTCTTCTGGACAATTGAGGGAACTGATAAGGAGAAGAAGGTCAGAGCAGAGTGCTTTCTTGGATGTCTATTCAACTTGCACTTATAAAAAAAAAAAAAAAGCTTTTATTTTCAAACAGGACTCTTCTTCAGGTGAAAGTCTGTTTGTATGGTGGTTTTGGTTGTGGTTTTGTTTTTTTTTTAAATAGTGCTTTATTTTCATCATGTGTGGGAAAATGATGCCTGAAGTCTTTGATAGTTTTCAACACAGGAAAAAATACTAAAGAAACCCCATGCTGGGGTGAGGCCAGGGCTGGGCAAAGTGAGCACTCAGAACATTTATGTGAATTATGTCACCGAAAAAAAATTCAAAACACTTCATAAAAATGTGTGGAAAAGTCACTGCCACAGCACAAAAGGAATATGACATCCAAGATACAGGAAGGTCATTTACTGGATGCAGATGACTTTTTTTTTTTTTTTTTAGGTTTGGCAACCAGTTTTACTATGTTGGAAATTCTCTCCTGTGTTAAGAAGGTTTCATTATATCCAAAAGCATCTCAGCAAGCAGCCAAGACAGGGATCAAGAGAGGGAAACACTGTTATGTTCTCCCCAATTCAGCAGAGGACAAAGCCAAGGTAAATAATTTAAGAGAGCTGTCTTCCGAAGTAAACTTTTCTTTTAGTTCATGGGTTATTTCTACGTTGTCAGCCAACTATAGACATCACAATTTGTTAGGGCAGCCTGTGAAATTAAGTGGAAATGTATTTCCACCCTAATTCCAGGGAACCTTATTTCCTTTACAAATTTTTAACTCTAGGCCCCCTTGGCAAAGTTGTTGCCTGCTGCTTGGCTTGCAACACTTCGGTTTTTGGTTGGGTTTTTTTGTGGTTTTTTTTTTTTTTTTTTCTCCAGTGGAAACCTTCACCTTCAGACCTTAATGCAGAAAGCCACTACAAGATAGGGCAAAAATATATTTCTGTGTTAGAGCAGCAAGAACAGAGAGGAAAAAAAAAAAAAAAAAAAGGACCAGTCATTCATGTGAGCAGACGGTAGGACAGGCATCCCTAGTCCTCCAGCCCTGATGGAAAACGAGATGTCACTGCCTTGCAGCTGCGGTCAGGACACGTGCTCACTCCTCAACAAAACCCCTGTAACACGCACACACCCCTTTTTGGAAAAACAGCTCAAGACGCAGCCTGAAATACCCTCCTTGCCTTCAGCAGCAGGTCCGCTGGGCGGACACTCATCCTTTAGGCACTGCCAGCTAGTTTTCGGCTTAGAGAGGGCTGTTGCGTGTCTTCAGCAGAGGTTCATCTGCAGTTGTCCTACAGGTTCTGCCTGTAAAACTGGGTCTGCCGTCTCCTTGCAGGGAGACTGGCCTCCTTCCTACCTTCTCTTCTCATCCCACAGCCTCTCCATAAGGACTGCTTTCTTCTCCAGTGATGGACACTGTCAGTCAGAGCCACACACTGACACATGAGAAAGTATCTTTAACCTCATCAAACATTTTCTCCAGAACCATTCCCTCTCCAAACACAGTTTCACAGGGTAGTGCAAGAGAAACTAAGCTGAGGAAGGCAAGGTAGCACACAGCAACCACACAGCCGCTCTGCATACAGGATGTGGGGGAAACGCCATACATGTGCACCCATTCCCTCCCCACCTTTCACAGCACTGCCAATTTCTGCAAAATTCGGGGTGAATCATATTTGTGCTGCTTCTTCCCACATCCTGGTTCTTGGGAGTCACATATCTGGGCAAAAGTCTCATCTTTTATCTTCAAAGAAAAGGGAAAATTTCTAACCTTAATTTGAGGGATGGGAGAAATTCACACAACCCAAACATCAGAAAAGTTCAAACCTCAACAGCTACTAAAAATCCTTTTTATTTTCATATTTCATTATTTTTTCGAGTAAGCTCAGGATCCTGAATGCATTGGTTAAACACACATCTAGGGAGATCTTAGCCCAATTCTCTGTAATGGAAGCAGTTACACTGCAGGAATGCAGTTAAAGCAAGATAAGGGATGCTTTCCTGGGGAGGGTGCTGAATGCTTGCATACAATAACTTTAATGTCACTCCTGTCAAGCTGATGCCCCATCAGGGTGGAAGCAAGAAAAACACAGGTTTTTCATTATTGGGTAATTGGGTGCACACCCTTAGTAGTGAAAGCAGTTTACTAAGTAATTGCTCACCATCAAGTAGCTAGAACAAGAACACTAACAAAAACACTGCAAGATCCCAAGTGTTAGAAGAGAAGCAAGAACTGAAGCAGTACCTATACGAAAGTAAGAAAGCGAGCTTTCTATACAGTAAAGAATTTAGCCAGTACGAACCAGTAGCGCACGATCTCACAGAAAACACACAGCCAAACATGAGCACAAGTGACTAAAATTATTTCACTCAAAAGCTAATTAATGAAACTTAAAATTCTTGTCCTACAATACTTATTTTATTTGAAGTTTACTGAAAATCTGATCTTGATTCTTAAAAACTCTCATCTTTGATTACACTCAGATTGTAATCAAACTTTTAAAAAAAACCCAACAACTAACTTTTCAGAATGAGAGCTTTTAAAGACAAAGGTTAACTTCATCGGGCTTTTAAAGCACAAAGTGAGGAACATCTAAGGTGACCAGAATGGGATCACCACCAGCATGTCCATCTCCCTCCCTTTCTCCACTAGCTCTGTGGAAAAGTAAGTCTAGCTCTGAATCACCCTAAGCTGGGTGTGTATAAAGATGATGAGGCAGCTCCGGATGGATGCCTCCACCTAGCTATCAATTACTGTCACAAGATTTATACTTCTATATTCCGCCTCTCTTGTTTCATTTTTCCTGCATCAGTAATGAACTTAGGACAAAAACACAAGACTAAACATTCAATCACTGCCACCTACCGAAGCCAGTTCACCAATAAATGAGCTTACCAGTTTTTATACTTCATGGTGTGAAAGATTAAACCACAAGTTCCTATTGAAAAAATTCCTGTTTATGTTTCCTTATTTTCCTCTAAGAGAAAACTTACTACCGAGTTTGCAACCCAACTTCCAAAAAAAGCTACTTTAATTCTCAGAAAAAGCAAGAAGGGACCAAATCAACATTTAACACTTTGTATCTAAAGATGAAACATGCCTACAAATGTAGCTAACTGACCTGTATCTGCTATAGACATATTTTCTTCTTTTGTCCTTTCTTCGAGAAAGCTAAACCAAAATATTAAGAGGGGTAAGAAAGAAGAAGTATTAATGATTGGCTAGATAACTCAGAGTATACTGAAAAATATTTTTTATTGAAATTGAATAAACTAAGCCATCAATTGATAGATCTGCCTTGAAAACAGCAGTGATCAACCCTGATTACTTTTTCTGTTTCTGTGATCAAACAAACAGACAGCTGGCAAGAGATACATAATGCAGGAGAGTCAGTTACTCAAAACAAATTGTAATACCTTGGAACTAAATGTTTTAAAACTAGAACTAAATAATTATCTAGAACATTTACAACAAACATCACATGCTTCTGCCATGCGAAGGAAGACAACGATGAGAGTGCTGGACAACACAGGAGCTTACTAATGGGGATTTGAAAGAAAAAAAAAAAGAAAAAAAAAAGGTAATCAGCTGCGTGAGAGCTGATTTTTCCATCACAAGGACAAAGATGACCCTCTGCCCACAGGAGAGATGCCACAATTGGGGGACAGAAGAGGGGAGTATTGCCCTCACATGCCCACATAGGGCCTCTGACCTAAAGCTTCTTCAAAGATTTTACAAGTATGGGGCATTTGGACATGGGTTGGTTTTGTTTCAGGTTTTTTGTTGTTGCTGTTGTTGTTTTGGCTTGGTTGGGCTTTTGGTGGTTTGTTTTTGGGTTTTTTTTTTTTTTGAGAACTCAGCACAGCCTCCTTCATATGATATAAAATGAAAATTTTCTTCCATGTTATTAATCCCTTTCACTGCTCTGAAACACAAATCTTGTGTAAAGACACACAAGGTATGCACTACTGTAAATCAGTTGGTCCACAGCTGAAGCAGTCTCCCACAGTTACCATCTCCACTGCATTTACATTACTGCTTAATTCCCTCCTCTTCTCAATTTATGGCATTTCTGAATCATCAACAGAAAAGACCAAAATAGGGCCCTGGTCCTTTGATTTGGAGGTCCTCAGGAAACTTGGGGATAATATTAAAGAACAGGAACTTTGGCAAACAAGAGAAAAGGCATATAAGGAAAAATAAACTCCATTTAGCAGGATTATATAGTCAAACTGAAAAATGATTTTTTGATCTGATCTATGACTTGTTGGCCCTTTGTTAAAGCAGACATACATATGTTAAATGTCTATTTAAAAGCAGAATACATTCACTAAACCATACTGGAGCTAAAAAGCTATTTGTAACTGAGACCATAAAAGGGAGAAACCTATGGAATGTGTTATGTTCATCTAGCAAAGCTGTTCTCCAGCAATCAGCAGATTCAGGCAGTGTATATCAATCCTGCTCTTAGACACAATAGACTCTAGTCTGGAATACAAGAGTGAACTAAGACAAACCATTAGAAAGCTCTCCAGAGATTTAATCTTTTTTTTTTTTTTCCCTCTTTCTTTTTTGGTGGATCAGATACTGTTGGCAGGAAATCCTGATGGCAAAACGCATCATATGTTCAAAGTTTACTGCTCTGACTTTCTAGCAAGAAGATGAAATCAAAATGCCTCCCTACACATTGCACTTTAAAAAAAAAAAAAAAAAAAGAAAATAAAGAAAAAAATCAAATAAAGAAAAGGAAAACGTCAACAGAGGTTGTCATCATAGTGAAAAAAATGTCTGGAAACAATTAGCAACTAAAAAAAAGGAGGAAGGAGAGTAATAAAAAAAGTACTTAAAATACTAAGTACTATAGTAGTGAATTTTTATGACTGGAACACCCTAAATATTGCAGAGATGTAACAAAGTTTGATACATGCTTCCACATAATTTCAAGCAGTTCAAAATTAAACCAACCTCTTTAATTACGAACGTTCCAAGGCCATAAACCTACACAGCGAGTTATCAAAGCAAAACATCTGTGCACTGTCCACACATGCAGCGCGTGCTTATGAAACAGAAAATAATGATGTCATTTCTGTCTGGTTTTTATTATATTCCATTTTCTAAATTCTCAGCAGTACGGCCCTACCTCTGCCTCTAAGAAACAGCCCCAAATTACTTCACCATCATATGGGGCAAATTTACAGGGGAAGCCACTTGCAGTGCCCCATGGCACAAATGCTCCCTGTCACGGGCTGAGGAAGATGCTGCACTGTTTCATTTACCCACCACAGCTGAGAACAAGCCCTTGCCTATAAATGAACCAGAAGCAATACAGATTTTGTCAGCCTCCCTCTCACGCCACCAGCGCATCCAGCAGCCTGCTCCCTGCACACAGCTGGCCTCCAGCAAAAGCATGTGAGCCCATACAAAGGAACACGACACTAAAATCAAGTTTCTTGCAGAGATAAAATCTGCACTCCAACAGAGAGCCGTGCCAACCAAAGCTGAAGTTCTCGGACACGTACTGCCCCTGAGGCTTATGTGCCCTGAGTCCACCTGATGCAGCAAGGAGGGAACTGTGTACTTGAGAGAAAATGTGAAGTTGTACAGGTCATCGCTTCTCTAGGCCAACTGCACTGTGCCCATCAACCTTCATGCTTTCTCTTCATTTGCGCCAACCTCCTTACCACTAGTTCAAAAATTCCCCCAAAGAAGTCTCCATTTTACCACCTGCTGGTGGTTTCTTGAAACTAGCATCCCCATTACCATTTCCTTCATCTTCCCATCACTATTCCCCCTCATTCTTCTCCCAGAGATGATCACTCATGTTATCAATACATTTTCTACAGGGACCTTAAGCGGGAGAATCACTGTTGTGACCTGCAGAAGTGCTGGAAAGCGTGGCTATGCTAACACAGCACTGCACTGCTTATTTCTTCTCTTTGGGGGAAGTTAATGCAAATAAAATGAACAGATTTCTGGTAATAAGGCCTAGAATATTCCTAGAAACCGTCAACCAGACTGGCTTCTTTTGTTCTTTTTTTTTTTTTTTTTTAATTTACCATGCTAAAGAGAAAGAAAGTATTGTTGAGCAGTGCATACAGTTTTATAAGTGTGGCAATTATTTCTCATTTTTCATTATTTGAGAAGGACTAGCACATTTTGATGACAGCTTTATAAACGTGGACCCTTGGTAGTTTTGTGGAGGGATACAGAGTACATGTGTTTCTCTCAGGCCAGTTCCAGGAGACAGTGGAAAAATGCCATACCCCTTGATTCAAATGAAGTCACTCCTGCTTCTCTTCCAAAAATTACAATAGCACCATGTACAAAACTCATCAGTAACTGGAGAATCTTGGACTTGATTATTTAAATCTGGATTTGATGCAGTATGAACTCTTTTTTAAAAACATCTTTTCACATAAATGCATTAATATAAACTCAGTCATGTGGGGTTTTTTTGTTTGGTTGGTTGGGTTTTTGGTTTTGGTTTTTTTTTTTTTTTTTTACACATACCAACACCTTCTTGTAATACTCTTGGACTGTGTAACATTGGCCTTACACACTGCATGTGAAAATAGTCTGTCCTCTTACCAAATGATGGGCTTGAGGAACTCCAGGGTTTTTTAAATTTGTACATACCGCAGAAGAAACACGGGATCTGCTTACGGACTCTCAGTGGGAAGCAGGCACTTCTACTAGCACTGCAGCGGCCAGCCTCCCCACGTGATGGCCAACTTGGCCACCTCTCCAGCCAGACCAGAGCTCTGGGCAGCACAGGGGAAACTCCCGTTCCCTGCTAGAGTCATTGTAGCTGCATTGCTTTCTTTCCATCTCTGTCATCTGTTTTTGTCCTTACCTGGTCTGATACGGGTATTACCAAGGTAGCAAACACAGTATCTGGACAAATTGCACAGCAATATAATACCCTCTTTAGCCATGCATGCAGCATGTTAATTCACACATTCACCAAAACTTTTCATGAGCATTGTACTAGTCCTGAAATTAATACAAATTTTAAAGCTTCCCAAATGTAGTAATTTCCTGCTTTAAAACAGCCTTCGCATGTAAGGTGACCCAAGCCAGCTAAAATCCACAATGAAATACCTGAAAATCTCCTTGCTGAAAAAATGAGGGGAGGAGGAGAAGTATTTCATTTTCAAACCCTAAATTAAAGCACAAAATTCATGTTTACTCCAAACCAGTACATCAAGTGGAAGAGTTACTAGCAACAGGCAAGGAACTTGCAATTGCACATTTTTGCTAATATAAATGAAATTGTTTTAACTGCCACTAAGAAACAAAATACTCTTGGCAGCTTACCAGTCTTATCATTGATAATAAGTTCTTTAATACACTTTATATTTATATGAAAACAATCAATATCCAGATGACGTCACTGAAGGCTTTTGCTGTTCTATAAAATGCACATACGCACGCGGGGGGGGGGAAATAAAAAAAATAATAAATAAATGTGCAAGAACAGAGTGCATTCAGTCAGCATCTTCTCTCTGCAGGAAATTACTCCCACCAGGTATCTGCTTATATGTATTTATACATATACACAGATAAGATACACTTTCCATTCCTTTTATATATCGCACACTATTTAAATCTACCCAGTATGTAAAGTCCTATACACAAAGCAGCTAACAAAAAGGTCATCCAAAAAGAGATGCTGCCCCTGGAATGCATAAAATATTCTATCCTTTTTTAAAAAAAGCTCTTACGTACACTTCAATTGATAAAGTCCCTCCATCTGGAGCAAGCAAGTGTGAGAACGTTGACACTAACTTGATTGTGCTGTAATTCTGAATATTGAAGACTTCCACATAAAGGTTCACTTCACTAATATTGCTTAAAAAGCAAGGAGTTGAGAGTCTTCCCCTTGTTTTACTATTCACTTCGTTAAAGCGGTTCTTCCAAGCATTCAGTGAGTTAAGTTTACTCAGCAGCATTCTCTGTTGTTATTTATGCTTGATTTAGAACATATTATGAAATCAAAAGGACACATACTTAGGTTAGAATCTGTGCACTTGGACTCCAACCCGACTTTTATACACACCAAAAAAACCACTGTAAGCCTTTCATCCATAAACCAAAGTGCGGCCTCTATCTGCATAATCATAAATGCTACACAGTTGTAATAAAAACCTCAGTTGCTCCTGCTATATTTAATTGTTCCTTTCTAAATATAGAGTAATTCCAGGCCTAGAGACTCAGGTCACCAGGTAAAGCTTTGCAGAGCATAAATCTATCACCACCTTTGCTCAAAACTTCTCTTTAATCAAAATTCATTTACTGTGACAGTGAAAAGCAGCTGATTTAGGCAGCAGAGCCAGTTAATTTTGAACCTGTTCGTCCTGTTTTCAAAGGAAGGAGATCACAGTGGAAACTCAGAGGAGTCAGCAGAAACTCTAGCAAGTTGTCAGCCTGCCAACCAACCTTTTTATCTTTTTGTTTGTTTACTTAATCTTCTTCAAAAATGCATGCTCGTTGCAATCGTTACCAATTGCCAATGAAATTCATGTAGCATCAAAAAAAATGTGTTTCTGTTTTACTTCTTTGTAAGAATTACAATTACTAGAAACATGGACAGCCAACCACCACAAATAAGATCAGGTATTTCCCATAATTACAAGAGGAAACATCAAACCTAATATTGTTCAATTTTTCAAATTAATATAGTTACCACTGAACTCTAATTTGGCTCATCTGTGTCAAAGTGAACAGTTAACAAGTACATTCATAAAGGGAGGGCATTTCAATTACTGATGTCTAAGGCATAAATGCTTTTGTAGTAAGCTTTTTCAAAACCAGAGCAACTCTATGTATTTATGTATTTCTTCCCTCTTTTCTGCTTCATATATACATCCAAAAAACCAGAAATCTAACATTGATCCACAACTAAATGAGGGCATTTGCTTTAAAAAAAAAAAACAAAACCAGGAGACGTTCACTTTTCTAAAGCAATTTACATTTTGTGCGACACAGTGGCACTGAGCTTTAACGAAATAATAAAGCTGTGTTCCAGAAAGATCTGTTCAAAGAACTTTAAAATATGTATGTATTCCTATTAAAATACAAATGTGGAAATTAACTGGAAACAAAGATTTCTTTACAACTTTAATAAACGCTTCAGTGCAGGCTACCGAGATAGAGACGCAGCAGTAGCACAGCCTCACAGGTTACTGAAATCCAGCATTCTTGGGGAAAAACAAAATCACCCGGTTCCCTATGGCACATCATATGGTTAATGAGGGAGGAATCACATTTAAGTTTCCATAACAAATTATTTTCTCTAGGGAAGCCAAAACAAATTAAACTGAGTATTGGAGCAGCACGAGTTGTATTTTAGCACTGCTTCAGCAGCCAACACCTGCAGCTGCTCCTGCCCACACCCTGCACTGCGCGGGACAGGGACTGGTGCTGCCCTGACAGCCAACCGGCCCAAGGAATTGATCCGGCTGAAAAATAACCCTGCAAAGTCAAGTAAATCAAATCAAACCTTTGTGGGCCATTTTTCATCCTCTCCACCCCCGTCTGGTTCCCTGTGCAGTCACCACACGCATGTGCCAGCACAGGGAGGGCACAGCAACGACACTGGTGCCAAGGTTTCGCTCAAAACATGCCCCAAATTTTCTTCGCTTTCTAAGTAAGCCCCTCAAGAGGAGAAGACTGACCAGCTGAGGAATGGGTAGTAGCCCCTGCTGAGACGTAGCTCCAACTGCTGCATTCCGGGGAGCTGCACTGGCACTTATCCCCTACCCAGCCCCACCAGCCGGCAGCTCTTGCTGCAAGCCCTGCTCAAGTGGGAGCAGAGACCAGCTAGTTAGAGCTGAGAAACAAAGCAGAGGGAAGCCCCAAGGCCCCAGTTCCGTGCAGCTTAAGCCGAACTAATTTCTGTCTGCCAGCATCCGAGCCCTCCACTCCCAAGCCAGTTACACAACAGAAAATAATCTTTTTCTTTTCTTTTTTTTTTTTTTTTTTCTGTTGTGTTATCCCATGGGTTTTGTTGCTGTCAGCTTACAGAAATGGCTCAGCAGAGGGGGGAGGGTGGGACCACAGCAGTGGAGGAGACACCATTGAGTTCACAGATAGGTCGGCAGCAGCCTAAGAAAACCTACAGCCTACATGAAATAATTTTGCAGCAATTCCCACTTGCATCTTTTAGATATAACTCAGCATTGCCACAAACCTTTGCAACACCCATATTTCTAATTTGGTTTTGCCTTTGCTTGTAGACTGTACAATAAAGCTAAGTAAACAGATGTTGAAAACATTTCTTGTGTCTTTCAGGATTGCAGAACATACAGGCCTCTCCACAGCACTGCTCCACAATGCTGCCGCAGCAAGTCATCAAAGAGATGCAAGGGTTGGCTGATGATTCCTATGGGTCTCATAACGTGCGTATTAATTCCCAGACCTGTACAGCAAAATCAATCAGGACTTCCCTCAACCTTCACTCTTCAAAGCCATAGAGAAAGGCTGTGGTGAGACATGGTGGGGATGGCGTCTCACCACAGGTTGAGGGAAGCCTTGACTGAAGTCCAGCCTCTGAAAGCTCACTCAAAACTCCCATGACTGATCTTTAAGCTCAGTGGAGCTCCCAGGCTAGGCACCGGGCAAGGGACAAGGTTATACAGCCACCTCTGAGCCTTGAATTCCCAGCAGTGCACCACTGGTGGGATGACCGCCACGCCTGCCACATCTCTGTTCATCTTCTCTGACAGGAAAAATCCAATGCAACACAGCCAGCACAACCTGTCATCGTTAGCATGTGATAGTGTGGTATGTTCTACAAAGAAATACAGCACATACTATGTGCACATGCTATGAAGGCAGGACCATGATTCTTTAATTTCCTGTAGTAGGTGGGAAAAAAAAACCCAAAGAAAACCACCCTGAGGGTCATCAAGGAGCAGCTGCCCTTGTCCGAAACAGCCATCCAGCTCCAGGTACCTTAAAAGCATTAATTGGTACCTGCTTAAATACTCCTTCTCCTAATAAAGGAAGCTTCTCTCTGCTGTGTTTCCACTGGTGAATTATTATGTAGGGAAGAGACAACTTTATTATTTACAAGACACTCAATAACCTACCTACATATCCACATCATGCTTCAACCAAAACAATCTAACACTCCATTAGAGATTACTAATACACAAAGCCCCATGACCACCTTGTGATTTATGGTATCATTTCCTCCACTTTACAAACATAGAAAAGTACAGAACAGCAGTTATCTCAGTTGAGTAGGTTATTAAAAACCTCTGTGAGGAAAGCCACAACAGAAGTCAGCTAATTTCCATGGGGCCAGGATTTCACGTCTGTTTTTCTGACTCTGCGCCTGTGCTTTAACTTCGCAATTACTAACAAACCTAGTGAAGCGAAGCTCAAATAATTAGAGAGACATAGCCTGCTTCCACCAAAGCTGGTAGCAAAACTCTCATTAATTTTAACAGAAGCAAGACGAGACTAAGTGTTTATAAAGCAGTTGCGATCACTGGAAGGCATTCCCGAAGTCTCAGTATTATTAGCTACGAGACTACATCTATCTAAGAGCAACTTTTGTTTTAAAGTATTCAAAATCTGGTCTCAAAACCTACCAGGTTTTTGAAAGTACTTGTTTTTCAGAAGAACATCACTGAAGGAGCACTGAATGATTATGACTCATGTTGAATTTTTTTATATGAATAATTTCAATGTGTTGCTAAAGCGCATACCAAAGGCCACTGCAGCAAGGGACAGAGTGCCTCTGAGGAGTCTCACTTCTTTCATATCTGCTCTTGCCCCTGGTAAGAACAGCTTGTCATTCATTTTCCAATTAAAATGGTAATGTAACGAGATTTGGAAGATTCATCCAATCAACAAGTATATTGCTGCATTCACTGGAAAAATCAAGTTCTTAACATGAAATCGTTTTGATTATAAGGCACAGCAGGCATACAGAATTTCTCGCACTTGGCTGACCTGTTTCCTTTTTTGAATTTTGATTTTTTTTCTCTAGATAGATAGTGTCCCACACTGAAACAAATACATCCTAAAGATCATGAATGATGGGTTCCACCACACTTCATGGCTCAATTTTAAAACAAAAGTTAATCCTGAGAATGAGATATACCTAACACAAAGGCATACACAAGTTCTCACCAAGCCTTCTGAGCAGCAAGTGAGCAAACATGCACAACTTCATTATGCTTCAACTATGACCAAATCAGTGCAGCTGGGGGCCCTCAAGTACAGAATCGTGCCAACAGCATCAAAGGGCTTACCTTTATTAAGTGTGAGCAAGAACTACACTAACAAACACGAGTACAGCAGCTTTCACAGGAAAGGTCACAGGCAAATCACCACTGTGAGCCACACAGGCAGCAAGGAAGAAGTCAGTGTGGCATCTACGACTTTCCCTGCAAGGAAAGTGATAAACAGACGGCTCTGCTCCACTCTGATCTTGCTATATGTCTCACGGGATTTTAAAGAGAAGGCTTCATTAAATGCCTCTGGAAGCCAAAAAAAGCATAGCTAACAGCAACAAGTTTCACAGAGGAGAAAGGTGCCACAATTATTATACCAAACAGAGGACTCTCCAGGAAACAAGGCATGCAACAGCATCCTGAAACCACACACACCTGTATGTCAAATAAATATCAAATAATGGGTTTTTTTTCATGAGCTTTCCTCTATTTTGCAGCACAATGTAAACACTTGGATGATGACTGCCATGTCAGTGTAGCTGCTTAGACATATTCACCCAGGTTAAAGAGAAGGGAAACGGAAGCCCAGAGTGCTGCTGCTTAAAAGAAATTCCGACATTTCAAGTGTTCGCACTTTTCACTAAAAATATGCAAGGCCATCGCAAGGCACACAACCTCCACAAACACTGTTTCTATCCTACCCATAATCACAGAACAGGATCACAGAAGACTTCAAGTATAACAGAAGCTTAGATCACACTTAAAACAAGGATATCTGTGAGTACTGAAGGCTTTTAATTATTATCTTAAAAGACATGAAAAAATTTTTGCAAATCAGCTTTAAGGAAAAAACTAATCATTGTTCTTTGCCGGTCTTAGTCTGCAGCCCCTGTGAGCTTATCAGTATAAGGAAGTTTAAGTTTTCCATAGTCTCACCTGAGTTTCCAGGATTCATTACATCAAAGTCCCTCACAGCTTCATTGCATTATAATCCCTGTATTTTTACTGAAGATAAATCAGTGAATAAATATCTTCATTTAAAGCAAAGAATACTCATGTTTCTCTACAGCAGCAGACCTTGTGCATTGTGTATGCTTCGACAATTTTTTTAACCAACTTCATTTTCAGATGAAAAAGCTAGATTATTCTGAACAGTGAGGACAACTTGTTCTTTTACAAGCACGAAAGCACACTCTTTCTTCTGTTTAGTCAGCTAAATGCCGAAAATATAACCCTCTATTTAAATCTACCTGCAATAAGCAGGGACTAGAAATAAGCCCGTGTTATTTCCAAACACGAAATCTAATTTACACAGAAACAAAATTAGTTATTTCCCCAACAAATGACTGCATCCAGAAATGGCCCTACTCACAGCTGTGCGAAGAGACAGAGAAACCGTCACCGTGTCCCCACGTCCATCTCAACTCTCGCAAACGGGAATCTCAAAGCTGCCCATAAGTGATCTTTCCCCCTCGGCAGTACGCACCACACGTACTTGCCTCCCCCCACCCATCCACTAACTCTCTCCCCAGACAAATTCACAACAGATTTGCTAACTCAAAACACATTTACAACAAGGACTACCTGCTGCTTCCTTGGATGAACATCTCCAAGTAGCTCAGCTTTTCATAAAGGAACCTGAACTTTCTCTGTCCTTCATAACACAGGGGCTTCCCATACCCCTGTAAGGATTTCATCATGCTGGTGAGCACAGAGACGACGATTTCAGCTACTTAAGCCATCTGCACCACTGGATACTTTTATTCAAACTAATCCAATTGAATCTCATTCACGTCTTTCCAGTCATCTGTATATTTTTATCCTTGCAGGTAACCGTACATCTGTGTCAGCTACTAATGTCAGTTACTCACTAACTTTCCATGTTCCCCTAGCCCCTTTCTTAAATCTCAAGCACTAACCAGTTTCACGTTACTCCATGATGTGCCAGGTAAGCATCAGTCTCGTTAACACTTGTTGTGACCAACAAAAACACAGTAAAGGAAAATAACTATTTAAGGCACTGTTATTACTGTGCTACTGAAACTTGAAGTTAATACAAAATCATAGAACCACAGAATGCTTTGGGTTGGAAGAGACATCAAATATCATCTTGTTCCAACCCCCCCCCGCCATGGGCAGGAACACATTCCACTAGACCAGGTTACTCAAAGCTCCATCCAACCTGGAAAGTAATGTTTTGAAAGGGTTCATTAAGCCAAACATTCATCACAAAAAGGCCATATTCAACTAAAGCAGATTTCTTAAAATACAAATAGGGATGTATAGAGCTGACATTGGTAAATATTCAAAAGGAGCCCAAATGTAAAAATAAAGGAAAAATAAAACCCTACACAACTATTCATTCTATTTAAATTGTACTATTAAGCTATACTACTAAAAAAAGTGGAAATCTACTTACTGAAAGGGTAATCCCTTGCTTTATACACCCAGAAACAGATAGGGTGATTAAAGTACATACTATATTTGATATGAAAAAGAATTAAAGAAGAGGAAAAAAAGAAAAAGAGACTGGTCGCAGATCTAATTTCACACTCGGGGGATTACAATGTAGAGAATATACACATGCATTCTTTGCTGACAACAGTGCTGTAAAATGCTCAGTAGATTGCCAGCACTCTTAGGATTTAAAAGATTTAATGTTCTGCTTCGTTACTTCACAGCATGCAGAAGTTTGGAGGACGCTGGAATACCGAGCAGCTTAGCGGCGAAGAAAAATGCAAGAAAAGGGCCTCATCAAACTTACGGGACCCTGAAAGACCTTATTTGACAGCATTTTACTGTGCTTAAATTGCAGAAGATAAAAAAAACAGAGTGCCTCTGTTCCCTTAACTGTGTAATCAAGGCCACGTAGTGGGTGACACACTGATTGCCCCAAAAGTAGACTGTACATGCACTGACATCCTATTTTTATTTAACCTAATAAAAACAAACGTCAATCCTTTCCTCCCTCCCTTTGAACACCATGAAGAGTTGCAAGAGCAAAAAACAGAAACAAATTGATAAAACTTACACTTGAGTAGCCGCATTAGAAATTTTGCTTATACCTGAATAAGGGCCATTTCTTGTCCTGAACCTCCAGGAGTGGGCACTTTGCAAATGCGTGCTTTCCAGTGGTCAGCACTGAGTTGGACCATTGCGCCTCAATAAAGAATAATAATTAGGGCAAAGCACCTCTGCAAGATGCAGTAATTTCTCCCTTTTCTCCGCTGTGCAGCCGAGCAGGAGCAGCCCCGCGGGGCAGGTGACAGCACTACAATAGCTAATCTCAACAAGCAAAATTCTAAAGCGAGGAAATGTGCTCTGAAAATGCAATATTCATTCTAAGAGGATAAGACTCATGAGAAAACAAAAAGCCTCAGTACTTAGCCTTTGGGATGAGAAGGTAGCTCTTTCACCTACGAATTTTTAAATCTTGGATATTTAGTTTAGCTCAAAGAAAACAAGCTTTTTTGTTAAGCAAATATCTAAGCACCTGGAAATTTTAGAGGCACACATAGAACTTCAACAAGAACTAACTTCAAACAACTGAATTTTATGTTTAAGGTGCCTTTTAAATTATCTGCATAACAATAAAGGGTGTGGGGTTTTTTTACACCTTTTATGAAAAAACATTTTGGGGGGAGGTTTTGTTCCTCTCATTCTGTTCAGAAAGGGCTTGAGCAGAAAGCTGAAATCCACCCAAAATATACCTGTCCCTCCCTTCTCACGGTGCTTCCTGGGGCATGCTACAAGCCTCCCCCAGTGTGCAGGAGAAGAGCGACAGATCTGATCCACAAGCACAGCTCCAGCGCTGCAAGGGGAAGCCACTACCCTCCACACACTTTATTCCCCCTTCTTGGAAACCATTGCACCAAGACCTGCCCTCACACACTTCTTCCCATTTGCATCCCTGAAGAAACCCACCTGGGCCAGGAAGAGCTCATCCCAGGAGGAGGTGGTATGGCAGCTCCTCGTGGAGCGTTCACAGAAGCAAAAGCGGTTTCTGGCTTGTGCCTCTTCAAAAGTTACAACCTGTGAGCAGAGAGCTGGCAAACGACCTCACAGTGTCACAGAATCAGAGAACAGTTTGGGTTGGAAGGGACCTTAAAGGTCATCTAGTTCCAACCCCCCTGCCACGGGCAGGGACACCTTCCACTAGACCAGGAGCAGTCCCGTCGCGGGTAGTCCCAACTAATCATAAACATAGATTAAATTAACCATATTCACTTTGTTAAAAGCGTACATAAACAGCCGAAGGGTCTGAAGCTATGCACAGAAATGTCTAAGCCAGCAGTAAGTCAATAATTTATAACTGGCTGATGTACTCTCAGGCCATCATCTTGCCGCTCACAGCAAGAGCAGTACATTGGCTTGAACACTTCCATTCTGCACCATTCCCTCCCCTCCTATTCCCCACTAGTCATACCCAGCAAGGATCTGACACTGATGAAAAAAGCCTGCCCTTTTTCCTTTTTTCCCTTTTCCACGCTGGCTCGGCTCCCACCGCCGGCTCACAGCAGAGCCGCACGGCTCACAGCACCAGCTCAACCAGCCTGCACATGGTGCAAGGCCACAGGAGCAAAGGATGCAGCAGGTGAGGGGACAGGAGGCGGCAAGCAAAGGACAGGCAACACATTTGAAAACACTGCAAATATACGACTTTTTGGCAATATAGGCATCTTCACACGTGCTCTCCCAGCATGCTGCCGTGGCTCTACGCAGCACAGAGAGCTCCAGGGACGTATCTTGACAACTAGAATTTCTGTAGCTGACTTTCTAACTTAAAATAATTCAGACTGCATTTCTACAAACAGGATCATGTTCTCTGGGAGTTCGGCCCCTCCCCAGTCTTACTGATGGCCTTCACCCACCTCCTAACCCCATCATATTTTTCCACATACTAGGAAAAGGCACAAAGTTAGCAAAGGGTATTCAGACACATCAGCTTTCATAGCTAAAACATAGGAAGTCAAAGGAAGAAAGAATTGAAGAAGAAACAAAACAGGATTCCCTAAGCAGGTATAGCTGATGCAAAGTTTGAAATATCTAGCTCTATTTTATTTCAAATCACATATGAAAATGTTTGCACAGCAAGCTCAGCACAGAATGTAAGCAATAATTGCTTTGAAAGGAACAGTAATACGCAAGATGAGAATAAGTACTGGAGGCCAAGAGCGAACACGAAGAGCTCATTTGCAAAAGAAAGATATTAGAATTAAAAATTGAATTTAAAAGTGTATATTAATAAGTAAAGGAAACATCAGTGCAAAATGCACATGTCTTTTCATCAAGCATAAGGCAGGTCTAAATGCAGTATGAAATAGCTACTATTTACAGGAAATTAGTAGAGCCATACAATATAGTGTTTCGTTTTGAAAGCTTACTGGACTTAAACTAGACTGGATAGACAAAACAGGAGGCTACTTATTATTTAAGCAGCACTCATCTCAGAAGGATATTAGGTTTATAGTCTGATGCTGCTTACTCATAACAAAGTCTAATTATGGCCTAACAAGCACACCCACTAACTTCAATGAGACTAGTCAAAGAATAAGACAGGCTCCTTTGTACGTCAGGTTTGGCAGCTTCCTGATGAAGTACACTAGAGGAAACAAACTTATTCGGCCAGTTAATAGAGGAAACTATTTAACACGGAAGCCAAGGGAGAAGTGATGCAACTTGCTCACCACCGCGGCAGTCACCATCAATGCCAGCAGCAGGACTTGGGAAGTTCACAGCTCCCGTGTATGTGCATGAGACCATCAGATCTCCTCATGGAAAATGATCACCTTCAGTAGATCTTTAATTTCATTGTTATTTACAGCTTTGATAACAAGTTTCTGAATCACTTGGTTTTATTATACTGGTAATTGCATAGGGACTTGAGTTATATATAGGTCACTGTCTTCTATTGGAGCAACAAACACTTTTGCAGCTGTAATAAAACGCAGAAAGGCAATAAAGGAAAAGTGACTGGGGAGAAAACTCAGCACTAAATGGCTGTTATTTTCAAGCTCCACCTCCCATCATAAGCCAAACACCAAGTGGTAAATCAGTTCTGCATACCTGCTTGGCATACTACAACACACACAACACATACCCATCCAACTGCTATCTCTCCTTCAAAACACCGAATATTCAATGCCAGCAATACCAACCTAGACAGCAATTTCACTCCAAGAGCTATCTCTTGGTTTTGAGTGGGGCTCTCCACTCTTCAGACTACACTCCATGTCGCCTGTAGAGTACTCCTGATTGTAGACTCTGCTCAGAGCATCTTCATTTAATCAGGGCAGACAACTAAGTGGCTGTGAGGTGCCTCTGTTACAGGGTGTCACAGCTGGGACCACTGAAAATTACAGAGCTGTCCTATGGAGAGCATACTGAAAAGTGACACTACTAGTAATGCAGGGACTAGAAGACAGTGAGACATCACGGGGAAACTGTGCCAAGCTGACTAAATCTGGATTGTTTTGTAAAAAACTTTTGCGTTCCTTATTTATATGAAGTTGCATTCATGTTCTGACTGCACATGGATTTGGTTACACAATGACATTAAATAAAAGATCTTAAATATTTCTATTTGTAATAATATGGATTGAGCCAGCGTACCCACATTTCACACACCATTTACATTCCTCCTTATTTTGTTTCCCCCCACTTCCACCTGAATTACAACCACCCGAGCTCCCATGACCTCTGTGCGCAGCTCTGCAAAGCGCTCTCTCCCTCTGCTTTCAAACCACGCTCCTCCTGGCTGGGAATGCTTTCCCCTCCAACTGGAAGGATGGGATGTGGCCAGAGCCCCGCTGCCAACATCACCCTGCTTTGTGGCAGGCTGACTCCATTCAGCAGAGAGCTAATGTAAGCACAATTAATACAATCTCAGTAACACAGGCATAAGGGTTCAGCGGCTGGTTAGTCTACGTACAACGTCTCTGGTGCCCGTCAGACAAAGCCAGACTTTCTTAAGCTGCACAGGCTCAGGTGTGGAGTTGAACCTAACCGCACTTGAGGGCTAGCAATTTATAGGGGAAAGCCTGTGTTGTGCCCATAACAAGCTACGTATAATTTGTTGCAACAGTTGAACGATGGCCTGGATAAAGAGAATATCCACATCTAGCATCTTAAAACATCCAGGGAAGTGAAATATCTGTGGTTTTGAAAAATAATAAAAAAAAAAAATTGGGGAGGGAGGGATGGCATGAGAGTAGAGCACAGCACATAGCTCCACTGAAAAATTACAGTTTATATCTCTCTGGTCAAAAATCCAAACCAACTAAGTCAACGATACCCATTCGATCTATTACAAAAACAGACCTGCTTTGAAATGACTTTAAAGTTATTTCATCAAAGCAGAGTAGCCAGCAGGCCATGCGCACACATGGTCCTCCTGGGCCCACTGCCTGTCTACAATGGCCAGGAGGAGGATGAGCCGGCGCAGGCATCAGCCACAGCAAGGGGCAGCAGCGACACCCTGCACACAGCCTGCATCCCATCATTTTTGCCAATGCTCTGAAATGCTGTTTTGTTCCGTGCGTTAAGCAAAGGGGAAATTGCAATCATGCATATACAAAATGAGCCAAAGCCTAACATGACAGGACAACTTCAGATATGTAATGGTGAATCAGACATTTTTCCACCTCTCCTCTCTTTTCCTCTGTTAACTGAGAAGTCAAACTAATCCCTCCCCTTTGAAACTGTAATATTCAGATCAGAGGTGTAAAAGCAGACTCATGTTGATCTTTAATTATAACTTCCACATGTACTTTGGTTACAGTGTACACAAGAGCATGCTAAAGGCCCTTAGGTCTTGTTTCCTTTTCTCTTGATTTTATCTCACTTCATTCAAATTACTATGTATGACTTTATACAATTCAGCTGTTTCAAGCATCAAAACCTGAGTGCAGTAAGAATCAGACCACCACCAATTCTTACGGCTAAGGCCACCCCAACACACAGAGACACTTGCAATTTCATTTGCGTGACAATCCTAGCAATGCTACAGATATCTCTACATGGTTTCAAGCATGGATTGATGTGCTGCTCCTCAGTGAGTTTGGAGGAGCAGAAGGAATGAAGGAAAAGGATAAACAAAACAGGGTGGCCATTATGTCACTGCATCCAGTTTTCAGGATGCAGTCCTAAGGAAAAGCTCTGGGGTTCCCGCATCAGCAGGGACAGCCAGCTGGGATTCCTGCCTCACTCAAGAGGAAGGACTTCAAAAAGCACACACAACTGGTTCTCAGGCTCTTCAAAGAGCTCTAGAAGGAGGAAAATGCCAGACTACAACATATTCAAAACGCGGTAATAACAGTGGAAACTTTTGCCACCTTCTCACATTAGAGAGATGTATCTGCAACCTACCCCAGCAGGGAACTGAGATAAAGACCAAATCTGTATAATCAGCCCACAGAAAAATGGAAGGCAAGAAGAGGGACGATGGAGGCTTTTTCCAAAGTATTTAAATTTAACTATTTTGGTCAAATACTGTACTGGAAATTTTGAAGACTAACTTGGGGTGGGGTGTTAAAGGGTAGAGGTTGCAAAGAAGTAGAAAAATGTTTAGTTTTGATCAGTGTTGACAGATGCACTCTTCAACGTGTACCTCTGCTCCCCTGGTGAAGAGGAAAGGAAGCTACAAAGGGGTTCCTTTGTAGCTAAGCTTCCGAGCAGAAAAAATGAAAATAAGCAAGCAGATAAATGTCTCAAAGACACAGCTTCAGAAGGAACTGACAGTGCCAACACCATTAACCGGAGAGACTGCCTGCATATATCTATTCATATTTGAATGTGTTCATTTTCCCGAAGTTTAAAAATTAATCAAAGGCTATTTTATATGTCAAGGAAAGGGAAGAGGTGTGAATGAAGCAGGAAAAAAAAAAATCAGCACGACTGTGCCGGTGACAAGAGGACGGGCTGACCCCTGCACAGACATGCTGTAAGCTCATGACATGATTTCAGTCACCGGAGCCTCCCATGGTACTGCCTGTTTAAAATGCTGCTGCCTGCCCTACGGCGATGCCAGCACGCCTGTTTACACAGGCACGCCTGAGAATCGGATCTGGCTTCGCTGAGCAAAACAAAAACCACAAAACATGTTGGGTTTTCCCCCCACCTCCCTTCATATTTTTAAGTCAGACCCAGTCCCCGCTCTGGGTCACAGGAGAGCTCTACGGCTGCGCTGGAACAACTGAGAAGGGTGTGCATGCGAGTGCGGGGTGGAAACACGGGATATGAATTCATCTTGTAAAAACACAGTTTAAGCCAGTTCTCACTGCCAGAGACAGATTTATCTAGGCTTAGAGGAATTTATAAATGAGCAAGTAAAACCCATCCACATAAGCCTTTTTGGAGACAAAGCTACATCTCATGCAGTACCATATCATGTATCCAACAGGCATTTTCAAGGGATGAATAAACAACACCATGTTCCAAAGTTGCTGACTCCCTGTCACTGACAACATCTGCTGTCACTGGAACGCAGAAGAGAGTCTCCTACAGCGAGTAAGACAGGAGCTACCTGCTGAAGGAACTGCCTGTGGCTGGCCCGCCCAGGCTGCAATCCCGATTTTAGGTCACAGAAGAACAAATTGTGACATTGCATCCCAACAGAGGCAACTGTCCAAGGCCTGTCACCTGCACTCACTGAACAGCCACGTGCAAGAAAACACGTAGAAAAGCTTTGCTTGCAAAAGCCAATGCTCTGGTGTTCTAGTCCATGTAACACCTACATTCAAACAAAGCTTTGAATTCAAGGAAAAAATGCAGTTGCTAAAACACTTGTGTTCTAAGCAGGGTTCTGAGTGCAGCGAAGCGCCTGTTTCTTTTATTCCACATCAGTTTCAAATACCCTGAACCCAATTTACTTGACTTTAAAAACGATAAAATTTCTCATTTATTCGCATTACTTTTGCAATCTCTACTTTTTAATTCATTTACACATTCGCAACTGTTTAAACAATCACAGATTTGAGAAACTGAATTCTCATTTGCAAGGCAAACAGCATGCATGCCCGAAGAAAAAATACATCCATCAATTTTATTAGAATACAAATACCTTTCCATCTTTTCAGATGCTTGATTCCTGTTCCCCTGGGTTTTAACCCTTCTGCAGAGTTATTACAGCACTTTTCCACCACTAGAGTGAGAAAACATTCAGATGTGAACTGTTGCTTTGAAACAGAAGAAAAAAAAACCTGGCAGGCTTCTGCGGAATGTAAAAGAAGCCTCACGTGCAGTAAATATCACGTGTGCGACAACTCAGCAGAGAAAAGTAGCAAGAATCATTGGTTCGAGTAATTCTTGTGCAGAGAAATTTTGAGACTAGAGTAACCATATACAAAACTCATGTGCACTGAAAAAATAGTTTGAAATTAGTTTGAAATAGGTAGCAGGGCTTGTTTTGTGTGTGTCCCCCCCCCCGCCCCAGCAAACCTCACTTAGACAAGGAAAGGTAAATTATGCCTCTTATTAGCAGAGAAACAAAAGATATAATTCCCAGAAGCATCTATGCATCTTTGTAATCCATATTCCACTTATTTTTATAAGTTAGTGATTTAGAAAATTAGTATATACACACCTGAAAGTTTAGCCAAACAGCAATTCCAAGAAGTGTTTTAACCAAACCTAGTACTAACATATAGAAGCTTTCAGCTCACTTAAAAGTCCAGTTGCAAAGCTTGATCTTTAGTTCCTCGGATCTCTCAAAGCCACTTCCTGGCACCACACCATTATACGCAGATCAAAAAAAAAAAAAAAATCATCAAGATTTGGAAGCACATCCTAATGTTTAGTTATGTGAAAACTGGTGCAAGTAGTAAAACTCACACAAATGTGTTTTATCAACTCTCCCAGCTACCTTCCCCAGGTTTACATTTATTTCTACTTAACAGCTATTTTCTTCTCGTTTAAGCATTTCATAAAAAGCCCCAAAACAAGAAGATTGTAAGTCTCTAATACTCGGTTTCCTTCAGCTCTGACAATAGCGAGAGAAGCTCTGGCTCCCTGGCATCACACCAGCACATAAATACACTGCAGGTGCTGCAAGAAACTTAGGCTGCTCATGAAACTTCTCAGAGAGTACGGCACATACTGTGTTCGGTAACAGTTACTGTACTGCTGTAGAAGGACGCGTTTGACATAAATATAAGAAAAGCAACTGATTGTAGCAGTTGGAAAACAAAAGGAATTTTAAGAGTGAGGTTTTTTGCCTGCTTCTTAGAAAGAAAGACATCATGGGCTGACACAGCGCCATGCTTACTGGAAGCACTGCCTACTTGGTAAAAAGTGTTAGCATTAGAAAATTCCCTGTTGTGAGGGTGCAAACTTCATAGGCTTGATCAAAAGTTGCATGGTGGATACAGTATTTCCACCTTCAAAAGCTGCCAGCGTTCCGTCTTCTTTCTGCACTAAGGTTTTGCTCAGTATGTGGCCTCTGTACGTTCTTTTAGCACTGTATCTTGAAACGCTGCAAACAAACGGCAAACCTGACACCTCCACAGACATGAGATTAAACAAGTAATGCCAGGGGAACCCAGACTTACTAGAAAAAAATATTACTCAAGCTCAAATATTTTGTAGTTATTTATTCTTTTCTGAAAAGAATTAAAATTTGTATTTCTCATGTATGTTGCAGAGTACAAACTCTTAGGGAAGAGGAGCAGACTTCAAAGTATACTTTCAGAACGTTTCTCTTTCAGGATGAAAAATATTTTTATCTTTTATAACTTTTAGTTGTCAAACATATTTCTAAGAGAGATGATCAGCTCAGACGTGTGTTACTGAGCCTGCTGTTTCATCACTGGATGAAACTCCATGAGCTGTGCTGGTCTAACCAAGTGTTTATGGAGACTTTGCTCTGTAAAAGCTTAGTATGAAACTACAGCTCGAGCAGAACAGAACAACAGGCTACCCCAATTTTGCATCCAGATCATAATTTGGAGCTTATGCTCATCCTAAAACTGGCCCCACCTCTTGACTTTAATGTTGGTGCCAAAACCGCTGTCTTTGACCTAGGTCACTCACATGGAAGACTTGCATTGCCTACAGTAAGGGACTTCAACCTGAGCTGTACAAACACACAGTAGAAAACGTTTTCTCCAAGTTATTTACAGCCTTAAAAGAAAATAAAACATATGGGGATAACTAACAACTGGTGGGGCTGACAGGCTGAAGGAATGGAAATAAGAGAAAATGCAGCTTTACAGTACTATTATAAACACGATTAATTGGAATGGAGCCTATGGATCTGTATTGTTTATTTTGAGTTACAACCTACAAATAAAATACTGCAGCTAAAACAACTATTTCCTTACTCATTAGACTCAGGTATGTATTAAGCCTTTATATATTAAAATGATGAATAATTCTGCATACATCACTCAGCAAAAGCTCATGCATGCTATATGACACGGAAGAAAAACAAAACAAGCAAGCCAGGGAAAGGCATTCGATGACTACACATTAGAATTGGCAAGGACAGCAACAACGAAGCAATCACTTCACTGTCAGGTGAAGTTAATACACAATACTGACAACATGGGCCAAACCCCTTGAGCATCAGGAGAAGGCAGCAAAGCTCGGAAGAACAGGGTAATAGCAAATATTTTTGAAAGACTGACGTGCCTACTGCTTTCTGCTGAAGAGTAATCGTGGCAAGAGCACCACTTTGCAAGGAGCTATGGCTAGCTGCTCCCCTCTCCCCTGGTCTGCCAGCTCAACAGCAGGGGCTGCACAGAAATTGCATAGACAAAAGAGAATATAAGGCAAAAGCACAGAAGACAGAGTACCAGAAAACATGTGGTTATCCAGCCAAAGCTCACTCTTTTTAAACACTTGGCTCTCCAATATTACAGAAACTTCCTGGACATTCCTCTATAAATCCAAGTGTGCAAATATATTAAGCACCTGCACAATGTAGTAAAGCAGTCAAAAATGCAAAAGTTTAGGCACATGCTAACTGCAAAACAGGAAAACAGCAAATAGGACAGATTTAATGCTTTTAAGGGAGTCAGATACCTTCTGGAGAGGGCAAACTTCCAAGAGTCACAATGATATCTGGTTTGAAATTTTACTGCCTTGCAGTTTAGTATAATAAATTGTGGTTAAGAAGGATTTGTGTAAAAATCGGAGCAGGTTACAGAGAGGCGAACTATTTCTGAATCTATAATATGAGCATGAAAACATTCTGTCTTATTTACATCTCTATTATATTGAAACCTCAAAGTAGACTGAGGGTAAATTTTTTTAAGAAGCTTCATGATAAAGGATTTGATAGATAAGCTTTGGAAAATCTTGCTGTCAGGGCACTAACCTGCAGGAGAGGGCCCAAGGCAGGAACTACTTAAACACTGCGGTAGTTCCTTACTCAGACACCAAAACTCACATCAGGTTTCTGACAGATTTGTGGCAGTCGGTAAGAGTCAGAGAAGTGAAGTTGCTCCTATCTCTACCCACACACCCTGTCCCAAGGCAAAGGTACGCAATTTACACATGAAGCAGCTCAGGAACAAATGCACCTTTCCTCCCAGAAACCAGAGTCTGTTTACCTTGGTATATGCCCAGGTAAAACGCATAGATTTCTGCATGTGAGCAAGTGGAAGAGCTTGCCAGTTGTAGCCTCTCCTTGAAACACTGTTTTCAACTTCTGTGTCGTTTCCCATCACAAGAGCCAGCCAACAGCACTAGGAAATCGCTCCAACAGACCTGAGAGTGAACTGTATATGAACGTACACGTCAAGCCAGGTTCTGGCAGCACAGGCTAAGGCCAACTGCTCCTTGTTGCTATATCCCATAACTCATCATAAGGAAGTCTCCAACTACAGACTTGAAGAGCAACATGCTAAAATTTTAACCTTAAATTCGTTAGGATATTCTATTATACCACCAGATACCCGTTGAGCTGCTTTCAACACGACACCTCCTGCTAAAATTGTTTCTATTTCAGTAATACTCACTTTATCTGCTCAAATACCTATTCAGTATCTGTTTGTGTAACGTTCAAATAATGTTCTGCATTAATACTAATGTTTGATTTCAGCTTTAACCACACACAGTGAAATTTACCCAAGAGTAGAAGAAATTAGAAGGAAACTTCTAACTAGACAAGAACTGTGAACATCACAATTAAATGTAACAGCCAGTTATAAACACAACTGTACAGCCAAAATCAACTTCCAAAATATTTATTACCCCCAAAGCAACTTCCAGTGTTTTTCCAAAGCCAATTTGTTTGTATAGATTACAAGTAGAAAAGGATGTCCATCTCAGTCACGGCCTGGCAGAACTTCTACTACAATTTCCAAGCCACACCAAAATCTAGCATTTACCAAAATTATCACCACAATTTTCCTATGTTCACTGTTACTTATAACCAAGATTTTTCATCAATATTTATGCCAAATTTGCATTGATTCCAACAGCATTTAGTCTGACAAATGATGGCAAGACAGATGATGACATACCTGACAAATACCAATTTTGGTATGAGACATGAATATAAGCAAGCTCTCAATCTTCAATTTACTGTTTTCATCAACCCAACCCCAGCTCTAATTTAGAAGCATTTTATTTCGGTCGAAGAGCTCATCTAGTAGAACAAGTCAAACTTTGTTGGTTCTTGCCCAGGGGATAGGTGTGTTTTTCAAATTATACTCTCACAGACTAGGAATAAAGAGGATAGGTTGGGAAAAGAAAATCATGATGGAGCTGGGCTTCAATTTAGTTGGAGACAGTGGAAAAGAAAATACTGACACCATATTAGCACACTTGGATTTTTTTCATACAGTGAAGTATCATAAAAAACAGTCCAGCAAATATAACTCTTAAAATATTTTTAATGTACCTTATTCTAACAAAATATCCTATTTCATTACTCTTCATGCTTCACCTTCTAACCATACGATCCTGTGCAAGCTCCTGAACAACCTTTGAATTTTGTACCTCTATTTTCTATTTAGCTAATATCTATTCTACAAAAGGCAAAAATTATATTAAAACTACCAAAATTTAATCCTCAGGCATTATTGGACATACTTTTAATAATCCTGAAAATTTGTGGATACTGGCGTATTTCACATTTCAAGGAAAATCGCTGCAACTGAAGTGTCATTGGCAGTTTTGAGTAAATTAATTAGTGCTCATGAGAAGGCGCCAGGTTAATAACTCTGAATAAACTTGTCTACTTTTGTTCCATTTTGATCTGTAAAAACATCTGAATTTTTCTATTAGAAATGCAGATCCTGTCTAGCCTGGAAGAGCAAGAGTTTGCAAAATGGTGACACTGCAAGAGTAACAAAATCCAGAGTGCAGACACCAACACACGGATGCCAGAAAGTTCTTGTAAAAACTTCTGAGTTTCACAAAAACTAAACTAATAGAGTGGGTACGGAAACATTGTGCTTCTTTCACCATTAAAAGCCTGAAGTCTTACCACATAGCCTTCACAAAAAAAAGATGATGATCAGAACTGACATTTTTGGTATTGAGTGGTGGTTAAGGAGAAGGGTAACAATAGTGTCTTTCAAATCCTAGTTTTTCATTCCACAGTATAAGATTATTTAAAAATTACAATTCTTTCACAGTTAACAGAGTAGACACATCAGCTATATCTATATGGCACTGCACTAGGTATAGACAATGCTACTGCCCATATGGTACTATACTATAATATAGCAGAGTCTAGAGTGGTTGCACCAGTTACTATATATAAACTTCTCACCTTACTTCTGGGGAGGGAGGGATGGAGGGAAACCCATCAAGCTACTTACGTCAACAGTTAAACTTGTTTAAAACACAAACTTTAGACCTATTTTTTAAAGTTCTGACTTATGTCTCTCTGATAAGACTGTGAAAAGTCTGTAAATTTACACTAATCACAGTGATGCCTCGGAAACGTGAATGATGTAGCCGTTTCAAATACATGGAGACAAAAGATTTCATGTGCTACCAGAAACATCGAACCGCAACAACCTTCAGTTCCAAACAATTTACAGTTGAAGAGAACAAGATTTTAAAGAAAAGGCAATTCAATTTGGGCCTCCCACAAGTTTTTAAATCATTTTGAAGAAATAAAGCAGCAGAAGTAATTTGCCAGTTAACAGAAAACAGAACTTTATTCATTTTAGTCAACAAGTATGCAAGGTTGTTTCCTGTAAATCATAGAAAGGGTCACGAACACCTCTGCATGGCAGACAGAAGGCATGAGGCCCCCAAGAGATACTGCTTCTGAATTACCCCTAGGCAAATTAGCGAGACCTGAAATAGAAAAGTTCAGCTCTGGGCTGTGCTACCCCAAACACAAATAGATAAAAAGAACGGAATTTATAAAAACTCCCATTACCATTCAGTTTAACTTTGTACTATCTTAGCTTGGTGATGCTTTCCCTTTGCCTATACTTTTTGGAGGTAAGGGACAAAAACATGGAAAAGGAATTCAGATTCTGCATAAAAGGCTATATTATTTTATTCCCAAATATGAGACTATTAACTATTTAATTGAAAAGTCTGTTGACAAAGACATAAACAACTTGACTGCAGTTCACTTGAGCTCTACAACCATATGAGCGGCATCTCTACATTCAATTTTTCAGTGACATCAGTTCCTCTATCTGCTATTGCCTGGGAATTTAGCACCTCCGGGCAATATATAAGTTCCTGGTCTTCTGGTTAAAAAAAAAAAAAAAAAGCTTCCTCTCGAATCTATTAACATCAAATAATGGTGTTATCTCCCTCAAAATTTTTCAGACTGCACTTAAGCCTACACACAGTAAGTAGAGGCACATTTGTGCGCTCACGCTCTTCCAAAAAAAACAACCACCTAGAACTTCTCCCAGTGGGTAACGCCAATTTAAAAACAATCAGGAAAAGCTTTATAAACTAGCAGTGAACAAAAGATGTTTCTGGCGTCGTGATGAAGCCAACACTGACACAGCGGAGTTCACAGGGCATTGTATTACTCTTGAGCAGCTACTGTAAGCTTCAGCAAATGGAAAGACCAACATCACAATTTATTTCTGAGTCCAGAAGCAAAGTGCCAGGCTGACAGATTTCTGCCAGCTAAAAAGCAGGTACTGTCACTTTGTCAGGAATAAAAAGAAATAACTAGGTGGAGGACTAATGTGAAAACTAAGAGTAAATTTGATTTCTGTGCTGGTTGTTTCCTAGGTGCTAAGCCTGCAGGCACATCCCCACCCCAGTGACTGCTACACATGCTCAAGTGCATCTATAAGTGACCAGCTCAAGCCCCAGTGCAGGGGCTGTTCCAGAGCCAAGAGTGGGCACAGGGGCTGCCACCCGCCCCCCAGGACCACGGCAGCTACCGGAGCAGCCGAGAGTACCAAGAGCTGCAATCCTGCTCTTCACCTCCTCAGCTTAATATTAGGGACTATGCTGCAACCACAGCAGCACCTATTACTTAAAATGTGACAAAGAAAACCGGAGTGGATTTTACATAATATATCACAGGATATAAGTGAAAGCAACTTAAGATTTAAGCCTTCCCTTAGACTAAACTCTTCACTGCGGTTTTCCAAAGAACCATTTATTCTGAAAAGATTAAAAAATTCAACAGTGAAATAAAACAACTTTAACAAGTGTACAATATGGGACATAGCACATACAATTCTTTACTAGACAATAATAAAATACCAGGTTTTATAAAGCCTAAGAAGAGGAGAAAAACTGACAGGTGCTGACTGGCTTAAGCAGCATGCTGCCGTGGCAGATGCGTGCAGCAGCGCAAGGCTGCTGACCACCCAGCAGTGGCAAGGGTTAAGGAGCAAAAAATGGAGGGGAATATCTGCAAACTGTCACCCTCAGACACCCCTCCAGTTTGCAGTTTCCCAAGAGGATTAAGAAAACGCAGCGGAGTTTTGCTTGTTTTGTTGTAACAAAAAGGCAGCCCAAGTTCACCTGGCTGAACAAGTTTTAAATTCACCTGACAGTGGTAGGAGAATGAATTTAGAGCTACTGACTGTATCATCATCAAGAAACTCCCTTTTTAGTAAATGAAGAAGTGTTTTTTAATTCAATTAGGTCTTCCACATGTAAGCAAACACAAAATTAAATGTGCTGTGGAAATGATGTTTTATTTGTGCTTTCCCTTCCAATCTTTTACAGTTCTCCAGCCATATGACAGAGCACTTCTGTGTACCTGGCATTCCCGTATTTCAAGTTGAATGAATGAAAGCAATGAATGCTGGAATCTCGGCAAAAACACATCTCGGTCCTGCCAACAGGGAGATTCCAGCATTGATAGGAACCACCTGGATTAGGGACACTCTGCAGGGAAGCCATGCACCTTTCACTACAAGGGGGAAATGATTTCAAGGTCAGGTCCCAGCGCTGATGTGTCCTGCAACGTCCTGGTCAGCAACGACTCGGCCGGCACAGAACATCCCAGCTGGGCACCACCATACTACTCCAATCCTCTATTTAACAGCAGCACAGGACTACAAGGATGCAGAGCTGGCACAGCCTTCAGACCCACTCATCGGCGAATTGCACCACCATAACACAGTGTACGCCCCTCAGCTGCTTTTCTGGTATTTCGCACCTTTGCTCCCAGCTGCATTACCTTTGTTCTAGCCTGCTATGCAATGCTATAAATCAGATGTTTAATTGCCCGGATCTGGGAGAAAAAGACACCATATTCTTATTGCACCCTCTCCAGCTATCCTTCCCCGTGCTGCTCTGATCATTGCCTCCCTCCCCACCTTGTTTGTCCTTCGCTCCCTCCCTGGGACACCCAGCTCAGGACTCGGCTCTCCAGTTCCTGCTCTTACCCCAAAGGCTTTCCGCACATTAAGGTGGGCCAGAAACATCCAGGGCTGCTGGCTCTCCTCCTATTCCATGTCTGCCTTGCTGATACTTTATTTTTAAGAGAACCATATGAAAATCAGCATGACAATGAAGCAGGGCCAAGCCACTAATCAGAAACCAATCAAAATTAATTTCCTTAAAAATGTAAAATATAAACACTTGCACAGTAGGAAGAGGAACAAAAGCTCTCCAACATCAAAATGAAAAAGCTACCTTTTTTTTTTAAGTATGACATCATTGGGGCTCCTCTGGATTTTTAGAGACAAGTAATTTTTAAAAGCATCTTTCAGTTTGTTGAGTTAAAAAATAAAAAGAGAGAGAGAGAGATCATGCAAAAGAAAGAAACAAAAAGAAAGAAACAAGTGGCGGTTTTCCACCATAGAAATTACGCAGACACACATATGCCCTAATAATTGCATTAATTCCTAAAATACAAACAAGAATTCTCAAAACACATCAGAAAGGCTTCTTTGCAGCACTCTTACCTATCCCAGTTTTCAGTATTTGATATGACACTGAGCAGAAAAACCTTTAATAAATTAAAAGTGCAAAGAATGCAAGATGCAGTGCATAGACTATTTTATATCTATTTCATCTGTGTCTGTAGATTTTTGTGCAATCTTCTCTCAAAAGTTAGCACTCAATGTACACCCATAGTTTCAGGCTTTTCTACATTTTTTTCCTATTTCACCAAGGCAGACATTCCAAATGCCTTTTTCTAGATAGTTCCTTCTCCGTTCTTGCTATGCATTCTTTGAAGGGCCTGTAAAGTCAGATTTCATAGAAGACCCTTATTCACTATCAAATATTGTTATGATCCTACACATTTATGTAGAATTTTTATGATTTCAGAAATAACACAAGCCAAAAATCTTGTTTGTTATCACAGCAGTGTTCCGCAAACAGGATTTTTTTCTGCATGGTTTGTTTTTTCTACATTTACATCCATAGGATTTTTGCCGGTATTCAGAATACTGTGACCTTGCCCACATTCAATCACAGTCATAAAACACGTGCTGGACTTAAATAAAATCAATATATCTAAAAATAGCAACATAAGTAGAAGACTTATATTTACCATTCGGTTCAGAATATTCTGTGTCCATCATCAGGTGTCAGCCAGGACAAAACGAAGTGTCTCGGAGCACCAGCAAATGGGCTCTTCCAACTGAATAGTTTGGATGCAGTTTGACAATGAAAATACTTTTAAAAACAGAAAACAAGCAGGCAACAGCAAGCTGAATAGCGGGTGGAAAGCACTAGTAAGCGCATTCTGTGACACATGCTGCTGCAAATCACAACAGGCCATTCCACTGGTTTGTCAAGCAATCGTTATCAGTTAAAACAATGTGCAAACAATAAATATCATTCTGGTGACTCGTTAAGCATCATTAACTTAGTCCATGTTTATCAGAGATTTTATCCCAATTCATATGACACCACTCGTGTGTAAAAGAGCCTGGCCTCCAAAACAAATTATATCAGCTCCTCATTAGTAACTACCTTTAGAAACAAAGGAGTCAAAGTTTTCACAGTTTAAAAGTCACAAATAAAAAACCCAGTTTTAAATCAAATATAAATAAAAGCTTAGTAGAATGAAACAGCTATATTGCCAGCGTTTTTACCAGGCAAAACACCCATGCAGATGGTTTGTTCAATATTACTTTTCCTGTGACAGAAGAATCAATGTTGTCCATTTGCATTAGAACAGCCAGACAAAATCTCTGTGTGTGATAATTTGCTGTAGCTAGAGAGAATTTGCAATAGGAGCCTGAAAGTTTTCATAGCAACCCCCAGTGTCTCTGTGTGCATGAGGGATTAAAAAGGAGACGCTGCTTTGCTCGCTGTCCAAAACCACTGTCCCACAGGGCACAATCCCAATGCCACACACCTTGAGCTTCGCCCAGGCTGAGCCCCGAACTTCCTGATCTCTCCTTGGCTGTTATTAATCTTCTTTCTCTTGCCTAAACACACCGCCTTCTCTTCCCCCTCTCCTTCAGCTCCCCATTCAAAGCCTTTAATTCAGGTCATTCAAATTCTTGCAATGGACACAGGTATTTCTTGGGGTTGAGCTGTACCAGTTTGGTTCTAATTTCCCTCTCTGTATTGTTTTTTTAGAAACAATAGTGTTTAGAACGAAGGGCCGTTCTTACACTGTAAAGATTTATGCAGATCAATGACTCCGTACACATATATTATTTTTAACATACAAAAGCTATAGTTGCATGACAAAAAATTATTTTATACTTTGATGCTTTTATGCAATACAAAACTAAAAAAAGAAGTTAAATAGAAAACCCTCAACATAATAAATTGTTTCTGATATGAATCAGGAACTGGAAGTGTGTATCTCAATACATTTTTCAAAAAGAAGTGCCTGCCCAGTGAAGTCAATAGATTGCAAAGCCAACAGATAGGTCCCTTGTAGGATTGCAGTTTTTATTACTGCCTAAGTTTCTCAGAAGTTTATACCGATTAAAAACGTAAACATAAAAGACAGTACAGAGGTTTTCTAAAACTCTTCGGGCTGATTCCTACAATGGTATATGATAAAGCACAGGTAGACACAAATCACGGCTACCACTGTGCCCTCCTCCAATTCCTCAAGAGTCCAGAGAACATAGATTTCATTAGGAAATCATCTTTAGCTAACTGCAGTGCTTATTACCATGCAAAGCTTTTCCAGAATAGATGGGAAAACTCCACTGTGTGCCCAACTGTCATTCAAACCAGCTGAACTGAAGAACTATAAATATATAGTAATGATATACACAGTGAACAGTTAATGTCAGGTATGCTTAGCTAGGAAGGCAGCCCTTTCACAGCTGCATAAAATAGGCAAAATTAAAGGAAAACGTTTGAGAATTACCTATAAAGAGAATAAAATATGTAAATCTGTACTGGAGATCAGAAATCTTACTTTACAACACGTAATGAAAGCGAAATGATTAAACATCAGACAATGTGATAACCCTGGAAAAAGACTACGGAAAACCCAACTTGCCTAACTCCAGAAATACAGAACCAGAAAGTAGCAAAAAAATTAAAGCTCTGCATTTTAGCTACTTTATTTCACCATTAAATTTTATCGTTTAATACCATAAACACGGCAACTGTCACTTACAAAGTAGAAAAATGCAGCAAAAAGCCAGGCCCTTGCAGATTCAACAAAGACACAAATTAATGGCTTATCATTGTTAAATATCACTAGTATCTTCCACATACACAGCAGCTGATTTTGTAGAATACATAGTTAAAGCAAAAAGCCCTTCATCAGTCTCAGTGAAAATCAAAAGTTAGCACTACCACTTTTATTGTCTCAAACAAACCCAAGTTGGAGAAAAAACATGATATTGTAGCCTCAGAACTGTTCACCGTATTATCCACTGTATGCATGTAGTGTGGTGGCTTTGAGTTCTGTTATGACTAAGAGAAGGACAGGAATCAATTGCTCATCCTTTACCTCATCCCAAGCAGTAGGAAAAGGTGAGCCACTTGTCACGTTCAGTGTGTTCGACAAAACATACTATGTACCTAAGACCATGCCTGTGGCACACTGCCTGGGATGCAGGCAGGTACGCTGCATGGGACACTGGGTGCCCTGCTGCCTGACACAGCAGAGTGAGGTCTCCCCAACAAGCAGGGGCACTTCCAGAAGCCCCTGAAAAGAGCAGAATCTTAAAAATGTCTTTTCCAGATTTGTGCAGCCTCTGTGGTTTTCTGGTCTCTCAACAGGACTGGTTTCTCTTTCCTGTTACTCCAGGTAAGGGCCTGTCACAGCCAACACCCACTGGGAGCGATGCAGGAGAGAAGCTGAGGCCGCTCCTGCACCCCAATGGGGACAGGGACAGAAGACATTTACATGAAGCGCATGAAGCACTGAAGGCGAGAAGCAACAGCAAGAGCCCAATTCGCTGGTGGATGAGCTCATTAAAATAAAATTAAAAATAAGAGAAAAACTAAAAGGAAAATGTGTCCAGTCATCTTAATAGTGTTTCAAATTGTATAACTAAACGTGACTCTAGTACGTGTTTTAGTCATCTAGGTGAAGGAGACTTACAGCAAGTAGATACAAATCCCCACATGAGAAAGTACTGAAATGACAAAAATAGGTGACCATCCAAATTTCAGCCAGAATAAAAATCGGTTTATCTCATTTATACGCACGTAACATGTATGGCATCTCTCCTTCTTTGAATAACACGCATCACTTACAAACCTTAATGCATTTCATTTGTAACATTGCTTCCTGTTCCTGATAGGGAAAGGAAAATTCATGAGGCAAATATTTAGCTCCAGGCAACAGGCCAGTATAGCAACAGAAAGTTTTACACTTGTGCCAAGATTTCTTGGTTTCCTTTTAAAATGAAAATCGTGACAATTATCTTGATGCTCTCTGATGAATCAGATCTGTCTATATGAAAAAAAGACTTTTTTTGTTTCCAACACACTATTTTACAAGCTTATTCACTGTCTTTAAAAAAAAGCAGCTTATGTACCAACTTAAAAGCTAATGTGCTTGCATGAAAACATTCGTAACCAGTCAAGCCACAGAGATTTTCAGTCGGTAAACCTGAAATGCCAATTGAAAGAGATACAGAATTTCACCAAGGGGATGAATTTAGAGACACTTTTAAAAAAATACAGTTATTGTCCACTTTGTTCAACATTTTCCAATCCACACGATACATCTGACTGGCTTGTAGCGCCAATCCTTGATAATGTCGATGTTTCAAAAACCATCTCACCACAAATTAAAGCTTCAATTGAACTTGAAAAAAAACCTTAGTACTTGACATGCCATGCCCATGCTTCTTACCACCACAATTCTAAATTCAAAACTACTTTGCTGATTCTTTGTCTCATACATGCTTGATCTGCTCTGGGGTCTTCTCAACACTGCTCTTGTACTGTTTTCCCACCAAGCGTGCAAAGTGTCAGATGTTAGCTGATTTGCAGGTAGGAATATGAATTCTGCTCATTAATCTCCTGTTTTAACTCTGTTTCACACTGAGCAGCAATTCAGGAAAGGCTATGGTCATTCTCGTTTGCGAAAAATACTAGCTCATCTCCAGAAGGCTTTTTGAAGCTGAAGTTATCCTGTAATTTTTCAGTTTACTAAGATACAAGAATTTAATCTGTTTCTAATGTGAATTTGTTTCTCTTGCTTTTCTAGCTCTTTGCCCAGAAATATCTTCCTGGCTCTCATGAACATGCTTCTTGACCAGCAGCTGATTGCTCCCACTAGTAAAGTTGAATCCAAAAGTGCTGAAAGTACAAAAGTTCACAGCAGAAAACAGCGTCTACATTCAGGCAAGAACTTACCATTTTCTGGACTTCTGCCTCTCCCTCCTTCTCCCCTCCCTGGCAGAGCTGCAAGTACACTTTCTGCTCCCGAACAAACGAACAACACAAGCACATTTGCAATGAGCAAACTCTTGTTAAATGCAATGTAATACACGAGTTTTGTGCACAATAGGATTTGAACCCTAACTCCTTTGGCAGTCAAATTTCACCACTGTGAATTACCAAAATTCACGACTGTCAGGCTGTGAACAAAAAGCAAAGAAGCAAATACGCACAGACAATTTGACAGTAACCAGGGAAGCCTTCACTGTCACACAGCAGCTCCTCAGCTTTCAACCTGCCTCACCGCTGTAGACACAACAGATCTCCTCCACCACTCTCTGCTTACACAGTTACTATACAGAAACGTTATTTTCAGCATAGGAGGAAAGACTCTGAAACCAGATATTCTGCAGCTCTTCAACGGTGCATGTAATTCTTTACAAGTCCATTTCCCAAGGCAGAGCACAGTGCCTACTTAAGAAGTATTTCAAGTCCATTTCAAAAGGAATCATACATTATGCAAAGCTCCTTTTCACAACAGACATCAAGACTACAGATCCATGGCAGAAAGTCAGTAGACCTACAAATAAAATATAAAAACAGGATTCATGGCACTGGATTCTGTGTTTTCCTCAGCCACTCACTTTCTATGTTATCCAAACCTGAATCTCCTGCCCTTAATAACGCTGCGGTCAGACATGCTCATCTGTACCATACTAGCACTGTTCACATGATCGCATACTTGAGATACTTGAAGACATTATGACAGTACCTGATTTTAATTGTTAGATCTTTATCCATGAGTTTACTTTATTTTTTTAATACATCTGGTGTTAGTCCAATGATTGCAAAAATATCCAGTGACTAAATTCCTTTTTATTTGAAAAGTTTCCATCAATTGTACTTAATGAAACTGAATTCTAGAAGTTAAAACTGACTGGTTTTGGATTTCCTTGATGGGAACTGATCTCAAGTCAGTTTTTGCACAAACAGAGCTTTTGACCTGAGAGAAGAGGAAGTGTTCTTTTAAGCATGCCCCGTTGAAATCTCATGGTAAAAACCACTCTTCTCCCTCTGAACATGCTTCAGCTGGAGCTACATAGGGTTGATGCCCAAAGCAAACTACCAGGGACTACAGGGAAGAACATAAAAGAAAAAAACCCAGAATATAGTGTATTATTACCCCTGCAGCATTATATTATTTGTGGCTGAGTTCTATTTCTGTTAGCTTTTGCATGGACTCATGTTATACAGTTAAGTATAATTTCTATATTTGACGTCCCCCGAGATCGCCTATTATGATTTTACGGAGTTAGTGCATTCCACATAGCAGCTGAAAGTGGAGAAAACACCCTCGGAGCAAAGACAAACTGGATAATACTTCCACGGACACTGTACTGGACAGGGCAGTGATTGTCTTTCTTTTTTTCCCCCTTTTTTTTTTTTTTCCCCTCTAATCACATTCACTATTTTGTAGAAGAGATCGAACCTGTATTTCTGTATGAATATGAAAATCTTGAAACAAAACGCATGGCTATTCCTCTCAAAACACACAGCAACCATTACTGGGAAAGGGCAATGAGCAAGGAAAATAATCTAAATCTGCTAAAATAATCATAATTACATTTCAATCTTTGGAAGTTAAACAGTCCTTCAGAAGGGTCAGGAAGCAAACGTTTCATCATGAATGGATTATACTTTGGTTTTACTTTCTTCTGCAAGACCTTATCCAACCTCAGGCATGACAAGGAACTGAGAGGGCAGCAGAGAAACACTCTGGTAGCAGGAGAGACATAGGCACATACAGCAGAACATTTGCTTTTTTTCCGAAATGCCACATTCCAAGACTAAACCAGAAATCTCTGGAGTATTCTCTGTAAGTATCAGGTTTTGTACGGAGAAACACAGGCACTAGTTCCCATGCTTACAAGCACAGTAGCTGACACGCCCACACAGTCTTAACCAGGCTCCAAGATTTGGTTTGTCTCTCTCCACGAAAACCATCTCATGACAGGTTTTCCACTTGTTTGTTTAAAAACAAACAAATAAACAAACAAGAATAGTCTCCTCTTCCTTCTCTCGCTCTTGCTACTTAAATCTGATCCCTTCTTTTATCATGGCCTCTCTAGTAACCTTCCAGCACCCCCACGCATCCCAGCGCTGGCCTGGCCTCTCCTTCACTGACCATTGTCTCTTCTCACCACACAACACCTCCTTCCCTTCAGACTTCCCACCACTCCATCGGACCCCTCTGCCCACACCTCTCCCTACACTCCTGCCAAGACTCCCTGCCTGCATGGTTTAGGGTCACAGGGGAGCACTACCTGTATGTGCTTAAGTAAGATGCAGGATTCTGCTTTAGTATTCTGCAGTACCATACCTAAAACTCTGATTTGGGGCATGATGAGGTATGTAGCAGCAAGAGAAGCAGCTGAAGCCCCAGGTTCAGCTGAATTCAGCACTCCTGATTAAAAGGGTGGGCCCCGTCCTCACCCAGCACCCTACTTGCCATGATTTAACTCTTGCTCTCGGGCTGGCAAAGGGAAGTGCATGGCAGGAAACTACCCCAGCAGAGGATGCACCAACCTCCTCCTCGCAGCTTCGTCTTCAGCCAGAGCAGAGAAATGCGAGTCAGGCAACATCTTAGGAGGGATTATTAATGGTAACAAGACTAAAACAGGAACTGGTGAGAGGCCTTGATTTCAACAGGAAGAACTGAAGAAATGTGCTCTTCACTGGATTGTTCAATGTTTCCTATTAGCACACTTGAATTAGACTCCTAGTAAATACAGGGACACAGGAAGAGTTTATCCCCGGTTTTATAGGGGATTAATGATAGAGCTGGAATTAGAAGCCCAAGCCCTGTGAGCCTACTCCCATGTTCAACCAACTGGACAATGTTGTATGTGCAAGCTTAAAATGGCTTTCAATCGCATGCTTCGCTGCTGCTTACAAAATGCCCATCATTTTTACTTCTGTTGTATTCAGAAAAAGCTACAGAGACAGTTAAAAGCGCAACGACAAAAGGCAAGGTTAAAAGAAAAGCCTGAGTCCCAAAACCAGAGCTCTTTGCATTTCTGGTTCTGCACTTGCATATATAAAACTGTACTTACACATTAAAAGACAAAATATTACTATCACTGTGAAATCTCTAACAGCTTTCCTTCTATGCTAGCGCTCACAACACTAAATGCATTTCACAAAAGCCAAGGGGCATGAGCAATCCCACCAACATGTAAGTATTAGAGCACTGTTCACATCCAATACAGATCACTAACAATCAAAACCACTATAATGCTAGCTGGCTAGTCACATCAACTTTTGTGGAGGCAATATTCAATCAGTTTGCTCACTGGTATTGTGACTATAATTACAAACTGGACAGGCACAGTAAAATCACACTTGCTCAACAGATGCAAAAAGATTTGCTGTCCTTTGATGAAGTTTGTACCAAAAAAGAAGTCCATGCTCTGCTAAAATCCAAGAAATCCAAACTACATTACTGAGAAATTACAATCTGAGCACTCAGGATCAATGTTAGGAACGACCAACCGTTAGGTACAAGGAAAAGAACCACCATTAATTTTAAACATTTCCTTTGAATAAACAGTTTTCCATTAGTGACACTAAAAACAAAGCCAAAATTTCATACAGTGTTTCGATTGTGGTTTAGGGATGATTTTGAGAAAGTTTGTCTTCTTGCGGGGAGACAGAGTTCCAACGAGTGATCACAACCAAAAACATCCCAGATATACAGCCTGTGGAGTGCCATCATCTTCACAATCTTTGGACAGTTTCCCAAGCTGTTTAAGACTAGCCTGAGAAATGAACACATGCATAGAGGTGGAACCAGTTTAAAAAAATAACTCTAATGAAAAGCAATTAAGCAATAATTGTACACTGGGCAGTAAATAGCTACCCACCAATACGCCAACTCCTACCAGCATGTCTACTAGTTACCATATACAGTGTTCTGAGCTAAACTGTATATATAGCCACGTTTACACGCACAGTAAAGAGAAAGCATGCTAAGCAATAACAATCTCCCCACCCCAAGGGGAATTTCAAAATCAGGCCCCACGTGCACCTTACATAGAGGAGAGATAATATTAAGGGGCATGCTTGTTGTAACCCGAATGTGTCCTGAACAGGACATCCTTTTGGGAAGCTTCAATACTAAAGGCAAATGTAAAGAACAAACGAAAACAGGGTAGAGATGTGCAAGGCAGGGGGAAATCAAGCAGAAAGAGGAAACTTAATCTTAACGGAAAAGGAGATGAGACACCAATGAATATAGGAAGAGTCAGGCAGGGCTGAACACGGAGGAGCAGCAGTCCTCCCACCCCAGCTCCCAGGGAAGCAGGATTATGGGGCAGCCTAAAATCCCTGAGTTTCCAGCAAAACAGAACAGATCAAAAAAATGACAAGCGCAGACCTGCCTGTTTGGACATTAGCACTAGTTTCTGGTTGAATTAAACCCGTCATTTGTGAATAATCATCTAAAAAAACCTTTTTCAATTCCTATTAAAGCAGCTGCAAACAGGAAGGGGTAATATCCTGTCTTCTACTTATTTAGTATCTCAGAGGCATCTGCTGTGCTCTGAACTCCAAACCAGCTGCTTTCTGCCACTGCAACATAAGTCACAGACTGTTGTACCAGGCTGAGAAGTTCAGTGACTCAGGTTTTTCGAGACATTAGGCATTTTTAATTAGTGAGTTGTAATTCAGACTAACGTTAAGCAAAACTGGTTTAATTTGCATTTAATTACAGCAGTAGATCAAGCCACACAGGTCTGGCACCAATTTCAATAGGGGAAACTAATGAATACTCAAGGTGTGTGAGAGAAACAGGAATTTCAGCTAAGGGAAAATTCCAGTCCCTACAGACAAAGACAAGAGATGGTGAGAGAATGGAAAGGTATACTCTAGAGAAATATAGGAAGCAAAGTTTTCCATTTTGACATGCCAAAAATACTTGGCAATCTAGGTAAAGGAATTATATTGATAAATGACGTGGAATCAAGAACCCAGAATTGTATACACAGAACTTTTTACTAATAATAGTTGTATTATTATTAATAAAAGAAATGAAAAAAAATCACTGGACTATAGCAGAAAAAAAATCCCAGTGCACAGACCAAAACTGACATTAATCCAAACCAGCCAAGTGCCCTGACTCCCAAGCTACAAGGCCTAGGAGTCTTCTTTCCCAATTTCTTCCTTTCTAGTCCCACGACCTTCACTCCAGCAGGAGGGATAGAAAGTACTCCTATTTCACACCACCCCGGTGACTGAAGTTTGTTCACTCTGATTGCCTTCAGTCTGAAGAGACCATGAAAAGTACCTATTGTTGTCTTTAAATAAAAAAATAAATAAAAAAAAAACAAACCACACCACAACAAACAAACCACACCACCAAGAAGGGAGGTAGCAACTGAGTTTAGCCATCCAAGGTTATCTTGCAAGGTAGGTCATTGGTCAGCAAGTCCAGACTCCCAGACCCAGCAACCTCCCAAGGACATGGTTACTCATGTATGGTTTTATAGTAAGAAAATCCCAAATAAAGAGCTCCTAACAGGTTCTTTTACTTCTTCACAGTTATCTCAAATTGAGTCATTTCTGTGATCACTTTGGTGCTGAGCTAGCAGACTGGAGAGAGGGCAGAAGCTGTTAAGGTGGGCACTGCTGAAGTGAATGCACCATGATACCTCCAGCATGGACATTACTCCTAACCTAGTTAAACTGTGTGTTGTCCCTTCTGCCAGAAAGTTTCCCCTTGGATCAGCAGGCTGAACTAGCATTGCACCTTTGCTGGATCTGGCCCAAGGAGCCTTCAGCAACAGCAGGAGGACAGGACAACGGGTGGCAGCAAGCTACAGTTACACAGATCATGTGTGGTGGGCTGAGCCCATCCACCAGGTTGCTGCCACCACCAAAGGGGGCGTTCACGTTCTTCTACCTTCTCTTGGGGGTCAAAATGCATCTGGAAGAGGTCCAGAACATTTCAGTGGTGCCATATTCCTGCTACCTCACACACACCCCCCACACCAAGCTCTTTTGGTGTATTAGGTACAACTGGACAGATTATGCCAGGGCATAGTGTAGATGCTCCAACAGATAAAACTGAAAAGACACCGAAGCCAGTTTGAAGCAAAAATCAGCACTAACTGAAGAGCACTGTAGTTTTACGCAGAGCACTATTCCAACAGCTAAGCACACACTGTACACTGCTCTGTCACATCATATCACACAGGGAAGAGCTGTTCATAAATCAGGGTGTGAAATAATTATTCTGTTTGGGAACAAGCAGCAACCATACCCCTTATATTTTAGGCTAAAACAATAAGAGGTTAAAAATACAAAGTCCTCTCACAATCACTGCACAGATTCTCTTTGTTACTGTTCTAAAAATCCCAACTCAATCTTATGAATTTGTTAGATCCCTGCAGGCAGCTCAAGAGACACTGCTGACACTGGTGTAATGACAACTCTCAAGCTCGTGTCGGAGAGCAGTTGGTGCTAGCTCCCGCAGCCTTGCAATGCAGACTCCAATTTCTGCATCGCTGGAGCCTCTCTGGGCTCCCTGTGCCGCCTCGCTTTAGAAAGTAAAGTGAAAAGCCATCTAGAGAAAAGCTTGATAACAACCATGGCTGGGAAAAAAAAAAAAACAACAAAGAACTACAACATCAAAAGCAGAGGAAAGAAAAAGCAAACCCAAGAATTTTCAAAGCTTTCTACCGATACATGCGTAAACTAAAAGTAATCAAAGCACCTGCAAGCAGCAGGCACAGACTTCACTTAACAGATGATGAAAGGCACTTACATTATTTGTATGAAGGTACAAGGCTTCCATGGCAGCAAAGAAACCAGAAATAGAACATTTGTTATCAATTCTGTGCTCTAAACCAATACTTCGCTCTTTTTTTCCCTCCTATATTTTTCCTACTGGCTTCTTTTTAGACAAGATATAATGACTAGCAGATGCTACAGCAGTGCAGTCTTCAATTAATGGGTGATTAACAGATGAAAGTTCAGCAGTTGTTTCTGGTTACAGTCAGATGAGCTGTACACTCCTCATCCCATAAGTGAGGGCAGGGGATGAGCAAGCCAACCTCCACCCCCGTTTACCACTGTAAAAATGGTACAAAGTGGTACATATCGAGCGGGACTTGGAGGTGTTCAGATAAAACAAATCTGGACCACTCAGGTTTTTAAGGCGTCATCTCCAGGTTTTAAGAATTGCAAACACTTACAATACTAACTTTCCCAAAAGCTTAACAATATTCACCACTTTTACTAAAAGCTGATGGAAAAAAAAAAAAAAAAAATCAGTGCTAGACATCTGATATTGACCAGTGGGATACACATATTACACAGATTCATTACAGTTGGTTGATAAAAACTTGTAAGTTTTCTATTGTAAATAAAGCTTGTGAGCACATAACTTCTGAAGCTCTGCTGATCTCCAAAATGTAACTTATTTCCTACAGCATAAACAAATGAACAGAACTACATGCAGAATATGGAGGCACTGCCACGTATGAATGATCACAACGTATGGCTTCAGACAACTCTAACCCAGTTTAGTTGCTATTCCCACTACTTGATAGCTGTCACAGTTTTCATTGCTGCTTAGTTAACCTTAGAAATATGCCAACTGGGGCTTGTTTGCCATTTCTGCTTCAGGGTTTGGTTGTCAAAAACATAAGCTGCAACCATAAAAACAAGCAAACAATACATAAAGTAAGGACAAGCTTGGCTAGTCTTCATAATTATTCAGCTGAACTTTAATTATTAGAAGAATAAGACCAAGTGCCTCAAAAGATTACAAATGAAGAGTCATTCCATGCGTGTAAATGAGAGTAACACTGTATGGCTGAAAATATCACTACCATCACAAACACATGGTGCTGAGACATTCACTGTTTCAGGAAAAAAAAAAAAAAAGCTTTACTTTGGGGAGTTATATTACCCAGAACAGATTTCAGCTAGCAATAACGTAAATGACTCCATATAGGAGATCAGGCCACACATGCTTATAGGTAGCAGCGGGCTGGGAAGGAGGTTAATAAAACTCAACCTGTAATTACTGACTTGCTTTTGAGCTAAAAATAATGTTTTAAAACAGTTTCTTTTGGGGGAGGCAGGAGTTGGAGAGTGTACAGCATACTTTATTTTAAGGACTGTGAGGAGAGCTTTTAAAAAAAGAAGAAACTCTAAATATCACCATGCTAAATCTGATCTTAAGACAAGAAATGACTATCTAATGATACCTAACAAAAAAAAGAAATTTATTTTATATTAATGCATTTATAAAAAGACAGGGCTTTTCTTTTTTCCTCCAAACAATGGTCTATCAGCATATAAGCTGAACAAAAATCCTGAAAACATACTCATACCATTAACTGCTCTACAGAGTTAACAATAGTTCAGGATAGTTTACTCAAAACCACTTATTAAAGAAAAAACGAAGCCTTATATTTAAACACTTCACTATTTATTATATCCTTTGGGACTGGTTACAGAGAGTTGAACTACACACCAACTTACACCAAAATAACTAAATCTGTTTTCATTTCGTACTTTGTGTCAATTCTCAGCAAATCTGCATGTGCACATTTATTTTGGAATCAGATACTTTTTCAAAACGTTGCCACTGGCATTGAAGAGGTGGAAAGATGTACTGCCAATGTCGAGTGGTCATAAAGCAATGGAGGGCTGGCCAACAAAGGACCAGAGCTGGCTTCCGTTTGATGTTTTTTTTCTCAAATTCCACCAAAACCAGGGGCTGCTCTAACTCCTGTTAACTGGCAGCAGCCCCAAATGGCAGCTCGTGGGCACATTTGCTCAAATCATTCCCCCCATTTGCTCATCAGGAGCTGCAAGATGTCCCACATGTGTCCTGTGCCACCTCTGTGCCAACCAGTGATTTTGGCTATCCTTCTGTGGAGTCATAGGAGCGCCTTTTTTTGTTTGCCCTTTTTTTTTTTGTGGTATATGCACACCACTACAGAGGAGTGTATTCATTTTTAAATGAATGTAAGCATGGACTAATGCCTCTCTCCTCAACATAAGAAAACACACATGTGATTTTCAGAGCTTTATAAACTCCAGTTCTGTATAACATCTGCTGCCCTGAAATCCTAACCTGTTTCAACATCTTGCCAAAGGTCAAGGCTGGCAGAACCACTACTACTTCATCACTTCAACGACAGTGCGTTTTCCTCCTTGCTTCTTGGAACTCTCCTGCACATCTATTCATCATGTTCTGATACAGACCAACTACCGACCAAGTACAGCAAGAAGCCACTGATCACCAGCTGAATTTTGAAAGATCCATCTTCCCCTACAACAGAAAGGGCAGCACTGCCTGGCATGATGGACTGCAGATGGGGGCATCCTTAAGAAAACAACACAGAACATACAAAAATGCTGCACTACATTCTTACATCAGCAAAAATTATCTTCTTCTTATTTTTAATAATTATTCAAGCCCCATTACTACAACATCCCAGTATCTCAAGGTCTGTGCTATGGCCCTCTAGGGAAAACAAAATATCAGCAAATCAATTGCTGGTCACATTAGTCAGCTGAGCACAAACAGATTAGGTCTGATTTTATTTTTATTTGCACCAACACCAAGATCTTCTCATCATCCAAGAGGAAACCAGTCTGTAACTGAAGCAGGAAAGGTCCCACCAGTAGCCTACTATACAAGTCTGTCCGGACTGCCACTTCCTGGGCGGAGAGCATGGGGGGCTGCTGTGAGCCAACACAGAGGTGCCACCAACACAGCGTGGACAGGCCAAAGTTCTCCTGCCGCAGCTGGATACAGGCAATTCAGACCCAAAAGCCACCACTGCTATGTAAATTGGGCCAAAAACTTGGTTGGTGTGATACCGCTCAAGAAGTTGACCAATGAGTGATAGACAAAGTCTGGGAAACACAAGGGAACAGCACCATGGGAGTGCACATGATACGGAGAAGTGTGAGCACGTCAGCAGCCTCATCATTAAAGCTGGTTTTGAGGTAGTAGTGAGCATGAGCAATGCAGGCAAGATAAGCACAGGCTGTCTGCCTATCTGGATTGGAGATCTCACACTTTCATGTGTTCAGGAATGCTTTCCTTTACCACAACAAATGTTTTACTGTATTTCCTTTATGCCTAAGTAGAGAAACCGTTCATTTCACCCATACCCTGCATGCAGCAGGCACAGGGCTCCCAAGTCCATGGTGATCTCAGCACTCCGGCACAAGAGGTAACCCCTTCCTGCCTTCAACTGCCTCAGAAAGGCTACACCCTTGCAAACTCCATTTTCAACCAAACCCAAAGAAATCTATTTTTTTCTGTGATCTTCAGGTATTAGTACATGTATCATGAACCTTGAAATTTAATTTTCTATACATACAGAAAACTTCTACATGTTCAGCTCAGTGTTTGTCCATTTCCAATTTCTGAGTTGCCAGCAAAAGCACTCTGAAAAATTTAGGACTCCACAAAACCAAGAAAAATCGTAAATCATCCTGCTGCCAAAAAAAAAAAATCCTTATTGAGGTACTCAGAAATGGCACCCTATCATACAATATGAAGTGTATTATAGCAGATTTACACACGCAGCAGTAGGAATTAGGTACACACCTTTATGGTTGGTATTTTTCACTTCTCAGCCTTAGTCCAATTTCTTCGAATATACTCAACTTTTATTCTGCCAGAAGCATAAGGAACAATTTATAGCAAAGCCTCATTTTTTTTAAATCAGCAGGAGTTAAACACAAGGCTTTAAAAATTTCTAGACCCCATCTTTATCTTAGGAGCTATGTAAAATATTTTTCCCATTAGCACTTTTCACATCTAAAATTTCAAAAGCCACTGCAGACATTTACATCTACAATTCACAAACTTGTTATTGGGAATCCTTCAGAGATTCATATTACATAACTCAGCTGGGATAAGTATTTGAGAGCAATTAATCACCGGGGATATCACATACACATCTTTTGTGAAATTTACTTAACCTAAGTCAAAAAGCATTTGACCCTTTCCACAGAAATCCTCAGGCATACCTCATGAAGTAATTCCAGTATGTACATGTACATTACAATCCTTTACTAATTCACGGGGTAAAACCATTCTTCAACTTGTTTGCAAGGGGTTATTAAAAACCCCCACTTTCATTAATTCTAAATAAGGCTTTTCAGAATTGTTGAAGCAGAAGGAAAGATTTCAGCCCAGGCATTAACCATCAGACCAGCAAGAAGGCTGCCAGCACAGGCCAGGTTTGAAGGAGCAAGCATGAACCACGGTATTGCAGTGAGTGTCCCTCAGCACAGACTTAACCAAACAAGTGAACAGGAAAGGCACCTTTGGACCATTTTAATATCGATTACTAGAGAAGGTGCTGTTGTAGTGAATTTCCTAGTGCACCAAAATGAAGTGTAACAATAATAAAAATATTAATTTCATACAATGCTGGGGTGAAAAGCAATGTCTTCTATTTAAATGTCTATGGAATGTTACAGGGAATAATACAATTATTTTCCTTCATCATTAAAGCAGTCTTAATCGTCACAATCAGTCCAAGTCTGCAAAATACCAGGCAACTCTATTCCCTTCCTCCTCAGACCTGGTGGATAGGTTTGGCCACTGATGCCCTATTCATCAAAGCCAAACTCATCAAAGTGAAGTTCAGCAGAAGACAAGCCAATTCCAGCCAGATCAAGCTTGTGCAGCCTACGGATTGGAGAGCAGCTTGATCCACTGAGATATCCTATTACACCACGATTGAGATGCAGGCTGTGATACCAGCTTACTTGGATGTCCCGCTTGGCCTTTCTGAATTTTCTTTGTCCTAACTGTAAAACAGGAATTCTTTCATCCTCAAAGCCCTTTTGACATCTATGAGGGAGAATGTCTTTTAGCCATGGCTATGGCCACAACACCATAGCCACATCTACACTGTGGCTCACTTTGAAACATCAGCCTTCAAAGAAGGAATGTTGATATTCCATTTAGGGATTTTTTTTTTTTTTTTGTGGTGGTGCTATTTTCACACAGAGGTTTCCCAGTCCTTTATGCATCAGTCCATTCTTCTGCATCCACAAATTCAGTATTTCCAGCTTCCAAAATCAAGATCTGTCTCTTCAAGACTTGAAGAGAAAGATCTCTAACCTTCAGGCAAGCCTGAAATCATATTAAAGGAGATCTTGCAAGTTTACAGTACAAGAGTGCTGGTCATTATTAGAGGTCTCATAGGGATATTGGCAACCGTTAACACTCTAAGCATCAGCAGTACTCACAGGATTTCATCCACAGCAGTTTAACTTTTGTTGATTTTGCACATTCATTTGTTTTTTTTCCTAAAATTCCTTAAAGCAAAACAAGTGACCCTTTTACTCCTCCCCTTCATCTATTTAATTTTTTTTTCCCCACATACAACCAAAACCCCCACTAGCAACAGTAAGACAATACACATGAGAATCTAACTTGACTGCAACATGGCTGCAGAGGACAGAACTTCGTTAGTTCACTGGGAGCAATGCCTGCCTCACGCTAATTTTCTTTCTCTTCGATCTATCCCTTTCCATTTGTGCCATCTGTTCTTGCGACCACCTTACCTTTTCCATCCATGGCAAAACAGATTAATTAATTAATTAAACGCAAAGGAGACATCAACTAGATATGACAGCACAGGTAGCCACATTCTCCCACTTTCTGATCTCAGCACACCCCAGACCACTGGCAGAAGCCCAGCTGGGAGCCAGAGTGCCAGCCTGACACGGCACCGCTTGCCCCACTACCGCTCTACAGCAGTCCTGCTCTTACACCATACTCATTACTGAATATTGATTAAAAATGCAAGGGCAATCCTTAGTTATGGGGAACTCCATTTTCAAATGTCAATATTGCAAAATCCGGCTTCCAGAGCATTCCTAGATATACCACCGTTATATCCAGCTACTTCCACTGCTGGTAATTCCCTCTCCTCCCCAAACAAGCCCCTCTCTGTTTTTATAGCATTTCAGTGAAGAAGAATGAGGGGTAATCTCAGCAATTTTGCCAAAACACAAACCTGCAATAGCTAGAGCTACTGAAATAAATGGGGGGAAAGCTGTAGAGGGGATAGGGTTCAAAAAAAATATTAAAAAAAAAGCCACAATCCACACATAAAGGAAGCTGCTTGCAAACAGAAAAGCAATATAATAGCATTTCCTATGGAATAGATACGCAAAATGTTGATCTAAAACAACTACCTAATTAGGAAACATTGGGGGATATCCTCCCCCCAAAAGAAAACCCCAAAACTTACCTACACACTTTCCACTTTTTCTCTCTGCCCTACATCTTCACTATTATAAACAAACTCCCAAAGTGCCAGCCTCAACATTTTTAACTCCTGAAGCAAGCAGGCTATTCCCCACGAAGACAGCACTTCAGTCTAACAACAGTAAGCTCCAAGGATGTGAGCATGGGGGAGGGAAACTTCAATATTACAACCCATCCATCAACCACTTCTGTAAAGCTCTTTTGTTCCAAGTTCATACTTAGCAACTCAAGGTCAAAACTGATGTTGGAAAATACAAAATGTAAGTCAACCCGGACTTTCACCCCTCCATGTCTTCTTGACCTTAAACACAAACAAGAAACAGGCAAAAAGAAATTTTAGCTACAAGATCTACTTACATAAAAACGTGTATCAAGGACTATAATCAACTTTAAAATGATGTGGATTAGGTTCTTAATCTACACTAGTAGTGATACAGATTAGAAAACCAAAATCAGAATATATGCATTTAGGATACAATGCCTTTATTTTTTTTGTTTTCCTCACTTTGGATAAAGTCAAATCAGTTGTTTTCACGTGGTGGGGGCTTTTTTGGTTTTGTTTTTTTTGAGGGGCGCTTTTTTTTTTTTTTTGAGAGAGAAACAGACAGACAGAAAGACATACAAGGTTTGAATGAAAACACCACAAAGAAAAACAACTTGTTTAAAAAAACCCAACCTTTTCCTCTCTGGTAAAAAACAAAGGAACACATCTCTATTAGCCTTTGGCTTTAAGAAGTCCTGGGTCAGACATGGGCAGCCTTAACAAAGAAGAAAAATAGTAGGCATTACGAATAAAAAGCAAGGGTTTCATTGCAACAGAGAAAACAGGATGTATTCCACAGGCTATAACTATTCTCCTTATAAACACAATGGGGGGGGGGGGGGCGGCAGGGAATAATCATTCATTATGCTGAAATACTTAAGGCCAGACTTTTCAGTGAACCCCGTTTTTGCAAGGTTTCATAGCAGAGAGCAACAGAGGTGCCAAATACCCAAGATTACAAGCTTATCCAGTGGATATTTCCCAGAGGTGCTGTAAAAAAAAAATATCAATTTACATATACACGACAAAGATGGTGTAGGACAAGAGAACTCTGACACAAAAGTGTGTTATAGTATTTAAATCTCTCAATTTTAGAATGATCTAGTAGTCCTTAGAATTGCCATCTCAAAACTTTTTAAAGTTTTATTCCAAGAGCTTACGTATAACATCTTTCATATGGGAAAAGTCCTGCCAAGAGCTTTAAATATAGCTTTATCGAATGCCAGTTTGGCTTCCTCCATGTGAATTTGGACACTTTAACAAGAGTTTATGAACTTTCATCTGGGAAAAAAAAAAGTATAATAGTAGTTTGCCATCCATGTGTGTAAGTAATAGGTTATGTAAAATACCAGATAATCCTGCAGTCTAACAAAACATTTTAAAATAAGTTATTTCTCTCCAATAGCTTTCATTTAGCCTTTAAATCACAAGTTTCATTTAAAGCACCATCATGCATGCAAAGTCCTGGCAATTAACTCAGACTAAGGGGTGCTTACTTAGGGGAAGGACAGGAAAATGTGTTTAATTAGCAGCAACTCACGATACCGAGGGACTACTTTATTTGATCAACTGCTGCTGTGGATGATGAGAGAGATGTTTCCTGCAATGCTCAAAAGAGTTCACTTGCTTTCCCCACACAAGATGAAGAACAGAACTATATGGTGTCTTTTCTAACTTGCTTAATAAAGCTCCCATTGACAAGCAAAAAAAAACGTGCAGTATTAATGTAACTTAGATCCTAGACAGTTTCCAAAAACCTAGCCAGGAATCCTTGTCAGAATCTCAAGAAGCAGCCGCTACTGAAATTCTTAAGCATGCGGAAGGGTTGTTCAGGGCTCCTCCTGCAAACACTGAACACTTTTCATGCTCTAAGAGACATTGCCAATAGTATCTGTAAGGTGAGACACTGGAAACAGTCCACTATCTCCACTGGAGATAGTTTCCATCTTTCTGAAACCAAGTTTATTACCTTGCCTTTCAACAGAAGCAGCAGGTATTTTTGCTGAGAGTATTAAAGCTCTATCAAAGAAGCACTGCGAGGTCAGAAGTCCTCAAGTAAATAATTATAAATAAATAATATTTTAAAAATAATAATTCTATTTTTTTTAAATGTTATTTTTAGCTGACAGCTTTGTAACTTGATTAACTAACACCTTTCCTTACCCATCCTTTTTCGGATGAATGTGCCAAGACATTTACCTAAGGCCACAGAGTATCCCAGCTCTCTTGATCAGCTTGTCCATCTTGGGTACAAATTAGCACCCCTCCTCGACAACCTTCCAGTAAGAAGAGCATATTAGCATTCCCGCTTACAATGCTTTAACAAGGGGCAATGAGCACAAGCTGAAATACAAGAAACTCCATTTAAAAATAAGGAAAACCTTTTTTACTATGAGGGTAGTCAAACACTGGCACAGGTTGCCCAGGCAGGTTGTGGATGTGCCATCCTTGGAGATATTCAAAACCCAACTGGACACAGTCCTCAGCACCCTGCTCAAGCTTATCCTGCTCTGAGTAGCGAGTTATTAACCAACAGAGCACGAACATGCCAAGCTGACAGGAGCTCAAATGAAGACAAGCTTTTGTCTGTCGTGACCTAATTCATTTTTCTACCAGTTGCACTACACGATGCATTTAAATCATTTAAATATTTTATGTATTAACCTGCAGCACATTATCTCTATGTACAATGCTAAATTACCTACCCTTCATCCTACCGCTCACAAGCTGTAGCTATTTCCAGACTGCAGCAAGTTTCACAATTTGTCAGCAAGGCTACTAACTAACAAAATTATTTGTAAGGAAAAAGCTACTGTATTTTGTGTTTTGGGAAAAGGGGTGGGAGAGGAAAACATGCTCTGTTAGAGCAACAGGGTCAAAACAACACGCCTTAAAGAGCACTCCCTCCCATGCTACATACCGCACTCTTCAGAGGGGACATCACAAATTACAGAAGTCAAGCCAAACGCAGGAACGAGTGGGAGCAGGCAAGATAATAAGTACTGCAGATGGTTTTGGTCTTCATTACCATCAAGTAAATACAATGTCTCTGCAACAGATATGGAATAAACCGAGGCTTTTGTAACATGACAAACTAAAAACTACCAAGAGCTCTATGTTTTTGCGGTATTCTTTGCCTCAGGCAAACACTCCACGGATTTCTAATTACCTGCTCTTCCTCTAGACCTCAAGAAGGCACATAAATATTGTGAAACTCTGGGTTCTTCAATGCAGGCCTTTTTAAACCACACTTAACTAAATTGCCATCTTCTAGCTTGACTTGTATGTGTTAAGACTGGACTCTCTCAGGGCAAATAGCCTTGCGCTCATAGTTAAATCTATATTGTGGCTGTGCTGAATAAGTGCTTTCTAATGTTTTAAGGAAATTTGCTATCGCAAGTAGGCCAAGACTGCAGCTTCACCTTCCTTCAGGATAAGCAGGCACAGCCTCCCTCCTCCCCATGCAGAGCACTTCTTGCTGAAGGGCAGCCCTGTCCTACCACCAAGACAAGGCAGGGCAAGAGACCTGGCTCACACTCACCTCATTTTCTCCAGCTTTCCTATCTTTCCTGAAGGTAAAGATCATGATTACAGATTACAGTTCCATATATTTTATAATTATTATATAATTATAACTGCGACTATAATTTCAAAATCAACTGTAATAATCTATTTACATTTAAAACACCCTTGTTAAGATCATGCTTGCCTCCCCAGGACGAGGTAAACCCTACACAATGCTACCTGGGATTTCAGCAAGCGCAGAGGCAGAGCCACTTCGGCACACGTTGCACAACCGGGGCCGAGTCTAGCTGCAGCCCAACAGGGTCGGGGCCCCCCACTCTCTGCAGGACTGCTCCCCGCAGGGCTTGGGCTGTCCCAGCCTGCCCAACAGGACTGCACACGCTCCCTACAGCGAGGGCAGCAGCCAGAGATACAGGCAAGGGTGTTGGCCCCGCAGAGATCAGTTGCTATACCAGTTTCCTGTATCTTGGCTTCCATCAAACTCCCGAACACAGCTGGTACAAAACCTTCCTATTCGCCCATTATCACCCTTCTGTTTCCTACCCTGCCCATTCCCTGCAGCAGGCATTCAGCCATGCAAACTGACTTTTTGTGATAAATATGCTTATACCTTGTAATACTCTTCATCTTGTATCACATACACATACTATTAGAAAAAAAAAAGCTAGCAGGAGGAATCGCGCAGTAACTACCTACCTTTATTTCAACAGAACAAGGAAATAACTTGTTTAATGAACAAGTTTTCTAAAACTGCATCTAAACTAACACACAAAGTCATATTATGAACATTACAGTATTTTCATTCTTTCTCCCTCATAACACACGTAGAACAAACTTATGGAGTTCTTTCTCATATTTAAAATGCCTCCATTTTTCCAACACTACAAATCAAAGTAGTATAAAGGAGACTGTAACCCTATACTTCATCGCATTATTGTTCACATACATATTAACATATATCTCAATCTTACAGAGTGATTATTTCCAGAAATTCTTGGGTTCTTGAACTTCTGCAAAAGAAAAATTTTCAGTGTCTAGTACCTATGTTGGGGGGGGGAATCATTCAAAATTTGATAAAAAAGGATTTTATTTGCATCATGTTCAGAATAAGTGGGATGGGGTAGGTAGATCGTGCTGTGTTATCAATCAGGCTTTACTTGTGCTATCTTTCTTCCAAACTGAAAATCAAGGGAATTGATTTAGATCGGGGAATGTTTTACATAAGTTTTGCAAGAGCTTGTTCCCACTTCCTGGTGGTTGTCTTTATTTTTTCTAATTCAAAAGGACCTCAAAAGTTTTAAGCGCCTCTAAGGACAGTGTGGCTAATAACATTTTGAGGCTTTCTTTTTAACATTTAAAGGTAGTGCATTAGCCAAACATCACTTGTTTTTTCAAGCCACTCGGGCAGATTCAGTTACTCAGGATCAACCAGATATTGAATAGGGAGGGAAAGCCAACAGCACTCACTTGGGAGCTCTTTCCTCCTGTACAACAGGAACAAAAGGTGCCACTAAAGATAACCCACAAAGCACTCCTCTCAAGTCCTGCTGAGCTTCCTGTAAGCAAATTCCATCCGTTGTCAAAACCCCAAACTTGCCAAAGTAGAAGACAGATGTCCGTTTGCCAGGCAAAAGACTAACCTTGCTTTCTTACTCAAACCCAAGCTGGTGAGAAAAATGTTTGTTAGGTTGGTAAGCACCAGTGTAACAACCAGACACAGAAGAATATATGTAAGCCAGTAAGCAGCAACATTTATCCCACCACTTAAAAGTCAATGAGAGCTCTTTGGTAGCCAGCATTTTGATCCTAAAAAAAAAAAAAGGAAGGAGCAAGGAGAAAGAAGAGCATTTAAGTACAATAAATTACTATTTAGAATATTCTGGAGAACTCTTGTTTTCATTTTCCAGTTGGCCATTCAATCAGAAAGAAATAAAATTAAAAAATAAAATACCACCCACCACTGTCACTATTACTCAATATTCTTGAAATCTCTACCTTATTGTTTTTCCATTGCAATTTACAGTAGTAGTTACTGCTAGTAGAAAAATTGACTCAATTCTTCAGATAGCATCCATAGTTCCAATTTACTTCAGGAGGCATCTGTTATAGTCCTAATCTCTGAAAAGTAGAAGCTAAATTAATTAAAAAAATTACAATCTTAATCAAAATTTGCTTAGTTAAGACTACAGCCTTATTACAGTAAAAGGAATATCCAATCAACTAACTTAACAGATCTACTGGTCGTCAAGATGTTCAACTTCAGATTAAAACAGAGCTGCTGCTCAAATGTAGAACAGGGAAAGGAAACATACTGAGACATTTAAATGTCCTTTAAGTTCAAAAGTTTTAAGAACTCAGCCACAGATATCCATTAAAGTGAATCCCTTTGAGACTTTTTTATCAAGTAATACCTGGATACTCTCATTTCCGCCACTGTAATGGTGTAGACATCTCTGTGTTTGGAAGGGAAGCATTAAAAATTAACAAAGGGACATACTCGGACAGGATTAGGACTATTATTATAGCGCTATCCACTGTGCCACAACTCCAGCCAGGAAGGCCTTACACTGGGACCAAAACAGAGGGGTACGAAATGGAGGGGTGAGAAGGGATTGTCACAAGAAAGCCAGAAGCTCCATCAAATTTCACCTTTTCCCATCTCTGTCTTCCATCCCCTCACCTCCTTCCTCCCAAATCCTACCATCAGGCACGCAGAGAGTGTCGTATTTGAGCAAGGGGAGATGCCCAAGGGCAGTTTTATCAGGCACAACATGGGTTACAACATTAAACCTGTCACACCTCAGAGCAGGCAGGACTGGAGATGGAGAGGCAGCTCAGAGCACACCTGGGATGGGGAGCCTAAACTATTAAGGAAAAAGAGGAAGAGAAGAGAAGGAGGAGGAAAAACCCCAATCACGTCTTAACCTAAAAAGCATGTAGACCAGTAGCTCTGACGGGGAAATTACCAAGAGGAGTTATGGCAAAGCAATTGCTCAGCACTGCCTCTCTCTGTGGGTGTGGCTACCCTGCCTCCAGATTGCACAGGGACGCAAGCTAAACCACATTCGGTAGGACCTTAAACGTTCATAATCTAGCTACTCATAATTCTCAAAGGGCAACGAAATCTCATACGCACAAGGCTGATTAAAGGACAAGGGGCCAATAAATAAATAAATTAAATAAAACCTAACTTAAAACACCATAATTCACAAATGACAAAGGAAAAGAACACGACAGCCTGAAGCCAGAAGAAGCCCTGCCCAACTAAAACATGGTACAATATAAATACAAACAACTTGCAAAGTCCACCCACATTAATCTGTGCTTAACCCACATGTAGAAAGATACTTCTAGTCTCTTAAGTGGCGTGTCATCCAGGCTCTCTGGAGACGGCCATCCAACCAGCAGGTTTCCTATCCAACCTACAGCAGAGAACAACATTTAATTACCATGTTTAATTGATCTTGTTAACTGTTAGGGTGGACAGCTTTGATCTTGCCTGCTGATAGCCAGTTTACGACTACAAAAGAAACTGGGACTTTGCATAATTGCCAAGCCTTCAATGTGCATTTTTTAATTCCTTCTATTTCTCAATCTCTCTTTCTGTTTGTGCTGCACTAATGCTCCTGATAACAGGAACCAAAGCGCATGCCCTCATTTATCATATCATTTATCTGAACATGCGGGGGGGGGGGGGGGGGGGAAAGAAGGATGAGGAAAGGGAAATTGCCCCTCCTTCACCCAGAAATATGGGAAAAGGCCAGGAATTACCATGGTGAATCTGGCCTTGGTAACGTTAAGTGGAATATCCCATGGCTGATGGCAGCCAGCATCAAATGCTTTGGAGGAAGGTGCAAGCACATGTGGGATAATCTGCTCCCCTTCCCCCTTGAAAGCCTCATCTGACTCGCCACTGATTAGAGGCTGGTTTAAATTCCAGGACAGAGGTTTTGAGGAATTTCAGTGGCTTTCCACTGTGTTGTTTTATGTTTGTTAATAGTTCACACAAAAAATGCCTCTTCTGCAGGAACTTCATATTAGCAGCTTAGGAGAGAAGCCCACAAGACCAAGATTACTAGCTTGCACTCAACCAAGCTGAGACTGTGCCAATACTAATAGGAAGAGAAACTTCTGAGGACATTTTATTGTATCCTAAAATATCTAGGAACCTTCAAAATAGATCCTAATTGAAAACAACTAAATACAAGTATGTTTAATTCATTAACTACTTCTCCTAAACACCATTTTCCTGAATGATCAAGCCAATCATAAGATCTACGGAAATAAATGTTCATAGGTGGTGTATAATAGGTTCTGAGCAATGTACAAAGCAGCTCTGCATTTCAGCCAAAGAGTGTCAACTGTTTTCAAAACAGCAAGCCAAACCCTCATCAAACTGAATTCGGCTGGAGCTTTGCCACTCAGCAGGACAACGACTTGGCCCACCGTCCCCATGGGAAATCTTTTTCTAACTCAGACTTTCTTCCTGCTTATTTCAAACGAAATCTCCTTTGGATCAGGTTGAATTTCCACACATAATTAGTCTTGAACTAGCTATATAAAACAAGTGATACTGCTTCTGAGCAGCAATCTGAATAATTACAACAGGGTAAAAGAGAAGGGTTGTTTGTTGGTTGGGTTTTGTTTTTTTTTTCCAAGGGGAACTTAGCAATTAACTGCTTAACGTGGTTTGAACTTTGCTGCTGAATCTTCATATTACACAGCAAAAGAGAGAAGAAAAGTACCATAGTAGACAGTTACCTCCAGCATCTGTAGAGTATCTTAGCCTAACTGCAGCTCCCAAATAGCGTTAGAACAGAATTTTTCACCTGAAAGTCAGTCTTCTCTCACCAAACCTTCCTCAACAGCACACCATGGTTTTGATGGTTGGTGTGGGGTTTTGGGTTGTGGTGTGTTTGTTGATTTGTTTGTTTTTTTTTTTTTCTTTTAGGAGGGCATGTGTTTTGTTTGGGTTTTTTTTTTCTTCCTAAACCTTTTTCTAAAGAAGGGTTCTTCTTGTTATTACAGGGTGATGAGTATCTTGTACATTCTATCCTTACACCAGAAGCTATACAAAGCCCAGCAAGTCAGCCAGCTCGTTCATCTCCTGCCTGCTGCTGATACTGTCTCAAGTAATGCTCACGTTTGGCGACTAGGGATGGAGGAGGGGTTTCCCTAGGAATAAGCTGAATAAAGCTTCCTGTTCGGCTAAAGCAGGAAATGTGCTCCAGTATTGCCTTGCACACAAAGAGTGGAAAATACTTACTAAACAAAATAGCAGGAGATGAAGTGTAAACTGGATTGTCCTTCCATCATGCACACAAACAGAAATCCACACTTCCCATCCCCCCCAGCCTCTCTTGCATTAATGTGCTTAAACTTGAAAAAAAAAAAAAACTTACATATGTATACATGTTCTGCATGAACGTCAAATGATTATGCTGTGCCTTTAAAACCAAACACAGACGGATTTTAAACAACAACAATGCTAATTAGGAGACAGCGTTTCCTCCCTCCCACAGGATCAGTTTCTTCTTGTTAAAATAGGAGGTACATACTGGCCAAACCCTATCCTACTACCGGAGAAACTGAACCAGAAGTTGTCATTAGGTTAACCTCCCAGCATTTCTCTCAAAACATCTCTTCAGAAATACTAAAAATAAATAGCACAGAAGATGGAAGGGACAGCCTTCCAGTCTGTTGAACCATGAGAATTCACAGAAAAGAACAGCAATATTAATTTTTGCATAAGTATCTGCTAGATGCTAGAAGATGAATATTAATGGAAAAAATGTCCTTCTTCATGCACTATAAAAACCATGACTGTTTAAGGCCTCACAGCGTTTCCCAAGAGCTCGTCTTGTAATTCACGCAAGATTTCTCTGCTGCCATCACATGCCTTTTGATGAGCTCTGATCACTTCAAAGAGGCACTTGTCCTCACCCACCCTGACGTTTAAGAACTGAAAGCGATGAAAACTACATCACCTAATGCTAGGTCACAGCTACTGATGCACGCTGCTAGAAGATGAAAAGCTGTTAGGCAAGTTCCATGGTGTAAAACATACTAGGGCAGCTGGATGCTGGAAACATATAACAAAACACTAGGCGAAACAGCAATGCACATAAGCTTAATGAAAACCTGATGAAAGACTGTTAACAAAGTACTGAATCTAATTAATTCTCTAGACGTGGCTAGTGCAGTTAAACTAAGGTCACGAGTACCGCATTGAATTTTATAAACCACCTTGAGCCATTAGTGCCTCCCATCACCATGAGTTATAAACCAGTCATCTGCCCCACAGGGACATGTCTCATCATATTTTGATGTCCCTTCTTATGGCACAACACCCTGTGCATCATGCAAAGCTCAAATACATGTCAGGAAAGCATTTTATTAAGTGGCCTTAAAAATATCCTTGTATTGAAATAGAGTCAGGCACAAGTTTCTCAGTTGGGGGACATAAAGAGATACTTCTCTACCACCCTAAATGGAAAGTTTAAGACAGTCAAACCAAACCAGAGAGAGCTGAACCATTCCAGTGAACCCCAGTGTCACTGGCAAATCCTCGAAAAAACAACCACCACTAAGATCACGTACAACTGAAAGCTACCTTCAATACCCTGAAGTGGACATAAAACTAAACTCTCCGAGTGCGTGTGGCACACCAATACAAAACCCTTGGAAAACAGGTCTCCCAGTTGAAGGGCACAGCAGAAGTCCAGGCACTCTTGACAGATGAGGACGTTTCCCTCTGGGTTGCAAAGACCTAGCACCTACTGCAATACAGCACATTGTTAACCAGCCTGCCACATCACAAAGTTCTTTCACATGTGGGGCAATGAATGGATGCTCTTGAACTAATGCCTTCACTACAGGATACCAAAGAGTATTTAACAGAAGAGAAACAGCAGAGATGACTGAAGACACATTTACCTATTAATACTCCAATATGCATATCTAGGAACATAGGGATCCTACACAAAGGACGCACCGTACAGCCAGACAAGCAAACACAGTCCATGACTGTAAAGAACGACTAACTGAAGACAAAGAGCTTTGCTCTGCCTACTTCTCCCTCCCTCACCCCCCCACCCATGCTCAGCGAGGAACAAGCACTCATGGACCCCTGTTATCTGAAGGACATCACATGGAAACTTTACTTTGAAACAAAATGATGACAGTACACAAATAAAAAGCCCTCACAGTTTCAAAGTATGTACTTTCCCAAGCATCAGGGACATATGTAGCATAGCTTATACCAGCTACCAGTCTGCAGCTACTTCCCAAGACGTGAAGATTTGAAGTTTGCTACTCCTCTTCTGGTCCTTCCCATGTTAAGATCATGCTGGGATCACAAAAGTCATCCTGGGACCTTTGGTTACAAAAGGAAATTATTGTCTGGGCCCCACAAAGAGAAAAAAAGACATTTATTCAAGTAGAAATTATCCGTGATTTGAAAAGCAAGTATACAATGTCCTATCTCCTTATCCTGAAAGCCAGGGCAAAATACGTCAGTCATCTGATACATCACGCTGCATCTGCCTGTGCACCACAAGAGAGACAGCAGTTCACAATATTCCCCCCCCCCCAAGAAAAGGTTTATGAGCAGTAAGAATCTAGTAAATGGGAAAGCAATTGAATTTCTTTACAATCTTTGTTGTTCTTACAGTCCCACACCAGCAAATAGCTTTCTCCATGAAGCTTCTCCATCTTCAAAAATGGGAAGGAAAAATACCCCTTGTCATTCTTCCCAAACAAAGCCAGCATTATTAAACCATTCTCTTTGTTTTGCAGATATTTCCCTTTAATGCCAGGAACAGGGTTAAACTTGCAGACAAGCCTTGACGGCTTGCATTATAGAGACGTTCATGATGCTAACTACAACTGACCATCCTGCCTGACCTCCTTGGCCAGATTACAACATGTAGAAAGCATGGAAGAACAGAATTGATATGTCTTTATATGCAACTTCACGTCAATATGCTTAGCCTACACATCAATTCCTGCGACCGATAGGCAAATAAAATAATCGTCCTTCACGAAAAGGCTGTATTTCATACAATTAAAAAAAAAAATAAAGAAATAATCATTAACTCTCATTGACTTCAATGAATGAGATCTTTGAAAAGTAAGTATTAGCAGCAGCAATGCAGATGCCAAGTAGCAAAATTAAATTTGACAGAAGAGACACCACTTACCAAAGAATTTAAAACCAAATGGAGAAAGCCAAATGTAAGAAGTGTGGCCAGTTTGGGGAATTGCAATGACAAAAGCAAAGACCATCAAATTAAAAGCAGTAACAGGCTTAGCTCAAGGAACCGAGTTAGAATTAAAAAAAAAGTAAGTAGTAAATACGTAACTTGTACAAAACGATGACCAAGAGAGAATACAGTAACTAAATGTCTGACACATGTAAAATCTCAGGGTTTGCACAGTGCTGCCTTATTTCACCTTTCCCTTCAGATGTGTTGCATTACTGTACAGTACTCATTAGCTCCCTATGAAAACAGAGATATAAATAGGGAGCTAATTATTATCGCTTCCTATCAGGGCATCAATGTAATGTACTACCATACTGCAGGTATCCCCAGCAATAAAACATTCTCCTTTCAAGCCTGACTGCACCACACTGTGCCAAACCAACATAAGTATATTGGCAGAAAAGGATATACCTGTCGTGGTGAGGAAGAAAAAGCTCATCAAGTTTGTCAAGCAGTTACAAAGCACCGAAAAAGTCAAACTGGTAATCACAAAACTTTAGCCTAACGATTACAAACCACAGAAATTGCCTTTTGGTAAGGGTGATGATGGCTTCCTCCTTTGGGGGAACCATGTACTGAAGTATGCCTTAAAGAATAATTCTGCAACCAAATAGCTGAGGTACCCAGACAGGGTTCATACTCTGAATCTTATCTGTGAGAGGCTTCCTTATCAATTTTGTTCATAAGCATGCCATATGCAGAGCAGGCTTTCTACTTCCACTTAAAAGAAAACTATCGCTGGTGTCCGAGCTGCAATCCTATGTAGGCTACGCTTAGACCTCACACAGCTGCCACGAAGTTGCAACACAGTTCTGTGGACTCCTGAATGTTTCCCACACACTGAGAAAGCTCCACTGATGCTGCAAGCTGTCTTTCACCTGGTCTGTGGGAGCTAAGACACGCACAAATGAAACTCCATGCAGCAGACACAATTTTTGGAGGATCCTTTCTCCAAAGTTGGACCGAGCTTGGAAAAAACTTTTCCCGTAGCTCTGCAATTAGTCGCTTCTGAGGGCTACTGTACAGGCTTTTCAGAAAGAAACTTAAGAACCTCCCTGTACTGCCACTACTTAGGAATCCGACACCAAATCTGGATCTCGCCTCTCGTGCTCCGTATGAAGTTGGGATCCCCACAAACTTGGGATCAGTTCTGCACACAGAACAGAAGCTCAGGAGACCCGAGAAACACAAAACCAGCAGCAAAGTATATCCAGGTTTCTATTTACTGAGGTCTTCCCATGCACATACAAAAGAATTAATCAGGCATGTGGGCTGAACTGTCAGAAACCCGGCTGATCCGAAGTCTAGCACAAACCCGGCATCAACACACAAACACCCCCCCCCCCTCCCCGCCCCCAGCCGCCCCTCGGGATTACCGCGCTCCCCCTAGCAGGAACCTCCCCGCCCTGGGAGCGCTGACAGCCGCCCAGCTCCCCTCGCCCCCGCTGCAGGGGGCTCGATTTCTGCCAGACAGGGGCACTGGGAAAACACCAGGAGCCACCGGCCCCGCACGCTGACACCTCCCTGCCCGGGGCCGGCGTTACCGGGAGGGGACGAGCAGCGCCGCGCTGCAGCCAGCGGGGCCCCGGGAGGAGCCGCGGCGGGACGTTGGGGGCGGCCGCCGTCACCTGCATCAGTAAAAGGCGAGAGGGGGGATGCTTAAGTTCGCCCCTCTTTTCTTTTTTAAATAAATAACTAAATAAAGTAAAGCCTGCCGCGCAAACCGCCCCGCCACCGGGCGGGCGCCCCTCGGCCGGTGTCCCCGTCCCCCTCCCTCCCCCTCTCCGAACTGTCCCGCCACCGTCCCGGGCTGGCAGCCACTGGCGGGCAAGGGTCGCACTCACGGATCTTGACTTTGCGGTGGTCGAGGCGGGTGAGGAGCGCTTCCAGGGCGCCGAGGCGGCGCTGGAGCCGGGCGTTGCGGTGGCAGAGGGAGTCCGCCTCGCTGAGGATCCCGCCGAAGATGTCGCCGGCGCAGCGGGAGAGGTCAGAGAGCTGCATCAGCAGCGACACCAGCGCGTACGAGCTGACCTGCTCCAGCGTCCCGAAGAGCGGCACCGCTCCGCGGCGGCGCCCGCCGCCCCCCTCCGCTGCCCCGGCGTGGTCCCCCGGCGCCGGGCCGCCCCGCTCTGCGCCGTCCCCGCCGGCCTCCTCCAACCTGCACAGCTTCAGCGGCTCCAGGGTCCGCAGGGGGAACGGCATCGCGGCGGCGGGGGGCGGGGGACAGGGACGGGGGCACGGAGGGCAGCGCAGCGCACGGTGGCGGGGAGCAGCTAGGAGTCCCCAGCGCGGAAAGTCTTCATCCGCGCAGCGACCGCGGTGACAAAAGTTCAGAAAGAGGAGAGAGAGAGAAAGAGGGAGAGAGTGAGGGAGAACAACAACAACAACAAATGAATCGGGGCGGGAGGGCGGCCGGGTTACGCGCTCCGGGGCCGGGGGGGAGCCGCTGCCGCCGCCCCGGCGAAGGGGGAGCCCCGCACGGCGCCCATGTGCGGGAGCGGCCCCTTGGAGGAGGGAGCGGCCCCGGGAGGAGGGAAGGGAGGGAAGGAGGGAGGGAGGGAAGCGGAGAGGAGCGGGGCGGCCGCCGCCGCCGCAGCACCGCCGCACGGCGGGCGCGGGGAGAACCCGCGGCGGCGCGGCGCTTCCCTGCGGCCGGGAGGCAGGAAAGAGCCCGGCTTGCTCTCCCCGAAGTGAAGATTGGGGAGGGAGGGGGGAAGGAGGAAGCGTGGGAGGGGGGCTGAAGCTCCCTGGATGCGACCACAAAGGAGGAAAGTCAGCCAGAGGAGGGGGGAGGGAAAGGAGGAGGAGGAGGAGAGGAGCAGCGAGAAGCCCGGAGCAGCCCCACCTGGGGAACCCCGCGCCGTTGCAGGCACTTTTCTGAACGCACCAAACTCCCAACCCGGAAAGTAAGAACTGGAAAGAGAGGAGGAGAGAGGGGAGGGAAACAAAAAAAAAAAAAAAAAAAAAAAAAAAAGCCTCCACGAACCTGGGAAAAGAAAAAGAGGCCGCCGCCTACCTGTGGCTCCCCGAACTGGAGCCTCTGCCAGAGCCTCACCCCTCCCGGCCAGCTAACAGCCTAGGTAGCCCCTGCCGGCCCGGCCCGGCCCCGCGGCGCTCTGCACCGGCCCGGCGGGGCTCCCCGAGGGGACGACACCCCCTCTGGCCTCACTGCCCCCGCCTCCTCCCGCCCGGCCGAAGGGGCCAAGCAGGAGACGGGGCGGGTGGGTGCTGGCCCCTTCCCTCGCCGTGCCGCAGGTCAGGCCGGAGAGGCTGCTCCGAGAGGCGGTAGGGGAGCAGCCTGCCAGGGAAACACGCGTGGCGGCGGTTAATTTTTAGTAAGATTGACACCGAGGTAGGAAAAGCGAAGTCTGAACCAGGCAGCGTGACACCGAGCGGTGCTGCCCCAGCGGGTTGTTCTGGTAGGGGCTGAAGGCAGGTCGGAGCCTTAAGAGCCGCCGCGCTCTGCCCGCGTTAAGGCACGATCAGCTCTTCAGCGAGATGGCTGCTCTCAGGGGCAATTCCCCACAGAACCAATTTAGGCTGCTAGCAACTGTCAACAGCTGCTCTTTAATTTTAATTGGACAATGCCCTACTGGCTCTGCCTCCTGCTATATGATAAAGAGAGGAACCCAAACTCTTTCTTCTTGTGGAAAAGGGCCCTGGGGAAAAGTGTGTGGTCCCCTCCTGCCCCATAGCCCGCTGCAGCTGCAGCTGATGGATCTACGTGATGAAAGAAAGAGAATCGGCTGGAGAAGGAAGGATCCAGGGACAGATCCACTGTGCCCTTCCATTAGCATCTTGGGAGCACAAAATTCATAACGCAATATTCTGCCTTATAGAAATTCTTGTATGTAATTTTAGCCTTGGTTACTCGAGGGAAACCTGAGGAAAACAAATCCACCAGTAGTGTCTCAGAAGCTCCTTGGTGCATGGAGGAGTCTGGGGGGCAAGGCCACAGACAGTGGGATACAAACCACAGGCTCAATGGCATGCCCAAGAGTTAAGATCTACAGGAAACACATTTAGGGGTGATACTTATACGTAAAAATTGCAAGTCATTGATTCTTCTTGTACATTCCTCAAGAAAAATGTTTCATTCGTCACATTTTCTGAGGGGGGGAGGCAATGCAATCTGGTGTGCAGAAAATAAAGAATAAACCCACTTTCTTCAGACCTTGGTCCAAACCGGTCACCAATGGGTAACTTTGCAACTTGGAATGTTCCCAGTGATTATCTGTCACAGGCAGTACTGCTGAGTGCGTATGTGCAATATTTGTAGAAACTGATGAGAAGAACATGGTGCAAACAGGCAAAATGATGTTTGATCCAGGGGTTTAAGCACTTAAGGAATCGTAAGCAATAGTCTTTTGACGAGGAAGCTGTCAGGATTGATTAACAGAGGATGGAAAGCAGTCATTCTCTCATATTGAATTCTTCTGGTTTTATTTTGGGACAGAATGTCTTCATTAGTTCTTAGACATATTTGTTTGTGATAGTTGTTTGATAAAACCTGTGACTTGTTCACTGTCATGTTTGAATGTGAAGGAGTGTATCTTTGTATGTTTTCTTTAAACTACAGGAGTATCATGGGGAAACACAGTAGGAAGATAACAAGAAAAGAGCTCAGTTCAAGTGTCAAATGAACAGAGCCCACAGCAATGTATATCTGCTGGTGCAAATATCACTAGACCGTGAGCATATTTGCTTGGTTGGAAATTACTCATTTTTATTTTTAAGTTTTAGTAATAGGTAGTTTTAAAAAAGATGCGTTTACCAGCCTAATATCCGTTCTGAAAATTCAGACCAAATCCTGATACTGCAAATATTTTTGCATGTTCTTATCTGTAAGCGGGAAAAAAAGATATTTAAAACAGATTTGAGTGCAGGGAGAATAATAACAAGAAAATGAAACTTTAGGCAACACCTAAACACAGTAAAGAGCCTCAGCTACTGTGAGTGAGTGGAATTTCACTGCCAGTGAAGCCAACTTTACCTATTTCCCTGGTTCTTATGTTTGCGAACTGTAAAATGAGCTACTGTGACAGCTTGAATATTTTTGATGGGAATAACATCTCATAAAAAATAAGGTCTTTTTAGGACTGACAGTTAAACCAAGCTGAGAAATAAATCTGAATTTAAAATGCACTGATGTTCTCAAAACATTCGAAGTCTGTATGTTTATTTCCAGAACAATACTTTTTCTCATTAATTTACTTCTTTCTGTTTTTCTGGGTTGGGCTGTTACTTTATGGAATACTCAGAAAAAAAAAAAAAAAAAAGGTGTGAAAAAAAATGTAAATATTGAGTGACTGAAATGTGAACATCAGTTAACTGAAACCAGTAAAGGATGGTCTCAGAGCTTGTTTCTTCCTGTGCAAAAGGAAGGGACATAGGAAGGGAAACAGAGCTTAAATACTTACACAGTTAGAGATTTACAGTATTCACCGTGCTGAAAAGGAAGCATTTAAAATTTCCAAGTTCAGCGGAAAGACAGACTTTCTTAGGGACACCCCGTCCCCCTCAGGTACCTGTGCGTATTGTCTGCTTCAAGCAGTTATGCCTGGAAAATGTTTCCTTTTCTGGCAGCACCACAAGGATGCTCCTGCCCCTTTTTTTGTACTCCCGCAGGCTTGGGGGAGCACCGGGGTGAGGTGGGCACCGCCAGCCAGGTGGGCAGAGCCTGGTGGGGCAGCAGCAGTGACTGCCCCGGTGCTTCTCCCTGCCATCGGCAGGCTGCTGCCCGTGGGGTAGCCACCCCTGCGGCTCACGGCCCTGCACGCTCAGGTCGATGCAGTTCGTGGCTGTCGTGGAGCGTTAAGTGGTGGGAGCAAGGGGCTGATTTCTGTTTAGCTGTGTCCGCTGGAGAAGGAGATCTGCGAGCTCCGTGGGCAGCAGCGACTTTTGCTTGTGCAGCTTAGGCTGGCAGATGTGTGACCTGATGTTCTGGGTCTCACACCTGCAAATACCCTCAGTCAGAAGTGGGAGATCTTCTGAGAAGAGGAACAGAACCTAGAAAAGTGAGATGCAAAGGAGGAAGGCAGACAAAAGAACAGTAGAGACTTTACTAAACATTTCAAGCTAATATTGATTTCATTGTTAACGCAAGTTCAAAGTTCACCGGCAAGTTCATTATGTCTGAATTATAGCTTTATTCCTTCAGCATTTTGAGCCTTGAGTTAAATTACTGAATTAAGGACCTAATAAGTTTCATGTTCTATTTCAAGAAGCAGAAGACAAGCCTTGTGGGAGTTACTCATCACCTATTGCGGAATGAATGCTGCTCTTCCCTCGGCCTGCTTCTGCAATCCGTTTGGGCTCCCAGAAGTGAATGGCAAGCAGTAGTACAAGAGCCACGTGGCCAACCATGAGACATCAGACAACTCTTCCTGAAATTGTAGTTACATGCCAACAGGGTAGTTTAGATGTGGATCACCAGGCTCATCTGTTGTAGCTTAGCCCACAATCTCAAGCTATATGGCTGTGTAGGATAGGAAGAGCCAACCAAGCTGATACACACACAACTTAGAGGGCATTTCTTGGTTGCTCCCAGAGCAGTGCTAATGAGCTCTGGTTTGTGATTTAGAAAGCAAGCTCAATATTCTGAGCACATAGTCAGCTTCTGTATTTTTGAGTTATTTCGGCTGTTGAGCTGTAGAAGTTTGTTGTAGGCTTAAAATAGAGGCAATTCTGCAAGAGAATGATGTTTTCTGACATTTTATTCTTTCCTGGTTAACCAAAAGTATGTGGATGCTCCCACACTTGTTGGGCCACTGGGCTCTTTTAATCATCATATGTTTCACTTCTGTCTTCAGTAGAAAATGTTTTTCAAAGAAACCTGCATGAGATAGGCAGAAAATGGAAGTGGATCTGACTCCTGACAAAGTTAAATGGTACCAGAATTTTGCCTGTTTCTTTTGTGGTCTGTCCCTCATGACTGCATAATTTTGTGCTTTATATAAATATTATCAATTGATCAAATTAATTACCACAGAAAAAGAATTAGCTATTTTGCTGAGTTTCTTTAAATTTACATGCCACTATGTTGGACTGAAGATCACCTTTGCCTGAAAATGCAGCAGAACTTCCAATCATCACTTTCTTCCAGCTTACCAGTGGCAGGAACTGGTATTTTTGCATACTGGATCTTGTACCCAGCATGGCCCAAAAAACTTCCTCCTTGGCCAGAAATGGAATATTGTGGATACCCTTTTAAAAATAATAGCAGATCTTCTCTGATGATGACAGGCATTTCTGTGACACAGGTAGCTTACAAAGTCCTATTTCCCTGGACATTTGTCTTTTCAAACTTCTGTCAGCCCCAAGCTTGCCTTGTCTGGCTTATCCCTGGCTCACACACCTCCTTGAAGCCTGGAGCTGTGCTCCCTTTTCTATTTGTTTCTGTAATACTTTTGCTGATTTTCTTCACCATGTTATCTTCACCATTAAACAAAGGCAGCAGTGTAAGTCCAGCACCTTCATCCTTGTTATTCAAGGTACTTAGCAGATGTATCCACATTTTCATGGTAGGTGAGTTTAGTGTTTTTGTAAGCACTATCTTAAAGGTTAGTGGTTTGTTGCACCAGTCCCAGTGACTTTTCTGTCCCTGTTCTCTTTTCTTAGTCCTAACATTAAGCTAAAACTTATTCTTTGAGTATGTCCAGCTTGTGGTTTAGACCTTGAGTTGTTCTGCTAGCTGGTCCCTGAGCTTTTCAGAGCTACAGAGCTCTGCATATCTACACGAGTGCGTGAATCAGCATGCTATGTTCTGCCAGCTTAAAATCTCTCAGACTCTTTCTCGTTTTTCTATCTTTACCCAGTTGTCTTTGGATAAAAGCCATGCTAGCAATAATGTGATGGAACAATCAAAGCTAACTGCAGTAGGAATCACATTGTGGAGGAAGCGGTAGTTGTGATGGCCTAAGGATATGACTCAACAACACACCAACCAGGCGTAACAGCTCTTTGCCACTAAAAGAGGAGCCCTTCCACCCCTGCTTCCTTCCTTCCATTCCTGCTCACAGATGCATGGTCTGTAGCTTTCTCTGCAAGCATCTGAAGTCCTCAGTGTAGAACTACTGCAGCTCTGCTGCATAAAACAAGGCAGCTGACATGCTGTGAAGAAACTGCAGGAAAAAGTACTCTGCACTTCAAGACACAGCAGTAGGATCATTCTCAGGGGAGCAGAACAGGGGGGGGAAATCTAAGCTGTGAATAGAAACACATGCAAGAGATCATAGGGCCTATGAAAACATGGCTATAGCACTACAGCCCCCTCAGAGCTCAAAGCACATGGTGATCATCAGAGGCTTTTGGTCCTTGTGTTCGAAGGACTACAGTGCAAAGGGAAGACTGCTAGTCACTATGGCACTGTGGGACTGAGAGACAACCTGCCTTTTGGACTCCAATTCTTGGAAAATGGAAACAACCCCAAGCTGTATCTCCCCATAGAGACACCAAGTTGCTGAGGAATTACCTCAGTGGATAAATACTACTACTCCTGGAGTTGCCATACCAATTTTCTTCATTTGGTTGAGGCGTTTCTGTGTCTTTTAAAGAAATGCATTCCTCACTTCCTCTGTGGCAGAAAAAACTTCTGACACATTCTTTTTCTAATTGATGAAGTGTTTAGGTTGCTACTTCACAAGGACTTCAGCCATCTAAATATCATGGAATCACAGAATCATAGAATGGTTTGGGTTGGAAGGGACCTTTAAAGATCATCTCGTTCCAACACCCACCCCACCCCTCCCCCCACCATGGGCAGAGACATCTTCACTAGATGAGGTCACTCAAAGCCCCATCCAACCTGGCCTTGAACACTTCCATGGAGGGGGCACCCACAGCTTCTCTGGCCAACCTGTTGCAGTGTTTCACCACCCTTGTTGTGAAAAATTTCTTCCTTGTATCTAATATACATCTAATCTAAGTCATGTATAATTATTCATTATTACTGAGTTACGTAGCTACAGGTATGCATACAGCAAGTGACTGTAAGACAGGAATATGGCTGTCATTATTTGTGAAAGAAAACTTTTGTCTGGAAAAACAAAGGCTGGTGGAATTATTGGCTGAAAATCAGACTCAACATATGGAGATTTCATAAACGCTGAGCAAAGTCTTTTGTTGCTGTCCCTAACTTTAATAAGAAGTGGTTGTGTTGAAAGCTTTTGTAACTTCCATATGAAATTTTTATTTATCTAAGACACTGACCACATTTATGTCTTCTCTAATTGTGTTACATGTGGCCTCCTTTGAAGTAATTACACAGTTTACATTTTGATTCATGAACTAAATATCGTAACGAAAAAACCTAAACCAGTTTGAAACACAGTTCAGTCAAACGAGACTTGAAATTATGTTCTTTTAACAAGGCTGATTATCTTCTCAAACAAATGCCTCAGGACTCAGGGCAAACAATACATCCAACGATCAGAAGCCACTTAAATTGCTTCCCAAACATGCAGGCTGTGCTGGTCACTAAAGCAAAACTCAACTTCTCCTTAGTTATTAGCTTCCCACCATCAGTCCCTACAGCTACAGCAAAGTACGTGTTTGAAATATAACACTTTAAAAAAAAAATATACCACCCTGTTTTGTTTCAGTTGATGAACATAGATGGGTTTTGATCGGTTGCAGCAGCTCCTGCCTCATAAATAAAATACAGGCTTTGGTCACTGAAAAAACACAGGGTGTGATAAACCAACGCAGATTTCCCCGTTCTCTTCCTTGCGAGTGAGCATGGTTTGTCACTGTGACCTCCACCATGGATGAACCAGTTGCTGGTGAAATTATAGTGGGGCTGTGTGCAGCAGTCTGCAGCAGACTCCATCACTGTCTAAACTCACCTCTCAATTTTTTAGAGGTTTCGGATCCCTCTTGAAATTTTCAGATTAAAAAAAAAGACACAATACTTCCTAAATATATTTAGTATATTGTCCATGTTATGGATATTTACAGGACGCCAGAAAAAAAAATCTTTTGGCTTTAAGCTGACTTTTAAAAATGTTCATTTGGGAAGAATCTACCACTGTGGTAGATCATTAAAGGTCTCTGTCTGCCTTATTTATGTTCCTTTGCATAAATTCATCTACCTGATGATTGGTTGGGATGAGAGCCAATGTGTTCATGCTGCAAAGCTCAGTGTTTCCGTTTATGTACCTAATCAGTCTCAGAGACTGGCATATTGCTAATAAATGAAGTCTAAGAAAATATTTTCAAATTCCAAAATAATAATTTGGAAGACTGACAGTAAGGGGAAAGCTATTTTACAGCTATCTAGAACTTACACTGCGTAGTAATGTCTGCACTACACAGAGTAACAGTTGAGGATCTGTACACCCGCAAATTAGGAAACTCAAAGCGATAGCTGTGACAACTGGCATGTTTGTGTTTTCTATGACCTGTGCAGTGCTAGTACCACTGCTTCACAACCAGTAAATGATCTGAATTACTGGTGTTGAGGAAACATTACGATTAAAATTTCTAACTTACACAAACAAAACCTTACATTAAATTTAAAATAAATTGAGAATGATGTTAGAGAAAGTAAAGGAAATCAGGATCTTTAGCATATACTGCTCTCTGAATATTCCCAAAAGTTTGTGGGGACCAAATATGTGATTATGCAATCACTGTAATAAATGCAGCTGTGTTTATTTCACTGCCTAGATCAGACAAACGGTACAAGCCAAGCATCAGCGTCGTGTTCATAAATCAGTAAAAAAAATGTAGCACAGTATGCAAGATTTACTCAGGCCTTCTTTCTGTTCCAAGTGTTTTCAGACTTGGCAGAGTATGCATTCCTTAGAGGACTATGAATATGCCGAGTTTTAAGCATTTCTAGCAAAACCATTTTTTAGTTCGTTCAAGAAAGAAGCATATAAACACTTTGCTTAATAGCACAAGAATCAACTTTTCAATACAGTGGAATACAGCTAAAAAAAGTTCCATTTAGTTTTTCTTAAAAGTGGGGTGAAAGAAAGTGTAAAGAGTTTCAGTCTATTTCCTATTTCAGGAAAATCTTCTTTAGAAGAAAAAAGATGCTGACTGTATTTGACCCTCCTTCCAGGAGTCTCTCTTACCGTCTCATCCCAAAAGTTTCCAAATTTAATCCCTGGTTGTAGGTGCACAGAATAAAAACCCCAAACAAACAAACTAACAAACAAACCCAAATAAACCCCAAACAAAACAACAAAAAACCATCTCACAGTGATGCCACTTTGATTCTTTAATGTGTTGGGTTTTCTGTGCTTTACGTTTAATGATAGTTATAACGGCAATTTTGAATACTAATACAATTATTGTGATGCACAACTGAAACTTGTAAATGCATATAGTCAGTCATTTTCCACTGAAGTCTATAACTGTTTACTGTTCTTTCCCTACAGTTGTTTTTTTAATATACTTTGATAAGGAGGTCTCATTTAAACCTGTTGTTCTATTAAGATTAATCTAAGAAAACCTTAAAATACAAGTCTTCCCAGTAACATCTACTGTACCTCACTATAATTAACTATTGGGCTATATACAATTGCCTTCAGTGGAACAGTGCTATTCACATGCCCACTGTATTCCATCATCTATTTAAGCCTTTAACATTTTGCTGCAGGAGCTCTCTTTATTCTACAGGAATATGGTGCACACAGTCACAAGTGTCCTGTTTGGACCTAAGACCTCTTTCTGCTATTTCTTTTTAGTATTTCCAATGCAAAGGAAAATGCTTCAAATGTTTAACTTTTCCTTTGCTAATTAGAGTTACTGGAGTAAAACCATACTAAAAAGAAAACTCATTTAGCACACGCATTGCTTAGAAACAGTTTTCTGTACAAATATTTCTGTGTATATGTATTCTCTTTAGGGAACGAATTTTTGTTTGGTTTTCATTCTGCGTTTGTGTATGTCTAACAAAACAGAGTCTGAAATTACAAACATGCTTTCCATGTCTGTTTGGGAGAACAGACATGTAGGCAGTGGAACTTCTCAGCAGTTGTTGTATCTTCTAGCCTGGAAAAAACCAGTCACTTGATGCTTTTAAAACACTGTAGCAGTTGTTGCATTTATACTAAGCCACCAAACCTGTAGAGGGGGAAGGGAATTAAATTTCCTAACGAACATGAAGAAGTGACTTGAGGTCAACTGCAAATCTAACTGGGAAAAATTGCAAACTGCAAATAACTCGCGGTCCTACTTTGATATCAAGATAACAATCTGAGTTATATTTCTAGAATATAACTATATATTTCTAAAATATAGCTTTATTTATATATCTGTAACTATGAGACCTGTATTTCATGCTCTTAGCACATTCAGTAATGGAAGCCTACCTGCTTGCCTTCACAGTTGTTTGCAGGCATAACCTTCACAAATCTTCTCACTTAGAAAAATTACTGGATTTTCTTGAGTTGAATCGAAGTTTCCAAAAGAGGCCTATAATTTTGCATATGGGGTTTACCATTAAAAAAAAAAAAAAAAAAAAGTATATTCAAGTTAGTTTTATATTGTGCAGCTCGAGAAGAAAATTGTTAAGCTTGCCTAGTTTTCTTTTAAGCCAGAGGACCAATCAACAAAATTAATCTACAAATTATTTCCTGCAAGCTACAAATTCATCCTTGCTCATGGTGCCAACAGAACTTTTGACAAAATTAGGGTGCTGCTGTGCTTAATCATGTAGATCCAGGTTGTCTAACTGTCATGGTCAATCATGTAGATCCACGTTGTCTAACTGTATCCTTTTTTCTTGTTCCTCTTTTGTCTTGTGTCCACCTGTTGGATGATCTTTGTGGTAGGAATTGCCTTTATATGCTGCCCAAGCTTGTACAGAGTTTTGCACCACTGGGATTCTTGGCTGTGAGTAAACATTTAGAGGTGTGTGCAGGTGATTATGTTCACAAGCCCATGCTTGTGCACACTAGAGGTGAGTCTGAAATTGCTTTGAAAATTCAGACTTTATTTACTGGACCTTCCCTGGCATGGCTGGATTACACTGTACTAGCAATACTGTTCCGTGGCATTTCACAGAGAGAATGTGAATAGTAGTTTCTCCTACTGACACTAAGCATAAACACTGGCAAAGAAAATAAAATAATTTTTGAGGGCATTTAGCCAAACTATTAAAACACAGAACAAGTATTTTATTTCAATTGCTACCTTAAAACCGTTTATTTTTCTGCAAGGCCTTACTCCATTATGGTCCTCTTGTGATAAATTGCTGAACAGTTTAAAAAGCAGGCTACAGAAAACAAAAGATGCACCTTGCTTCTTTGTGGTATGAGCTGCATGTTCTATTTGTTGTACTAAATTAACCATAAACATTATTCAATATTTAAATATTTAAAAGGGGAAAAGAGCAGGTGCCTGACAAGAACAGGTGTTACAAATTTGAGGTTGAATAAAATGCAACAAACTTTTCCACATATTATTTCTACAATATATACCAGAAACCGTACTCTGCACTAATATGTTCCCAGAGGTGCAGAAGCAAAGCCTTTTGTCACATGTTTTCTCATCTGGTTTTGTTTCTAGAATTTACTTCCCACTTTGGTTCACAAGGGTTCCGTTTTGCTGACCTCGATGGAATTCTGTAAATACCGTGTTGCTGACCTTAGAGTGACTGTAAACATTGTTATTTACAGTGAGTAGCTCAATGAGTACCTGCAAAAATAATTCAGTAGGCTGCCCAAGGAGGAAGGATTTGCCCAACGTTGATTTTGATTTATTTTAAAAGCACATAGGAAATCCATCGTTGTCTACTATTGAACACACATGCAACACTGGAAGAAGTGGTGCCGTATTATCCAAGCCCTTTCTCAAGTCTATCAGTGGGTCGTTTGAGTCCCATGAGGAAGGTTATTTATGATAAAATTAGTGAAACAGTTTGGTAGATGGAACCATTTGGCTATAATGTATTTTAACATGTGAACAAGCACTGTCCAAGCAAGACAATGGTGAGAGACGGAGATTAGCAATCATCCTGCACAAAAAGTTTTCCCTCCCTGCTTTCCCTCCAAAACATTTCCTTTAAGTGACTCACAGCCTTATCCTTCAGAAAACCAGAACAAGTTATCTGCAGGGGTGGTGGAATCTCTATTCTTGAAGGTTTCAAGGCCTGGCCAGACAACGCCACAGCTGACCTGATGTAGCAGCAGCCCTGCCCTGAGCAGGGGGTTATGATACAGGACATTTGTGTAGCTTTTGTCCTTGAAGGTTTTCAAGACAGGCTGGATAAAGCCCTGGGCAACCTTGTCTGAGTGCACAGTTGACCCTATTTTGACTTGGAGACCCCATGATGTCCCTCCCAACCTGAAGTATCCCGTGGTGCTATGAGCTCAAGAGGTGCTTTCCAACCACTATTATTTCCGTGATGCAGTGAATATGAAATCCAGACTAACTAGCAGACATGTTAATAATATTTTTTCAACTTAATTTTCCAGGCTTATAAAGAAGTCAGGGTGATTTTCTGGAGAGAAGACCACAGCATACATCCTGGGGCCCATCCAGGAGGTGAAGAGAGAGCTGGAGACCCTTAGCTTAGGCAGGAATTGAAGGCCCCAGGCTGATCTGAAATGGGGCTCCTGGGCCCATGGGCAGTGGGCTGGAGGTGTCCCAGGTGGGACTGGTCAGGGCCATTGAGGCCCTAGAGGCCTGCTTCTTGGGGTGACTGCTGCGTAACATTTCTACATGCATCGAAACTGCATCTGAGCCACAGACCTGTTGGAGACTGGAAAGTACTTGGAGGCAGTACCACATATTTGCCAGCTTCTTAAAGTTTTTCACAGGCATCTGCAATTGGCTGCTTTGGAGTTAGGACATAGTTGCTTTGCTCTGACCAGCAGAGCTGTCTTTATAGTTGGTGGAATTCATCAAAGCTCCCATGATAGGAGGAAGCAGCTTTCATTCCTAGAGATCCCCGTTGTCCTAAGGAGATCATCTCAACCTTTGTGGGACTATAAGAGCAAGGGGCCAAAGCAGGGCTGGAGAGGAGAACTGAAGATATGCTTAGACAAAGAGAAGGAACTGGGGCATGATGAGAGTAGACACCTCTGGAAGTGAGGAAGGCTGGAACAAAGCTGACCAAGAAAGTCCCAGGAGGACATTAGCAAGGAGCTAAAGAGGTTGGTGTACGGTAGGAAACTGGGGTAAACTAAATGGAAAAGCTTTGAACAGCCATCTTACTTCAGAGGCAGGCTTATGTGCCTCGAAAAGATTCTGCTTTCTGAGTAATTCAGCAAGTCCCTTCTGTTCTCCCTCCTTCCTCCCCTCGTTACTGTATTGTGGGTGCCTGAATCACCATACTGCTGGCCCAAGGAGATGGTTTATTCAACATCCACATTCTGGCAAAAGGTTTGCTTAGTTTTTAAGCAAGTCACATATTTAATGTTTTGGTACCTAACCAAGAATTGATTTTTTTGCAGTAAGCGGACACTGGATACACACATAATACTGATGGAGGCTTTAAGCTACTTGCTTTCATGTGTAATAGTGCTGTCTTCAATGGCCTATTCCTGTTAGAGATGCGGAAGCTGATCAGTAATAATATAGAAGTCTAAATATTTATATATGCCTTCACTTAGATAGCCAAATCGTAGTGTGTATATATATAGAGAGAGAGACAAGACACAATGTCAGTATATACATGTTGACACATTTTCAGTGACATTTCTTGAGGGCACATCTGTCATCATTCAGTGAAGCAGAATACACTTGTGCCTAACCCACACGATCCTATGTCCATATTAATCCAGTGTTAATTCATTTTGTTTATATACCATTTCAGCTTTGCTGTGCTGTTCTGCACACTTAGCTGGCTAACAGATATGCACACACCTTGTTACACTGCTAGTCGTAGACCAGAAAAAAGTACTTCGTATGAACAGGTATGCCCCAGACTCAATCTTTTTTCGAAGGTGATGCTACAGCAATGTCATGCTTCCACGAGTGCAAGGTGCCACCCTGTGAAATACATCGGAGGTTAATTGCAGAAGCTAAAAAACAAGATGCTTTCATCACTGTCTTGGAAGCCTTTAGAAGCATCTTGCCATCTCATGGTAACTGAATAGGGTTTTCAGAAAGAGCAGCCTGATTTTATTTGCATGCATATCTCAATACAAAGTACAGACTAACTTCTTTGAAGTTCTGCTTCAAAGCACCTTCAAAGGTGGGCCTGTAGTTTGTAAAGAGATATACATGTAAATAAAATCAGATTCAATTAACTTTTTAATTTGCTTCTTTAACAATAACATTGTTACTATTAAAACACTGTTACCCTTGGAGCACTTCAGTCAACAAGTATATACAAACGCTACCGGTGTAATGCTTGATGGTGTTGTCAGAAAAAAGCCTTATAAAGGAAGAAAAAAGCATTTTCTGAACTGTGAATCTTTACCACGCTACAAAATTATGCAAAATCTCAGCTACATGGAGATAATCCAAAACACAGGGTTGCTTTTTTCCTGGTGGATGTATGATATCTTTATTTGGTTCCAGGCAACAGAGTTATCTGCAGTAGGATTTGTAGTATCAAATCAAGACCATGCTACCTTTGATTCTTTGCTCTTAACTTACTATTATCTTTTATAAGAAATTAATTATTCACTGTTAAATTACTTTCACTGTGAAAACATACAATAAAGTCTGATGCTTTCCCAGTTATCCACCCTTGTAGGCTCTGCTAAATCAGATATAGAAGTAATAGAAACATTTTAATAATAATTCTAATGTCATGTAGTGTGCAGTGATAAGAAATGTACTTGGAGCAGAACATTACCTGCGTGCTAAAATCCTTTTCTGGGGTGTCCAGGGAAATCACACACTGTTTTTGTAAGAGTCACTAAGTTAGTGTACTTGATCCCCCATACTGACAGAGTAAAGTGAAGCATGATTGACTATGGAATCCAACTGATTTCTGAATATAAAAGTAATTTTATTTTAAAAACACATATATTAGTGATGGAACGATTTCCCATTTATTTAAAAACAGCCCATAAGACATTTTATTTCAACTGCTTAGGTAGAAACAAAGGACACCTAGTCACCTTCCATCCTAACTGTCTTTGCTTTATTCTGCACATACAGAACACCGTTAATCACAGGGGAAAAAACAAACCACACCTCTATATACAAACTGCAAGTGATGGGAACATTTACTTGCTTGTACAGCATGTGAGAAACGAGCTGAACAAACACAAACATTTTTGAAGTTACCCTGCAGAAACAGTATTTGTCTCATACAAATCTCCCAAATATCTACACAAATCTGCCTGTAAATCTTGCTTTTTCCAGTTTTTGTAGTCCCCTTATATATAGATAGATAGATAGATATGTACATATACACACAAACACACATGCATGAATGACGATTCTACTTGGGCAGCCCTATGGCTGAGAATTTGTGGCAGGCTTACAGCCTGTGTGAATTTTGCTAGCTCTTGTTTCCCTGTAATGCACGCCAAACTAGGTATCAGAAGTCTTTTGTATGAAAGAATCGAAAAGATGGTAAACAACTCTTTCTGCTTCTCTACCTGTCCCTTAAGTCTTGTACCACCACCTTTTCGTTTCATGTACCTCCAATGTTACCAAGTTTTCCTTCTTCTTTCTTGCACCTTTTTTCCTGTGAGACTTGTAGCTTACACATAACCAACCCTTGACCACCTGTTCCTGTAAGTGAACTGTCAGTGTATCGCTGGTGCAGATCTCTTGCAACAAAAGTGTTTGTAATGTATCAGAACTGATCGAGCTCCTTAGACCCAAGCCGTGTCCTGCTGCAAGAAATTACTTTCACTGCAGAGTGACCTTCAGGGGACATTCAGTCCCTGTCCTTCACTCAAGAGCCATTGCAAATGCCACCTCCCTTTGGCAGCACCCCTTTTTGGACTCAAAGTGGCCACTGTGTCTCACAACTGCAATGTCCCACGGAAGTCTCGATGAGGCACTGATGTATCTAATAGCCCCTTGGGTCTAATTCAAGATCCATAAGAAGGTTCAGGATCAGGTTACAACCGGAGAATCAAGTTTTTGGTATCATATAAAGTCTAGACAGAGGTAGGGATGCATCCTAGCTGCACACCTGTTAAGCCATGTGGTAGCTTTATGTTTGCCTTGCAAACACCGGTAAAACTTTTGGCTGAAGCTTTCATGCTGAGTTACATGGATTATACCCCTCACAGCTGGTGTGTAAGTAACATCTGAGTTCTCGTCAGAAAACAGTTAGGAACAACATGTTTCTTAGGTAAAAACTAAGATCTCATTGCAAGTAGAAATTCAAATTGGCAGGCAAATTGCAGAGATAGTGGATAAGTTCCAGGTAACAAATTACTGTCACATGGGGGAAAACCACCTTGAGCTACCAGCCATAGCTAGGAAAGATGTGCCAAGCATTCAAGCCCGCAAAGCCGTCAACTTCAGGGAGCACTGCAGAGACAAGTGATGACCAGAAATGCAATTGTTTGAGTTCCTCTACAATAGCGACAGCACCCCTTGGCGGGGTGGGGGGCTCCGTTTATTAATTGCTGAGGGCAGGTAGGCACGCCCTGCCAATATTGCCTGCCTTGAAAATGAAGTCCCTGCAGACCAGCTACTCAACACTGGAATCGAGGTCTGAACAGCCGGAGTGCTGCATCAGACTAAACGCGGCAGCAGGGTCCTCCTCACGTATCTTGCAGCAGTAACCCCCCCCCCCCCCAGGAACACCTGTGGCGGGGACGAAGCCGCTTGGCAGAAGAGCGGGTCCTCCTTGGCTATCAGACCCGTTACCCCGAACGGAGAGCTCAACGGCCGGGAAGGGAAAGGTGAAGAACAGCCGAAGCTCGACGAGCTCCCGCTGCCGAAGCCATGCTGCCACCTGGAGTAGAGGGCCTGTCGCTGCCGGGAACACGCCTGCAGCCTCCTGCCCACAAACCCCGTTCCCCTTCGAGCTGCTCCGGCCCTGCAGCTGCCGAAGGCAGAGCTCCGCAAGTCCCCTGCGGCACGAAGGGCGCTACGGCCGAGGGCGCGACCGTCCGTTTTCCGACCGTCCCGCTCTCCCTCCGTTCCTCGCGCCTCAGAGCTATGGAGCTTGTTGGTCCGGAGGGCTCCCGCCCCCCCGGAGAAGCCGAGGCTAGGGACAGCCGTCTGCCTCAGGAGCCGCCGTGCCCACTGAGCCCCCACCCCGGCCGCCTCTCGGAGCGCGGCAGGAGGCGGCGGGCGGCCCCGCCCCTTTCAGCCGTTAACGGCTGCTCCGACTCCACCCACCAACCCGCCCCCCGCCCCTGCGCAGCGGGAGGCGGGGAGAAGCTCGGCTCTCACGCATGCGCCGGGAAGCGCTCGCCCCGCCCCCGCGCCGACTTAGGTGCCTACGCGCGTTCCCAGCCTCTTGCCGCGGGGAATGCTGGGAATGGTAGTCACCCGGCAAGTACCGGCGCCGGCAGGGGGCGGGACACCCACAATGCATCTCGCAGGGCAGCCGGGCCGCTCCGCCCCAAATCGTAGTCATGTGACCTGCGCACCGGGCCGAGCCCTCCGCTTCCGTGGGGGGGGGGGGGGGGGGGGAAGGGGGAGGGCTGAGAGCCGGCGGGGCCGGGGGCTCCGCACGCGGCTCCGGGGGCGGGGCCTCCCCCACAGGTAGCGAGCGGCCGGGGGGCGGGGCCTGCGCTTCGGCGGGAGGGGGGGGGGAACGGGACGGTTGGCGACGGGTCGGGGGGGTGGTCGCACTCCTCCTTCTTCCTCCTCCTCCGCCTCCCGCTCCCGCCCCCACCCGAGTGACAGGCGGCGTCCCACGTCTCCGTGCCAGTAAAATGGCGGCCTACAACCAGCCGGGGCGGGCCGTGCCGAAGGGCAGGGGTCGCGCCTGCGGGAGGTGGCGGCGCCGGTGGAGGACCTGGGGCGGGCAGCGGCCCTCGGTGGGTCACCGGTGGCGCCCTGGGGGGACCCCGCTGTGCCCAGGGACCCTCTGCCGCCTTGGTGGCGGTGGGGCTCAGGCGTTTCCCCGGGCGAGGGGATTGTTTAGGTAGCCCCAGCGCTGGGGTATGTAATAGCGGCACCCGTCAACCGCGTAAATAACAGCACTGATAACCCGGCGTCCGCAGAGTTTTGACCAGGCCATCGCCTCTCCCTTTAGAGGGGGTTGTTTGGGGAGGGTGAGCCACCGCATCCTCGCGCCATCACGTTTCTCAGTGTTTTGATTGGCGTGGGCTCCAGTAGTCACCGTGTTTTCTAGCGGTGATCCACGGGGTGCAAAGCTTGAGATCGTTTGGAGGTGCCTGTCGGCTGAAGCTGACGCAGATTTTGATTCCTGCCTGTTTTGCTGATCAGGCAGGCCTGGGCAGCTTCTCCTGAAAACTGGATTCTCTTGTTTGAAGAAATGACTTGAAGAAACTATAAAGCTGCATTTCCATGCACTGTGACCTGTTTTTTCCCTTGCCTTTATTGTAAACGCCAGTTTTAATGGATGTTTCTCTTTTTTTCTTCCCTTTGGAGAACAAGAAATTAGTCTAGATGCGGTAAATTGGAAGAAATGGAAGAAAGGAAAATCAAGAGGAGGAGCCCCAAATCATCCACCAGTCACCCTGCTCAGGTTGCTAACTCCAAGAAAAGCTCAGTGCCGGTCAGTAAAAGTACAGCCTTTTCAAATCCTGCACCGCAGCCTGCAGTACAGAAACCAAAGTTAAAACGGTAAGTGTGGGAGCTTCTGGCAAGCTGAGTGGAAGTGAGAGCCAGAAACCTGCCATTGCTCAGACAGGCTAAAGGGTGTTTAGTCTGGCTGGGGCAGGATGAAAAGAAAGAGCTTCAGACTTGTGAAAATTCTTGATGGTGTGTCTGTCTTAGCAAAGTAATTTGTTTAATGCAATATAATGGTTGTTTTATGGGAAAGGAAGGTGCTCAATACTGTTCTTGTAAGCTTTATAAAATGTTCCACAGTGCTGTAGACTCGTAACAATTTAGCTGAAGAGATGATGGCCTGATGTCACTGGTGAAAGACAAGAGTTGGGTGATCAGATGTGGCAAATGTGGGCGTCGTACATGAGACAGCAGTGCCCCAGATATACAGCTGTGAGGAAAAAAATTAAATATTGCATGTCTGCAAGGCTGGAACTGACAAGTAGGTCAGGAAATGAATGATGTAAATTCAGCAGGAAGAGCTAGGACTGGAATTTCCGGGTGATTCTGTTTGGGGACCTCTCAGTGGGGGCAGCGGTGCACACTTGTGCACAGAGAGAGGCGCATTCCGCTCCTCAGAAAGTCCCGTTCGGGAATAGCTTTTGTGTTATGGATCATGCCTCTGTTTCAGTTTGAGAATGTTAATTTTCCTGCATGTTAGAAAATACATTTCCTGGCCATAGCAGGTACAGTAGGTAAATGAGTGAAGAGGGATTTTGAAGTGAAATGTTAGCTACAGAGAGGCAGCTGAGTTTATTGGCCTGTAACTATTAGCTGAAGATGAAATACTGAACTGTTGTCATTAGCACAGACAGTCTGTTTGAAGGATCCGGTATTGACCTGATGAATAATGAATTTCTGCAATGTAAAGTCTATGCAGTATTTTTCAGGGAAAACATGTTAATATTTTGAGGGAAACAGTAGTAAATACTAATGTGCTATAAATTGGTGGTTTCTGCAGCTGACTGTACAGTTAAGTCCTAACGCTATTCTGAAATGTACTAGAAATTAATTTCTTGCAGCCCACAACATTGGCTAGAGAAGAAAATGTCCTTTTTGCTGTGAGTTTTGGAAAAGGACATTCTTGCTTAATTGTTAAGTCGAGTTTACCAGGCAGTGATAATACAATTTCTCAAACTTTCCAAGCAGGAGTAGTAATTGACATAGCAATGCGAGGACGAACTGCTGTTACGATAGTGGAGCAGGAGCATTGAATTCATTTTCACTTAATTTGCAAGAATCTAATAAAATAAATTTTCCAGGAGTGGTTATTGTATTAAACTTCAGATAGAGGTAGAAAAAAATCTATGACATTTCTGGTATAGAAGCCTTTCTTTAAGTCTGAAATTGAAGCAAAAATAGCCAAAGTTAAACCTAAATTGAGACATTGCTCCAGGTTGAACCAGGTGTGATAAATGTTGGACCATTTATTAGTCCAGCATATAGGCCATATAGTCCATATGATGTTTATAGAAGCTGTTAGGCTGGAAAAAGAACGATTGTTTCCCATAGGAAAGAGAGAATTTGTGACTTGCAGAGCATGGGAGTATTCGAGGGAAGGGTGAGGCATACTATACTGTAGAAACTATTGTCTTCACTAATTAAATAAAGCCTCTTTACTAAGCCTGTGATTTTTTTTTAACACCCCATAGCATAAATTTTAATTTTTAGGCTCAGAATTTTTCACTGAATCAGGTTCTGAACAGACTCACCATGAGGCTGCAGAAGCAGCCATGCCAGTGTGAGAGAAAGGCTGCAGGCGCACGTGGGTGGGCACAGCAGGGTGACAGCGGCCCCTGACCTGAGCTGTGGGAGGTGAAGATGCAGGCTGCCCGCCCACCCCTGGGTCAGAGGTGGAATGGGCTGCTTCTCAGTGGTAACTGGGTGTTTAGCTTCCCTATCCATTGCATGTTTAACTGGATTTATAATGGTGATCCGTTTTCATCCGTGTTGTTTCTGTGGGCCCATAGTGCTCATATAGAACAGATTTTTGTCTAGAGATACATGTGTGGATCCAGGAATTTCGAAGGTTTTGTTGCAGAGGGGGCTGTCGAGAATGTTTAGCACACTTAACATTCGTTTGGGCATGGACTGGTACGTGTTAGAGTACTGGGAGATGGCTTTTGATGGGGAGTTGTACAAAACTGGGATGTGGTTTGAAGGTGGGAAGAAGGACCTCTGGAGGCAAGGTCACCTTCCTGTATAGGTTATAACGAGTCGTTTTCCACGCTGGTTGCAGTCTATGGGTGTTGGGACAACAAGAGCGTATGATTGCTGAGGGTTTTTCTCTCTGGCTTAAAGAGAGTTTGCAGATGCTTTTTTTGGGTGATTTCACGTAGATAATGCCCCATGCGTCATTGTCCTCTTTAGGCTATTAAGGTGGCCATTACATACACGCCTCCACTGATGTTTCCCGCTATTAGTAGGAAAGCAGATTGTTGGAGTCCTTCATTTGGTGGTATCAAACTGCCACGATAGCGATATTGTTCTTTATTCCTAAGACAAACTGGTGATCCAATTTTTAACCTAAAAGGAGTGATCGAAATACGCATTTACGTATTTTCCATTTAGTTTTCAAAGCCCAGATGTAGGCTTACCTTACATTTCAGTCTCAGCGGAAGTAGGAAGTAATCTTTTTGTTTTAATTATTTTTTTTTTTTCAGTGTAATAAAAGAAAAAGCCAAACCTCCAGGCGGCGAAGCCAAAGGGGCACAGGCAGCACCAATCCAGCATTCTTTTCTCACAGATGTGTCAGACGTCCAAGAAATGGAAAGGGGACTTCTGAGTCTCCTGAACGACTTCCACTCTGGCAAACTTCAAGCGTTTGGTAAGTGCAGGAATGGTCTGTATACAGGGGTTGGTTTTATAGCTGTACGATGGTAACATCTGCAAACCAGTTGTGCTGTATGGACAGGCTGCCTGTTTGTCATGTTGGTCTCTGCTGCGTGAAATGAGGTTTAACATCACCTCGTAGATCTTCCCGCATTGTTAAATGGTGATTCAAATGCCATTTCATTGCTCCTTCCAGCGTGGCTTACCAAAGGCAGGTCCTCGCCTTCTGGATTTAAGATAACAAGTTTAAAGCCACTTATTTATGACAGTGTAGGAATAATAAGAAGTAACTGTATTTAGCACCTGATTTTGCTGTATATTAACACCTTGGACTATTGGTAACAACTTTTATTGAATCCAGTGCAAGTTGCATTTTACCCAACTTAAGTCTTCTGTCTTAGCATCCTACTATTTTTACTACTTCACAGTTGATGGAGGTTTCAGAAAGTACATGACGCTCTTTTGCTTCCTTTTTTTCCCCTGTACTGAGAAGACAGATGCGTATGTCCTTTTGCAAGTTCAGTGTCACATTGATTCCGCACTGATTTTAGAAGAGAACCTGAAAAGTCTGTATTATATAAAGCATCAGTTACAAGAAGGAAGCCCCAACGATTAATCAAAATTAGAAAGAAGGTTTATTGTGATCCTATTTAAAGTTGAAAATCAGGGCCTTGCTAAATCATAGTGAAATTCAGGAGTATAGAAAAAGCCACATATATTCTAAAAACCAGTTACTACGTTTGGTAGTTACTGTAAGTTCAGCACAACGTAACACCAGGCAGGATGACAAACTGCAGTAGCGAGACAGGGAGAAATCACTGAGAAAGCAAATTAAGTTGTAAATTTGACGCTTAAATTCCTCTTCTCCGATGTAAAAAGCCGCATCTTCACACCTTCCTTTGCGCTTTCAGGTTTCTTGATCTAAAGCTGTTGCTGGTCCTTTTAGGAAATGAATGTTCCATAGAGCAGATGGAGCACGTGCGGAGTATGCAGGAGAAACTTGCTCGCCTCAACCTGGAGCTCTATGGGGAGCTGGAAGAACTCCCTGAAGATAAAAGAAAACTAGCCAGTGACTCCAACCTGGATAGGCTGCTGTCGGATGTGAGTACCGGGAAGGCAGAACACACGGGGCTTTGCCCACAGCTCAGGAAAACAGCACTACTGGGTGGGCAGCGATTTACAGCTTGAGGAGAATGTGGTTCTGTAATGAACCCAGACACGAGCCCTGCCCTCGTCTTGGGTTTGAGAAAACACAGCACCTTGCTTGCTTTTTTTATAGGCTGCTGCGTGCTGAGGCGAGCGGAGCAGTCTAGCTGGAAACTGCCCGAGGGCGTAGGCCTGTTCAGAGACAGCCAGCACACCGGGGAACTACCACCATTTTCCCTGTGGTCTGTCCTACACCTGGGGCAGACCACAGTGTATATGCTACACTTCCCGTTTCTCCTTTCTCTGGTGTATTCCCGTAAAATCCAAACCTGTTAAAATTTCTTTAAATTTCCCAGGATCAGCAGATTTAAACTTAATTTGGGACTTAGCTCTGTTGGTGTAGAATTCAGTGCAGGTTTCCTTTGCTTTTTGTAATAAAATCATGCATTTCAGCCCAAACTATTAGTGATTTCCTTCATTGTTTTAATGTGTTTATTTCATCACATCTGCATGATTGTTGCATTTATTTGACTACCTGAAATGCCATTTCTGATACTTTCTACATTTATGTTACAGCTAGAAGAACTGAATTCATCTATGTATCCTTTTCCTTAAATGTCTATTTTGCATTATAATTATTAACTGTAATCAAATTACAGTATATTTCCCCAGTAACTGGTGTCTTTACAGGAGTCAAATCGCCTCAATAACGTCCTTTCTTTTAAATTAGTACTGTAATACAGCATGGATTTCAGGTTATTCCAATACCTAAGTGACTGGATCATAACACTTAAAGGACATAAGTGGGGTGTGATAGTGCTATCATGTAATAGTGATAAAATCAGTCTGCCCCGCCCTGATCCCCAGCCAAATCTGGAGGTATGTCAGGCTCGAATCTCATTGAGGAACATTAACTATTAATGTTGAGAACTAGTACTGGGCTTAATAGAACCAAACTGGTCCGGACCGGCACATGCCTGTCACAGGACTAAGCCCAGTTCCGTGTAACGCTGCTGTCTTGTGTATGCCTCAGCTGTACATGAAAATGTTATTCCTTAACTGTTTGCTTCAGCCAGAAACTACATTTAGCAGATGCTCAAGATATTCCAAATAGTGCCACGGGCTGAAAGAACAGCTTTGCCAGTTTGGATTCTCCTGGAAGCTTTTCTTTTGTTTTTCCCAACAGTGGGGGCTGGAACAGCTGTGGGGTTGTGGCTCTTTGTTGGTGGTGTGTTGGGGTTTTTTTTTTTAACAATTTTACACAATGACAAATCAAAGTGCAAATCCAAGTGTTTATTTTTGCACATTCCTCTTTGAGCACTGCATTATGTCAGGACTCAGTATCTGGAGCTGGCAGTAGGTTACTGTGACGCCATGCTTTTTATTATTGCCTTATTTAATAGAAAATCTGGGGAAATGAGAAAGTATGTTTCTTCTGCTCAGTGCTGTTCATAGGGTTGAAAGTGATGTATGTATATAAGTTTGTTAGCATTCCTCCAGTTTTTATGAAGGTAGCGATGATGTTGCCTTTCTGATCAGTATGCAGAGCAGCAATGCCACAGAGTAGTTTCTTGTTGATAAAGTAAAACATTTTAAATATGACATTTCATTTAGAGAAGTTGCTATCTGTTCAGCTGTGTTAAGTCAGGAGTTCTTGCTCTGAATGGTTGCAGAGTTTTTTTTTTTAATTGCAGTCACATTATGAAGTGTCACTAAGCTTGAACTAGCGTGCATGCTAGCAGTCCATGTAACTTGATTGTACTGTGAAATTCCAAAATTGGGTAAACGGTTATTGTTCAATAAATCCAGTATATGCAATTTTGCAGTCATTCCTATGTTATAAATAATTTGGTATTAATTGGTATCATCTTCATTGTTCAGAGTCAGAGAAAAAAGTCCGTATTTGTGTAACATCAGGCTGGTTTTAGATCTAAAATTTCTATCCTGGTCCATCAAACTATGCCTTGGTTTCTAGATTTTATATCCAGTTTTTAGGTAATCCATTGGGATTCTATATTGTATGTACTGACTGCACAAGGACTGAAATCTTTATCCTTCTGCTTGAGACCAAAGCTTTCATCTGCCCAAAGAGGGCATGGGGCCAGGGAACAAAAGATGCCTTTTGCTCAGCACCTTTGGAGAAGATGCTGCTTCAGCCCCAAGATGCAGGTGTGGTTTCCATCAGCTCCAGCTCCTTTCCGAGTCACACGTAGCAGCTGGGGAGAGAAAGATCAGACACCCCAGTGTGCTCTGGCGACAAATTCCGCCTCAAACCCTGCTACTCCGTGCCTCAGCTGTGAGGCAAATCTCAAGGACTAACGAAGCAGTAGGGATGTTCTCGTTCTCTCTGTGACTTGTCTCCTTCATTGCTGAGATTCTGTAGGAGTTCGGCAGGCTGGTAGATGTACCTCCAAGTCCCGGCCTGCTGCTGGGTACGTACCTGTGATGCGAAATCCAACGGCAGCTTAGGAGAACTGGAATAGAACATGCTCCTCACAAAATGAATGAAAGTTTGGGTTATTTTTCCCCCACTCTTTAACCGATAATTGGGCAATTGGCCTTTTCTGCACAGTTAACTTCTCACTGCCAGCACCACGGCCTTGTTTCTGTGCAGGCTTCTGAACGTGAAGCAAAGCAGCAGCACGTTTTAGCCTCGTGCCTCAAGGTGTGTGAAGGCATGGAGCTGGTTATGGCGGCAGAAGTCACTGGTAGATGCACTTACACAATGTTGCAGCTCATTTTGATTCAAGAGAGCTGTACCTGCAACTAGCAACTTGTTGCCAGTGCAGTGTGCGGCAGTGCCGTAATGGATCCTGGTCCCAAACCACACTTTTCACCAATAGTTTTCACAGTTCAAGCTATTCTACAATGAAGAGAATTCTTTTTGCTTTTTGGGCTCTGATTCTTCAAACACATTTCAAATAACTTGCAACAGACCACACATTTGTATGTTTGATCTCTAAGTTTCTGTAGCAATTTATGCAGGTACATAACGCAAAGGTAGAGATACCGACATAAATACCTTTCTCAAGCAGCTGTTCAGAATTACACAAGTAGCAGCATCTTTTTCTTCACCCACCTTAAGCCCACAGGCAATCACAAGTCACAAGAATGCATTAATTGCAAATAATTAAGAAATTAAAATTCTCTTATCTCCTCCTCCTGGATACAAATTTGCACCTTTTACACAATCCATTAATCCAGTACGCTCATTGCCTCTTAGATTCATACATGAAAATTTTGTAGCAAGATTTTTGAGAGACTGAGCTTCTCTTTAGGTGGCAGTAAATTAAGGGCATTTCTAGGCTCTCGCAGGAAAAGAAAAAAAATCTACTGTAACATCTCCGTGGACAGGCTTTTGTAATTGCCACAGTATCTAAGCAGCTGCAGAAAATGAGCTCCTTGTCTGTTATCTTGTTTCCTGAAGAGTTGTTTATGGAGATGAACTCGCACTGATAAACAGACACGGTCTTCAAAAGAAGATGCTCTTTCCTGTGTCACTGATCTAGATTACCTCACTCCAAGAGACACCAGCGAACTAAAGAAAATAAGGATCAGGAAGAAAAGCTAATAGGAAAGGAAAGTACCTAAGAAAAGAGGATTTGGAAGAGATGAGAGTCAGTGGTATGAAATTAACTGCCTCTTTCTTCAAAAACAGCAAGATAAATCTTTAAGGCAGACATCTTTTGTTTAGAAAATATACTGAACTCTAAAAATAAGTTTCAACATAAATAGATAAGGACTGATTTTCTTTTTCCAGTAAGTCTGTTAAAGTGACAGATGTGTACAAACACAAGGGTTCCCATGCTGAGTGGTGCCTTGAAATTCTTATTTGTGTAAAGGAGCAGAAACAGAAGTTTATCAAGGCCTACTGACCTGATCCTGTCAGCGTTCAGCAGGTTGTGTTTTACAACTATAGTAACACAAAGGCACAAAGAGCAAAGGTGTAAGAGCAAAGTTAAAAAAAAACAACCCTGCCTGGTTAAATTGGGATCATGACCTGTGCATTTCGCTCAACCAGTAAGAAGTCAGGAGTACTTACTGTGGAGTTCAGCGGCACACCAGAGCCTTACGCACCCCGCACAGCACACCGAGGCTTCACAGCTGCACCGCGCTCTTCGTATTCTAGACTGGATGTTGATTGTTAACGCCCATTAACAGCATCCCCGTAGACCCCAATTCGTCACGGTGCCGTTCCAATTCAAAGTATTTCGCCTTTAACAGTGTGTACAGGGATTCTGAAGCATCAGTGTATGATGCTTGGCATTTTTCATATGCTTCAACTCTTGAAACAATATGTATTTTTACTTTTAGTTCTAATCATTACAGAAATTTAAAAATGCTATTTCACTCTCCTCACCTTCCCAAAGCAGATAGAGAACTGAGCGTGTGGGGTTTGGTTTATTTCTTCAAACACGGGTTCATGATTTTTGCATGAGTTCTACTCTAATCTTTCACATAAAAAAAAAAGAAGGAAATTACACATTTCCCATAAAAGGCAATGAAACCCAACTCTTGCCCCAGGACAGGAGCAGATGTGGGAATGCTTTGTCCATATAAAGTCACAAGCTGCTTATGAGAAATCAGAAGTCCCATTTCATGTGGATAATTTTCCCAGCCATTCCCTCCTGTAAATACCCACTATTGTAGTAGTAGGTGCTTTGAGAGTGATACTTTCTATGCTAGAAAGGAGCTTATCTGTCACTGGGCAGCTGGGCACAGAGCTCACTTCTTAAAAATGAAGACAGCAGCCAAAGTTGGCCTAGACTATCCCGAAGCACAGGAGGACGCAAGCAGGTGTACTGCCCGTTAGAGCCCTTTCCTCTAAATGCACTTGCATTTCGTCAGTCCTCATGTGGTCGGATCCTGCGCTGCATGTCAAGTGCCACATACATGGAGCAGTTCTGTCAAACACCAAGTTCCAAGGCTGTTCAGGATCACTAGCACAGAACATGTCTTGGCCAGCAATACTGGAAATTCATTCCCTTTCAATTACAAATAATTAACTAACTGTCAGTAACCTATGCCTTGTAGAATCTCACTGTTGTCATCACAAAATGGGCTTTGTTTATCACAGCCCTCTTCACTCCCTATAAAAAGACAGAATATTTAATGTGAATGATCACATCAAATCCTCGATTGACTGCCCAGAATTACCAACCAGGATGCAGCGTGAAACATTTGGTAGTGGGAACAAGACATCGGAGCAGGCCCCATGTAACAACTGTACTGTAAATGGAGAAAAGATATTTTTATCAGAGCTGCATCAATAAAGCAGAACCACCCAAACACAGTTCTAGGCTCCAGCTGGCTCATGGCAAGGAGTTGTGACAAGCTATGGATCGTTACCATGGATGCAGACGAGCTCCAGATCAGCTGGCACGGCTTAATTTGTAGGTGCCAACCTAGAAACACTTCACATTAGTTGCACGTTTGCTTCTTTGCCCTTCAGGATGCATCTGGTTGCTTGACCATGTTTTATAATCTCTTTAAAATTGTTAAAAGGTGGCAGGAAAAAAAAAATACTGCTTCAAATCACACCCTTTCAGCTTTGCTTTTGAAGAAACAAAGGGTATCTCTTTTTTAATCGGGCAGCAGAGAAACTGATTGCATCACCTTCTTTATAAAACAATGCTCTACATGTTCAAACTACTGGAGATAATTTCAACACAAAGTATAAAGCAACTCTCAGAATGCAATGATTGACAAGGCTAGCAGAGTATACTGCACATAAACAGCATCAAACCCACAAATACCCGTGCTCACATCATTTGGGTTTTGGTTCACAAACACCTCGATGGAAGAGCTCAACTTCTCTCTTCATCCCAGTTAACTAGCTGCCCCATCTTTGCCTTCTGATGCAGCAGTCATTGTTGTCTTGTGCGCCAGAAGCACTTGCAGTAGATGCACTGTAAATTTAATGTCTTTTATTTAGTGGAAACCATGAGGGTTTTATTTGAAGAATGGGACTGAAACTCAAAGTTGGCAGGAGACTTGTGTTTGAAGGCAAGGCAATGTCTTTTAAGTTCCAGATTGGCCCAAAACAATTGTTCTCAGAAGCTCATGAAACTACCTCAGCAGATCCAATTTAAACCTACAGCCATGGATTTGGGAAGGCATACAAACAAAAAGCAGCAGTCCCCGCGAAGCACCCTGGCACTCAAAATGGAAGTCTTGATAGCCACTAAGACATGGTATAAAAATAAACAGAATGGCTGAAGTGCCTAAGTTTATAACCCTGCAATCCCACATTATTAGGTAACAAAGTTGGGTTTTCTGCCAGAAAAGTTGGGTCTTCAATAGCAACTGAAAAACATGTTACAAGAGAACACACCATTACTTCCGCAGACGTGTTCTGCCAAAGAACTGCTGGTGAGCTGGATGGGGAGTAGAACCACCACTCCAAAGGCTCTCTTCAGGCAGGGTTTCAGAACCACCTTCAAGCCTCCACAGCCGTGCGTGCTGGGAAAAAACCCCAGCCTGGCAGGCACATAACATTGCACATGAGGGTGCTACCGACTCTTCACTCACTCTCCCTAACGAGGAAGTCTAACAAATAGCATCAGGGTGTGACAGTAGGAGATTTTTAAAGCGTGAAATATGTTGGGTCTTGAAAAACAACACTACAGCATGCATTTTCAAAATCCTCAAGTTTTGTTTTTCCTTATTAAATCAGGAATTTCTATTCTCATTTTGAAAGGTGTGTAAAAATGGGCCATGCTCAAATAGAGTAAGGAGTGTAAGTTGTTCCTTGTTACTATCAAACACTTCAACAGGATCATCACACCTGTTTTGCACAGATACATGTTTAGACTGGTAAGCACTGTCTTTACAATTTGAAGAATATTTTAAAAAGATGCAAACTTTAACACAGCTCCCTCTCTAGCAGAACAATACCAGGGAAATTATTTTTGTTGTCTCTTATCTCCAGCTCACTTCAGATTTCACTGTAAAATAAATGCTTTTGCAACAGCACGAATATGCTAGGAGGGGGGAACCCAACAACGCCATTGCTAGTCCCCTGCAGAGCCTGTACGTGCTTTGGTGTCACCCACTCCAGATTTTGCACTGCATCGCTGTAGCGGCACCGCTTCACACCATCACGGTGCAGAGACACCATGTGCTTGTAAACGTGCACATGGCTTCTGTGTCTGCAGTAGCGACACGAAGCGGTGCCGTTACAGCGATGCGACGGGAAGTCTGGAGTAGGTGACAGAGGCCCCCCCAACCTGAGCAGAAGGGGGTGGGCAAAAGGTGGGCAGAGGACACAGCCAGGGGAGCTGACTCCAAGTGGCCAAAAGGATACTCCCGACCTGAGCAATCCAAGCTTGGAGGAAGGAGGGATGCTTGTGGTCGTGGCGTTCATCCTCCCAAGCGACTGCTACATGTGACAAGTCCTGGGACTGGCTGAACGCCTGCCTGCTGATGGGAAGTTGTGGATGACACCAAGCAAGAGCAGAACAGACTTTAGGCAAGGGGTTAATTGAACTTGGTCAGATAGAATTGATGCAAGTAAAACAGCATTTCTTAATACCTGGAGGAAACAATAGCTTAGTTATTTCAACAGCTGTTCTCACACCAACAGCTTTGTTGTGCTATATATATGTACACAATGTGGAGTTTAATGATTGTCCCTGGCTCTGACACCAAGGCATTCCTCTTTTCTTCTCCCTAGACTGGAACCCTTATTAGCAGTCTTGTGACAAGTAGCTGCAGACTATACAGACTACTTGCAGACTGCCTGCTATTGCTTACAAAGGTTTTTCTCTAGTCAGAAGTCAAATGTATAGAAGACTGATGAAGTACACAGACCAACACTCCAACCAGAGTAGCACTAGAGCTTATATTGCCAAGCTGGGGGACAAGAAGAGAGCAAGGGATTCTCAACTGGCAATTCTCACCATTTTTCTGTACAAAAGGCCTTAAGTACAACTGAGCCTGAATTCCTGTGCAGGCAAATTCAGATTTTTCCTTTTATAACTACCAACGTGACGAAACATTCAAAAAGGCATTTCTCTGCTCCCCAATGAATGGCATACTCCAGGCATATCCTTTGACTGGTGGTCTTGTTCTCAGACCAAGTGCACGACGACTGGATCCTGAAGAATAATAAAAGTGAAAGCTGCAGTTCATGACCTACAGACAAAAAGATTAGTTTTAAATTAATACTTCTCCTAATGATCCTTCTCAGCTTGGTTTTGGAAACCAGTGACACACTTTGCGTAACATTCATGAATTAAGGTCGACCACATTTAATACAATAAACACTCCTTTCCTGTAATAACAGTGTACTTTACAATTTGTTTAAGCAGTTCTCAGATTCTGGAGTAACTGCAGATCCCTACAATGCCGCTTGGTTCTCTAAAGAGTCAGTTTAATTTTTGTAATTTTTAGCTTGATTTCTAATTTTGGCCCAAACCAAGTTCTTACATAAGACATTTCTTACACCGTCTGTTTTAGACTAGTCAAAAAACTTCTTGAAATGCTTTAGTTTTCAAAGTCCCAAAAGAAAGTCTTCACTATTAACATGGAACATTTTTGAAGAGTGTTACTAGCTCAGCTCTTACACCTTAGCTCGTTGCCTTTTAGTTTTGACTAGGAATCCATGAGTTAAAAGCCTCATCAACCACTGTTAACACATGCAAATAAAGAGAGTGGATGAGCACAGCTCAGTTTTATGAACTCTTCAGCATAAACACCGTTGGAGTCACTATGTGCAGTACTGGCACGAGGACTGCATGATTAACCCAACCAAGTGTCACACTGACTCGGTCATGGCTAAAGCGGTCACCTTATTGTTGGCTAACAAAGAAAAACAATTACTATTTGTTTTCTCCCCACTACACAATTATACATACAGAGCTCAGAAATTACCCCTGCATGGAGGATAATTGTACATGTACTGCGCTCTCTTCAGTATAACGTGCACCCAGAGGCCAGCTCGTCAGTTAATGCACTGCCCTGCCAGTTCCTGGCGTTTAGCTTCAGTGTCTGGTTTAGGTCAAATCAGTGTCTCACAGCTCGCCGTGTGTTCTAAAGGACATTCACACCTCTGTCAGAAAAACCCTGATTGGACTGGAGCAGTGCCAAAGAGAAACACAGATTGCCGTGGGGCTCAGAGACGAAAGGGAGGCACGAAGACAGGCAAGCCAAGTTTGCTTCTTGTAACTAGAGTCCATCATGCAGGATGAATTCAGACATGGCTGGGGATGCAGAGCCTTTAAAAACATTTCCTTCGGAGTTTGTTACTGGAATAAGTTTGACTGCATTGCTACCTTTAAAAGCCTTTACCAGAATCGTTACCATCATAACCACTGTAACATACGTATTTAAGACTTCTGCCAGTCAAAAAAGTTGACAGAATCTACAGTAGCTAGACTAAAGAATAATTTTAAAATCTTAATGCAAGTAAGAACTGCTGAGGTAGTGTCCGTTATCTCAAGTGACTGGAAGCTATAATGCTGCCTGGGGCCCCGGACTGAGCTGGGAGCCGCTACTCCAATTTGGCTCACACTGCTGGCTTTTCACACCCCTGTCCCTGGAAGGCTGTTGTTTTTCTTTTCTTTAACGACAATCTGTAGCAGCAAAAGATAACACACGTCAAGAACTCTTAATATATCAGAAATGACTGTGGCTCTGATGCTGCCATGAGACCTGACACGGCACATTTCCGTATTAGCACTGAACTTTGCCGAGGTAAGCCTTTCCACAGAGACCTGTGGCCCGCTTCCATGAGGGCTGTAAGTCTCTCAGTCAAAAAATCCCTCCATATGGTATTTCTAATGGCTGACGTTAGAATCGAATTTTGAATCATACAAGTCAGTCATGGTAACAGATCATAATTTTTTCCCCTACTACTTAGAAATACCAAGATTAATACAAGACCCCCCAACATACAGGCCTTGAATAGTATTAAAACAACAAAAAACAGAACATGAAACAACTGAGAACAAACATAAGTTTTCCCCATAAACTGGAAGACTGGGACCAGAGCGAAAGAAAAAGTTTGCAAATAATCTGACCACCCTGATCAATGCACTATTGCAGCACTAAGCCAAAGGCCAAAATACTGAAAAGACTGAAAAAATCTAAAATACTAGAACAAACGGAGTCTCACAGTTAAGCATGTGCCAATAGAAGAAACATTTATATGGAAGCCTAGAAATTGCAATGTACCTGTGAAAGAAAACAGGGGTATGTCAGAAGAAAACAAGAATCAGCATTCCAGGTTAAAACCATTCAGATCACCACTGCAACAAATAAAAATAATTTCAATTTCTGTGTCAGGATCTTTGATCTAATTTAGCGTAAGATAAAAATGACAGAAACTACAAGAAAAAAGTAATCATTTCTTATTCTAGTTTTAAAAGCTGGCAATCCAGCAGGTTCAAAATGTAACCTTGGCAGTCCTACTTCCACTGATTTTACAAGAAAGAACATGCAACTTTGTTGAGAAAAAGTCTTTTTTTCTTGTGTTCTAGAAGTTATAAGCATCTTAATACTTTCAGAGCAGTAGTAAGGGGCTGAATAGGCTACCAAATCAAACAAGGTCCAAGATCAAAGCTGCAGATTTATAAGGTGTTTTGAATTCATACAGATCTTGAGGGTCTTAACAAAACCAGAAACCTCTCACTGGGTTACCTCCTAACTCAAGAATGAAAAAGAATAATTAATCTTAATACTACAGACATATGCTAAGCACCAGTCTAGAAACAGAAAGTAGGCTGGAAACGTTTTTAGGTTAGTAAAATTAGTTTGAAAAAGTTTTAAAGGCCCAAGTAACTTAGGTTTGTATTTTACAGGATAATAATTTCTTTTGTTCTCATTCAAAACCTAGGCAGATCTTAGAATTCTGACAGAAATATTTCCAGAGTAGAGTCACCCCAGACCTCAGGCAAATTATCAATTTCAGTCTACCCCTTTGAACATGTGCAAACTTTGTCAGCAACATGCGTTATCCTGCAGACTCAGTAGTTTGCAGGGTACAGCTGAGATGGACAACAGAAATCCACAGTTATCAGGCTGGAAATGAAAGGGAACTTCTCACAGCTTGTTTGATAGAAGAGTCAGTCTGAACGGAGGTTTGATTCCACAGGATCCCATGTCAGGAGTAGCATTTTCTAGAGACAACTAGAAGCAGATTGTACATCCACACGAAACAAGAATGAATTTTTTTGTATTAAGGCTATTAATTTTATGCAACCTTACACCAGCTAGAGGTACTGTACTACTAGAAGTTTGCATCAGGCTGTACTTTCACCTTAAGGTCTCAGGAATGCACTTAAAATACTGACTTGCTTGGAAAGAAAGCTGCACACATGCACAATTTCCCGCATCTACTGGTAAATTCATATGGCCAAGTAAGGAGTACACAGAAATACACACAATTCACCGAAAGTCTCACTAAGTTCATCTTGAAGTTACCAGCTGAATAATCCAAACGCGTGGATGCAGCTCAAAAATTGCAAATCTCTACCCTTCCTACCCAATCTGAACAGGCTAGGTGGAGACATATCCAGACTCACATAGCACCAAGTACCCAAGCTGGACAATAGCACTACATCTACAGCCACTGCTACACAGAGCTGCAAGCTTCCTTTGGATCCAGCATTCAATCTATTTGCCCCCATTTTTCTCTTATTCTTACTGTTGGTTTTAATGTGTGAGGACACGGATGTAGAATGCATCATAATGCTATCTTTATCAAAATTTTAAATCCAAAATCCTAGCTTGGAATCGACATCATACCTATTTTCAGTTCAATTCTTGGCAGTCCTCACTTTGTACTGATTCAGATCAGGACAGTCTTGAGCTGTGACAGCTGAAACGCAACCCCACTCAAGTCAATGGACACAATTTTTTTTCCACAAGTGCAACAAAAATTTTCCTACTATTCTACAGCTATTTGCAAAAAGGAAGTTTTAAAACTCCACAGGATTCCATCGTTTGAAAAGGCTACAGGAAAAACGGGTAAAAAAACAATCACAAAAAAACCATTCGGTACTTTTGGCATGAAAAGTTCTAAGAGATTATCGATTTCAGCATGTCTCTTGGTGGAAACCATAAAATCCATCAAAATGATCAGCCTCTTAATTTTGATAAAATGACATGTGAATTAATACTTTTCCACAGGAATTTTCTTGCTATTTTATCCCCAAAGTGCAGAGCAAACTAAGGAATATATTCCTTTTCAGTACCCTTCTACAGCACAAGGACCTCTTGATTCTTCTATGACCTCTCGGTTTCTTCTGATCAGAAAGCTCCTTCATGAGGGCAGTGAAAGACAACGACATTGAAGCTCTAGAAGGGCTTGTTACAAATTGCAGCAGTTTTCCAAAGGCAGGGATACATAACAGAAAAAACAAGTCAAAGTTGGAGGCACATCCCTTCTGCTTTTGCTGATAGAATACATTGAATTACAACTTCCTACAACTTCATTTCATAATTTTTTTCTTGACATACATACTGTGTTTTCCTACTTAGACTGAACTCCAGCTTTGTATCAGTTCAAGATCCGCAAAGTAAGGCACAGCAGCACTTTGTACAGAGCGCTGAATTCCGTGGCAGTTTCATGAAACACACTCCTAAGATACCAGAGGGATTCCCAAAGTATTTCCTTCAACTTCTGCTGAGAAATCACGTATTGCTGAAGCGACCTACTATACATACCTTTTTGCCACGTCTGACGCAGCCGATCACGCATGCCAGACCTTCAGAAGCCCTTAACAAGCGTTCACATACCCAAGCGCTCACAGTTTACAGCAACCGCTGCAATGCTTATCCTGCTCCCGCTCCCCCAGCTGCATGTCAGGGCAAATAACCGATTTCAGTGCCTCCTTATGCAATACGCAACTGTTCTTTCACGTGCTGGTCCGTCTTACTTGCCTACCGAACGGATACCGAAGACAACAGGCTCCTTGCAGAAGGCATTCAAAGAGCTGTTTCTTATATTTAACTTGTTCCACCCCACGGACCATACCCTCTGCCGTCAGTTGAAAAGCACTTATTTGAGCCAGAGAGAAACACAGTTAGAGCTCTGAAGTTAGACGACAGAAAGCAAAAGCCACCACTACTGCTGCTACACGGGATGTATGAACGAGTCCACAGGCATCGCAGAGCAGGATGTACGTCTATCTCTGTGAGCTCCTCAGAAGACCGGGAAACAAATACTCCAGTCACGGACAGTTCAACAGCAGCGCTGCTAGAACTTGTTATTTCATCAGTGTGCCACTGAATGTCAGTTTAAATTGCTTTCACTACTTACGATGTTTTGTTCATCTCCCAGGTCACTCAATCAAGACCGGTCAAAACCAGAGTAATTTCAACTTTCTCCAGATCAGACGCATTCTTAATATCTCTGAGAGTGAAAGTGTGAAGAACATACTCTACCAGAGATGGGAGAGAATTCATGTAGCTTTCTGCACTACAACATGCTATCAATGTGTGATAAATAGTACTAACAGTCGTCTTAAAGCTTGGGATATAAGCTGTGAGATCACAAACTTAGCACTGTGTAGAGTTACAATTCTGAATTTTTGAGCATTATAATGAAACAAAGGCCATTTCTGACAATAACTTAAATGCAAGACAGTGAATACCCACATATCAGTACGCTGGAAAGAAGTACTGTAAAATCACTATGGAACACACTAATAGTGTTCAACCACGTACAATTAGTGAGCTATCAGGTTTTGCAGTTTAGGCACTGTTAGAGCACAACTTAGCTTTAAAGCAGGAATTGAACCTTTAAAACACATTTTGCCAAGTTAAAGAAATATCACTGAAAAGAAATCACACGGTATTAAACCCTCCCCACAAACACATAATTGAATTTTGAAAATCAATTAATTCAAAGACTCCTGTAGGAAAAAAAAAAGGTTTGTATTTTGCTTGGGTACCAATTATCAGGACAACACTGTAGAGTCTCATTTGGTTATTAGTACATAGGCATTTTATAACATTGCTCCTAGTTAGTTGTTTTCAAAGACTATTAAGAGAACATAACATTTATTTTTTTTGTTATTAGAGAATAAAGTCCTTGGTTTTCACATATTTTCTTCTAGAGTGCTGTATTAGAAATGATTAGTACACCAATATGCATGGCAAAAACTGGAATTCTGCTTATGAAATTAAGTTGTACATATCAAAAAATGGAACTTTGGGGAGTATAAACTAATACTCAAATGCACATGGACTGCTCTGTAAAGTATTTAAGCAACTTAATCATGCAAATATGTTTAAAATACACAAGTTATTGCTTAATCTTCCACACAGAGCACGACTTGCATTGTTAAGTTATTACTCACTTGGGAATAACAGGTTTTTGTAACGTTTTACCATTCCATGAAACCACATTCTATTAGAAACTAAACCTAGAACGAGTCAGGAGACAGTGATTTTTTTTTTCTTTTAGGAAGAAGCGATTCAGACTAGGTCATCCGTAAAGTTGCATTTAGAGACAAACTCTGTGCACAGCTGAACCCAAGAGAGTAGAGCGAAGTGTAGAGCGAAAACACAGCACACCCCATCCATAAGGGACAGACATCTCACACGAGAAACAATGCTGCAAATTTATTTTCTTTAAAGTTCTTATAACCTCAACTTTGTTTATCCCACATAAGACATTTTCAGCAATAAGAGAACCTCTAGTTCACATACTATACAATTGCAAGTAAAATGAGGGGCATGTGAAGTACAAAAAACCTGAAAATACTAGCTTACGTTGTGTAGACTTAAAATACTGCTCAAAAAAAAAAAAAAAAAAAAAAGAGTGGCTTTTCAGCCTTTTACCTTTGCATTTTGGAAATCTTCTCTGCAGTCCAAAGGGAGGCAGTGAATGGGGAAAAAAAGCAACTCCAAAGCAGGTGGAACGAAGAAAGAGGCACATTAGTAGGAGAACAAAGGAAACGCAGATCAAACGAGGGAAGAGACACTCCTCCAATCACAAAGTCCAAAGAAAAACGTTTTGCAGGTGTTTCAGAAATGCATGCTGCTGTCCATCCATCCCAGCTGGGTACACGAACCACACTCCATACTATTTAGTGGTCTACATTTATACTTGCGATATAGAGAGCACATCTCTTGGACGGTACGTAATTCCTTGCCCCAAAGAGCTTACAATCTAAGTTCCTAAAAAACAACGCATCAAGTAGCTGGATCAAGATCAAACAAATGGAGAAGACAGGGAAATCATTTTATAAGGGATTGAAGTTGGGTTACATTACTAAGTGAGGTAACTTCTGAACATCATTGGCAGTGATGTTCTTAAGACATAAGTAGTTTTTCAGTTAGAAGCTCTTCTGATCATGAAAAACGGTTTAAATCGTACTGAAGGATGCATTAAAAGTAATCCACAAAAATTCTTAAAAATAGACTTGTTGGCAAGACACAAAAATATTCAGATTGCCTAAGTTCTTCACTTGAAACACTAACTTGTCATTCTACTGGAAAGATATGGATGTTACAGAAATTCATACGTACATGTCACATTTGAACGTAAAAGGCTTTTTACATTTAAGCTTAAAATGTTAAATTCTGATTTAAGAATCCTGCTGCTATAAACATAGCTTTAATACTTAAATATTAATATGAAAATAGTACTACTTTAAAAATGTATTTTTAACTTAGAAATAAACTATGGACAAGTTACAATTGGCTTGAAATCAACATTCTTTAACTCCAGTAAGTGACCCACTTTTCCCCACTGATTCGAACACTGTTCTCACTACTTGGCAGTTATAATAGAAGCGATTAGCCCATCAACTTGAATGGTTTTAGTTTTGTTTTGTTGGGGTTTGGGTTTTTTTGCATTTCCCTAGTTGTATCTTATTTTCTGAAGTCAAAAGTCTTGCACTTTATCTACTAACTGGCAAGATTAGTCGAAACATAATTTATATATAACCTTTGTGCCCATTCAGCTATCATTTCTTAAACCCTTTACATGCAAATAGAAAGTACCATTTTTCATGCAACTATGACATTTGTGTCTTTCATACCAGGGAATCTTGCTTTGGATTATATACATGAGCCATCTGCAACACTTCCATGACATTTGAAAAAATGTTGGAATAGTTATAGTAATAAAAATTAACCATAATTATCCAGTCTGCATATGATAACCAAGAGGAGAAATACTTTTTCACCATAAGAAATAGCATATGCAGCGGAAAAGTCTGACTTGAGCTATGCTTTTGGAAGGGAAGCAGATGTTAAGAGAATTTCATTTAAGCACAGAAGTGAGACAGTAAGGATAAGGACTGCTATCAGGAAATGCATTTAGTTTTGATTTTGAAAGTACTCTCAAGGAAATGACACCAGAAATGAAGACTAAAGAATTATACATTTCTTTGACCCAAGTCTGTACTAGCATTCACTTTTTAGAAGTTACAACCGTATTAAATTTGCTTATAGGAGGATACAAAAGGAGTATAGCCACAGATTACCAAGAGAATTTGATCACTTCTGACCAACAGCTAAAAAATGAGGGAAGAAAATGGTCAAGGGATTCTGATCAACTGTTTCGCATACATGCCACAAAATTACAAAAATTTCCCTGCAGACCTGTAATAAGACCCTCCCCCCCTACTTGAATGAGTTTCAATACCCAGGTAAAGATGAATCAACAAAATTAAAATATTGTGCTGTTTTATTGGTGTAAAAATCACACAATTGCTAGTTCTGATTCTGCAGAGATACATCCATGCAGTTAAACATCTATGATCCCACAGCCAGAAGAAGCCATTAAATAGAATATCTGCTGTTAGTCAGCAATTAATGCAAATTTACATATGAGATCAAAAGGTGTGTATCGTACAATATACAACAAATCCTAATACAGTACATCAACCTGAATAGCAGGATACACTCAGGGAACTCTGTTAATAGTGAAGCCTGTCTATATGCCAGAGAAATAAGGCTGGAAACAAGATGACAGAAGGTACCCCAGAATTCCTAAGAAACAAACTGTTCATTTTTTGTTTTTCTTTTTTTTTTTTTTTGCTGGGAATTAGAAGTTCATAGAGGTATTGACACATTACTTGACAATACAATTTGTTACAGTGAAGACTGGTGGATGTGATTTGTTATTAAAAGGTAATGTGTGAAACATGCAATTACAGATGGTGCTTAGGTAATGTGTAATTAATATGTTGGGGATTTAAACCCAACTCTCTTCACAAAAGGGAGGACTGAAAAAGGTCTGTTTGATAGACTACCAATTGTACCATAAATCTTTATGTGCATGCGGCTGAATCAGGATGATGAATGGATAAAATGTGAACACCTGGCAATCTGTGGTTACATACTCTATAATGTATGCAACAAAAACACAAAATCAAATCCAGCTGATATGGCAAACAGCCTGCAACAACTCCGACAACCTGAATAAGCTGGTTTATTGCAGAGAGGCAGGCTTTCTGGAATTGTGAACAACTGTCCAATTGTGAAAGGTAGCTTGGGAAGTAACACTGGCTGATGACAGATTACTAGTTTTGTCTCTTTTCTGGCACAATAAAATAAATGCCATGATGAAAGAAGAGTTTATGTGCTTAAAATTTCAAGTCAACTGATTATCAACCCTCTTCTGCAAACACATTTCAAAGGGGAAAAAAAGAAACTACTAAAAAATTCCAGTTGGAAATTTTGGCGACAAACTCTGCAAACTCAGGTCCAACAAAGATCATGGATGCCCACAGAAAATGATGTGAGAGGCAGCGTCACATTCAAGGAAAGGTTTTTTGTTGTTTTTTTTTCTTCCTTTTTTTATCTCTGTACTGAAATTAAAATACTTAAATACAAAAGTGGACAACTCGACAAAACAGAACCACAACATTTAATGTAGAATAGAGTGCACTGAGCTAGATGCATGGATCTTTAAATAGGCTTTGAAACCAATACCCCTTTCAAAATTAGTAAATTCACAGTTAACGGCAGTAGGCTTAGAGGTGAGAGAAAGGTCGAAGTTGTTCCAGTTGGACTTCCAGGGAGATTCTCTCTTCAAGAACATCCTACAAAAGAAAAGACTTTCTACTGACTGTCCACAGAGAATGAATATTAAAAATTTCCTCATACAATCGAAACTGGTAAATGTCAGCTTCCGTTTTAAGAACTAACATATTTTCTAGAATCTGGATAACTTTTCCCATAATCTGAATAGGAGATTGGCTAGTTAGTAATTACAAATGAAAAAAATCAATACTTTTCTCAAAGGTGAGGCCATTTAGTATTTTTTCAATTTCTTTGAAATAACCCCAAACCACAAAGTTATAACCAGCTGCAAACCCAACTATAATAGTTTTAATTTAAGTCTAAAATGCTAAGGGGTTAAGCTCTCATCCCAGTTAAAGGATTGGAAACTCACAATCTTTTTTTCCCCAGTTTCTCCTCTTACATGAGTTTTATGTACCTTGACTCTCATAAACAGTAAAAAGTGAAATTCAGGCTTGATAGTTTAAATGGTCTATCTTCCAGTCTACACAGTATCACCTTAATTCATGTTTACATTTAAAGATTTTTTTAGTTAACTTGATAATTAAAGTTAGATATCTTAAGGTAAGATGCCAAGATGGTAAAATCCAAAATGATAATAGCTGACCTAGATAAACAGATGGCTATTGTTGTTCCTATTAAGCTGCAAGTTTTGTATTCCAGGTTATTGTATCTGTTTAAAAATACTTAGAATTTCATTAAGACTTTAAGGTTTGAAAAGAAAAAGATGCTTTTTCTTTCAGAAGAAAGCAAGCCACTTCAGCTGCTCATTACAGCTTTTAAAGTATCTGATGACCACAACAGATACCTCAAATTATTAATACTAAGTTTTCTGCTTTTATTTTCAGTGTAGCTGAAAGCAAATCAATACATTGAAAATGTGTTCTGTAGAAGTGTCCCTTGTAATTCCACAAAGCTTGTGACAACTAGGTATATTCTATGATCTACAAAAACAACTAAGTATTTTATATCAGTATCCTCTACTACATATACCATTGGTTGGCAGAGATGCCTGTTGCTGTGCATCACTAACGTCTTGCCCCCTCAGGCTCTTCTCTTAAACAGACAAAGATTATGGGATTACCTTCAGTTGCTGCTGTAGTTCACTATTCAATCTGGCCAAAACAGTGTTGGTTTCCTTGTTACGTCTGATTGATGCCTGAATTGCCTTCTTGTCTTTCCCCACTGATCTGAGAATGTATTAGAAGTACTGTAATAAGTAATTTCATTGCTTAGCTGAATATCTCATTTACAGTCCCTCTATTATAAATTAGCAGAATTCTCCAAATTTTTTTTAAAACTTGTTACACTTAATTTTGCCTCTTCTGCCTGGCTCGATTAACCTTGTTTGTTTGCATGGAAGCTACACATACTTCGTTTCAATGAAACAGCAAGCAGCACGTTTTAAAAACCTGTCACAATCAATTTTCTGAAGTCTCAAGACACTGTACCACATTCATTTACCTCAAGGTGACTAATGTAATAGTCTACTTTCATACTAGGACACAAAGACTTTCACATTTTGAACTGTTCACAGCAACCATTATTTAAAATGAAACAGTACATCTTAATACTTCCACCACTTCTTTCCAACACACTTGCAGAAGTTAAAAAGAGTTCACACTCCAAAATTCAAGATTGCCCAAAGGTCTCCCAGTAGTAGAGGCTTCAGGATGGTCTTGTTTAAAAAACCAAAAACCTTCAAACTGTTAAATTAATCTAATTCAAACACACTGAAATTGTTTGCAACTCCTGGAACAGAAAGTGTGTATCCTGTTTAAATGTAAACTTTCCAGTAACAGATGTATTTATACACTTCTTGGGTTACCTAGGAATAGATGGCTGTGAAGCAAGAACAGCAGCTATGACACCTGTTTTCTGTGTATGTTCCTCAGCTTCAGGTCTTAGCTCATCTTCTGATTTTAATCTTCTGCGAATAGGCTTTGGTGGTGGAGCAAGTGGGGTAGTGCCTTTGCCCTGAAGAGGAAAACACAGCCTATTAATCCTCACGTTTTTACTTGGATTACAACCTGGTAACTTGTTTTTGTTACATATTCCTAAAACCAGTTACTGAGCTAACCGAATTTACAACCCATCAAATGTTTTCTGATGGGCATCTAGCTGCATTCTCACATGGTCTGTAAAAAAACTTTAGTACTTTAGTACTAAATCCTAACTCCTGGTGAAAGGGCAGTAAGTTGCTAGACACCGACAGAGAACTGCAAGCAGAAACGCCACAGTACAACTGACAATTGCAAATGCACAACATCTGAGCATGCTTTCCTCTCAGTTATTATGTGTCTGTAACAAAAAAATGCTACCGTAAACCAAGTTCTGCGCTAAAAGTTTTGCTCTGTTTCAAAAACTGGAACACCCAGAAAAATCTTAATTTTCTGCTACCTTGAGAATAAAGCTAATCATGAACATTTTCTGATACAAAAATTCACCATACACATGCCTATTGCTAGCACATACTGGACCCAAGAAAACTGGGTTCAAGTGGAAGTGTATAAAGTTGCTGTTGCAAATCAAAACAGACATATAATTTCATATACATCAGAAAACTGCGCTCTCCTTCCAAGTGTGCTTTGCATACCGCAGTAGTGGGAACATTAGCAGGTGCTTTGTCTTCAACTCTTCCATCTGCTTTGGCAACTCTAAGAGAACTTGCAGAATCAGGGGGCTTTTCAACCTAAATGGATACAAGCTGTATTTAGAAAACTAGTTCTTAACAAATATAATTTGGCAACAGTCGGAATAAATACAAGTATGCTGTGTTTCTGATGTTAACAGTTTACACCTGAAATTCCAGTTCAAGCCTTCTTCAGAAGCACAAGCTGGAATACAACAACAATACCTGCTTTGGAGCAAAACCATCTAAAACTACCTTGATCAAAACCACTGTTTTGGCCTGGGAGCAGCTTGCAGAAGAGGCACCTAAGTAAAAAGCTCTATTTCCAGAATCAATAGGCAGACCTAGCTTTCGAAACAGAAATTAAGATTCGATACAGAATCTAAAATCACTACGAAAAACAGACGAAACAGTTACTTGAAAGTACTCTCCTCAAGCATTGCACTCTGGATGTTGGAAGACCTCTGAATAAACCCAAACCCCCAACATTATGAGGCACTGTAGAGCACAAAAGAGGCTGTGACCTGATGCTAAACTGCTACAGCTGTTTCTGCTACTACAATACCACCTTTAGCTGTCTGTAATTGCCAAGGGTTAATCCCTCCAAGAGAACACAATGCAACTGTTCCCCATCCACCTCAATGCAAAACAATCAGCAAGCTTAACTTAAGCAGTTTTCAGTGGCAGCTTAAGGTCACTGATTTTGCAATCAGGTACGCGGAGAGTGTTCACATGGTTCCACATCATTGACCTTCTTGATTAAGGGAAGTAAGAACACACTGCTGGTAGTTGGGAGAACTTTAAAGCACCACAGGTACTTTTGCAACCCAGGATGCAGAAATGCCCCAGAGAATTTATAATCTGGATAAAGACTACAAATTATGAAAGCAAAACATGAAGTAAGCCACGTAATAGCAGTAAGCTATGACGACACTAATCAGAATAAACCCTGAGGCTTCTAAACTTTTAAGTCCTGCATCTGTAGTAAGAAACAAGGTTTTGAAAATATCTCTAATGATGTATTAGAGAAGGATGCCAGAGCTCTGTTCACTTTAGCTGTTTGTCCAATAGCTTTGAACAAAACCAAATTAATGAAATTTTAGTGGATGTTTATGGTACTTGACAGTCATCTCATTTATTAAGACAGACTACTTCAAAACTTACCAGTAAGTCATTTGGAAGGCTGGCAAAAGTGAGCAGAACAGTTTCCCCCGTGCTAGTTCTCAAATGCACCAGCATAATTATGTTTGCGCACATGTATGCTAGTAAGTACAACATCTTCTGAATTACAATCAAGAATTAAGAATTTCTTCTGCCTAGGTGTTGGCAATTACTAAACAAGTGTAGCAGTGCATAATGTAATTGCTTTCTAGCAATGAACTGGGACACCGTAAAAAAAAAACCCACTGAGTTCAAACAGCAGAAGCAGGTTTTAACAAAGTCTCATAACTTGGTGGTATTAAGCAACTGACAAGATCTTCACTTCTGCTCACCTGCAAGACTTCAGAGTGTGTTTCAATTTCATCTTCTTCCTCTTTGTTTACACTTGAAACCGCAAATGCCTCAAACTGGCTGAAGTCTGCAAAATTTGGCTGTTCTGGTATTTGTTGAGGTGAGGTACTGGTATGAGCTATTAGGCCTTCAGCATCTACTGGGCGATGCACATGAGGACCAGCACCCTGCAATAAACCAACCAAAATATCTAGTGACAGATGGAAGACAAACACTTTGTGAAACTTTGAAAGACTGCTCTCACAGCCTGTGTTATGGCCTATTAGCTAAACAGGGACAGGTAAAGAAATATGAAGGTGTAACTCTCCTCCTTCCTACAGCAATGAGCTCCAGAGCCACTCATTTCTCCTCAGCTTCTCCTTTAATCTCCTCACGTGGTTCCACCAGAAGCAATTCTTTTTTCAGGAAAGGATAACATTTGGCTACAGTCTAGCTTTTGCTATCATTCACATCCTGGCAGTTTCAAAAAGTATCAAGCAATGCTACTTGTTTTAGAGGCAAGTTAAAGTTCAGTTAGATAAAAATGATGCGCCAAGTTAAGAGTATGATTGTTTAGAAGTGATAACATCACCTGTGAAGGCTGTGGTCTTGGAGGCACTGCAGGGGGATAGGCAACAACTCCAGCCTGTTGCTGTCCTGTAAAAGAGGTATCATGTTTGGCCAAGATTGTTACTCTTCACATCACAGTGCTATCTAATTTTTTGACTTGTCAACATGCAGAAATCCTGCATTTTGCCTATATATTAACCTGTCATATGGAGGTCCACAATTATACTGTCATCTCCTTCCAAGGAGATGTCTGCAAACAGACAAAACAAGGAAACAGAACATGGATCTTGTCCTTTGGTCTAGCTCAAAGTACAGACAGGGTCATACTTTTCTGATCTCGGTGCTTTTATTCTTTTACCCTCATTATACACTCTTAACATTTTCTCATACTTTGTGATCCTGAAACGAAAAGCACTGACAAGTCAGAAGTACAATTAAAACCCTTAAGCAGAGCATCAGAAGTGACCTCTAATAATTTCCTCTGAAGTGAAATACTTAACGCCCATTTCTAATACATCTGATACCAAAAGAACCCCTCTTGAAAATTTACTGGCAGATGCAATTCAGTGCATGTGGGTGCGCTAGCAGAACATTATTTTCTGATTTTACTTCCCACATTCATCCAAAGGACTACAACGCCAGCATTTGCAATTTACTTCCAAACTATCTGTTCAAGCAAAGTGGAGTAGAAATTTTAATACAAACAGGAAGAGTGACAATATTTTCAGCTTTTTCATTCAGAAGCAGTGTTTTAAAAATACACTAAAAATCCTTCTTCAGAGAAAAAAGATGTCTGCTTCAGGAATATATGTGCTGAAAAATAAATACACTAGGAACACAGTATATCTACCTGGGGTAACTGAAAAGGATCTGTTCATATCTAAAGATGATGATCGAGAATGAGAAGGATGAGGCCTTGGAGGGGGTGGTGGTGGTGCAGTGTTATCTGGAGATGTTCCTGAATGTGACCTGCAAAACATTTAAGTTTCTGTAGTGATTTTAGGCAGCTAGAACAGAACTAAAGTTCAAACGTTTTTCAAAGTATACAACTAAAAAACCAAAGTTTGACAGACGAAAAAGAGCCTGAATGCCACTGACTTAAGATTGTAAAATCAGTTTTAAACTTCTTTTAAGTATTTGAAGTCTTTGCTATTCTTTGATTTCACAATTATTCTTATATCATTCCCTTTCCTTAAATCTCCGTTATTTAAATTATTCTTATATCATTCCCAAGTAGTTTATCTTTCAGAAGCCAATAGCTTGACACACAGCCCAAACAATGATAGTTCAGGAACAGAGAATCCTAAATATAGTAATTCCACACAGATGGTAGTCACTATAATCTACAAAGTATGTAAAATGTAGTCGACATCCTGATTAGGTTTTAAATGGGTTAAGTTCAATGTCACTGAAGAATATTGCATTTCTGTTGGACCTGCCTCCATGTATATTGAGCTTAAGGAGTACCTCAGTGTATGAGATAGCTATTTAATCCTCTGCCTGAAATTTTCCAAATCTATATACTTGGTAGCATCTTCAGAAATTTTAACTCATTCTTAGATAGGATCACCATCTAGTGGATACCTGTTGTAAGTTCATTGAGCACACATGCAGAAGGATGTACTGCACTAAGTGCCATTTAAGTGGGATTTATTGTATACAGAATTTTTGTACAGCTTCCATTTAAAAACAGCTTACAGAAACTTACTAACTAGTCAAATTTGAGCAAAACAGATTTACTGAATCACTGACATGAATACAGCTACTCTTTTACTCAACTCGTAAGTGATAAAATCTTTTATGACTGACTTCTGTAACATTCTTCTATAACTATCATAAGATATAAAACTAGGCGAGGTAAACCCTGAAATTCCTGAATATTTAAGTCCAGACAGAAAACTGAGTTACTGCAGTAGAAAAAATTGCTTTCTTAAGATACTCTCCAGGACAATGCTTCTGCAACACCCTGTAACCCTCCAGCTGATTAAATACAAATCTAATCACACTGACTCCTAGGGTCATCCCTCTAGCTAGCCTAGTATAAAAGGCACAAGTAGGATTAAAAAAGGGAGAAAGTGGTTTATGGGCACTCCTGAAGTACCATTATCTGACATAGCCATGTCAGTCTTTGCTTTTTGAAAATACAAAAAGTACTCTGGACTAATGGTAGGGTTAAAGACACTGTCATCTCTATAGATAAAATTGCAATTGGTAGAAGAGATATCAGTGGAAGAAAGTAAAAGAGGAAGTTGGAGAAAAATTTCCTGGGTGGACACTGCCAGACCCAGACAGAAGCTACCTGTGCCATACAGCAGCAACTCATCAGAAAGCTTCGCTCATCTACCAAGTTTGGCAAGAGAACCCAATACAAAATCAGGGATCAGGAGAACATGTCGAAACCATCATGTTGATAGTGCAAAAACATACACAGAAGCAGGACAGACAATCAAATTTGCCATTAAGTAGCAGTGGAGGAAAGAAGTTTTCAAGCTGCTGTACTGAGAGGCAACTGCAAATCTTTCCTTGCTACTGAAGCCACCCTAATTATTTTCGTTTTGAAAGTTACCTTTGAAAGTGATAGTAAGATGGTTAATGGCATAGCTCATTTTTAATCCTATTCAGGAAGATTTAATGGGAACAATTAGCACCAGCTAGTACAGCACATTCCCTTATGTCAAATGATGCAGTTGTTGGTTATGAGCTTGCATAGCTTCCTCCAATCCCTTAATTTATGTTGGGCCTACCCTGCCCTTCGTTTTATAAAAATGTATTATTAGAAAAGATTGAGTTACTGCTGTGATATTTCTAATTTATGTTTTATTCTTCTTGTATGCTACCAAGTCACAAGGTCCTTCCCTGCTAATGCCTAATGAAAATTTTTAAAAAGACAAAAAAATTGTTTAAAGTAACATCATGATCTCCTGTGCTTACATTCCCTTGTATTTAAGGATAAAGTCTTTATCAAGATTTCTGACCAAATATGGACCTTCATTTCATTGGCCAATCCCAAAAAACATTTTAGACTTTGTTATTTTTTGAGTTTTCACTTACACACTTTAAGAAGAACAGCACACACTGTTAATGCATTGGAAAACACACTGCCTCCAGATTCCCAAGTGTTAAAGTTAAGAATCTATTTAGCCATCATTTTACAATCTGGTTGTCAAACAACCAGAAAATCAGAACAGGCTTCTTCAAACACCTTTTATTTTTCTCAGTTGCTACTCTACTGACCGTTGCCGCGTTACAGTGCTTCCAATTTGCTCTGGGTCTGAAGTATAGGAGTCCGAACTGCTGTAACCATCTGCTGATAAAAGAAAGTACAAAGTTTCATATTTGTTTTGCATCATTAATATGCCCTGACAGATATAGGTAATATATAATTTCAAACATCCAATTTTTATTTCTAAAAAAGGTTTACATGCTTGTATTGGTTCCCTGTGAGGTATCATCTGGATTCAGAATCCTTGAGTCTGAATAACTGCAGGATCCAGTACAAACCAACTCCCCTCACCCAATACTATGAGTTGTTGGTTACTACTGAGATGCTCAGATTACAAAATGTAAGTTTCATGAGCAATAATTTTTAAACACATGACATTTTATCACTTCAACAATCCAGCCAACAAGAGTAACGGACATCCAAGCAAAAAGCAAGGAGTAGGACATGCATGATTTGGAAGTGCTGCAAGATCACCAATCTTCGAAGTCAGAAAAAGGAAAAAATACATACAGTACACTGATGAGCTCAGTAGCTTTGCCACTACTGTAACTTCTGTACCTACCTGGTAGCCAGCTCTGTTTTGGATTAAAACTTTCTAAAAGCTTTAAGCTTTTGGTTAAGGCAACCTATAAAAATGAAAGATGCTACTACAGCATCACACAGATAGTTTCCTTAAGGACACCATTAGCCTTAAAAGCTGTGCAAAGCTTGAGTTTGTTTCCCCAGAAATGAAGAGTCTCACCAAAATCACAAGATTTGTGTGGAATGAATCATAGAATCGTTCAGGTTGGAAAAGACCTTTGAGATCATCAAGTCCAACCACCAACCCTACTCTGAGTACACCCCTAAACCACATCTCTAAGCACCACATCTAAATGACCTTTAAACACATTAAGGGATGATGACTCAACCACCTCCCTGAGCAGCCTACTCCAAAGTCTGACAACCTTTTCAGTAAAAAAAATTTTTCCTGATGTCTAGCCTAAACCTACCCTGCTGCAGCTTGAGTCCATTCCCTCTTGTTCTATCATTAATTACCTCCGAGAAGAGACCAGCACCTACCCCTCTACAATGTCCTCTCAGGTACTTGTAGAGAGCAATAAGGTCTCCCCTCAGCCTCCTTTTCTTAAGGCTAAATAGCCCTACTTCCCTCAGCCGCTGCTCATAAGACTTATTCTCCAGGCCTTTCACCAGCTTTGTTGCCCCTCTCTGCACTCTCTCCAGCACCTCAGTGTCTTTGTTGTATTGAGGTGCCCAAAACTGAACGCAGTTCTCAAGGTGTGGCCTCACCAATGCTGAGTACAGGGGGACGATCACTTCCCTACTCCTGCTGGCCACACTATTCCTCATACAAGCCAGGATGCCATTGGCTTTTTTGGCCACCTGGGCACACTGTTGACTCATATTCAGACGCTTGTCAATCAGTACCCCCAGGTCCTTTTCTGCCAGGCAGCTTTCTAGCCACTCATCCCCAAGCCTGTGGCACTGCATGGGGTTGTTGTGGCCCAAGTGCAGGACCCAGCACTTGGCCTTGTTGAAGCTCATCCAGTTGGCCTCAGCCCATTGATCCAGCCTGTCCAGGTCCCTCTGCAGAGCCTTCCTGCCCTCGAGCAGATCAACACTCCCACCTAACTTGGTGTTGTCTGCAAACTTACTGAGGGAGCATTCTATCCCTTTGCCGAGATCATTGATAAATATGTTAAACAGAAGTGGCCTTGGTATCGACCCCTACAGAACACCACTTGTGACCAGCCGCCACCTGGATTTAATTCCATTCCCAGAGCACTCTCTGGGCCTGGCTGTCTAGCCAGTGCCTTAGCCAGCAGAGTGTATGCTCATCCAAGCCGTGAGCAGCCAGTTTCTTCTCTAGAATTCTGTGGGAAAGGGTGTCGAAGGCTTTACAGAGGTCAAGGTAAACAATATTCACAGCCCTTCCCCCATCCATCAGGTGGGTCACATTGTCATAGAAGGAGATCATGTTCATTAAGCAGGACCTGCCTTTCATAAACCCATGCTGACTGGTCCTGATCACCTGGTTGTTCTGTAAATGACTCATGACGGCACTCAAGATGATCTGCTCCATGACCTTCCCTGGCTCAGAGACTGACTGTCATTTCCTGAATCCTCCTTTCGGCCTTTCTTGTAGATGAGAGTCACACTTGCTATTCTCCAGTCCACTGGGACCTCCCCAGTTATCCAGGACTTCTGGTAGATAATGGAAAGAAGCTTGGTGAGCACACTCGCCAACTCTTTCAGTACTCTTGGATGTAGCCCATCTGGCCCCATAGACTTGTGTGCATCTAAGTGGTGTAGTCACTGACCACTTCCTCATTAATTGTGAAGGCCACATTCTGCCCCCCTCCCTGTCTTCCAGCTCAACAGGCTGGGTGTTTAGGGAACAAGTAGTTCTACTACTAAAGACTGAGACAAAGAAGGTACTGAGCACCTCAGTCTTTTCCTCATCCCTTGTCACTGCCTAGTAAAGGAGGAAGATTCTCCTCAGCCCTCCTTTTGTTGCTGATGTATTTATAGAAACATTTTTAATTGTCCTTAACAGCTGTAGCTAGTTCTAACTGGGCTTTGGTTCTCCTAATTTTCTCCCTGCATAGCCTCACTGCTTCTGTATAGTCCTCATGAGAGACCTGCCCCCTCTTCCAAAGGTCATAAATTCTCCTTTTTTTCCTAAGGTCATCCCGAAGGTCCCTATTCAGCCAGGCTGGTCATCTTCCCCGATGACTCGTTTTTCGGCACACAGGGACAGTGTGGACAATTTGGGAAAACAGCAGTTATATTCGCTGCTTTCATTTTTACTTGCATAACAACAGTTTCAACACTGTGTGTCCAGCATTCACAAGAATTATTAACTTCTCCAGTTATCACTGTCTGAGGTTACAGATCCTCTCTCCTTTGTTCCAAATCACACAGCTTGCACAGAAAGACAATCGTGCAGTGCCTAGGCCTACTGACTTCTGTTTCACGCAATGGAAAAGACTGTTCCTGCTTCCTGTCTTAGGTCTGAGCTGCTGTTTACAAATTCATAACTTCCAAGCTGAATTAGTATTGATATAAAGCAGGTAAAATGAAGACAAAAATCCCAATTTCTCAACATCAAGATGATGCTTATAAATCCCAATTTGTTGTCAGTCCAAATACTATTTTAACATATTGATCCATGAACAGTAGACTATAAGTAAAATAATTAACCTGAATCTAAATTTTGATCAATAAACCACTAAGCAATCCATACTCTTCTGTATAAGCAGAAAAAGCGCATCTGAACTTATAAACAAAACAGTCTAGGAGGACCCACTTAAAAAAGGACTTGCTTAGATTAAGATTGAAACTCCCTGTTCTCAAATTAATTCTGACACAGCTAAACAAAACCAAGCAACTAAGGCAAACACTGGAAAACGAGTCCAGCCCCACAGCTCAAGGAAGCACACTGTAGACATCGTCACTGGTTTAGAAGATGCTCAGATACACTATTAAAAGTATGGCACTGAAGAACATTAAGAAATAGTAATTACTAAGACAGCAAGTCTGCACAAAAAAAAAAATCCTGCATCAGAAGACTACCTAGTGAAAACAGAACTGTGCTTGAATAGAAAGAGACAGGCAGGCTCGAGATATTGCTCAGAATGAAGAGTGCCACGGAAACAGAGTTCATGGGGAAAACAAAACACATTGCAGAGAGGCACTTTCTAAATTACTCCTGTATTACAAACCAACCAAAATACTTCTGTATTAATAATGCAAAGGACTCAAATGAGTTCTTCGAACCTTATCTCTATGGAGGAGAAGTTCCCAGCTTAAAGAAAACAAAAAAGTCTCATAAATGGACTCCGGAGATTCATTCAGGCTACATATAACCCAGGACATTTCTTGGTATTAGACAAGTGGACTAATCAAATCAAAGTAATGCAAAATGTTTTGGACACAGGAGATACAGGAAATAAAAAAGGCTATGAGAGGCAAATAAAGTTGTACCTAAAAAAGAAATCTAGAAGTCTATAGCATTTCCTTAGTAGCTAACCAGATGAGAATTGCCTGAAAATTGTCGTCAACAGGCTTTCAGTGTTCAAAAAACATGTTGTTACATGGTACTGAGCAAGTAGAATCAAATGCTACTTAGTCAATTCCACTTTCCATACATTTAAATTTCTCACCCTAAGATTAAAAGAGAAAACAGGAAGATGGAAAAGAGCTGACAAAACCGAACTTTTTTGAACACATATGGTAGGAAAATATCTCCAGTGACATCAGCAGAACTTTCTTAATTACTACTTCTAACATACACTTTGTATCAGAACTGTTTCTATTCTTAGGACGAGTTTTTCCTCATTTTAGAACTTCTTTTATCTAGCAAGTTTTCATTGAATGAAGAATATATCAGATCTACATTTTATGTAACGTACAAAATAAGATCAGAAAGTACTTTGATACTTACTAACTGTATTTCCAGCTGTAAATTTTACAGATGAACTAATTTTGTTTTCTTCTGGGAGATCAGGTGGTTTCACAAGTAGTGGGCTAGTAGGGTTAGCGTGATCTAGATGGAAAAAGAAGTCTAAATAAACAAATGTATTCAAACTAGGCTTTACTTCTGATGCCAAAGCTTTACGTTAGTTTTCTGCCCTTATCTGAAGTGCCGCACTCAAGCCTGAAATTGCTGTATTTTAACAGTTTTGGTGTATGAATTATTTTAACTTTGAAGTTTTACATTACAACAGTGTTATTTATATTTCTCAGTGTTAAGAACTGGGAATATTTACCTATTTACAAGGCTAAGGGATTTTTAAAATAAATGTGCTGTGGATACTTGTTTATTCTCATATGCTGAAGACTGCGCATGAATTACGTGACTTTAGGAAATACTGGCCTATTGAGACTCCACTGTTCAAGGAAAATCAAACCACCTTGCCTATTATTGACCAGAGTATTTAAAAAAAAAAAAAAAGAAGGCCTGCTAATACTCTCGAATGCTGGCAGGTTTCAAAATAATAAACTCGGTATTTCTGACCACAGCAGAACAAGCTTTATCAATGCAGGCTATTCTCTCCATCTTCACAGTCCCCTTCAGTATTTAATAAGGAAATCTAGACATTCTCCCAGAGGCCCAAATCAAATCTATATCATGATCCTCCTGAACTACTCCAAGCAATGATCTCCCATAGATGGTGAAATCCTCACTGTAGTAAATGGCTAATTCAAACTGTGCACCTATCTGAACAGCAGTCTAATTCTTAACTCAGAGAATCTCATTAATTAGGCTGGTTACACTTCTCTAAGGAGAAGAAAAAAAGTCAGCATGTTTAAGAAAGCAAAGCCCACTCTAATTGTACAAAACTTTCCTCATTAGCAAGAGAAGATATCCTACCGCTTCCAGTTCTTTTAAGCTCCATTTCCTGCATGTGGATTTTGCTTGGAGTCATTCTTATGGGAACTGGGTGCACAATTGCAGTGTCCTGTAGAGGAGATCAGAGTTAAGCAATATTAATCTAGTTTTAAATTTTGTATTATGAGTCTGACACCATGCAAAATGTAATTTCTAAACAAAATTTCATAAATTTATTTATTTATTTATTTTTACATAGTTCAGGGAATTGAATATACCTGTAAAACTAAAGCTCCGTAAGCTGAAGTTTCTCTAACGATTTAAGGTTTAACCTAGTATACTTATTTAAAAGGGTACTACAAAGATTTCTGTAGATAACTGTTGTAAATAGGACCTAAATTTTACCAGCTTTCCACCATTTTTGGCATACCAGATATCTGTTACTTCAAGTGCACCTTCAAAAAAAAACCCAAACAGAAAACAAAAAACCACAGAAGTCACAATTTCAAAACCCCACTCCTTGGCTTTACTTATGATGCCTCAGAAAGTTGTGGCCTCTTTAAATAGTATGAGTAATTCTCTATAAAATAGGTACTTTGTAGTAGTTTAAGACCAGTAGTTTCAGGAGTCTTTAAAAGAGCAGAAATCTTCTAATCTTTAGGAGGATAAACCCCGTTGAATATATCTCTAGATAGGTGTTGACCTTGCACTTAAGCATTTTCTTTGTAGTTCAGACAAGGGACTCCATTTAATGTACTTTATAACAGCCCTTTCCATTTGGTTTGGGGAAGGAGCGTAGTTAGCTTAAAAAAAAATCTTAAAACTTCTATGTTTGTTCACAAGTAACTTAAAAATATGGACATAGCTGTCTGAGGGTTTTTTTTTTACTGTCATCTATATCCAGACTATATGAATGGGTGGGACAATGACAGCACAAAAAAAATCCCAGATTATATTCCGTTCCTAGAAATAACAAGACATTTCAAAACTACTCTTGTATCAGAAATTTAATCTGTTCTGATCAATTTCATCACACAATACATTTACATTAATGTTTTCTAAAACTGTCTAAACTGACTTGCACTACTCTTGTTGCAAATATAAACTTTTAAAACCACTTACTAGTCACAACTCAAACACTCTTGTTGCACCAGGGTTTTAGGAATAGTTACCACTTTAGAATACACTGCCTTTTTTTCCCCCTTTAATGGGATTATCATGCAAAGCTCACTTTCGCTGTAGCTACTGCAGTGCTCTGCTGTAATCTAATGTGCAGCCTCTACAAAAATGTTTTTTTATATAATGTAATAATTCAGATCATGGATCTAATTTTACAGAAAACCACTTAACATGTTACTAGCTCTCACTTATGACAGGCAAATTATGTTCCCATACTGGGGAATGAATGTACTGGTTTACTCTTTCCACTTATCTTTTACCTCCAAAGCAGCTGCTTGTCCAACAAAAAGAGCAAAGAACTGGTCTGTGAATTTAGTTAGTCATTAACAACTGCTCAAGAAAGCTGATTCTCTCCTTTGGGAAAGCAGGAATTGTTCAATAAATCAGTCCTACGCACCACTGTTGAGACTACTAAAATAAGTCTGCACACTGCTACTGAAAATTTGCTGTCATTTGTTCTTATTTTCATATAAAGACAAAGACTTTAAAGTACCTATTCCCAAAGTCTGCTACCTTAGCAAGTATCAAAGACGTTCACCATTAGTTAAAATTTCTCAGCTACAAGAAAGAACTGTAAAAAAATGACTCAAGAATGTGATCTCCCAGTATTTTTTTTGGTTTTCTGTTGAACTTCTGTTTATACACATGTATACACACACACAAACATATATGACTATATATGAGTTTTCCATATATCATCCCTGTTCTACTTTTTAGATTATCAATGTATAGGGAAAAATTTCAAACTTCAGTTTCCTGTCATTCACTAATTACGTGTAAAAATAAATTACTATCTTATTGTGGAAACAAGACAGTGACAGCTCTTTACTGTCAAGCAACTATACACAGTAAGAAACAACTATAAACCGATTTCCATCAGGTTTACTTCATTAAAACATAAAAATACAATACATTTAAACCAAAAAACTGTCTCAGATGAAAAAGGGCCGGTTTTCACTTTAACATTTTAATCTGTTTTCAATGTTTACTAAGGGCAATTCCGAGCACAGGGAACAATGCAGTTTGAATTCTAGCTTCCAGCATTGAGAAATGCTATTTCCGCATAAATATCAGTGTTAACTGAGTGAGTGAAGCACTGATATATTTAAAATATATGCATATTTTAAATGTGTATTGTATCTTTTCAGAAGTGACCTGTTTAATACTAAGAGTTAAATGTTTATTATGTACACCTACCATATTTTGTTATATAATCAAATGGACATTACCACTGTAATTAAATCAAAATGGACACTAACAGTGGTAATTGTTAAGAAAGTGGTAAGAAAAGCAGGACAAAAGCAGCAGCTAAGTATCAAAGTAATTTTAATGCATTTCAGAACCGCTTCAATGTCACAAGCTGTGAAGTTTAAAACTAGCAGAATTTGAATCACTGTAGTAAATTTCTGGCTCCTAAACTTGGCAAGGTATTTAACTACCTAACCTTTCAGTGCACTCCCCACTGAGTAAAGCATTAGAACAGCACAGGTTTAGTGTGAGAAATACTAAAAGCCTTATTAATAAGTAACTTGGTGAAAACATTAGGAATATGAAATACCACACCCATTAAAGCCCATTAGTTTTTTGGCATTGTCAGCTCCTAAGGGTTTGTGCAAATCAAGCTCTGCAACTTGAAAAAAAAATACTGAAGACAAAAATCTAAACCAGGACTGGTTTATCACTGGGAGTGGCCCTTGCATTGACTTACAAATATTTTCAAAAAAACCATTTTATTTAAATCTTTGTGTAATACAGGTTTTGATAGCTGTTTTGTATTACATCAAAATCAAGGGGGGAAAAAAGCATTCTTTGCACTCAGATACTAAACACGAGCAGTACTAGAAAATTTGTATTCCTAAAATAAACAAAAAAAAATTAAGAAGCCTGCCACCAATCCCCAAAAAGCAGTCCATGGAATCATGCATAACAGCTAAATACAACAAATGGAAACTCGGTGTTAATAAAATTAATTTCAAACAAGCAAGCTAAGTGATTGACTTACAGGATCAGCTGGTGCAATGTTAGAATCAAATTGGGTCAGAGTTTGTGAGCTTGAAGAGCGTTCGCTAAATGTCTCCCACTGCTGAATAGACAGAGGAGAGAAGTCAGCATGATGAGAAAGATGGGAGTAAAAGATCACTGAGGAGATTTAGCACAGTAGTTCAGAGGTTGCACTGGAAAGTACTGTATTTGCACTGGACAGTACTTGACTTGGACAGCACACTAATCCACATTCATTATTTATATTTCAGTCTGAGGTTGTTGCGCAACCAAGTTTGTTTTCTGCCAATATTAATCTTTACATTCACATTTCATAATGAAGACACAGGTACATGGCCAACACATGTACCTTCAGAGTTCATGTTTGCCAATGAAAATCATACAAGTCAAAAGACTAGTTAAGCCATTCAAATACCGTAAAGATAAAATCAGTGACACGTGTTGTATTTGTAATTATAAAATCCACAGAAAGGTTCCTCAGCTTGGCAGCTGCCAAGTTTCAAGCGTACTTTGTAAACGCTGATTTCCTTACAAAATCCCAAACAAACACTGAGCAGAGTACTCCAATTACAACAGTTCAAGTTGCCAGTGCAACCCCTGAGAAGTGATTCTATGCTGTAAAAGAGCATTTTTACAAGAATTAATTTCAAACATACTGTTGATTGCTAAAAGCAAATAAGTCAATTTCTGAACAATTTTATAAGATATAGGCATGCTGTATCAATACATGGTTGTCAAGAGTCCTCATGCTTAGTAAGTCAAGCTACAGCCACAACTGGATCAACAAAGTACCAAAGTACATAAAATCATCTGCGATCCAGAAACCAGATTACAAATCACAATAGGAATGCTAAACTTGTTATATTTTGACAAAATAACAAGTAAATATTATCCAAGTTTCAAACATTACTACAAAAATTACAAATACAAAATTTTTAGTGCTCAAAATTTAACAAAAATGATGTTAGTATAGTTGTGAAAACAAATCAATACTCTTCTCCCATCTCTATAGGCAAATCAACGTAACTGACTCCAGAAGATACAGGACAAGCTATATGGTGTTAGTCAATCTAATCTCACGTGCTCCTCTACACTGAACTAAATTTGGTGAATGGCCTGTACGTGAACCTAGTCTAAACCAGTTATTTCAGAAATAACTCTTATGAAAATTTCTAAATAACTGTTTTCAATCAGTTGAAATTAAATTCAGAAAAAGATTAACTAAATTTGCAAGTGTAATTTCAGGTATAGTGCTGCTCTTTATAGAGACAGAGCCTTATCTCCTCATTTCAAACTCTAAATTAAGGTAAAGATTATGGAATACTGTTCATACGGGTGTGAAGTGGGGTTTTTTTTTTTGGTGGCGGTTTTTGGTTTGGCTTTTTTGGGGGGTGTTCGTCACAAGACTACGCCTTTCATGGACAGAATCTAGTAAAACATTTTTAGGAAGGATGTAAGGTTTCCCTTCCTAATAGCTCTGTCCCACTCCCTACTAAACAGTTCACCTCTGTGTCACTCCACCCCTTCATGAAGAGGCAGCATTGCAAGTAGTTTGAAGCTACACAAATCTGTTGAATAAGCCAGTTTTTACTAAGTCAGAAACTCAATAGCCAAGTTCTGCCAGCCTTTCCCCCGATTTGTCCTCTTGCCTTTACACAGCTGCTCATTTTCATGAAACATGCATTAATGTTTATTTTAGGACTACCACTACCCTTTTAAACTTGATTTGGCCAGCAGCTTCAAAGTTACTTGTGAGATTGGCAAACAGACCATTTGATTACACAGACAATGTTTCTTAATTTTTCAATTTTCCATAAAGGCATACAGCATCTACGTTCTAGTTAAGATCAACACTAAAATACCATTTCTTAGAGATGGATGCTGAATCTACCTCTTATTCTATTCCTCTGAAGCCAAACCACAGGACACTTATTACTTGTCCTCAGGCTCCCTAGCTGGGCACAGACCAATGAACACCACTCCACCACCTCCTGACTGCTCTGGGAAATAGGCTGTTGTGCTCCATCCTGAAATTCTGCCAGAATCTATTTACTCCTAATTCCCTGGTTAACAGAAAGCTACATATATTAAGGATCTACCAGCCTGAATCTCAAACTCTGTGTAAGGTTGAAGAGCATTGACAATAAAACTGATTTGCTAAAATAAAACTCCTACTAGCTGAAAGTAAAATATTAGTCTTCTAGACTTGCAAAAATATTTCAAAAATACTTCCAAAAGGTTAATTACTAGAAACTAAAACTCACAGCAACCTGAACTGTTACTAAAAGAACAAGACATTTGAAACAAGGTGTAACCATTGTGAACTCAAAAGCAAATCTCCATATCTGTGTCAAAGCTAATATGACACTAGACTGTTTTCAACAAAAACTTAGTAGGATTTTCAAATTTTTTTAAGCTCTTGGATTTAAGTGCTCAGCCTTGAGACTGGATGGAAAAGATGTCTGAAGTGAGAAAGAAGTGATGAATGAAGAGATGAGAATGTGAAGCATGTAGTATCCAGAGTTAGGTGGATTTTCACAGTGGTCTTTATTCTGAAGTTTGACATTGATGCCTTGGTCCATATTGGTGAGCTTACAGTAACTGAGCCTGGCAACTGCAGTCTAAAAATCAACTTATGAAGTAGAATAGAGTAAGCAACAGTTTTGAAACTAACGGGGATAAAAATGCCTGGAAAGGCAGATGATCCAAATATGCATAGCTTTTTCAAGCAATTAATTTGTTTATGACAGTTGTAAGAGGTTCAAAGAGGAAACATTAGACTGGTGCCTACAGCAATACCAGAAATTTTTTCATGGCATTAAAACCTTGAGGACTTTGACCCGACTCATGCTGAAAAGAAAACGGTGAGGAGCAAGAAGCATGCACAGCAACATAGCTGAAAAATCAGTAATTCCTCTGTGTTAGAACAAAAACCTCCTAATATTTAATAAACATTCAACGCTTATTTTAGTATAGTTAGTATCTGGTAGTATATTTAGTGCAAGAACTTCTCCAAACCTCTTAAAAGTTTTAGTACATTTTCAGAAAGAAAACACCACATTATCTATCTGAATGGACAAAGTCAGTTTTGTGTGACAGAGAACTGTCATTAACTTTGTTTCACTACTGCAATTACCCTATTCAACTGGTTTGAGTTGCATTGGACACTGAAGGAGTCTGTTCAATTATGATGCAGCTTACCAAATGATTAGCTTATTAAATCTTTATTGCAAACATAAGGAAATGTATCAATGCAAATTTTAATACAGTTGCAGGCATCTACTGCTTTCTAGCAATAACCGAACATCTGCTCACCTCCCTCCTAAAACACAGATGCCTACCAGCACTCCAAGAGTCACTCTGTCCAACAGACCAACTAAGAATCACTAAATCATTTCCCGCATTTTTTATTTGGTAAGGACATCCCTGCGAGGCTAGCATTTGCCCTTAAGAGGAAGAGCAGACTTTACAAAGTCCTTCCTCCTGAGAGAGGAAGAAAGTTTCCTCTGCTCCTAGCTTTAGTCCTAAAAATTTGCTTATCTTCTGTTTCACATTGATTCTCCTTTGGTTTGTCTAAATCTTTTACTACCAATCTTCTACTCAGTTGAAGTCTAATGAAGAAAGAAGAAAGCCACAATACACTCTTTTAATAAAAGATGACACTCAGCTACTGATGCAACTATCTTAGATGTCAAAAGAAGTTACAGATACTTCTTGAGAGTCCCAGGTTATTAAAAAGTTTTCAAAAAATAATTTCAATTTTTTTCCCTTTTTTTCCTGCCTTTTAATGAAAAATAAGCCTACATCACCTTTGTAGTATGGTCACAGTCAGGAATTCATTTGAGTTTCTGAAGTAGCTCTTAGAATAAAACATAGGTTTATTCTAAGTCAAAAGGCAAAAATGTTAAAACAAGAAAAACTTTAGGAATCAATCCCTTACAACAGGCTTTTTGAACAATGGACATTTGTGGAAAAAAAAATATAAAGCATCCTGTCTAGTAAATTCAGTTTCAAACTCTGACAAAACACATATATGTAAGACTGCTTATACAGCAAATATATATGGTAAAGAATGATAAAGCAGCAGTACATAACAGTAAAAATTTAAAATTTAAATTAATTTAGCCAATGGTTGGCTTCAGATTCAACTCTGAGTCTTTGCTTCTGAAACAAACCCAGAGCTATGATTTTATATATTACATTACTGGCGAGGCATTTTATATTTCAGGGTAAAATCACCTCCAGAAATAAGTCTCAATGTCCAGATCTGTCAGAAATTCATTTTTAAGTTTTGCAGGCGTTGGCTATAAAAGCCCTTCAGAGGTTAACTAAAAACCCAACCAAAAGCCTGCCCCAAATGAAAAAACCCCAAACAAATTCAACCTTTCCAAAAACTGCTATAATTTTGTGATTAATACAAAGCTTAATTACTAGTAACAACAACATTATAAATAGCAGCTTGCCTCACAATCGACAGAAAAATGAGAAGGAAGATATTACCTTTTTTACAATTTAACATGCACAGAATTTTCCTGTGTCTATTGTCCTGATAACTTTTTCACAATTTGTGATCAACAATCCACTTATGATGAATTATGGATGCATATACAATTCAGTTATTCACTAGTAATGAAATAACTCTTAAATTAAAAGTGCTAACCTCACTGCTCTGATTCAATTCTGGCCAGGTCTGGTTTAGGGATGGCATTGATGGAGACTTGCTTGGAGGTGCTTCTGCTGGAGAGCTGGAGTAACCTACCTCACCAGTCTGTTCCCCAACTTCTGAAATGACAGGAATCACTATAAACCAAAATCATGAATTGCATTCAGTTTAGCCTCAGAAGAGCTGCAAACATCTCATGGGAAATGCAAAGTATACTTTGAAAAGATGAAACCAAAGGGAATACTTAGCAGCAGACAAAACACACTGATTCAAGTCACATATACTATTTATCAGGTGCTACTCTTATTTTGCGGATCTTTCTGAAAAATGGACTTGAAGATTACTCTGCACCGTACAATCTCCCTGTACTTTGGCTTTTAAACAGCATTTTTAATTTTGATTACATGTAGAAGTAAATAGAATTCCATTTCACATTATGAGAAAACAACTTCACACTAATGTTTATTACATCAAATCCAGCACTGAGAAGTTTATCCTACAGAATAAAATACTTCCTTATGTGAAAGGTTAAAGCAAAACCAGTGTATCAATGAAAGCACAACCCAAAAATATGAAAAAACAGAGATGAATAAAACTATTCCCTTAGATTATTCCCCAAAGAATATTTTAAACCTCCTTACTAATACAACGGTGTTTCCATTCACTACATTTTGCAAACTGAACAGTCTAGCAGCCGTCACATTGCAACTGTACATTGTTACTCTTTCAGTCTTCTCTGAGCTTCCAGCAAGTACAGCCCCTTGCAGAAACACTCCTCCTTCAGTTGTACAGATTTTCATGGTGCAACACACTTATTTTTGTTCTGTTCAAACTATAAGACAATTCGGTAAAGTAAATCTGAACAGCTGATTAAGCCTTCTGCCTAATGCAGTAAAGTCCTGCTTACAGTGTCTTCCATTTTTCTAGATTCCACAACACAAGCTAAAGCAATGCATTGAAAGCCCCCAAAAAAGAAGTTCAGATTACAACTGTATAACATAACAGGAACAGTTGGAGTGACTAAGAAGTAGCTAGACATTACTAACAAGATGTTTGCAGTTCAAAGAATTGAAACTTTGAACAAGACAAAATACTGCACAAGAGGAAGATGACTTAATTAAATTACCATTTAAAAGGACTGCTTGTCAGACATGTGATCAAAGACGACTGCCCCAAGAACTTGTGATTAGCTGTACCAAAAATTGATTAAAATTTCTCAAAAGGGCTGGTTTCAGGCTCCTGAAAAGCTGAACTCTGCAGTCTGCTCTTCGGCTACAACAGCTCAATATTCTGTCTGCTGTCTTCCACTGAGAAGAAACTTGTAACAAATCTACGTCAAACTGAACTGGAAACATTTGAATAGTCAGTGGTGACCAGCTACACCTTTGAGAACCAAGAACAACCCATTATTGTCTCCAAAGTGCTGCTGGGGACAGCAAGAGGCATAGCCTAAAAAGAACAGCCAAATGGCTGAAGTCCAGAAAGAAATTAATTGACCCATCTTAAGGACAGGGGAGACTGAGGTACTACTGACATGAAAAAAGCCACACAGAAACCAGTAACCATCAAGATTTCAAAGGTCTTGTAAACTTCCTGTAAATAACCAGACATCAGGTTGAGATTCAATGTTCCCAAAATTGTGCCCAGCACCTTGTACTACTGTCCTTTAGGTAAAATGGCTTTACAAATCTAATACCTGCTGCAGGCAAAAAGCATCTGGCAATAAAAAGCAGGCTACATCAAGCTGGTATTTACAGGTGCAATGATGTCAAGATGACACACTGGGGTCATTGTTCACAAAATAATACACTAAGTTCAAAACACGCCAGTGGTAATATTTTGGGAATGCATATTGCATATCAATTGCTCCAAAGTGTGATACGAATAAAAATTTTCCAATGAGTTTAAAAAAACCCACTCAAAATTCTAATTTCAATGGTGGTGCACTAGAAAACTGAACTAACCACTAGTGTTAAATACAAGGTCAAAGATAAGGCTGAAAATTTTTGCAAATATCTACATGAAACATGCAAGACACACGGAAAACTTCAGGAGTTAAAGTAACTAAGCTGTGTAAGACACCAAGCATGGAAGATTCTTTTTCTTACAAAGAAATTGTACTGTTGCAGAAGCCCAAACAAAAAACAGAAAAGCACAACTTGCTTTGAGTTTTGTAAAGGTTTGGTAGCTTTTAGTAACTGAGATAAAATTGAGTTTAAAGGCAAATATTCACATTTATTTACATAACAGGAAGTGAGTCTAGTAGTCTTTTCAGCTGCAGATCATAAATTCTGCCAAGACAGATGCAGATGGTATCAACAGTATTCAATTAATAAAGTAAATGTATAAGCACTTAGAGAAGTACTTGTACAACTGCCTGACTTCATGCTCCCACTCTCATTCACTGCAGTTTTCTTCTACAGGCTGCTCTTACGCAGACAGATCTTGCTCACTCTGAAGAGCGGACGTTATCTATCTACAAATACCACAACACAACGTTAAATCTTAAGTGGAGCTGCTGCAGTCCAAACAATTCTTTGAGGTAAACAATCCAATTCAAAATACTAAAACCATTCAAATGTTTTAGAATTAACACATTATTCTAAGAACTTAAACCACTGAATTTCTCTCTCTAGTTAGCAGAAAGTTATTAGCTGTCAGATATTAAATGAGAGAAAGTCTGCCAGAGCAGACCACAAGAGCTCTTCTCTCCCTCTGTCCAAACAGAGACACAGGCTGCAGGGAGCCTTTGTTACTTTTCCTTCTGCTGGCCACTAGTTCAAAAGTCAAAATGGAAAAAGACAACAAGTTTTGAGCACAAAGCAGATGCGTAGAAGATCAAGGTGAAAGTTTCTAACAAAAGGACAGAATTAGTAACTGTATTGTTAACACTTTTGAAATAAAGTTTACGATCTTGCACATTGGTTTAAAAAGATGTTCAAGTAGTTCTTCTTGAACAGTTTCAAAGTACATTTTTCACACTGAGGCTTCAGTCAGCAGAAGATCACTAACAAATTCTTTCTTTTGGAAAGTTGTATCCCACAAAAAAGTGCACTCAAAGACACTCTGGTGCCATATTGCACAGTTTCTATTTCCGAGACAGCTGTAGAAGCAAGTTTTATTGAAATACAGCTCGCACGGGAACTAAAGAAAAAAAATTAAATCTAACTGGTTGGTCTTTCTAGGCTGACTTACAGTCCTTAAGTTGAACCCATGTAATTTAACATGCACATTAGTCTGCACATAGACCTATGAGTAACTTTGAATTTTGATTAGAATAGTAAATGTGTACTAGAGATTTGGACTGTTGTAACTGCAAGTAAAACTATAGCCACGTCAATAACTTCTCCTAAAGTCTTTTACTCCACATACAAGTTTTGCGAGTAAATCATGTTACGTACTAGATAACTAGATAAGCTGTTTCCAATACTGGTGGCCCTAATTTAAAGAAAGTAATCTCTAGTTAATTGGATAAAATTCAAACAAGTTTGTAAGAACTGTCACTTTCATTATAGCTATTAACAGCAGAATAAAGTATTAATGAGGACTTCATTTTTTTTTTTTTTTTTTAAGCACAGCTTATACAGCATGTAACCTTTTAACATTCTCTAGATCAGGGTAACTTCCCTTTAATACCAGAGGGAAAACCATTTTTTTTCCTACTACTTCTGAAAGTAGTTTTTCCTCACATTTAAAGACCACTTTATACCTCACGAAAATAAGTCAAAGTTTTCTATTAACAAAGCTGCCTGTAAAATAAGAACAATAAACATTCATGTAACACTTTTTGGTTTAATGTCCAATTTATAGTTTCCAGACAACTTCAGTTAAACAATAAAAGCCTTGAAACGTACTACCAATAAAGGTAGTTGAAGATCAGGTACAGACACAGCTAGTTTTTAATATTTTTTTCTTTTTAAATAATGGTTTATACAAAAAAAGTTACTTCATCTCCTATCAAGATTTTTGCTTGGCCATCACCTTAACACAAAAATAGACAGAACGGGTAGGTTTTAGACACTTGCTAGGTATTCACTGAATTAACTGTAGATATTTCTTATTAATGTCTTCATCATAGCAAAATGCTTACTCATACTGAAAACAGTTCTGGCTGACTGCTGTTGGAAAGGTTCTTTGAGGAGCCAAGCTACTCCCACAAAAAATGGTTTAATTATTAAAGCAGAAGTAGTAAGAGCCACAGTATCTAGTTTAAGAACTCATCAATAATTGTCAGATGAAAGTGTCTGACATCTTACAAACACAGTATGAAGAGGACCCCTTTGAAGTATTTAGTAAAAAGAAATAAAATTCTAGGAAATCATAGTACCTGTGCATGCACAGTATAACCTGACTTTCCAAGCAAATACTGCTTGTTAAAAAGTAATCTAAAGCAGTTTTAAAGTATTCAGTTTCCTTCATCTGTTTTAAAATTTAAAAAAAAAAAAGATGGACACAAACATCCTGTTTTCAAACACCATTTTTACACGGAGCAGTAGTTTGCTTTTCAGTTATGGGTTTGAGTTTTTGGCACATATGAACAAGCAGAACTCATACATTCCATGGTTTATCTGGGAACAACCAAAGGTAAAGGACTATGCAGTGAAAGACTAGGTGCCAAAGCAATGGAGGATAAATTCTACTGTCAAGTCAGGAGTAGAACTGAAACAAAAAAAATCTGTGCTACTGATCCTGTACTTCTAAACTACGCAGTCCTACATCTAGCATTGAACCTAGAAATACTGTTTAAGTACCTTCAAGACTTAAACTCATGCTGTATTTTCATAAATGAGAGTGAGCAGAAAGCATATTCATTTGAAAGCAATTTTGAATTATAGCTGGATTGGGAATTTAGAATACAATAGCTGATCATGAATAAAATCCATACTGTGATGACTTTGTTTTCCTTAACCTTTAAAGGACACAGGCAGTATTTCCAAATGAAATAGTCAATGTGTGCACTGTTCCTAAAGAACCCCTCCCTATACAGAAATACGTACCTACTCAGATTAGCGCTGAGCACTGATTAAGATTTCTAAAAATCGTACTTTGCTTTACTTCACACTGTCTAATGTGTTATGCTCATACAAACCTGTGTCTGCTGATATACTGTAACAACTACACCATCATTTGAAAATAGTGAAATTTGTGTGGAAGCATTTCTTACCCGTCGAGTCTTCCAAATCAATCAGTTTGGGCATTAAACTTTCAGGTAACTTTTCTGGCAAATCATACCCATTCTTCCTAGCAACTACCAGATGAAATGCAGCACAGAACTCATCCAATGTCAGTGCACCATCTTTATCAAAATCTGACAGTTCCCTAAAAAGGAAGACTTAGTATAAATAAAATTTCTTAAGGTTATTTTATTTCCAAAAGACATACTTCTGTTGTGCTACTTGGAAGATCAAAGGATGCAGTTTATAATTCATTTTACCCTATTAAACACTGTATTAACACTACATGCTTTACTCATCAAAGGAGATGAGCCTTCATTAATAACATTTTTAGAGCTTAAAGATCATTTAAACCCACTTTTACCTCTCCAAGTTTTGAACTCATTTAAGACTGTACTATTTGCCTTAGATTTTTGGCAAAGTATACTACAGAAACAGTAGCGCTGAGGCAATGAGGAAAATACCTGAATTAGACATTACAGTGAAAGACAGATCAAATCTGCCAAGGTAAGCCATTTACTGATAGCACACACCGCTGCAGTACAAACTCCAGAATACAATGAAATCTCTGCATCACGTCAAAGCTAAGTTTGTCATCAAGTCCCACTAAGTGCATTTAAAAATGTAAATGTAAATTTCATTTAAATGTACTTAAGACTTGAATAAATACAGATAAGGAATTATTTATTTACATTTAAATACATCTTTAACAATAAAAACCTCAAATAAATCATTGCTAACTCTGAGGCGTTTGAAATTTATCCAAAAGCTCAAAATGCCTTGTAAATAAGGCCAGCCTAGACCAATTAAAGCCCACTGAAGTAATATTGGCATAAACGTAAGTAGGACTGAACATACTAGAATACTAGTGAAATTTCACTTAATACACCTTCGAGTAAGTAGATTATTAGATGACTGCCACATAGCTGTCACCTTTCTAAATAATTATCCCAAATAAAGACACATCACACTTACCAAATATGAGAAAGTTCAAGAATAGGTAGTTTTGACTTAGTGAAAAATTCTTTAGCTGCAGATCCTGAAAAAATACAACAATCATTTTTAATATTTAAAGCAAGTTAAATCATGAGAAGACTTAAGAGTTACGGTGAAGGAGATGAGCTATTTAGCAAAGGTTTTGGGAAAATGGCACTAATTTCTAGGGTTAAATGAAGGAAAATGGCAAATTAGTTTTAAGTCTTTTCTTGAATTACACTGGAGTTTACTAGAACATTATCAGTAAAATGCAGAGCTTTCTTCAAAATGGTATGCAAACCTAAGTACACAACAAAGTCTTTGTAACAGAACTGCTGCACCTACAGTTATATTTTTAAAGAGTAACTTACCTGGTATAAATCCATTTAGATCAGGTTGAATGGTTTTAAACTGATTAACATAATACTGCCTTTGTTCATCAGTTATTTTCCAGGGGTCATCATAACTACTTGATTGCCTACGGATTTCATTTGTTGTTGTAGCTGATGCTACAGTTCGTACTGTTGTCTGGTCCTGAAATGAAATATTTTTCCTCAGTATTATCTACCTAAAACGCTTCTATGAATTCGCAACTTCTTGCCTTCAAAAAATAAAGCATAGTTAAATTTCATAGTAGTTTAAAAACTGCAGGAAAACATCAGCAGATTGGATTGAATCTACAGAACAAGGATAGTGTATTTTTGCACACTAAAACATATGGATAGGAATGACTGCAGGTATGTAAGCAGAAAAAAAGTATGGCACATATGCAAAAAAGCTAAACACAAATATTTTAAAGCTGTAATTGTTGAAAGTTTTTAAATTAGTAGCTTTCAGTTAATCATTCCAAATGAAGTCAACTCAACAAAACAGGTATCTGTTGAGTAAGCAGCATTGAACAGACTACAGCACAGATACACAGCAAACATCTGCAAAGAAAATTTTAAAAGAAAAAAAGGGATTGCAACATCAATCTGAATGAAGCAAATCAAATACCAATAAAGTGTCACACCTGGACAGAAGCAGGATGCATGGCTAAAAGAGCACTGGTTGGTGGGGTATCTGCAAAACTGACCCAATTTTCTTGATGGGGTGGTGGTGAATGGCCAGACCATATGGGATCACTAGAAGTAGATGAGCCTGAAAGTAGAAAAAACATTTCCTTTTCAAAAGACAACCTTGAAAACTGAGTAAGAACTATGGATATGGAAAGCAGTCCAAAAAAAAAAAAAATCCTGAAATACATGCTCTTGTCAGGGAGATATACATTTGTAGAATGGTGAAGAAAATGAAAACCAAATTGCATCAAGGTGAAGTTCACCTCCTGACAACTCACTCCTGTAAATTTTTATATTAGTTTAGCTTAAATCTGCATTAGAAAGAAGGAAGGAACAAGCTTATTGCAACACGTGTAAAATGTAAATTTGGTTTTACCCATTTAAAGGCTTTTGAATCAGTTAATACTCTGCATTTTTACTTAACTGAAATGAGCAACATTCATAGGGACAAATACCATATGATATTAGCATGCAATTTTCTTATTATTAAACCTTTTTCCTCTTTTAAGTTTTAGTTTGCCATCCAAAGAACAAAGCCTTGGAAATTCCTCTTAAGAATCAGGCTTTTTGGCACAGATAAATTCTTTTTCTAAATTATTTCTAGACTGACTAAAATCAGTTGCTTAAGAACAGGCCAAGAAAAACAAAAGGCCTCCACATAGTGATGACATCTGCTATGTATTAACTACCTGGAACACAATAACTGAGATTTACACAGTGCCTTATAATCTACTTCTGATGGACTGCCGATGTTCAATATCTTAATATTAAAATAATGATGAAGCAACTACAGAAAGATTTGGCCACCTACTACTCTACATAGAAAACCCTCAAAAACTCTGTTAAATTGCAGTTGCAAATCAAAAATTTAAGAAACTCATATCAGAGAGAAAACAAACTATGTAGAACAAGTCTAGAAGAATCCCAGGACTCCATTCTACTCCTTGACTCCTAAAAGAAATCCTGAACTCCTTCAATCTAAACAGCAGTTGTTAAACTGATTACTTTAACCTACTCTTCTTAGACAATTAAATGTTTTTCTCCTGAATTATTTAAAATAAAGTCATACTTAGATAAGGATTTCTGCCTCATATGTAGAAGAAGGTTTCCTTTTAAAAGGCAGGTCAACTACTTGTTGAGTTTCTGAAAGCCCTCCACACAACCCACAAACAAGAAATATGATATTAAATGTCCTAATTTTAATCCTGCCACTAAGATCTAAATTGAAGCAAAAAAACCCCAAGAATTTATTGACAAGATGCTGACTAAAAAATATTGCTACAAGAAGTCCCTTTAAATATAAGTAAGTTATTTATGAAGCCAACTAATATCAACAATTTCAGATTCTTGGAGACTGATGACACTATTAATACACAATCTGCAGTAAACAGGGTGAAGGAAAATCTGAGAGAGGCAGACTGAGGGCTAACATCTAAGTGACAGTAATGTTGTTAGTATACAAAATTGCTATTTAATAACGTGGCAGTATGCAATTACTCTTTCATTCTATAATTACCTTTTTCCTAAGATAACTAATGAGAGAAATGCTTAGAACAGGTTTATCTTTGCTCTTCTATACAATAGACAGAACTGTGCACACCACATTTAATCTTGCATTACATAGAGTATAAACTGAGCTTTCCAGGGGGGAGGTAAGCCAAACACGCAAAATTGAGAGATTACATTATTTCTGGACTTCATCAAAATATAAGAATAATATCAAGGTTTTTGGTTGGTTGGTTTTAAGTTAGCTTTACTAGGATAAAAAGCCATTATTAATTACTCCTTTTGTTCCTAAATTTGTCCTCCACTTCCAGAAGCTCCTGATGTGGCCTGGAGCTTCTACTGACTTTATCCAAAATTGCTGAGAATAAAGGCAATGAGTTTGACAAAGCTTTTTGCCCTGGGGTGGTTCTTCAGCAGCTGGCCCAACTCTAAAACACTAGGATGAGACATGCAGAAAAGCAGTCTGTCTCCACCTGGTCTCTCTCAGCACAGGGGTAAGAGAGTAACATTCAGACAAGCCCTTCCCATCTCTCCTACAGACATGCCATGCTCAGGTTTTACTTTTGATACAACGACTCTCTGCCTCTCAGACACTGATATTATCACTAACCTTACATGTTTACTCCACCTTTTCTTCTTGCAACAACTTGTCTTAGGATGGTTCATTTTGTACTCCACTTAGCACAGCACCTCTTCCAGAGTAGTACTTTGACAGTGATGGAGATGCCAGTGGCACCAAACTGTCATACCTTTCGAGTACTTCAGAAGTATTACAAGTATTAACCCCGACAAGAATATTCCAGCTTTACTGATCCTGTTATTCACTCTGTGATGCAATGTTTTAGGACACAGGATGGCAAGGCTGGAGAACACTGGAGAAAGTTTACTTTACTAGTAACTGTGGACACCTAGATCTACACACACATACTTGTGGACTGCCACCAGCCAGTAACTCAATTCTCAATCATTAAAACTACCTCTACTTGACATTCAAATTAGAGATAGTCACCCTTCACTTCCTTTTCAAACTACAAAACCAGACTGGGAACACAGAGGTAGAAAGGGAGGTGGAAGAAAACGGGGTCACAAAGAGGGCTTGGAACAATCAGTGTATTCTTATTTTATCCTTTGTAACCCAACAAAGAAACAACCTTCATTGGCCTCTGTGCATCTTCATCAGTGAAACACCACTAACAGCACTTTGAATGAAGAATAGGCCTAAGACCAATTATCAGATTTGAACTAGCTGGTGAAGTCTAACGCACTATGTTTAGTACAAAGACCTAACTTGAAATCCTGTGGCTGCCCTACATCCTTCTCCTCTACCTTGAGGAACTTACCAACACACTGATAACTTGTGGAAAATTATCTCATTCCCTGTGGGAAAAGTTACCCCCTTACTTTAAGCTACAAATGTAAGCATAAGAAATGGTCTATCTAGATAACATCTGAGTAGCTTGTAATTTTCAATACCTATACAAATATGGGTTTACTCAGAGAACTAAATTTTCAACTAACTTTGTAAACTAGCAAAAGCTCTCCTTACTATCCAATTCGTGATGAAACAAAAACCAGGTGAGTACATTTTGGCAATAAGATAAAGTGCCATAGAGCTCTTGCCTCCCTGAATAATCATGTCCAGGTAAGAATAATCCTTAATTTGTAACAAGGCCAATCATCTACAGTTATTGAAGCAGTAACTAGGAGACAAATGACTATTTAGTCCCCTGCAAGCACAGTAAGCATCTTCAGACTCTAAAGATGCAAGCGAACTCTTAACACAGTAAACATGTTTCACCTCTGTCCATGGAGTTTACTGGTTCTTGATCTCACAAACTGCAGCAAAATCCCTCCCAATGAGGAAAAGAAAGAAGTGTGGCTTAGGGCTGCAAGTTCTCATACATATTCAGACATCAAAACAGAACTTTGATGTAATGCCAAAAAAAGCTAATAGAGGTCCTACAACTGAACAGAAGACCTTAGATTTTTTTACTAGTTTGAAATCATTATTTGGATACTACCAACATAAATGCTCTGCTTCCAGTCCAAACAGACTATGAGGTAATAAAACCCAATTTCTAGCCCCTACTTTAACATGCAACTCAACTAGCATTTGAAGTCTGGAGAGGGGGGCAGGGAGAAATTTAATGAAATACAACAAGGACAAGTGCAGAGTCTTGCATCTGGGAAAGAACAACCCCATGTACCAGTATAGGTCATGACCAAGTAGGCCAATGGCATCCTGGGGTGGATTAGAAGGGGTATGGTCAGTAGGTCAAGAGAGGTTCTCTTCCCCCTCTGCCCTGGTGAGACCCCATCTGGAATGTTGTGTCCAGTTCCGGGCCCCTCGGTTCAAGAAGGACAGGGAACTGCTTGAAAGAGTCCAGCCCAGAGCCACAAAGATGATTAAGGGGGTGGAACATCTCCCTGATGATGAAAGGCTGAGGGAGCTGGGTCTCTTTAGCCTGAAGAAGAGGAGACTGAGGGGTGACCTCCTCAATGTTTATAAATTCATAAAGGGCGAGTGTCAGGAGGATGGAGCTGGACTCTTCTCGGCGATGGCCAATGACAGGACAAGGGGCAATGGGTGCAAGCTGGAGCACAGGAGGTTCCACATCAACATAAGGAAAAACTTTTTCACTGTGAAGGTGACAAAGCACTGGAACAGGCTGCCCAGAGAGGTTGTGGAGTCTCCTTCTCTGAAGACATTCAAAACCCACCTGGATGCAGTCATGTGTGATCTACTCTAGGTGGTCCTGCTCTGGCAGGGGCGTTGCACTAGATCTTTTGAGGTCTCTTCCAACCCCTAACGTTCTGTGATTCTGTGAAGTGGGGAAGAGGTTCTTTCTCCCTAGTTAGTCACTGTCAGCATCCTTCTAACAGCTGAAACTGTAGTGTAAAATGAACTGAAAAAGTAAAAGGATGAATTATTTTCTCTTCTCTTTTAACAACAGTAACAGGAGACTTTCACTTCATATACAATTCTGTTTCCTACAATGGGTTCAGTCATCCACTGTATTATTCTAGGAAGACTGATCCAGACCAGAGATGGAAGCCAGAACTGGGACATAACAACATGACTTTTGAACAGCTTTATCTTAAAACTCTTAAATCAAAGACACCTGGAAGATTTGAGACACTCAGATTTTAATAGAATTGACTCCAACATTTAAGGATGAGACTTGAACTAACTCTAAACTTGATTCTACACAGGTGATTAATGTCTGTCATGGAACTTTTAATTCCTGATATTAAAGTAAAATACATGCACCCTTTGGGGCTCTCTCTACAAGGAGTCTTGAAGAAAGATGGTAACAAGCCTTGGCTTCCGAGTTCATATGTGTAAGCACACTGAGCTAGTCATGACAGTGCCTCAGAGTCCATCACACACACTATCCTAACAATCACTGGACAACACAGTGACAAATTTGTAAAATCCAAATTATTTTGCTCTGTTGAGGTAACAGGTTTTCTTCCTCAAGAATTTGAGAACTACAGCTGTAAGTTATGCTTAAGAGTTCTGACACAAGATAAGGTGTAAGATTTTTTAACAACAACAATTAAGTCATTAGCTAACAATTATTCTACAGCCCAATTCGATACAGAAAGCCCTATTGCATGGTGGGAATATGATGATGCAATGGATGCAATGGAGCATCTTTACTATGCATAAGTCAGAATCTTCCTGTTTAAACACATCTTTCTCCAAACAAAATAGTATGTTTTGATTTTTGTCCTTCTGGTTTAAGGCAACATGGTGTTTATTATTAGACCCATAAGAAACATTTTCACACTTGAGCTTCCATGCTTGCAGTTGACAACCCCATCACCCTCAAACAATGTTTCACGTAATGTGAAATACAAGCAGAGACCTGGGTTCTTATTTTTCTTGGATCACAAGTGAAATGGCATAGTCCTGCCTTAAATTGTACTGAAATAATATCACATACTTGCAAATTACCTGATTTCTCAAGAACATCTTGCACTGGAATCAAGATGAGCTCGCAGTGCTGATTTTAAGAAAAGTAACCAACAACTTTTCTGGTTCCACATAAATGGCAGCAGAACATCATTTTTCTACAAAATACTATCCCTAAAAAGTAGGCTCAAGAGAGAGAAAAAGAATGACAAACTGTCTACAACATCTGAAATTCAAAGGAATAATTCATCACCTCCAGTGCAAAAGAATCACCCAAAGTGAATCAGGATGACAATTTTTGTTAAACACATGAAGACCCACTCCTATCCTTAGCATCGGCAGAACAGACAACCCTTCTGTAACAGTATTTCCAAATTACTTTAAACACACTATGAATGTGTTTCAGTATGGAATACAAAATTGGCAAATATTGACCTAGTTCAGAAATATTTTCAGACTACTGAAAAATTTATCCATTAGACATCACAGGAAAATAATTGCCAAACTGAAATCTTAACACGGTATTACAAGTTTATTTTTAAGAGGACAATATTGAACTCATCAGCAGGAGGAATAGTTTTCATACTTTCCTGGAGTCCTTGACTTTATAAGTTAGAAAAATTTCACAAGTTAGAAACCAGCCACCAGACAATTTGTACTTCAGCTTGCAAGAAAAGCAAATTGACTAAACTATGCAAGAAAAAAGTCAAGAAATTGACTGCTGAAAAAAATCACAGTGCCTGGATTGAAGCCTTAGAAGTGATGATAAATGCAATGAGTAGACTAACAATCTTTATTTTTTATTTCTAAACTGACTGGCACTTACTAGCAGACAACAGTCAGGACACTGGCATAAACCTCTGCATACAACCCATTTCACTTCTAAAATAAGTTTTATTTCCTTATCCAATCAATTTAACAACAGAATGATGATAAACTGAAAGACAACAGATCAATTTTGGAACACCACAACTGAAATAACCAACCAACAACAGCTCATTCTGAAACTACGGCCTACAAAAAGCAACATGTTATTTAGCAGAATCATCAAAACCAGAACCTGAACTAGAATTGCTCTGCTGTTCCCAAATTTAAGTGTATCAGACATAAGAAAACAGAACTTTTTGATATTAAGGGGCAAAGCTTTTTAAATCTGAGCACAGCACTACAACAACAGGGAGGGTCTTCATGTCAAATGAAGAACAATACAGGATTAAAAGCTTTGCTGAACAAGTGGTTCTACCTTGACAGATTGGAGATACAGTAGCTTCAGTTATGTTTACGTAAACTTTACAGTAAGCAAAAAAATGTTAAGAGAATTAGTTATTCTGACAATTCATCTAATCTACTAGAAACATAATTCAAACAAATACATTATCTGCTGCTTTCCCTTGAGCTCCCCACATTTTTGAGCACACTGACAGTTCCTGCACAATTTCAATAGGATGTCAGTTTTGTACTAGAAAACTTTCCACTGGGAAACTTCCATACTCTTTCCCTCCCTCCAAACTCTAAGCATTTCCCATACCGCACTAAGAAATGGATCTGCCATATGCAAGACCATAGATTCCACAGTGCTGCCATCAACACGAACATTTGAATCTGCAAGAAAGTTTCCAGGATCGGAAAATACAAAAATAAACTGCCCTAAACTCATATAATATACTTATTTAAGAATTCCACAATTTTGGATTACAGCTGAAGCATAACAGAAGACATTTATACCTGGTTGTGCTTCACTAAATGGAGCCCAAAAAGGCCCAGGTCCAGCAAGAGGTCGTTCATTATTCCCTCCGCTGGGATGGCGGTTGTGCTTCCTCCATGTATGTGGAGAGGTTGGTGGGGATTGCTGTGGTGAAACAACTGGAGATGTGGACTCCTAATAAAACAAAGGAACCTTTTAAGTTTTTTACTAAATAACTAAATACATAAAAGCCTATCTAAAACCATTATTTCTAGGAACAACCATCACTGCAGTTAAAGTCTCATTTTAGAGTGTGAAAATTTTAGAACTTATTAAAATCAGGGAACAGGAGAAGTTGGGTACATATGACTGGGACTGGACACGTTCACTTCAAACAATGTAATCTAATATACTTTTAATTTGGCATTAAGAGAACAGCAATGCCAAGTTAAATGACTTTGCTACAAAGGAAACTAGATTAATAAGACTTTCACTTGTGATAAAAGTTACATTTGAACCCAGGTCTCAAAAGAAAAGATTACTTACTGTACAACTTATTATCATACCTAATTTTCATCAAGTGATTCACAATCAGTTACTTTCACTTAAAAAACAAACCAGAATTAAAAATTAAAAAAAAAAACACTAGACAGGCCACATTATTTTTTTTTAATATGTAAAAACAGGTAATTTTTTCAAAGATGCCATCTAGGATATACTTCTTCACTGTACAAATTACAAGGTAATTTTGCCCTCACATTAAGGCTCAAGCTTCTCTTTAAACCCATCTATATTCTCCCTGAACAGGTAAGAAAACAGAATCACACATACAATTTCTACCTGGAATCAATTCTCATGAGACATTCAGATTACCAGATTATTCCATTTCAAATCAAATACAAAGGAAAAATAATTTATATTGTACCAAGTAAAATATGTATATAGTAGAAAGTAATTTCCTTCCCATACCTAGATCTTTTGAAATTCCTGTTTGCCATATCTCCCAATTTGAACTAATCTGTTAGTGAAAACAACTAAAACAAGAAAACAAAGCTTGAACTCTGAGTTTACTGAAAAGTAAAAACAAAGCTAAAAATCTCAAAGTCTGTTTCAGCAGTAGACAAAAAAAAGTTTGCTTCTTTATGTTAACAACTATCAAGTACCAATAGCCAGACTGACTATAGGCTCCCACACGATTCCCAAAACTGAACTGGTTTACTTTGCCAAATATTCAAAGGTCATTATGCTTTTTAATCAATATTACATCTGCAAATAAAAGTCAGTGAGAAAATGTCATAAACAAGCTTCTCTCCAAGCAAGGTACAGACTAAAACTACATGTATCCTAACAAAAAAGTTTTAGGGGCGTGGTGACCAGTAACTTTCTAATGTGTTGATGTAAACTTTCATCTTTTTTTTCCCCTCCAATTTTCATATTCCCTAGGATACAGGGCCAGCCTGGTTGATTCTGTAATTGAGGTATTTTCTGAAACTTCTGACCATTGAGTCAGATTTCCTTAAATAAGTTCCTAGGCCACAAGATTTTGAACTTTCCATTCAAAGCATTCAAGTGATGCCCATATGTATTGGCAAAGAGTACTATAAAGCAGCTGGGAGCAGTACTAATTCACTTCAATTTTTAATTCAGGGACCAGCTGACTGCACAGTCAAAATCACTGTTTTTCCAGTTCAAGACTTCTTGTTGCAATTACACGCCTTTCTGAAGTTTGCCTGCAGATTCCTCCTCTTAGCATCTTACTTGACAAGAAATTTATTTTAGATGACAATACATTCTTATCCTTACAGGTACATGGGGGCAAAGAGGGGAAGGAGTCAGGGTATCTAGAGTGCCACCTGCAGGCTGGGAGCTAGAACTGAGGTTGAATGGTTAGCCTGCTTAGGCAAAACGCAGCAGGGCCTAGGAGAACCATGATGATCCATAACTGAAATCAATGAAAAGCTTCCTCTTCCATTGGCTTTCATATAAGCCATCTTTTATCAAACAAGATTTAAAGGATGTTTGAATTTTTAGACAAAATACCACGAGTAAACCTAAGGAAAGCTATGCTTGGTTACAGACACTATTCATTTACTCCTGTACTCTTACTCTGGTAAGTCTGATGGTCCAGAAAGACACAGAAGAAAACCTGAGTCAGAAAAACATATGATAGTCTACCTAAAGGAAACCACCCGCTACTTCTGGTAACTGCACGTGAACATTAAGACTCTTGACACAGTCCTCATGAAGCAGCCTTGCCCTACTGAAGCTCACAACTGCGACTATCCAGTAAGCCTGTCTAACATTTGGCCTTATGCTGAAGGCACAGGAAGAAACAGTATATATGATCCTCAACTTCAGTTCTTCTAAACGTTCACTTTACATGTGGTTCATGTGATTCTGTAAAACATGTAATAATGGTAATCATATCATCAGAAGTACAAGCATAATAAATAATTAACTTTGTTCTCAATGTTCCAGTTGACCTTTTATCGGAATTCTGAACATTTACAGATTTCCCACAATTAATTTAGAGCTTCAGCTTACAGACTCCAAAAATCACTAAACAGTAAAAACATGTCACCAACTCTGATGTCAAAAAGGTTCTGGAAGAGGAACAAGCCACATTTTCAGCTTTACCATCATTACAAAACACATTCTCAAACAGTTTAAACCAAATTTAGATGGCGTTACTGTGGCACCATCTTTCCCTTGTGCAATCCCAGTCACTCGCATATATCACTCATGGCATTCATTGATCTAACTTAATAGAAGCTTAGGAGAGCTAAACTCCTTAATTGATTTTTTAAAATACGTGTGGAGATACACATTTATATATGCATACACAGATATACATGTCTCTCTGTGTGTGTAGAGATACAGATAAATAAAAATACATAAAAACAATGGCTTAGCCAAAATACTGATGGCTCAATGCAAGTGTAAAGAAGAAAGATGCAAGCCAGAAAACACTGGTGAGGAAGCAGGACTGTAGAAACATTGACTCTCGTCCAAAAGCAGTCATAGGAAAGTACAGGAAGTAGGGATTTATTAAAAATGCAATTACATACAGGTTCATTCACCCCTTATATATAGGTTAGTATCAACTCTCTATCTGCCTTTGCAGTGGGTAATAAGTTGTCATTTTCATACAGTCATGCCTAGAAAACACAGTTTGCTGTACAAAGTTTCCACTTCAATTTTGGATTGAACTTCACACTTCAGTAAACAGAGGCAGTATGTTCATCAGAACCACCTCTGTTCCTCAACTGCAACACATGATCTCATAAACAGAGTGCTTTGAGAGTTTCTGAGAGCATCTGTTGCAACTGAGGAAGTAGGGTTGTTCGCTTTCATCTGTCCAATCCATTAGTAAAAGAAACTAATTTTGAAAGCCTGAAATATCCAGGATCAGATTTTTCTGCATTAGGGTATGAAACCTAAGTTAACTGCTCTTCAAAATCCTAACATGTAATAACTACAAGAGTTTGCCTAATTTGGGCTACTTGATAACTCGGTGTTTTTGAATTTCATCAAATTTAAACAGAAGTTACCAACCTAATGTCTTCGGGAACTTTGACAATTTTACTCACCATCTGCATACTGTAGTTGATGTATCATTTATTAGATCAGCTACCAGTAAAATGTTATTTTGATAAACTGTTTTAGCACTTTCAATGCAATTATATTTAAACATTTAAACCACTAGCTTTTAATTTCTCTCCAAAGAAACATCAATAAAAATCATAGCAATTACAACATGCTGGGGTTTATTATCTTAAGACATTTATTTTTACTCTTTACATCATTCCAGAAAAGATATCTGAATAAAAGCATGTTGACATAAATAGTTAATATCTATTTAACATTTTCATGTTAAATTAAACTGCTGAGAATATGCTTCTCAATAACTAACCAAAAAATAAGGTTGTAGCTAACAGGCAAAAATTAAGTAATCACCTCAATTAAAAAAAAAAAATCCCATTAGAGAAGTTGTGAAAAAGCAAGATTTTTGTGAAACTGGAATGACGAAACCAAGACACTATGAAGGACTCAGAACTTCTACTTCTTTGGACTGACAAGCAGTTACTAAAAATAGCATGTTAATAAAAAAAGGTGATATATGGCTCTAAAGAACCACCTTAGTGAAGATAAGTCAAACAAACTGGTGTTATGCAACAATACTGTGCTAAAGCAACTCTGGAGGGATCTCAACCTCAAAAGTGCATTGCAAGCATACATGAGTCAAAGGAGATTATAAACCTTTTCCTGGATCTCACACCTCAGGCCAGAAGAAAGCCTCCTAAGGAGAATTCCAGAGACAATGAAGCCAGACATGGTATCCGAAGGGTAGCTCTAAGGGTGTTGTGATCCAGGTCCTGATACCACACAGCCTGCATAAGAGTCAGGGAACAGATCCATCATGAAGAAAGATTATGCTAGAGATGGTAATTGCATTGCAGAACCCATGTTTTTGTAATCAACCAGCATTCATACTGAAGAACAAAATAGTTCAAGGTTCAATGTGAACTTCTCCACATGCAGCACTACACATTTCTGGAGAGGGGGTGTGTGGTTCAGCCAATTACAAACTTATTAGTCAGCAGTTTGAAAGGTTTTAGACTAGCTTCTGAAGAAAATTATAATTAAAAACAGAGACAAATGGAAAAGAGATCAATCACAGCATGGGAAATTTTACTGAAGTTGGCTGGTGCTATTTTGGGGATTTTCTGGACAAAGGAACTGCACTATATTTAACCTGAAGCATACTTCTGCGGGGTGCTAGACAAGATAATTCCAACAACAAGATCAATACAAGACTCTAAGGTGCAAAAGAACTGGCTACAGAAGGAGCAAAGCTGGACTCTTATTAGAATGGGAACTATGGGAACAAGTTTCTAACAATGCTCCTGAATGACTGATTCTGGGAATGACCTAATTGGACACATGAAGTAACCGCACATGCACACTAAATAGCATGCTGATGAATTCTGACAACAAATGTAAGGATGCAGACGGATGAATTCATTTCAAGACATAGCTAACAGTAAATTACCAAGTTTTAAAATACAAAATACAGTTTCTTGCATAGTGTAAATTAATACCAAAGTGCATAATGAGAAATTAGCTGAAAACAGAAGACTGGATGCACAGGTCAACTATCAGAGCACTACAATATGTCAAATATGACAGATTTGCTTTATTCACAGCTGCTAAGGTATATGAGGTGAGATATATCAAGCAGATATTAACGGTGGTGGGATCTCATTTGGAAGAAGAAATACAGATCTAGTAAAATATTTTCAATAAAAAACAAATCAAAATTGGATCAAGGGCAGAGAAGGATAATGAGAATTACTGGTAAGTACTTTATGAGAAGAAACTGAGACTCTGGGTTGGTTTGTCAAGCAAAACAAAGCTAAGGGGAAATACAATGGTTTTCTAGTAAACATTGGTGGTATTCTGCAGCAAATAATAAGGACAAGGCTGTTAAAAGAACAGGTATTACCTGATCTAAGTAAAGTTAACTGGGAATTCCCACCATATTCCTATAAATATTCCTACTAAGGCTCTGGAATAGTTTTATCCACACTGGCTGTGCTGGAGAAAAGATTGCGATTTCAAGAGAGAACCCTGGTAAGTTTTTAGAAACTCATTATCTAACAATTTTTCATTATAATAGAGGGCTAGACTCAATGACACAAGAAGTCTTCTCCAGTTCTGTGCTCCTAAACAGTTCATCTAATACCGGGTATATTTTACCTGGAATTACCTGTTCAATCTACGAAACAGAAGCAAACAAGAACAAACTACTGGCAAAACCCTAAAAGAAAGTCACACAACTTCTCAACATAGTTAAAAAAGTTAAAATGATCAAGTTTCAACTGCTACAGGTGCAAAATTTGAGCTGTCCCCTGCTAAGGCTGCACTGATACGGCAATAAATCAACATAATCTAGAGTGCCAGTATTACATTTAACACATACGTAGGTAGATGAGTACCTTCAGCTTTACCTTTTATTTTCACCTGGATATAACAAGGTTCAGCCAATAAGCATTTGCCAGATACAGGTTTTTCAGCTGTTAGAGCCTTAACATCAACTGAAACTAGCTACCAGCCCTTTCCCAGAAAAGGTGGCAAGCCAGGTGCAAGTATCTTAAAGACACTGGAAATAGTATTTGCTTTTTGGCTTTAACAACAAAACACAAAACATCCAAACACAATATCTAACAGACTGATACTGAGAACATTTACTCACTTGTACGCTACTCTCAGAAGACAGAAAGCACTTCCTAATCTCAACATTGCTGCTTCTTCTAAGACAGTATTCAGTACGTTTATCTTATTCCTTAAAAAGGCCAAAAAAAAGCTTCCATCTACAATGACAGCTCCTAATTCTACTAGGAGGATTTCTTTTTAAAAAAAAGCACAAGAACTCAACAGAATCTGGATTCTCAAGACTGGCCTACATTAACATTTTTAGGAGCATAGCTGCTACCATCAAGGTAGAGAGATACGAATATACACCAGGGTTAACATACCTATGGCAATAAAAATGCTCGTATAGATGTCATATTGTCAGCAGAAGCGTTCGAGTCTCCTTCGCCTCTATTATTTAGGAAGAAGAAATTATGCCAGCAGAAAAAAAAAAGAATGTATTTTCCCCTAATGTTTTATCTCCACTAGGATGGGCAATCAACACGCTGTCTAGTGAGTGAAGGCATCCTTCACTACTTGGCTTGAGTCCCAGAATCAGTTCTACACCTACCATGACAGCTGGGCATGACTTCAGTCATCATCTATTAAACTCCTGGACAGTCCTATATTTACATAATACTTAACCATTATAAACTAAAAATGCCACCACAAAAATGGCTAGAGATAGAAAAAGATGTTACAGAACTTAGCTCACACTTAGTTTAAAAGATGACCTCATTTATAGCTACTCCTTGGAAACACAACCAGATTGCCATTTCCTGATGCCCTGTCTCCAAGTGAAGCTCATTGAGGGGAACTGTCAAAATCACACATTGGTGAAGACAGTTTTAGCTAGGACATTTCAGTAGACAATATTTTAAGTTAAATTCTTTTACATAAATTATTTGTAATTATATTAACCTATGCATGACAAATCTCACCAATATGGAAAGCTGCACATGAATGAACCCAGTTTCTAAAGATGAAGATCAAAGTATCTTACGATTTCATACAAATAACATTTTAGCCAGAGTATTTTATGAAATCAATGTATTTTGAAGTGCCAGGCACATTATCAAAGCCAGTAAACAGTTTAAGAAAAAAAACCAACACAAACAAAACCCCCAAACTCACTAATGGAGTATCTAAAAGAGCTACATGACAAGCTCTAAGAGTGAAATAGCCAAGCTTAACTTTGACATTTAAATTGCTCCAGAAAGAATGCTGATCCCTAGGAAAATGACATGGTGTAATTTACTTCTCAGACTTCAGCTCTTCTCATCCTCCTCACTGAAAGAGGTGGCATATAATAAGAATTCACAGTCTGAACCTCTTTCTAGATTTTATAAATCTGAGTGGTATCTCCAGGTAAAGGCAACTGGATCAGCAATTTCTACAAAAACAAAGATAAAAGCTGTATCTGTTTCTTGGAAAATAACCACATAAATACTCTAATTAGGTTGAGAAACCTGGGCTCAATCCCCTTTCTCAGTTTGTTTCTAACATGATGTCCAAATTAATAAATATTAGACTGGAACAAGAAGGTTACTTGAATGGATTCATTGTACAGTCAGAAATGTAGAATCGGCCACAGAAAATGCAGCTTTACAATATCGTGCAAAATCAGATAATATTTCCCTGACGTTCTAGATGATGAATACAGCTTAAAACTGCTGGACTCAGTGCTGTTTGTTACATTTGCTCCAAGTCTGTTTTCTGGGCTAAGGGACTTACACATAGTTTCCTTAGCCTGATGATCCCATACAGACTAGTGTGAAAGAGAAATACCAAGCTGCTTTTATCAGCCAAGATGGAGGAACCAAATTTGGATACTTACACACCTTTGTGAATACGTGGCTTCTTTATCCAGAACTTAAAGAACTCAAACACCAGATTTTTTTTCTGTTAAAGTTACACCAGCACAGATTCCTGTATCAAATTATAGCTGTTCACTAAGTAAACCCAACACCATGATGGAAGCATACAAAACACTATTTCAACTGAAATAAAACCCTATCATCATATCAAGGAGATCTATGGTTGTTGATTTCTTCATGAAGTGCTTGGGAGCTCTCTCAAACACACCTACCCAAAACTAGACAACACAAGCTACCTTCAGACCTACCGCCACCCCTCATTTCATTATAGTCCCCATCTCCAGTTTCGGAGAAAGGAAGTTGCAGCCAAACACTAATTAGGGATGGCCTCTGCTCGTTTGCTTTTTCTTTAAATTGGATCAGTCTGGGCTGTTCCCAGAGAGATTAATGTTTGAGTGATTCCCTGATTCCCAGAGGGATTAAGGGATGTTTTCAAGTTCCTCAATTTTTCACAAAACATGCCCAGAAAAGAGTATACATGGGGAAGACAACAGGTCATTCAACGGTTATGCACAGACACACATACACCCAGTAAAATTTAGTATTGGTACTCAGTGTTCTTGCTTGTAGAAAAAAATCAAAAAAAGACTTCCCCATGGAAAGAAGAGTGTAAAGATGATGAAACCCAAGGAATTATGAGGAGGCAGAGAGTTGTAAGCCTCTACAGTTTTCATTTATTCATATATCCTATAGTTGAAGACGAAAGAACCAGTGAGCAAAAGGAAATCAGTTTTCTCATTATTAGAACACAATAAAAAGCTACGTGAAAACTTCTGTTATTTCTGGTTCTCATTGTCTCAACAATTAAATAGCTGAATAATAAAATGTAAGGCAGAGAAAAGCAAGTGTGAGATTTTAAAGATTTTTCTAAATAAATTATTTCAGATTTAAAGGTATTTGAGCATGCTGAAGGACTAGAAATCTAGTCTTGCATGGCATTCAGCACCACTGTTCCAATGACCAGGGTGCTGACGTGAACTCTCTCATAAACAAGATACTAGTATCACAATTATTACAACTTGATATATTTGCTATCATATCTCACACATTGATTTTCTTTTCTGTCTGAATTCTTTGCCCATTACACCAATATTTTATACACAGATTATAAGACTTCATAAAAAAAGTCTCCTACATGCAAGTATTTTAGAAGCATATGTGGTCTTCATGCATAATATACATCAGTATGATTTTTTTTTAAGAAACTATATTGAAAGCAACAAAGCTTAGAAGCCCTATCAAATTGACACCCTATGCAGCAAACTAGTGGTTAAGTGTCCAATTTAATCTTTGAAATTAACTTACCTGTTGATCAGTTGATGTACGTTGCTGAACTGCATCATGGCTCACAGAGCCTTTTTTGACTTGTATCCTGCCAGGTGGAGGAGGAATCACACCTGAATATGAAGCTGGGTTATCAGCATCTGAAGAATACAAGGCTGTGTGTCTTGATTCTTGTTCATTCTTTGACACAACAAATCTGGGAAGAGGGAGGTCCTTTACTGTTAAAAAAAACCCACAGCAGGCCGTTTACTATACAGAAGTGTGATGCTTAAAAATAAAAATGTGGTTCTATTTTGTAGTTAAAATTTCACACGCACCTCAATTACTTAAACACTGAGATTGCTGCTATAGTCAAGCCAACACCTGCCAGTTAGAAAAAAGCAAATACCCTTTCTGCATTATACTTCATGATTCCGCTACCCAAGTTTTGGTCTACAAGGGGAACTTCATATAGCTCCATAACAGTTTTGCACTACTAAATGCAGTAGTAATCAGATAATCTCAATTTAGCTCATTTTTTTAGTTTTGACAACATTTAATTATTGAAGTGCGATTTTCAAAATTTATCTACCATTTCTAGCACATATATAAAAGTAGTCCTCATGCAGAATGGTTCATCAGCAAAACAAATGCTAAAATACTGCAGTATATTCCACATCATCTTTTAGTGAGCTGATGTCATGTTTGTATTTACAACAGCCTATTTGCAAAAATTGAAACTATTGCTTAAACATATATGTGTGCACATTTCTACAATAGAAGCTAAATGAGCTGTTTTACTGGGACACAGCTGGGAACATCCCAGTATCACCTTACTTTGTTACAAACAGCTATAAAGCAAGGCTTCTACAAATGGTAGGAGATCCTTAGCTTTATGTGCCATGGTTCAGAGTAGTCTGATATAAAAATGAGGCTAAGTAAGTCTCCAATTTTTCACTGAAGGATTTCTGTCATTTTTCTGAATCCCAACCAAAACTTTCTCACTGGTCCACTGTAAGTAAAAATAAATTGCGAATTTGCTGTACAGCTTACTTGGAAATTATTTTTCCAAAACAAAAAAAATTTGCAAACATGGCTCAAAATTATTTCCTCTTGCTGACTGCTCACATTGATTACTTCTGGTATTGAAAATGAGTTAGTGGTATTACCAACTCTACTAAAATGAGAGCTGAAACTGCAAACAGCTTATTACATAAAATTAAACATTAAAGTGATTCATATTTGAAAAGTGTCATTTGAATCCATAGTATTCAACGACTATGTATCCAGTATTAAAGAGCAATGCTCCAGTAAGAACATAAATTCTTCATTTAAGCTTCTGTCACTAAGCAAAATTCAACATGCCAAAAAGCTTTCATCACAGGGAAGGAGCATGCAACACAGCCTCTTTGCTAAATTTGTGGTTAACCATCACGTAGAAACACTGTTAAAGCAATTCCCAACGCCTTCCTTGTTCCTAGATGCCAATTTTCACATTAGCATGGTACCCCATGTTGCACTAGGAAAGTTATTCACATAGCTAAACAGTGAACTACAGCCAGTCAAAAAATGAAAAAGTCATTGCACACAAGTGAAAATTTGTACGCATGCACGCAGGGGATAATACAGACACTGGAACATCCAGCTGACAGAGGGGAAGCTTGTGCGACGGGTTGTTCCAACATGAGGCTTTAGCATGAGATACCTAGAACTATTTTACAAAATAGAGGGCACAGAAGGAACACAAAATACTCCATCACCTCCTTTAAAAACAGGACTAGATAAATATAGGTTTGTTTTGCTGTAACGAGTTTCTACACGACCAATTGAAATCTGCCATTTTTACTGCTCTCCTCTCTTTTCCCCATAACAGCAGAAAAAACCCATTATAACACTCAACATTTGTTACCATTCAGAAACCCCTCAATCATAAATGCAAAAGCTGTTATGAATGTAACTACATCTTAATACTGAATAAATTAGAAAGTTCTCTGTACTTTTTATGTCCACATCCTTGTTAACATTTTCTTCCATCAAAAACTGTATCCATATACACTTACAAAATAAACAGCACTTTGAAAGAGACACTCTCATGAATTCCTTCATTTTTAGCTTCCTGGAAGGAAAATTTTCTGGGACAGCAAAAGAACAACATAGAGGCTTGTAGTGTAGTAACTAAAGCCAGTATTTTTACTACACTGTACAACTGAGTAATCAAAAAAGTACTTGGTTAACTAAGAATCAGTTGGATGACACTTGTGTTGAATGGACTTAGTAAGCAAAATTTGACTGTAGTCTCCACTCAGCAACCCCCACAAAGCAACCTTCCTGCCTACTGAAGAGACACGCAGTGAACCAAAGAGCAAAAAAAACAAGAGAAGGGGAGAGAAAATACCAAGACAAAAGAGTGAACAACATTAAGAAAATCATTAAGACATGCATAGAATGCAGAGCTAAAAAGCAGGTATCCTAAAATACAAGCTTTAACTAATTTTAAATGTTTTACTTTGAAGAGGGAAAGAGTATAAAGATTAGTTTGGGATGGTTCTAACAGTTCCTCTTCAAGATCTCTTGGAGACGGAATGTGGGGAGAACCCAGCTAGCCAGGCTGCTGAAGTCCAGTTTTCAAACGGAAGGTAGCCCAAGCTCAGAATCATTTTATAAGTTTTCAGCCTGCTGCATTTTAGTTGTTTAGTATCTGCTACAACACCACTTGAATCATCCTGGGAGCAGGAACTTCATAGACAGGACTGGAAGCACTGCAACCAAGGCAACAGACAACCAAAGCTAAAAACAGTTAGGGTAAAAATAAATGTTCTGTCAATTGTACTCTTATTTAGCAGGTTTGGAACCAGTTACAGAAAATTATTCCTAGAAGTCCAGAAACAGTTACAAGTATTTCTAGTATTGTCACGAATCAAGGAAATGTATTCCATTATAGAAGTTCCAATGGCTGCTAATCTTACAGCAACACATTCTATGTTTTGGAATTAATTCTGTACCTTTATTTCAATTCCTTCCTTCAAATTTCTTGTAATTTTTTTTTAAATAGAAAAGCTCCTTCCAGTTAAGGTATCTTGCATTAAAATAAAAGCACATAAAAACCCTGGAAAAAGCTACATACACAGATTTTAGCCTTTGCCTTCTTCAACAGGCATTTGATGAGAAATTCCACAATTGTTATATATCAAGTTCCAGTTCTATCTGATATTAAGAGTCAAAGGTCCCTTCTCAACTTTCTGATTCCAAGGGATTTTGCTACAACTTGCTGAAGCTTCAGATTTGGTAACACCGGAAAAACTAGAACAGTTTCTAAACAGGGTGGCTTATGAGCAGAAAGGAGCTTGAATACTAGCAAAATGTTGACTGAAACCATGCACTTTTCCAAAAAGCTACAAAAAAAAGTAAAGCAGTATATACTGGTTGTACGAGCCTAGAATAAACAACTGCAGAACTATACCCGAGGACTCCTTTCTTTTCTATAGCTTTGTCAAATACTGCAGTTCTATCAGATTGTTTTTCACACAGTCTCCTTAACTACCCTGTTTAATCTATATCCTTCCAATTCACGTTGGCCCTATTAGTACTTTATTCAGAAGATACAGCACACGAGTTCTCATATTAATAATCTATACGATGAACTACACAATAGTCAGCAGCAGTTGTTCATTTACCCCATGACGAACACAAAACTTCTTCAGTAAGGGTAAGGTACTTCACTTCATATTTATTGCATAGAAAGAATACACCCCCTCATAGTCTCTCCATAAATTTTTTAAGGTAGCAACACGTATACCACATACAGACATACCACACTAATTTACAAGGTTACTCTACAAAAATCTGTGAGCCAAGTACGGTAAGTCTGCTTAGCAACTCAATTCCTCCCTGATCCTGCAATTTACCTGTATTTAAGCTTTCCACTCTTAGAGGGAGACCAGACTGGGCCACAGCAACAAGTTTCAAAGCAATGTAAAATTGACTTCTTCCAAAATAGCCAAGTCTTGTTGCACCACAGAGCTCCATAATCTGAAACAAAACACATAGTTACTTGTACAAAGAAACTTGGGAATGAGCTTCTCTACAGAGGTGATTTCATACATTTAAGAGCAGCATGCTTTGCATTAAATGCTTGTAACGACTTATTATATACAATCCTTCAGTAACAACTTCACCTGCAATCTCTATTATGTGACATGAGTCAGAGTATGTGATTCCTCACAACCAGCAAAAGCACCAAGTGTAAAACTTAAGTTTTTCCCAATTATTCACCTTTTCTTTCACCTAGGTTGTAGAGTTCTACAGAGTTGATGTGAGATAGAGCAAGGGAGAGCAACTGGCGTCAAAAAAAACCCAAGACACACACACATGCCCAAACTGCCAAGAAAGCACATAATAAACATCCTAAGTCATTATTAGCTATTCCATTAGCAGCTGTAGTGTCTATCTTCAGTAACTGCAACAGAAAAGAAATAGCATTCAACATCAAATACAATAGTATTATATTGTCAGATGTCATACAAAAGCACAAAATGAAGACTTTCAAATAATTCTCAGACAAAATTGAACAGTGTGTTAACAATCAAGTTAGAGAAATGGTCTGCCCCCAAATTTCTCCCTGAAGAATTTCAATGACAAGGTCAAATTTTATAAAAAGTGAGAAAGACAGACAATTGCAAATGATATCTCCTAGCATTTTCTGATATAGGCTTGCTATAGCTCAACTTTTAACTTACAAAACAAGCGTATAAAGCATTCATTCAAAATACAAAGAAGTATTCACACATATGCATGGATTTTCAGCATCGAAGAAGAATGCAGAACTTCAGGTTCTCCAAACAAGAGATGCTGTCTCATTTAAGAAATACAACGAAGAAGTGGCCATATCTTATTCCGGTTTCTTCCCCTGTGTTCTATATAATGGAAAGGTGGGGTTTGTCTTTTGTTTCGAATTGAGAAATTTTGGTCCCTCCAGACAGCAGCTGTGTATTCAAACATTCTGACTGCACACACTTCCACATCAAAGACCTGCAAACTTGCTGAGGGTGCATTCCTGCTTATGCCAGGTCACTGATAAGATACTAAGCATGACACATCCCAAATCTCTGAGCTCAATAATCCAGACTGTCTTTTCAGCTACCTGTTAGTCTCATCTAGACTGTAATGTTTCAAATGAGACACAAGGACACTCTTGGACACCACAGTGAAAGTTTTGTTTAAGACAAGGTAGATGACATCACTGCTTTTCTCTCCTCAACCACAGACATAGTCTTTCCATCACAGCAGACAATCTGGTTGATAAGTACCCTTGGTAAATCCATGCTTGCTAATTCTAATTACTGTTTTCACCTTCACATGACTAAAAATAGCTTCCAAGTCATAGAATCATCCAATAGTTTGGGCTGAGACCTTTGAAGTTCATTTAGTCCAACCCCCCTGCAGCAAGCAAGCATATCTTTAGCTAGATCAGGTTGCTCAGAGCCCCATCCAACCTGACCTTGAGTGCTTCCAGGGATGGGGCTTCTACCACCTCCCTGGGCAGCCTGTTCCAGTGTTTCACCATCCTCATTGTAAAAAACTTCTTCCTTATATCTAGTCTAAATTTACCCTCTTTTAGTTTAAAACTATTACACCTTGTCCTACCACATCAGGCCCTGCTAAACAAAGATTGCCCCCATCTTTCTTATAGGCCCCAAGACTCGCTCCACAATTTCTCAGGGACCAAAGTGCAGCTGACCAGCCTGCAGTTCCCCACACCAACCTCCCTGCCCTTCCTGGAGGCAGCTGCAATGTGTCTTTCTCCAGTCATGGAGACCCACCTCTGATCTCCCCTATTCAAAGAGAAAGCTGGCTTGCAATGACATTGGCTAGCTCTCTCAGCACCATGAGAAGCATCCCTTCTAATCCCATAAACCTGATGTTTCCCAAGAGAGCCATCAATAATCTTGTACTACCCCCAGTCTCTTTCCCCCTTCAATCCCATCTCCAGGCACAAAGGCCCATCAGACCTTGTCTGTGAAGATCAATGCAGAGAAAGTACTGAGAATCTCAGCCTCATTTACATCCACAGGCACTAACTTCTCTCCTCATCCTTCCCACCAGAGCTCAGTCACTGCTCTGTTTGGCAAATCTGGTCTTTTGACACATCCACTCATTTTCGTAACTACTGGGCTGGACTGTTACTGGACTTAAAGAAAGCTGTCCTGTATGATTTCCTAGCTTTCAGAGGACACAGTTCTGAAGGGCAGAAGAGCCCTGTTTGCAGGCAAGTTCCAACTGAAAAAGTCAACTATGTTTTCACATAGCAGCAACTGAACCAGACGATCTATGAGGAGTCAGCCTGTGAGCTTCAGCACTGCTGAAACAGGATATGGCCTTCGGTAACGCCATACAATCAGACAAACAGGCAGGTTTATTAACTACAGCTGAGCTAGATATGGCTCAACAAAAAGCACCTTGGGTATCACCTTACCATGCACCAGGATTTTAGGACCTCATGAATACAAGCTGTTGTAAACTATCACAGGAAGGTGTGGGAAGCTGACGAACAGTCACAAAGTCGTCCCAAGAGGATCAGCAGGTCTAAGGCTGTGCATGCACCTCAAATCCTGGACAGAAGCTAGCTGCATTAAATCACTTGGCTATGTCTGCCCTACACTTCCCACATTGTCCTACAGCAACTGCGTTATTTGCATTTTTCCATTACGGTATTTCTGCAGCATGATGCCTGGAGAGAAGTCAGGGGATAACAGGGCATTTTCTAAAGTTCATTAACTAAAAGAAAACAATTAAATACAGTTTAATACATTAGTTTCAATAGGTCGGTTGGACTAAAAGAAGTGCCACAAGGAAAGAAGTGACCATGTAAACTGACAGGTGACAATTCAAACAAAAATTTCAAGTCATCAACATCTAAAATAAATTGCCTATACCCAGTCTAATACCAAAATTAATTACATTTAGTTTAAATAACTGGCAGAACTGAAGCAGTGGAGACAAGAGACAGCTAGCAATCCAAACCAATGCAATAGCAAGAGAAATTCCTTTTTTTAAAGCACTGTACCCAGAAAGACTGATGAACATTCACATACTTGACTACACCCAATGCAGAAAAAGCTTGTGTATCCAGCGGCCTAGCACTGACAGATTAATAACTGAGCAGACTCTGGAAAAGCTTCTTATGAAAGCAAGCAATGACGTAGGCATTTGGAGCCTATGGAATCATTGGACAGTAGTGACTTTGGGCAATTTCAAAGCCAGTGCTGGACTAGAAATTATCTTGTTAGGAGCGTCAGTACTGCCAGGTTTGAAAAAAACTTCAGTTAAAAACTGAATTAATAATTAAGCTGTCATGGCAGATACGTATTAGAAAGGAAGGACAAGCACGGATTCAAAGCAAATAGATACAAATGTAGAAAATAACTAGATATTAAGTATCAAGAAAAGGAAAAAGCTAAGGATAAAAAAACAACCCCAACCAACAAAAAATAATGCCCTTATGCTCTTGAACAAGTAGCTGTCAAATCCACCCATAGCTAGCTAAAGGAGTTCTCTATTTCAACACAGAATATAACCCGACCAGAAACATGACTGAAAGTTGAGTAAAATCATTAAATACAAGCAACTCCTCTGTTGACTGACAGCATGCTTGAACATACTCAAAAACAGTCTACCTATAATCTCCTCGAAGGAGGATTTAAACATTCAACAGGTAATAAGCTATACTGATGGAGGGGCAGGGAGGAATAACAACAAAATAATCAAAGGATTGCTTCTCTGACATTTATGTTTAGGGCTTTTATCTTCTTAGGAAGAGAGAGGATAAGGAATTTCCTTAAACTCCTCAAGGAATTCAGAGCCATCTTCAAGACAAAATGCTCCATGACTGTTTTCATCTTCTTAGATATGACGATCCTGAGGTCACACTACTGCCATTAGCCGGATTAAGGCAAACAACTCTGTGAAGCTCCAGAACTGCTGGAAGCTGTTGATACAAAAAGAACCCACTCCAACTTAGTGCAGTAGCTGTAAATTACGAAATTGCAAATTCGGTCATCTTACTGCAAAGAAGTAACAGCAGCATCAACAACACCGGGAGTTGGCGCAGATCAGATAGGCACAGGAAGCAGCATGCTGACAAAGGGCACTGTTTCAAGCACATACCTTCTAGAACTCTTACAGGTTTCAAATAAGAGGTCCTTGAACTTGGAAAGGTTTGTGAACCAAAAAACTAAGACTTGAGAACCTTTGAAAATTCCAAGTAAAGTGGAATGACTTGCATCTCTATCACATGGTGAAACATGCTTTCCAGAACTCACAAAACCTCTCTGGGAGAGTCTTCCAGAGTATCACAGTCTCCCTGCCCTCAGGTTCTTCTACAAGGCAAATCAAGCCCATTATTCATGCAAAAGTACAACAGTATTTAAGCAGGCATGACTTCCACGGCAAAACAAAAGCAACAAGCATGCCACCTACATAGTAAAGATGAAAATATTTCATCTACTTGGAGAGAGTTACTAAAGTACCTACTGTTCCATACAAGAGGGTGGTACGAGGCAAGACTTTAAGGCAACTTTTGAAGGCTAGAAGTCACAACACAGGTGTACGCTGACGGGAGGGGGAATGATCAAATTCAAAGGAGGACCCTTTGTATCACCTCATCCAAACTAAGACAAACCTATCCACTAAAAATTTTTTTTTAAAAAATCACATATTGATACAAAGCAAGGAAGAATTGGGATTCAGAATGTACATTTTGGTCCTGATTTTATTAACACTTTCTCAGTTTGAGGTATTCCAGTAGTCCTACTGTGACTTGGTAAGAATCTTCATGTTTGTATTGTCACTTTAAGACTTGAACAGTTGAGCTGGAAAAGGTCCTCTGGAGATCATCCACTCCTCTCCCTCTGCTCAAAGCAGGCTCAGCTCCAGCAGGTTGCCTAGGACTGTGTCCAGTTGGATTTTGAGTACATCCAAAGAGGGAGACTATACAACCTCTCTGAGCAACCTCTTTCAGTGTTTGATCACCCTTACAGTAAGAAAGTCTCCTATTACATTTAAATTAAACAATCACCATGATCATATAAACCACGCACCATCTTTCACATTAATTTTACCTATTTGATACAAACTTCAGTTAAACCAAACCATATGAATATATTTGTCCTTCAGTATTTAGTACACTATTTGAGTTTTATGTGCATATTGACAATAACCTTTTAATGAAAAGCAAGCAATAAACTAAAAAAAAGGCTAATGGTTTATTTCAGATAAAAAAGCTAAAAAAATAAACACAATAACCTGCATTCAGTTTTAGGTTATTTAATAAAAATGTAACCGATCGCAGATTGATTTTGCTTCACAGTTTAAAATTAAAAACATTATGTCAACAATGTTATTTCTGTATCCCATATGCAGCAATTCATTGACGAGAATTCTAAAGCTTTTCGCAAACTTAAGCATTAAACAGATATGACAGGATGTTTTCCAAATTAAAAGTTTATTGGAATACACCCTCAAATCAAGTATCAGAACACGCTGTCCTACAAAGGTGCTCTCGTGAAGTCATGTAATCCACTTGCCTCAGCCACAACAAAAATTAACCATATCTCTACAGTGCAATGTAATTTGGGGATGTATAAGGGAAGTTGAAAAAAGTATTTCCTAATCATTGCTACTGTAGCAGAAGAAAAACCTGACCATGGCTACATACCAAAGACCTATAAAGAACTCCTTTGTGCTTTTTTCCTAGATTGAATACATTTCTTTCCTCACAATTCATTACCTTCTGATGTTGTTATTCTGCAACCACTGTTCAACAGATCAATTCCCGTCACTCCATTTATCTCAATCTGTCTCACTAATTGCAGACCACAGCCTGACAGTTTTCTAACTATAGTCTCTCACCTATCATCAACTGGACAAAGCAATACTGATCAGTTATTCATCAAGAATTTTTAACTCCAGAAAAATCTCACTTGACAGGTAGCTTCTCAGATGCAACACTTGACAGCACCACGTAGCAGGAAAAAGACAGAGAACTGACAAAGATCCTTCTCTTGATGAGTTATTTTTAACCAAGTCGAGTCTCTGACCCAGTTCTCCACAAGGCTCCACAAACCTTGGCACATGGTGGCACACAAGAAAAAAAACAAACCTGGAGACAGAACAAAAGAACCCACCACTAAGTCCAAGTAGTGCTCTTAACTCTAGGTTTCAGCACTAATAGTAATATATGACAAACATTTAAACAGTCTTAGACCTATCTGAAGATCTTTTGCAAAATCCATTTATGCAGGGTATCGGGAACTACTCTATTTAAATCAGTAAGCGTGAAGTAGGAAATATTCATGTGCTGAACAAGAAGTATAACATTACCTCTAATACATACACTTATCTTATTAGGTGCTTAAGAAGCATAGTAGTAAATACAGTTAATTCGTTAATACCAAGAATTCCCAGGCACAGGGTATATTTGGGACATTGTTGTACTTTGTTGCATAACGAATAGCGAGGTCTTCCTTTCAAGTCTTACTGACTGTTCCACGAAGATGGATCTCAGTCAATGCCATAAGCCTGGCTTCAGAACACAAGCCTCTAAAGAAATAAAATCAACAGTCCTGGAGAATTTCCAAGATGACATACGCTCTCTGGCAATGAACTATTTAGTCTCCTACTGTCTGCGCCTCTCCTAATACTTCTCCACCCTTGATTTTCACACTGCACATATCCACAGTGGAAGCAGACTGCTAAAATATCGACAGGAAGAAAAGCTACTCATCAGCTCTGACAATTAATTCTATACGTAGAACTAAACTTTCCCATTCCACAGGTCATTTCAGGTTCAAACACACACATGTTATGATCAAGTGAAATTTCAGAATTACATCAGAAATAAAGAATTAGCTGTTCAAAACCAACCCAGTTTTTTAAGCCTCAGAGGAATGATTCTGCCCCTGTACTTTGGGATCTGTTTTACAAGGGTGTCTACTCTCTGAATAAGGATTGGCAGATTTGGAGTCCTGCTTTCACTCTGTTATTAGAAAAGCAGCAGACAAAAAGCACTGAAAATTTAAAACTCTTGATTTATGACAGATACATGCAACAAATACGTAATTAAATGTAGCAACAAATACATAATTAAATGTAAAAACAAATACATACTTAAGAAGTGAATATGTTGAACACCACACACAAAAAGCCTGTAGAATTTTCACCTACTGTAGTACTTTCTGAACCAGTTATATTTTAGGTCATTCCTGAACTCAACCCATTCCAAAAGTGGTCTGCAGCATCTCCTGTTGTTCCTGGCAGCACATATGTTCACAGTGAATTAGCCTCACTTATCAAAGACACTCCCTAATACAGTAGCTTTGATTTTTTCCGTTTGCAACCAAAGTTTGTGGTCTTGCTAACAGCTCCTGCAAAAGCTGTTACAAGGCATACACATGGATCTAACCTGCAGAGCCTCTTATGCAGAGCTTCACAGCTCTCTAGAGGTCAGTTGTTCCCTTCTTGATTTGGCAGTACATGGCAACAATCATCAATCAATCCACAAAGACGAGGCAGATGCACCCTACACGCAACTACAAAAAAGTTCAAGATACTGATTCAGAGGGGCCATTTCTCCAAAGATACAGAGCCACAGACTGTCCTACTTGACTATAACTCAAACAATTTATTGCCAAATACCCTCAAAAACAGGACAAAATAAAGGACTGACATGTTCACTAGCACCAACAAAGGAAAATCCAGACAGCCAGATGAACACTCACTTAGAAAGCAACCACTAGCAACCACTATCATCCAAAGTAAAAAGTCATAGCTGGAAGACTTCAAGGCAGAGCTGCTCTTTGCTTGCATTAAGTTTCTCTCCACTACCGCTGTTCTGGCAGAGTAGGTGCTCATGAGAAAGGCACCTTACAAGCAGTAATGGTAATACAGCAGCAAGAAGAACCAGAAATAAAAAAAAAAAATCTGAAGCTGCAGAAGACACCCTGGAGACTTATAAAAGCCATTTCTAATTCTTGATGCATAAAGAGAAGGTCTCTTAAAAGGAGATATTCCACATACCTCTCTCCTCTTCCTATGCAACCTTATATTACCACTTAACCTAAATAGCTCCTCCCTCCTCTGCTCTCAGCTGCAGAGTTCCCCATTCCTGAGCACTCACTGTTGCTCATCTATCTGATTGCACAGTGCAATCGCTCCACTCGGTAAGCCAGCAAAAAGTGACTGCATTAGTTATCTGCTCTTTTATTAAACTGAACCTGTCTACTGTACAGCCAACACACATCTCATAGCTACAAGGCACATGGGAACACGTGGCTGGTAGCAATAGCTTGCTCATTTGACTCTCAACTTCTTGTAAGGCTGCAGCCTCAAGAAAGTTGTGTGCTTTGCATTTAAGAGCAGCAGAAAAGGTAGAAATGAGACAACTAAAGAGAATGTCACATCAAGAGCACTTACAACTCCAATTTCTTTACCTTGCAAAGAAACCCTCCTTAGAAGGGAAAGATATATTCACGTATCAGACTGCTAAGAATTACCCTCAAAACAAGGGTGTCCCCTTTTTCCTGGTGGAGCCATAAAGAGTTCAACAACAGGAGATGAAGAAACACACTTTAGCAAGAACTCTCAATGTCTGAGCCAGCCCGTGATGATTTGAGACTCCGGGATGATTCTGTAACACTGAAGTGATCTTATCTTCTGGAACAAAGAACAGCAGCCAAAGTATCCACATAAGTACCAAAAAAGCATCTAGCTTCAGCAGGCATTAGAGAGATACTTTACGGCAATAATATATTTAATATTTCAAATTATTACTCCAATAACAAATAGTGCAACGGAGGTCATGTGGATGTTCTAATCATGAATGCTCTTGCCATGCAGCATTGAGTATTTTTCCTGCAAAATTTCTACTTAAATGCTAAATGCTGAGAAGAGCAGCATTTATATAGACATTTCGATTCCTTTCAGATCTCCTTTTTAATTGAATCATTCCAGTGATCGATATTCCTTGCTAATAATTATTTTCTTACTTTTTTGATTTTAATATTTTCTCCACACATCACCGTTCACAGAACAAATGGAAGACTTAAAAACCTCAAAGAACTAACACAAGCTTCTGGCTTTTTGCTAATGCAAAAGGAAGATTAAGGCATTCTCTGATCCCAGAATTAGTGGTCGTGCTTTGGCCTGGCCAAATAGTACTGCTCATATCTGGTCTTGTTCCTGATAATTTCCATACAAGTTTATCTGAAGCTACTGTGCCCATTACTTTACACTGCTTTCCTGTCTCACTCTGTTCTCCTCTGAGCATCAATCTGACCAGTGTTAATTAATTACTTAGCTTTGCACAGCTCCACTTCTCCCAGTAAGGCCTACAAGTCTTAACAAAGTGTCTATCAAAGTTTAAACAAAACTCAGTTAAAAGTTCTAAAAACTGCACGTTTACAGAGATACATTTGAGACTCAGAACAGAGCTGCTAACATTAGGTCCTTAAATGATTTAAGACATTTTAATTCAGAAAAAAACAAAGCCATACACACTATCACAGTAGGAACAAACTTTTCTACAAGATTCATGACTAACAGGCTGAAGCAGGAGTAAGTCAGTACCTAATGCTAAATTTTACACAGCTCAGCCTGGGATTACTGAAGTTGAAAGGTGTATTTGAAACTGAGTCTAATCATTGCTCTGTTACCATACCTCAGGAGCATTTTAGATACCAGAAGTCAATCACTCCAGAAATTCAGGTCAGATTGCCATCTTTTCCAAGTCCTTTAACCGATTAAAACACAATTCATACACACAGATAGGCATGCCTAAGTTATAATGTGTTTTTTGTATAACAAGTGCAGGGAATAATGTAACTCTTTAGACACCAACCCCAGCTGGAAAAACAAGCAAGTCACAGGAACAACCAACTCAGCACGTTAGTTTAGAAAGAATGACATCACTGGCTTAATAACATCCCCATGGTCTAAAGAAATGGTAAAGGAAAAACAACAAGTGGAAAATACATTCTTACACTAATTGTTACTGGAACTCCAGTGAGAAAAATCTGATAGTCAACATATCACTCCCACACTCACTTCTGACTTCAAACTCATTTAAGCAAAGAGCAGAACTTCAATTTGAAGTCTAGGAATTCTACAGGGGCTAATCTAAACAGCAAATATTTATGACCTAATAGGTGTGAAACTTGTCTGTAAGGACTAATATTCTGAAAGCTAGCAAATGTAATTGAAAAGTCATAGAGACTGCCAGTAAAGTCCTATAATTTCACAGTACCTGCAGTAGTGTTTATTGAAGATTAGACTAAGATGAAGGAATGTTTGCCATTTTTCCCAGACAGTGGGCAAAGTACTTAAAACTTCTAATACAAAACAATCATCTTTACAGGAAAAAGATCAAGTTTACAATCCATAATTTTGTACAGCTAACTTGATTCTAAGACAGCTGCATTTGTCAAAGGCCCTGATATTTCTCAGTAGTTTTTAGAATTCTATCCAGTCGTGTCAGAGTGGATATTAATCATCCCTGCTGTCATCTGATGGCACATTTAAAAAGAAAAAAAATAAACTGTTTTCAAACAAAGCTGAGCTGTGATACTCGACATTAGCTGATTGCTGTGCTTGCATATGGAATTATGAAGGAATTATTTACTATATGTGACTATACAGTATGAACATCAGTCAATTTCAAAGGCTTAAAAACAATTACACCAAGAAGTCAGCTGAAAACAAATATAAGTCTAATAGACTTAATTTACACACCTAAAGTTTTGCCATTAACTTCCTGCCTTATGTTTCAAAACCAATGATTATTCTCTGACTAAATGCTGCTGAGATACGAGACTACTCAAACTAATTAACTGTAACAAGAAAACAGTTTGCAGCCCACTACAGTCTCTGCGAAGGTTACATCATTAAAGTAAACATTTTTACCAGAATTCTGCAGAAAACTTAAAAGCACAATTCACAGGATACAAAACAGACTAAGGGCCATTTCTGGCACTAACAGAATGTAGACTCCTTATATATCTCATCATTACAGAGAAACAGAACTAACCTACTGCTCAACTGAGAGGAAAGAAAAACACACTTGCTACAGTAACATTTGAGGAGGAAAAAACATAATTCACAAATTGGATATCCTTAACTGTGGATCCAGGCATTGTTTGTATTTACAACAGATTTCTAACAACTCATTTCCTAAATAAGAACTGAGATACCACATAATATATTTAAAGGATGTTTGTACATACAAGTACTATATATAAACTTTATATATAAATTACATATTATACACATAAAAAGCTATAGACTCATCAGCTTTATGGCGCTCAGGCTAACAAAATATTACGAGTAAGAAAAATGCTATAGTTGTACATTTCTACACTGGAAAAATGCCTTAATAGTGACCTGTTGTGAATACTGCTCAGAAGAAATTGAAACTAATTTTATTTTAATATGTAGCTTTAAGAAAGCTGTAAGCTTTCTTAAGGCTTTTTGTAAGAAAAGCTGTAAGGTCTAAATTAAAAAAATATAAACCCAAAATGTATGGCTTAAATTCAATTAAGTATAATTTCTTTTTAAAATTTGGACTTATGTGCAGAGTAGGTAAAGGTCAGTGTTAGGAGAGGAAAGCTTTTTACACAACTTTTTTTTTTTTTTAAAGATCTGAAAGTGCTATGTATTTTTAAATATACTCCAAATCACTGAAAGGAAGGCACGGAATTTGTCACGTATAAGGAATTCTATCTTCTTACCCCACCAGTTCTGTACAGATAATAAATTCAGCAAATTAACCAGAATGAGGGTGAGTCTTCTGCATGTCTCCACCACACAGGTAATCTTAAACAAGCCCTGGCTCAGCTTCCATTTGCAGTTGTCATTTAGTAAACTCTACTGATTTGATAAACAGGTAGTCTTTGTGCAGGGAAATTCGCTGAAACATATAACTAACAATAAAAGTGCTGTGAACAAGCTTTTACTTTTAGATCCCTTCCTTTCTACATCCACTCCTGAACAAAGAGGCCACCATTTTAAATCCAGAACCTGCAATTTTGTTTTGCCATGTTCTGAATTTAATTCCAATTATAACTGCACTGTGTGCCAGCAGATGAGCTCTGGCATCTGAGGAAACTACTCCATGTTCTCTGTTCCCTATGTATGCCAGAAGCTACCACTCCAAGAACAACAGAAAGCAGCACATGTCTGCACCTTAGCCGTTTTTCTGCACAACACAGAAATTGCAGCTGATGAATGAGGCTTTACGCTAAAAGTCTGGACTTTACAATGAAGCACCTGCATCGCAGGTATGCACTTTCTTACAACTTTTGATGTGAAGGCAGCAAACTCTGACAGAGGGTGGAGGTAGACAACCAGGGACTGTAATTTTTTACATCAACGACACAAGAACAATCAAAACTAATTTAGTCTGTAAAGACTCCTTAGAAATGAAAAAAAAAGCTTGAAATAGGCTTTACACCAGGTTTGTAATGGGCTAACGCGAGCATATTGTAATTGAAGAAACTGTGCGTAATTGTACAATTCATCTGTCATTTCAAAGACTTTCTAACACCAAGTCAGGCAACGTTGGTGTACAACACCAACACTGAAGATGACCATTCATTCATTCATTTTGGAGAAAGTACATGCAAACACTCGCATTTATAGTAGTGTTATATTTTAAAGCAAGATGCCTTGACTCAATTTCAGGCGAGTACCACTTGCACAACTGATTTGCTTCATACCTTACTAAGTTTCTATAACTCATAATCACCAAAAGGAGTGCAAGTTCAAATAAACGTTCTGTGATTAAATCACCTAAATAAGAACACTACAAATTGAATAAACGGGACAGCTATTATATCAATCCCATGCACAAGTAATGAACTACTCAATACATTTTTTGGTTGACTGCAGCTTTTACAAGCAACTTCACCTCCAGTACAGAGGCAAAAAGAACTGACTTTAATAGCATACCTACACTAGCGTTTCAGGTTAGATGTAATCACCCTCATTGCTCTGGTTCGTACTGTGCAGCCACTCCAGAATAGCCAACTTGGATTTCTTTTGTATGAAGCTAACCTAAAAGATACACTTTAGGAGTGTACCTAATGAATCCCAGCTAACATTCAGCCTACAGGACCAGGCTAGAACGTTATCAAAGGAAAGCTTCCAAAATACATACACAGGGTGGATGGCACCTCCTCACCATCACTTGCGTTGTATCGTACTACTTCCTAATACAAACACCGACGCACATGTAACTGAGCCACAAGCCCAGGCAGCTGAGTCAATTGAAAAATAACTCGACAAAACCCCCTAACTTTTGACTGAACAAGCTCCCCGAGCCAGCTCGCTGTCTGTTCAAATGAATGTCAGTGCTAGCATAAGGCAGCTCCAGCTTCTAGCGGTTTAAGCTACCACAAAACCTATGCTAGGTCACATCCGAGATACCCAACCACTCAACAAAAAGGAAAGTTCTCTTCCCCTCCATCAGCAAATGGTTTTCCTGCCTCCTTCCTTGTGCCAGCACTGACATTCATGCAACCCTACTCTTAGCCAATACAAAGTTAAAATCAACAAAAAATTTTGATTAATTTTCTGCCTGCATAGCCCCTGATGCCAGTGTACAACAACACTGGACAGGCACTAGTGTCTTTGCAAGGAGAAGCAGCAGCAGGAGCACACCGCTGGAGGAAGGTGGAAGACTGAACCACCTCCTTCAGTGGCAACGCACCATTAGAATGGTTCACCTGCAATGTGAAACCACACCCTGAGAGCAATTTAAAGACTCATCTAACTGTTGTGAAGTAGCCAAACTTGTTATCCCAACACAGGTACTTTTATTCACTGTTTCATGCAAATAATCTACCTTAATGCCGATTTCAAGGATGTGCACAAGACAGAAAAGTGGGTTAATAAAGGCCGGTATTCTCACATGCGCAGTTAAGGCTGAAACACCTTTGGTGTGGTATTTTGTCCTGCTAAGAAGGCTGTCCTTTTGTAGATGTGCACTAAGTGGACATAAGCTTCTCTTTTTCAGGTTTTTACTGCTTTGTGAGCACATGATTTGTATACAGCAACCACAACTCTTTCAGTCTTCTATATGTTCATTTATTCCCATTTAATAGGCAGCTGACAGTGGCCCTTAGATGCAGAAATGAGAACGATTAGGAACAATTAGCCACATGTATTAACTTTTCCTGCTCCAAGACAGCTATCTCACATAAATGTAACTTTTTGCAGGGAAGGTTGCACATATATCCAGCCTTTAAACAGCAGATTTGCAAGCAAAGCAAGTTATGGGTCTAAAAAAGGCAACTGTCACACATTTTCATTTCCAACAGAACCAATTCGGACTTACTCAAAGGTATCTACAGACCTATACTACTGAAGAGGAAAAACTTCAAGCTGGTTCCTCAGGCCTACTTGGTTCCTGTGAGTTTGTACTATGTTTTGCACACCTACGAGGGTACTTAGCATTCATGTGACTAGTACTACACTTGCATTCCAGGATTATACAATAATTGGGCAACTGAATTAAGCTCTCCTTTCCCCACAAGCATCAGGTGCTTCAAATGAACAGGTAAGAACACAACACCATGTGCCCAAAAGAAAATTCCACCTCCTTCACAGCATTTCTTTACTTCTTAAGCTGTATCATCTTGAGGTTTCAAATGCAATTTCCCTTTGAAGAACCCCCATTCCATGTATTTGCGCCTGGGCTGACCCGAGGTACAGCCATACTTCAAGAACAATATAAATTAACTAGACAACTAGATTCTCTCCCTCACAAGTATAAGGTACTTTACAGGTGACCAACAGTGATTGCATAAGATAGTCATAATGGGTCAAACTGCTAAGGGCATTTTGACTTTCTTTGTATTATTTACAGTCTCATTCCTCAGGCAGTCTAATACCTTGTTTGCTGTTTTAACTGCAAGGTTTTCCTCAAGATCACTACAGCGATAAGCCAGGTCTGCTTCTTGAGTTAACCTATTTAGAACCCATGGAAAGATGTATGAGTAGTTTTCTCTTCTTCAGATGCAATCTACTCTGCAAGAAAATATCTGACCTCCTCTGCAACAGATAAGGATATAATCTGTGGCCACTTGTATTCAAGATTCCAAGTCCTTCCAAGTTCTTGCACTAAATCCCTGCATAAAACAAAATCTCTAGTACTAGCCTGCTTTATCTACACAGTGATCCAGACAGTTTTACATAAAATAGGTTTTAAATACACACATGTAAACATTCACTTTCCTGGGATTATTTTTTTGAAATTGGTTGGCCACTCACAAAAAAAAAAAGCAGTGGGTGGCCCTTGAGAAACCTCACTCATAGTACTGAGCATGCAGACTCTCTTACCATTAAGTCCAGTCTAACAAGTCATCAAATAACAGATTACTAGTTTTACCAGTAAGAAGCATTTCTTATTCATCCCTCTTTCACTTTTTTGCATCTTAAAATGAGTTTAAGCAACCAAGTTGCTCTTAGGAGCCCAAATCACATCCACAGTAACCTAGTTAAGCGTAAGTATTCTCCTGAAATCTAAAATTACTAAGTCGCAAAACACTGAAATTCATGTTTCCAGTTACTCTATTTCCAGCTACAGTAGCTTTAATGCTTTGTTAAAAGGGCTGCTTAACTCACTAGGCTGAGGATGAAACAGCATAAAGGCAGCACGGCTTTTTAGGTACAGTTTTACCCACAGCAGCTCAAAACACTACATAAACTTTAAAGCATTGAACAATGACAGAGTGAACTGCAGAAGCAGCAAATTATTACAAATAGCTGTGTGTAAGAGCACTTCACTAGGAACACTTTCCTCAAATAATTACACAAGACACACCAGAGCAGACCTTCCCTTTTGTACGTCGGTAGCTCTGCAATACTGCTACTCCTTTTAGACATAACCTAGCCAAAAAAGTAAGTACTAAAACTGTGCACAGACATATTGCAAGCATGAGCTCGTGTCACTCAACACTGCATTCTTCATTGTCAGAAACCAGTGTCCAAAAAAGACTGCACGGCTTAGGTGAAGCGGATCAGCAATACAAACCCAGATTTCCTTCTGTGTTGCTCCTCATCAGCAGACTGTGGGATGAATGTCCCCGGCATCCCTAAAATGCTTTGGGGTTCTCACGCTTTGGATGGCCTCTGCCGACACGAAGCAAACGAGACACTTTCCTACCAGTTGCTGGACACGGCCAGCAAAGATTATCAACGGCCCCTTCCCAGCCCCGTAACCAGAGGCCCCACAAGTACAGACGCGGGGCCCTGCTACAGGCACGCTCAGCGCAGCAACTCGCTGCACCCCCCGCCCTTCCCTCTCCGCCGGACAGGCTCAGCCTTCCCCGCCTGCCCGGGCTCAGGTGGCCGGCTCCCGGGCGGGACAATAGCTCCCGGCTCTCCCGGCGGGTCCCGCCACCGCCCGCGGGACGACCCCCGCCAAGGGGCGGCCGGGCGGGCAAGGGGGCGAGGGCCGAGCCGAGCGCGGCGGAGGGGAGGGGCGGCAACACCGGACGGGGCTCCTTCCCCGTGAGCACTAACGGCGGGGCGGTGCCCGAGCCCTCCACCCCCCCGGGGGCCCGCAGCGGCTACCTGCATGACCACGTCGTTGGGCAGCTGCGCGGCGCGGAAGAGCTCCAGGACCCGCCCGTTGGACGCCACCTTCTTGGTGCTCTCGGTGTCGCAGTAGGAGAAGAGGTCGCAGTAGTAGCGCTGCTCCGCCTCGCTCAGCGTCAGGCCCTCCATCTTACACCCCGCCGCCGCCGCGCCGCGCTCCTGCTGCCGCCGCCGCCGCCGCCACCCCGCATCCAACGGCGGCGGCCCGCGCCCGCGGAGCGCGCGGGGCTGCCTCGCGCCGCCCGGCCCGGCCCGTCGCGGGTGAAGGGGTGGGGGGGGGGGGAACGCCGCCGCCGGCCGCCGCCGCCGCGCGCCCCAGCCAACCGCCGCGCGCGAGCTGCTTCTCACACCTTCCCCCCACCAACCGCCCACCCGCCCCGCCCTCCCGCCCACACGGCGGCGCGCCTGCGCGCCTTGCCCCGCGCCTGCGCCCACTGCGAGCGCGAGCGCGCGCCAAGGAAAGGGAGGCGGGGTGGAGCGGGGGGGGGGGTGGGAGGGCGCCGCGCGCCGCCGTCCCTGCCGCGCAGCGGGCAGACACCGCCCCGCCCCACCGCGCGCATGCGCGCTCACGGCGGCGGAAGTGCCAGGCCCCGGGAGGGGGCGGGGTTAGCAGGGAAAAAGGCCAATAGCGTTCCCCGCCGTCTGCGGGCCCGCCCCTTCTCCGCGTCGCGGTGCTGACGCCATAGGCGGCGGTCCCGGGATGGGGGGCGGGGGGGGGGGGGGGGGTGAGGGGGAGTGGTCGTCGCCCGGACGCTCCGCCCCCTTCCCGGGGCCCGGATATGCAGTGCGGCCCCGCGCGGCAGCGCCCCCTGTGGGTGTGGCGGGGCGGGCGGGGGCGGGGCGGCGGCTCCGCACTGGGAGCCCTCCGCGGGCAGCCCGCGGGCTCTCGGGGCGCCGGGTCTGCAGCGCTGGTGCGCAGGTACTCGGCTCCCGGCGGGGGGACTCCGCTTCCCCCGGGACCGCGGCGTTGGCGCCTCGCTCGCTAGCTGGCTGGCCTGCCCGCGGCCGCCGCCAGCCGCTCAGCCCCCCGGGAAGCCCCCGGTAAACCGCGCGGGGATGCGCGGCAGCGCCGCCCGAGCAGCCGTCCCGGTGCGGGGAGGCCCTGCGGGCGGGCGGGCTTGCTTGCGAGCCCCGCCACGTTCGCCGCTTGCGGACCCGCCGGGAAGGCGGGCGAGAGCCGGTGAGGGGCCGAGGCGGGGCTGGGCGCTGCCTGGGGCTGCCCTCCGGGGCCTCGGGCTCACGGGATCCGCCACCGGTACAGGTTTTCCTGTGGAGAATGACCCGTTCTGCTACACAGGCCCTGCTGTAAGGGGTTGCTTTCCTCTGTCCACCATCAATACCTCCTGCAGCAACACCACACAACAAGTGGCCTGAGTAGCAACTCCGTGCGTCAGAAGAAGAACAGACAGGGGCTCACTTACCTCGTCAGCCAGAGCTCTCGCTCTGCATGTCTCTTGGCTGTGTTTTCCCGGATTTTGTCTGTTTCTCTGGGTAAATCTATGCTCTTGCTGCAGTACACGAACAAAGTTAGTTCCCTCCAAGCTACTTTGGTTTCTGGAGGGAGTCTGACATCCCTGACAGAGCAAAGGGCCTGTGCGGAATGCCACAGTCTCCTACTAGACTGTTTTGAACTACTTGATCTGATTTAAGTCCTGCTAACGTGGCAGTCCAGTACTTCATACTTAGAAGCATCTTTTATCCTTCTTCCTTTTTTGCACTTCACCTTCCTTCACAGCTCTTCCAGTTTTTCTCTCTCCAGATTGTTGTTGCCAACCACTCTACTTTCCTTAAGCCCCTCATCCTCGCTGCCTCTTAAGGTAGTTATGTTCTGAACTTAAAGCAGAGATTGATCTTCCTTGCCATTTGAAATGCACAGCATATCCTTTTCCTGCTAACTAAGTTTTCTGAAAACCACTGATACATTAGCTTATAGTTAAGATAACAGACAAAAGGATCTTCCCAGAAACATACCGTTATCAAGCTTTTCCAACCCCAAATTATATTAACAATGAAACTACACAGATTGATCACATTTCTCAGTTAAATTCCCTCAAAATAGGCTATACTGAAGAAATAATTAACTTTTTTTTTTATATATATTCTGTCTGGTTATTACGATTTCATAGACTTAGATAAGGCCAGCTTAGCATCATAGATCACTTAATTTGAGCTATTGTCACATCGATATCTCTGCAAGTAAAACAAATGTAACCTTTCCTCCACAGCCAAATTGCATACTGCAATTCTATTAGTTATACAGAGCCATTTGTAGAAGAGGTTTTTGAACCACTTATGATTGGGTTCAAGTGCCTTTAAGGCTTCTTACAGGTTCTGTGATTGTGTGTTAGTTCGGGCGCTCGAGTTTGAAAGATTAATATATGTATGTATCTGTAGCTATAAAATTCTTCATAGGTTAGTGTTAGGACCCCAAAATACTTTTATCATTAAAATAGCTTTGAGTTTTATGTCTAAAAGTAATCTGAACATCTTACTATTTTAATCGAGTTGCTACTTCACTATTTGCATTTTTGCAGCGACTGCACTCTTTTGAAATTAATGGGCATCGCTTGGCTGCAACCGTTTATGCAAGACACAAAGAGTAATACAGGGAGTAGGTTCCCTAGTATGGGCTATTCCTACATGTCCAAATGCCAAACAATTCTGAAGTAAATTTAGTAAGAGTGTATTTCACTAAAACCGTGATGTGTCACGTGAAAATGTCACGTCATTGCTTACTGGAGAGTTGTATGCTTTGGGGGAATGTGCCGGGCTTTTCACTGTGCATAGCCCCCCTCTGAAGCTGTTTAGGTAGCCAGTTTGGAAAACAGGTTGTTGAGCCCCATTTCCAACTCCCATACCACAAACTTACCTTCTTGCTTGGTGCTAGTTCAAAGACTAAGCAGAAAGAATAGGAATGACATGACATGTAGCAAATTCATTTCTAATTCAGAAGATCTACACGTGGGGGAAGCATCTTTGCCTCAGAGAGTCCCAGTACAACATTTCAGTGTTTGGCTGTGGGATCTCCCTTCCCCCCAGTAGGCCCCTGGCAAACCCTTGGAAAGGCTGAGGAGGGGTTTGCTGTTCAGAACATTACCTATGCCCATCAGACCAGACTTCGCATCCACTGAGATTAAAAAATATATATTTTCAGTGGATTCTCAATGAAACTTTGTTTTGTTTGGCTGGAGAATATGCTGTTTGCTACATGATGAACTGAAGAATGTATTCCTGCATGTTTGTCAGATACGTTAACTTCTCCGTATTTGCACTTTTCAGTGCAACTGACTCAGTCAATGAAACCATATTTCTATTTTTAGTTCTTTTGTTTTGGAAAGATCTGCATCACAGCATTTCCCAGAGCTCATATTAGATACGCAAAGAAGAAAGTTTGTGGCAAAATCCCCACCAAAATGTATCGTTAGTGATACATTTTTGGTATAGTAGATTCAGCCTTTGGTACTTCACTGCCTTGAGTTATGATTTAAAGAGAGCGAGAAGAGGAACTTGTCTTGGCTTTTCAGGTATTGTACCTTTTATTCCCTCTTTTTAATGTATCTTCTTAGAATTCAGAGCTCTGAATCGAATAGCTAAGAGTTAAGCTATTCTCCACATGGTGCCTAATTTTACTGTATTTTATTTTCTGTGAAGCAGCTCTTAGATGACATATATTGATATCAAAGCAGTTATCCCATTAAGAGATCAAAGTCAAAGAAAATCATCATGGTCATAGGAAGGCCAAGTGTAATGACCCAGGTGGAAGGAAGTGCAAGGTTGTTTTGCTGCCCATAACAACTCCTAGGATCAGAGCCAAATTATACATCAATAAAACATTAATTTTTTTTTAGAAAAGAAATACTTGTATGACTTGCTATGTGACCAGAAATATGTATGTCTATTGCTACTAGAAGAAAAAAAGGTAATGTTTTATTAATTTAAGGGAAATGCCAGTTAAACACTGCTCGTGTTTCAGTACCTTTTATCAGCTGTGAAATTAGTATTGGCTTCTAAAAACTAGTTGTTAGACATGCTGAGACTCATTTCTAAAAAAACCCAACTCATACACATATGCAGCGTCTATCTTCATCAAGGGTAGTGGGAGTGCCATGTCCAGGGTCTACCTGCTTTTGGTGGGCCTCTGAATCTCTGAGCTCTTATTGCAGTTGGTGGGTCTCATGTACGACCTTATTTGCACTAAAGTAAGCTATATGGTCAGACTTTTTATTTTTTTTTTATTAAAGCACCTTCAAATAACTTTCAGCCTTACTATGTACGTATTTGGGTCTGCTTTCCATCTTGCATTTCATTCCCCAAGTTTAGAAAAATGGCCCCAAGGTTATTTGTCATTGCTTTTCAAATTCTTCCGCATTCATAATGCTGTGGAGCAGGTTTTACAATCTCTGTCAATGTACTCCTTTACTTGCAGCTCATCAGGAGTTACAGGAACTTGTTCTATCCTGATTCTTCAGTGGAAAGGCAAGTAGTTAAGGCTAGAAATGAATGGGAGATGTTTGAAAAAGCCTGCTGTCTCAGACTTTACTGCTGTTCTACTGTTACTGCCTGATCTTTTCAAAAAAGAAGATACCTTTGGAGGTAGGGTGCTTTTTTCCCAGACAGAAGAATATTTCGAGAATGGTCTTAACACTTAGAAATGAAAGAAGTCCCTGTTCTTCTGCTTTGCTAAAAGCATCCTTACTTCCTTTGTATAGCAGGAACATTTTAATGCAAACGTAGCCACTTTACAGATGTTTGTACTCGTACTTTTGTAAATTTCTGCATGTATGTTCCGTGTGTTACAGTTTACAACCTCTTTCCAACCTTGACATTTACATTCCTGCAATTTTGGAAAACATCAGTTTTGTCACACGGTCAGGTTTCACCTGATGATGATTATACCTTCTACGAAATAGCATCCGTATTTCAACCAGTCCTTCTGGGATTATTTCTCCATCAAAAAGGCCTCCCACATTTAAGGCCATGAGCCTGTCCATGGTGCATGAGAAAGTCCCTTCCACGCAGTCGGCAACAACGAGGCGGGTATCGTTGTTTCCTTCTGTACCAGGAGAGCGCCTTTGCAAGGAGCATTCAGCAAGCGAGCGGTGGATCTAAAGCGATGTTCTTGCTCACCGCAATGTGGTCATTCTGGTCCCTCCTACACCTCCGCGCAGGCACATCCTGGAAGGGAAAATAACAACTTTCTCAGCAGCGTGTTGTGTCACCACTGAAGTATGTATGGGATCCTGGCTGGAGACATCTGCTACCTGTGGAGTATTTAATAATAGTTCTCTGTGTAAATTTCCTCAGTGGAGAATGAATAATACCTTTTCCGTATCATCCACCGTTGCGCCTGCTCAGTTTTCCCAGGTCTCTCCTTTAAGCTTTTGATTTGTATGTATCTGCCATGGTCCTTGTAAAAGTTACACACATTTCAAAAATTGTCCCCTTTTCTCTTTCATCCAAATACGTCAATTGGTTGAAAGGAGTAAGCAGTCAAATGAAAGCCTCTAAAGGAAAAGCGTTTTTTGTTTAAAAAAATCAAAGTGGAAGATACTGGAAAGGAGAAACTTTTACTCCTTCATGATTTTGGCAGATTTCCACATGAGATTTTGTCTCTGCATCTGAAATAGTGGAAGGCACCTACCCTCACCCAAGCACAGCTATAGGTGTTTGGTGGTGAGGAGAGAGAGGAATTCCTTTAGAGAATAAACTGAAGGGAGAGTGACTTTTCATATTTACCTCAGCACCTCAAAAGCCTGAGCAGCTGGTCAAATCCCACCTCTTCTTGGAGCTTAAAACTATCCCTGTTGCTTCCAAAAGGAGAGGATGTCTCCTGCGTGCATGATACTATCGAACAAGTCTCTTCTTACAGAAATTAAAACTCCTTTTAGAGCCTTTAACCGTAAATCCATCTGGTCTTGCTGCCATATTTATTTACAAATTAATCATCCTCTTTTATAAATATATTCTCTATAACTTTGCAGAGTCAGGAGGGGTAAGATAGTTTAACTTTTCGTTGTACTTTTTGGCACTAACATACATAATTCCTCATAAAATTATTTATATCTTGGTAACAACTGCCTTGAAGTATGATAAGGTTATATCCAAATTACTTTTTCTTAACGTTTTAGGTTATTTTTGTCTCAATATCTATCTTTGTTTTGAAGCCCTAAAATTTACATTTCTGAAGCCCCAGCTAGTCGGGAAACAGCCTTATACCTCCTTCACTACCTGTGCTTACTTAGCTCCTGTCTCCCTGGTTTCTCGAGCAGTTCTCATTGTTCTCGTACTTTTTACTCTTTCCTTTTGCTTCCTGAATGTGGAAGTGCACTGTAACTTGCTGATGGAAGAGGATGTTATCCCTTCCTAATGGATCTGGGAAGGTTGTTAACGGCTACTTCAGGAAACTTCTGGCACATCACTGAATTGGTCAGAAATTGGTTATGAGGTGGAAAGAAGTCCTGAAAGCAAAATTTCACATCTCTGTGTCCCATATTACACACATGCTCAGCCCTCCTTCCTTTTCCTACTCTCTGCTTTTAGCTGTATGTATAGTACACCTTTTCCATTTCACTTATATTTTAGTTTCCATCTTACTATTTTTTCCTTAACAGTTTTCAGTTATCAGTTACTCAAGGTTTTTAATTCCCCCTTTAACCTATCTTTCTACATATTTCTTCCTCACACTAGCAATACAATCCTCCACAACATTGATAGTCTTGGAATTCATACTCGCCTTTTCCTTGTGCTTTGGTACCTTCTCTATTCTGGATTTACCAGTTTGTTATTTCACAGTGTGATTCTGCCTCTTGGTCAGAATTTGACTCAGCCTGTTCTTTTAGCTGTTTTCCATTAAGATCAGTTTCCCAAGGATTTTAGTCCCTTCCTTTTTCTCCATGGTGATGTGGGCTGCTCTTGATATGCTAAGATAAATAAAATATAAAACTCCCTCTGTGTCTTATATTTCTTTAAGATAGCAATAATCTAGTTTATTTCTTTTTCTTAAAGTCCTCCAGATCAAAAACACCCCAGTGTTCTTTCAAATCTGCTTCTTTTGTTAAAAACAACACTGTTATGACATTTCTCTAATGCTTGAGTCAGGTACAGGAGGGATATTAAGAATGCTGTGTGCTCCATCTGTGGTGGCTGTAGGAAGGAGTCTAATAATTAAAGGTCTCTCTATATATAGCTTTGCTTTAATATGTTTTACAGACTCTCATTTCTTCACACTTCCTAATTTTTATGTTATTTTTTTCTGTCCCCTGTCTTATCTTTTAATTTTTTTTTTTCTTATGAACATTTTGACTTCTTTTGAAGATCTGTTTCCAATTATATCTCTTTGTCCACATTTATTGTCGGGGAGCCAAGGGTGATGACAAGACTGGCAGTGGCCATCTCCACCAACAAAAGTCCCATCCCACCACGCCCAGCCAGGGCACCGGGCAGGGCCGGGAGGTCTGGACCAGCGGCCCATGGCCAGGGACAGGCAGGGCTGCGATGCAGTGGGGCTGCAGCTCCGGCCAGGCCCCGCGGCAGAGCCTCAGAGGAAGGCAGCTCCCACAGGATGAGGTCAGCCCTGGCTGTAGCTGCCCCTCCGGCAGCCAGCTTGCAGCTGGTCCTGACCCCCACAGCCAAACTCCCACTCACCTTTAGGTCATTGACCTCACCTCCGTGTCCCCAACTTACATATAGTGTTGCAAAAGCTACAATAATTCCATCACATTGAGGAGTACAACTTTGCATTTACATCAGTGTATTTGGGAGCAGAAATTGGTTTTGAAATATGGTAGCATTTTCATTGCACTACCGTTCTACTGAGTTCAACAGTAAGATATATACAACGTACACAGAACTGAAACTTCTGTTTGCATTAGGAGACTCAAGATGTCAGAGAAGAAAGATGTAGTTTTCCTGTTAGTGTATAAATAATTCCTGAAGCAAAGCTCTTACTATCATAACTTCCTGCTAAACCTGACTAAGTTAGCAAATGCTAATGACAGTCCTGTAATGTAAAATCAATAAATGTTATTTGAACTAGACCTATTATTTGAGCAGATTTGAAATATACTTAATTTACACACATTCACATGTTCTAAAGAAATTACATTTCTTTATTTTTGAAACATTATGTTCTGTTCATTTTAGAGGGACTATATTTGGTAGAATTGGGGCTAAGCCTACACAGTGCTCTGGCTGTCTGAATTTAAGTGGAATCATTGCCAAGTATTTTATTTCTCCCTGTTCCTTCTAGAAGAAGGTTCAGATCTTACAGTTCTTTAAATTAATCATAAAATGGGCGTATTAGAAACTGGCAGGATGGAATGAATCTGTCAGTGAGACAATTGCATCTTTTGCTATCCACGCGTTTTTTCATGTGACTGTTAACTTGTGTGTGCCCTTGTGTGTGCTTCCCACCAGAGTCCTTGGCATAGATTTGTGCTTGTGACAGAAGAGAGAGAATACTCTGAGCGCATGAAGTGCATATTTCTCTTTCACTGGAGGGTGAAATAAAAGGTGAAGAAAAGCAGCTCTTTGCATCATTATTCCTCCCATGCACCTTTTCTTTCAGGGTAAGAGCAGTTTGGCTCTCTTACAGAGAAAATAATTTAATTAGGAAGGGATTAGAATGTATAGTAACCACTCTGATTCGAAAGGTTGTGTCTCGAACTGGTATCTCTTCTGTACTCCCCACCAGATCAAACAACGGTTGTGATAAAAGGCAACGCTGATTCTTTGCAGGAATCCAAGCACTGCTGTTACCTGGCTAAGGCAGCAGCCTGGATCTCCTAGCCTGAACAGGTGCTAGAAAGTAGCAGGCTATCTCACCCTCCTCTTCCTCTCCCGACCCAGAAAGAGATGTCCTAGCAGGTTTCTTCATGGCCAGCTTTGGGAGGTGTCTGGGTAGTGCTTGTTTTTATACGTGCCTTACAAACAGCTGAGAGACAGAGAGGACACGGCTCGGGCATGATCCCTGCAGAGGATCTTGTACCGATAGAAGCAACAGCACCAGACAGCAAAGCAGGGCTTGCTGGGAGCGCCCGGTGGGCTCATGCTTGCTTCCCCAGATCTCCAGTTACAGCTTGTCACTGAGTGAGAGCAGAAACTTCTTATACCACTTCCCAGCTAATTCCAATGAGAACCCTTGCTAAAAGCCTGGGACTAGGGCAGCCAAGAGTGGGCGAGATGTACTTCATAACTCAAACCTTTCTCCTGCTTATATTTGATCATCATACTCTAGCCATTCAAATGACTGAAGACTTAGGAAAAACATCTGAGAAAAAGAAACCCAAAAATAGTTTATTGAGATTTTGTGGGCAGGTTATTTATTTGTATAATTTGATCTTACTCTCTCGGAAGACAGAGAACATTTTGAATGAAAAGCTACTATATTTTATATGAAAGAAAAACAGAGGCAGCAGCTACCTTTGACGTACAACCTTTTTATCCATAAAGGCTTTTCTTATACTGTCGGTGTACTACGAGAGCCATTTAGATATTATTAGATATCCAAATTACACAATTACACTAAATAGAGATGATGCACTCGCAGTGGCAGACCCTTGCTTTTTTGAATGAGCCATAGTGGAAAACGAGGCAGGAAACTGTAAAAACAATAGGTCTAGTCCCATTTTCCTCTTCTCTTTATATAGAGGTTTTGAAGGAAGTGAAATGGCTCTGTTTCCTCACATCTGACCTGTGAGAAAAATAGCCTGTGCAGTCAATTTTTGGCTTGGGAACACATACAAACTCCATTTCCCAGTAATGAAATAAAGGATGTGTATTCCTTAGAAAGTCAGTGAAGGAAAAACTGCCTGCATTTGTTCTGTTGTGAGATACTAGTCTTTCCACCTTCTGTTTTCCTCCGTGATGGAAACGTTCTGATCTGTAGTAACCAATTAACCAACGTACCAAGTCTTTATTGATAACTATTTGCTATTGTGAGAAGCTGTTAATACTGAGGATAATTTGTGTTTTGATTAGAGAATCTTTGGTTAATTGATACAATGGGGTCCACAATACAGCCTTGGTACTTCTGTTTATATATCTCTTAGCCTACATCTGTGACCAAAGAACTATTATTTGTTCCATGTGTCTTTAGCTATCTAAAAGTTAGTTGCCATCTTTGACCTGCTTATTGAAGCTCTCTCTATAGCGGTGCTTTTTCGAAGGTGAGGCATTTATCTCTCTTCTTTACTACAGAGACGTAACTGTATACATGCAGAGAGTTGGTCAATTAATTAACTTAAAACAGACACCTTACTTTCAGCTAGCTAAAGTTTGGTGAGATGAATACTGATGTAAGGTGTTTAACCTTTAAAATTAGGGCTGCCACAACTCCTACCCAAAATCTTTGCCACTGCACTTCACCCAATGATTTCTTAAATGCCTGCTGAGTTTTCAGGGAGATAGTTAATTGTTCTCTACACAATTCATAGCAGTCCTACTTTGCCAGCATCTGCAGATGAGTAGTTTTCCATGGCTGATGTACATTCTAGTGCAACATCAGCCATTTTAAACAGTGTGCATCGTGGTCAGTCTTTCTTCTGAAAGGTGCACTGAGAAAATGCCAGATGAGGTCAAGGGAAGTCTTCTAAAGGATTAGAGCATGAAAGGTCACAACCCACCTTGTAAGAAAAAACCAAGAGGTTAGGCTCTCACTACATTTTCCCACCAGATCTCTCTCCTCCTTTGCTTCCACTGGCAAGTGAAATAATTCAGTAGGAGGAAAGAGAGAAAGTTGGCTGGCTGGAGTCTTTGGCTTTGCATGCCTCTCTAGTACAAGCCAGAACTGATCCACTGATTGACCTAAGGATTGGTTGCCTCTGTGTTAGAGACTGTTTCTCCAGTTTTCCTCCACCCAGAGGACTTCTATCAACTGTCCTCTTATGGCTCCAGCTATGCGACTCCGTAAAATAACTAAGTCCCTGCTTTGTCTTTTATTTCCCTTTGAAGACCCCACCTCTCCTGAAGGTACTCCTGAGGAAGATGGCTAGTATTTCCTCTGTGCCTTACCCCAAATACTGTACCTGTGCCCACATGTACCTTTCCCCTCTGATGGACAGCATACCTTGTTTATGTAGCCGGGAAGTTCCTCATCTTGCACTGACTTCGCTTAGTCTATGATGCAACTGATTGGCCAAAGGAAAAAACCTACCCCTCCCATTTCTGTTTCCTGTTAGCACTGTAATTACAGTTATTTATGGTTTTTAGAGCAGAAATACATATATAAATTCTGGAATAATCAGCACCACTTCCCCCATTGTTTCTGCCAAATTTGCAGACCAGCAGCAGCACACTTTCATGTTATCTAATACTATTTTATAAGCTTCCATTAAATTCAAAATGGAGAAGAACTTTTTAAAATGGAGTAATATGCTGATTCCTAATAGCTGGAGGAAGTTGAAGCTGGTCTAAACTTACGTAAGGAAGACTTGGATTCAGTGGAAGTGCATTGGGAAGCTTCTGTAACAGTTCACAGAGAAAACACTTGTCTGTGTGCAAGACAGCTTTTGTGCTTCCTTCAGTAAACACAAGGGAAGTGAGGTTCGTTTGTGCTATTGGTGTGACAGAGAAGAAATAATATTTGCTTCAAAATAGGATGTCACAATGCCTTGAGAAGCAAATATTATTTATATACATGTAACAATTGCATAAGATAACTATGAACCAAACAAGATGGTTATACTTAATTTTCTTAACTATGTTTTTAACTCTAAGCTTCTCCACGTCAGAAATGCTTCGACAAAATTTCCTTGAGGAAAAATAAAAAAGGGTAAGACTTATCCCAGAAGTTGGGGATTCACAATTACAGTTAACTTCGCAGATGAAAAATTCTTGAAAATTCATAAAAACTTAGGTGTTAGATGAAGGAGAAAACTGGCACATCAAACCATATGGTGTGTTTAAAAGTGTAAATTAATTTGATGTTCTCATAGTAATTCCCTGGTAGACATTTGTCTACTATTTGAAATCAGCATACAGTTTGACCTTCTACACCATGACAGAAATTCCTCGTAGGCTGTTAGGTCAATAGGTGAGGCCATTAGGTCAATAGGTGCTCCTCGGGAAGCTGCGTTGGGAGTCTGATCACTGTTCTGTGTTGCAGTTTCAAACAGCATGAAATCAAATTATTTAGGCTCAAAAGACTTGTGGCTGCAGTGCCAGTGAAATTAATAAAGTCTGATCAGTTACGAATTTGAACCTCACTTGGATTTCAGAAGTGGCACTGTATATTAAAACCAGAAAAGAATTCTTAAAAGGCAGTTTATATATAAATTTGACCCTAAAAGTACACTTCTTCATATGCAGGAACCGCTAAAGTACTCACATACTTGACTTCAAAATACAGTATAAATTTGGTGTAACTGCAAGATTACCAGTTTCAAATGATCCAATGTGCACCTTAAGCACAGTTTTTGAGTTAAGAACCTGGAATGTAGACTAGCAAAATTGCAGGTTTATACCTAAAAATGTTTATAAACAGGATTTTTGCATTAAATTATTATTAACTGTCATTAATCCAGAGATAAAGAAAGTTTTCTTATGTTTTTTAGCCAACTATAAACTTCTGTGAACCATGCTTGCATGGCCAGCAGGAGGTCTTGATGTTTCACTAAAAAAAAAAAAAAAAAGGGTAATGACTTTTCTCATAACAAGTTTTCATATGTTAAGTAAATGCATTCTGACAAATGTCAATCCACAGTTCCATTTCAATAAGATTTCCTTCAGGAAAAGATCTGATGTACTTCTGTCGTGAGTCATTACAAACACCTGAGCTTTAGGAAGGAAATTTATATGAAACTAATAAATAAAGATATTACACCTAGAGCTGTATTTGATGTGGCTGTGAATAGTAGTTCTATATTAATGTAACTGTCATCTCTGCTACCATTATTTGACATCTTTATGCAAAGCCAGTATTTCTGGTTTTCTGGAAAAGTCCTCAAAATGTCACTATGTGTATGTATATGTGCAGAGGGAAAGGGAGAATCATAGAATCATAGAATGGTTTGGGTTGAAGGAACCTTAAAGGTCACCTAGTTCCAATCCCCTGCCACGGGCAGAGAGACATCTTCCACCAGACCAGGTTGCTCCAACCTGGCCTTGAACACTGACAGGGAGGGGGCAGCCACACCCTCTCTGGGCAACCTGTGCCAGTCTCACAACCCGCCCAGTAAAGAATTTCTTCCTTACACCTAATCTAAATCTACCCTCTTTCAGTTTGAAACCGTTACCCCTCATCCTATCACTACATGCCTTCATAAAAAGTCCCTCTTCAGCTTTCTTGTAGGCTCCTTTAGGTACTGGAAGGCCGCTATAAGGTCTCCCCGGAACCTTCTCCTCTCCAGGCTGAACAACCCCAACTCTCTCAGCCTGGCCTCACAGGGGAGGTGCTCCAGCCACCTGATCATCTTTGTGGCCTCCTCTGGACCCGCTCGAGCAGGTCCAGGTCTTTTTTACACTGGGGGCCCCAGAGCTGAACGCAGCACTGCAGGTGGGGTCTCATGAGAGCAGAGCAGAGAGGCAGAATCACCTCCCTCGACCGGCTGGCCACACTTCTCTTGATGCAGCCCAGGATGCGATTGGCTTTCTGGGCTGTGAGCGCACATTGCTGGGTCATGTTCGGTTTTTCATCCACCAGCACCCCCAAGTCCTTCTCTGCAGGGCTGCACTCCGTCCACTCATGACCCAGCCCATATCTGTGCTTGGGATTGCCCCAACCCAGGTGCAAGACCTTGCACTTGGCCATGTTGAAGTTCACGAGGTTTGCATGGACCCACCTCTCAGCCTGTCAAGGTCCCTCTGGATGGCATCCCTGCCCTCCAGCCTGTCGACCACATGGCACAGCTTGGTGTCGTTGGCAAACTTGATGAGAGTGCACTCGATCCCACCGTCCATGTCAACGACAAATATGTTAAATAGCACTGTCCCAGTACTGATGCCTGAGGAATGACCGTCGTCACTGGTTTCCACTTGGACATCGAGCTGTTGACCGTGACTCTTTGAGTGTGACCATCCAGCCAATTCCTGATCCACCAAGTTGTCCATCCATCAAATCCATGTCTCCCCAATTTAGAGACAAGGATGTCATGCAGGACAGTGTCAAATGCTTTGCACAAGTCCAGGTAGATGATGTCGGTTACTCTTCCCTTATCCACCAATGCTGTAACATCATCACAGAAGGCCACCAAATCTGTCAAGCACGATTTGCCCTTAGTGAAGCCATGTTGGCTGTCACCAATCACCTCCTTTTTTTCCATGTGCCCTAGCATAGTTTTCCAGGGGGATCCGCTCCATGATCTTGCTGGGCACAGAGGTGAGACTGACTGGCCTGTAGTTCCCTGGATCTTCCTTTTTTCCCTCTTTTAACATGGGGGTTATGCTTCCCCTTTTCTAGTCAGCAGGAACTTCACCGGACTGCCACAGCTCCTTGAATATGATGGATAGTGGCTTGGCCACTTCATCCACCAGTTCCCTCAGGACCCATGGATGCATCTCATGAGGTCCCGTGGACTTGTGCACCTTCAGCTTCCTTAGATGGTTTTGAACCTGATCTTCTCCTACACTGTGGGTGGTTTTTCATGCTCCCAGTCCCTGCCTTTGCCTTCTGTGACTTGGGCAGTGTGGCTGGAGCACTTGCCAGTGAAGATGGAGGCAAAAAAGTTGTTGAGTACGTCAGCCTTCTCCATATCCCAGGTAACCAGGTCTCCCGTTTCCTTCCAGACAGGGCCTACATTTTCCCTAGTCTTCCTTTTATCACTGGCATAGCTGTAGAGGTTTTCCTTGCTGCCCTTGATGTCCCTGGCCAGATTTAATTCTATTAGGCCTTTGGCTTTCCTAACCTCATCCCTGTTTGCTAAGATTTACATGCTTAATTAATGAAGAAGCAGTATTATATTGTTTGAGGCACCTAGTGGAGAACAAGAAGGCTATGATGTGCTGAGACCATTTCTGAAATAAGTCCCCTCTCCTGAACAGACACAGGTGAGTAAGAGTTTAAGTGAATCACTCCATTTACCTCAGTGGAAGTGCTCGTTCTAGTGCCAAGATTGTCAGTGGTCACTGTGTTTGTATTTGTAGTCTCTCTTGTTCGGAGGCTGGTCCATCATGTTTGCTTTTACAGTAAAAGAAATGCTTACATTTCTCTACGTTGCTTCTTCAACTCACTGAGAGAGAAAAAAGAGAAAGTGTTTTCTTGTTTTCTTGTTTTGTTCTGTTTTGTGTTTGGTTTGTGCTTTTTTGGTCATTATAGGAAAAGTAAAGCTAAAAGCCCATACAATTAATATTTTAAAACATGGCTGCACAGAAAAATTGTTGGAAAGTTTTCCAGAGCATCACTGTGCTTTTCATTTCGGTAACATAATGTTTTCCCTTGAAACAACTGCTGACTTAAGGCAGAGCGAGCGGCCAAGTAAGACTAGTGATTGAACCAAGAATGATGGAGATGCTTTGGAAATGGAGTAATTTTCCTGGTTGATTGGCTTGTCTCAATATAGTTGTCCTTCAGACTATCTCTAACAACGATACTCTCTGACTATTGCTTACTCCCCTCAGATTTCTAGAACAGCATTGACTTGCTGTGGTTTTTTTCTTTCTCATTGCAGCCAAGGACCCTGTTTTGTTCTAGGAAAAAGTATCTGACCTTTTCTGTGGTGTTATAAAGTCCACGGGAGTAAGGAATGTAGTAGACCCTCCACCACCTGAAATCTTTAAATCATGCAAAGACATATTTCTAAAGACTTGTTTTAGCCTGGGCTGAAGTGGCTTTACAACTCCATGTTGAGTCATAGCCCTAGTGTGGGTTGCATAATGCGGCACACCCATGTTGAGAAGTGACTCACGGCAGGCCAACAGCACAGGTATGGGATGAGGCCGAGCTAAGACAAGTCACATACGCACACTCCTGGTTGAATCACAGCGCTGTAGTCTCTGTCCAGCTTTGGAAACAGCAAGCAGAATCTCTGGCACTTTGCACAGGTGTAAGTTGCTGGTGTTAACACAAAGGGATGTGACACAGGCACATGTGGCAGGAACTCGTGTCTCTACTACAAGTCAAAAAAATGTTGAAAGAACAAAGTAAGATGTGGACTGTGTAAGAAGACAGCTAAGATGGTTATCTTCTTGCAGTGAAATCTGCAAATCACGGTGGCAGTTCTAATGTTTTTTATCTGGGACGGATCTCAACAGAAAACTGTGTGTATGCACGTGTGGTGCGTATGTCTGCCTATTCACAAGCATATATAATGGAACAAAAAGTCAAGAGAATAGTATTGTACAAAACAAGAACAGCATGGGTTATCAAGAAATATCAGTAAAGTGAGAATGTTTAATTAATATATGCTGGAAAACAGAAAAAAAATGGCCATTACCTAGCAAATGACCTTGTAACTTTCTCCTACGTTTCTCAGGCTTGTCCGATGCTGCTACATGCCTGTCTCCAGAGAAACCTGTTACAACAGGTACGTTTACGACATGTTTACTCTAAACATGAAATACTTTTACAAAACTAATTTCTCATGGGGTACAAAGACAGGCTCCGTTCAGAATCAATAAACAGCTGAGAGGTAGGAGGAGACAAAGAGGTAGAGCTGATGGTCAACTTTCATGAGGGAGAGAGTCACTACGGCGCTCTTAGTACCATCTCGGTTTGGTCCTGTGTTGTTCAAAGCTGTCATTGATAACACGGGAAAAGAGGTGACAAAGTTTGTGTGATCCTATTTCAAATCACATAGTAAACCAGCTGATGGTACTGAAAAATGCAAAGTAATATACTGAGGGGGAAATAATCCTAATTATCTGTAACAAAACAATTAATTACTACCACTTTGGAAATAGTTTTTGAAACCAGTGTGGATAGTGCTCAGCACTTTTCAAAAGGCAAGTGAAATGCTGGGAATTATTAGGAGTGAGAACAAAACAGAAAACATCATTATGTCATTGTATATGCTACACCCACATGCTGAATCATGCTGAGAGTTCTGCTAATTCAATCCCCAAAAAGAACGTGCAATTATTTGAAAAATTATAAAACAACAAGAAGGATCAGCAACATGGAAAGCCATTCATCTTACATGAGATTACACAAAACCAGGGCTCTTCAGCTTGAAAATACGGTGAGTGATGGGAGAGCTATAGGCATGAACGTGATGGAGAAAGGAGATTTGCTTCAGTAAGTGCCAGGAGGGAAACCAGGGAATCCGATAGTTTTCGTTGATTATTCTGTTTTCCAAATGCCTGCCCTTGGCCCCTGCTGGAGGCAAAATGTTGGGTTAAATTGATTGCTTGATCAGACCCAGTATGTCTACTGTGGTGTTCTCAAGCTATGTTTTTTATATCTTGTGTTGCATAACTACTGTTTGGCTGCCTTGATGTAAAACTGTGCATCTGGGGGGACGATAACAGTACAGTGAGATGCCAAGGAAGGTGAAATTAGGATAGTCTGTTTTAAGGCAGAATTTCATGACTTTTGAGGAGCACTCAGTAAATGCAGAAAGGGGAATACAAATTTTAAGTCCAATGATGACCTTAATCAGTCATATGAAATATGCATGACCAATATTTCCATGTCTGTCCTGTGTGCTTGTAAAGGACTATTTTGCACTTTTTAAAAATTATTTTTTAAAGTATCGTTTTGTGGAAGCAGAATGACTGAAAATCACCATCTCCATAAATTCCACATTCCCTGCTCTCTGCTGCTGCCCCTGTAAGGACATAATCAGCTCCTTAGTCCTGTCAGCTGTCCAGCTCATTTTCATACTTCGGCAGCATCACTGTTCCCTTAATTGTCATGGTAACAGATGGTTTTGAGTACTGGTTTACCTAGAATTATTTTAACATAACATGACAAGGAAGGGCCATGAAAGAAATAGTAATGAAAGCTTATAAATATCTAAATGCTTATGAATATCTAAAGGGTGGGTGTCAAGAGGATGGGGCCAGGCTTTTTTCAGTGGTGCCCAGTGACAGGACAAGAAGCAGCAGGCACAAACTGGAGCACAGGAAGTTCTGCCTCAGCACGAGGAAAATCTTCACTCTGAGGGTGACAGAGCCCTGGAACAGGCTGCCCAGGGAGGTTGTGGAGTCTCCTTCCCTGGAGATATTCAAAACCCGCCTGGATGCAGTCCTGTGTGACCTGCTGTGGGTGAACCTGCTTTAGCAGGGGGTTGGACTAGATGATCTCCAGAGGTCCCTTCCAACCTCTGCCGTGCTGTGATTCTGTGATTCTGTGAAAGCATACTGTGGTTTCCATAAATTTCTGATGTGTTCCTGGGGACCAATACTTGGGTACATGACACTTTCTTTTCAAAACCAGAATTTAAAAAAAAAAAAAAAACCACATAAAAATTGTACTTACTCAAAAAAAAAAAATTAAAAGAAAATAAGATAAGGAATTACAGATTTTTATTCATCTTTCATGTATAGCTGATCTGCTTCTTATAAATTAGGGGCTATGATTCAAAACAGACTTAGAAAAGAATTTCTAACACAGATTTCATCATCATAAGACCTTTGGTCTGAAAAGTCTCAAACTATTACTCGATCAAACATAAATTATCCATAATAACAATCACATTATGCAGAGCAAAGGCCTACCTTATTTGTACAAATGCAATGGTGTTCCAATGATTAAGAAATCTGGAGTACATGTGTGATACACCTGAAAGCATGTTCTTAACAATAAAACCAGAAAATAAGCACTTTTATTCTATGCTGCTAAATAACAGGAATATTTGCCATATTTGCTAACATATTAATTAGAGTCTCTTTGAAAAGGTTTATCCCAGATTTTCCTTAAAAGTCTATCGTTTTTACTGTAGCATTTAGCATTGTGTTGGCCAACAAAACGACGATCTTAGGAAAAGCAGAATGCCTTAATATAGCCACATAAGCCATCATAAGTACAGAGCACCAATGCCGTTCAGGTTCTACATTTTTCTGAGAATTCTCCACTGTCTTTTGATTCAATTCAGAGAGATTTAAATTTCATTAACTTCATTATCGATTTAGGTAGGCATGTTGCCCTTTCAATCTTAACTTGTTTTCCTAACTATCAGGGTTTGTTTTTTGAAAAAAGTGCTCCTTACTGATGCTAACTACAGCTGATCTGTTTGGGAAAACGTTTTGACATGCTATCACCTGCTGAACATATGACTTTTTTTGACTAACCAAAGATTTTGTGACTGATAAATAGTGACTATTCTAAGGAAAATTTAATCTTTTAATAAAAACACCAACATAAAAAAAAATCCCTCAGAAAAGGAAAGAGTTTGGACTCCAGTTATACATCCCTGGAGCGATAAAAATGTGATCTTCTTGGCATCATTTCCACTGTGCAAATCAATTTATCTAGCTGCAGGTTCTGCCAAACGAGCCCTAGCTGAGCTTGCTGTAGTGGTTTAATGTGCCGTTATCTATTCATTCATCCTTACACTGGGGATGGGAGAATGTAGTGAGGGACCAAACCTAACTGGCACCGTCCACAGCCTGAGAAAGTAGCTTAGCCTCACCTTCAGAAGCCAATGGGTGAAAATGTGAATTGCAGGGGCTGGAAATAACTTCTCATATCAACTCTGCTTTAGGGGCAGTCATCCCTTGATGAGGAGGTGGGAGAGACAGTCAGGAATGGCAATGCCTCAAGCTGCGCCAGTGAGAATTTTCTGGAGACATTTGGTGTGTGCGTTGCCTCTGACTAGCGGGTTGGTGGCAGCCTCATTGCTTTGTAGGCGTTAATGCAGCTCTCAGGTTTAGTGCCTGTGTCCTTGAGAGAAGATGTGAACGTTTCTGTGAGGTGAAGAGGATGCAAGAGAGACAAGAGCAGTAGCGAATACCAGCATACAAGAAGAAATTAAATTGCCTTCTCTCCACAGTGTAGAGTGCAAGGACGTGGCACTGAATGAAAAATTAAATAAACCACAACATGACTTTATCGTAAGTAAATTCTATTAAACTAGCTCATTCACTTTCTCTGGAAAGGAGAAAACAGATGCGGGGGCCAGAAGAAAAGAATGTGGCATAGTGTCACCTGGGGAAGCCAGTGAAGGTGGAGAGTATGAGGCATGGTACAGTGACAGAAAGCAACCGAACCAACACAGTGTGTTGAGAGCAGACCTGCTGGAAGAGCAGGGGGTTACTGAAGGGCCGGCCTTGGAAGGCATTTCACAGAACGCACTAAGGCCTTTGTCACGAAAAGAGCGAGGTGTGCTGGTGAAATCTGTAGAAGGCACAAAGTTGGGAGTCGCTGATGTGCAAGAGTGAGGTCCCCACAGCGGGGAGAACGATACGGTCCTTCAACCGGGGACGCAGGGCCAGGCCCTTGCGAGGGGCCGAGGGGGACCCGGGCCTGGCGCCAGAGCCGGGTGCCCGCGGGGCCCTGCGCCCGGCATCCCCCGCCACGCCGCGGGGAAAGGGACCCCAGCAGAACCCAAGATGGCCGAGGGCGCCGCACCGGGGCGGCGGGGAGCTCGGCGCCGGCAGGGGGCCTGGCCCCTCAGCGGGCGGGCGGGGCGGGGCGGGGCGAGGCGAGGCAGCGGCGGAGGCCGAGTAACCGCCGCCCGCCCCTCGCCCTGCCCCCGCCTTCCGCCGCCTGCCCCGCCGCCCCCGCGGCGGCCCCTCGCGGCGAGAGCAGCGGCGGCAGCGGCAGCGGGTGAGTGGCGGCGGCGGGGAGCGGGAGCGGCTGTGCCGCGCCGGGGGGAACCGTCCTTCCCTCCGCTCCCGGGAGAGAGAGGCGCTGCCCGGGCAGCCGCCGGCCGCGGAGGGCTGGTGCGGGCGGCGGCGGCAGCCCGTTGCCCGGGCGGGTCCCGTTTCCCGGTGCGCCCCGCGCAGGCGGCGGTGAGAGCCCCGGCCCGACCGTGCCCCGGCAGAGCCTGGGGGGAGCGGGGGGGAACGTCCTGCCGGCGGGTGCCTCGGTGGGAAGGGGACCACGCTGTGCTTCCGAAGGCGGGCCCGGCGAGGAGCCATCTTCTCCGGTGTTTGCAGCGTCGGCAACGGGGGAGGTCGGCGCCGTCGGTTACGAAGATGTATTTGTGCTAAGTAACCGTTCGGTGAATTTCCATCAAATAAAGAGAAGTTTATTTTTCGTACAACGTACTGAAAAATCATGCTGGCTTCCAGCAACGTATTGGCATCAGAAATATTAAGAGTTTAATCGTTGGCGTGCCCTTTTGGTAGTTGGCCTGCCGAGTATATGACAATACAAAGTGAATATTTAAGTGCGCTTAAAATACCTAGAATCCCTTTTTCTTTGCTCCTTACACGGCCGCGGTTCTCTGATCTCAAAAGTGTTGCAAAATAATGTAAAATATTTTTTCTTTTCTTTTATTTCTAAATGTGGCTATTTAAATTGATGGTGTAAGAGTGTGAGGGAAGATGAGTTTAAGTTAATGTTACTTTAAAGAGTTTAAAAAAGCCTTTGAAGTTAAGTGAACATCTTTGAAGAGAAGCTAATTATGCTATTGTAATGACCAATAATAAATTGGCAGTTTGACAAATTAGTAACGATAGTGTAACCTTTTTTGGTAGATGGGTCATATTTTCCTCGGTGACTTGTAACTATATTTAGTGCTCAGTGAAACAAAACCTAAAAGTTTGTGGAGTTCACCTGAGGCAATTAGAATTCCGCAACCCTGCTGCCGTGCCCTTGTCAGGCGGCTTTGCAGAGGGGGTACCAGGGCAGTGTGTGCCGTTGGGATGTTACGTGTCAGCCTGTTGTGTTCGTTGGTACCGTGCGTTAGGACACCACTGTGGTTTGGATGGGGCTCTGCCTGAAACCCGCACTGATACTAAGCTTGCTCAATTTCGCGTGTTAAAAAGACAGATTTTCGCAAGTGATCTTGGGATCTGAAAATCTAACTATTTTGCAAAGTTTTTTTGCCTCTTGGATAAATCATGAGGGGTCAGGAGGTGGGACTGTCTCACTCTTGCCTGTTTTAACTCGATAGAGAGCAGAGGGGAAGATTTGTGATGCATCCAGATGTCAGGTTTTTTAACCCCACTTATTTACCAGATCTGTGCAGAAATCTGGGTTTCTTGAACAATAGAGAGGATCTCGGTGCTTGCTGAGACCCTTTCAGGCAGTGCTCAGCTCCAGAAGCTCCCTATAGCATTTGTCCCAGACCATGCTTTGAGCACCTGTGGAAGCTGCATTGGATGCTTTGCTTTGACTGTGGGGCCCAGTTTCTTGTGCTTACCTTGATGCCAGTTTTTGCTTAAGGAGTTCTGCTTCTAACGGTTTCATTGCGTTGGTGCTGCTTTGCACAGCACAGATCCCGGAACACCTTTCAGGTGCCTGCAGTTACTAGCCGTGGACGCTGGTAGCCAAATAGCGTTTTGTGTGACTGCAGTGTTGCCATCCACTAAGTTGCGCGTGGCTAAACTGTTGGCAGGCATTGGTGGGCGTGTTGGTGAAAATGGCCGTGTTGCCCCACAAAGAGGTGCGCAGGATCTGTTTGACGGTGTAGCGGTTCCTTGGGATCACTATGAATGGAAATAAACGTTGGCCTTCTGAGGACACTTGGGTCGTTTGTTTCTAGTTCAATTCTGCTCTCGGTAGCAGGCGCGCGGTAGCTGCTGTCCTTGCAGGCACTGCATGTGTAGACCTGCTGTAACCAGCTGGATGTCTGTGGTATCTTGCCAGGGTAAGTGGAAAGCTGTGGTATGGTTTAAAAAACAAATCTACCACATATCCCAGAGAGGAATTTAAAGGAAGACGTTCCATTTTTATTGAGGGCATTGGTAGAAAGTTGCAAAGCCCCTGAAGGCCTGTGATGTTACTGCGGTGCTCCGATTCTGTGGCAGCCTAAGCTCATTTGAAACAAACACACACATGCCCCTGCCTTTCCCGCATTTTTCATATTTTGAGATTAGATGCTTATATTTGTGTTTAGAATGTACTGAGGTTGTAGTTTCTGTTCACTTCCTCTCGAATGTGGAGGCTCTTTATGCATTCAAGACTGAAATCTTGCATTATCCTGTAGCCATGTGCCTCCAGGCTACTGGGATTTACAAGGTACTGATTCGTTCCTGGTAAACTGAGAACAGGCCAGGATGGTGCACAGGATTTGCATGTCTCCTAATAACTTTGTGAAAATTCATTTTACTTTTTAGACCACGATGAATGTGGAACATGAAATTAGCCTCTTAGTTGAGGAGATTCGGCGGCTGGGAACCAAAAGTAAGTATTGTAATACCTTGGACCATACAGCTGTAGAATCGTTAGGTTGGAATAGACCTCCAAGATCATCAAGTCCAACTGTTGACCTAATACCGCCATGCCCTATAAACCATGTCTACCATGTCATGTAGTTATGCTGTACATACCTGTATGTATTATGACATACATGTCATACAGATGTAGTCACGTTATAGCAACCTATGAACTTGGCAAATTGAGTTCAGCAGGCTCAGGTAACCTGAAAACTTGCATATATGATTAATGTTGGACTGTATGGTACGCTCTGCGCTCTGTCCTTTAAAGTAGTTTTGTTACAAAGTTAAATGTTTAAGCCTCTGCAGCACAGAGGATGTAGGCCTGAAATCCTGCTTCCACTAAAATCAGCTGCAAAATTACCCTTTTCTTTAGACTTCCTATACTCGCTGCAGCCATCAAAGAAGAAAGTTGCACCTTTTCCTTCCACCTTCTTCCTTGGTAACTTCTGAACTTCAGAATTCATGCAGTTCTGTTCTGTTCATCTTAGTATTATTTGGAAGAAATTGATCTGTATGCCTACAACTAATCCAGAAGTTACAGGCGTAGGCCCAACTTTCCTTAAACTTGCTTATAAGGTAGCCTCTTCTTTTAAGATTGTTTTTCGTTGTTAAAACTCCTCTTTTATGTATTTATGCAATTTGTGGATGTGCTACCTGCTCTCATATTTCATTCTGATGCAGTTTCGTTCAGTTCCATTTGTTTTTCAAAACTTAAACAGATCCGTACGTCTTGCATTTTGTATGTTTGCATCTGCCTTTTAGGAATAACCTAGCTAACAACATATATTTTAAAATTGTTGCTTTGTGTGAGAAATGAATTCACATTGCAGCTTTTTTAATGTGAACCTTAAATATTAATAAGTAGGAAAAAAACTTGCTTGAAAAAAAATTTTAACATTTTAATTATTTAAAACTAATTTCCCCCTTATGCTTTGAAGAGGTTCAATAGCCTGTGCTGGTCATAAGTTTCAGAAAGGCATCAATGAAAATAAATGTAGAAGATACGTGGTCCTTGATAGGAGCCTCTGGAAAGAAGGGAAGGTCATACCAGGCAGGAGTTCTGTCTCTTATTTATCGTGAGCATTCATAATATGTTCGCCAATAAACTGGGAAACACCATGGGGTTTACTTTCAACGTTCTGACTGCGTGTCACTTTGCTTCCCCAGTAATCTCCTAACTGAAAGAAAATCTGCATGTGTTTTCATGTTATGTCTTTGATTTAGATGCTGATGGACAAGTGAGCGTGAAATTTGGTGTGCTCTTTGCTGATGAAAAGTGTGCCAACCTCTTTGAAGCCCTAGTGGGAACTCTTAAGGCTGCGAAACGGCGGAAGATTGTCTCTTATCAAGGGGAGCTACTTTTACAAGGTGTTCATGACAACGTTGATATTATGCTGCTGCAGGACTGATGCAGTGTTTCAACTATGCATTAATGGAATTGTTTGAGATGGTGACCTCCAACATCCTCTGAATAAGGCTGATTGTTCTAAGGTGTTTTGGTGCATTTTCTATATCTTTATAGTCAAAAGGAAACTGTCCTATTTTGGAAAACATTCCCTTTTGTAATTCTTCCTAAAATGGTACTGTATGTGAGTAAGGTAAAAGGTGCCAGATGTCTGTCTGTCTTTTCTTTTAAAAAAAATCTCAGGTAATGCTCTCAAATGTCTGGTGGTTATTTTCAACATATGAAGAAGAGGACTGATAATTTAATGTTTACAAATCAAAACGTGCCATAGAAGTATAAAATAAAAGCACATACTTAAATTTACATAATTCTTATTGCTGTTGTTTCTCTTTTTATGTGCCATCTGAAATGAAAGCAAACTGAAGTCCTGTAAGGAACAGAGTTAAGTAACTGTACAGAAACCATGACAGTGAGATAGAAATAATACTGCAGCATAATTTACTTGAAGAATGAACATCCTTTAGAGTGACCACATTTTGCACAAAAAGCCATGAACAATAGCTGTACCTCATTCATCTCTGTCAGTGTAATATGCTTTCATTTTTTTATCCTCTAGACTTTTGAAGGAAGTGGGTGAGGAGCTCCCTGTATGGTGAGGAGCTCCCTGTATGCTTTCATGCAGTGTTAACCAGAAGAGGGTACAGAAGCTTCAGGTTATTTTCCTCACAGAAATCATACTTTCTCTAAATCATTCCAAGCAGAAAGTGGGAGGGGAGAAAAAAAGCCCTTTTGATTGTTTTCTAGCTTACTGCTAATTCTTCTTAGCAGGTAAAAATGCTTCCTCCAGTAGGGAGAAAGAGTTGCTGCATGAGGAAAGCAGCAGTGGGTAAGCAAACTGCTCTGTGCTCGCACTCTGCAACTGCAGCTCTTAAAGTCGCAGGATGGGTGAATTTCCCTTTACTTAGCAACCTTTTACAAGTGGAAAATGCTTGAAAAGTGCCTTTCTATTTCCAGATACAGGAAATGCATGTGTGGTTATGGAGTCTCTCAAAGCTGTGTAATTCCAGCTGCTGCCCCTTTCATCTTTGTTCACTCTGCTTCACACAACAGCAAAACAACTTAAATCCTGTGTGCAAACAGATCTGGGCTGCCTCTGCCTGTGCTGGCCTCAGAATCTGGAGAGCAGGGAAGCGATACACAGGGAAACTTGAGCTGTCTGGGTCCAAGCCAGCTGGAGCGGAGAAGCAGAGCAGGAGCTCAGCACAGCTTACTGGCTCCAGTGCCCTGTCACTCCAGTGCAGCTATTCTGCTTCCAGACCTGCTCTGACAAGTGCCTGCACCCCTGCGCCCCACAGGTGGAAAGAAGGGGTACTGAGACCCAGGCTTTCCGCATTAGGGGTGAGACCAGACAGCTCTGTGTTACCAGATAACCACTGTTTTTTTTTCCTCTGCCTCTATTTTGTCAAAAGCCTGAGTCATTGTCTGGGTTCACAGGGTAGCCTGAGTATGCTGACAGGTACCGAGTGCTTTGTGATTGTCTGAGGTGCTGGTTTTGGTACTGGAAGGCATCAGCCTGCCTCAGCTAGGGTATAGTTCTACAGTTCTCTGTGCATGTTCATGACAGCTCTGTAAGCACTGAAGGGGCCTCAGTCTTGATAATTTAGTAAAAAAAAAAAAAAAAAACAACCCAAAAAAGCAAACAATCAGTTTAAGGCTCAGTGCTGAGTTGTAGCTGAGATGGGACAATGAAGAGACCTGTATGTCTCTCTCATTTTGGAATTATCCTTTTAACAAGGCTAATAAATTAATTCAGGGCTGCTGAAAGCACTGTGTAGAAAGAAACAGAGAAACCTGGCACTAAAACAAATCTGTAACGAACAGAGGAGACTGTGACTCTGTACTGCCCTGGGGAGTTGAGACTCATTTTCCCTGTTTCTGAAAGCAGAAGAGGAACAACATGAACAAGGATGTATATCCAAGAACTTGCCCCCTGTGCAATGCTTAGTATGTCTACTGGCCCCAGAACTGTGTAGGCGTCTTCACTTCAGGTTACATACAAGCACTGTTGACTTAATTTCTAAATTTTTTTGGCTAAATTTTTTTTGGCAGAGAAAATCAAATACGTTGCTTCACATGCAGAGGACCACACCTCTGTTAAGGAAATAATTACCACAGCAGATGGCCTGGGTGCAAGATGTGGTTCCTGGAGCACTCGACACAATAATAGAAAAGCTAACTATGGGGAAGGCATTACCTATTTTTGTAACCAGCAGGACAATCAGCAATCAGCAGTCCCCTGTGACGGGTTCACAACCTTGCCAGCCATGGGCCTGAAGGAAGTTTGTAGGTCAGCCAGGAGCACCAGAGATTCCAAAACAGCAAGACATTCTCCCAACTGCTGAGAAGTAGGAAGATATAGAGATCTTTGACAGCAGCACGAAAGAGTTGTCTGTAGGGCTGTTACCTGCCTGTGATAATGCTGGGAAATTAGTGAAAGAGTAACGTAGCTAATTCAGTCTCCATCTACATGAGATCCCAGAGCATGGTGAAACCTTGAAGAGAGGTTAGATGAGCTCCAGGCAAATCCAGCTGGTACAATTTAAGGTGTTACCACTGTATTTCTTCAGCAGGGACTGTTAGAGTAACCGATGGAGTAGACTGTATGCACTCACCTCAGCTGTTTCTATGCAAAATCCAGTGGCTGGAGATAAATGGGCTTTTCAAAGAGATTTTGACTAAGCTGTGAAAGCGCTGAGGTGCACGTTTGCATAACCTCTGGCAAGGGGTGGTAACATCTAAAACTTTTTAGCTATTTCTCTTGTGAGCATAGATTTTTGCTGGGAACTTGAACAAAAGGTTTGAAATGTATGCAATCGTGTCTTTTACATGACCCTCTAAAGTTGGAATGAATTTTCAAAATGTATGTTGTGTTTTGCTCATTTTTCATCTCCCCTCTGAAGTTTTGCTGGAGGTGTTCTTTCCGCTTCAAGGGATTTCTCTCGGTGACAGCAGTGTCACTTTTGCCATTCATATCTGTGTAAGTTGGTTGTCTTTACTTAGTTTCTTTGTCACACAACACTTGAAAGAACAAGACTAAGAGGAACAGGAAGTTCTTATATGCTGAAAACTGATTATATTGCTGCTGGTGCTTAGCAGTTTTATTTAAAAACAGTTGGAATTTTTCAAATATAGGCTGAGATTGTCTTCTACTCCAGCAGCACATAGTGACTATTAAGCATGTTTAAAAGTTGCAGAGTCTTTGCTAAGATGACGCAGCATGACGCAATGAATGCCACAGGATCGGCCTTATGGCTCCATATCAGAACCCTAACCATTAATGGTATCTTTGTATCGCCTCCACCTAGAAGAAAGGAACAGTCCTAGAGGTTTGGTTTACACCCCACAGCATAATTCGTGTTTGGTATTGCCTGAAAACCCTCTACCTGATAATTGTATGTTGGGAATCATGGTTTCAAGGACTTAAAAATAGAAAAAAAAGACCAACATGCATCTCTTGGAAGCTGACAAAGTCAATAATCTCGCAAAATTCATGTTCTTGTTCGTGTCCTTCTCAGGCAAATATGGGACATTTGGTCTGTAGTGGATCTTCTCTTCTGGTGTGTTGTAAGAAAGCAATTCATTCCAAAGCCAGCCACAAAGGGTAGAACTAAATATGAACAAAGCAATTTGAAGGAAAATTAACCCCTAGACCAAAAAATATGTTTCAGTGCTCTCACAGCTATGTGAAACAGGTGATCTGGCTATGTTGAAGAATATGAGTTTGGTGACCCAGGGACATATTTAAGCCTGAATACCTTTCAGGACAAAAGTCAGTATGACATACTTTGTTTTGTAACCCACAAGATGACGATACATGCCAAAATAATCCGTGTTTTTTCCTGCTTTCCCTACAGACCAGTCAATTTTTACTTTGGAAACTGCCCTTTAAGCTTATAAAAAAGACCCGAACTGTCCCCTTTGGTGCATTTATTATGTACCAGAGAAAAAGACAAGGACAAAAGAACTGCTTAGCGCTCTCCAATACATGCAGACAGGATCCAAGTCAAGACTGTTAATGTTATGGGTGATGCTAAAAAACAACAGTCTGTCTTTGCTTGAAAGTCCAACACCTATACTGACTCAGATCTCCCAAGGATTTGGTTTTCAAGGCACGGTATTTCGATCTGAAATGGCATTCTCAAAGAAAATCAATTACTGGTTGAAGAGTTGCTCCAGTGCAATGATTTCAAGGAATCTGTATGGTCAATATTTCCAGATACCCCTTTTTTTTAAAAAAAAAAAAGCAGAATGGATGCTTGACAGGTAAGTGCTTGGCAGTGTTTCTAGAAAGCTGGGGTATTTAAGATCTAGTTACATAAACTGCTTACTGTGAAGTTGTTTGTTCTAATGAAGTTTTCCTGAGGGTGGCGGTTCAGTTTCGTTCTGCCACTCTGTAACTTTAGCCACAAATGCACAGTAGATTCATATTTAAGCAGCTGAAGCTAGTCTCCTGGCAGGTATTTTGAATAACGCACCAGGAGCAGCATTATCTTTTGTAGCCTAGATGTCATTGCAGATTATGCTTATCTCTGCCGGAGCACCTGAGCAACTTGGGGAGGTTAAATACCAGGCTAGTAACCTGGGGAGGAAGTAGTGTGAACTACAAACATGCGCCAGAGTCTTGTCAGATCAGATCCAGATCAATCCTTCTTTCAGAGAAATATTTAGAGTCAGACCTGAGCATTTTCACAAATATAGCAGCGTTATGGCCATGACCTTGCTCCTTTTTGGAGCTTATTCCTGCAAAACCACTGCAAGCTGAGTGACACTAAGTGTCTTAAGGCCACCTTGCATGCTTAAAGCTGTTCTCCAGACAGGACAATAGTAGGTACCATGTATTTGTATATCCATATTATACATACATATTGGTGCCTAAAACCTGACTATTTTTTTCCCAGTGGAGAAACACTCGGTAAATGACAATTATGTTTGAATGGGAATACAGTGAGCTGCATTTTCTGGTCTTCGCAAAGTCTGCTAAATGCCACAGAAGATCACGTTAGTATAATTGTATCTTGTGGAATTAGGTCTTTTGTGAAGCTTTGGTGATAGAAGACATATTATTAGGCAAGAGGCCTTAGTCTGTCTCTGCAGGTAATGTTCTAAAAAGCTTCCTTTATAAAGTTGTATTTTGGAGCACAGTATGATTTTCTTGGAAATCTGCTTTCAGTTTTCTTAGGAAAAAAAAAAAGACATAAAGGCAACAGCAGTTGAAAACACTCACCACTGTTCAGGAGCTGGAGTTCAGCACTTTGTAGCAATTGACACGGTAGTCAAGATCCAAACAGAAATAATTGCATTACAGGTACCTTCAGTGGCACTGGAGTACTTAAATTCAAGTATGTGACATCTGCAAGGTACTCCGGTAGCTCCAAGTGCACAGGCATCTAAGGTTTGACTGGAAAACTTTGCTGGGAACCTAGAATCATGCGAGCCTCCATATACCCAGAGGCATCACCACCTTGTCGGTGCTGAACATCAAAGTACCTGTCTTAGACTTAAGTCCACAGGGGATCAGCACACACTCATGCCTAAACTCCCCCAGTATCTGTGCTGGGAAGCATAGACATAGAGTAGTCCTCAGCCCTGTACCAAAATGTCTGTGATTTTCTTAAGAGCCCGCTAAGAGACCTTTTGTTATCTTGGCTAATGGTTCTGGCTTGAAGGGGGTGGGGGCATCTGCAGTGGGTCGACACAGGTTGCTGCTAGGCCCTGCGTGCTGACCCCCTGCATGGCTGAAAACATGTCAACAGATGAAATCACTATGTAAAAACCTGTGCCTCGGGCTCCTTGCGAAGTTGGTCTGTGCTTCTGTATTACTAAGAATGGTTAGCTTAGAGCCAAGAGTGGGATTCCCTAACCTGTGTCTTACTTCGTGTTGTGGAAAACAACGTCGCTCTGTGTGCTTACATTTGTATTGTATTACACTCAAGCAAGCCCAGCCAGCTGGCCCGATAGCGGGGAACTGCTGTAGTGGGACTTCTCAGAATTGTTTTCTTCTCTCTAAACGTATTTGGCAGTTAATGGAATAATAGAATATCTCAAGTTGGAAGGGACCCATAAGTTTGTAGCACACATCAGCTTGGTTCCCTCTCAAATCCCTTGCACACTGAGAAAAAGAGCTCCCAGTCATGCTTGGGACCCCAGTCATAGATGTGCACCTTACTAAGGGTCTTGACAGCTTTCTTGACATGACTGAACACCTCTCATCTTAAAACTATAACAATATGTGGCCCAGAAAACGAAGGGCTAAAAAAATGGCAATACCACAGTCCCACTGTCGTCACTAAGTTTAGGCCTGTACCCAACATGCTTCCCTTACATTTTTAAAACAGCCAAAGACAGCAGGCTTTGCATTTGGATGTCAAAGTCAGAGCTCCCTCTCCGTGGCCTGCAGCCCCAGCGCGGGCAGGATGTGGCAGTGGGTGACAGCCAGGGGTGAAACGCGCCCTGGGCTCTGCGGAAGAGAAAACGAAACCGATTCACTTTGGCAGAAGCAAGAGGAAGTAAATGGTATAAACAGTGCAAAGTAAATAATACTGCAGATTTTTGTTTTTTTGAAATCCAGGCTGCTATGGTCATGCAAGCACATATTTTAAATTGCTATGTTGATAATCTCCATTTTAAACAAACAAACAAACAAATCCCTGAAGCTGTCTAGAAAACTAACTTGAGCCATACCTTGCAAGCTGCATGTGTTGCTGTCAAGCCTTATGACACTCCTTTAAATTTAAGGAACAAAACTAATCATCTTTGTATGATTAGTTATAGACGATGGCAATAATCTTGGCCAGTTAATGATGTCTTGAGGCTAAAATGCAGAAAGTTGGCTATTTATAATCATTTTTAGGATGGCAGTGCCATCCCTTCACTCCCACTCTACCTCTCCCACACACACTCAGCATTTTATGAGTCAGGCTGCAAAAATATCGAGAGGCTGATGTAAAGATGAGGTTTTGGAAAGTTCTTTTGTAAAGAAGGCTTGAGGTGCTTTTTCTTTACTCTCCTTTTTTTCTGGCTGTGAATAGGTCATATTTCCAAGCTACTATCTGCAGTACAAGGGCAAGGTTTTTATTAAATCTAAAATCTGGGGTTATTCTGTGGTTAAGGTGAGGCCACAAGAGAAATACATTTTTTTGCATGAAATTTCTAAGAATATTTCTGCATTTGATAGACCTTTATTTTTGCCAATGTTTAGGAGTCAATGGGCAGTTCACACGCAATCAAGCCATGTATATGGCTGTGGCTATAGAAGCAAGGGGACAATCAGTGTGAAAATCACAGATCTCATCACTGCACTCACTACTTACGCACATTTCCATCCCCAGCACAGGTAGTTTGTGAGCCATTCAGCCATAACATCATGATCTTGTGGCTTCATGGCTGCAGTAGCTAGTGATGCCATGCCATTGACCAGATGGTACCAAGGGCATAGCTTGGGCATACAGTCATGTTCTAGATACATTTCTCTCATGAGGGAGGTTTGCATTACCGTTTCAACCCAATAACATTACTGTTTAAAAAAATACACCTGGCATGAGATGTGTTTCAGGTTTGAAGGTTCACCGGGGTAGTACAGATGTGAAGCTGCTGGGCAGCTTGGTCCCCCCAATGCGGGAAGGCAGCAATCCTGGGGGAGAAGCCCAGGCTGAAACTCCTGTGTCAGCTAGAAGTCCCATTGGGTGCTCAGCCCAGTCCTGCCCACAGTTGTGAGATGGGGCTCCACTCAGGGACACTGCTATCTCTATCTGGGAAACACCCACATAGCTCCTCCTCACTGTAGTCTGCAGTGTGAGGGGTGGGCATGCTGCCCCCACCTCCCACCGCTCTGAGATGTGGCTTTTTTGGGTGGCTATCCAAAAGGGTGACTATCTCTGCCCTTGTTGGAGAAAGTAAAGTGTGAGTTTGTGTCTCTGTAACAACAGCAGTCCATTTTACAGGTCTCTATTTTTTCTGTTTTAGTTTATAACTCTAGGGTAAACATTTAAATTAAACAGAATTACATCCCTCCTTGCTCTCTTCCATCCCCTAAAGCCCAACCAAGCAGCATAACCCTACCTGTTATATTGCAAAATATCTCCACCCTTGCATAGACAAAATAACCTGGAAATTTGCCAGAGTAAGTATTGTTTCTTTGAATTTGTCCATGTATGTTATGCACCACTAACCTAGTCCTGACTGGTATATCTGCTTTTCTGATGTAATGGTGCAAATGATAGTATCATCTAAACTTACATTAGTAGCTTTCCAAACAATTTTTTTCTTGTCAGAGTCTGTTTCCCACAAATGCAGAAAAAAGTTATTAAAAAAAAATCCATATAAGACATTGTTTTGCACCAGGGGTGGTGGTAAGGTGAGAGAGAGAGAGCTGGGAGAGAGAGAAAGATGGTGCACGGCTCTTTCTGGGTCTCAGTAAGAAAGGCCTAACAACAAATAGATTAATAAAATAGCCATTTTAATGAGATAGAGTGGGGAGAGAACACAGATAGTGAGTAATTCTTATGTCTCTTCAGATGCTGAGCACCCCATGTTTGCATAGCATTGGACAGGCCCCGGATGGATTTTCCCGTGGTAGATCCCTCAAAGGAGAGGTTCCTCCTTTTTCATCCTTCGAGCTATCAAATAATTTCCTTACAAGAAAACAACTCTATTCCTAAAGGATGTTTGCAGGAGAACTTCTGCTGCACTTTCAGATAAAGGCAAGACCAGCTGAGTGGCATAATCACCGGCACCAAGTGGGTGCTGCCCACCAGCTCCTCTGTTATAACAAGATGGCCGAGTTTGTCCCGCAGCCAAGGGATCTGTGCAGCACCACGCAGGCTGAAGGCCACACTGGACATGCGGCATGGCACAGCACAGGCCTGGGACTGCTCAGGTTCGCTGTGGTGTGGATAACTGACTCCTTGATGCACAGCGGTCTCCTGGTCAGGATCACTGCACAGATTATTTCAAATCTTTAATTTATTCCTTCTAACAAGCTGCTAAGCTTCTCCTTGGCTCACCTCCGAAATGAAGTAATTTAATATACTGGTGGTAACAGGAAGAAAAATTGGGAAGTACTTTGTGGTGGTGTTTTCAAGTACAGTAACTGCTCTTTCAGAAAACTTGGGTGTTTCACGTATTAGAGTGGAGCTTAAAAACTGTCCCAAAGGGAATTTTGCCAAATGCAAATTTTCTATTATGGAAGAACAATATCATATCACATAGAGTTTGGATATTAATAGATACTTAATCCTACTGGGTGTCATGTCCCGTTTCTGTGCCTTCCAATTCTTACAAAGACTGGGTCTTTTCTGATTTTCAAAGCTGTCAGGCACTCTGATGTCAGCCCACATTATACTGACCTGCACACTTCTCCTCTGCCCTGTCACATCTGAACTGTCAATTCACTGTCCGTGAAGCAGACTGAGGGCACTGTGGTTACAGTCAGGGAGGAAGTCTGCAGCAGCAGCAGGGGCATGACTGAGTTTTACTTTGTAGTATTCACTTGCTTTATTCCAAAAGACTTGCTCTCTCTTACAGTCTCCTGCCTTTGCTCTTTGCAGAAGTCTAATTTCCTACATGGTGGAGCAAATGAAGCAAGGAGCCTCATTAATTCCCAATCTTGCTTCTTTTTCTTATCACTGTTCTCACCCATATGATAAGATCCCTGTGGAAAAAAAAAAGAACAACATTTAATTAAAGGTTATCTTCCATTGCACATAGACAAGGAACTGAATTAAAGCTGCATGGAAGGTGTCACTTATAAAATCTAGAGTGTTTAACCTCAGTCTAGAGCATATTATGTAAGTGCTGTATGTAGGAGCATATATGCATACTGATAAGCGTTATCTCCATATCGATAAGCATTTATACATACAAGTCAGAGAATCATAGTACAGTTTGGGCTGGAAGGGACCATTAAAGTCATCTAGTCCAACCCCCTTGCAGTGAGCAGGGATGTCTTTAGTTAGATCAGGTTGCTCACAGCCTCGTCCAATCTGACCTTGAGTGTTTCCAGGGATGGGGCTTCTACCACCTCTCTGGGCAGCCTGTTCCAGTGTTTCACCACCCTCACTGTAATTTTTTCCTTATATCTAGTGTAAATCTGCCCTCTTCTAGTCTAAAACTATTACACCTTGTCCTATTGCAACAGGCCCTGCTAAAAAGATTGCCCGCATCTTTCCTGCAGGCCCCCTTTAAGCACTGGAAGGCCGCTATAAGGTCTCCCTGAAGCCGCCTCTTCTCCAGGCTGAACAACCCCAACTCTCTCAGCCTGTCCTCACAGGGGAGGTGCTCCAGCCCTCTGATTATCTTCGTGGCCCTCCTCTGGACTTGCTCCAAGAGGTCCATGTCTTTCTTGTACTGAGGACTCTAGAGCTGGACACAGTACTCCAGGTGGGTCTCACAAGAGTGGAGTAGAGGGGCAGAATCACCACCCTCAACTTGCTGGCCACAGTGCTTTTGGTGCAGCCCAGGGTATGGTTGGCCTTCTGGGCTGTGAGTGCACATTTCTGGCTCGTGTCCAGCTTTCCTCCATGAGGAAGATGGATCAGCAGGGTCTTGCTCTGGATCCTTGTATGAGTTGTTCCTGGTAGCACACTCCACCCTCTCCCTTCAGAAGGGCTTGCACTCAATTATTTTGGCAGGATCTTGGCAGTGCACATGCAGATGGCAGAAGGACCGCAGCAACCTGAAAAACGCTGTTTGTCATGCAAGCTTGAATGGAGCTCCACGGAAGGCAGGCAGAGCACTTGTCACCACTCCCCTCCAGACCTGCCAAGGCTTGCTATGAGGCAGAGGTATCAACTGAGCTCCTCCAAAAAAGTCAGATAGCTTTTGCAATAGCAAATATTAATCAAGCTAAATACCTAACTCCTCACAACCTGCACATACAAGTCCAGTTTGCTCTCTCATATCATCCTTACTGACAAGCTAAGTCATGGCAAAAGGCAGGGAAACTTCTGCAGAAGGGTGATTTTGATATGCTTAGAAATTTGGTAAACTTAGAAATGTGTTTTATTCTTTTCTCTGTGGATACACGATGGCTTTTAGAACCAAGCGTTGTGTTTAAACACATCACATCTGATCCAGTATCACTAATTACATCTTACTGAGCATCACCAATTGACAGCTGTTTGCTCCTAAATCCTTTTTAGCGCTTTCCTTTCTTAACAATTCCTATTACCACAGTACTAGGTCTCAGACAGTGCAGGTCCAGCATAAATTATACATAAACTGGATGCAAGCTGTGTTTTCCCACCTGTCCTCAAGAATGCCGTAAGCAAGATTAGAGGACAAGATGGTAAAGATGATGATGTTTTCCTACTCTCCAGCTGACATTGCTGTTAGGAATGAAGCTGTTGCGATTCCATTTGGTTTTTACTTCCATTTTATTTAACTTCCACAATTTTGTGGGTATCCTTCATTTTCCCATATTTTTCTGCTTATTATAGAATCATAGATTCTTAATCTTAAAGATCATCTAGTTCCAAACCCCCCTACTGTGGGCAGGGACATCTTCCACCAGACCAGGTTGCTCAAAGCCCCATCCAGCCTGGCCTTGAACACTGCCAGGGTGGGGCAGCCACAGCTTCTCTGGGCAACATGTTCCGGTGTCTCACTACACTCACAGTAAAGGACTTCTTCCTTACACCTAATCTAAATCTACCCTCTTTCAGTTTGAAACCGTTACCCCTCATCCTATCACTACATGCCTTCGTAAAAAGTCCCTCTTCAGCTTTCTTGTAGGTCTCCTTTAGGTACTGGAAGGCCGCTATAAGGTCTCCCCGGAACCTTCTCCTCTCCAGGCTGAACAACCCCAACTCTCTCAACCTGCCTTCATAGGGGAGGTGCTCCAGCCCCCTGATCATCTTCATGGCCCTCCTCTGGACCCGCTCAAGCAGGGTCCATGTCTTTCTTACACTGGGGACCCCAGAGCTGAACGCAGCACTGCAGGTGGGGTCTCATGAGAGCAGAGCAGAGAGGCAGAATCACCTCCCTCGACCTGCTGGCCACACTTCTCTTGATGCAGCCCAGGATGCGATTGGCTTTCTGGGCTGTGAGCGCACATTGCTGGCTCATGTTCAGTTTTTCATCCACCAGCACCCCCAAGTCCTTCTCTGCAGGGCTGCTCTCCATCCACTCATGACCCAGCCTGTATCTGTGCTTGGGATTGCCCCAACCCAGGTGCAGGACCTTGCACTTGGCCATGTTGAAGTTCACGAGGTTTGCATGGACCCACCTCTCAGCCTGTCAAGGTCCCTCTGGATGGCATCCCTGCCCTCCAGCCTGTCGACCACATGGCACAGCTTGGTGTCGTTGGCAAACTTGATGAGAGTGCACTCGATCCCACCGTCCATGTCACCGACAAATATGTTAAATAGCACTGTCCCAGTACTGATGCCTGAGGAATGACAGTCGTCACTGGTTTCCACTTGGATACCAAGCATTGACCCTTTGAGTGTGACCATCCAGCCAATTCCTGATCCACCGAGTTGTCCATCCATCAAATCCATGTCTCCCCAATTTAGAGACAAAGATGTCATGCAGGACAGTGTCAAATGCTTTGCACAAGTCCAGGTAGATGATGTCGGTTACTCTTCCCTTATCCACCAACGCTGTAACATCATCACAGAAGGCCACCAAATCTGTCAAGCACGATTTGCCCTTAGTGAAGCCATGTTGGCTGTCACCAATCACCTCCTTTTTTTCCATGTGCCCTAGCATAGTTTCCAGGGGGATCCGCTCCATGATCTTGCTGGGCACAGAGGTGAGACTGACTGGCCTGTAGTTCCCTGGATCTTCCTTTTTTCCCTCTTTTAACATGGGGGTTATGCTTCCCCTTTTCTAGTCAGCAGGAACTTCACCGGACTGCCACAGCTTCTTAAATATGATGGATAGTGGCTTGGCCACTTCATCCACCAGTTCCCTCAGGACCCATGGATGCATCTCATGAGGTCCCGTGGACTTGTGCACCTTCAGCTTCCTTAGATGGTTTTGAACCTGATCTTCTCCTACACTGTGGGTGTTTTTTCATGCTCCCAGTCCCTGCCTTTGCCTTCTGTGACTTGGGCAGTGTGGCTGGAGCACTTGCCAGTGAAGATGGAGGCAAAAAAGTTGTTGAGTACGTCAGCCTTCTCCATATCCCAGGTAACCAGGTCTCCCGTTTCCTTCCAGACAGGGCCTACATTTTCCCTAGTCTTCCTTTTATCACTGACATAGCTGTAGAGGTTTTTCTTGCTGCCCTTGATGTCCCTGGCCAGATTTAATTCCAGCGGGCCCTTGGCTTTCCTAACCTCATCCCTGGCTGCTCGGACAATCTCTCTGTATTCCTCCCAGGCTACCTGTCCTTGCTTCCGCCCTCTGTATGCTTCCTTTTTTTGTGTTTGAGTTTGTCCAGGAGCACATTGTTCATCCACACAGGTCCCCTGGCATTTTTGACTGACTTCTCCTTGTTGGGGTGCATCCTTGAATATTAACCAGCTTTCTTGGGCCCCTCTTCCCTTTAGGGCTTTATCCCATGGTACTCTACTGAGCAGGTACCCAAAGAAGCCAAAGTCTGCTCTCCTGAAGTCTCCTGAAGTGAGTTTGCTGTGCCCCCTCCTCACTGTGCCAAGGATCTTGAACTCCACCATTTCATAGTCACTGCAGCCAAGGCTGCTCTTGAGCTTCACATTCCCCACCAGCCCCTCCTTGTTGGTGAGAACAAGGTGCAGCATAGCACCTCTCCTCATTGGCTCCTCCGTCACTTGGAAGTTATCATCAACGCATTCCAGGAAACTCCTGGGTTGCTTATGCCCTGCTGTGTTGTCCCTCCCACAGATACTGGGGTGGTTGAAGCCCCCCATAAGGATGAGGGCTTGTAGAAGTGAGGCTGCTCCTATCTGTCTATAGCGGGCCTCGTCCACTTGGTCTTCCTGGTTGGGTGGCCTGTAGCAGACCCTCACTATAATGCCTATTAGAGGCTGGCAATCTCGTGGAAGTAAGCAAATTGTCTCTCCAAATTTTTTCTCCTTGCAGAACAAAGCATTCATTCACTGTGGCTTTGTACCTCACAAAGATGGCAAAATTAGGTACAATTATTACTAGATGAGAAAGGATGTTTGTGTTCAGTTTCACAGCAGGTGATTACGCCAAGTACAAACTGCTGTAGAATTAGGCCCAGTGTTTCTAAATATATGCAGAGTTAGAAAGGGTAAGTTTTCCTGGAAATTTTCCAGCAGAAAGTATTTGATCTTGCAGCTTGTGCTTTGATGTTTGTTGAATATGTCTCAATCAGAGTTGTAGGATTGGGCTTAGTATATTCAAAGTGGTTTGAATCTTTCAAGATCACGTCTTTTTTTCCATTTCCAAACCCAATGGTTTCAAATCATCACATTTCACCGTAGCTGAAGTGATTTATATATCTTAGCAGTGCTGCAAACTGCAGTCTTCTAACCTGGAACTCTCCCCACCAGGTATTAATGCTCCCCAATGATTTCAAATCACTTCACACACTGTAAAAAGGGCTATGTGATTAACACCCTTAAAAACTCCTCATGTTTGACAAAGATTTACATTTAAATCCTAGGCATGTAGAGCCAGGCTGATACAAACCACAAGATGTATTATTTTGTACATTCGAATGTGAAAGGTATTTCCCAAGCTTTTTGCTCTATCATTCAGCTAAACGTGTCAGAGTTCGTAAAATTGCTCTCTGCCTCTTAACTTCAGCAAGTTCTAGTAAAAAAGCCAAGAAAACTGGTGGGACTTTTTTGTCATAAAATGCAAACTCTGCCACTGTTATATTATGCTTCCCTAAACTATATACTATCTCTTGTTTCTCACTACTCTTTCTTCTATCCTTTTTCTTCTCCATGGGCTGTACAGAATCTCCTGTTCAGCATGGGGTATTGTTTATATAGATGAGAGGGGTGGCCCTGAGACCATACAAAGCAGATCCAAAGCTGCATTCAGAGATTAGAGTAAATCCGCTGGATTTCTCCCTCCTCCTCCGTTTCTATGATCTGGTAAAATGAAGGGACATAGAGTAAGAGCATGTGAGGTTGGATTGGTGGATCTCGGTGTGTTGGTTGGAAGTAGATGGACCTTCCAGATTTGTTGCCAGTGGATACAAAGGTATTTGCACAGGTGGAGTAAGAATAGTCCAGTGTGGAAATTCTCCTGTTTTCCTTTTTTTTTTTTTTTAAATGTAGAACAGGCTGTCCTTTTACTTTCTGGAAAGAAAACGACAGAGCTTATTGCCTTCCCTAACCAGCTGCAAGCACAAGATCTGTCCCCTCTCCCCTTGGGCACACAAACACCACCTTCACTCACGCTGGGTGTGTCTGGAGATGCACTCCTCCAGCCGGGTTCAAATCCTTGTCTCTTCCTCATATTCCTTTTGCTCTACCACGCTTGTGTTTTCGCATACACCTGGAGTCCCCGCTGATACATGTAACCTCAGAACTATGGTGAGCTCCAATTGCTGCTGCTGGGCCAGCAACTTCAGCCTCTGAACCCTTATTTCCTTTTCTCCCACTGTCCTTGAGACTAGTCTCTTGAATTTGGATCAGCAGAGTTTTGCCACTGAGCTAGTAGTGTTCACAGAGACCTACACCTTGATACTAGCATTCCTGAATGCAAGTGCTCAAACCTGTGTGTTTGCCTTATCCCATCAAACTGGGACTAAATTCTGCTGTCAGCACGTCGCTGCCATGTCACTGCAGTCAGTCCCATTCACAGCTATAACAGAAGGGCAATATCAGCTACGTACAATACTTGCAAAGCTTTTTTCATAAAAGGATTCCTTCCTGAGTGTGTGGCTAGAGGATTTCAGCACCAACCCCGAGAGTGAACAAGATGAACCACATAGTTCTTTTGTAGCACAGAGAATTACTGATGTGTTAGTAGGGTAAATCAACTGTCAGCTCCCTGGAGAACTGGGTTTGGCCAAGTGTCTTGTTTTCTCTGCTAAGTTTGATGGGTTTTTGTTTTTTAAAATATTTATTTATTTATTATATTTTCTTTCTTTGTTCTGTTGTGAGAGAAAAGGGCTGCAAGCTGTGTGCTTATTTCAAGACAGGCAATCTCATGGGTCTACAAGCAGTGAATCTATAGGATGAACAGAGTTATAAGAAGAGCAAGAAGTTTGTATTGGTCTGCCTTTGAAAAGGACAGAGCCAGCTATGGGACCTGTGAAGCATCTACTGTGATGCCTCTGAGTTTAAGGAAAGTCCAGGCTGCTGGTTTTATTTTTTAATGAGAAGCTTTTAATCTGCACCTGTGTTTGTATGCACACGCACGTAATGTTGAAAACTAAATGGAAATGAAACATTAGCTGGTCTTCGAAGCTCGTCACTGTTATTTTTTGCTCCTGCTATTTTGCTACTATAAAAGCAACCAGAAGCCCCTAGAACTACTGCATGAGGCTCCTTGAGACCCCAGTCCCTCTCAACAAACAACACATTACAAGAAGCCAAAAGCTAGTCAGTGCAACATGCTCCTGGCAAAGAGCGAGGTCCGGCTGCCCCAGACAGGTTGGCTGCTGCCTTCCCCTGTTTTTGAGTCTGACTCCATGGGAGATCAGTTTTGTTGCCTGAGCGAAGCAGGATGACAGCTAGCATGCTGGACAGTTTGGATACCGGTTTCCTAGTCCTGGCACTGGCCCCAGCATTTCGTGCGACAGCTTGATAACTCATTTTTCCTGTATGTAAGATGAGGGTAGCAGCATTCACTTACTTGGCAAGGTGAAATGATGATTAATTGGCCTTTGTTTTTGCAGTCTGATATAGAGAGTGTGATTAGTTGCAATGTGTACACACATCCCCCCAGGCAGGCTGTCTTCGGGCTGCTTTCGGCAGTGTAAGCATGAACCCCCGCAGTAGCATCTGCTTTCAACTCTTCCTGAACCAGGGAGGAAGGTGGCTGGATTTTCCCTTCCTCAGTCCCACACAGTGGCAGTTGTTTGTCTTTTACCTGAAGGCTTAGTGCAGATGTGGGTGTTTTCAAACCACCTTGTTAACCATTGTCCAGATTCTGGGCTGGTCCTGTGCATGGTGATGAAGATCCAGTGGACGTGAGCTGGTAGCTGTAGGTGGCAAATTGTATTACAGGTTGCCCAGGCATATTGTGCTTGTTCTTCAGTGAGGGCAATGCCTCTCACGAAGACAAATTTCAATTTAATTGTAACAATATTCTTTGAATATAATAAAACATGATACAAAAATATTGCGATGACAACAATACAAATCAGCACAGCAGTTATTGAGAAAACCCTACTGGCCGTTCACGCGTATGCTCCCATTAACTGGTCTTCATTCTGTAACTTCGGGTTTTTTTCCTGTTTCACTGCAGAGGATTTACTGGTCTGGATGTTAAATCTATTTGACTTTTGTAACAGTGCAGTGAACAATATTGCAATCTAAATCTAAACTCAATACCTGACAGAAGTACTCTTACTCATTAGAGATGAGGGAACTTAGAAAAAAAGCTCAGCTTTTCCAAGAAACTTCAGCTCTTCTCAGAATTTCGAAAGACTGAACACCACCTTCACTGTCTCTGCTTTTTTGATCATGTGCCTGGGGCTACCATCCATAAAATCTCTATGGATTCGCTACAATTGCTAAAGCTCATGGCATCCCTACAGGTTATAACCAGCTTCTGTCTTCTGTAGTGCAGAGGTCTACACTACAGAAAAGACTGATGGAGACTTAATGATCTATCCCAGAGCCCACAGCCTCACTTGGAGAAATCAAGGAATGATGGCAAATTAGATAATGAAAAAGACTCTCAATTTTTTTCTAGTTCCTCCTTCCTGACTGGTAGCAGAATTTTTGCTGCTGGAAATTACACATACACTACAATTTCATTATTGTCATTTACAACAAGTTCAAGCATGTTTCCTGGTGTGAGAGTCTGTGATACACGATCCACTGTTCCTCTGGGAGCTGAAAAAAAGACTTCTGCTTCTTACAGAAAGTGAGACCTTTCAGCCTGTGACAGAAATGCCAAGGAGGTTGAGTCTGGCAGTGATGGCTGTGCCAAGTGGAGATGTTGTGGGCATCTGTGTACCCCTTTTGTGTTATGTTAGCCATCACCTTTACCCATCCCCATTCTGCCCATGTTATCCCGACTATTTCTTGTGGCAGAAGTGTACCGAATTATTGCCTAATGGAGGACGATCTTGAAAATCACCAATATCTCAGATGTTCAAAGCAGCAGCCAGGCCCAGAGTAACAAATACCCTCACACTAATGGTATTTTTCCATGGTGAAGAAAGTACATTGGGGGTTCTCTTATCATCTCCTTTTTGAGCTTTCAGATTGCACTGAGAGCTTTTTTCAACTTTTCCTGAAATTACCCAAGGCGGACTCTTAATTCGATGCTGTGCCCAGCAGCAGGGACTTTGAGAGAGACCTGAAGGTGCAACACTCACTGCTTGGATGGTGCCTACAGGCAAGCAGCCCAGGAGGACCTATGTATCTGAGAGGAGTTACAGTGTGAATAAGCAAGGGCATAGATAGCACTGGGAAAATCTCCTGGGATCTTTCTGAGCCAAGTGCTGGCAGCTGGCCACGCTGGACCCCCTTCGGAGAAGCTGTCTCCAGCTTGCTGTTTTCTGCATTGTTCAAGGAAGCAAGATTTTGTACATTATTTGTAAACAAGTGGAGCTGTGTCAAAGACATCCACCTCTCTTATTAATTTCTCTTTCTAAAAGAAAATTACTACAGAACCTTGAATTTTGGCCAGGTGTTAGGGTTAAAACACAAAAAGAAGAGGAACAGTAATTTAAATACACAAGGCTTGTCTGTTTCTCTTCAGGCATCCTACAGATTTCTCTTCCTCCTTACCCCCAACCTGAGGGACCCATTGTCTATAATGCAAAATTCACTCAGGAATGTTGTTATTCTTTTGGAAGCCACCCTTCTTTGGTATTTCTGATTTTTTTTTTTTCCCTTGGAACTTCCTATTTGCAGAGAATATTAATAATTTCTGAGTTTGGTATGATTTGGGCCAAACTTGAATTAAAAAAAAAAAATAGGCTAATTGTCCATGAACTGGGAATACAGCCTTTTCAGTTATCTAACTAGAATACTCCTGAATTAATGCAAGCATTTTTGTATAACTTCAGGACAGCATTCTGAGGCTCTTAGAATTTGCTCTGTAAATGCATACTGCTGGTGATTTTTCAGTGTAAGGTGTGACTTCATCCATGGATTCCAAGGCATTTTACAAAGGACAGTCATATCACGGTCCTAATTCTAATGAATGGAAATTTTAAACGAAAGAGAGAGGATGATTTGCTCAACATCACACCGTAAACATGTGGAATGGCTGAGAATAGAAGGCAGATCTGCTGGAAGGAAAGTCAGTCTTCACAAAAAAGTCCGCATCTCTCTATCTCAGCATGAACTACCGGTGTAATTGGCTATGTACGTGATTTTGAGTCATTAATACAGGGTCTACTGGAATTGAAGGTCTTTCTGAATGACCTCTCTCTAAGTTTCACACATTCATACTGTATTTACAGCATCCCATTTATCTTGTTTTGTTGGCCTGTAGAACAGAATGTACTATTCTGCAGACAGCCAAGTCTACACAAAGAATGACAGACTATCTGCAGATAAAACTGGAAAAATATGAAATAACTAAGCTACCTTTGGCATCTACTGACTCAAGTTAGATTAGTCGAGAGAGAAAGGTCAAAGTACTGGCAAATTCCTCCTCTCAGCTGGAGGGAAGCGAGCAGAAATCTCAGAGGCAGAAGTACATTCTTCAGCAGGGAATTTTGACTGATAATATAATAGACTGAGCTGGGAGAAGACAGAGGGGAAGGAAAATCTCCATTGATGCAAGTTAAATGTAACTGCCATAGCTATAAACAGTCAGTTTTGTCTCCATTTAATATTAATGAAAAAGGTTTGGAAGTAAAACAATTAGTTGAAAAATTAAGTTAAAAGCAATTAGTTGGAAGAGATCTGTGAATGACACCATCGAGGCTAAGAAAAGATCTTCCGAGCTTAATTTCTCCTTTTTTTTTGCATTGTTTTCTTACAGTTGCAAATTATATGTTCTCCTTCATTATAAAACACCTTGTTCAAAGTAATTTTTAAAAACCTTGCAGGTAATCTTTTGGTGAACAGTAGAACTTGAAACCAGAATCAAAATTTTCCTGAAAATCCAGATAGCCTTACTTGCTTTTTTATATGGGAATCTATGGATCTTATGCTCCTGAAAGCAAATTACTAGGGCCTGGATCCTCAATCTGGGCTTCAAAGGCCTCGTGACATTTAGTAAGCAAATTTTCTATTCTTTCCTGTGCCATCAATTGCTTATGAACTCCCTAACAGCAGCATCCTCCCTCTCCTCTCCTCTCCTCTCCTCTCCTCTCCTCTCCTCTCCTCTCCTCTCCTCTCCTCTCCTCTCCTCTCCTCTCCTCTCCTCTCCTCTCCTCTCCTCTCCTCTCCTCTCCTCTCCTCTCCTCTCCTCTCCTCTCCTCTCCTCTCCTCTCCTCTCCTCTCCTCTCCTCTCCTCTCCTCTCCTCTCCTCTCCTCTCCTCTCCTCTCCTCTCCTCTCCTCTCCTCTCCTCTCCTCTCCTCTCCTCTCCTCATCTGAGGGTCCAAAAAGCCCGAAGGATTCACCCTAAGACCTCTAAACTGCCTGGTGCAGACCAAATCCTGTGGTCACAAGCAAATCCAAGAAATGGGCTCTGCTGGCTCCAGGGTCTTTGTAGAGCTGAGATGTACTGTGGGCTCTTCTTTGGCATCCACCCATTTTTGTCAGGCATATTTGACCCATATGCTGGGACACAGAATTCAGTGGACATTGATAGCAGCGTAGTGAATCACTACTTGGTGTTATCTAATCATACCAGTCCACATCTCCCGTGAGTCTGGGGAAAAAAAACCCAAAAGCTCACACAGACCTATAAGCTATTCTGTAGCAGATTTAAAGCCTAGAATATGCCTTTCTGTAAAATACACTTACTCCTTGCTATACTTGCACACGCTCTCACAATGGTCAGTCTGGATTGGCTCTTAAAATAAAATTAAACTCACAGCAGCAGCAGCCATAACAGGGCTGTCATCAAGCAGGACCCAGACTTGGTGCATGCTGAGGGGAACAGCTGGTGCAGAGAAATGAATAGCCAGCCATTGTCCTTGCACCTGGCCGGTACCGGTCTCACAGCCGGAGATGATAAACAAGGCGACCACGGAGAAGACGGGTGTATTTTTCTGGAGAGGAATAAATTAAATGATAATTGTGGCAGAAGCGTATGACGTGTAAGAATTAGATATAAAGGAGATGTGATGAACATGATCTTCCACTCCCCCCATCAACAAAAGCTTTTTAGCTCTCTTGTCTTAGGGACAGAAAGACTTTGGGGGGGTCCTTTCATAAAATGGAAAAATGGGGAAAAGCCAGATCAGGGAATGCAAATGAGCCTCCCGGCACACTGGATGAGACTATAATCCTCATTATTCTTTGTGGATGCAATGGTGATTTTGGTTGGTGCTTTTGTTATCTGAATGCAACCGAGACATGACTTGTGCACGAGGCCCATCTGTTTGTAAGAGCGAGGGTGGTGGGAGAACAGCAAGCGCTGAACTCAGCCTGCCCCACTGCTTACAGCAGAGGGCATAAGCAATTATTACAAACATCGGTGATGTCTTCAGACATGGAATAAGGAATAACTGACAGTTATCACCATGCAGGGCTTTGCCTTGTGCCTGGAAAGGGACAGGTAATCCTGCTGGACTGGCTGTGCTCAGGAGGCTGGAGAAAACCTGTGCCTGTGCTGCGACCGCAGCTGCCCTGGTCCCAGTACCAGGAAATAAGGTCTGGAGTGGCGGGAATGGGTTTCAGCACAAGGTGAATATCACGTTCACGTTTTTCTGGATTCAGAGCCTTCACCTTTGATTGTTAGCGCTCAAACTTGATTGAGCACAAATGACTGCACACACCACCGCTTTCCTTAATTTCACATACAGCTCTGCAATGCTTTGCAGTTTCCCTACCACAGATGTCTAAACCAATCTTCCTGTTGAAATGAGTAATAGCAATTAGTAATAGCAGAACTCGTCTCCTGAGATCTCATTATAAATCCCCAAACCCAGGCGTTTACATATAGTTAGCGGTAGCAGGAGACAGATCCCCTGCCTGTCGCTCCCCTCAATGCAGCAGAGAGATCTCAGGGATGGCAAATGCTTCCCCACTGGATGTTTGGAAACTTAATCCAGTTTTTCAAAACTAAACACCACAAAAGTGATATGAAGACTTCTCCATCCCTTTTTCAGCAACTGTTGCTTTACCACCTTCCTACAGACACCGAGAAAACTTGTCCGTGTGTTGCTTGGGGCCTTTGCAAAAAATAGCATCCATTATTCAAAGAATGAGTAACAGCTCACAGATTACATGTTGTGTTTCCTTTTTTTGTTAAGAAATGCCTGGAAGAAATGCTAACAACTTCTTTGCAATAAACACTCGTGGAGAACTGGAAAAATTTCCAGGTTGGGGATAGTTTTGTGTTTTGCAGCTTCCCACAAAAATGGATATTTTTCACAGATGCATGATATTCCTTTGGAAAAGCTGTGCACTGCCTGTCATCTCAGCAATAACAATGTGAAATTGATATAATTTCCTTTAACTTCATCACTTACCCACTTCTGAATAGCAACAGTGAAGGTAATGAATGCCACCAATTTTCCCTCAGTAGCTGCAAAATCTTCAAATGTGCTGCTCTGGAACCAAAGCTCCCAGGACTTGACAAATACTTGGGGCTTCGCAAGAGTCTGTGTTCAGCCAGTTGCCACAAATCATTTCTGAGCTGAGACGCTCACATTTCCTGATTAAACCACTTCTCCCTGGCAAACTTCACTAACCAACTGCGATGAGAACAGCCTGCTTGCCATTATTCTGCATTAGGGACAGACAAAGACGCTTCAGGACACTCAGTTTTTATTGTCTTAAAAATTGGAAGGATTCATATAACACTACTTAGGAAAAATTGTAAGTGACTTGTAGGACCCAAACTACTTAGAGAGAATAGGCTGAAGAACCAAAGTCACTTCATCTCTTGCTTTCTGAGTTTCAGATAAAGTCATTGAGGAGTGGTGAGCTGCAGGGTAGATGTTCCCAGGCACTCAGCTAATGGCTTTAATAACAGGGGATGGGAGGTGAAAGACCATGGCAGCACCAGTGGAAACCACAGATCGGGACCGCAGAGGGAGAGGACAAGGGACTCATCCCTCTTCTGAGAGGCTGTTTTTGAAAGATAACTAACTGGAGCCCAGAGGTGAGTTTTTAGTCAAGTAGCTGGGTGAGCAGCAACCTGTTACCTGGAGAGGTGACAGTAACAACTAGCAATAAAATAAACTGGTCAGAAAGGACTCTATTTTGTCTCCCATAAAGGATGTTTTATTTTTATTTCTTCATTGTGGTTGGTTCTATTTGACCAGTTTGAATTTGGACTTGAATGGACATTTTAAAGTTGTGCAGGAGAACTGCAGACGCTTGAGTTTGAGTTTTCACTGTTTTAATCTAATTCTTTTTTTTTTTTAACCTTATGCTTCCATAGAAGTATCTAAATAGAAAGTTTCTAATACAGAATACTTGTATTAAATATTTCAGACAGGAAGATCCCTAAATGATTCAGGTCTTCCCATTAGTGCTCTCTCACATTTTTTGACAGCCATGGAGTAGAATATGGCTTGCTCCCTGACAGCTATTTGAGTAAAATGGCACTGTTTTATCTACTCCCATTTCTTGTCAATTGAGTCTCTTTTCAGAGTACGACCCTGACTTCCAGTGTCTAGTCTGTATCTATCGAGAAAGTAATTTGTTCCTATACCATCATACTGATTAGGTGCAGTCATTTTTTTCTGTTACTGATAGTTTCAAGCTCATTTTTAGCTCAAAGGAGATCACACCAAGAATGAAATACTGGCCAATACCTGTAAACCCAAAATATTTTGCTTATGGGAATTTTTCTTGTCTGTAGAAAACAGTATGTTTTCTCAAAGTCTCTTGATCCTTTCTATGTGCATCTCTTTTGAAGTACATAACTGTGATGCTGTTTATGCTACTCCAGCTGGGTGTTACGGTGCCTTTTATGTTCTAAATCAAAACTCTGTGAGATTGCTGTGAGATTGAACGATTTGTGAACGTCTGCAAATCAAGTAAGCCAAGGTCTGTCTTCTGGGACTGTTGCTAGCCTGTTGTATAGGGAAAGAAAAAAATATCAAAAATTAGGAAAAATAAGAATAAAAGGCTGTGAAAGGTGTCTTGTTTTCCTTACATCTTCCTTGTTTATTTATTAAAGGAGGAGATCATATCTATTCTGATAAAGGAACTCCTGAGAAAGTATGATAAATGGAAAATATCCAAATGTGAACAGAAATTTGGTTAAGTTTTTCAAAACTTGTGTGAATAACCTGAACTACTTCGCACTATTTGTGTGAACTACTTACCTGGCTTTTAGAATAACTGATTTCAGAGTGAAAGGATCACAACTACTCTGTGCACTCTATCTAGAAAGAAAAAGAGATGCTTATTTTTGAGTTATGAAAAACACGGCTTCTGCAAAGGATTGGGCTGTGGAGAGAGACTTTGCAGTACCACTTGGTGTGGACCAATTGCACCTGTCAGAAAGATGCACCTCCAGGACAAGTCCTGGCTGATGATGTGCAGTAAGGACCTGCAGACCCCAGCACAGCCACCTCACTTCCACGGGACGGGGAATGGGAGGGCCTTTGTGGAGAGGCTGGTGGAGACCCCTCACCCTCGTGTGCAGGGATCCTCATGATCCCACAAACAACCACGGGTCTAAGTAGGAAAGTGCCTGTACCAGGGGACTGTGCCAGTCTAGGTCCCCTGCCAGACCAGGCAAGGAAAATTAGGTGGCATACACAGTAGCATCAAGACAGCTGAGATGAGTTTCCCTGTCCAAAACTAGTATGTACCTTGTGCCTTCTCCTGCCAGACACACCTGCTCCTACTCACTGCTCTGCCAAAAGCTTGTCCCAGGTCAGAAATCTGGATCATGGCTGGCTCAGAACCATGGGAATCCCTGAATCCTCCAGCCAAAGGCCACTATCTGCACTACTCCCTTTCTGATGCCATAAAGGGTTTTTTTTGGTGCTGACCACAAACATATCATTAATGATGCCCAGTTTGTCTAATACCAAGTCGGCTTAGAGACATCATACCACTTCAGAGTGGAAATTTCACCTTGCTGTGATTACTTAGGACCCCCCTTCAGTCCTCCTGCTGCTACTCACAACCCTTCTGCTCTTTGTTAATCGACATACGTCTTTGGTTCAGTAAGTTTTGCCACGTAGCTACAAATCTATCCTCAGAAATGTTAACAAGAGGCCTTTCATTCAGAGACGCATTTAGTAATGGTACTTTGTAGCCATAGCGGGCTTGTCACTACTTCATTACATACATCCGAACAAGAAAAGCCCAAGAGGCAAACACCTCCTCTGTGTGAGCCAGAAGGCACTTGCCACACATGTAGAAGATTTTTTCACCCCAGAACATTATGGCAGATCTCCATGATTACTGGAACTGCCATAAATTACCTGACCTCTGCACGTATTTCTATGGTTGCACCCCAAGAAGGTCTCACCTACATATGGCACAACCCTTGCAGAGCGTAAAGGCCGACCGGACAGCACCAAGATTTGACCTTGCAAATCAGGAAGCTTAAATTTTGCAAAACTCGTGTTTCAGACGTTACACTCTTGTACCCAGCCACACCGTTTAAGCAGTTACTCTCCAGTGCCTCCAACATATGGTAAGGAGCTGCTTTCTTGGCTTGAACTGGGCCATTTAGTCCAACACTCCACACTGACTCTGGACACGAGAAGCAAGCCTCTATTTCGCATCCATGGGTTTTTCACTGTTTTATAGGAACATGAAAACTTGAAAAGATTTCCTTGGAGGCCTGACACTCTTCTACTGCAGGCAATCATGTTTATGTGCCTGTAAGTGTCGTAGTGGAAAGGAACCATCTTTTTTGGTCTTGGAAACCTAAAGAACTAGGGGTGAAATCTGCTCTTGCCAAAACCAATGGAAATTCCGAAATTGAGATGGCTAGGATCAGGATTTGCCCAAACTTGTGGCCTCAGAAGTTGGCCACATTTTCTCCATTCCTCTGGTTTCTAGAATTTAGAAGCTTCAAAGCTGTGAAATAAGGTAGGCAGGACATTTAGCTATGGGAATGCAAGATACTGAAAAGTACGTAATTTCAGAAGGTTTCCACCAACACAAGAAACTGCTTTAAAATCTCTCTAAAATGTTGATGTGTGCAGGCAAAGAAACTAGGCCATGTGACTCCAAACTTCTTGTGACAGCTGCTTCAAGAGCATTTGAAAAAATACAGCAGCCAGTTTTCTTGGAAAAGTAAAGGCCCTGGCTACTGATAGGTGATCCAGGATGTATGTCCAGTTTCTGATACAAAGACATTTGGGAACTGCTCCAGGCAAGTGGTTCAGCCAGTCACCGTTGATCAGTTGTAACTTATAAAATGTGGCACCTTCCCATCAGACAGGCCTCATTTGTTACAGGTTTTGACCTATCCACTTTGACTTGACCTCTAGAGCCCAGACAGCTCATGCATGCTCTTGTCCTCTCAGTCTGGATCAGTTGCAGACCACTAACCGTAACTGCTCTGTGAAGGCGCATTCTTGCATGCCTGTGTGCTTCTTCCGTAAGGAAATCACGGAAACCTAATCCACAGGATCTGGGTCAGAAGGAAAAAAAGTTAATTTATGTGCAAGGAAAAGCTTGCCAGGCTCAGAATGACTGCTCAGCCTGGGAGCTGGCACGTTGTTCTTATGACAGGTTGCATTTTTTATTCTCAAGTTGGACAAAACCCGGTAGGTACCAACATAAGCACAGCGGCAGGTGACACTTAGGAGTGGGGAGCCGCTGCTTGTCGGCCAGGCAATGTCGCAGGTGCTGCTGTTCTGCAGCTGGCTGGCAGCATCTTGCCTCTCTGGGTGTGGGAATCCCGAGAATATTTGTTACCAATTTTCCACAGTGCCTCCCCCCGAGCCCAGACTCCCGCTGAAGCTGAGGCTGCTGCCCCTCCACAACGCCTCTGTCGAGGTGCGGTGGCTTCCAGCTCTGCTCCAGGCGTGCGCAGCAGTTTGACGGTCTTCATCTAACTCCTATCCTAAAGGTTCACCCCCGCCATCCGTCACCCACGGAGCTACCCCTACCAGTAACTACCTAAGATGAAAATTCTCCAGCCAGGGCTGTGATGTTGAAAGGCTTTTTGCTCCTTACCCCCCCCCCCCCCCCCAAACACGAGACTGCATTATTTTGATTTCCTTCTCCCACCCCCCCACCCCCGCTTTTATTCCTGCACCTTCAGGTGACATTTTCCAGCTGTTCCCCGCCGTTTGGCCACTCACACCGCCTGGGATGCCGAAGCGGGAGCCCAGCCCTGACTGCGGCCGGGGCTCCGGCGAGAATCGCGCACGGAGACCCCCGGCACCCCCGGGCCCCGAGCTGCCGCCCGCCTCCCCCGCTCGCCCGTCCTCGCCGCCCTAACCCCGGGGCGCGGTACGGCCCACGGCGGCAGCTTCCCGGCGGAGCCGCCCGCCCCGCCCTGGCCGCGGGGGAGGCCGGCTCCGGCTCCGACTCCGACTCCGGTTCCCGCTCCGGCTCCCGGCGGCGGGGCGCGCTCGACCACCTCCCGGGAGGAGCTGCCGCCCTCCCGCCCCCGTGCCACCGGCGGCGGCCCCCCGCCCCGTGCCGGCGGGAGCGGGGCTTTCCCTCTCCCGATAAGCCCCTCCCGCTCCCCGCGCCTGGCTCAGCCCCGGCCCCCCCCAACGCGCTCCGCTTCCCGCTGCCGCCAGTGCCCGCGCCTGCTCCGGGAGGAAGCGGAGCGGCGGTGGCCGGCCGAGCGGGACACGCCTTTCGCCCTCCCCGTCCCGGCCCCACGGGCCCCGCCGCCCACCGCGGGCGCGGCGCAGCGCAGCGCGGCCGCCGTGGCCCCGCCATGAGCCGGAGGTAGCGGCGGCGGCGCCTTCCGCAGCCGCCGCCGCTCGCCCCGCCGCGGCGGCGGCCGGGCCCGCGATGCCGAACCAGAAGGGCGGCAAGGGCAAGAAGAACAAGCGCGCCAACAGCAGCGGCGACGAGCAGGAGAACGGGGCGGCGGCGGGCGGCGGAGCCGCGGCGACGGCGGGCGGCGGCGCCGCGGCTGGCGGCGGAGCTGGAGCGGCGGCGGGCGGCGGCGGCGGGGCGGGCGGCGGAGCGGGCGGCGCGGCGGCCGCGGGCGGCGCGGCGCCCGGAGACGTCAGGAGCGGTGAGCGGCGAGCGGCGGACCGGGCCCCGCGGCCTCCCGCGGCCCGCGGTGGCGCAGGCGGCGGCTGGGGGGCGTGTGGGCGGCGCGGGGGGGCCCGGCGGGGCGGGGGAGCCGCTGCCGGCAAGAGGGGACGTGCGGGCGGGCGCCTGCAGGCGGTGGCGGCGGCGGGGCCGGGGGAGGAGGAGGGCGGGCGCTGCCCGGGGCCCTGCGCGGCCACTGCCGCCGAGATCTCCCCGAAATGCGCGGCGGGGCGGGGGGCTGCTCGCCGGTGTGTCCCCGCCCGGTGACCCGCCGGAGGGCGGAGGCCTCGGCGGCGGCGGTGCTGAAAGCGGCGCGGGCGGCGGGAGCTGTAGCTGCGGGCAGGCGGGGGGGGTGGGGGGTGGGGGCAGCGGCGGCCGCCCGGGAGCGCGATCAGGAGCAGAGCGCATCCCCGGCGGCGGGAGGGACGGAGGGAGGGGCAGCGCCCGCCGGCTCCGGCCGCGCCTCGGCTTCCTCAGCGCTTAGTTGAAAAATCCCGACTTTATTTCAGCACAATTAAAAATGGAGTCCTAGTTTTCGGGCCGTTTTATTTGTCGATTTGCGGCGCTTGGGTTTGTCAGGGTGATATACTCACTTTTCATCAACCATTTTATGCTGCTTTTGGTCGGTGGGTTGTTTTTTGGTTCGGAACACTTTTGGTAAGGTTTTTTCTTGCAGAAACTTGCGTTGCTGACCACGTTTGGAGATAAGTCTTGCTGCAAAAGGGTATTTCAGGCTAAAACTAAAGGTGGGGTAGAATTTTATTACACTTTTGCTAAGCCGAAAAACCCCTCACATCTTAGGTCTGCTGCTAGAAACTGCAACCCAGAGTCCCTACTTTTGGCTTTTTTCCCCCTCCCAAATTGAACTTCAGCTTTTTGCTCTGGGTGCTTTGGAAAAATGGGAGGGTGGCTACAACTGGCTTTGTACTTTGTGGCGGTAATTTTGCCTGGCTGCTGTTAGCCAGAGGTAGTTCCAAGAATCTTACTTCGTTTTTCAAGATGTCTGATTGCCTTGTATTATTTAATGGAAACTTTTCCTTAGAAATATTAGCAATTAATTACTAATCACTTTAGCTCACAAGATCTTTGCCAGACTGCTTTTATAAGAGTATTACTTACTCCAGAAGATCATGGAGGATGCTTAGAATTTCCTTTTTGGGTTTGGATTTTTTTTGGACTATTTGTTCTGTGAGTGAACAAGGGGGGAAAAAGAAAGATTAGCAGGAGTTAGAGAATTTCTAGAGTATTTTTCTGATAACTTCAGTCTGTTGGTGTAGTATGTGCAATATCCACTTTGCAGGTGGTGTCTCGTATGTAACACTGGCTTTTATTTAATTTTTGGGGTGGGGAGAAACAGGGTTTCCAACTTTTTTTCGCTCAAGCACAAGTGAAAGCAGAGGTGTGTTTCTGGTGTGGCTGTTTTGCATAGGCTGTGGTTCCTTGTGCAGATGCCACTGAAGGTGGTGCCAGTGAATGTTGGTAGCGGTACAGCTTGCTAGTTGGACAGGTTGTCAGTCTTCTTCAGCTGTTAAGACGGTGTGTCCCAGGTACCTTACATATCCTTCCTCTGTGCTGGACAGCTTCCTCAGAAGCTGAGGCTGCCTTTCCAAGAGCTAACCTGAGATGCTCCTTTATTCTCTCTCCTCTCCCTGCTTCAGTGGTCAGAAACATCCTCGACTCTTTTGTCAAATTCCGCCCCACTCCCAGTTTTTTTTTCCCTCTCACAACAGAGGTACAACATTGGCTTTGGCATTTGCTGCAAGTACCTGGTCAGCACACCTGATCTTTGCCTTGACAGGATCATTGCGTCTAGTCATATCTTTCATTTCAGATAATCATCAAGGCTGGAGGAGTAGATGTGGTTGCTAGCTTTATTTTACATCGGTTACTGCCCATCAGATAATCCCAAACTGGAAGTTCCGTAAATTGTATTCTCACTGATAAGTCCAAAGCTTTCAACAGTTTCGGTTCAGGAGATGAAAGGAGAAACTGCTCCTGTCGTGCCACAGAGCTGGGAATCTGGCTCTTATGTGCAAGGAAAAGATTAGATAATGATAATGGATTCCCCCAAGTCTTCAAAACTGATGAATCTGAAATGAAGCTATGTAGTATAGCCAGGGCCTTGGAGGCAAGTATCCCATTACTGGACTCAAGACATTTGTAAGAGGCCGTGTACTTACAGTTACTTGGTCACTAAGCAGTTTATGGAGGATGTGGCCTGCTGCAGTGAGTTGTGAGGCTAATACAGTTCTGCTGTACACAGTCAACTCTCGATTATTCATGGGAGACTATCTGGGTTGCGGATTAAGAGTGCTGGGTGCAGGGAAGCTCTTCGCTGTGCTGCTTTTGGACGGTACAGTTGCATGCTGTGACTCGTGCTGCCCAGGCTCACTGGTCCTGTGGGTCCCTCGTCCCAGGGCTCACTCTTCTCTCCTGCATCATCACCGTATGTTGTTCTAGAGTAATTTATGTGTGTCTGGTATTATTGCTCTCCTATTCTATCTTTACCCTGGAAAAGTGGTGGATGATCATAATAACATGACCTGTTTTCTTTCGTTTATGGACAAGACAGAAGTATGCAGAGATGAAATCAGCAGATTTCATAATTGCAAAATTAAGATTGTCTGTGCAAACCTTGGCTTTGCATCATGATGTCAGTATGACAGGCTAATTACGCAGTCCCAGCAGGACCCTGCTTCATTCAGGGAAGGGATAGCGGTTCAGATATATATATTTTTTTTTTCACAGTTTGTTATGTGGTCCATGTATTGTTTCTGTCCCCCATCCACATGCCATAATGAAACAGAATTTTTAATTTCCTCTGGGCTTCTCCATGCAGCTCTGACTAGTCGTGCTATGTAATATGGAACTGCAGTTATAACACCCCTGTACAGTGGAAAGATGTTGTTCTCTTTTACATTTTGATAAATTTAGCTTCAGTCCCTGCAAAATTTTCCCTCAAAGTGCCGGTCAATTTTTGGCATGATGATTGAGAAATGTAGGCAGGTTTTTGCCCTGCCCCAGGAGGGCATCTGTTTATGCTTTTTTTGGTGGTGTTTTAATTTTTGTATGTTCAGAGGTCAAACTGCGATCAAAGGGTTCTAGACTTCCAGTTGGGAAGGTGGAGAGCATAACCACTGACCAGGTGTGATGGCTTTTCTCCATCTTGCACTGCAACTTTTCAGCAGGTATTGGGATGATGCCCACGAGGAGGATTCACATTATGGAGCTGTGCCTTCCTTTCCTGTCTCTTCCATCAGACCAAGCAGGAATTCTGTATATGGTAGATTAATCTTTCTTGACCAAAGTGCATCCATTTTCTGCGTTGAATGAGGCACAGGTCATGGGTGTGGGGGGATGGATTAATTTGACAGTATTGCAGTGCAAGGGAAACTGAAATGTGATGTCACAGAAAGCCTCGTTTCTTGGATTCCCTGTGTTCAGAGTGGTGCAATAGTATTCGTAATAAATTTTTAGTTTTCTAGGTAATTTTTTTGGTTACTTTTCTTAACCAAACTGGAAAATCTGAGCTGTCGTCATGTAAAATTATACTAGCAGCTACATGGGATTGTGCACTTATCCCACTGACTCCAGCTGTGTGGATTACCAGCGTTCCCAATAGCAATAGTTGGTTACCTTCATCTGCAGACATAAATGAGTGTGAGGGGGCAAGACATTTTGTGGATAATTTGCCCTGAGCAGTAGAAGAGGAAAATGCATGGGGTTTACTTCAGATCTGCAGGCTCTGACTGGCAAATTCCTTCTACGTTTCTGCCTTGCTGAGCCTGGGCACTTTTACACAGTCAGCTCCAGCCGTTTTATCTCTTTATCCTATAAACTTCTCACTCTGGTGTCCACATACAGTTGTTTCTGACTCTGAAATTATTTCTTCCATTCATTTTCTTTGCCTTGTTTCTGTTCTTGGTCTCATTGTCCAGTAGACCCAAGTCCTCTTCCTCCTCTCGATGGTTGCTATCTTAGCACCTTGCTGCTTCATCCCTTTGGTCCTTGTCACTCTAGCCTCTCTAGCGTTGGTACCTTGAGAGGATGAGAGAAAAGGAGAAGCTGGCTCTCCTTATCTGTGCTTTTCCCCTTTAACATGGAGTTCATTATATCCAGCTAAGTTAAACTAAAAAATATGGCATAGCTATTTCTAAATCACTGTATTGATTTATTGATTGATTGATTAAATCATGGTGTATTTGACACCTGCTTTAAGACCATACTTTTTTCCCCTCAGGCGTAGGTGAGCCCTTAAATTGCAAAAGTGTCAGAGCTGGCGAGTTGGAGGGTGGTCAGATGGAGTTGCCAGAGGTCAGGTTTGTGCAGGTTCCCTGGTCATGAAAGTCCTTTGTGGGGAAAAAGGCTCTGGGGGAGCTGGTGGAGGCAGTTGCTGTAGGTCTCACTGGAGTGTAGTTTCCCAGGGGAGGTGTTGCTGCCGCAGGCAGCCAAGGGGTTGTATGAGCAGTGCCCAGCCCTCTGAACTTGTCTGTGGTTACCTGGGTGTTAAATGGCAGCTGTGCTTTTGCACAGCCTTCACCTGGGTTTCACAGATTTGTAAGACTGATTTACTTTCAAATAAAAATGCTAATGTAGGACAAGTGTGAAGAAGAAAATCAGTCAGCGCAACAGTGATTAATGTATTGAAAGCTGTGGCTGGCCAACAATTAAGATTTACTGAAAAAAAACATTATATCCAGGGGGTGGGATAGTTGAAGAGGGCCAGAAAATTTGTGAGCAAAATATTTAATTTAAAAATGTATTTTTAGAGCATGAATTGCTGTAGTATTTAAGCATGGATTAATATTTGCTGTCAGATGTTCCCTGCTGCATATGACATCCAGTTCCAGTTTGGCACTCTAGTGATGTTCAGTATTGACACCTTCTTATTACTTAGCTTGAGGCAGTCCCATTGGTATCAGCGAGACCACCTGGAAAATTAAGTTTCTATTCTGTTGCAGTGACTACAAAATTTAATACCTTTTAGTTTTCTAAAGGAAAACCATTTTGGTTCATAATTCCATTGAATTCTTCTAACTGCAGAAATCAACTGAATGCAGATTTCCCTGTCTCTATCAATGCAAATCAGGATTGAAAGGACTTTCATGTTAGGATTTTTAAAACTGTGCAATTACATGCTTTTGTAGAAAATGCAGTTTGTGTTCTGCAAATCTTTGCAAATGGAATCATGTCTATGGTATTACTGAATAAAATAAATACTACCCTTTCATGCAAGCAAGTACACACCCGTTTAAATTTTTTTAACAGCTATTTGCTATCAAAATGGTTATTGGTGCCCTGGCGGCATTCTGTGTTCGTGTGATTAGTCAGTTGCTCAAGTGTAGCGCTTGCATGAGTAAGGATTAAGCTTGATGATTGTTAGGTTTCATATGAGGAAATACAGTTTTTGAACTGATTGCTTTAGTTTGTCTGTATCATCCCGTATCTTCCTCCCAGTGATCTAACAAGTAGTGACAAAATGATTTCTAGTCCTTGGAGACATTTGTAAGTTTTCTTCAGCCTCGCTTACAGCCTTGCATATTGAGACATCCTTTGGTATTAAAGGCATGATGACTGGCAGACGTCCGTCCTTCTCCGCTTTTCTTCCTTCAGCATATGTGAGGGGAAAAAAATAGAGGTAAACCTTGCATCCAGCTCAGGGTGAAATACTCCAGCTAATCTTCAAGGTGTCTAAATTACAACAGCGTTAGTAGGGCATGGGCTTTCTTTAAATAGTTTTGATAGAAATTCAAATAATTTCAAAGAGGCCTCTTGAAGGAGTCATCTAGTCACTGGAGTGGGTAATTCTGTTTTGAAAGCTTGCGGGATTTTCAGTGGAGCACTGGCATTTCCCAGTAGACTTTAGTGACATTTATCTTGAGAGCTTTCACTTCACTTATCTCTTTCTGTCTTCTCTCCTGCAATGGTAGAGTCTGTCAGTCCTGCTTCCAGGACCCGAGAGGGATATTGCTGCTGTTCCTGTCTTGAATGCCTGCTGGGAGAGGAAGTGGTTTCAGTCAGAGCCTGGCTATTGAGTGTGCCTGACACTCCCCGTCTCCACTTCTATGCTACCGATACCCATTTTGGGAGCACTGTACAGTCGAGGTCTCTGTGTACTGCACAGATGCCAAAGATGGCACAGGGGCGGGGCTGGGAGCCAGCACAGCGTCGCGATGGAGATGTCTATTGGAACCGACAGCTCCACACTCAGGAGCTGCTGTCTTGCAGAGATGCTAGGTACCGCAGGGAGGGTGACTGCATCTCCCGTTTCCCACTGAATTTCTACCCGTTTCTTTAGCCTTTAGCCTGGGAAATGAAAATACTGTCTGTCATATTGAAACTTAGGTAGGATAGACCAATGACACAAACATCCCTAGACTTGAAACTAAAAGAGATGCTGATACCGCTTGATTCAACCTTTTCTCCTTTTTCTCCTCCCTTCTTGTGCTTTTGGACTGAATCTGGTGACTAGGTGGCTCTGTATCTGGGCAAGTCTGTCCTGTGGTGTTTGCATCTGTGCTTGTTATTAGGGCATCTACTGCTTGACATAGTTACCTCTTTAATCCCAGCATGAGTTGGAATTTGCTGCTGAAAACTTGCCGGGGCAGGTGCATTAGAATTTGCTTTAGCTATTAGGATGTCTGTTTGTTGAGGCACCAGGGTTAGTTTTCTGTAACATTTCAAGGTATTAAAAGCTATTGGAAGGCTACAGTGAGAGAATTTAATGGTGGAAGTGCTTTTCTGTGAGGATGATCCATGTGTGGACAAAGGAACAACCAATGTTCGAAACACGTTAATGCCCACCAGTCTTGAGATAATCACTAATCTCTGCATTCACTATGATAGAGGTCACCGGAAAAATCCACAGCACTGAGGAGTGCAAAGAGTCTTCGTGGTCCAGGCACAATTGCTTGAGGCATGGAGGACCGATTGTCACCTGACTTGGTTAAGCTAACTCAGAATTCACATGGGAGTATCAGGAGTGCATTGGCATTAGTTGTCCTGGTGCTGATAGAGGTAGAGGCTCAGGCCTGTTCTCTTTGGTGTGGTGTGGGTGATATTTTCAGTTGGATTGAGGGTATTACAGCACCAGCCAGGGCAAGATTTCTCCTATGCAGAGTGGGTCTGTACATCCTAAACAAAAGCCAAAGCTGGTGATTGAGTTGTTCTCTGTGTTTGGATGACAAGTATTAAATGGAAGGAAGTTGGTTAAGTTGGCTAGATGATAACTGTACAGATTATGGTGACTTCTACAAGACCGTGTGAATTCTCATGATGGGTTTCAGCAGTGTAGGCAGTTGGTCCAGCTTGGAGCACAGATGGCTGTGTAAGCAAACAGCAAAACTTGTGCACATGTAAGTGCCTGTCCTCCTTAGTTTGTACAGTTTTGCTCTTGACTTTCTGACTTAGTTTGGTGAGGTGATGGCTGAGCTGGGAGTGGGTGGTTGAATAAGAGCCATAGGTAACTGACTTTGTATCACATGCTAATTGCTGATTTCATAAATAGGCACTAGCTCTGACTGTGCTGTAAGTTAGAAGGTGTTAAGGTGGCAGATATGAGTTAAGCCTTCGTGATTTCCATGGCATCTTCCCACTGCTGTGTAGTTGCAAGGCCTTTCTCGGTTTTGGTTTTTGTTGTGAAGAGACCCCCTTGGAGGCAAAGTGTGAAGTCAGCATAAGTGAACTGCATGGAAATGGTTCTAGCACCTACTGAGCCCTCCGGGAGTCCTGTAATCTGAATTCCCAGGTGAACTGGCGTTTAGCAGCTCCAAGTTACCTGAAATCTTTTCTAAGGCAAGGTCACTTCATGTGACTACTCACCTAATAGAACTAGTGACATGGATAAGCATGCCAAGGAGAGCCGGGCTGCTTACGGCTTTGATCTCTTTAAGTCCCTTATGAGCATAAATATTGACTGCAGCTGCTTGGTCCTTGGGGTTAGGATTGAGCTCCAGATTGGCACATAAGTGTCAATATGTAGGTACTTACATGTGGAAAGCCATTGGACACATTCCCGTTGTGATGAGGGGTTAGTTGTCTGGAGCCAGTGGCTCTCAGAGGGTGATTCAGGTGGGTCTGCACTGGGTGTTACACCAGCCTGAGCTCTGTCTGTTGCTCACTGAAGATGGAGTGCTGGCGTTGGCTTCTCTTTCCAAGAACATAAGAGGGAGTCTCGTGACACAGAAGAAAGCATGTGTTTTAGTTAGCTTACCGGGTACTGCTGTCTTGTTTTTTCCCCTCCTTCCTGGAAAATGTCTGGAAACTTTCATCTTGATCAGTCTGCAAAGATTGCTTAGGAAGGTTTTGAGAGACATGAGTCATCATGAGTGAATGTTATCAATATAAGCCATGAACCGAGCTGTTTTGGAAGACTTCTTTTACTGTTTGTCGGCTGTTATTTGTTATTGTTTCTGCTGCGTTGAAGATCCAAGTCTGCCTTTTGGATCCACTTGTGAAACATTTTTCCCCATTGCATTCTTCCTGCTGCATTCAGGCTCTCAGGAAGGTGTCATATTATTTGTACTGTTTAACCAGTTATGTGTATGGCAATACCATTGTGTCATGTCTTGATAATCTTGTGAATATTAAATTGTATTCCAAGGTTCACCAAAGCAAACACATTGGACGGTTAATACAAGTTTTCTGTTTAGCCTGTTTTGTTGTTGTGGTGTTGGTTTATTTTTTACAGCTGCATTACATTATTAGCACAATAATATTGTATGAATTCAATTAAAAGCTATGCTGATGGCAGAGGAAATTCAGCAGATTCATGCAGATGGTTGGTAGAGAGTAGCCTTCCACAGAAATGACTCAGCTCTGGTTCAGGCTGGCAGAGTGAACAATTCCTGCCTGTGCAGGGTTGTGAAGAGAGCACTGTTCACAGGAAAGCGGCAGTAGAGGTTAAAGGGCTGATTTGCAAAGTACGTTCCCACAGGTAATGTTCTGGCCTAGTTAATGCATTGCCAAGTGAAGAGTCCTTGGCATAGAAGATGAGATGCTAGAGTGACTGTAAACCAAAAGCAAGCCAGTGCCAAGACCTTAACTTTTTTTTTCTGATAATTTCTTTTTCCAGAACCATAACAACCTACTGTGATGGCTTTGGTGAGGCCGCACCTCGAGTACTGTGTCTGATTTTGGGCCCCTCTCTACAAGAAGGACACTGAGGTGCTGGAGAGGGTACAGAGGGGGGCTACCAAGCTAGTAAAGGATTTGGAGCATGTCTCATATGAGGAACGGCTGAGGGATCTGGGGCTGTTCAGCCTGGAGAAGAGAAGGCTGAGGGGAGACCCTATCGCTCTCTACAGCTACCTGAAAGGAGGTTGTAGCGAGGCGGGGGTCGATCTGTTCTCCCTAGTAACAAGCGATAGAACAAGGGGAAATGTCCTTAAGCTGCACCAGGGGACGTTCAGGCTGGATATTAGGCAGAATTTCTTTACCGAAAGGATTGTCAGGCATTGGAACAGCCTGCCCAGGGAGGTGGTGGAGTCACCATCCCTGGCGGTGTTTAAGAGACGGGTAGGTGTTGTACTTAGGGACATGGTTTAGTGGTGTTGGTAGAGCTAGAGCAAAGGTTGGACTCAATGATCTTGAAGGTCTCTTCCAACCAAAACTGTTCTTTGAGTCTATGATACTATGACAGTTGTTTTAAGATGACAGTAGGGCTGCCTTTTCTAACAGCCACTGCGCTTCCCTCTCCTCTGCCCCCAGCCTCACATGTCTAGCACCTCCGATCGCAAGTCTGTGCGGTGAGCTGAAACCTACGCTGATGAGTACAGGAAATAATTATGTGTTTCTGTCCACTGACTGAAAAACTCTGGTGCTTAACACAATGGATAATGTGGGAACGTGGTGGGGGAAGAGCGAATTTTGCTTTAGGCAGCTGCATTGAGGACTTGGAACAAATGAGAGCAGTCACGAAACTGAAGCCATGGAGTCATGGCATTTGGCTTGCTGGGTGCATCTTTGGTTTTATGATGGGTGTGTAAACAGACGTGAACAACATTCTCTTCCATTTACTTCAGCCGAGGGACGTTCCTCAGGCGGCCGTTGTTCTGCTGCATTTGTTTGGGTCATAAAATGGAAAGGATGGTCTTCATATACCCTCTTTCTTTTTTATTAAAAGATAGAAACCAGTTAATGTGGGGTTTTTGTTGAAGGAGATTTATCTCAACTGTCTGTTTCTAGTCCTGGCTTTTATGGATGTTTATAAACCTGAATGGAAAAACTGAGAAAAAGCTGAACACCCAAACCAGCTTCCTTGCAGTCTTCTGTCATGATCTTGTTTTTGAAAGAAAAGTTAATTCTATGGTAGTTCTGTGAAACATAAAACATAACCTTGTTTAAACAATGAGTTATCTTTGCTCAAACGTACATTTGTTTGGAATATTGTATGTTATTTCTGGTTTAGCATACATTTATGTGCTGTCACTTGAAACTATTTTCAGAATTACTGATCAAAATCACTGCAGTGGAATATGGGGAAACATTATTTTTTATGTGGAAAAATAAGTTCTTGAAAGAAGCAGTACGCAGTTGTAGTTGCAACTTGGCAGCCTGTCTGTTACAGCCATGCAGTTATGTCTAAATGTTGAAGCTGTTCAGCTACACAAAACTGCATGCTGTCTTGTTTAGCATCTTGAAACTGAGAGGTAAGATAGACGTACATTTATGGTCATTTAGGCATTCTTTCAGAAGGGACTGCTGGGAGAATGGATGCTGCTCTCATACCTGGTAATCTTTCCTTTTTCCTGAAGTTTATAGCTTGAGAAACCAGAAATCTGTTGAGCTATTAGCTACTTGGAAGAAAATGATATTTAGGTGACAAGCCAGCTTGGGCATGCAGGTGTGGGTGGGCAGTTTGGCCATGTTAATTTCTATTTAATCCGCTTTATTGTGTTTCTTGACAGTAGTCATTGTACTGTTATCGTAAAACATTAAGATGATGATTCTAGCTTTGACCTTTTGAAGAATAATCTGAAAATGCATTTCTAAGTAATGGAAAGTAGAAGGGCTTGATAATAAGAATTTTTAAAGTTTTGTAATTCTGTAATAAGTGCTTTGTCTCATTTATAACGTGATGATTAAATAACGCAGAGAACTTTCAAGGGTGCAAATTGATGGGAAGAGCTCTTCATGTATGATAATGTGGTTCTCATACTAAGCAATCCGAATGCTGTCTCTTTTGCTCCTACGGCGTATCTGTTGCTGTGAACTGGAAAAGTTGCACAAAAAATTGCTGTGTTTTCTGTTTCTCATTTATTCTTTATGTAGGATTATGTGGCATGATTATGTTTGGCAAGAGACATGAATGGAGAGAAGTCTTCAAGGGATGTTCAGTCCTGCACAGTCTGTTTTGTACAGATAGACCTGCTGGAATTTGAAATATTAGGCAGAACCAAATGTTGGCTTGGGGTTTCTATATGCTTTTCAGGTAGTGGAGTTTTCTGCTTTCTTAAAAATGGGGATGCTACAGAAGTGGTGGAACTTTCTGCTGAGACAACTTTCATTAGCCGTGCTGGGCTTTTCAGTTTCTGTTGTGAAAATACTGCAACAGTTTTATCAAGGCCTTCTCCAAATCAGCAGACTTTGTGGTAAGAAACCCTTATCAGTGAAAGCAGCTGCTTTGACTAGCATGGCATTAACCTTACTGTGGAGCCTGGCAACATGGCAGAGACCTATTGGTTTTCTAGAGTATTTCCTATGCTACTGCAGTGACAGTAGTGTAATGTCAGGTGAGTCCCCAGAAGAGGTGGGTAGGGACCAGCTTCTCCTGTTGGCAATGATGTTTTCCATTGTGATCTCAGTACCGCTGTTTAACAATTCAGTGGAGTCTTTTGCTTGGGGGAAGGCTCGTCTTTCCTCTGTTCCTTTCTTCCAGCTGCTCTCTAGGCCTACTTTTGCTGTGATTTTGTGACCAGCCAAGTCACACTGAGTAGACAGAAAATCAGACAAGGGAAGTCTGAAAACTTGTAGTCATCTAGTTAAATGTTGAAAATGACGTCGCTGTTCAAAACTTGAAGCTTTTTCTTGCTTGTAGTTGTGCTGTGTGGTAAGTTCCTCAGATATCTGGCATCTGTAAGTTCTCAAGGAGAAACTGGAGAAGATCCCATTCCACAGTCATTCCATTGGCCAACCAGGGAAAAGGGGAAGAAATCTGTTGAAATTCACCTTCATAGTAGACTCTAGACACCTGGTACGTGATCATAACCAAATAATTGTGGACATGTTCTGTGGAATACATTGGTTGTAGTGGGGTTTTTGTGTTTCAGACACTTACTTTATTAATGTAATTTTTTGTCCACGTGTTGAAGAGGCTGTAAACTTCACGGAGCTAGAAATCATATCTTTTTGCATCTGAAACATATTCAAAGGCTAACCAAGGAAACATTTTTCTTTTTTAATCGGTTAACTATGCCAGTATGGATGAACAAGTGTAAAGTCTTTATTCTAAAGTGGAGATCTCTAGACTTGTCTGTATAGTAACTTTCTCAGCTGTCAGCTATAATTATACCTGTGACTGTTAGAACATTTACACTCCGAAACGGGGAGGGGGGGGGGGGGGGGGGCATAAGTGGATTTTTGGCATGTTCTTTCTTCCTGCCTCCTGGCAGTGGTGTAAAGAATATGGACGAAAATAGATGGATACAGGAAATGCGTAAGTGAGAACTGTTCATATTGGTACCACCAGTATCTTGCTGCATGTCTGACTTGTGATGATTTGCCTTTAATGGTTTCAGTTTAACTGGCTTCTCTGAGATAAATTGCATAAGGATGCTATAATTGCAAGCTATACTTCCAGACCCTAAATATGGTGAAAGAATGACTAACAATGAAGAAAAATTTTGCCGAGATGCTTGGTGTGGCATAGTGTGACCTGAATTGAATTTTCTCATCCTCTTTGTACCTGTCTCTTCTGGGTAAATAAGAAAATTAAGAGCTACCCTAATCTTGAATTTACTGAAGGTAACCTTGAAGATTTTGTTTCTTTGTTTGTTTATAGCCTTTTAACAAAAACTTGTTGGGAAGGGGCAAAACCACTAACATGGCAAAGATCTGTTGTTGTATCTGGTTTGTGTATTGCTGCTGTAGGACAGTGATGATGGGTAGGGTGTCTGTTACTGAGAGTCTGAGTAAAAGTAAACATAGCAGCATAAAACCTATCACCCCACTGCAAATTACGTTGTTTCATTTGTGCTAGCAGTGGCAAGAATGGGATTAAAAGGGATGCAACCGAGTGGTGTTTTTTTCCCTGTTTATCAGATAGAAATTTTAAGGAAAAACAACCCTGGATCACGGCAGCCTCTCTCCACAAGGCTTGATGTACCTCTTTTGCAAGTCCTGGAGCTCTGGCTGAGACTGGGAATGCAGGGAGACGTTTGCTCTGTTTCGCATGGGGTGAGACAGCACTTGGCCGTGAAAGACCCTGAAGAAGCCTGCTAGTATTTGAATGCAGCAGTACAGAGGTTAAAAGGCAACCTGCCAGCCCTGTTGGAGCAGTATTTCATGGTGAAGTGGAGGAAGTAGGAAGTCAGAAATACAGAGAAGAAATATTTGTAGTACTTGAGTGAGCATCTAAAAACTTCATAATTAGAAACTCTTAAGATCCAATAGAAACTCCAACTGACAATTTCCTGTCCTTTCTGTGCCTCCCAGCTGCAACTGAGCAGCCAGAAATGGGAGTCATATGTAGTCTGTGGTACTTTGGTGAGAGAGGGGAAAACATCATTGGTCCATAAATGCAGAACATTTTTGTGTAGAAGCCGATAGAGTTGCAGGGAGAGAATGTTCTTTGCTCAAGGATATAGCAAAGGCTGCTGCTTTGCTGATAAAAGACCATGTGGCATTTGTTGTTTTTTTTTTTTAACCTGTCTGTTGTAGAACTGTTTGGTTTGTGAAATTTATCTCTCCAGGAGGTCAGTGATAGTGGTGTAGTCTATATTTGCCTGAACAATGTAATGACGGCCCTCCTTTCTCTACTAGGAACATAAGCTGTTTGTCTTGCTTTTCAAAGTCCCCCGCTTCCTTCTTCTCTCCTTAGCTGTTGTCTCTTACTCAGTCCCAAAGAAAAGATCAATTCCTGCCTCTCCCTGTGATTGCAAAGGCAGGCTGTATTGCCTACTTGTTTTTCAAACAAACATCTCTCTGTGTTCTCCCCATGTTGCCTCTCAGGCTTCAAAGCAACCCTCCAGAAACATCCACAAAGCTTTCTCCTTACTTCTTAAGGCCCTGCAATGGTATCCGCAAACCCTTGAGGAGGGCCAGTGCTTCTGAGGTGCTTTGGCTTTGAATATTAAACAAACTGTAATGTCATTTTGTTTCTTTATTCCCTCATTTCCGTATCTCCTTTCATGTGCTTAACTTTTTTTTGGCAAAGACTGCTTTTTGCCGTGGCCCAGAGCTGGTGCTTGTGGGCCCTTCAGTAGCACGGATCATGAGTAAGAGCTCGCATGTGTATTTGGCACGGTGTTTAAAGAAGTATTGCAGTAAGTGGGCCATGAAGTTATTAATGTATCTTTTTTCTCTCCACAGAAGCCCCTTGTGCTACTCCACTGATCTGTAGCTTTGGAAGGCCAGTTGACCTGGAGAAGGATGACTATCAGAAGGTTATATGCAACAACGAACATTGTCCATACAGCACTTGGATGCACCTTCAGTGCTTCTACGAGTGGGAAAGCAGCATCCTCGTCCAGTTTAATTGCATTGGCAGGGCCAGGAGCTGGAACGAAAAGCAGTGTCGCCAAAACATGTGGACAAAGAAGGGATATGACCTGGCTTTTCGCTTTTGCTCCTGTCGGTGTGGGCAGGGTCACTTAAAGAAGGACACTGACTGGTACCAAGTGAAGCGAATGCAGGATGATAAGAAGAAAAAATCCGTGTTGGAGAAGAGTACAGGAAGGTCGATGGCAGAGTCAGCAGAGGAGGCCAAAAAGGGCAGGCCGGCCAACAAGCCGCAGAAAGGCTTGAGTAATGACCTCCAGCGAAGGCACTCGATGGACAGGCAGAACTCGCAGGAGAAGGGCGTCATGGGCAGCAGCTATGCCGTTCGTTCGCCTTGTGTCTCTCCTGGCCAGTCCCCACCCACTGGCTACTCTATCCTTGCCCCCACGCATTTCAGTGGCCCTCGTTCCTCGCGATACTTGGGAGAGTTTTTGAAGAACGCCATTCACCTGGAGCCCCATAAGAAGAACATGGCCGGTGGGGGCATGTTCAGGAACGCACATTTTGATTATGGGGCAGCTGGCTTGCAAGCGCATAGATCAGGACACTTTGATGCCCCTGTGCAGTTTTTGAGAAGGCTCGATCTATCTGAGCTGCTTACTCACATCCCCAGGCATAAATTGAATACTTTCCATGTGCGGATGGAAGATGATGCCCAGGTGGGCCAAGGGGAGGACCTTCGGAAGTTCATCCTTGCTGCTCTTAGTGCCAGCCACAGGAACGTTGTAAACTGTGCCCTATGCCACAGGGCGCTGCCAGTGTTTGAACAGTTTCCGCTGGTGGATGGGACCCTGTTCCTTAGCCCATCGAGACATGATGAGATTGAATATGATGTTCCCTGTCACCTTCAAGGTACAGGTTGTCTGTCAATCATGCTAGGTTTCATTGAATGATGGAACTGTGCCCTGTCCCCCTCATTATAGGTTTTCGTCCTGATTCTGTATTTTTAAGCAATTCTGTAAAGCTTGGAGTCGTGTCCAAATTAATCATGTGGATCAGATTGAAACACTTAGAAGGAATTACAAAAAGCAAATGCCATGTAGAAGGATCCCTGCCTTGTATTTGGGTTTACAACTCATTTGGTTTCTAGGTAGACCACGGGAAGGTTTTCCGGTCAATCTGTTCTGCAGTGTGTGCGTGCTGATTTATCTGTTGTGAGCTTTACTCCAAGATATACATCAATCTTTTAAATTTAAGCATGCTGTGCTGCAGCATCAGTGAAAGTTCTGTTTGTACCACCGGTGAGATGAGATGCTTCTCATCTGCTTTCAGACTAGAGAATATCAGTTTTGTTTTATAGCAAACAATTTTATTTTTTTTTAATATGGAAAAGGATATAGTCTGGCCTGTGTTAACACCGTCCTGGAGAGGCTGGATGTAGTAAAAGTAAACTTTTACTATGGCGAATTGAAGCAGCAATCTGTAGTGAGGGTTTTAGACTTGCTTCCAAACTCCCATTTGTTTGGACTGCATCCTGATCATGTCCCTGCTCCAAGCTGAGCTGAGACTGAGGCATGTATTACTCTTCTCCTCCTAGAGAGACAAATGGATGTGGGCTAGGATGAACTTCAGCTCTACCTGAAAGCTGTGCCTCACACTAAGTGATCAGGGTGGTGCACAGAAAAATGCGTGTCCTACAGCCTGCTGGCAGCCAGCATGGCTAAAATAAGTCAGAGAAAGTACTTGTAGTTTGGTATTCAAAACCATAGAATTATATGTTGAAAAGTGTGTTGGGTAGGCATTAACGACAGTTATTTTAACATTTAAGTTTCTCTCCTTTCAATAAAATTTGTTATATCCCATGCATGGTCATAATATGTGTTATGTAACATTCCTTTGCTCAACAAACTTTGTATTTTTAATTTTTTTCTTTCCTTGAATCACTGTGCACTAAGTCACCAAACTGTATTCATGCTAACATTATTGTTTCTGTCTTGCCTAATGTACTTTAAGGAGAAAGTGATAGGCAAATATACAAGCTAAAGAAGCTCCAGGATAAACAGAATATACGTATGTGAGATAACGATGCTTATTTGATTTGGTGGGGAGGCATGCACAATGTGCTTTTGACTTTATCAGTACTAATAGCTGGTTTAGTAATAGTGAAACTCATAATTTGTTAACGTTTGCCACTAAGAATGGAACTGTGAAATTATTATTTTTTTTTTTTTATTAATTGCTCCTTACCCATTGGATGATACATCTGAAAAACTTGCTCAGACAAGATGCCGTGAATAATTAATTGTTAAAATTTTTACCTCCTTGTCCTGGGTAAAATGGTTTATTATCAGAAGTACTCTTTGAAATGAAATTAAGCTTGCAAGGTGCTGTTCCAGGGTGTTATTTTCTCTTCAGTACAGAAAATCACTTCTTTTATTTCAGACGTGTTTAAGGTATCAGGTGCCTCAGTTCCTACATAACAAGGATCCTGAAAATTAAGAGTGGGGGAATGCAGTATTTTAATGTGTGGGAGCAGTGCAGAACTTCAGATGGGGAAAATTATTTTGTCTTCCTGCACAACACAAAACTTCTGTGCGTGAGATTAATTTGAACATCTCCAATCTCGAGTGCTCACTTTAGGAACAGAGTTTATTATATTTGCACTTTAATCTCATCACATCACATGGTCTAGAGCTGAATATGTCAGTGTGGAATAACTCAGTTTTTACCAGCTCATACTGACAACTTTATTTTGTATATATTTTTTAAGAAGAATCTGGGTTTTCTTCTCATTTTTCTAAAATTGTTGGCTTAAAAACCAAAAGAAAGGAAAAACCAAACCATTAATTTTGAAAGTGTCTGGTATGGGCTAATCATAAATTGTTAATGTTTTATTCCCTTTTATCCGGAAGAGGCACAAGATAAGTGTGTTCATTAAATTACAGGTTATGATGTGTTCAGTGCTTTGGTGCTAAAGAGCACATATTGCAATCCAAAATGAACACATATTATATGCAGTCCTGGTTTGTAGCTGATCTGTAACTGCACTACTTCTTAGGTTTGTCTTATATAGCAGTGCAAAATACAGTATATTGCAGAATTAGTACTCTGCATCAGCCCACTTCTAATAGCCAACTAATAAACTACAGATCTGTTAAGTCACTACAAATTGGGCATGATCTAGATGCCAGATCTTTGTAACTTGTGTGGGGCTTTTTGTTTTGTATGAAATTTGCATCTCAGATTTTGCATTGGTGGATTTTATCACATTTATGTAGAGAAAATATTTAATTTTCAAGTCTAAGCCACTTGATTTTTATGGAAGTCAGTGTAAGTCAGGTTTTGAAAGTCATTGTGCATACAGAGCCTAAGATTTCTAAGGTCACGATAGAGCTCGATAGATTCTTTTTTCTGAATGGCATGTTAAAGTGTGTAATGTGTAATGTTTTAAAATATACTTACTGTTAATGAGTGGTCAGGAAACAGTACATGAAAGAAAATTGCTCCTCTGGCTGTTGCTTTTTTCCATGAGGAATATTAGGTCCTTAGTTCCCTCTTTGCTGGAAGATTTTGGCAGGTTGTTAAATGAGTCTGTACCCAGCTCGCTAATAAGCTTCAACACTTCTCCACTTCCTCTGTCAGGTGGGATGAAGCTAGGGCACGATCCTGGTTTTGGAAACACTGCAGCTGATTATGTAGCTTAACCTGGCATCTGTTCATGGAGCTTCATCAGCTCCTTTTATAAAATATTTTGCTAAGGTCTACCAGCAAATGGAGGAGGGGAGGGTGGGCAGAGTGATAACTAATTCCTGAGTTTTGCATCTGTGGAAAATAGCTTCAGTCAAGCCCTATGTATTGCCCATAGAGAAAAGTTTTTTGCTTTATCATTCACCCTTTTTTAAAAAAAAAAAATTAATAAGGTGTGATTTGTATAGCTGAAGGGCAGATAACACATTGCAGGAAATGTCTGTTTTAATCTTCTGTTCTACTCTCCTTAAGAAGTGTCTTTCCTGTCCACAGGAAGGCTTATGCACCTCTATGCTGTTTGTGTAGACTGCTTAGAAGGGGTTCACAAAATTATCTGCATTAAGTGCAAGTCCCGATGGGATGGAAGCTGGCATCAGCTGGGAACTATGTATACCTACGATATTCTGGCAGCATCTCCCTGTTGTCAGGTTAGTACCGTACGTAAATAAGACTCGTAAGGTGAAATTCCAACTGATGATAAATAAGGCCAAGGTTTGTGTATCTCTTCTGACTTCCCTTCTTCCATCCTTCTTTTCCAGCCTGTACCTATGAGTGCAATACAAGAAAGCTGATCAAGTCCCTGTTCCTTTGTCTTAACTTAAGAGGCACAATGGCCTATAGCTAGACAAAAGCCAATGCAATGGTCAGTGGTTAATACTTATGTTTTTAAATAAAGCCACTTTAAATGCATTTGCAATTAAATCTGATGCTTAGTATGCTCACTAGCAAGTATGTTTGGCATCAGGTATAATTCCAGTAGTATTTTAATAACAATTGCACATTTTGACAGGTGTTTCATGTATTCAAGTTTCTTTCAGTTGCTTGAGTTGTTTTTTATCATAAGATAATGGTAGCAGAAAAGCCAAGGGAACGGAAAGGTCTAAAGTATCTTTGTGCTTAGAGGTTAGCCAGTTCTCCATAATCTTTGCTGTGACTTGTCTCTGGTGATTGTACTGTACCACAGCCTGAAGCAGCTTAGTTTTCATTAAATACCTAATCTATGCCTTTGGTGAGACATATCCAAGGCCTGAGGTTACTCCAGAGTAGACATGTGCCTGAGCCAGCAGGATCATCAGCATCCAAGAGAATTGTCCATGTGATGGGCAGAGCACTTTTGTTGTGCAGGTAGGGGTAGACAGCCATGGAAAAAACATTCGTCGGGGAATGGCTCGGTGTTCTGCTCAGGATGCTCAGGAGCAAGCTGTTGCCTTCAGGTACGCAGGTGCTGTTGCTGGGTTAGGACAGGAACCTCGCAGAGATGCACTCGTTCAAAGTGTGATCACCTCATGGTAACGAGCAGTCTAAAATACAGTTTTGTCAATATGCGAAATGCCATTTTACATTTAACGTGTTTACCGAAATGCGTTGCTCGAAGGACAAGTGGTGTTGCTGCTACTGGTTAAAATGACACTGATAACAGTTTTAACTGAAGACAGAGATATTACCTCCAAATTTAGTGCCTGTTGAGATTGTTGTACCTTTTTTTTTTAAAAAAAAAATAGGGACTTTAAAAGATAAAACACTGATGCTGACTTGCTAGCTCTGTAAAAGCCAGCAAATTTAAATCTGAATTGCTTCTGTTGCATGTAACAGACAAGAATTAAGGTCTCATTATACAAAAGCCTTAATTATATGATTAATGGGCAGTGTGACAGTACATGGTAAGTAATAGAACTGACTATGAAATCATTAGCTGCAGTGACTGTGATTGCCAGATAATACACATTATTGTTTCACCATGATTGTTACAGATGATTCCCTGCATACAGAGGAATGACATTTAAATATGGTATATAATTTAACTCCAAATTGCCTTACTAATTTTATTTTGAATAATTTCATATCTTATTTCAAAATATTTAATTAGGCATCACAAATATGCATGTAGGATAATGAGCTGCAGCCACTGTCAGGTTACTAGCGCCTAGCTGATGTGCTGGACAGTAGCAAGGGGGCAACAACACTTTGGTTAAGAAAATCATACCAATCCATACCCTGCTAGATTGTCTTTCATAAAATTTCTACTTTTCAAGCAGAGCAGATGGCTGTGGAGCTGGTGGTTTGTTTCTTTTTGGCTCTTGTCTCACCAGCAATAGTACTTTAATAATTTATTCCTCTCCTTATCCCAGGAAAATTCCTTAAATCAAGATTGCCATAGAAAGTAATTTTTTGTTCTTTTCAGCAAAGAGCTGAAGTATTCATTAGTGTATTGGGCTGCGAGGTTAAGCTACGGTTCAGCTCAGGCCCTTGCTGCTCTTTTGCCACCTTTACTCTTAAACTCCTTTGTGGTCTCAAATCCCTTTTGCTTCTCTTGAGTATCTCAAACAGCCTGCTGAGCCATTACACCGCCTGTTGCTTTCTTTACATCAGATGAGTTGGGTTTCTTAGCTAGATGACTTCTAAAGACGTATTTTTTATTACTGCTGAACATTAATAACTCTGTCTGTCTTCACCCTTACCTTTAGTTATTTCTCATATCCACCCTGTTAATGTTGGTCCTTTTGCAGTTGGATTTTGTAGAATAGTTTGGTGCTTGAAGTGGTGTTTAGTTTGTATAACCTGATACGTATTATAAATATTTAAATAGATGCTTAGTGATAGATACAATACCATGCCATGCTGATAAAGTAGATTGAGTTATACATTTGTTAAGACAAGAGATTAAAATGCTGATATATTTCATAGACAGATCATGTTCAAATGTCAACATAAATGGTTGAATTGCATGGCACAAATGTACAGTTTTTTCTCTTTGCTTCGGGGCTTCATTAATGATTTATTGAGACACCACTTCTTGTGCTGGAGATTGAGGAATTGGTTCAGAAATGAAGCAACACAAAACTTCATTTGCATATATAAACTTTGAAATTCCCTACCTCCCATCAGTCAGAGTGGGAGGTAACCTACTCTCCAGAATTTCGTGGTGGTATTTCATGTGAAAAACATTATGTATGCCTGTGAAGTACCAGTCCGGGTGAGGAATGTCCTTACCAGCAGATCCCATTATTGCCCATTTCCTGACTTACCCCTTCTGCTGCCACAGAGGGCAGGGCAGGGGGCTGTGTGTGATGCCTTCTTTTTCAGAGGCGAGGAGCGGAGGCGAATTTGGTTATTTCAAAAGGGTTTTTTGTTTGTTTCTTTGTTTTTTACAGGCTCGACTGAACTGTAAGCACTGTGGGAAGCCAGTAATAGATGTACGGATTGGCATGCAGTATTTCTCTGAATACAGCAACGTCCAGCAGTGTCCTCACTGTGGAAATCTAGACTACCACTTCGTGAAGCCATTTTCTTCATTTAAAGTTTTGGAGGCTTATTGACGAAAGCTTTGCTTTAGTAATAGCTATTTTATGGGTATTTCAACTTTATTACATATCTTTTTATAGGATTCATTCTGTGATGAAATTTAATTTCTTTTCTAACTGAAAGAGCAGCTTCTTTGTCTGTGTACATATTAATATGTATATATACATGTTGTTAAAACCAGAATCCTCCTGACAAGATCTCTGTGAAGGTTGGAGGCAAGCCAATTTAATGGCCTTGAAATATATCCCAAGTGTGGGGTAAAGTTCAGCTAAAAATGATTTGGTTTTATTTTTTTGTATAATTGTAATACAGTTTATAGGAAGGGTGTGAGGAGACGTACAGGACAGAGAAATATGTCCAGTTGGAAAATGGGTAGTTGTGTAGGGTGGTTGTCCCTCCAGCTTGGTGGAAATGGGAAATCCTTGGAAAGAAACCGTCCTGTTACTGTTGAATTCATGCAGCCTTTCGCATCGGTTCCCATGGGCGCAGGAGCTGGCCCTGCGCTGCCAGTTGCCTCAGCAGGCTTTCTTTCAGATTTCCCGAGACGGGGTGAACTAAGGTATTGTGACAAGTGAATGTAAATGTATGCCAGAAAATGCAATCTTGAAATGGAAATAATTTTTTCTCTGGCATAGCGTCTTCCTGCCGTGTGCGTTTGATATGCATTGCCTTCAGTGACGGACCGTACGGCAATAGTGCTGCTTCCACCGGGGCTGTCATGTGCCCAGCCGGGTCATCTGTTCATACCAAAACAAGCTGGAGATCTTAAAATGCTTTATTTAGAGGTGTTTCTTCACAGACATTTTAGGGAAGGAACAGGCTGAGCTGAATGGGGATGTGTTTGTATGTATCTGCTGGGGCTGGGGCTTTGCTGCCTGCTGCGGACTGGTGTGACTGGTGTGGAAGGAGGACCGTGGAGTGGGATCTGGGCCGTCAGACCTGTAAGAGCTGAGAGGTACTGAGTACAGGACATGGCATCACTTTTTAAAACAGTTAATTGCTGCACCTTTATCTTTCAAAATTGCGTTAAGTCCAGGATCTAAAAACTTGGAGACTATTTAAGAAAGCAAACTTAGTGTATTTACTTTCTACATGCCTCTGTGCTGTACATAATAGACTATGCATTAGGCAGTGAATTTGTGTCAGAGGGCTTGGCCCTGTAGACTCTGCAGTTGTTGTTTCTTTGTTCTCATTTCTCCCTTCCTTAAATAAAAATGTTTAAAATAGGTCATTAATCTTTTGCTTGGTTTCTCAAGCCAATTGAGATTTAGGGGAGGTTTGGTTTTTTTGCTTTTCTCCATAGTATGTTTATGGAGTGTTTGTCCACTTGAGAGGTGTGGGTTTTGTTTCTGTTTATGAGGTGGGATTATTTTTTGTTTCTTCTGAAGTTCTTTTGTTTTTCCAAATCAGAATCTTTTTAAGGAGCGTACGTGTTGAAATGCTCTTGAAAATGGCCCTGATACTCTGCCACCCTGGGAGAGAAAACAAAAAAGTCAGAAGCCAAAAAAAGTGTTTCATATGCTGGACTGAGAATTACACTTTCTGCTAAGTTAAGAAATTAATGTGCACATAAAACTCAAAGAGAATATCCGTGTTTCTTTGTGCATAAAAATGCCAAGTTCACAGCTTTATTTCCTGGCTGTCTTCACTGCAGAATTAGCTCCTTTTAGCGTTAGCCACTCTGAGTAATATTCAGGCTGCACAGAGGCTTATATTGGCACAGATGACTTACTGCTAACTTGAGTGGTAACGGCCTTAGAAGCCAGCCAGCTCACGTTAAATGGTTTTCCCATCTACACTGTCTATCTCGTACAGTTACACTGCTGGTCTGAACAACAATGTTAGCAGGCTGTGGTAGCTCCCCTCCTTCTGTCCTTGCTCCTGGGCTTGGTTTCAGGTCTGAAGCACATCCTTGCGGTTTTATACAGTTGTTCCCTGTTTGTGAGAGTTTTGGGAAGACCTGTTTCCTTTTCAAGGATAATTATGGGAAGGACTTTGAGAGACTTCTCACGCCGTTCTTGCGTGGCTATCACAAACCAAGTTACATCAAGCCCAGTTGCAGTGGGACCAGTGCTGTAACCATTGCCCGCAGGAGCAGGAGCTGGCCTAGGTATACCTGGGATGGAAGAAAGTGTCTAGCAGATAAAACCTGCTTAGCTGTGCAGTGTAGACTTCCCTTATGGAGAACAATCAAATTATAATTTGAATTAACTCCTCAGGGAGGATGAGCCCTTCAGCTTTGAAGGTGCATTGAGCAACCTGATGGAGTTAGGGTGGTTCATAAGGTTTGGAGCAACATTGCCTGGTAGTACTGTGAAAACCAGACCAGATGGACAACAGCTAGGCTGTTCCAGTGGCCTGAAATCACACAGCAAAGGCAAAGCTCCTGTAATGAGAAGAGTTAGAGGATACATCTGTTCCTGTAGTGTTCAGTCTTGAGTGCCAGTCGCTCATCATGAGTCTAGGGTGTTAATACCCACGTAGGCTACATGGCGTTGGGTACCCACTTTTTCATGCATCAGCGAGGGGAGGTGTCAGTGTACAACACGCATGGTAGGGGAGAAGTGGGATCAGGAGTCCTTCTGAATACTTGTTTGTTTGCTTTCCTTAGAGTAGCTTGATTTATAATTCTGTTCTCTCAGTACTTGGATGCCTCTCCAGACATGTATGTGTGACAATCGAGAATGAGTAGACATGGGAAAGAGGAATTTGGCCAGCTTTGAAAACACAAGTGTGTGAAAGGTGGTACAGTATATTCAAGAATGCAGCAGACTGAGAAAATGGGAAGGGGAAAGCATATTTAAAGTCTTAAAAGTGACAAAGAGTTACGTACAAAGCTATCCAGGAAAACAATTTAGTTCTCCACCAGCTTTTCCTTTTAATTCTGCTGTTAAGTGAGTCTTACCTACTGCTTTAGGAAATGCCTGTTTTCTTGCAAAACACTTCTCTCAACTGGAGGTTAGCGGCACTTGTAGCACTGTAAAAACGATCCTTGATGGAAACCAGCTGAGCTACAGAAAGATTCTTCTGAACTTTCACTCCAAAGTAAATTGTCCCTAATTTGTAGAGAATGCTTCCCTGCTTCTTGTTGGTACTGAAAACTGGTCTTGGGTTGCTGCAAAATTTTCTGTATTTTCTGTAACATGCGTCAGATTCCGGTCAAGCAGTCAGGCCTGCCCTTTGCCCATGAGAGTTTCAGCTGGGCTTTGCGTAAGTAGAAAGGCAGAGGTAACTTCTTTGGGACCTAATGCCTACTTCAGAGGTTAAACTAGACCGCAGTTGGTTTGCTTTCTGTCTTGACAGGCATTGGAAGTAGTCATGAGTTTTTAAATGTGTCAAAAGGGAAGTGATTTCCCTAGCTAGGGAGCTGCTTGCTTTGCTTGTTTGGCTAAAGTTTATTCTTCATTACTTTTCATTTTTCTGATGCTGTGTATTCTTTTTAATCTGACCTGTGGTCAGATTAAATTGTGCCTGCAATATGTTTGTAAACGAGAATACAGTCCTCTGGATTTGGAGGTTCATTCTACTCTTCTTAAGTGCACGATACTCCTTGTGATAGTAATAGGAGTTGCATGTGCAAATGCTTTTCTTTCCAGTAGTTAACTCTTTTTCCATAGGAGGGTCTTGCATTTAGATAGACTTCATATTTTGGACGTGTAAAAATTAATTCATCCATCAGTAGGATGTTTAAAAGCAAATTTTGATAACCTTAATTAACACAATGGACATCTTTTACATGCTGATGTGTGATTTGGCATCTACCAAGGTGAACAGCCTGAAATTACTGTTCTGTCTAATGCTGCGGAGTCATTAAAGCTACAGTGTTCCATAGCCAGCCCACAGACTGTCCTTTAGTCTATTTGCATTAACATCTCCGATAGTGAGCTGTGTATTCATAATGAATTTGGTTGGGAAAATAGGGACTATTCCTACAAGAGAGGCATCTAACCCAGTTTCTTTTTTTTTTTTTTTTTTCTTCTTCTTCCCATGTACTCTTCATTTTGCTATACCAGGTAACCAGGGACAAACATGTTGTTGTAAGGCCACTGGTGAGAAAAACCCTCAAAAATATACTTGTCTATAAAGGTATCTTGTTGAGACATTCTTGGATTGCACTTTTGCAGATGGAAGAATATGTACATAGCAAATGAATGTTGATGAAATTAAAATAATTGGTTATGATATCATTTGCGTGTGTTGTTAGAGAATATTTTGTTGTGACTTCTCTGTATTAAAAAGTAATAAATACCAGACAGCTAATGGTGTGGGTTCTTCTTTCCCCGTTCTTCTCTTGACTAGGTTCTTACACCTGCTCTTTATAGAGAGACTTACTGTAGTCACCTTAAGTATTAAAGGGCGCAATGAAAACAGGTTTTCAGTGTCAATTAAAATGAAGCTTTGATGTGGCAGTTTTGAAGACTGCTGTACTAAAAGGGCGTGGGGGGCGGGTGTGACATGTCCCCTTGCAAAACAAAAGTCCTGTTCACTTCGTTCACATTGGAAATGCTCCTCCTGCAGCGTAGCGTGTCCCGTGGGAGCACTTTTGGGAAGACCCGTGTGCTGTACCGCCCATTGCCAGTCGGGGTGAATAGAAGACAGAATGCTGAATCCTTCACTTCTGTTTGAGTCTGTTAGTGTAAATATGCCCTCTGCTGCCTGAGATGTGTCAGAAGGGCTTCTGTAGGGGAGAATGCAATATAGTAGCATTAGGCAAAAGGGTTTCCCATGTTGTGACTGAACACTTCACCTCTGAAACCCCATTGCAAGTGTGGGAGCCTCAAATCCTTGATTCCTGCATAAGGTTTTCGTCAGTCTGACTAATCCTCTAATCATGCATTTTAGCAAACCTTGCTCCATATGCATAGAGCATGATTTTTCAGCCTTTGCATATTACCACTCAGAAGTTCAGGAAGGTTGTGAAGGATCAAGGCAATCCAGACTTAAAAAAAGTAAAGCAAATACTGCTGTGGGGGGAAGGAGGGCCATGTCTCAAGAGAGATGAGGCATGATTTGGAGATTGGAACTCTAAAGAGCCAGCCGTAGCTGTTCAGGTTTAATTTTGGAAGCAGATACTGTGGCTGGCTTGAATAACCTTGAAGCTGAAAAACGTGTGTGTTGTGTTAGTTGTGAAAAGCGCTCTGGATAGCTGCCTCTTAAAATACGAAGATCTGTTTATGAGGTGAAAATGTAGATAAGCTACCATCAAGTACTTGCAAGTGAATGCAGTGATTCCATATTGATATTTTGCAGAAGGGATCTTAGGTCATGGTTTAAGCCTTAAGCCTATGTGGGGAAAACTAAATGAGAACTAATATTTCAGGGAGACTGTTCCCGTAGCTTAATTACTGCAGTCTTTCCCACTTTTGGTACTGAGCACTAAACTGCAGAACTCCATGTTTGATCTGCAGTAATTACTGTGTTGCTAAAAGAAACTGAATAGCATTGTGAGAATGTGGAAGAAAGAACAAGTCACTGAAAAAAAAGCTTTTCAAGCTGTTCCATGATACAGTATGTAGTTAAAATAGGGATGGCACAGGCAAATTGGGTTAGGAGCATGCCTGGGCTCATGTTCCTGCTGGAAGCATCCCTGATTGTATCAGAGGAAGGGAATGAACTATTCAGGCTGCATATGTGTGTGGGTGTGTGCATCTAAAAATACATGTCCAGGTTTCACACAGCTATATTCGTGTTTGATTTCTATTCTGACAGTATTCTGTGAAGCAACTTCTGCTCATTCTGATGCTAGTAAAACCTGGCCATATAAAACAAAACCTGCTTTCCTGTTAAGGCTGCAGCTGCTGTGCTTTGTCATTGACTTGGTACATTAATATTTTTTGGCCTTAAACATGTGTATTAGTCAATGTGTGTTGTGCACGTTTGCTTTTCATTCAGTGATGTCCAGCCAACATCAATGGGATGTGCAGAGAAACTACAGCGGCTGGTATAGCTCCTTAACCCACAGACTGCCTGAGGCGGTGCTCACGCGGTGGCTGTGGTGGCATCCAGGAGTAGCGCTCAAGCCATGTTCCAAGAAGAAATTTACTCCTTCCTCCCATGAAGAAAAATGTTTCCTCTTTGTAATGTACCTGCCTGGAGTGCTGTATATTCAAGAGTTTACGCCTGGCTCCATTATATAATGTAACCCTGAAGCTACTCCCTTTTGTTAAACATGCACTGCACTTGTTTTCTTGTGAGAAAAACACGTGTGCAGATCACATCCATCTTACTGCTTCTGTGTCCCATTTTCCTGGCTACATACTCATTTAACAAGCAGTTGAAAAAAATAAAAAGCTCCAGCAGGATCTTTTCAAAATAAAAATCTCCCTGGTTATGCAGATAGAGTTACAGAATAACAAATCAATGCTGCCTTTGTGTGATGCCTGCATGACTCTTAATACAAGAGTCATAACTGTGGAATGGAGTATTTGGAGATAGAAGGAAATCAGGCCATAAAATCAGAGAGACTTAAATAATAACACAAATTGCCAATTGCCAAATACTTCTGCCTTTTTTTCTTCTTTTTTTTTTCTTTTTCTTTTTTTTTTTTTTTTCAGTGCCTGAGCTTTTAAATGAGTTTGGCTCCAACCTCAGTAATACCTTGTGTTTGGAATGTGGTTAATAGTAGGCTCAGTTAATTGCCTGGGACTTGTTCTAAGAAACGTCTTTGCTAGATGATTACTTGTATAATGTTCACAAACCTCCCAACCCCCACGTGACAAACTGATCTTTTTGTATTCATGTGTTTGGGAAGCATCGTTCTATTGGTACAAGACACTAGTTGAGGATACTCAGCAGCTCTGAGCTGATCTCTTCCTTTCTCATGTCTTTTATAAGACCTGGAGGAAGACAGCACCTCTGAGATTGGAGACAAGAGGAAGATCAAGAAACTGAATCAGAATTAAGAATCAACATTTTAATGAGGGAATATTTTCTTTAAAGCTTTGTTTAAATGATTGCTATGGTTACAAGCTCTGTAACCATGATACTCCAGTTACACAAATAGTAATTGAGTTTAGCCTGCTTTTTAATCTCATTTTTCTGCCAAAGAATATATTGAACTGCATGGGAGTCTTTCCTCGCCATCGGGCAATGTTTCCATTTGGTGCAGTCAGTGCTGGATTGGCTGGCTGGGCTGATGGCGGGAAGGGAGCAGGCTGCAGGTCTCGGCATACGGCTGGGGAGGACATGGGAACCAAATGGTCATAAAATAGCACGTAGGCTGTAATTCGCTGCTGAAGGCGATGCGGCAGCCAGGTTGGTTGGAGTACAAGTCAAGTGCAGAATAAGGGGCATTTCCTCTCAAAAGTTTTATGATGTTTTTGTAAGCAGTCCTGAAAAATTGGCAATGTGTGTACCTTGTTGAATTTAACTTCTCGTGGCTCTGGCTGGAAGAGTCTCTGTTCTGCTGCTTCACCTCTTCCCTCCCACCCGTGCTGAGGCTGAAGGGATGCTCACAGACCTGGCTCCTTCCAGACCCACCGAGCTGGCTCTGCACCTCAGCACTTGCAGGTACAAGATGCAATGTGGAGAGGCTGAAACCAGTCCTGGAAAGGGCCAGCATCGGTATGACTGAGCTGAGTTATTTTGCTTCTGTGTTCTGCCTCCCTCGTCTGTAATGTGCTTGTGGCCTGCTTCTGAGGACTATTTGTCTTGAAGAAAAGAAAGGAAAAAAGGAACGACATTTAGCTGCCCCTGCTGCTGCATGTCGATGGCATGATACCTGTTACCTAGGGGAACATAAAGCATCATGAGCTTGCTCAAGTTCCCTGCACCACACAGATGTCTTCTGAGGGGCCTTGCTTCATTACTTGTGCACTGGAAGAAGATCAGAGGAGACATACTGCTGTGATGTGACTGCTTAATGCAAGGCGTCGTGCACATGGAGGTGGAGCTGCTACGCAGCAGGTGGAGCGGAATGGACCAGCCATCTTTCTCTTCTTTGGGAAGGTCCTAATAGGACTAGCTTTCAGGAGCTGCCCGTATGTGGCTTGAACAAATGGGAAAGGAGTAGCTTGTGGCAGAGCTGGGAAGCCAAGCCAGGATTTTAGCAATGTAGCTGTCCTCTGTTTCCTGAAATCCATGGAAATGGTGGTGTGCCTATTTATGCCAGAAGGAAATTCATTCTAGTACTTCAAATAATTGCTGGACATCAGAAATTCAGAGTACAGGTGTTGCTGAGAGCAAGCACTGTATAAATTAGTGTAGTCATGTGTTTGGCTCATTAACAAGGAATTCTTAGTAAGGATCATAATATTCTTATTAATGAGGAATTACCCTCTAAATCCCTTTCACAGGGAGAAAAGAATCAGAAATCTGACTCATATGGTAAGGTGAGGACATTTGGCTGAAGGCTGAAGGCATGAAAGAGGTGATGGGAGAATCAACATTTCACTTCCCCTCTGGAGAGGGGGGTTGGAGGGAAAAATGTCCTGACACAAAAGTCTAGGGGAAAGGCAGAATTAGTATTTTGGTGAAGACGGGGAGAGCTTCCGTCAAAGTGTTTGATAACTAGTTTAGTTTACTTGCAATACGAAATTTGGCTTGGGAGAAACTTGTCAAGTACAAAGGCCTTCCTTTGGTCTCTCTTGTCATTACTGTCACTAGAGCTGGTAGGAGTTAATACCCGTAGCACTGGGCACAGCCCAATGCAAGAATGCCTTGAGAGGGGAGTCTGCGGGTTGCTTTTGCTTCAGATTTCACCAAGGACCATGGCCGCACACTGGCACTCTCCTCCATGGGGATGGCAGTGTTGTTGCCGCCCCAGTGGAGGTTTGTTGTTTGTATGGGTTTCGGCATGCTCCGTGACTGACCTCCTCTGATGAAAATGTGCTGGCAGGAGAGGAGCGCTGGAGAGCCCAGCCCCATTCTGCTCATGGGCTGAGGGCATGGCTGCCCTGTTGGCCCTTCGCTGCTCAGCTGCCACCTCTGGGCAAACACACACCTACACCTAAAGCAGCTGGACTTTCCAGGCCGGATTATTACTGAATCCTCTCTCCCCGCTGTGCTCAGCTGCTGACTAGTGGAAATGTAGTTTTCTGAGTCAAGCCAAGGACAGTGGGACAGATTTTAAAGTGGGTGTGTATAATCTTCAGAATAAATACTGTGTAACTGTGAACTCTCATTTTCTTCCGATTGTTTTGACAGAGGTCAGGGCACAATAAACAAACGTGAGGACTTGCACTGCTTTAACTGCATCAATTTGAAAACAGACAGGCATGAACAAGACCCAGAGACATCTGTATTGCACTTTTGAAAACCTGTAGTTTGGTAGTGAGGACCCCAAAATAAGTCTGACTTTCCTCCGTAGTACCGTTGGCCAACTGACTGCCATAGGTATGTACTGCACCAGCACAGTGGAAGGTATTTTGGGTAGGCTTTTGAGCCCTGGCATCAATAGTGCAAGGGCACAAACCATGTGAACTTCACCATAGTGTCTTAACCTTGCCCCTGGCTTTTGGGACCAAGTAGATACCTCACAAGTCTTGGCAGTTAAGTAGTTAATCATCAACTGTGACTGTGATTCTTAGCTAAGTTGTTTCAGCAGAAGTTTTTAAAACAAAAATACATAGCCAACAGACTTCAAAATGGTTGTCACACATTTACTGTTCAGACTCTGCTGGTTGGAGTATCCCTGGGAGATGCCCTGTAGGGTACCTTTCTGTTCAATGTATTTCTCAATTATTTAAATGCAGGAGTTGAATGCACTGTTAGCAAGTTTGCTGATAATACCAAACAGGGAGGTGGTGTTTACTCTCTTGAGATGAGAGGTCTTGCAGAGGGATCTTGATAGATTGGAGCACTGGGCAATGATTAACAAGTGCAAATGCTGGATCCTGCACCTAGGACAGAGTAATGCCAGGCATAAATATCAATTAGGAGAGGAGTGGCTGGTGAGCAGCCCTGCGGAAAGGGATCTGGGGGTGCTGGTCAGCAGCAGGCTCAATAGGAGTCAGCAGTGTGCCCTGGCAGCCCGGAGGGCAAACCACATTAAACACGGAGTAACCAGCTAGTCAAAAGAGGGGATTAACCCGCTGTATTCAGTGCAGCCTCACCTCGAGTGCTGTGTGCAGCTCTGGGCCCCACAATTTAAGAAGGGTGTGAAGGTCCTTGATTGCATCCAGAGGAGGGCAGCAAAGCTGGTGAAGGGACTGGAAGGCCTATAAGGAGCAGCTGAGGACTTGGGTTTGTTTAGTTTGGAGAGAAGGAGGCTGAGGGGCCACCTCATTGCTCTCTACAGCTTCCTGAGGAGGGGATGTGGAGAGGGAGGTGCTGGTCTCTTCTCCCTTGTACCCAGCGATAAGATGTGTGGGAATGGTTCAAAGCTGTGCCAGGGAAGGTTCCAACTGGACATGAGGAAGCATTTCTTTACTGAGAGGGTGGTCAAACACTGGAACAAGCTTCCTAGAGAGGTGGTCAATGCCCTGAGCCTGTCAGTGTTTAAGAGGCATTTGGACAATGCCCTGAATAACATGCTTTAACTTTTGGTCAGCCCTGAAGTGGTCAGGCAGTTGACTGATAGGTGGTCATTGTAGGTCCCTTCCAGCTGAACTATTCTATTCTATTCTATCGCAGCTTCTAGGCTGGTATGACAAGACAAAATGTCTTTACAAGACTGACTTAAGCTTCTTAACCTTTAAGGATTAGAAAAGACTTTTGCTTGTTTTGTCTGGTTGGATGTAACACACATGGGTGTGCTTTAACCAAGTTCTTGTGGTGCTGCATTTTTCTTATTAATCCTTGTAACATTTTGCCTGGCAAGTAGGAACAGTAAATGCGGAAAGATCATACACCTGTGTAAATGTCATTGTTAACAATTACGACTCTGCTGAGGACTCGGAAAGATTTGCCAAAGCATCAGGAGAAGAACTTTATCAAGTGTAGGAACCTGAGCTTGTGGGAGGTAGGGCCAAGTAGCTGATGCTGTGTCACGCATCCCGTTGGAGCTGCAGCTGCAGAGGGGTAAGGATTTTGCATTCCCAGCAGACATGGATGAACCCACCTGTTTGCCAACAGTTGCTTCTCTACGCAGCTGGCACAGCTGCCTACATAGTCATCCCCCATGCAAAGCCAGGTCAAAATGATCTGGTTTGCTTGAGCATTTTCCTAACTAAATCTAAAACTGCCTGATGCATTTTCACCAGGCTGGGTTAGGAAATGATCACACGAGCTGGTACACTGGCAAAATCGATGAGGGGTTAAGCTGTGGTGAAGATTATGGTGAGGCACTGGGAAGACTGGGGGATGAATGGGGAGTGGTGGCTGCTTCGCTTGGATAGCAGCCGTTCAAGCAGGCAGGGAACTCACTGCTGTAGTTAAGCATGTACATGGGCTCTCTTGTCATGAAATGTGGGTGTCCCGTGTCATCTCAATAGAAGAACTGGGTTTGTTCAGTCTGGAGAAGGCTTGAACTGTTGTCTTCAACTAATGATGGGAGAAGACAGTGGTGCACAGTGACAAGGTGAGAGGCCAAAGGCATGGCCTGCACCAAGGAAGATTAGATAGAAGGAAAAAAATTTCACTGTGAAGGTGATCAAACATGGGAACAAGCACCCAGAGATGTGCAATCTCTGTCCTTGGAAATATTAAAAACTGACAGGACCTGAGCAACCTAATGTAACTTCAAAATTTGTCCTGCTTCCATTAGGAAGGGGAGGTGACCTCTAGAGGTCCCTACCATCATAAAATATTGTATTATAATTTTTTAACGTCATTTAAAATTAGATGAAATCAATTAATGTTACTGAAAAGTAAATATTGCTTGCACTCAAAATAACTCACAACCAAGTTCACTACCCAAATTTTACACGCAGGAAGATGAGGTAGAAAAATCATTCGTTTGTCTGAGACACACGATCCCAAGAGCAGGGATTATAATGCGAAAATTTCAGGGCTTTCAGGTGCACAATCTGGTGTCCACATTGTATGTCTCCCCCTGCTATCTACCAGTGCTGATGGGATTTTCCAGGGTGCAGCAAGGATCCCAGCTTCTCCCTGGGGAAGAAGGGCACCAAGCAAAGCATCGATGTTGCAGTGTGTGCCTGCAGCTGTAGTGTTACAAAGCTTACACCATTAAAATGCCTTACTTACAGCTCTGCACGTCTATGTGCTTCAGAACATAATAGAACATGCTACATCATATGGTATGTAACATTAATATATAATTAAGATGTTAGCATGGTGTATGTTAATTCACTGGTAACTGCAGATGAAGCTGTGTTCCACCAAGAATCTCTATTGGTATGTGTATAGTAGAGACATAGAAACAGATAATAGCAAACATAATAAACTGAAGATGTGGAAGGCCAGAGTGGGTTATTGGCAGCCACTGCTCTGCACACACAAGGTAAATGTGATCCTCTATAGAAGGAGAAGTTCAGTCTCCTTTCTAGGGAGCCAGCTGAACATATCATGCTGTTGTGTACCATGCTTGTAAATTGCAGTTGTTTTAATCTACATTTTAAAGAGCTGTGGATGTATTTAATGATGAAGAAAACAATAGGTGAAGAGGAATGGGTTGACTGAGGCAGGTGCAGAGAACTGCTGCTGAGTAAGGCATCTCTTGTGGTGGCAGGTTCATCTCTTCCTGAGCCTATGTCAAGCTGCTACTTTTGAGCAGACTTTCTAGCTGTACAGAATAGCACCAGTCAAAAATGTGGTTTTGTGCAATGATATGGCAGTCTAGCCATGGTCTAGAAGCACAAACTTAAAACCAAAGATGTCTCCAGTTGATGTAGTTCAGATGTGACCCTGAATTTCAGGGGGTAACACTGCATTACTAACCCACACAAAGAGGATGCTTCCAATAAAAATGGCATGGACCACACTTTGCTTTCCTTGAAACAAATGCCTGATTTTCTTTACCTTACATTCAGCCTCTGGTGTAACAGAAAGATGAGTCTGTTGTGCTCTGGGATGGTGTGGTCTCTAGACATTGATTTAATAACAGTTTGTAGTACAATAAGCAAAGAAAGAAAGAAACTCAGTACATTCATATTTCTGAGGGAATTTGCCAATTAGGATCTACCAGAATGACTGAGAGCAGAGACATGATCCTTGAAGTTTGAGCAATCAGCTTGCTGCTGGCACATGACCTGTTGTTGTGTACAAGAGCCCAGGGTGTACGGAAGTGTGAGAGCTTTCATTTTCTTTATGAGCACAACATGGAACACTCAGTTCCAAACACTGGAGCTGGTCATTATCGTCGTGTATTGGGTATTGTGTCTTCCCTGTCTTTTGTGTAGAGGGTCAGATTGAGATTTAAGATACAACTTTTCAAATTCTGTTTTCAGTCCAGGAGATGTCTGCTAAAATAGTCAATGGAAAGGCTACCCTCAGCTCTAAGAACAGCATTATACTCCAGAGTTAACATCCAAATATGTGCGCTCCTTTATGAGCAAAGGATGGGTGAAGTTCAATTAGCAGTTATTGTGACGACAATTCAGGTCATAGTTTCATGAGATATTGTCACAAAAAACCCCAACTGAATCACTGCAATGATCTGAATTAAAATTAGCTCTTCTTGGGGGGTGTGTGTGTGTGTGTGTGTGTTTTTAACCTGAATTGTTTGAGTGACCCAGTTCAAGTCCAGCCACACAGCTGCATGCTGGTGAGGGCAGTGGGTGCAGCGTGTGGGAGGGAGCAATGCCTTGAATGGGGGGGACAGGGGAAGGAGCTGTAAGTCATCTTAACTGCTGGAGCTGGTGTTTTATTTTTAATTCTGTGGAAACACCCAGGAAGAGATAGCTGAGTAACATGATGACTAGCACAACCTGACTCTCCCCTTGGGACCTGCTTGATTTTTTTTCTGTGTACTATTGCTGTGACACCGTGGGTGTTCAGCTTGCAACTTTGTTTTTCAGAAACTGAACTAGCTGGCAGCTTGTAGGCTGAAGCTTTCTGGTGTTAGCCATAGGGCACTGGGACCACCTAAACTGGGAAAACAGAAATTCCATAAAAGCAAGGAATCTCAGCAAATGCTGATTTTAAAAAAGCTATTACTTTTGTTGTGGGTTTTAGTAATACCCTCCAAAGGGATGGATTGAAAAGGGGACTGAGCATCACAGTGCCCAACTTTAATGTTGCTGACACCTGGCAGATCATGGAGTGATAAAGCTAGGAGTGACCTTGAAAGGTTCCCTGACTGGGTGAGGTCTGACATGGTCCATGTGCCTGAGTTGTGCAAGCCAGCTCTCCCAGCCCTGTTATTGTTTCGGTAAGATGCCTGGCCCGATGTCCATAGCACGCTTCACTGAGCTGGCACTGCTGGTGGGACCTCAGAGATCCCTCCAGTCCCCTGGTGCCTAGACCATGACCCTTTCTTTAAGCGGTCCACAGTGTCATGTAGGACACCTTTTCGCTCTGCACTGCAAAGGCAGATGCTGCCACAGCCTGCCATTGAGGTAGCTTTTTTTGGCCTAGAAAACTGCCCAGCTTCGCAAACTGCAAGTGAAATGAGTGATCTGCCAGAGGAGCACTTCATGGCCCGAGTGTTACTCATGGGAGGAGGGGGCACATGGATGCTCAAAAGCTCCTCTCAGCTTCTGCTCTGAGTGAAGTACTAGCACCCCAACTCCATAGCAAGCCAGTAAAAAAAATATTTTTTTTTCTTTTGCAAGGTTCGTTTTCTGCCAGGTTAAATCCCAAACCAGGCCACGATTGGGTCAGAGGGGTGCCAGCACCCAAATAGGAGAGGAGGCTGTGATACCCAGCAGAAATGGAGGAGGGAGGACTCCTTCGGTGGTAGCTAGTCTTTAAGAAATAACAAATACCCTGCTACTTACAACAGTGGTCCATCTGGTCTTGTATTCTGATCTGGCTGTGGCAATAGGAAGATCAGACTTTAGGCAGTGCTGCGATTAAGTAGTAAGTGAGCAGGATTTCAGTACACCTGAGCTGACCTAGTAGCTTGCTGCTGCCAGAAGGACTATTCACACTTTATCCATCAGCACTCTTAATGTTCTGGCAAATAATCCTTTTTTCCTTAGCTGGATTACTTTTCTGTTGGGCTAGGGAGTTAGTTCAGTTCATCAGAGAGCCTGACAGGCGCTGGAGCCGGCGCAAAGGAGGGCCTGCAGAGCTGTAAGCTGGTGAGAGGAGTAGGACCTCCTGCGTTGCGGAGACAGAGAGCTGTTGCAGCAGCTCAAACAGTATTGTCAGCCCTGACCTACATCTCATGTGAAATTAAACCTGAATCTAATCATATTTTGTTCTATTTTTAACAAGGACTATCCAGCAAGCTGCAGCAAGCAGAATAGGTTTAGACCCCTCATTGGGTGGGAGAAGCGTGAGAAAGAGCGAAGAGCTGCAGGAAGTGGGTGAAGTGGTTGAAGAAATGGTGCTCCGCCTTTCATCCTTTCTGCGGAGAGGATGTGAGCTGGAGCACTGCAGCATTTGGTGTTTGGGTGAGCTGCAAAGTGGCCACTTGTGATCAATAAAGACTGCTTTTTTGGCACTTTTCCTAAAAGTAGCTTCATTAAATGCAACGGTGTTGGCCAAATTCTAATTGAGTAAATCCATTCTGTCTCTCTGAGGGCTCCTGAAGTATCGGCTGGGTAAAATGTTCACTTCATAGGAACAGAGGACTTGCTAATGGCCCAGTAATTCAGCTCCTTGGATGGGATGCTCATTGGATGCCAATGTGTGGAGCTCAGCTGGCTCCAAAGGAGCTATTCAGATTTACACCCGCAAAGAGCTGAACCTTTATTTTCTGCCGATGGCAGTGCCAGAATTATCAGGGCAAGGTACAAGAAAATAAGCAATTAGGGAATAACCTGGTCATTGAAAAGATTTCTTTCTATTACTGGACAGTTAGTGGTTGGATTCTGCTCTGAAGGTTTATACCTAGTGAAAGCCTCTGCCCTGACTCTCTATTTCTGTTGCATTACAACTCAGAGCAGGTGGCCCTCAGCCCAAAGTGAAGTCATAAGTCACTCCTTAATATTTATAGCTTGAAAAGCATTTTAGGATCCTCTGAATGCACCCTGTGGTGTATTTTGATAACCAGTGTACAAAACAATCCTGAGCATCCTTTTCTCCCCCTTTTTTTTTTTAGAAAAATGCAGAACTTATTTTCTTGGTCAGAGAACACGAGATATTTTCTTAGTCTTTTCTTTGTCTCATGGCTCGTGGCCACAAGGTGCAACAACTTAGCCCAACTTTAGGATCATTTTTTGTGCTGAGCATAGAGTGTTTTGCTGAGGCTGCCTTTCTCTCAGGGTGGATTGCAAGTGTTTCATCTGCACCTCAAAGCTGAAGCCTACTAACTTTGTCAGAGACGACTTGCACTTAAGCGCTCCCTTTTTTTCTTTTAAGCATGAAAGTATTTTCAATGGGATAAACAGAGAAAGTAACCTAAATTCAGAGATGCATGAAGATAAAAAAAAAAAGCGCCAGGATCTAAATACAGGGAAATGTAAAGTTTTTCCCAGTCTTCCAGTTAAGGCCGCAAGCAGGGAAGGAGAGAGGGCAATGTGGTTGTTACCTCCTTATGGGACATCCTTATGGGGCATAGAGCACATGCCTTACTAGGCAACACGAAGGGGTGTATGTGAATGACTTCATCACATCCTCAGGGTAAATCCAGGACTGCCCTAGCCTGGATGCATGACTTCAGTTGCTTTGTCTGGGCATGCTTACATTATGTGGCTCCCTTGAGTAGGGGCAAAGAGCACTCCCTTTAGATCCTTGTCCATACACATGTGATGTAGGTATTGTAAAATACACTATTCTGGGCTTATTTCTGAACAGTTACCTCTTTTGGCTCTTCACATGCCCTTTCTTTCAGACCATGTCCAAATACAAGGAGCAGTGTGGAATCTACATTGCTGAGTAGAAAATTGCTCACAAATGGCATACACCCTGGCATCTTTCCTTGCCACCCCCCTCCCAAGGTCAGGACCAAACATAAGAACCTCTGCCTCTCCTGCCTGGGCCTGCGGAGTGCGGAGCTGGCCCACGGTTTGTTCAGCCGTCTGCAGCCCATGAGCAATTACCACTTGACTCGCTATGTTGGGTCAAGTGTGATGAGTGGCTGGGGCTGCAGGGCGACCTGAGCTGTCAGCCATGTGAAGCTATGAGCCAGTGGGGACTGCGGATGTTGACATATCTGAGTTTCCCTGAGGTTTGAGCTCTGGCCCAGCACTGTGCTGCCACGGCCACAACCATCGTCTCCTCCTGCATCTTTGAAAAGGATGCGATAAGTCTTTTCCAAGTAGAAAAAACAGCCTTGCACAGTAGTGAACCACATTAGTGCAAAAAATTCATGGGAAGAGGAGACCATCAGCGCAGCGAACACCGCTTCTCCATGTCTGCCCCTCCCTGTCCTCCCGACTCCCTCATCCAGCTGACACGTGCTGCATTGGTGGGCAGGCTGACTCGAGGGCAGGGTTATCTCCGTTCCTTATGTGTGCCCCTTGGCTCAGCAAAGGTCATTACTATGAAAGGCAAGGCAGGGGTAACATGTGGGCCCAGGAGAGGAATGAGCCCTGCTGCTGTATCCCAATAAAGTGAAAAGAAATGTCTAAATTCAATACCAGTGAGTGCAACGATGTTCATAGCAAAGAGAGGGGGGCGGTGTGAATCCAGAGACGACTGCATATGTGGTTGATTGCAATCTGATTGACAAAGTGAATTTAAAGATGACATTAATAGTGAAGCCTAGAATGCAAGTTTCGCTGTATTTTACCATACGTCCCTGTTTTGGGTCACTTGCACTGTTGATGCAGTCCTGTCATCTGGATTGTATATTCCATGCCTGTGTCTACTTCTGTTCAGTTTTGTGGGGAAAGTTAAGCTGAAACAGATCAGCTGTTTCTTACTAATCTCTTGTCAACAAGATTTATCATTACTGTGGTCTGCCACAGAGATCAAAAATTAGGTGAGAGGGTCATGTTAGCATCATGGATGTGATTTTAGCTGTCATCATGAAAATCCCCTCACATTTAGATAAACTCTGGGTTATTGAAAAATGTTGTGGTTTACATGTTCAGCAGGAGAGCTGTTAAATTTTTGAGGTGACAAAGGTCAGACATGCAGAAAGGGAAAATATTTTTGTTCTTTCCATGCAACTTTTGCAAATAAAGGCTGTTGCTTGTTTGGAAGCAGCACAACAATGGATGGCTTTAGGAAGGAGGATATAGCTACCATCACCACCTTTTCGCACCCCCAAATCTGTGCCTGGTGGTACGGCAATAATTGTGTGAAATAAAAACAAGACTGAAGGAGGCAACCACAGTACACGCCAGGATTGATGAGACTGGCAGCATCAGTAGGAGTATGATGATAAGGATGAACAGCAGGGAAGACACATGTCGCATTGCTACTTACTGCCTCCAGATGATCACAGGAGTGTGGTGGGTTTCTATATCTTGAGTGCAGAGGTACCCAAGGGAAGTGCAGCAGAGCTGACATGCAGACTGCAATCCCAAAGGCTTTTCACAAGGTCACTTCTACCATGCAGAGGCCATTTTGTATTGGGTACCAACACAAGAAGAGAGGAGGAGGAGGCCAGTGAATAATGTTGAAGAAGAATGAGAGAAAGTAGGTTAACGCAGAGAAATCTGCCAGTCTGATGCAATGGATGATTGCATGGTTACATTTTGTAGATTTTCCACCTTTACTGAGGGTACTCCAGCCTCCCACAGCTCTATAGGCCATGAGATTACACATAAACCATATCAATAGTTTGATTTTAAATGCCCTATCCAGCCTGGGATCAGCCAGGATTATCCCTATAATTTTTTCTCCCATCTCTCACAAACACGTGAGGACAAATACTGGAACTAAAAGCTGGGAGGGTCCCTCTCCTGTGTTTTCAGTGTTGTGTGTATGCACTGAGAGCGAGGAGGAAATTGCTGGGATAAAATATAGTTGGTAGATGGTACGGAAAAGGAGAAGCAACAGGTGTGTGGGTAGAAACTCACAGAGTAATAGGAATTGCAAGTATGTGAGTGCAGTTTTAGATGCAAGAATTAAAAGGATGAAAATAAGGAAGGTGGAATAGAGTGGGAGTGATTTTCCCAGAAGGCTGTGTAATTATTCATGAGGGACGATGCTGTAAGAATCAATCATGACTATGTAGGAAGTTTTATCTGTAGGATCCTTGTCTCCCTGCTTGCTGAAGTTGGAAGGTATGAGGCAACAATTATATAACTAAAGATGAGGCCATAATGATTATGCAAAATGGAACCAAGTTAAAGTTGCAAGGCCATGTCGATCATTCTTATTATGTAATTGAATATTTGAATGTATAAGAAAGCTTCAACAATTAAAGGCATTCTAAGGGCCTACTTGAAGAAAAAGAACTTGGTTTCATGCAGGTAATTATTAAAATGGCAACAGAATCAAACAAGACCAAGAAAGGAAAAAAAAATATTAATGGGTATAGAAATTGCATTAATTTTAAAAGTCACTCTAACAACAAACAAGACTGTAATGGAAACTATATTTCTACAAACTTAAGTCAATGGAAATTAAAAAAAGTAAATCAGGTGAGTATAACTTTTTATCTTAGGATAAGGATTTGTTATAGGTTAACATTTTCACAGGCACAAAACTAGCTTAGTTTTCAGAGATGGCCATTTGCTTAGGGCTTTGAATCTCAATGTTTGATGGGATTCATCTTGCATAATTTAGACACCTAATAACAGATATTTAAAATTTAAGCTAGTTGTCTTAGGCTGGCTCTAGAATCAGAGAAGAGAAATTGCATCCTCAGAGATAAAGTAATTTCTTCTGTCTTGGATGCCAATCTTACCATGAGATGATTTGTCCTTGAAAGATGCCTGTTCTCCACTGCTTATAAAAGTAGCTCAAGGTAACTAAGACTTGAATGATCTACTTTCAAGTGATTAAAGATATGAAATAAATCCTGTCGGTCTTGATATCTAACATAAGGCACCCACATTAGAAAACTGTAGCCATAATAGCTACTCGTAGGGCCATATCCAAACAAACTGTTGCAAATCGCACTCTGTATACTCCAACAGTGAGCTCTCAAAAAGGCTAGACCAAGCAGTGCAGACACAGACATACTTAACCAGGATGCGGACCATGTTGGCAGTAAGCAAAGATTCAAACCCTACTTTTGGAGGGTGGCGTGCTGGAAGGTATCTGTGAGCACAGTCTCACACACTCTGACAAAGATAGCATCTTTTCTCTTAGTTCACCTGTATTTCAACTCCAGCTTGAGTGAGTCACTTTGTCTTCTGGGGCTTCTTGGGCTTTGTCTATAAAAATTGGTTTGTTTGATTGTAACATTTCCCTTTCCAGCCTCTGGACATCTTGTTTAATTGCCCTTTTCAAATTCTTAAGCTATCCAGCTCAAACTCCAGAAGGCCTAGACTGAATTTGGAGGAAGGGGATGAGAAACAAGAAATGTGCCAATAGGATTTTTTTAACCTTCTTCCAAAAAACCTTCTTACTCTCCTTGCTTGAGACCATACAGCTGTCTGGGTAGGTACGCCCTCTTGCCCCCCTTCCTTCTTCATCTTTGTTCTTGGTGCCAGAATCAGCCAGATTCTGACAAGGTGGCTGCATAATTAAGCAATGGGGTGTCGGTGGACAGATGGGGAGAGCTAGTTAGACAAGAGAAGGGATGAGAATGTAGCCAGTCCCTGAAGATGTCTGTGAGAGGGATTCCTGCTTTCCTGGTGCCTATTTGCTTCTGTGCTATTTTCTTGTGCTCCACTCCAATGAACGGGGTGACAGGCGAACGTGCTCACCCTTCTCCTAGGATCCTCAGCACATGCAGCAGGGCCAGGAGGAAGCTGTGGTGAAGAGCTTTGTGTGGCTGTGACTGGGAGAGATGGCGCTGTCCAGAAGCAAGATCTCAGGGGTGTCTTCTGGAATACATCCTGGTACCTTCTAGTGTAGCTCCACTCTGCTTTCCGCTCCTGGCCTAAAAGCTGGGATCTGCAACCAACTTCTGACCTCATTTGTGAGCTGGGAACAGCCATGAGCACCTCTGTTGGGCTCATGATCCCAAATAGTATGACAAACTAGCAGGTTTCTGTGGGATGCAGAGAGAGGTTTGTGACCTCTACCTTGGGAATTGCCATCAATTTAAAAATTGCTGTTTTCAGTCATTTTGTGAGGAATCTAGAAAAGATCTCCGCTCACCTGTAGTTCCATTGAAAACAAACCCTCTTTTAGAACACTAAGCAGAAAAGGACAATTCAAGGTAAGGCTAATAGTTTGTTGGTGTTCAGGCCACAGTGCTGAGTGGCAGTTTACTTGTACAAAAGTACACCTTTTGTTATTGCACCTGTCCTTGGCTATGGCTGACCACATTGATGGTTTCACTATCTTACTTTGTAATTACAGACTCCTTTCACCTCATTTATTAAATCACTATGTGTCCAAGTAGACCATCTTTTGTGTAACATCGTAACAAATAGATACAACTAATTATGAGTCTTTAAATATATGCATGTGAATTGCAATGATTCTCAAAACATGAAATTTCAACACTTTAAAGTTATTTTGCTGAATGAGATGACTCATTATGCATGGGAAAAAAAAAAGATCCTGTAATTTCATTGTATTCTCCTGTCATTAGGAAAATATTATGCTTCAAGCAGATGAAGGACAGCAAAATTTGCAGACCCATTATTACTGGATAGTGGTAGCAAAGAGAAGTGCATTACATTTGCCTACAGATAAGTGAGTGTGTTTCAGCACACATTTTTTGTGTTTTTTTTTTTTTTTTTTAAAAAGGATAAATTTAGAGGACAAAGTAGAGCTGTGGTTTGCAGAAGACAAGCCTGGAGACACCAGTGTCTTCAATCCACTGATTCCATGTCTGTGTCCCCTGTTTGCTCTGCGGACTGACCTTGGGCAGACAGCTCCGCTGGGTTATTCACACATTCTACAGCTTTTGGTGGACTTTTTGTGGGTACTGGCGTATTCCCAAGGGGAGTGGGCATGTTTTGTGTGGGTGTTGGCACATTTTCGGGGGTTGCTGGCATGCTTTCAACAGGTTTTGGCATATTCCCAGTGGGTACTGGCATGCTCTTGGGAGATATTGGCACACTTTCTGTGGGTGTTGGCACCCTTTCTGGGAGTGCAGGCATGCTTTTGGTGGGCTTTGGCACGTTCTCAGTGGGTGTTGTTGTATTTTCAGTGGGCACTGGCATACTCCCAGTGGGTGCTGGCATGTGTTCAGTGGGTGTTGGTGCGCTCGTGCTGGGCTGCTCACAGTGATTCCCGGCCTCTAACCATGGGATGGGAGGAGAGGGCAGCTCTGGCACCAGGGCAGCATTAGATGTTTGAGCGTCACAGGTCTCTGGATTGCTGCTGTTGCTTGGGAGGGACTCCTCTGCCTTGTGGGACACCCTGAAAGCTTCTGCCAGCTCCTTCAGCATGCGCTCATCAGTAGTGTGCAGCTCAGTGCTCGACTGCTCAGAAGAGGAAGGGCTTGTATCAGTGTCATCTTCTTCTAAGATGCCATTTCCATTCAACTCTTCAGGGAACTGTGCTTGCTTTATTTTTTTGTACAACTCATTCCTCTCTTCCTGCAGAGCCCGGCAAAGGTTCTCTAGCCTCTGGATTTTCAGCACAAAGCACTCGTATTCCTTGGACCTCATGGCTTTCTGTGGTCAAAGACATAAGACAAAGGTGCAGACTGAGTTTGGGTGCATACAATTCATTGGTGGAACTGGCAATTAGGAGATAATTTGAGATCTAGGCAGCCCTCATAGGACTCTGCCAGGTAGCTGGCTTTCACCAACTGCTCTACAATAACTATGGTCTTCTGTACCAAAGCTGCAAGAGGAAATTCACCCCTGTTACTGCAGAGTATTAGCATTCTCCGCACAGATTCAGATCAATTCCTGCAAAACTATTTGCAGGAATACCTGTTGATGATCTGTAGAGACAGAAAAACATAGTGGATGTCCATACAGATAACCATCTGAAAGCCTACCTGGACTTCTGGTGGGCATGGGTGAGAATCTGGGAGAAAACAAACTGTATTATATTTATTTTGCTTCTAGGTTCTGTGTTAGCAGCCTGAATTGGAACATTTTCTTACTTCTACACCCAGTGAGGAAAAAAGAGTTACAGAAATAGAAATAGCAATAGCACAGAGCTACAAAGCTAATGAAAGACCTGGTCCAAGTTCAGTATAAGTTTGGGGTGAAACTTCAGGCAGCCTCTTATCTTATTTGAACAAGCTCCAACATGCTTATGAATTTCCTCTGCAACACCCCTGTGACAGCATGTTTGAAACTATAGTGAGCCAAAAGTTATTTGCTTTTTGCTCTCAGAGTTTGCCTACCCAGGAAGTTAATGAAAGGCGTGAATGTAAAGTTCATTAGCTAGAGCACATTAGTTCCCTGGGTGGATGCTCTTATGCAGCGAGAAAGTAGCGTGAAGTGAACAAATGCCAATTTGCTTCTATCTGAGAGCATTAACAATCACACATTTTTAGAGCACTTAAAATTCACAGTTACGTAATTCAGTTTCTAGCGGACTTAGTGAATGTCTCTGCACAATCTAAAAGCCCCAGCAGTTGTGATTGTCTTTGTCTTTAAAGACATCTAATTACCAAGGTGGCTGGAAAAAAAGACCCTTAGATTCAAGAACAAATTTTTCATTGACTTCTGGCAGTTTCAGGTCATCTCATCTTCTAGTTAAAGCTTTACGTGGGGAAAGAGGTGCATCCTGAGAACACAAAGACTGCTCACCTCTTCAATCATGTCCAGTAATGCTCTGTTACAGTTCTCAAACCTGGATTTCCATGTAGCAGTATCCTTTTCCAACTTCTTCATTTTCTTTGTCATCTATAGAAGCAGGAGGAAAAGCTGAATCACAACAGGAATTCCATGCTGCAGATGAAATTAGGACAGCCCTTCTATTCATGTCTTGGGCTGTATTCGTAACTCTGCCACCCGCAGCTGTAATGGCTGTGCTAAGTAATAATTTATGTTAAGGGATGGATTTAGTTTTAAGTAGCTGCCATACAACTTTCAGCTTCCAGTCTGTAGTCCTAAAGTAGGACCAGTTGATTATGTGGTTAAAAGTATAGCCAGCTCCCAGAGCACAAACTGTCACAAAAACAAAAGGCAAAGTAAAGGTGGCATTATTCAGACTACAATGTTAGATTGCTAGGAAGTTAAAGAAGGGCTTTTATCTTCTGAGCCAGCACTGCTGAGGAAGTTCCCTTTGGATTAGTCACCTCTATACTACTACCAAAACACACCACTAGCTAAATAGCACCATCTTTCCCTTTGGTTTTCTGCAGACTGAAATCTCTGTGAAGATCATTAGAGATTGCCTGGTCCAGGGCACCAGGATTTTGGGCCCTTGTGGCAGAGCAGAACATTATTATCAAAGTGGGTACAACATGTGGGTGTGTTTGTTTTTTGACTCACATTCATTAGAGGAAATAAGTACACTAGCTGCAAGGAAACAGTCACTTGGGCTTCATGGTGGGAAGGTGTCAGTGGGCTCCAGCTCTGCCTGCACACTCCATTGGGAAAATGTGTAGCCTGTGTCAAAATTTCGGTACCAGTGTCAGTCACCCAGGAGGCTCTGGACACTCCTGGAGACATGGGCTGAAAAATGCAGCTCCAGACTCCCCCTTTGGTATCTCTGAGGGGTCTGTATCCGACTACCACATTAGGTAAAATGTTTATTCTTCCAGACAATTTTGGGTTTAGGCGAAAGGGAGAGTGAAATATTCAGCTTGCAGTGCTGAAGTCTAAGCTGCTGTCAGTCATGGTAGGCATGCCCCAGATCTCATCTGAATGTTGGAGATTGTTCTCCAAAATGTGCAGAAATAGTCCCATCCTAGATAAAATGATTGCAGTGAGAAATGTCAAGATCTAAAAGGAAAGTCTCAAGCACAGAGTTCAGGTATGAGCTGCTACTCACTTTCTCCATCTCCTGTTTGAACGTGGCAAACACTTCATTGCTTTTGGTCAATGTTTTCTGAAATTCTTCAAACCTTTCAGAGTAGAGAGTGATCTGCATTAACAGAGAAAAAAAAAAAAAACAACCCACAGTAATTTAGAATCTCCAGGATGGTGAACTTCTACTTTGGTAGAAGATAATAAAATAAGTGTTGTGTTTGGGCATGGAAATGAGCTTCAGTTTGTATGCCGTGAACCATAAACATCTCAGAACTGAAACTCTCTGCATCTTTTTGAGGTTGCAAACTGTTATGATTCTTCTCTTGCAAATAGGTAAACTGAGGAAGAATAGAAAGACCCAGGCCACTGATTTTAAAAATACCTGGGAATTACGGGTGCTGTATTCTCCCTAATGTTGCAGCTGTGGTGTCTCTACAGGGTGCCCAGAAGCAAAAAAAAATTCCCTAGAAGTGGAGACTTCTGTAAACATTTCTCTTGGTAACTCTGTGGAGACTTCAAGAGCACAGCATTAAAGTCTGCGAAGATTTCCAGTCACTGCCTTTCCTCACAAGCCCTGTATGCTTCTTTTCTGTGTACAGTTGTGGCAGACAGGAAAGAACTCCTAGGATGACCTACAGAATGGAAAATGATAATGTGATCCCTGGGCCATCTCCATGGGCAGGGACTAACCTGAGCTGGTCTGACCACTGATGCTGTGCAGGACCAGGCAGTGGGATTAACCCAAGGTGGGAGCCAGCATAATCAGAGCTGTGCCCGAGCTCTAAGCCTTGCTTCACCGTGCAGACATCACCAAACTCCAACTACAACCTGAGGGCGTAAGCTCTGGCAGGCTTTAGCAGAGGAGCTCAGCACAGCCTGTCTGTCCAGCTGTTTGCCTGCCTTCTTGATTACCCAACAAGCCAGGCTGGGAGCTGGATGCTACCCTGGCTATGCTGCTTCTGATGTCCAAGTGAGCTGAGGGAGAGGTGTCCCCACATCAGGCTGCAGCCACAGCTTTCCTTCTTCTGCCTTTCCAATCCCCATTTCGTGACTTGGGCTGTGGCCAGGGACTGCACCCAGCACTTGATGTGCTCCACTGGACTCCACCGTTGAAGGGAGGTGTCACTGCTGCCTCCCTGTGTTACCTGGCACGTGGGGTAGCCCCACCACTGAGCAAAACCCACCCTTCCCTTCACACCGCCGTGATCCTGCACCGGATTCCTTCCAGCTGCGTCCCTGCACCGTGGCTTGAGTTAGCTGAGAGGGCACCTTGTCAGCTCTGTTTTGTGGCATGTGTGTGGACTGCAGCTGCAGGCAAGGCCAGCAAAGGCAGAGAAAATAATCCCCTGCCAGCCTCTTCTGCCAGTTTCAATTCACTTCATGAAGCAGAGCAGAAGAAAGATCTGTTGCAATGTGCCAACGTTTAAGACTACTAGGGCTCCGTATTTTGCTATCAGTTTACACCTGGTAGTCATGTGAAAGTTCATCTGTGGCTGTATTCAGTCAGTAATCCTTATTTTTACGCCTAAAATCTGCGGACGTTTTTGAAAAAAAAAAAAAAAAAGTTCTAAAGATCTGAGGTTAGTATTTTCTGTAAGATTTTATTTTTTTCTGCTTTTTCTGTTTTTTTTTTTTTTTTCCCTGGGTGGGAAAAGCACTTTCAAAATCATGCAGGATTCTCTATAGATAAAGCATGGATATTTACTCTTTGGAAAAGACGACCAGCTCCAACTCATCCACTTCCTTCTGGTGCCAGAGCACCCCCAGCAGTGTTTAGAGGACTGGACATTTCATCTGTGCAGCCTGACAGCTCTCCTTAGAAAAAGGGATTGGTGTAACACGCAGTGGCTGATGTGGGGTGGGTGCAGAGCAATGGGAGGTTCAAGAGCAGCCTGCAGTGTTCAGGCCTCTGGCTGGAGTCTTAGCTGCCCTCTCAGCACTGGCGGGGAGCTGACTAAACGACTAGCTAGGAGCTGTTACTGTGTGTGGTGCCAGCCAACATGGACCCTCCCCTGATACTACTCCTTTGTTACTGAGGAAAAGAAGATTTAGAAAATGTTGCTAATAGTGGGATGGTTTTAATTCTGATTTTGAAATCAGATATGGTTATATTACGTTTCGTGTTCATTCTGGCTAGTTGTTATGATGCCCCTTGCCATGGCCAGAACTGTAGCATACTGTGGATGTGCCTGAGCTAAGATCAAACTAGGTCCTTAGGGTCTCTCTCGGTGGCTGTGAATATGGCACTGGCTGCAGTCCTTCCCCGCTGAGCTGGGTGAAGGCATGGGGGGTTAATCCATCCAGAGCTCTGTGGTACCGATACTGGAGCTAGCTGACATGAAGCTTGCACGTGTGTATTTATACTAGGCTGTAGCCAGAGCTGTGACCTGTGCACAAACAGAAACTCAGAGGGATTTGTTTTAGCAGGCCGAGTGCCACAGCATAAGCGGAACACTGATACCAACTGAGATTTTGGAATAGACGTCATGGCTCTAAGGAGAAATGCCTGAGCATCCCAAAGCCAGGGGAGGGAGCAGGAGTGAAAGCCAGCAAACCAGGACTCCTAGCCCAGAGCCATTGTCTTAAAAAAACTCACCTCAATTCTCTGTCTCCGCTTTTCTCTTCCAACTTTTGCCTATTGTTTAATTAGATTAAAAACCTTTCAGGTTTGAACAGGGCAAGCTGTGATCTCTAGGCAGTACCACAGCACCAAGAATAGCTTCTGCAATTTAAATTTGAATAACAAATGAATGTTTTCGTGGTGGCTGGGAACAGGCTGTGAGAGCTGTTTCTCACTAGAAACATGTACTTGTGCTCCTCGGTTAGGGAGACAAGGACCCCCTCGCTGTGGCCCACTGCCCATCCAGTGCCCCTGACAGCATGGGAAGGGAGAGTGGAGGCTGTGCTGCTGCCAGGTGAGAGCTCACAAGTGCAAGGCTTTGGGAAGTGCAGGCATCTCTGCATTGCCATGCCGTAAGGGTGCTACAGTGAGGACGCTCCTTTGGCCCTGTTATGTTCTCCTTGGTTGCCAAAGCCCAGTGGTTGCACTACATCAGCTACCAAAAAATAAAGGCCTCATCTGACTTTTATCTTCTCGCTTCGTTTCAAAGCAGGAAGCAAAAAAAAAGTCTGCCTAAGCAAGATGCCTAGGGAGGGCGTGCAGCATCCTGGGAAGCATCACCATGGTTTGGGCGTGTTCCCTCAGCTGGGGCCAGATCCCTGTCACCGTTTGGAGCGCTGGATTTGGCCATCTTAGGCACATGGTGCCACCCAGAGACAGGCTGGCATGAAGCTGATGTCCCCTGATTCCTTCCAGCTCAAGGAAGCAGTAGGTGTTCATCACGTCCTCTAAAATGAGTGGTATCTCACTCACTATAGCAGGCAGTGAGGGCTATGTTATGGCTTCTCCTCATCTCATTGACCAATGTCTTCTCATAATTTCCATGCAGCTGTTCCTCTGTTAATATCTATTTGCTGTTTTGTGCTGTTTGCATCGAGGAGCTCTTTATGCTCTTTCTGTTCTGCCCTTGCACAACGCTTTGCACAATGGCATCTGGTCCGTGAGAGAGGCCCTTCAGTGCTACCATACTGGAAACAATAATAATAATAAATGTTCTTATTCCCAGTAATTCCAAATGGAGGCTGCTGTGTAAGTGACAGAGCTCTCACACTTGAGCAGAACACCTAACTGCATGTTTCATTTCAGCAAATGAACCACTTAATTTTTGCCTACACAAGTCTGCAAGGGGCACATGTATTATCAATGCCTTTGCAGACCTGTTTGACTGGATTTTTCTAAAAACAATTTTACCGTTTCAAATGTATGCTTAATATATTCTAGCTTTTATCAATATGTTCAGTTTCATTAAACTGGCTACAGAGGTCTGCCTGCATGCAAAACTCTTTCTGGTTGAACATAAAAGTTTAATTAAAAACCACTCTGAGAAAATTTGGAGCAGGTTTGCAGTCAGGACAGACTCAGCTGGAGGCCTTTGAGGTTTGATTGCAGAACCTGTCAAACTGGTGTCAGCAGCAGTTTATGTGATATTCTTCGGTGTGCTACCAGCTTATCTCAGCCTTTGAAAAAACACGTAAAGGACCAAACCCCTCTTAGCATGTTTCCAGGTTATCAGTTTAACGCTAGCCTTTCTTGACTGTTTGACAGGCAGGAATCAGACCATCTACAAGGGCAGAGCTGGAACAATTTACCAGGATGATTAACTGTGAACAAGGGCTAGGAGGGGGCTTCCTGATGGGTGAGGAGATGGGCAGCTGCAGAGGGGCTGAAGGACTCACACCATGCCCTGCAAAGCTCTGCTGAGGGGCAACTTTCTCACAGACAGGTCAAAGAAGATAAATCTACGTGACTGTTTCTGCAGGTCTAGGAAAATCTGCCGATGCCATCTCTTTTTGATATGAAAGTCCAGCATGTCATCTAGTGTTCTCACTTGTATTCAAGGTCAATTATTGCCTTGCTTTCGAAGTGTAGTATATACTGCCTGTTTCTTGTTTTAACTGCCTTTCACTCCAGCCTGACTCTTAGTGTAATTTTGGCAAGTAATTTTATTTTATTGAATGTTTCAAATTCCAAGTAAACACTGAAATCCTAGAGGTCCCTTTGTATAAGCCCTTAGCAGGCAGAATTCCTGCTAAAGTTAATGAAAATGCTGCCTTCGCACCCCAGTCCAGAAAAGCACATGAGCACATCAGCTGCAGTCTGGTAAACATGTTTCATGATATCTATGTACTCCAGTACTTTGCTGGATTAGAAACCTGCCTGAAGGGTAGTTATGGTGAACAGTGAAGCCAAGGCATACACATTGTTGTGTGGTTGAGTACTGTAAACACTCATAAATCATAGCACCATAGAATGGTTTGGGTCAGAAGGGACCTTTAAAGATCATCTCATTCCAACACCCCAGCCATTGGCAGGGACACCTTCCACTAGACCAGGTTGCTCACAGCCCCATCCAACACGGCCTTGAACACTTCCAGGGAGGTGGCAGCCACAGCTTCTCTGGGCAACCTGTTCCACTGTCTCACCACCCTCAGGGTGAAGAACTTCCCTAATATCTGATCTAAATCTACCCTCTCTTAGTTTAAAACTGTTGCTCCTTTTCCTATCACTACAGGCCTTGGTAAAAAGTGTCTCTCCATCTTTCTTATAAGACCTGTTTAAATATTGAAAGGCTGCAATAAGGTCTCCCCAGAGCCTCCTCTTCTCCAGACTAAACAACCCACATGCCACAGTATGATTTGCAGTATGGGCATTACCTTACAGTTGCCTTGAAAACAACCTGTTTCCTTTGCAATAGTCTATGGGATGTAGAATGTGGGTAGAAGGAACACACAGAAAGTAGTTTGGATACTTTACCTGGAATGTGCCTCACGGGTTAAAAACTGGGAAACAAAGGCACACCATGCAATCACCTCTCCTACTTCACCTGTGCCTGCAGGACAGTCTCTTGCTCCTTTAGCATTTTGGCCTGGAGCTTCCATTCTGCAGCTTGGTTCAGGAGCTGTGTTTTGGACAGAGAGAAAATTGTTAGGTCCTTAGTTTATCAGCTGGAAATTCTCATCCTCCAGCTACCTATGCTTCTGCCACTGCTACCTTGATAAGAAGTGATCTAACTTACAGATTAATGTAATTAGAGGAGCTAGGCAAGGCAAAGTATTTAGTGCTATCCTGAGATGTGGGGCAGGGCATTTGATTTCCAAAGGCATATTTGAACAGGAGTTCAAAACCTACTTGGACTGAAGTGTGCAGTACAGTAGGCTCTAAAAAGTGTGGTATTTAACCATATTGTCACCAGACTCCTAAAGAGTGGTTAAGATACTTTATGGCACTTTCATTTCAGCACAGCTCTGGCCAAATTCCTGCTCTCCAGTGAATGGCAAACTCCCTTTTGCATTAAGGATCAGGACTTAGCATACAGGTACGGTCACGGTCAGGCCTCAAAAAATCTGTGAGCTTTCAGAGAGGGAATGCATAGTAAAGGTCATACATTTACTGCTGTCTGTTATCTTTGGGCTCTGTTTGCATTGAGATGCCATCAGCAGGGAATCCCAGCTCAGGCTGATAAATGCCTCCCTTAGATCAAGAAGGCAATTGAGGAAGAGCTTGATTGTAGTTTCATCCCTGGCTGCTCCTGGGAAGATGTGATTCCTTACCTCAAGGTATTTGGCAAAATGACAGGCAGGCTGCAGATGGGAGGATTGGTCAATGATGAATTAATTGCAGTTCTGAGTCAGCACTTCCAAAGCGCTTAGTAATATTCTACCAATTGATTTAATCTGAAAGCAGGAAACATTTACTGAAGTGTTAAAGAAATGTGCCTATCGCCTACAAAACATTTATAAAGTGTTTTACTGGTTAGGCCAAATGTATTTTAGAAAAAGAATGCTAATTATAGCTTGAGAAATGAGATATAAACAAGTTAGTTTACCGTAGGACTTTCTCCTGTTGGATTAAATTGTACCATTTAAAATAGCACAATTGGGCTCTGAAAATGTATTGAAAATAAAAGCACTATGTAAGTCAATAGATCCTACTCTCATATTGGAAGTGAAAGGTGAGTAGAACCACATGCAGTAAATGTATTTGATCCCTAGTAAAAGCTTTTATTCTACCATTTTGTTGGAAATAACGCATGTGAACTACTTGAATTCCACCTGGCAAAAGAGCTGAGGATGTACCCTACAATTGTTGAGTGAACAACGTAATGAATTCCCTCCCTGTCTCTAGCTAGTTGCGGGACAAAGACTATCTTAATTAGCCTTGTTGCCTATATATATATTTTATATATACATTAGCTCTAGAAAAATATTTCGTTCATCAATTTGGCCTTTTAATTTTGACCCATTGAATTTTTACCATCGACAATTTCCTGGACAAGAATGTTTTACAGCCCAAGTATGCATTGTATGAAGTAACACCACATTCTGTTGCTTTTATACCTGCCTCTTAATATTTATTTTGAGAATTTAATTTCATGTTTGGTTCAATGGAGATAAGTCAAATTCCTGAGTTTAGAACTTGTTGACTAAAATGTCAAATATCTTGTGTCATAGCAAGTAAAAAGAGATGGTATGAATAGGCCTAGGGTAAATGAGCCTCAGTTCACACATTTGTTTTCTTGGGAGAGTGTATGTTTTATGCACACAAAAATAATTATTTATTTATTTTTTTTAGTTTGAATGAAATCCGGAGTTTAAGTTTCATGTTTCTTCACTATATGCTTGTCTGGGTTTTGGGGTTGGTTGGGTTTTTTTTGGAATTATAGGGTGTCTGGTTTGAATGATTTAATGAAAAAATACTTTTAAAACCTTCAGAGCTACCCAGTGCCTAGGCCAGTCCTTACTTTTTTACAGGGGCTTTTACCTGTATTGCTTAAATTTCTGCTAGGGTTACCTTCATACCCAGTGTGCCTGAAATAATGAACAGGTCCCACCTCCTGTGCCATGTCTTCTGCGACAGCACAAGAGATGCACAGAGAAGGTAAAGAATGTTGCTTCTTTTGCCTGTTAATGAAATCCTTCTTCTCTCCTATTGACCCACATAGCTTCTGTGCCAGTAAAAATCCAAGAGTTAATAAACTCTTCTGTCATAGAAGCAAGCCACAGAGAGGCTTGCTCAAATTAGCATGCACTTTTATGCAGCCTGAAGTCATCTGCAAACACCAAGCTGGGAGAAAACAAATCAGAAGAACTGATACATTTATTAATAGGCTATGAAGTGGTAACAAGGAGGCTGAAGTATAAAGAAATGAATAAATATTGCATGAGGTGTTTACAAAGCAGCACTTCAGTGAAGTGTGGTGATGTTATACTATATTATTAGAGATGTGATAACTGCTGGAGGCCCAGACAGTCACATCATGCTCAGCAATAAAAAAGCCAGTCCTCAAGAACATACGTTCCCATTTAATGACATGGATCTGGGGACTGGCTTAATGAAAGTTAAGCTTTCCTTTTTGCTGCCAGATTCTGCAAATTCCAATTATGTAGAAATCTGATCAATACCTTCCAGTCATATACTTGAAAGCCACAGAGGCTTTAAACTGCAATTCATTGCACATCAAAGTTTGTATTACAAGTGCTAAAAATGTCTGGTATAGGGAGGAAGTCCAAGTAGCGGTGACCAGTTATAGGATGATAGTAAAACTGCATCCTTAGGTAAAGTTGATCCTTTGGGATGTGCACACAGTATGAACCATTGCTCCTTATACAGGGAATCATGTTCTCAGTTGCACGTGTAAGTGAATTGTGCAAGCAATGAGATCACCTGCCTATTGAGATGTGGTACACAGGCTGCATGAGAAGACATTTCTCCTTGTCTGAGGCAAAGAAGTTTTGTTCGAGGGCAAAGATTTCTTCATGGAAGAACTGCATAGGAAGACATCAAAGTGAGCCTTCAAGCAGTAATCAAATAGATGATAAAAGAATTTTAAAAAATAATTTAAAGACATTTTCAAAATCCTGCAGCAAAAGTCATGCACAGGGATGTAAAGAAATGGCGTGGAAAGAATTGATATATAGTTCTGAAAGCCTTTCCCTCAAATGACAGGATGCTGAAAGGCAGTAAGGCTCTGACTTTGCATGTTGCTGAGCTGGAGAGAGATACAGTTAAAAAAGAGGACTCCATCAAATCCATCTTGATTTCATACATACATGTATATACATTACTCCCACAGACACTAGCACAATAGCTGGGTGGGTGGGACTAAGTGCTCAGCAATATGATTGAGGTGGGAGACAAGTGTGGGCCAGCAATCCAGGTGCTGGGCTACCTGAATCATGACACACTAATTGTGACTTGACTTATTGCATGGCTTTTGGCTAGTCACTTAAGTTCCTCAGTTAAATCTGCCTTGCTCTGAGGTTATGTTAGCCATACATCACTAGCCTACCTCGAAGGCAGGGTTTTTAAGCATTAGTTTGGACAGTGTGAAAAATATTCTTGTACACGGTGCATACCATTATACACCCACTACTTACAGGCTCTGTAGCTTGTTTTCGAACCTGCGCTAGTCATATATACAGCAAAGCCACAAAGAAAATCTCCCACTCCCAAATGTAGATGGTGATGACTTTCACTGCTTTAAAAGAAATAAAAATAACACAACTGTGCATATGAGTTCTAGATAAAACACACAAAGAAGGTTTGGCTAGAAATGGGGCCAGTCACAGGCAATAGGCAGCCCCAAAACGCATGTTCTGTGAGGTACACCAAGAAAGGTCATTGATATAAGGCTGTATATGTCACTTTTCCACAGAGCCAACACCTTGTCTTTCACATCTTTTTCCTTTTTTTTTTTTCCCTCCCAATATCTGGAATCTGGTCCTCAGTAGCAAGACTCGCACTGGCTGCAGTAAAGTAAGCCCAAATTTGCTTTGTCATTGTAAGAGAGTTATTGGAAATGTTTCCTGGGCTTTTAACTGACAAGAGTCAACTGCCATGAATGAAATTTTGGGTTTTAGCTTTTAATATACAGTGAAAGGGAGCAACTCAGCTGGACCACAAATTGTCATGCAGTGACATGCAGATGTGCACATGGAGAAGCCCCAGCTTCTCTTCCCCCTCAGTCTTTGGCTGGGACTAAAGCTGAGCAGGAGGGAGTGGGTGTCCCAGCTGCAAAATTAGTGGAGAGAAAGAGGATAAATGCTCTTACGGGCAATTCTTGGTAAGAGGTATTTGCTGTGTTTCCCTTGTGCTCTATCCACAGGGCTTAGAGCCCCGCATTTTCATCCATACTTTATAATACTTTGGTCATGCTTGTGCTAATGTATCTCTTTCCAGATACACAGAGAAGATACACATCCCCTCTTTAGAGCTCTCTGATGCTGCTCCTGAATTAGCTGGAGGATTGGTGAGAACTAAGCTTTCTTCCAGCTGATGAGAGCCTGTTGCTCCCCCTGAGGAGTTTCAGCTGCTGCCACCACTGAGAAGAGGGACCAGGCGTCTGTGTTGAACTCCAACGCTTTGTAGAGGTTAGGATGGCTGTGAAAATTCCAGGCAGCATGAAAAAATTTATTTTGGTCTGATTGAGTCACAAAACATGTGAGACTAAGGAGGGGTGCCCTCCTCCCATCCCAGCTGTGCCTGCAGGGATTATCCTGCCTGGAGCTGCTCTTCCCTGTCCCCCTGCTAGAGGTGTCCCCTCCGTCGGGTAGGGGGGAACAGCAGATGAAGCTGCTAAATGAACCCAGAGGCACTGGCAGACCAGTATGGGGAGGGGAACCTCTGAAAAAGAGAAGGGAGGGTTCCGTCACAGTAAGCAGCTACTCTGATGGCAAAGCCAGACCCACAGGAGGACATCTGGGCGGGCTCAGGGCCTGGGGGGGGATACCATGTTATTTTAATCCCATGTTCTTGTCCTCCTCTCTGATTGTTTAAATGTGCTCATTTATCATGTGGGGAGATGGAGTACCAAATATCAGATCCGTTTGAAAACTGATGGCATCACCTGACCCGGTCGCACGATGAATCCAGTGTGCAGTAACTGTGTGAGTTAGCTAAAGCAGCCTGTGCTCTAACCTACTGCTCTGCAGTTCGCTTCAAATACTGTAAATGCCAATGAAAGTGGCCTTTCAGAGGCTGTTCCTTTACATCAAGCATTGACAGTAGCAACAAAAAGGTCTCTGCTGCTATATCCCAGCTCATACCTGAAGGACCAATATATTAGTGAAATAGCATGCAGGGCTTGTTTTGTCCCAAAGTTAGATAAAAGACAGGCAGAAGGATAGGTACATATTCCTTTTCTTTCTGATGTCGCTCCTCAGCTTCCTTCATCATTTCCTGAGACTGCTCCAACTTGGCATCCACCAGTTTCTGTTGAAGTTCTCTGTGCTTAAATATTTTATCAAGGTGCTGTAAGAAAATAAATTTGGCTGAATGTACAGGTTTAATTATGTACACAGACCTTCATGCTCACACATGTACAGCTAGCTACTGGAACACTCGTCAGACGAAAATACTGCAAAACAGGAAGACTCCCAACCTACTGCAATTACTAAAAAAACTAAAGCATTCGTAAGAACAAACTGTGCCAGAATTTGCACGAGAAGGGAAACCTGTTTACATTATCTATCTTGATTTATTGTAGGGAAAAAAAAAAAGCCATAGCATCTTTGCCAGTTCTACGTCTACATATGAAGTCATCAGTATAAGCCAATATAACTGAAGATCAAATAATTGCTCATCGATAATAAATATACAGGGGACACGCTTTGTTTGAGCTGTTAAGTGGCCAGCAGATATAAGCCACTGTGTGGATAAATGTGTAAAGACACATTGCACCTGCAGTACTTGGGAGCATGTGCACAGCTCATGCCATCCTCTCTGTAAATACAAGCCTCTTTGCTCTGGCCACACGTGAACAATGTGGGCTTGGAGGGCCTGGGTGAAAGTACATGAGTGGGGGTGTGGGGGAGATCAGACCAGAGGAACCAGAAGCCTCCTCTGGCTTGTAAAACGTCTGGCTCTATGATGACCATCAGGAGGTAAATGTTGCTGATAGTCCTCTTCACTCTTGCTTCATTTAGGTAAAATTCACAGGAGCAAATATTCTGAGCTCATCCATCTGCTTTACATTTTCTTCTCATAGAAACCACAAGACAGGAATGTACATTTGTACATTTCCTTCGTTTAGCATAAGACTTCATACATGATGCAACAGATTTGGAAATGCATGTATTGTATTGGGCATTCCAGATTGTAAGGACAGATTACTTATGTTTTATTCAGTATGATAATGTTGTCTGGTTGCACTGAGGCTCACAGTAAATGTATTTAGAAACAATAAAAAGACCCATTGTGATATTTGTTAGAGTTTGTCGTAAAATAAAATAAAAAAGGTAGTTTGGGATTTTACTGAAGGGGTTTTTTTGTGTCAAAATTTTCTGACCAACTCTAATGTTTACAGAAAGAATAATTTCCCATCTGTCTATTATCTGCTAGATCTTATGGTGAGCATTGTGCCTGCAAAGAAGAATCTATTCCAGTGCAAAGGGCCTCCTTAATCTGTCTTCTTAATTTTCTGCTTCTGGAGAAGGGTCAAAGCATTTACATCAGAGCCCTTCTCAGCAACCTGTGTCTGGAGGGAACAAAAGTATATTTGATGTCACTAGCAAAGCAGGCTTTCTAAAAAGATGGGAGCTGGGAGGTGCTTGGTGGGGACTTTGGGGGAAGTAGGAAAGGGGTGCTGGGAGAGGTCCCCGGGGAGTTGAGGGAGCTGTTGGGGGGGCCAGAGGGCAGTTTCACAGGCAGCTGGCACACCTTGCTGCTTGGGTGCCTGGGCCCCTCTCCCTGCAGCGGCAAGGCTGCCGTGGGTGCTGCAGGCAGGGTGCTGGCCCGCACAACTCCTTGCCCGCAGGCTTTGCCACGCAGAGTCCGGTGGGCTTGCTGCACGCATAGTCCTGCTCAGACAGCAAAGCATGGTGGGGGCTACCCTCATCACCTCCATGAGACACCCGAATGATAGCCAGCGGGAAGGACAGGCTGGCAATGTTTTCTGCTTTCCCCCGGGGAAGCCGGGTTTGCTGCCTGTCCCTGTGGGCAGCCAGGGCATTGCTCTCACCTCTTCCCGCAGCTCGTACTGGTCAATGATGCTTTTCAGCTTCTCTGCCAGCTCCGTGTTCTCCTGGCAGAGCTTCATGTTCCTCTCGCTTTGCTGCTCGATCTGAGCCTGGATTTCACTCAGTGTGCCCTGGAAATGATTAGTTATTTCTTTCCTCTTCTCATCTTCCTCCCGTGCCCGCTGAATTGTTTCCTCCTGTTGTTAAACAGAGAGAACACAGTCATGTAAGTCGAATAATAAGTGGTTGCAGAAAGACATTGTTTCAGAGTAGCATAAAGCTTCCCTTTGAAGGATTATACGTGTTTGCATTCGTCTTTGGAGAGTTTCTTGCTTTCATCTGCTCCAGCATTAGGCATGATTCTAAATTTACAGAGCAAATTACACAGTGGCCTTGAAAAAATTAGGAAACTAAGAATTTGCATTTATAAAGATGGATGTAGAACAGAGTTTCACATCAAAGCAAGCCTGGAAAAGGGCACATACGTGCATGTCTTGATTCATGATACTGCAGCACAGCTTTTCCTTTGGAAGAAGATATTTAGTGGAAGTAGTCAAAAGCTCTTTTATTGAAATTCTTTTTGATCGAATTAAAAAATCACCCTTTAAAGTGCCTCCTTTTAACTAGTAATCCTCATATCAGACTTACAGTCTTTGGGATTTTCATTTTTACAAGAAATCCATCACTTTCTGTAGAATCCCTCCCAATTCCTCAATTTACCTTCCTTAACTCTTTAACTGACACCAACATTTGCACTGATTTATTAGGTAGTGGAATCAAGGAAAGCTTGTGGGCTGTTTCTCACAGAATCAAAGCAGAGAATTGGAATTTTGCCTGGAGAAAGATCGATGAATTTTTTTTACTAATTATTGAAATACTGTTTTGGATTTGTTTATATGAAAGACAATGCAGAAAGTATCTGGATTCATTGCTTTGGATGCAGAAATACGGACTATTTTTATTTCCTACTCATTTGCTTCCAGGGCAGTCTGCCCTTCTGGGGAATGTAATCCTGAGGTACCGTGGCTAGAACCATATCTGCTGTAGTAACAAATCATGTCAGAACCACGTTAAGAACCCACTCCACAGCATGCAAATAGCATACTCTAATAAGTTTTCAACTAGCACAGTCATTTACATAAAAATCTCTGATAATGCTGCATATGGATATTTTCTATAAATATACTTGAATAAAGCCTTAGCTGACTCTAATGAGGTATAATTTATATCACAAATGTGACATAAAAGGTGTTGATTCAGGCCCCAGTCTTACAGTAAGACAAATACCAAATGACCCAATTCCTACTTAGCATGCACAGCACAAGCCTGATCTTGGACAACTGCTGTTCAAGGTAGGGGATGTTTGTCCTTCTGCTGACCGGGGAGTGATAGAGATGACAATGCCTTGGATGACGGGAGGAAAGTATTGGAGCTATTAGTGCTAATGATACCATAGTGCACAGAAATCACCATGAAGCCCTACTGTGCTCTGCAGTTTACACAAGCACAAGTGTGTGTACTCACAGAGTAAAACAAAGCGTGAGCCCAGAAGGACTCTCACTCTTAGGAGGAAGAAAGAATTTCAGATGGAGCTGGGCAAATGACTTGGGGAGGGTCCTGGTTCAGCACCTGTACTGGAAACTGGACACATGAAAAATCTGCAGCAAGATGAAAGAGAAGCTCTCTAATTTTTTTTTTTTTTTAATTGGTGGGAATGATTTTGAGTTAGCCTGAAACATTTTGCCTGACCAGAAACTGAGCTGTGTTTTTTTTGTAGTTATTTTTCGTTTAACTCTTTTTAGTACAATATTGAAATGGAAATGCTGTTCCAAAGTAGAGTTAAAAATGCTACTCAGAAGGTATTTTAAATCAATTGCTTTAGCATTCCCAAAATGAAATATCTAATTCTGTTTTGAAAGGGGATGTTTACAAACAATGCCATCCTTTTAATTTTTGTTTGAAACTACCAAATTTAACTTGAATTCCTAGGTAGTTTCAGTCAAGTCAGAACTCCATTTTACCTCTAATACACTGTTTAAAAAACTGCTCATGCCTCTTAGTTCATTGTGTGGGTGCAGCCCTGAGCAGGAAGACGAGTGACCAGGTGCTTTCACTTCAAGAAGTCAAAAACACAGTGAGAATTGAACTTGCATGTCTGGAGTCCTATTTCTATGCCTTCAAAACATCCTTCCTCAAACATGCTTTATTTTTTCAGTGGACTAATGGTGTTATAACACTTCACTGCTGTGATTTAAAGCTCTCTGGAGTAATAAATCCAGCTGAATATAAAACAAAAAATCAGTGGATTGTGTGTAAGTCACACTGAACAGTTCTGTTACAAGGTGAAACGAGACATCCTGAGAGTAGCAATCATGCAAATGTAAAGAAAAAACCCCATGCATGTGTTACTTAGTGGATCTTATTTCCTGCTCATCCTCTCTTCTGAGGTAGAATAATTATACAGAGCACAGAGACAATACAAGGATTCATGGTTAAAGACACTGAGCGAGGAAGAATTTAGTTGCAGGGCACAGTATTCCTCTTGACCTCTTCTGCTTCGGAGAAAAAGGTATTTGAGGAGGATATTCACTTGAGGGGGCTGGGTTGTGTCTCAGAGATCTTCTCAGAGTCCCTCACAAAATGGCAGTGATTTGTTAAATCCTTGAGATCCCAGTTACAGATTAAGGGTGGGTGCGGGTGAGAAGAGCTGGCTGAGCAGAAAGGTGACTCCGTGGCTATGGCACCACACAGAGACCTGCAGGCATTGCCTCTTCACTGCGCCAAGGAAGAAACCCCTCTGTGCCTCAGTGATCTCCCGTGCAGTGGAGCTGGCTGTGATGCTGCCAGGACCCAGCTGATGGTAGGCTGGTGCCTGGTCCCTAAGGTAATACAGTTTCAATCTCAGAGGCTTCTAGATGCTACTGATAATACCATGGGAATAGTGGTGAGTCTTTAGAGCTTTAAACCTGAGCCTTTACTAGCTGTAAAAGCCTGCAGCTGAGACTGCAGCTGCACTGCAGCCAGGGAGGGGGCTGGATGCCCACGGTGCCACCAGCAGAGAGCTGCGTCCCTGACAGCTCTGCTCCAGGGCCGTGGGTCCAGCTCCCCTTCACCCACCTCACCTGGGCAGGCTCAGTCTGGCAAACCCCAAAGCATCAGCATCACCCAGGTTTTATTATCACAAGGCTACAGCCCAAACTCTTTGCTTATAACTGTCCCCATAACCTGAGAACATGCACTTTTTTCCAGTAGGTTCCTTAGTCCTTCCAATTTCAAGATCCCATAGTGTAAAGTATGATCCTTAAGTTTTCCCCAAAATTGGAGGCTTGAAGACTGACTTCTGTTTTGTGCAGCTGAAGTAGCTGTGTGGAGTCCAGAGCACCTGGCTGGCTTAGTTGTAGGTAGCAGAGTAGAGGGTGTTTGGGGTGATGACTTCTCAGCATCATCCTGGTGAATTCACAAGATGCAAACTGCACTTGGCCTTGTCAGCCACTTCGCTCTGTGGTTATTCTTTTAATAGTTTTATATTAAGTGTTCAGTTTGAGGTAGAAAAATAAAGCATTGTAAATTCTTTTTAGTTTTCCAGTTGTGGAAGACTAATGTTCAGCCATAAACTATTGTTCCCCTTCCTCTGCCCTTTCTTAATCTTTGTGCCCCATATCGACCCCATCAAAGATATGTTCTTGTGTCCTACTGCAATACTGCTATCACTCTCATGTTTTGCTGCTAAAAATGTAAGAATGCATTGAATAAAACCTTGTAAAATTAAGACAAGGATGTTTTGCAGTTTGGGATTTATCAATGGAATGTGAGATAATTTGCAAATAGAAGGGCAGGTCTTCAAGCATCTTGGGGGCAACTCGAGAATACTGTTGGTCTACTGAAGTCCTATCAGCCAAGATGATATAAGCATGTTCAATGAACCGTTCTCTTCATTCCCAGGCACCACGGTCTGAGCCAGTTTGGAGCTCAGCCCATAAGTGAAGCGTTGACTTTTGTGACATTTGTATGAAAGTCATTGCTTAATGCCCAGTAGCAGGAAGGACAAGGGACCTGGGATGTTCATGTCACTACAAGATGCTAAGCAGCCACCAAAGTGTCAGATAATTGGCAGAACATGAACACCATGCAGAGAAATGAGTTGCTGTTGGTCTTAGGAGAGCTACTCTCCATTGCAGTGGGAAAGCATTCTGCTATTTCATGAACATTTATGCTGCTTTTCTTGGAGGGAGAATTAAACATCTGTTTTCTGCTGTGAAGTGTAGCTGCAAGGAAATAATCTGAATAGCTGGACTATAAGTAAATCAGATATTGAGGCCACTATCCAATGCTAGCCAGAAATATTTCTTCTCTGATCTGCCCTGTGGATTTTCAGTGCAGCTCTGCATTGCATATTCATCACCACTTGGCTGCACTGATCTCCAGTTAATGGGAATTCCACACACCAGATGAGTGAAGACGACATTTACATGACGTGATGTGCATTTAATGTACCACATGGCAAGTCAGAGGAGGTTCGTGATCTGGACAGGCCAGGTTTCTCCTTTGCTGTTGAAATGACACAATCTCCTACAGATTTTATTTTCCACACTTTGGAACATAATCAGAAGTGCTAATCCCAAGTGCTAAAAATTTATGAATCAGCTTCTCTGTCCTGCCAAAACCAAAATAAAAATTACTTAAGCAGGAGATTTTAAAAATAACATTCGATGGGTTCTCCTGTTTCGGACCCGCTCAGTACAGTCATAAGCGAAAGAAAATTTCACTCATTTAAATAAACAGAAGATGAGATTCTGGAGATTCACAGATCTCCAGGAACTAAAGCTTAAAGGCAAATATTCCAAGAATTATGTTAAAATTTTTAGGGAGACAAAACTGGGTAGAGATATTGAATGTGTTTGTTTATTAATTTAATCCTCTTTCAGTCTGCAAGTGTATTTTGTCTTTCTTACTGTGTTAGTTAATTTTTTTTTTTACACTGAAAGCACAGGAACCAGAGGAAAGCTAGTACTCTGGGTTTCTTAAAAGGTCTCCAAATTCTTAGAAAGAACTGGCCAATATTCAGACACTTCTTCCTACTACAAGATCAGCTCAGGTACCTTTCCTGGCTCACCTGGCATAGGTACAGGGTAAAAATCAGAACTGAGTCTGAAATTGTTAGGTTTATTTAAGGGACCTAGTCTCAAAGTAAAACAGTCCAGCAAGTGGAAAGATGTTGGAAAATGACTTTCCTAAATTTGAAGATGAAATGTGTAATGAAGTATTTACCTGCAAAGAGAATGGAAAAATTATGCTCTCTAGTAGTGAGTTTAATAAGCATATGATAGATGGGAAATTGTGTGAGGAATTCAACAAAACCTGTTCTACATATGTTTTCCAAATATAGTTAGGTTTTTTTTTCTATACCCCAGTTTCCACTGATTTGTTCCACTGATATGACTTGTTTGTTTTAGAAATCTCGGTTAAGTCTATGCAAAGCACTGTGCAATGTAGTCTTAAATCACTTTAAAATGGCTTGTATTTCTGTTGAAAGATTTTGCCCAAAGGCAGTAACTGTCTGTCAGTGTGAATCGATACCGAGGTATAGCTCAGGTCTGGTACAAATCATAGAATCACAGAATGGTTTGGGTTGGAAGGGACTTTAAAGATCACCTAGTTCCCACCCCACTGCCATGGGCAGGGGCACCTTCCACCAGACCAGGTCACTCAAAGCCCCATCCAGCCTGGCCTTGAACACTGCCAGGGTGGGGCAGCCACAGCTTCTCTGGGCAACCTGCTCCCATATCTCGCCACCCTCACAGGAAAGAACTTCTTCCTAATATCTAATCTAAATCTCCCCTTTTTCAGTTTGAAACCATTACCCCTCACTCTGTTGCTACCCTCCCTGACCAAGAGTCCCTCCCCACCTTTCCTGTGGGCCCCCTTTAAGTACTGGAAGGTCTTCCCAGAACCTTCTCTACTCCAGGCTGAACAACCCTGAATCCCTCAGCCTGGCCTCACAGAGGAGGTGCTTCAGCCCCCTGATCGTCTTCCTGGCCCTCCTCTGGACCCGTTTGAGCAGGTCCATTACCTTCTTGTGCTGGGAGCCCAAGCTGAACACAGCACTGCAGGTGGGGTCTCACCAGAGCAGAGCAGAGCAGAGCAAAGCAGAGGGGCAGAATCACCTCCCTCGACCTGCTGGCCACACTTCTCTTGATGCAGCCCAGGATGCGATTGGCTTTCTGGGCTGCGAGTGCACATTGCTGGGTCATGTTCAGTCTTTCATCCACCAGCACCCCCAAGTCCTTCTCCACAGGGCTGCTCTCCATCCACTCATTGGCCAGTCTGTATTTGTGCTAGACCCTGAAAGCCTGCTCCTGAGCTGGTGGGAATGAATGAAAATCTGTTACAGTTAATAGAGGTTATATCAGGTGAAATTCTTGCTGCTGACAATTCATATGTGTAATTCTATATATAACTATATCCTCATAAAGCAGGATTTTGAATAGATCAAAGCAGAGGCTTTTTGTATAATAACAACATCACCATCAGTAACATGTACTCGGAAAAAAAGGAAGATCACAACAGAAATATACTTCTTGAATCTAAAATTTTTCAAGAAGCATAATCATAAATTTCACATCTAAATGACATGATGCACCAAGCAATAGGCAGACATGGCATATGGATACCAGCCTTTTGACACTCATGAAAATTTCCTTTTTGAACTGGTTCTCATATTCCAAACGACTTCCACAAATAGTGTTTGCATTCTTCCTGTCTTGAGGTTTGATTTCTTGAGGCAAATGTCCTGATTAACTAACCCTCACAGATCACTTGAAAATGCTCACGTGCTCAAATTATGTGAAAACACCCACCAGCCTTCTGTGAGTCTCCTGGAGCAAAGCTGGTGTTCCTGTTATTCTGTTCACACACTTGCATTCACATCTGCAGTCTCAGGGACCTGGTCTGTTAGCATCACTGGTTTTCTCTGTGCTGAGCTCCCTGATAATGCAAGGAGGGCTTTACAACTAATGTGAGCAAACTCAGTGTCCAAAAGTGCTTGGATATTTCCAAACAAGGAATAAAGGAGTCTTGATGTAAATGAGCCTCAAGACCAGAGTGTATATATAATTATATACTGCATGTGCAGGTGCAAACGTCTCTTTGATTTGATAATAGAGCAAGATGGGAAGGCATCAGTATCTTCTTCCCCCCAATGTTGGGTAGCTTGATAAGGCCACCACTCACCTTGAGGTTTTTGTTGTGCCTCTGGAGCTCCCGGCAGAGGCTCTCAAGCTTGCTGCGGGCAAGGACGGCTCGGCTGTGCTCACTCTGTAGCTGGTCCTTCTCCTTGGTGATCTGGGCCTGCCTCTTCTGCAGGTACTTCAGCTTTTTCTGCTCAACACGATGTTCTTCGAGCTGGGTGGGGAACAGAGATTAAAAGGGGAAAAAAAAAGAGGGACAGGAAAGAGAAGAAAATGAGCTCTTCTGGTTTCGAGAAAGTCTTCATGCTTTCTTAACCTCTTAGGAAATGTTTTGTATTTATCAGCACTAATGGGAGAGGAGCGAGTCACCTGGAGGGAATCCCAAGCCTGCTCACTGCAACAGTCCCAAGTGTGCTGTAGTGGGTGGTGAACATAATTTTTCATACTCTTTCCACACCATTTCAGCCCTTCCTTCTTTGGTTTGAATTTATTTGAAGGACAGCTGTGAGGTTTTTTTTTTTTGTTTTGACATTAGGAACTGGAGCAGCCAGTACTGCTTTATGCAGTGAGATCTCTCCAGATCATGAGATAACGCAATAGTTGCTCATTCTGTTTTGCAGCTTCCTGAAAAAGAAGCAGCTTCCTAGATACCTAGGAACCTGCTGGAAAAAACAGCAGCAAAAGAGGTGCCAGAGGCCAGGGATGCCGTCTGTGTGGGGGCTTTGCTGCTGATGGAGGAGAAGGCTCTTCAGAGAAGAGTTCCCCAAAACGATGTGTGGGCACCCCCTCTTGTCAGGCTCCTCTTGCTCACAGGTGCACGTGGCACCATCCGTCAGTTGTGTTTCTGGAGGTCCTGTCATCAACAGGGGTGGGTTATGGTGAATCAAACCTCTTTTGGGCTCTTCATGTCCGTGTAATTACTGAAGAAAACATGGACAGTCCCTCACATTCACTTGGGAACCTGATGTTTCTGTGGGTGCATGGGTCATGCCTTCCCTAGAGGGCTGGTGGGGAGAAGGGTGTATTTGGAGGGGGGATGAAGGGAGCAACAGAATTGCTAATAGCAGTCGCTGCACAGACTGGTCATTTCTCCCGACACGTGCCTGTTAGTGGCTGTTTTGAAAAAATGCCTTGCACTGGGAATTAAGACCGTAACAGCCAAAGAAACATTTCATCTCTGAAGCTTAAAGATTTCATCTCCCGCTCCAACACACAGTAGCCCTCCTCGCTGTATTACAGATGTGTACACATTGTGAGATGCTTCCGAAATCCAGATCTTTTCTGGTTGAAGAACAGCAGCACGTGAGCTCCAATGTGCAAACTTTAAAAATAACAGTTGCTATTAAGATTACATTATCTAATAATATGGTACCACTAGTATTAATTATTAACCCCAGTATGACTGGGAAAGTCTGTGAGTGCAGGGGAATGATGTGCAGCTCAAACAAGACAGTCAACAGGCATTATATTTTACACTTTCTCTGCTTGAGGATCTGTTTTCTGCAGATGTTCTGTAATTTATGCTTACAGTACAGAGCTCTGTATATCATCAATCAAATCACAGCTAGGCATACCACAAAACAATGCAATCGCCAGCTTGGAGTATATTTGCAGTTTGTGCCAAAATTTCAGCATGTGTATTGTGTGTTTTTACCCCCATAGATCAGAATAGGGGCTTTTGCATCTAATCAAGCTGCACTAGCTGACATAATTTTTCTAGCATTGTAGGGAAAAAATAGCCTCTCTGTAATTAAGGCTAAGATTTGTTTTCCTTTATAAGCTTGATTTTGGCCCCTTCCCTTTTAAAACCACAAAAATGTTTCTTTTTTTTTTTTTTTTTTTTCCCTTCACATTTTGCATACACAGCCTGTGCTGAGCAGATAATGATTTATCAAAATTTTAGATGATTCACTCAAGCTGTGCTTGAGATAGGGGGGTTAGAATAAAATAGGTCTTAATCATGATATGAGAAGTCTTCCAAGCATTTTTTGCTCTTTTTTTTTTTTTTCCCATAAAAATGACTTGTGCTAGAAACTTTTATTTCAGAGTTCTCAGGAATGTCTAAGGCACAGTGTTACTCTTGCACTGAAGAAGGGAATTAATTGGTAAGTAGGAATGACAAAAGGGCCACCAATGATAATTTTTAAAGAATAATTAAAGAAATATTAGCTAAAATTAACTACAAATAGAAGGAATTCAGATTTTGGAAGGCTGACCTAGAGACATAAACTCTCAATTTAGGGAAGTTTTATCTTGACCCCACTGCAGACAATGACAACACTCATATTTATTTATTAGTGTATAGTTCTTGCACCCAGAACTTGCAAGTCCCTCAGGACCTCTGCAGATAAGCCAGTCACAAGCAATTCTGCAACAGGCATTTGTAGGCAAAAGCTGAAGCAAAACACAGTCTGCTTTACTAACCCCAGCCACTCTGCTTACACCAACATTAGTGAATAAATGGTGAGTAGCATGGCACAGCTTGTGCCCAAATGGCTACACTGTCTTGCTTCCCTGTCCCCGCAGGCATGGCTTCCTTCACACCAGCCCGTGCTCTTCCCTGATGCTTTCCATTTTCTGGTGTACCCATCGCTACAGACTGCGCCAGGGCATGTGCTAACAGTTAAATAGCACATAGCTGGGTGGCCGTGGGGAAGTGCTGTCCCGCATAGGGTCCCTGAGTACAGGCAGCCTTTTAAGCCACAGCCAGCAGCAGCACTGTCTGATGCAGATGAAGCCATTGCCAGCACCCAACCCAGCCTGGCATATGGCTGCACCTTCCCCTGAGCTGTGCGGCAACAAGTGCTTATGTCACCACAAGGTTCACCAGAGCAGGGAGCTGACCTGGCTGGAAAACAACTCAGCAAAAGCAAAAAGTGACCTGAAGCGTATGATGGGGATGGACAAAAGGGAGCAGAGAGAGTGGTAACCACTACAGCCAGCTGCTGACAAGTTACTGATCACACTACGCCCCTCAGCCATGCTGAGTGAGCAGTGTAAGGCTTTCTCCAACAAGCTTTTAGTTGTATATATTAGATCCTTTATTTCGGTGACATTGCACAGAATGTCAAAACTGAATGCTCTGAATTTATGTTTTAGCACCTTTCTCCTCTATGAGTTACTGGCAATACGCCCCAGATTCATACGGTGCTCCAATGATGTTTGAATGCAGTGGAGAGTACATTCTAGAGGCAGAAGACCTGTTTCAGTTAATCCGTGGGCATGAAATCAGAAAGTTTTCCATGAAAAAAATGAAAAGCTGAACTTCACATTATAATGAGACATGGACACATCTGTGCATAAACCCAATTATAAAGTCAATGTTCTGCTTGGCACATTTTTCAGCACTCTACAAACTGTAAAATGCTGCAGCCTTTTCATTTGTAAGATTTCCACAGCTTATGGCCATAGAGTCCTTTAAGTACTTAGAAGAAAATAGCTGACCTGAAAATAACCCATCTTAAGTGTGGAGAGGTCAGGTAGGTGACATTGTTACAGGGGTGACATTATGGTGGCAGGGGCTTTGACTCGTCATTTCACTGTGTTGTGATTTCTCTCACAATTAGCCTGTTCTCTGTTTTCGAATTTTCTGCTTCCTAACATTTTATACTAAGCTGTGTATTATTTTCATTTTGATTAAACCACTGATACATAATTTAAAGCAACACCCACACAGAGAAGTACGCAAAACTCCTTGCAGAAGGTGTAGGCAGCAGCCTAGACACTAGTCTCCCATGTAAGTCAGTTTGGTAGATTTGCCTTTAAGAACAAATATTCTGCCTCAACTTTTTAACCCAAAGTCCAGCTTGTTTTCCTCACTTTTTACTTTTTTCCTCCTTCCACCATAATTGATTATTTGACCCTGACAATTATTTTGGGACTCACTTAACAGGACAGACTACATGAGGTTTGACCATGCTGCATGGCACATATTTTTATACCTTCCTGTATAGACAGTCTGCACAGGAAAGAACCAGCGTTGTACTAACCAGCTCAGCATACTTCTTAAATAACAGGTCCAGCTTCTCCTCTGGAGTATTCAGCTTGTTCAAGCTTTGCATCAGTAGGGTGGCTTCCTTCCCTTAAAAAAAAAAAAGAAGCAGAATTTTGATGGTAGAGGTAGTTTGTAGCAGATGTACTGTTATGAAATTCGTTGGTTGATGCATGGATCTGTAAAAACTCAGGGAGAAATGAGGCCTTGTGGAAGAAAGGGGATAATTTTTGTTATGAATTCTCAGGTTTTTCTTCTCTCTGTAAGAGCAAACATGCTTGAATTTTCCTCCATTTCAGACCTCAGTAATGTGCTGTCTTCTAGCAAAAGCAGTGGCTGTGAAATGCTTTTGTTCTGTATAATCTGATTTTCATTTAATGTTTTTGTGACATGACTGGCACATTTGACTGAAATAGGATGGAAAGGGCCTGGACCCTGAAAGCTCAGAAACCGGATCTCTTTGCAGGTGAAAACTGATCAAAGCTGGTGTATTTAGCTCCTGTGCTGCTCAACCTGTGCAAGACACAAGGAAGATTAAGTTAGGTATGAAGGCCATGGTGTGGATGGAAACAATCAGAGAGCAGCAGGTACTGCCACCCAGGTCTGGACTACATGATAGTGGTGTAAATCAGTTCCCTGACTTGGTGAAGAGAGTATGGATACCAGAGACAGTTTAATAACTATCTGGGTGTGCATAGCTAAATCACTGTGTAGCCATTTATGTATTGCCCATCTTCTGGTACCTCTTGGTATTCATTTGAGCCCCGAGTATGAGCTGGAGCTTGAACACTGCTTGTTCATCAAATACAAAATGTCCCTGGAGATAAGGATGGCTGTAGTGCCAGGGGCTTGGCTGTGCTTTTCCAAATGCTCCTCTTTCCCAAGATTGTGAGAACAAATTTGCTTTCTGCTTTAGGCTGGACTTTTTCTACTTCAAGTCTAGTGCAGTCCAGAAGTACTGCCTGTGGAAAAAATCCACTATTTCACACTAAGTTTTCTCTACAGCACCAATATAAATAAGTTTAAGAGAGCTAAAAGCAAATCCTGGAGTTCAAAGAGTTGCAAGTGCAAATGGAGAACTGTGCTTTGGTATTGTTTTCACTGATCTTGGAGAGGTACCAATAACTGCACCAAAGCCAAGGCAATAGAAACTGAGGAACTTTCTTTCTCCTGGACATTCAAGGAATTCGGGGAAAACCATCCCTGCTCTGTCCTATGCTTAATCCATTGTCTGTAACAACGTCCTGCAGTGATTTTTCTACAGGCTTAGCCTGCGGTTGGATTTGGGTTCTAACGCAAAGGAGAAGGCTTGAAGATCGGCGGGAGTCAAATGTAGGAAGGGAAACAAACTACATGTTTGCTAGATTGGGATGTAACTACATTGCTCCCTAGTGGCTACCCAGCAGAAAGGACATAGTTTGCAAAAACTCCCTAAGACTTCTGTCTAGCTCGGCTGAGCCCTGCCGTGACTGAGGTACACTCTAAGCACTGTGCTTAGAGAGAATAAGTGTATTGGCTTATTTCATATAGTCTGTGATGAGTTCGGAGGTCTGCTAGATGAAAAATAACCTGGGCATGACAGTGAATTTGTTCTGCAGATTCCCACACCACATAGTAGCACCATTAGCATCATTACGACCGGTGAGAGGTCATACCTGAGGAAGAAGGAGGAAAAAAAACTTACTGAGGCACAAATGTGAGGCCAGCTTTCACTTTGTCTAAGAAGCAACTTTCTGCAGCGTGTCATCAGACTCACAGCTTGGCTAACTAGTTTGGGTGGTCCAATAGTACATCAGAATTGTGTGATACAACCCTAAGCTCTTGTCTTTTAGAAGGACTAATATCTGATACAGCCTACATATAACTCTCAGGTAATTGCCGAAAATAATTATCAATTAGAGAAAAGTTATATTGTAATATTAGGTGGCAACTAGAGGCCCGTATCATCCACAGCAGAGGCTTAACATGGGAAAGAGCAAGGACCAGGGAAGTTTTACTTCTGTTCAAAGAATGGCTGTGTAAGTACATAAGTACTTGCCTAGTCCTTTCAGGATTTTCTTCTCCAGCTTTTGCTCCTTGCTGCTGCTGGGCTCCTTTGCTCTGGAAGCATCCCCAGGAGCCAGCTTCTCTTTCTCACTCTCCTCATTAGCATCTTCATACTCCACATCCTCCACGCTGCCTGGATCTCCCTTCTCAGGCCTGTCGGTTCCCGTAGCGGTGCCTTCCTTCTCCATCAGGCTCACGGCAGACCCATAGGTTTTAATAATGTCCTCCAGCTGCCGGCTCAGCTCCTCCGAGATGTCGCACACGGCTGTTTCTAGCTGGGCACTCGGCTGCTCTGCGGGGGCTGGAGCCGGGGGCTGTGAGCTGGGGGCAGGTCTGTCCCCACTCTGCCCCTCAATGTCCTGTCCGGCTGAGGTGGGAGACTGGTCATTCTCCATACTTGGTGCAGTACCTGACAGCAAACAAATGGAGGGTTAATTTAAAAGCACACAAAATTAGTCTCCTAATTGTTCCCAAAGCTTGGCTAGAATGTGAGTGATTTTGTGTGGAATTTGGGATGGCAACTCATAGTTGGCTCTGGCTTGCTAAATACGTCGCACTTACACAAACAACAAAGGCAATTTGCCTGCAGGGAGAAAAGCAAATTATATACTTTCCAAGAGGAAAAGCCTGTCCAAACCTAATACTTAAAAATCAAAATATCTTATTCCCATTCCCAGCGATAACACACGAAACGACACCCAAGTCATTTATACCACTTCCCTCCCCGAACATACTATTTGCGACACATTTACTTTTCTTGATCTGTTTACCTGCAACGCTGGCTACTGATACAGGCAGCTTCACTTCTGAACTACATCGGTTTCATTTCTTATTTCTCCCCTGTTGGCACATCTTAAGTCAATAACCACAAAAAAGGAATATTTTAAATGGAACCGGTACACCAAAAAATTGCTCTGTGCTCTTGGAGAGCCCAGTGCTGTACTTGATCTACAAGACGTCTGGCTTGGATGTGTCACAATAACAGCAAAGAATAAGATAAACAGCTATAAACCACTCTTCTCTTGTACTTGCTGCGTGCTGCTGACAGCTTGTTTGACAAAGTACAAAATACGGAATAAATCACAGCAAAGTAAAACCGACCAGGCATAACATGGATTGATAGTCCATCGTGTTTTCTGGGGTGAACTTCAGCTAATTTGTTCCCAATTTGCAAACGAAAGCTTTTGTTTTCCCATGTTTTTTGAGTGGCTGCAGTCAGACAGGCAAATACAGAGCCCCTGATGTGTCTGTGTTCCTCTGGAGGCTGCTCCAGCTTACCCAGGACCTGGCGATAAGGGTGTCACCGAGAGCATCCTGGGCACCTGCTCCCAGCTCCTGCAAGGTGTGGGCCAGCAGAAACAGCATCTATGACTGCACACAGCTGGAAAACTCACTGTAGAGAAGGATGCTTCCTTCTCAGAGTGCTGGCAGAGCTGCTGTCACCACTGCATTGCCCTCACAAGGTGTGAAATGCACAGCTGGGTCTTGCCCTGCAACTAGCCCCCACTTCTGCTTGAGTACAGACTTTGTACTCATTATAGCCATGAGTCCTTTCTTTCTCTTTTTTACAGCCTGATTTTTGTCCTTCCCTTTAATGATATTATTTATGATAGTGCCAGTGAAGAACAAAGAGAGGAAGAAGATTGCTTTCTTGGTTTTGTTCCAGCATCTGAGGTGGTTGCTTTCTTATTTTTTAAAAGACAACTTGCTTTGAAAACATGGAGCTAACTGGGAAGCATTTTGTTCCATGTTCAGTTGGCCATAATGTATATCTTCTATGGTGTCTAAATTTCTACAGCTTTCAAAATCATAAACTAACTTGGCCAAAGGCAGTATATGATAAGGGAGATGTAATTTACTGTAATACATGACTTGGTGTTTGTTACTGAACTCTCGCAAATCAAAGTGATGTTTGGAAGTGCAGTGATGGCCATCGCTAAGGCAATGTTTTTCAAGATTTGCTTGTCTAGCTATTTGACTGGGCTTACAGATAAGATAGTCAAATATTATGGTTTATCATCTCTCAAGCAAATAATTGAAAGCTTTGAGTGGGGCTCAGGATGTGCTTGAAAACTGTCAGCTATAAATCCATGCCCCTGCAGTCCTCCCACAGGTACAACTCGCCAGCAGGAATGGCTTGGGAAGGCAGCTGGTCCTGGTCTCACAGACCCTGTCAGACAGACGCATCCCATTCTTTCCTTCCTGTTTGTGGCATGGTCATTATATCACAGCAAAGTGATTGTAAAATTATATCCGTCTGATTTGATGTCATCTTGAGTTTAATTTACATTGAAAGATTAGACCCTACATGTGCAATTTAGCTAAATAATTCCAGATAGCATGAATGTTAGACTACAGTTTGTGATCTTCTTTTAACTAGAGTTAATTGACTGCCAATTAATTCAAGGTCAGTAATATTATTGTAAATGCTAAGCTAGAAGCTCCACAAAATACTTATTTATCTCTGACATGTTCAGACTAGTGTTTACAATTATATTCATTAATTTGATCTAATTGGCAACTGGCGATCAATTAGCTAGAAAACCCAGGATCACTAGCTCTTGTCTAGACAGAACAAAAGTCTTACAAAGTATATACCCAATTTAAACGAGCTATTTTTGTAATATGTTCATCACAGAAGGAGAATAGGATCACTAAATGCTCCATTTCCAAATATGAATTTCTCTTCTGACTATCTCCCCCTCTTTGTAAGAAGGCACAAGTCCACGCCGTTCTCACTGCACCCCAACTCTCACCCTTGGCTGCCTCCCAACTCCCAACTGCATCGCTCACAGAGCAGCACCATCCAGCTAAACGTTTCCTCCTATGTGAATCGTGAAGCATGCCTGCAAACACACTAGGCTTTAAATTAACAGCAGTGATTGATTTATGCACGGTGTTTCTCAGTAATAAGGGAAAAACACGGGAGAATGAAAGAGAAACTGGATGTTTAGAATCAAGGACACAAGATGTTTAAAAGCTGGCCTTGCAGGAAATCTTCCCTAACATACATTCCTGGCTAGAAAGGGATTAGTTATAATCAGTCTCTGAAACCACGGCAATTCACATCTGCTGAGGTTCAGGCCAAAATCCTGGAACAGTGAGCAGGCAGGAACCACAGAAATACCCAGCACTGAACCTTTAACCCAAGGGTGCCCACCTGCCGGGTCGTACCAGGGATTGTATATACACACACAAATAAATATTTTAATGTTTTATTCCATTCTTCTTCAGGCTAAGCCAGAGGTCTGATAACTACTTTCAAGCACAAACACAACGCCTGTTAAGAATTCTGTACTCTGTTTTGCGTCACGAAGTTTATATTTAGGGAGACAGGGCATCTCTATCTGCTGAGAGCAACCCACTTGACAACCTTTGATGCTGGGAGAGTTTACTGCAGTTGGCCCTGGTCCTCCTTGTGCTCCAGCCTGTTTAACCTTCAAGTATATCAGGAATTCTTCCTTATCAGGCTGTAAAAGACTTTCAGTGCCGATCTCAACAAGACCCAAACTGTTTACATTATATGCTATCTTAGACACAGTAATGCCTAAAAATTAGGTGACTGAGCCCAGAAGAGGAATTCCTTGGTTTCTCAAGGAATTTCAGACTTGCCCAATTTTAGACTATCCACTTCTTGACTTTTGTGACTCCTACTACCACTACTGTTACCTCCAGGTATCTGAATTTCCAACATGGCCTTATCCTGTTTTATGGTGTGGGGGAGGACTGACCAGCTATCTGACTGTGTCTGATCATTACACCTTGTTTACTCCTCCTGTGCTCTCAAATCCTGGACCTGTTCCACAGCCCTAAGACCAATTATCTTTCATGGCCCTGGTATTTTGAACAGAAGCTTGATCCCAGACACTTGTGGTTGCTACCTACAGATCGTCACTCTGGTCTTTCTCTCCTCCAGTGAGAAACACTGCCAAGAGCCAGAGTGTGCTATTGCCTCCCCACTGGGGGAGAGGCTTTTCTCCATTCTCCTCCTTCCTCTGTTAAAAACTTGGGATAACCCCAGTCTCAGGTGGGACCTGACAGACACCAGTCCTGGGCTGATGCCTTTCTGCAGGAGGACTCGTGGCTGTGCTTGCCATCGCACAAGAAAGCTGGTGCTTGGGGCAGCAGCAGTCTGCGGCTGGCCCCAAAGGCACAAAACCAGGCTGAGCACACAGCATAGCCAGAGCTGCATTCAGAAGCAACAGCAAAAGGCGTGCTGCTAAGCTCGGTCTGGTAACGCGCCGAGTTTGTTCATCTCTGACCACATCGCTTAACATTTCACATTTACGGCACGACATGCCTTTGCTGTGCTTTGAAATCCGCCAGTACCTCCAAAGCAAAAGGTCAGTTGGCAAGAGCCAGTGCCCGATTTAGCAGAGCTGCAATAGCCGTCCTTCTGCTGCTGGGCAAACTGTCCCTGTGCCGGGCGCCGCGTCAGTCGCCTCTCGCGCCGCTGGAGAGGACCCGGCTGCTGAGACACCGTCCTGGCACGAACAAAGCACAAACCAAACATCCTTTTCTCAGCTTCTCTGGCAGACTGGCTTGCATACTGTCACAGAGTTTTGTTTGTCTTTTTTAAACAGAGCACTTCCCCTTCCTTCTCAAGGGAATTGCTTCCTCCTTCCCTTCTTGCAGCTTGAACTTCTGGAAGGTTTACAAACTGGTCTATATTTAGCTCTTGCCTCCCCATGTATCCAGCAGAAGGACACATGGCACCTGCTCTGCAGCCAGGAGTTATTTTAAGCACTTCTAAAATGGGTAATGGTATTTAGTGCTTTATGCTCAAAATGCACATACACACACACAATTCTCTAAAGTAAAGTGTTACTTGTACTTACACCAACCAGCATATGCTGATAAAATCTGAATTTTTACCTCAACGTAAGAGCAGATTGAACTACAGTAACACCTCAAAGCAGCACATATTAAACTCTGGAATGGTCCACACTACTGTAGCTCCAATCACTCTCCAGAAAAACACAAGTGCCTTGTGGTAGTCTAAACACTGTCCTGTGTATTACTTCTGAAAGCAGTGATAAAAATCAGCTTTATCAACTACATGCTACATTTCAATAGCTTTACGATTTACACACAATTTTCTAGCACAAACCACCAGAATTTTGGAGGCTTTGTGGCAGGTTTCCATACAAGCATGGAAAGAACCAGAGTCAGAGACTTTCTGAAGTCTCATGCGGCACCTGAGTCTTAATCAGTTATCGTTGTAGCAAACCAGCCACGACCCCTAGTCTTACTTAAAGGCAAGCTCTACCAAAGTCAGCTTAAATTTTTTTGACTACTCTTTAGAGAAGCATTTCTTACTTTCACCAACAGCCTTAGATACTCGCCTGTTTTTCTCACACATCACACAGTGCTCAGGCTTTTCAGGCTATTCCTAGAAAACGTGGGCTGATGGTCCCAAAGGGAAGTACTTAGACTAAAGCCCTTGCACCATGCCACCAAGCAGTGACAGCAAGGAAGCTGTTCATCAGACTTACCAGAGCAAAGAGAAGAGCTGAGCGGAGAAAAAAAGTCAGGCAGAAAGCTCAGACAAGGGCACGCCAGCAACAGGACACTGGTACTGTAATCCTGCCACCGAGGGAAGAGGGACGGGAAGACCAAGCGAGGGGGGAAGGACAGAATGACACAGCAGGAGCAAACACTGCAGAGGCTGAATGCGTGCTTTGCAGGGGACTGGCTCTGATAGGCGAGCAGGGAGGCTGCCTGCTAGCTGGCAGTGTAAGCCAGCTATGCTGGCTATTCCATGCTCTGACAGGGATAGCATGAGAGATTAGAGGCTCGGGCCCTCAGAAAGGGAAAATAAAGGAAGGATTCATATACAGCTGCTACCCTTGGAAATTAAGTCTTAATCCTTCAATGACTGGGACATGTTGTGCTCTGTGAAATTTGCCTGTATTGACTATGGATTGGTCAAACTTGGTCTAATTATTCTGTCTGCACCAGAAAGACGGGGAAGGCTTTCCATAATGTGAGCTCACAGCTGTGACTGCCCTTTACGACCCGGGATTTGGACAGGATTTGTTAAAAACCACACTGATTCTTAATCATAGACTCACTGGCTGGAAGGGACCACGGGAGGTCTTTAGCTCAACCTTTTGCTCAAAGCTCAGCTGTGATCTCAGACCAAGTCTCTCAGAGCTTTACATTAGTCTTAAAAACCTCTAAGGATGGAGACAGCATGACCTCCCTGGGAAGCCTGTTCTCCCGCCTGACTGTCCTCGTGGTGAAAAAGTTTCTCCTTATATGTAGCCTGAACTTCCCTTGTTTCAGCTTGTGCCCATTGCCTCTTGTCCTCCCACCTTACACCACTATGAAGAGCCTGGCTCTGTCTTCTTGATCATCTCCTCATAGGTACTGTGCGGCTGCAGTTAGGGGTCCCCAAAGCTGTCTCTTCTCCAGGTTGAACATCCCACTTCCCCCAAGATCTCCTCATGGGACTCTCCTCAAGTGCTCCAGCCCCAGCCACCACGGTGCCCCTTCAGTGAACAGACCAGCTTCTTCCGTGGGTGCTGATCCCAGTAACTCCCATACAAATGTTCTCTTTGCTGTCAAGGTAAGCTGTCTGACCTACTTTCTGCAAGTTACCATGCCAGTTCACATTGGCCCAAAGTTGTTTACACAAACAAGCAGAGCGCTCCCCACGGAGCTCAGCTGCACACTGTTTATCCAGCGGCCAGCATCTCCCACTTCTGTGACCCACAAGATACTAAGGCAGCATCTTGAGATGCCAGATGGCCTCAGGACCATCTGCTGCCCACTCCCTAGAGAGAGATATAGGTCAGTTTAATGCACAAATATGCAAACAACTGAGAAGCAACAAGCTGGTACTGGAAATGGCAGACAGTGCCATGAGAAAATAAATGGGACTTTGGCTCCAGTGAAAAATCATAAGGCTCAGAACAACATGAGGAGGAAAAACGTATGTATGGTCAATGTTTTGGAGTAGACCCTCAAATGGACCTGTTGTTGCATGACACTAAAGGAGAAATGTTTTGCACCTGATTTACAAGAGATAGAAGAGAAAACAGCACTGGGCAGCTCAGTATCAAGAAATACTGGCTCAGAAATAGTCTGTATGTTAGCAGCATCCCACGCTTTTACTGGAGAGGACTAAAGGTCCTGCTATATTTGTGAAGATGGTGTCTGTGGGGCAGAAAGAACATACTTGGGTAGTTTCTCATTTGTCTTATTTATCTACTTGGAAAAGGCAGCTCATATTTTCTGGGGATGTGTGGGCATCATGGCTTAAGGAAAAATCAGTTCTTCAAATCTTCTTCAGACGCTGGTGGTGGCTCAGTAGAGCTCCTAAGAAAGTCACAGATTTAAGGATAGTGAAAGGGAGATTGCGAGGTGGGGCCTTCTGTGAATCTTGTGGAGGGGGTTGGAAACCGGCTGGACTGTTTTGAGAGAAGATAAAGCCCTGGGGTTGTTTGTGACAGGGCAGAGTGAGCCAGCAGAATACCAGTGAAGATAAGAGTGCTTGTGTGGGCTGCTTGTGCTCCTTCTGTTTTGACTGAAGAATCCTCCTATTCCAATCCCCTGTTAATTTTTCTTTTGAAATAAAATGAGCTCCAGGGTTTCTGAGATCAAAATGTACAACTGAGCTACCAAGGAGCTAAGCAACAGCTGAGTTGCAGAAAGTTACTCCAGCATACCCTCACTCCTTGGCAAACACAAGGCAAGACACGTTCACTTCAGCTTTGCCCTCTTTCACTGGGGTTAAAGCTATTATGTGTTAGTTCTTTTTTGCAACAGCCTGATAACATTGCGCACAGACCCTTAGTGCAGCTCAAATGACACGTAAGGATTCACTAGGCGGTGGGAACATAGTCATGTCCTTGAGACACATGAGAATGTACTGATAACAGGAAACTAGCTGGGGTCATCACTATAAAAATTAGCTACATTAAATCCAAAGCTACATGTTCTGAAATGTTCCTAAATATGCAAGTAAAGAAAACAGTCTCTGGTACAGTCAGGGGACACAAAAGAGCAGATAAAATCTGCTCCTGAGTATGTGGCAGTATATGTGTGTAGCTCCAGAAGATTAAAAGGGATCTGCTGGATTTTGGCCTGTGAATTTAAACAATATCACCTTAAGAATGGAAAGGGAAACTCAGACTGAGAAATTTAGAAGAGTGTGTTGAAACTGCCATGCAGGCAATTTACATGCTGAGGATGACCAACTGGCTGGCATTCAGACTCTGCATGCTAGGATGGTTGCATCTGGCGAGCTGAGGAGAAAGCTGACTGAAAGTGCTCTCTGTGAAACCTGTACTGCTTCTGAGGTTTCTGCTTTTGCAATGCTTTAGGCATTTCATGTCCCTATTTAGGGAAAGAGAAAGAAAAGCTTTCTATAATCCATGAGAAAGAGGAGAAATGTACCTTTCTCGTATTAAAGCTAGACCACTCCTTGAGAAATTGCTGTAACAAGGCTGAATTTATTTTTCAGTTGTGTTCAGTTGTGAGCTGGATTCCATATCCATAACCCTACACTCTCTTTGTTGCACAGTGGCATTTCCACTGAGGCCATTCGTACTGTTACACAGAAATTAGCTATTTCTGGATTAAACATAATCATCAACAGCATAAATCTACTGAAGACGTAGTCTTTCTGGGGAAAAACAAACAAAAAACCAAACAATTAATGAGTACATTTCTGCCTATATTTATCATTTGCTCTATATGATATTCAATGCATTCAGCCTTACCAAATGGAAGAACAAGTTCATCATTAAGTCAATGCTATTGAAGCTTTTGAGTCCTCTTCCCATCTTTTTCTGATTTTTTTTTCCTTTCTTTCCACAGGCCATTTTCCTCAACTGCAACATTCACCTTTCACCCACTGATACTCTCCTCCCTCCCTCCAGGGCTCACGTCATTGGCATTGAAACAGTTACTTTTGGGGGTTTTGTGTATTCTTTTTGTGTGCTGTGGGAAGGTTTAGGCGAAAGACCTAAGGTTCAAGTTTAGAGTCTGTCTCTCAAATGCTCAAGGGCTTTAAAAATTGCAGACTCTGTCTGAAGGCAATACTGGTTTGGTTAAAACCACTTTAAAAACTTTTAAGGGTTTCTTTTTCACCACAAGCAACAGTAAGCCTTAATTCTTCTTCCACCTAATTGAAAGCTGAATTTCTGCAGAAGCTGTAATGCTCCCTGGAAGCCACAGACTGATTTGGCCTGCAGACCAATCTCTTGACAGAAGGTGAAGAGGCTGGGGAGAGTCACCTGACTTCTGCGCTGGCCAGAAAAGAGCTGTCTGCACCCCTCTGCAAATTGTAGCTGCTCTGCTCCATGAGACCCTGCTTGCCAGCAGCACAAAAAAATCTGGAGATGGCCATTCCCAGTCCCATCACACACAGGGATGCAGACTGCAGTGGGCTGCCATGGTCTGTCACTTCAATGCCAGATCTGTATCAGTGAGAGCATCATTTTTGGATTCTAGTGCAGATGCCCCACTAAGAACCTGGAGAAGTTCTTCACAGTTTTCCTGCTGAACAGTTTTTGGGTTATTTTTGGAAAGATACAAGTCTTCTAAATTATGGGCAGAACCAATTCCTGTAATACCACTATTTCAGATAATTATATTGGAAATAAAATTGATCCATTCTGTTTAAATATGTACAATAATACACCTATGCCATTACATAATATACTATACATATCATATTATAATATATACTTATAACAATACACAGTAACAAGCAGGGCGTGCTGGTGGGTGATAGGATGAACACGAGACAACAGTGCACTTGCAGCCCAGAAAGCCAACCATATCCTGGGCTGCATCAAAAGCAGTGTGGCCAGCAGGTCGAGGGAGGTGACGCTGCACCTCTACTCTGCCCTCGTGAGACCCCACCTGGAATGCTGTGTTCAGCTCTGGAGCCCCCAACATAAGAAAGACATGGAGCTGTTGGGGTGAGTCCAGAGGAGGGCTACCAAGATGGTCAGAGGGTTGGAACACCTTTCCTACGAGCACAAGCTAAGAGACTTAGGCTTGTTCAGCCTGGAGAAGAGAAGGCTCCGGGGAGACCTTATAGCGGCCTTCCGGTACCTGAAGGGGGCCTACAGGAAAGGTGGGGAGGGACTTTTTACAAGGGCCTGCAGTGATAGGACAAGGGGTGGTGGTTGGAAGCTGGGAGAGGGCAGGTTTACACTAGATACAAGGAAGAAGTTCTTCACCCTGAGGGTGATGAGACACTGGAACAGGTTGCCTAAGGAAGCTGTGGATGCTCCATCCCTGGCAGTGTTCAAGACCAGGTTGGATGGAGCACTGAGCAACCTGGTCTGGTGGGAGGTGTCCCTGCCCATGGCAGGGGGGTTGGAACTGGATGGTCTTTGAGGTCCTTTCCAACCCAAACCATTCTGGGGTTCTATGATTCTATGTATAATGAAAGTATAGCACGTATGAAGAATTTAGAAATGCCTATAATTTAAAACATATAATTAGAATTTAGAAAGAGCCCTCATAAATGTCTTGAGACACAGAAGCATGGTGATGTGTGAGCAGAGGCCTAGAAGTCAGACACTTGCTGAGTCTGGCAGCGTTTCCCTGCTGGGGGCGACTACAGCCGAACCAGTGTTGGGAGAGTCCTGTGAGGTCCCAATGCAAAGTCTGTCAAGACCGATCTCCACTGGGTTTAATTTATTTCTACAGAAATGTCGTAAATATCTGGACCAATCGAACATTTTGCTTGGTGACCTCTTGGGAATTATTTCTCTCTTGCTTAGTCCTGTGTCAATGAAATAAAGAAGGGGGGAAAAGCAACATATTTGCATTTATTTGCATACAAAAAGCAGGTGTTTCACAATTTTCTACAGATTTCCTAGCTCCAAATCCATCTCAAAAGGGTTGAGAGGTTATGATTTGCTTTCTAATAAGATTTTATGACCTGAAGGGTTTGTCCTATACCTAAGGTTTGCCAGTTTTTTTTCTGCTACAGCTCAAAGACCCTGGCTTCCAATGGCAGTTAATAATGCAGCCAAATTAGCTGACACAGCAAATCCCAATAGGCAACAGACTTAACTATTTTAAGCAAATAATTTAAATCTTAATCTACATCAGTAAGAATATAATTTCTGAATTTTAGCAAGGAAACCACTCTAAGAACCTGGAGGAATTCCCCATGGTTTGCTACTGAAGAGTTTTTGATTTATTCTTGGAAAGATTCAAGTCTTTTGAAACCTTAAGAGCAAGCAAAATCAATTATCAGGGTTTCAATTTTCTCCAGGCAATTTCCACTGCTTCAGCTTGCCCAAGAGATAGACTCTCCATAAATATATTATGCTATGTGCTATTTGAAGAATTTGGCAAAGTGGAGAATAGCTTCACTTGGAAAATCACACATAAGGTAAAGGAATCTCTCAGATGAGGCATGCAGACGCACCTGAATGCACCTCTGCAGTTTGGAAACAACTCTTCTCCAATATATACAGGTAATTTATTGGGAAGGAAAAGAGCAGCATTAGCTGTTTCCAGTTATTCTGTGAATATATACAGCAGTGAAGTTATGGATGATTTACATCATTATAAGCTGACATAAAATCTAGCATGAAACTTCAAAAAGGTACTGAATCCTGAAACAGTCTATTTTCAGTCTAATTTAATTTTAAAATGATGCTCCTCTAGCTAGAAATTACCTTCTATCAACAGATTGTGGGAACAGAATTGGGCCACCTCAACCACCAACCCTGGACATTTTGTAAACCTGCCAGGGGAAATCTCTGGTCCCAATTCAGATGTGATCATGCTGTAAATCACATATCAGGCATAATTTGGAAGTCTTTTAAATGCCAATGGTACCTTGGTCAGGTACCGTTGATGAGCTGCAGAGAAGAAATTATCTATTCCAGTAAACTGACTTGCTTTGCATGAGGTAGCTTTTTGTCTTTCCCTTCCTTTTCTATCCCCTTCCATTTGCTAGTAATGTTCACTTGCATTAGTTTCATTATCAATATAGAACGTTTTGGAGTTTTTTATTGCTGGAACTGACTTGTGAAAGTCAGAAATGGAAAAGACTTATTAAAGGCTCAGTCCTGCAGCTGCTCTGTGTGTGGAACTGCCATTGATTTCCCAAGCAGCACCTGCTGGTGAGCAGCACAGAGAATAAAGCAAATTAGAAACTGAAGGCTAGCTCTCTCAGCTGTACAGGCTCTACATGGGCGGTAAAGCATCTCATAATTGGAGCCAGACATCTTTCTCTGGAAAGGACAAGGTCCAAATTCTGCTGACAATCATAAGTAAGCGGAGGGGGGGACGGGGGGCTGAGTAACACTGAGGTTATGAGTAACCTGTCTAATACTCCAGGACAGAAGAATAGGGACTGACACAAAGGGAATGACACAGATTGAGGTAACACTTAAACAAACACTTTGAAATGAGGGGGACATTTGTGGTGAAAGATGAAGACCTGTAGAAAGAAGAGGGAAAATAACAGAGACAGCGATGGTGAAATGAGTCCTAATGAGAATCTTATTTTATAGGATAATGACAGGGTGGCTGATGAACTGTTAGTTCAGACGGAACCACGTGCTGAGCTGTAGAGCTGGCAGCACTATGGTGTGATGTCTAAAACTGCTGCTGATGTAAACACCAATGACCTATTTTAAGACGTGTGGAAAGAGAATACAAGGAAAATGCAAAAGGATGCAAAAGGTATATTGGCATTAACAGATCAAAACTGTGAAACAGCATTAACTGGATTTTTTATGAGGGTTTTCCAGCTGTCTATGTAGAATCACCTTATTAAACATAACAATGTTTTGGGGACCAAATGAGTAAAGAAAATAAAACCCAAGAGATGAAAGGATGAATAAAGATCAGGTGAGAGTGACTTTCATATTTTACTAAGCTGAAAGACAAATACGAGAGGTGGCACCAATGTCACCAATTTGTTAGAATACAATAAATCTTCCTTTTGTGTACATAAAAAGCCTATGCAAGTCATAGTAATTGTGAATAGGAGTATACCGACAGGTATATGCATAATATTTATTCTTAGGTATCTCCAGGTGTGTCTCCAAAGCTCTACTACTACTACTACTACTACTACTACTACTACTACTACTACTTATCTAAAAAGTGTGTTTCCTCTAATGGCACACTAAAAGAGAGGAAGGGTCAGATGGCAGTACTTCTCAATAGCCTTAGTGCGGTATGTAATTTGGAGACTCCCAAACCAGCTGGAGTATGGGGAATTGCTGAACCAGGGGAAAAAATCAACTATTTAGCATTCCCTTGGAATCAGAGACAACAATTCTTGTTCACTTGAATACTCTGAAATCATCATCAGGCAATCTGTAATACTGTCTGTGTTCCTATAGCATTGCCAGACATAGCAGTAGTTACTGTTTACCTTATTAATTATTTTTTATTTGTCTTTTAGTTCTGTTTTCTGAGACCAAAATGTATTTTACTACAAATCATGGTTATCTGATAAATATTTAAATCCATCTTTTAAAATTAAAGATGTAGGAACAAACTTCTGTGTCAGTGATTTCCAGTTGTGTAGTAGCTTGCATGCAAGGACCTAATATAATCTATTAAGCAAGTTCAACATCAAGCAGCAATGAACTGCAAAAACACATTGTACTCATTATTTGAAAGGGTAAACTGAGACCTGAAGTGTTACATGTTGATGCACAATAAATAATGACTTGCCCAAGGTCATGCAGATGGGAACAAGTTGTGCTCTGATTCTTTTCTACTTTAATTGTGGCGTGCTTGCTTTACACATGAGGACCAGAGTTGCAGGCTTAGAGTGAAGGGGAGGTCCACCTCATAAAAATGTTCAGTGTCTTTATGTACTTTATGTGCCTTCACTTTCTGCAAAGGGTTTGCATCGGTTGTGAAATTCATAGGTCCTGTACAGTCAGCTTGAATAGAGATGGTCTAAAAACTGCATTGCGTTGCACAAAGGAGGGCTAAGTTAGGTGAATTATAGGACTGGAGAGCCTAAATGTTAGCCAATATAAAGTAATCTTCCCCATACAAAGGAACTGTACTGCACATGACCATGGAAAATTGAAATTCTGATTTTCATTAAATTCATAAGACAACCGTGAGATCTCTGAGCCATTTCAGGGGCTGTGAGTACAACAACCCGCACAGGTCAATGTAAATAAAATCCCAAGGGCTGCCATATTGTTATTCTAATGACTAATAAATGTTGCCTTTTCTTAGTTTGTTTTCTTTTTTTCTCATCATTTGGACTCCCACCTGCCCTCCCTGTCTTGTAAGGTAGCCAGTGGATAAGTCCCCCTGCGCTACCTTTCTGCTGCATACTTGTACTCTCCCCACAGCAGGCTCCTGCTCTCTGCTTGCACCTCCAGGGTCTTTAGTGTTAGCTTCTGTGCCGTAATCTTTTCTCACCAGGAGATCAGCTAGCAGAGCAGGCAGGAAGGAGAGTCACTATTTGTAAAGACTGTGGGTTGTTTCACCAACCAGGAAATGGAAAAATAAAATCCGTCTTTAGTCCTATTCTTTCTCATTTGTGAGTCACAAAAAGGAAAAGCCACTGGAGGGCACACCGGACAGTAAGTCCCCCAGAAAACTCCTATGTGCCAGCCAACAGCAAGGAGAAGATACTGTTCCTTCAAGTCTGGCTTGCTCTATCTTCTCTTTCCTTTCATGTCACCAACTAATGTTTGACTGGCTGGGTTCTTGTGAGGCTTTATCAGTTTTAAAGTCCTGTTCTGTCATCCTGTTCCTTCCTAGACTGCCAGGTGTCAAGGATACCCACAGGTGATCAATCTTCCAGGTAACCTTCATCAAAAAGCGGAAGGCAGAAATGCAGCATTTCAGCATGATCATCCCTCTCAGGCAAGAAATGCTGAGGAATCATGAACCTGGTAACTGCTGGCACAAGCAGGTATAAGCTGCCAACTTGCCTTTCTAAAGGAAAGTGTGAACGCCCCCTGATAAGAATGGATGCTTTACTGGCAACCTGAATTGGTTGGGATACGAAATACATCATACGAAATATACATCTGTTTCTTCATTGCTTTAGCAGAACCACCAGAAAGACAAAAGTGTCTGTATCCCTAAGATGTGACATACATGAAAGGGAAACATGCATATACTTAAGCTTCCTTAAAAAGTAACATGCCATTTCCTCACAATGAAAGAGGCTGGCAAAAGCCACCAACCAAAAGCGGTTTGGAGCTGTTCATTATTGTGGGGGAGGAAAAAAAAATTAGGAAAACGTTAGTCAATCAGATTTAGCAGAAAACATCTAACTTGGCTTTCCATCTACTTTCTTTTCCTTTTCAGTAAAGGCCACCTGCTACCAGGGTGATATAAAAAAACCCAAAACTAAGAAAGAAGATATTTTCAATTATTTCAGTAATCAGAAGGTCCCACTAAATCATTATTAGATTTATTCCAACAGTAATAAAAACCAATACACTAACGTCAGAAGAAAATATGGACCAGAAAATAATCTCATCCATTCCTGACCCACATGCCACTTTAAGAATACACTCAAATATTTGATGTTGTATTTGAATTAAGTTGATAAGGACCTCAGATAGGCTCTTGGTCATCACAGTGATTGTGAATCCTAACTTATCCAATCCAATATGAAATTATTGCTGTAACATGAGGGGCTGGAGTTACAGAGGATGGCTCATGTTTGCACTCACAGTGCTGTGCTCATGCAACACTTTAAACTTGGTCAAGCAGGGACTGCAGCAACACCACTCCAGACTCTCAAGAAGGACTTACAAGACCTGAAACAGATTTACACCACTACGGTCTACCCTGGCCAACCAATGTATAGTCCTCCTAAAATGAATAATGTGTTCAGAGCACTTTTAGGCACACTGACACTGGAGGGGTGACTTAAGGGAAACTGAAATAACTGCGTTAGACTTAGAATATGCAATGCAGTTTTGGCATAAAGTACTGCCTGCACTCCAAAAGGGATCCCAAGTGTAAGGCTACACTGGATAAGCCATCAGTCAGGCCTTGATTTTTGACTTGAACACCACCGGCCAAACAGTTACCTAGGTCAGAACTAGACCCAGAGTATCACTGATCTAGATTTTGGTGATGAAGCTTATCTGGGAAAATCAATGGGGAATAATAATCTCAGTTCCTGCTAAGCTTCACAGTTCATAAATCAAGATCACTGCCTTTTGAAAGGTAACCATAAAAAAGAAAATATGGAGAATGGACCTCCTGAACTTGGCTTACGCACCAGGTCTTTTCTTGTTTTGCCTTATCTTCAATCAAAGTTATGAGGATACAATTCAGCGCAAAGCTGTTATCTACGGAAAGAGCTAGAGAGATCTGAAGGCGAGGCAAGGAATTAAAGTATTCTCCCTTTCTTCCTTATGCCAAAATACTGAGAGTTCAGCTTTGGAATTTAGAAGTGCTCTGCTTCACTGGTTTCTGTGGAGCCATCCCCTTCTTCTAGACACAGCCCTGGGTAATAGACCCTGGGCGAAAAACACAATCAAACCCAGATCCTCTAATAGAGGACTTCATTGCTTGCGGTATTTATACGTAAAATGAACCACGTCAAAAAGACTCCTGGACTAGAAGGTCTGGACTAGAGGAACCAGAGTAAAGAGTCCCTGTGCATATTCACCTAATTTTTGTGATGGCAACGTGGAATTGTCGAGATGTAATTCTTGCATTAGGTAAAGGCTCTACTCTATAAGCATCCATCACTATTCACTCTGCCTACCTTTCATTCGGTTAAAACGTATACGATAAATCAGATTAAAAGGCTGCTCTTTCGAAGACTTTAATCAAGAAGAAACGCAGGGCTTCAGCTACACCTAGTGGAGAAGCTCTGGGCACTGCAGCCTTGCTGCAGCCACTCGACAGCCTGGGTTTAGCTGTCAAGTTAAATTACTCCTGCTCTGTTTCAATATATGAGCTGTGAATTGAAACTAAGCACCTCCAAGTAAGTATCAACAATTTAAACAGCTCCTTTCAAAAACCTGTGTGATTATCTGTGCACTGCTGTCTTTCATGTAAAGCACTTGATTAAAAGGTCGGGCAAGGGGGCCTCGTCTCAAAAGGCGAGCGCTAAGGAAGAGCAGCAGCAGCCAGGCGAAGGGGCGACAGGCTGCCCTGCACCAGGTCCCCATCTGCGAGGCTGGGGATGGGGCGAGAGGCCCGTCAGAGGTTCCTCTGGTCCTTATAGGGCAAAGTCAGACGCAAGGTGACTTGTGACAGACCAGCTGTCGCCCTCCCCTCCCACCCTAGGGCATGGCTGCAATAACCCCCCGCACCAGCCAGCCATGCACCCCAAAGCGCACACGCCCCACCTCAAAACCCTTCCAACGGCTCTTTTTCACCCTTGACGAAAGTGAAGCAAGGGCTGTCGCACAGGGCCTGTGGTGCTTCCTGGCCACCGAAAAGAAACCTGCCAGAGGAGGCTGAGATACTGGATTACGGGGATTCAAAAACAGAAAAGGTGGGGTTTAGAAGCAGGACTGACCACAGGTTTCAAGTCCATGTTTTGGCTAAAATGGTTTCCAGCATGGTGGATGACTAGGAATGGTACTGCTCCTCTTCCAGGAGCAAGGACACGGATCCCATGTCCATCCTCGAGAGCAGAGCAGCCGGCACACCGGACTATGGGCTTCATTGTCTCCGTCCGATGGCAGCTTTGCTCACTTGCCTGCGCCAGAGCAAATTCAGGTTTATGTTGTCAATAACGGTCTGTGATGAAGGTTAATGCATCACGTTTTCTTGAATTCTCCACTTCTCCAGTGTACAATGTTGTGCCCCATCAGACATGATGAGCAAAACCAAGCTGGCCCCATCACTCCACAGACAGGCACGTGCTTATAGGTCGTGGGTTAGGGCTGACTGGTTTTCAGACCCATCCCCTAAAAACTTCTCAGTGATGATCATAACTAATTATTTTTTGCCTACTACTTAGAAAGGCTTTACATTCATCTCCATACCTGTGTTCATACCTTGTACTTCATCTCCCTGTTGGATCACACACTAGCCTTAGTGCAGCCTGCTGATAAGCAACCCAGAAGCAACCCAAAATACAACTATACAACCCTTATAATCTTATAAGCAACCCAAAATCTAACTATTTATATTCTGTACAAAGCAGACGTGCAGTGACTTGGTGTCATTTCTTATTGTTAGAAAATCCCAGGAATCCATTCCTGCCTTCAAATACATACTCTACTTCAGACAAAGTTGATGGAAGACGTACAGCTGTACAAGGTCTGTAGAGAAAGATAATACAAATTATCAGACCAAATAACACAGGTGGAAGAAAACAGAAAAGATTTTTAGTAACAGGCCTTTAAATACTTATCCTGGCAGAGAGAGAGAGAGAGAAATCTGAAATTCTCTGAAGTACTGCTGTTTGAATAGCAGCAGGTAAGACATTTTATAGACTTTCAGAAACTTCACCCTCTCCTGTGCAGGGCACTAGTGTTAGCTAAGCAGGCTGCAGTAGAAAACTCACAATGCAATTGCTAGGAGTCTTCTGAGCAAAACTCCACATAAGTAGGTGCACCTTCAGCATCTTATTAGGATGAATGCCTGCTAAATATTTGGCTTTTGAGCTTAAGAAATGTGTGTACTCACAATAGTAACTTTGGTCACGGTTTTAGGAGCTGAACAATTCTGAAAGTTTCTTTTATTTTACTGTATTGTTGCTAAAGTAGGGAATATATTGCCAAATGAACACGCCAATAGACAGAGACAACAAAATGGCCCAGTGAAAGAAAAAGGTGAGAAGAGTGGCCAGCACTTCACAAAGCCTGATATGACGGAAAATATTTTGTTTATTTTTAATATAGTAAATACGTATCCTTCAAAACCTGTTCCAGGCTTGTGATCAAATCGTCCCTCTGTAATTTTTTAAGAGGGGGAAGGGCACAGCAGATGGAGAGGGACTGCAATACCTGATCCATCTCTATTAAAAACCTGGTGTTGCAAATTTCTTTCTAAAATGAGGCAAAGAGGATAACAGAGAACCTACCATAACAGCGGCTCATCTGTTCAGTCATTTGATGTATCTCGTTATTGTTGCAGATACTGAGACTCAGCTTTATCTTGTGCGTGAGCACAATAGTGGCACCATATCGAAATGTGTAAATATATTTCCAGAAACTATGTAAAACACCTCCTCTGTACTGACAAAATGATGCACTTAGCATACATGAAACCCTGAGAAAATCCTGCTGCCTTGGGTTCCAAATTCCTTTGATTCCTCATCTTAGTTTTATCGCACATGCAGCGTTATCTGACAAATATATATGCCTGACTATTTAAAAAATACTTTGTCTTATCATTTAAACAGCGCCTGTCAATGTTACTTAGTCCTTGTTCACACTGCTATCCCTGTGAGTGATGATACAGAAATAGATCAGGTTAAGGTCGCTGTGTGTAGCCCAGATCCGTAACGCTGGCATTTCTTATTCCTGTCTGCAGTGGCCCCACAGCAAGTATTTTGGAGTGAAATGGAGGCTTCAGAAAGAACAGCTGTAGGGTCAGGGGCAAGAACCGCTTTTTCTGACTTCATTTCCTCCCCTCCCTGCCCGTACCCACCCTGATTTTGCTGAGGTTTCTAATACACGTCCCTTGGGCACCAGCTCACAGGTTAAGCCCTGCTGTGCCACACAGCCAGAAGGGAGCGGAGGCAGAGGGCAGGAGGAACAGGGTAGGAGCAGGAGGCTCCTATAGCAAGATGTTGACCCAGAAGCTCCCCATGCCCTGAAGAAGTACTGCGACGTGGCTCCACAGACACATGCCATAGCTTTTGGCCAAACACCAGTGACCCGTGGGGGTTCGTATCCAACTTATCTAGCAAATCTGGAGTGTGGAAAACATCTCCGGGAAAAAAAAAAAAAAAAAAAAAAAAAAGCTAAGTAAAAAAAAGAAACAAATGAAAGGAACTCTGCAAATCCAGATGTTGGAATTTTCCAATCCCCCTAGCAAGACAAGATAAGCAGGGGATAATCCTCGTTTATATAACTTTTTTTTTTTTTTTTTTTTTTTTTTAAGAAAACCTGAGACCAACACGCACGTTTTCACAAGGTTTGTCTGCTCCTTCTTTAAACCCGCGCCGAGGAATTTCGGGAGGCCCCGCACCCCCTCGGGCCGCCCCGCCGCGCCGCGCCGTGCGTCCGGGTCTGGGCAGCGCCGCCGCCTGCGGGCACCGCTCGCCTGCCCCGGAGCGCCCCGGGGCGCACGGCCCGCTCCCCTCGCTGTGGGCCGCGCCCTCCCCCCCCCCCCCCCCCCCCCCCCCCCCCCCCCTTCTTGGTGCGTGCCCAGCGCCGCGGCGGGGCCGGCACTGCCCGCCTCGGGGAGCGGCTCCCGGCCCCCACGGGCCCCCGCGGGCCCCCGCGCCCAGCGGCGGCTGAGCGGAGCCCGGCGGCAGCGGCGGCGGGAGGGCGGCGGCAGGGAGCGCGGCCGCCCACACGGGGGCGCCGTGGCCCCGCCGGCCGCCCCGCGCAGGTGCTGCGGCATCCGGGCCGGGCCGGGCCGGGCCGGGACTCGCCTCCCTCAGCACCCCCGGCCCCGGCGTGCGGCGGCGGAGCCCCGTCGGTGAGGGGGCAGCTGTGTGTGCGCCCCCCCCCCCCCCCCCGCGGCCGCCCACCCCCGAATTCTGTCTTCCCGGGGAAATAGGCAGAGGATTGCGTTAATCGGCACCTAATTTTGCGCCGAGCGTGTCTTGCGTGGCCGGGCGGCTTAGGGCTGATCTCCCTTCCAAATAAAGCAGCGCCTCTATTTATGGCCGCGGCTTAAAGAGGAGCAGATCTCGTGTAGCGCGTTGGAAGTTCTTGAAGAACAGCCAAAGTACAGAGGTCAAGTTTCCTGTACCAAAAGCAACTTAATGGGACGCAAGACGGCAGCGTCCATCGTGAGGATCTGGCGGTGCCTGGAAAACTGGGTCACTGCGCATTTTTTTACTAATCGCTGGGTTCAAAATAATAAATTACTTCAGCGTATTTCTAAACAGCTTGGAGGCTAGAGAGGACCTGCTTGAAGGCCTCTTACTGCTGCAGCCGTGGGAGCCAGCGGGAGCATTGCCAAGGGGTTCACGTCGGAAAGATGAGGGTCAGGCCCCCAATATTGCTTGGTAGATGATATTATGAATAAGAAAATATGTAGTTGTCCTATCCACTGGGATTGGACTCTTCATTAGAAATTAAGGGACGAGGTAGGCAATATGATTGTTTTGCAAATTTCCCCGGGGTCTGCTTTTAAGAAATTGTAAAACTCCTTCACGATGCCTTGCCCAAAGCCAGTGCTTTCAGTAGCTGCCGTTGTGTAGAGGCGGCAGCTCTCAGGAGTTTTACAAGGAGTTGTACGCAAATAGACTCTGCCAGCGTGCCCGTGAAACGGCCTATTCTTGGAAAAGCTTACATGGAAGGATTTAATGTTGACAGACTTAAGTAGTGATGTCTCAACTGTGAAGAATCTGTTGTTTAACCAACTTTATGAAGCAAAAGTGCTTATCATTAAAGCAAAAGTATTCCCTTTCATTTTAGGAGATCGTGGAGGCTTTAAACATCAATGCAATTTGATATGCACATGATTTGATAGTCTGTTTTATACGAAGTTGATTAGAATCAGAAAAATCACCCTTCCGAACTCCAGCAGAAGGGGGCAATGCAACATGGGCAGATCTAACGGCCTTAAAATGGAAAAAGGATTTATATAGTGGCAAGCTGGGCAATGGCTCTTAAAACTACTGTATTCTTCTAAACACTTTTACGTTATTGGTGACTTGGTAAGTTATGATTCACTGCCATTTGATGTTAAATTTACTGTCACAAAACATTAGTGCTCACCGGCTGAAACCAGAAGGATGTTTTTTTTAAACTCTTGGGTGCTGAGAGTTGTCTAAGAACAGGCTGTTACCGCCTGCAGAGAGCGTTTTGGCATCAGGTGTTCCCAGAAGTGTACGCTTCCTTCTTTCCATTTTTGCCAAGACTTTAATACAAGCATGATTTTTTTTTTACATTCATAAAACGTATTAGCTGCTTCATGTCTGTAAGGCAGAGAAGGCCAAGTATGACTTTTCTCACCAGCTGGGACAATTTTAGCAATAGTAATCAGTTTAATTCCCCAGCTTGACTCAAACCACTGCTATTTACACTCCTATTGTGTAGTGATATCCTCCCCTGTTTAGGTGCCCAGGTTTAAAATTTAACTACATCCACCATGCTGGTTTTTCTTCCTAATGACTTCAGAGGACATGGCTGAAAAAGTAAGCAAAAAGAAAGCACGGTGGTATCGCTCCTGCATCGTGCTCGGGAGGCGCAGCTCAACGGGATTACATGTATTATTAGGGTCCTGATCCCCCAGTCCTCACTGAAGTAGTAACTTTTGTGGGAGCTTTGCCAAAGGCTGAGTGGGGGCAGAAGGCTGCAACAGTTGGCACTGAAGGAGCAAGATGTCAATTGCCTTGTGATAATGGGAGTTTTTCTGCCAAATATTTAAAGTAGACCCGTACGATTTGTCTCGGTGGCTTTTAGTTGGTAGCAATGTCTGGGAGAGAGGGGTCAGAGATGTCCCACGGTGGCATATTTTAAGGATATATGCCCCTTCTCCTAAATGCCTGTGAACGAAACACAATCGGTTGTGGTGGGATGCAGGTCTGCATTGATGAAGCGATCTCCTGCGATAACCCCGTGAGGTGAGAGGGACGGGACGGCACCCACCACCCTCCCTTCCCAAGTTACAAGTGCTCGCACCTTAAGCGCTTGCTCTTTTTACATAGCTCTTCCAGGTGAGGTCATAAATATAGACAAGAACAAAGTCTACTATATAAATGAAAGCAGATTTATAAAATTACAAGTTTAATAGATAAATATAATAAATACTTTATGCATCATAACTCTGGACAACTACATTTAAAGCAAGTATGTTGGCAAGTCACAAAAAAGTTGCGCCTCAGCAACTTTATTTTTCATAAAACCACACTGACAGGCATATTACAATGTTACGTATGAGGCTTTATGCTGCAAGTATGTTCAAATCCCGCTCACCTACCGAGTTCACCATGACATATATATGGGTGTAGTGTACTTTCTATTTTGGAATGTCTTTTTGCACACCAACACGGTCGTACAGATAGATGTTCTACTTACCAAGGACAGTGGGGAAGAGTTTTGAAGAAAAATACTGGTAAATGACTTCTAGAAAAACTAAAGCATTTCTTAACTTTTTATTGACATTGGCAAATTAAAATAGAATAAATTAACAATATTTTCTCAAAAAAATGTTTTGTACAAAAATACTGTCAAAATTTCCTGAAAAGCTTTCAACACAGTAGTATCTTTTCATGTACTGAATAAACTATATTAGCACAGTGTCAAAATGCTGAAGACAGAAACAAAATGAAAAAAAAAAAAAATCTCGTGAAATGTTTGCCACTAGTCAACATTCCATCCACGCCATATTATCGTCTGTACACGTGGGGGAGGGGGAATGGGTAGCAGACTTTTTAAGTAACAGTATTACTTTTCCTGATCGGGAAAGGTTTGGCCCACATCTGTTAAGCTTCCAGTTTAGCGTATCCGACCAAAAAAAAAAAAAAAAAAAAAATTATTATTAGTCTGCACTGCAATGCATAGTTAAAAATTAAGCAAGATGGCAGCATTTGTGCAGTAGTATCTGCCCTTCAAAGTTCATGCAACCAACTAATGCAATTTTTTTCCCTGTTCGCTCGGAATTTGAATGCAGTTCAAGTCACTGGAAATCATCGTTTACAAAATCCACACGATTATGCAATTTGCCAAGATTAATATCTAACAGTTCAGCACTGTGGGAATTACGGGCACGTTACTGCGAGGAAATTAAGAGAGCAAGGAGGGGAGGGGGGCGACCAACATAAAAAGGCAGAGTTCGCTAGAAATGCTTACTACGGGAGGGGACGTGAATGTCAAATCTACCAAAAAAAAAAAAAAAAAGTGGCAGCGATTTAAGAGAAAAAAAAAATAAAAGAAAATTTATACAAGCGCATAGTTGACTCTGCTTTCCAGATTCTCACCTTTTCAAGCCCTGAAAAGTGAGACACCGTGTCTAGGGGAATGTTTTCATTCGCACCGATAGAAAGTCCTTTGTTTGTTTTAAGTGAATCAGCAGCTCACCCTGCTGGGCTGCTGTTTGCAAACGAAGTCTGTCATGAAGTCAAACTCGTTCTGTCCCAACCACAGCTCGGGAAGCTCCTTGATGCGATCCAGCCCCATTTCGATGACTAAGGACATGAGGACCTCCTCGTCGATGAAGTCAGTGTCTATGACATTGGGCGGCAGCATTGCCGCGGGGACGTGGGGGACGGCGGGCGGCAAGCCGCTGCCGCCGCCGCCGCCGTGCTTGGGGTTGCAGTCCCTGAAATGCTGCTGGCTGCTGCCGTTCAGCTGGTGGCTGCCGGGGTGCAAGTCCGGCATGTAGTGGCTGTGGGGGTAGGGGTGGTGGCTGAAGTACTGGTTGTTCAGCTTCTGGAGCTGCATGCTGGCGCTCAGCTGCCCTCCCGGGCTGGCGACGGGGGGGGCCATGAACTGGGAGCCGCTGAAGCGGGCGGGGGGCGGCATGCTGCCGGCCGGGTGCCCTCCGCTGACGCTCGCCGGACCCATGGCGTGCCTCGCCCCGCTGCTCGCGTTCATATTCCCAGCTCCGTAATGTATATGGTCGCCCATCAGGGCGCTGAAGGCGTGCTGCTGCTGCGGCGGCTGCTGCTGCTGCTGCTGGTGGTGGTGATGGGGGGTGGGAAACTGCCCCATGCTCATCCGATGCGCAGGGTGGTGGTGAAGCCCGCCGGATCCGTCGGGGAATCGCCCGTGGTTCATGGCCATCATGTGGTCTGCCATCGCCCACCTGGAAAGTTAGCGTGTGAATACATTAAGAAAATGCACCCTCGGACATCCAGCCGCCCTCTCCCGGACCGGCGGCATCTGCCCGGCCCTGGGAGGAACGACTTCGCCGGTCCCGCCGTCCTCCCGTTCTCGGGGTGGTAGCGGGGGGGAAGGAATAAATCGATCTCCTACCGCGGCTCCACCGTGGAGTACAAAGGGAAAAAATAAAAGGGGAGCCTGCGGTACGAAAATCCCCGTCCCCTCCGTTAATCCGGCGAGCAACACGCCTTCCCACCCCAACTTGTGCATACCTATCAGCGGCAAGTGTGGCACACGGCGACAGCCGCCTCCTCCCCGCGCGTTCAAAAGGCGCCCGAGCCCCCCGGCTTCGCCAGGGAAGGCAGCGGATTTCCACGGCGCTCTCGCTAACTTGCGGGGAACAAGCAAAGAATCGGGAAGTCCCACCTAGCCGCTGTCAGCAACTTTTGGAATTAAGTCCCAATTATTTTGGTAAAAACACAGTACTGCACAGATAAGGAGGTCAAGCCAGGCAGCTGAGAAATACCTTTCCTCGCGTGTTTAAACAGTCCCCTTTTTCCTGTTGCACACAAAAGGGACACCCGGCACCAGCTAAGAGAACGGCCGCACTCACCTCCCGGCTTCTTTCTTCTTTTGCTTCAAAGGTGGCGGTGAAATCAGTCAGTAAAAGTCACCCAGCATAGAGAGGGCTTCCCCGGCTCTCTCCTCGGCGCTTACGTGACGGTGCTGCGATCGCTGCAGCAGCCCCGGAGCTGTTTTTCACTCCTCGGCGAGGCTCATCGGCACTTGCCAACAATGAGCTGTGTTTCTTACCCAGCTTTGGCCACAGCTAATATAGGATTTCAGAAGGGAGGAGCAAAACCCTTACAGGCAACCAGAAGTAAAACCTGGAGCAAGCGAGGGGAAAAAAAAAAAAAAAAAAAAAAAAGAAAGAAAGAAAAAAAAAAGCCCCAAAACCCAACCCCCAGAGCCCCCCCCCCCCAGGCGCGCACACGCAGAGGGGCACACGCTCGCAGGCAGCCAGGCGGGAAGGGGCCAGGCGGCTCTGGAAGGCACCCAAGCACCCCGCTCCCCCCCGGCTGGGCGACACGTGTGTCCGTGGGTCGCTTGAGCCCCGCTCCGCGCCTCCCCCGGGAACAAAGCGGGGCTCCGCGGCGGGGCGCCAGCCCCCCGCGCCCCCGCTCACCGCCCCCCGCCGCGGCCACGGCGGAGGACGCCGCCCACGGCCCCGCCGGCTCCGCGCTCCGGCATCGCCGCGCACCCTCGCACCCCGGCCCGGCCGCGGACACGAGTGGGACTGGGCCGGGCGCTCCGGCAGCGCTGCCCGGGCAGGGGGAGGTTGGCCTCTCCAGTGCCGCCGCGGTGCAGGTGCCCGGCCACCGCCGTCGTGAGTCCCCCGGACCCGCGTGGGCGCCCCCGGGGCTGGCCCCTCTCCCGGAGGCGAGATCCGAGATCCACCTTTTTCCACAGACACGGGCGCCGCATGCGGGAGGTGTGTGTGAGGGGTGCCGACACCCCCCCCCCCCCTCCGCCCATGCCTCGTGTTTGCCCCACAGCCACCTGGGGTGTGCGGGGCGAGTGCCCACCCACTCTTGCCCTTGGCCGGTTTGGTGGGGTTTATTAGCATTATTTATGCTTGTTTTTCCTGGAATGGCAAAGAAAAACAGAACATGCGGAGCGCGGGTGGGTACACGCTTTGCAAAGACGGTCGCCCTGGCCGGGCACGTCCCCTCGCCGCACCGCTCGGCCACGGCCACGCGTGGGCAGCCCCCCCCTCCCGAAACCGGCGCTCCTGCCTCTTGCTCCAGACCCACCAGCTCCTCTCTGAGGGGCGGCCGTGCTGAAGCAGCAGGGAAGCGCGGCGGGCCCGGGGGCAGGCCTGCCGCAGGGAAGCACAGGCAGGTGGCCCGTTTTTAATAGTGCCTTCGCCTGGCTTTCTGCTCCCCTGCTCCCCTTCTTTCTGCCCACGGGCCCGCCGAAGGGGCAGCGGTAGGCAGGACACCCTCCCCGGACACCATGTGTGCTTCTCTTTTGAGGTGAAAGCAGCCATCATGTAGGCTGAGATGGAGTTTCTGCTCCACCGTGTGCTCCCCAAGGACACAGGGGTGCAGGAGGTCCTCCCTGGGGAGGCACAGGCGAGGGCACAGGAAGGCTTCAGGGTGATGTCCATGTGGCAGCCCTCTTGCCCCGTTTTGAGGGGACCCTTACCCGGCTGCAGTGAACTATGAAGGTGGAACCAAAAGCAGGGATAGCTCCACCTCGTCTCCCCCTGCGATGGAGGCAGAGCAGGGTTCCTGGGAGCAGCAACGTGTGGCGGATGAGGGGAGAGGGGCAACTCCCTGCATGGCTGGCGCAATCCTGAGCAAAGCCATGCGGGCAGGCGGCAGTGGGTGGGCACGTATGAGACACCAGAAAAATACCCGGCTGACACCCCAGCTGTGAGGGACAGCGCGGATGGAATCAAAGCTCTGGGAGGACAGGAAGCTTGACAAGTGTCAGGGTTACCTCGAGGAAATGACCTCATCCTGCAGCTCCCTTTCCTGCAGCCATTAAGTAGGGTGTCCACCATGCCGATTTCACCTTTTGGTCTTCAAATGCATGTCAGTAGGTGGGCGTCTGGGAGTCGCCGTTGAACCAGGACCTCCAGTATGGCCAGGGATGGTCAGAAAAGTGACAGTACCTTTCTGGAGGTTTTTCCTTCTCGTGGCTGCACAGGTTTTGCAGGGCAAAACAATGAATAATAAGAAGATCCTGTTCCATTTGGCAAGTAGTCAGCTGTGTATCATGACAAGTGGTTTGTTTAATGTCACATATCCATGGTGATACTGGTATGCCTTTTTGCTCTCCACTGCCTTAAGTTTGTGATCCTTTTTAAAGCCAAGCACACATCATATCACCGCCCTGCAAATGCCCTTTCCTATTTTCAGCTTTCAGATGCTGGAAGCTGCCAGCTTGCCAAAGTGAGTTACGGAGAATTGGCATGAGACTGCCAGAAGCAACAGTAGGGAAGTCACAGCCTCCACAGCACCTCGCTCATACAAAATGTATCTTCAGGTATTTACAGCTGGCATGCAAAGAATGAGGCAGGACAGAGCTTTCTTCATGGGGGGTTGCAATGGGGTCCAGATAAGGCTCAGCAGAGAGGTGCCAGATGAGCCAAGTTTGTCATTGTTTATGGCCATAGCAAAGCAGGAACACAATCAGTTGGTTGCTTTCCAGGAAACGGCTGGAAGACTGGTGACAGGCAGCTAGGGGAATGCAGGACAAAGCATGAGGCCATCACCACTGAGCTAGCAGGAAGCCCCAAATCTCATCTATTTGCCTCTCCCGATCTAAGCCACAGCTATTTAAAGACACCTTTTCACTCATATTCTTCAAAGTCTTCTGCATACCTGAGTCGGTTCTTCAGTCCAACAGCAAGAAAGCAGGGCACTGTGTATCAGGAGGACTACGGAGATGGCCGGGGGCGGGAATGAAAGCAGCAGGGTTCACAGAGTCACTCCTCAGCGAAGAATCCGAGTAGAGTTGAAAGCAGAATGTGACTGCTGTGCCCATCTAGGAAGAACCACTGAGAAATATCAAACATGGCAATGGCAAAGAAAAGATGGATCCTCAGCTGGGTGTTAACGTTTTGGATCGGGAGGTCAGGCAGGCACTGAGGCTGGGTTGTGGATGTGGCCCTGCTCACTCCTTCCAGACTGGAACGTCTGCAGAGCGCAGTGAAAGGAAGGAAAGGAAAATCAAGAAGGAGCATCACAGATGGTGTTTTTCCAGGTGTTTACTGGAAATGTTCAAGCCAGCTGAATACTTGTAGTTCCAGGGCTATATCACTGGAACAAGATACACAGGGCAACGCATTTCAGGGGGACTTGGAACTCTAAGTGCTTTTTTGCAACTCTGAAAATATAATCCCTAGCTCTCCGTGACTTGCTTGTCCCAGATCACTGTGGAGGTGAGTTTCTATGTGTTCCCTCCCACGCTGACACAAAGCAGTCAGGAAAACCCAGTTCAGGACATCTGCTAGGGTTATCTAATAGGAAATTTTACATTAGAATGATATCCTGGAAGAAGTGCCCTTTCTGTAGAAATGATTAAGCTCTGCTGTTGAGAAGACAAGCCATGATTTTCTGGCTGCTCTCGCTTTTGACCTTGCTCACAGCTTCCTTCAATTCCACCCTTCTCCAGGGCACCTGGCACTTGGGAGGGGAGAGGGAACTGTGGCGCAGGAGGTCCCCAGCTCTTTTTACTGGTGACGAGCTGAATGGCCGTTGCTGGTTTCACTGCCCACCCCGAGGAAAAACAATGAACATGACAAATTTCATAGAACTGTAGAATGGTTTGGGTGGGAAGGGACCTTAAAGATCATCTAGTTCCAACCCCCCTGCCATGGACAGGGACACCTTCCACCAGACCAGGTTGCTCAAAGCCCCATCCAGCCTGGCCTTGAACACTGCCAGGGTGGGGGCAGCCACAGCTTCCCTGGGCAAGTTTGTTCCACAGGAAGCAGAGCAAATCTGTTTTAGTCTCTCAACGTGCCTTTTTTTTTTTTTTTTTTTTTGGTGTGGGTTGTTGTTGTGGGGTTTTTTTTTTTTTTCCTGGAATTCTCTTTGTGAGAAGAACAGTGGGTTTTTTTGCCCATGGGGTGAAAATACAGAGGGGGTTTGACCAGAAGGGAGTTCCATTTTCTGACATGCTTTACTGAGAGACTTATTATTCTTATGTGATTGTGGGGGAAGAGTGGACACAAGATTGGCCATGGGTCTGGGTGTGAGATCCTCCGAGCAGCCAGGTGGGAAGGAATTACCTTGGAAAATTCAGCTGTTTGAACAGCACCAAAGTCCAGACTATGGCAGAAAACAGGATTAACTCAGTTCATTTAGTTCAATACCAGGCACAACCTTCCTAAAGCCATCACAGCTCCCCTCTGCTGGTCCAGACACCAGCCAGGCATTCCTCAGAGCTGAGCATCTGCCCCCCTATTTCAAGAGTCTGCTCTCCCAGGGAAGGTCACTGTTCAGTGAGGTAGTGCACTGCACCTGACATACAGGTAGGCAGTGCAAATGTGGAAGAGATGACCCACCAGGAGTCTCTTTCAGTGGTGGCGTATGTTACAAGGAGTTACTGGAGTGATGTCAAAGCCAATCTGCGCTGTGTTCCTCGCAGCTGGCTAGTGTGGGAGAGTCAGGGGAGATGCAGAGAGAGACAGAGCGTGCGCCATCTCCAGCAGTCAGCACGGGACCTGTTTTTTCTTCGCTGGGTTTCACAAGGTAATCCAACTCTGTGCTGACTGGAAGTGGTTACCCTGCTGAGAACGGACGTTACCCATTCATTAGCAACAAATCTTTATGAAAAGCAAAGGGTTACCCAGAGCAAGGAACTTTCTGAAGCCTTTGGAGGTATGTTAGAGGGTTTCATGTGCTTGCATCCCTTGTTGGTGTGCCAGGAGCCAAAGATGTACAAAGTGCTGTTCTAAATTAAGGAACACAGGCTATGCAAATTGTGCTACTCTCTCCCCACCCTCCTTTTCCTGTTTGTTTAGATGGCTCAAGATAGTAACACGCCAGTATGTTTTATTTCGGCAATAACGAATGTGGCTTTGTGCCCTTCATCTGCATTGTCTTATTTGTGCCAGACTGTCTTGGGAAGGGTGACAAGCTCCATTGTTTTACCGTTACGCCCTCTCAGCGCAGTCCTTCAAGCTTGTATGATTGCAACCGAGGTTCTTCCTTCAGTGTGCTTTCACTGCAAGGTATTGCCTTCGAAAAAGTAACTGTCAAAATGGAAAAACTTCTTAAGAACGTTATTTCGTGAAGACACTCAAGACGATGTAAACATACAAGAATAAATGCACACATCAGTAAATCATTAATCAGGTATCAGTCCATTTGTATTCTGTCACACAGAACCCCAACATGGACCTTTTTGCCAGAAATAACCAAAGCAAAACGTTCGGGTGCCTTTGAGAAAGTCGTATTAAACCAAATGACAGTGGGTTCAAATAGAGCACAGAGATGGAAAGCGGTCATCAGCTGGGCTGTATGAACAAAATTTGGTTCCGTTTGGAGACTGAGCCAAGTAGTAATACTACTGGTTTGGGTCAACAAAGACTTTTAAAAATATTTTCAGGTAGAATGAATTGTTTTATTTAATTAAAAAATATTAGAAAGGAGAGTACATACTTCTAAGTATGTATTAGACCTGGATGATTACACCTAAAGTGTTCATTGCATACATTCTGTAATTAATTGAACTGGTAGTTGACAAGTAATTTATTTGAAGTCCAGCGAATAATTGAAGCTTATTATTAGAATGAATTGGAACGTTCCAAAAAAAGAAAGATTTATGATTACAAATATAGGCCCCAATCCAGGATACATTTACACACATAATCGATTAACAGACATATTTTTTAGGCAGGTCATTTCACACAGAACCCTACTCTCTCGTATCTGCATACCTATATTCTATTTCAAATCAGCGAGGCTGCGCAGGAAGTAAGGCACTTCTCAGTATGAGTAAGGTTGACAAAATCTTAACTTCTCAAACCACCAAATGATCAAATTGACACAACTTAAATCCAACAATGGTCTGTATGTACTTGGGACTGGATTTCCAGGTGGTTGCATCTTTCCAGCACAACAATCCACTTGAGACACTGATCTGTGTGAGTGTCTTGCCTGGAATTTGACAACACCAAATCTAAGATGTAATTATATTATTCTATTGATTAAGCCCACATTTTCCCTTTGCAGTTCCAGTATTTCGGACATGAAGAAAATGTTAGTAAAATTAACATCATGGTTATATAAAAGAAACGTTCTGTTGCTGTACTGAACGTTAATTGAGATTTGGGTAAGCACATACTTTGGATGTGCTCATTGGACCTGATGGTATCAAGTGCAGCAGAATCTTTCTAATTCACATGAGAAATACTGACCCCCATGGGACTCTACAAGGGTTCTGTGTACAGCAAACAAGTGTGTGCCAAAACAGTGGTGTAGTAGGTAGGAAAGTAGTTCTTCAGTATAACCGCTGTAGTCATTAAGGCTTCTCCAGCATCCTTCCCACTTTGAATTTTATTTAAATAAATGGGGAAGTAGCTTAATCCTCCTCATGATGATAAAGGGTTACAAGCAGCTGTGGTGTTGGTCACGTGTCACACATTGTCAGCAGACAGTTGCAGTTTCAGTTCCATTTTCTCCTTTGATTTGATTATGTTTTTCTCCTAAATTAAATAATTATAATATGTGTACTGTGTGGTAATGGCAGCAGCATTCATTCCAGGCCTTTACAAATATGCTGTGGGTTCAGGAGAATTTGTAAGCAATAAACCTCCTCATCTCGTTCAGCATTTTAGGGAACTTATCCCGCATACACCTTCTCCAGTGTGGTTTCCTTTTACAAGTACGAAGGATCTGGGAATCATTCGAGTCTGACCCATCTTTTCAGTGGATTTTCACTGCATTTCTTTAGTTGAGAACCTGTAACCCTTTTTACTGCAAACCTCTACTTAGAGGCTTTATATTTCAAGTTGGGTCTCATCTCACTCCAGAACGTCACGTCATCCTTCTCTGGAACACCAACATGTTATCTTTGTTTTCTGTGGTGTTCTTCAGTGTAGAAGATTCCTATCTGTGCTTCTCCCTTCCTGGATGCTTGCTGCAAAGGAGGCTTGCCGCTCTCCCTCTCAAGATTAGTTACACACTTCCTATGTGGATTACTTCCTGGTTTCCCTCAGCCTTTCATTTCAGTTGGCACCAGCAAGTGTTGTTTCCACTTGTGTAAGCAGCTGTTTCGTGGGCCATAGGACTGGGAAGCAACAGACTCAATTTCAGTGTGTTTCAGGTTTTGCTCTGAAGCAGTAAGTCAGTCGGACCCCTGAAAAATAATGAAATGCAGACAAAGAAAATGTAAATAGTTTAAAATAGTTTATATTTCCCCAAACTAGTTAAAACTCAAGTTTTGTAGCCCCTCGTTTGGTAACATAAAATAAACCCTGTTTTCATATCAGACATATCTTTGTGAGTGCCGCAAAATTATGATACACTGACTTTTCCAATTGATTAATTTTGGTTTAAGTTGGTTTTAGGAAGGCACAGCAGATGTATGTGATTTTTCACACTTTGCTGTTCTTATGTGTCAGCCTGATGATATCATACTCAAGCACTAATAATACTACTACTTGCCTTTTACATAAATTAGCACTTTACAGCTTCTGAGCACAATACCAACATTACCTAATTACTCTAGAACTGAGCATGCACTCTTCCTTTTAAAGTCGAAGCTGATGTATTTAAAAGGTGATATGTAATCTGAAAGGAAAACAAGCCCTTTAACAGCCTATCTAGTGGTCTCATCAACAGGCCAGGAGCCAAGGTGTTTGTTCCTCCCCCCAATTCCAAAAATGTAATGAAATCAGACTTAAGCACCCAAATTCTTTTCACCTTGTGAAAGTTTCACACCGACCTCAGTTTCTCTTTATATAAAATGAAAAAATTCATACCTTTCTCCTAGAAAATGCCTAGCAGAGATCTTTTTGGGTGAACGCCTAACTATCGCTACTGTGACCACAGATACTTGATGTCAAAAAGATTTTAAGGCTATGCTAGTTTTCTGCTTTTATTTCAGATCATGAGTGGGACCCTGGCCACCTTAATGTCGGTAGAAATAGTTATTATCATCACTGACTTCAATGGAGGCAAGGTCCACCCTGGCACTTTAATCTCAGACAGAAGGTAACCCTTCTGATAACCTCCTGGCAGTGGCTCCTTGCAGCGCTCATGCCCGCCCAAGCAACAGGACAAAATACTCCCCTCTCTTCTCTGCCTTCCCTGTGTCCTAAATATTCCACTCCCAGTGCCTCTTACCAATTACCTCTGCAAGACTCTTTGGAGGCTCTTGCTTCCTTTCTGCTCCAGGATGAATTATCCCTGCAAACTTTCAATCCTCATAGCTCTTGTCCAGGAAGATCACTGCAATTTTCCTTCCAAATAGACCATTTCCTGCAGCTATATGCAACACCCCCTACCAAATCTCTCACACAGTGACTGGCAGCAGTCCAACAACGTATTATCCGTCACAGTGAAGCTACGTTCTTCGATAACAACTTCTTTGCATAACTGCATCCACAGCCTTTCTTCCCTCCAGACTCTGATACCCCAATAACCAATTTCCATTCCATGCAGAAAATGTTAAATCCAACAGCTTCCTTCACTATAATGCCCATGCACAATAGAACAGATATCCTATAGTTTGCTCTGGTACAGAAGGTGTTCAGCAATAGCGAGAACATGTGTTAGGGTTCTTACATGCGTCTGAAGTTGTCTTCAAGATCTTTAGTAAAGTATTTCCTCCAAGTGTGAGGCTGGCCTACCCTTCTACCTCCTGCGGTTGCCTGCTCTTCCAATTCCACCCCTGTCAGTCTCATGACAGGGTAGGGAAAGGATTATTACTACTAATAAACATGTACGTATAGCTTTTACTCCTCCATGAGTTTGAGAAATATCCACTACTCTGCATTTTCATTTACAGATTTTCTAAAAGCCTTCACATCTAAGGACAAACTTCTGCCAGTTTGCAATGCTTTATGAACATTTCATTCATTGTCTTTCGTGTATAAATTCTCAAGGCTAGTTGATTGCTCAAGAATATTTATGTTGCTTGCAGAATAAAACAAACAGCTCTGTGACTACTACTGGCTTAAATTCAGCATATAGCTCTGATTAATGCTATTTTTAACTGTAATACAAGGTTCATTGCTGCTCATGTATTATGGCTAGCCATCCCTGGCTCAATTTTTGTTAGCACAGCACAAGGGAACTTGATTTCAGAAAGAACAAATAGCTAAAAGGATGTCTGAAATTCAGTCACATGTATTTTGCCTGAAGATAGGTATTCATAGCACCAAAAAAGCTGCTGGTGCAGTAAGTTCAGTATCTGCCGACTAGCAGTGCCAGCACTAATGTCTCCTAAAGAACTCATAATGCATCGGGCATCCAACAACACTATACCTGGGGAAGGAGTCCCTTGTGGCTGTACAACCAAGACAAAACTCTAATATATAAAGCAACTTGCCAGTTACATCATCACCGATGGAGACATAAATCTGAGGGATTTCTGTCTTTACCCTGCCGAGTCTGGAACATTGTAAGTTGAAGGCTCTTGTCATTTTTATTTTCTGTACAACAACAGATGAAACGGTACCTCCCTGGCTTGTATAATCGGTTCTACTGATTACAGCAGTTAATGGACTGACTCAATTTACATAAGCTGAAAGACTGGGTTTCCTTTTTTTTTTTTTTTAATGATCATTTAAGTCTCCTCCGTTTTGGTGGTAAATGAAGCTATTTACCATAGTAACAGTTTGTGACCAGTTTTCTACAGGTTAGTTACACACTGCATTGATAAGCTATGTCCTTTTGTGTGCTTCCTTATTATTGAACAAGGTACAAAAGCATGCCACATGCCATGTCTGGTCTATCCTTCATTGTACAAACTTTTCTGTGCTCTTCCTTTAAAAGCCATCATTCTGCTCAGTTGAGGTGCGGAGAGCCTAGGATTCGCTGTAGTCAGTTACAGGGGAGGTAACATGGCACTTGGCAGGACTGACCTCTACAAGGTCACTCAGTTTCTTCTGTAGGCAGGTTTCTCCTCTGCATCCCTCCAAGACTGGCTAACTGAAACCTTCTACCAATGTTTTATATAATTGTATTACAATATTTTCTGTCATCCACTTTTTTATTACAGCTTATTTTCTGGGTTTGACCACTGCAGCACACTGGGCAGACATCTTCATTAAGCTGTCCACACTGATGCCTCAATCTTTTTGCTGAAAGGTTACAATTAATTCAGAACCCATCTGTGTATACGAAAGTTTAAATCGTGCCTTCCAAGGCACATTACTCTGCACTTATCTATGCTGCATTCCCTCTGACGACGCTTTACTCAGTTACTTAGTGTTGTCAAGGCTTACTGAGGTGCCACACAATCCACCAGCCTTGTCTTGCCTGCCACTGTTATGTATCCAGCCTTTCTAGCAGGCCCTCAATAAGTACATTAAACAATACCGCTGTTTGTATTGATCCTTGAGGCACCCCACTACTTAAATGCTGTGAAGAGAACTGAGTAATTTATTTCTGCTTTGCCCCTGCCTGCTATCCCCTAACTGGATTTGCATCCACGACTGGCAGGATGTTACCACCTCTTCTCCTCCTGGCAACTGACCTTCCTTAGAAGCCCTTTGTGAACGGTCTTTATTCAAAGCCTTTTCACTGTTTAAATAACTTCCTCTGGTCCCCATTACCCTGCATTTTGCTATTGCTTTGCAAAATTGCTCAAAATCCAAAGATCTGACATCAAAGCCTTCCTTCTTTTCACAAACTTTCGTTTGTTGACCCAGAAGTTTTTGTTGCTGCGAGAGTTGTTATTTCCCTGTCCTGTACAGGCAGGTGAGCTTCAGGCCTGTTTCACTGCAGTTCTGCTGCGACAGGGAGCTACTTTATAAACTAAATCCATCCAGCGGGCTGATGGCTTTTGTACGAGTAGCAATCTCTTCAGAAACAATTCTTTCAGCCACTCGAGTCCTTCAAAAATAAAATAAAATCGAGAAATCAGTCTTTCTCAGCAAGGTTGCATCCAAGTACGCACATCCCAGTTTGGGGCTGACTTGAGGGTTCACTTTTAACCCTGGGGTCCCGTGCCTATGCGACTAAATTCGATACAAGCTAGTCAGCAGCTATCACCTTCTCATGGCAGTTTCTCTCACTTTTGTTTTGCCCGTAGAAGCTAAGGAGGAGGCTCCTCTCAGACACACCAGGCTTGCCAGCCAAGAGTCAGTGCTTCCCTTCCCTGGCGGGCTCCTCTGTCCCTGCCGCCCCACAGCCGCCTCCCCACGGCCCCCTCATCCCTGGCGCTGCTTCTCCTCAGTCCTCACACGGGAGCCGCCGCCCCACCTCGGCCCTCAGGCGGATCGCCCTCCCCTCCACGGCCACCGCCTCAGCCCTCGGGCCGAGCGCCGCTCGTCGCGGCTCCCGCCCTTCTCCCCTCGAGCAGCCCGGCGCCCCCTCGCCGAGCAGAGGCGGCCCCGCGGGTGCCACCTCCGCCGCCCTCCCCTCTCCTCCCCTCCCCTCCCCTCCCGCCGCTGTGTAAGCGCGGCAGATGTTCCCGCCTGCGGCGGCCGCGGCCCAGCGGGGGGCGGCGGGGGGCCGACACGTAGGGCACGTCGGGGGCCGGCAGGTGCCCGCCCCGTGGGGGGGAACGGGGAAGGGGCCGTATGGGCCTTTGGAAGGAGGAGAGTGGTGGTCTTGTGTGGTCAGTCCCTGGCTGCGCCCAGGGAACCGCCCGAAACTGCGTGCACTGCTCACCTGGCTAGGGGTTTGGCCTTGTGTGGGCCGCCTTTTCCAAACTCTTCTTCATAGGTAGAAGGAACAGGAGATTACTTTGAAAAAAGAGGAGTTAAGATCACCTGGTGCCAAAAACTAATGGCACAAAGTGCTAGAGATTTGTGACAGCGTGTGGGAAGCGGCGCAGCACCGGAGAGCAAAACTGCTCCGAAATTGGTGCCTTTCACAAGAGGGGACAAACGTTCTTCCCTAAGGAGATTTTGAGGTTGTGGTGGTTTTCTTTGTTGTTGTTGTTGTTGTTATACTTTCTTTTTTTTTTTTTTAAAGGCCCTTAAGCACTGGTGATGGGTGGGGGCACCGCTCCTGTTAAAGCTTTGGGAGCGCTGAAGGAGATAAAACAGTCGCTGGCAAATTTAGCACTGCAGTGTCAGACTGCGAAGCCTCAATGGAGGCGTTTGAAATAGGCAGGGCTAGCGAGCTTCATCTGCAGCTGTGCGCCGAGCGTCACCGGTACTGATGGGGTGGGCTGGCCCGTCACTCCCGACAGACTCCAGAAAAAACACTGGTATGGACAAGGCCACTGTGTCCCAAATGGCAAACACTGCAGTTTCTGAAGGTTGCCTTGTTTACTACTTGCTGGCTTTTGCTAGCAGAAAATAACAGTTTTAAATGTGCAAGACCAGCTGTGATTCTGGTCAAGACATGACAGTCGTGCAAGCATGGGGCAGGAGGCAAAGATGGGAGTTTGGTGGCAGCGGGGGGAAGGTTGGACCTCCTGTTTTGCTGGCTTGTACAATGCAGAGCAACTGCGTGGCAGGACCGCAGATCTCCTCAAGTAATGTGCAGCCAGATACCTTTTTCATTATTCCAAGTAGCAGAAGGAGAAGCAGCAACTCATACCCTGAGCAACTTGTACCCTGATTCTGTTCCCTCGTTACTGTAGAACACTATATATACCCTGTGGATGGTATTGTTGATACCACCTTGGTTTCCCAAAGCTTTCAGTTCATGGGCATTCCAGTTTGGCAAATAAAAAAAGCTTAAAATATTTTTATATTCACTTTCACATTAACCTCAGAGTAGACCTGCCAATCTGACACACTGAAAATATGTGATACTCATTTTGGATTGATTTTAAGGCACTCTTAAAAAGCATTACCCTTCCCCGCTTCTGATAAAAAAAATTTGCAGTTGGTTTCAATGATCCATTTAAAATCTCACTCTGTTTTTGAGGTTCTTTTTGTAATCTAATTTAAATTTCTACTGCTTGGAAGACCTGCTAAGAATTCTTACTTGGTATATGGAACAGTAAATATAGAAACAAATGAGGAAGAATAATGGAAGAGAACAAACCACTTTGAATACAGTAGAAACAGGGAGTGACTTTATTGCCACTATTCCAGCAAACCTTTTAACCATACAGGATTTTTCTTTTTTGAATTATTTTTGGAATCATGGTTCTGCAAAATTTGATTTCCTCTTTTCGCTCCTCTATTCCTCTCCCAACTTCCTTGAAACCAAGAAATTAATTTCTTTCTTTAATAATTGCAGTGTGGAATGGAGATTATATCATAGAAATTAGAGATGCAAATGGGCAAGTTAGGTCATTCAGCAGTGCATCTGCACTGCGTATGCATGATGACTCCCCACACTGTAACATGTTCTCTAGTGTTTTGTCCAATCCAATTTTGTAAATTGGGTTGACTTCTATTTAAATTGGGAGGCTGTTCCATAATATAGAGAGATTACCAAGAGGAATGTCCTACATATGGCCCAGTTTAGGGATTATTTTTTTTTTTAATCAAGTTTTTGACATGTAAGTTTTAAAAACTTCTTGCTAACACCATGTGGGGAAATGTACAGAAACCACTTAAGAACACTGAAATGGTGATGCAGATTGTAATCACTTTGAAGGAAAACTGAGGATTAATCTTGTCAATAAGTGTATTATGGGGACTGCTTCCACAGCAGCTCTTCAGACACAAGCAGCCATTGCCCCAAATAGAAGCTGCTCAAGTGCAGTAGCTGCAAAATTGATCCTACTTCGCGTAGCATCCATTGCATAACAAACCAAAATGTTTATCTACAGTCTGAAAGTACCTCGGTTGTTTTTGCATTTGAAGTGGTGAAGTGCAAAATTATTATATGACTGCCTAAGCAGAGATCCATTAATCTGACCCCAGAAATTTTAAAACTATTTGCCCTAGTTTATTTGGTGGAGAAGGAGACAGGAGGCACCATGTTACTTAGGCGTCTCACTGGGCTTGAGTGATTTCAGCGTGAGCTGGCCTGCTACACAGCTGCTTGGTGCCTTAGACCTTTGTAGCTTTTGGCCTGAATGTTTGGCCTCCAGTTCCCTGCTTTAAATACTGCCTGGGACTTCTAATTCAGTAATTTGTCATACAAGGCATTAGAAAGAATAGATGAAGCTTCAATACTTCTTTTGTGTGTGGGTTTGTTGTGGTTTTTTTTTTAATTAATTTGCCATTGTTATGTAGCTTAATGTTATGATTTTGTTTCCAAAGATAAACAGTCAGTGGGTACTTGGCTGCTTTGGAAATCAAGATTCTTTTTCCAGGTGCCTGAGGCTGTGCGTGGTGTTCCAGGCTGGAGCAGCAATGCAGTTTTGAAGTTAATTCCTCAATTGTCTCCACTTACTGAGCTCTGGTTTAGTTTGCGAAGTGTTTTTGGTATGTGCTAACTAAATTTTGTTTCCTTTCAGAGAAGCTAAACCAGAAGCTTCGCTCTGCTTGTACACCAAAACCACTTTGACAGCTGGTGATGGTCCAAGCCTGTAATGGTCCCTTGAACAGCTTTCAGTCTGCTGGGGGAACATGCTCGTTCAGGGGACTGGAACTGGACTAAGCCTAGTCTGAAGTAAGTTCCCCAGACTGCTTGAATTGCAGATACAGGGGCCTCAGTACCAACAACTTCGGTTGACTTATCTGCATCTATAATATCAAATTACTGGCTAATGATAAACTTGGCCTGAGATTTTAGGAATATAATTTTTGGCCCCTTTGTCTGGCAGTTTGGACCCTTGTGTGCATTAGGGACTTCCTACATGCCTCTTCCAATTCCACTGGAGGAATAAGTCATCTTTCTCTCTGGCTTAATCACTTGGAAACTACATCATCTTGAATTAAAATTGCTTTTTCCTATTTACAAAACCGGGAATGGTTTCTAAGAGCTCTGCTCCTCCCACATCGCTTTCTTTGCCTCTTTTCCAGCTGGGTCCAGCATGATTCTAGTGCTCAGATAACAAAGCACCATCCGCAGGGTGATGAGGGTGGAGGCGCATTGAGAGGGTGTAACTGCCCACCACACATTTAGATCTCTTTTCACTGAATCAGGTGAAAAAGATAGTACTTAATGCCTTTAAGAAAGGGCTGCCCCTGTGACAAGTACAAATTATACTTCATGTTCCTGTAATTTGACCAGTCAACACCTGGTCTAAAACAAGTGATATACTGTTAAAAGAGAATTCCAAAGCCACATCTAACACACAGACGTATCATTTTCCCTATGGAATAAACAGGCAGTTAAACTCCCATCTGCACCGAACCCTCCCCAGAAACCAGAAAAACTAAACACTCAAAACTTAACAAATAATATTTTAAAACATGAAGAAAACATAGGTAATAGCACACTGGTTTATATTTACAGATTTTTTTATTTTTTTTTTTAATTAATGACTGTATAAATCAGTTTTCAGGTTTTGAATTATTATAAAAACAGAAACATTTTAAGATAAAACCTGGAAAATAAAAATTCACCAGATAGCATCTCTATCAAAATAAGTATGTTTTATCTTGGCTAGTAAATTTAAGTGCTGCTTTAGTTTTGTGTGTATAAATAAAACTGGACTGCGCAGATGACATTGGTTTAATAACTTTTGCTGAAAATTATTCTTTAATTTCTGTTCACTGCCAGAGCTGAGTGTAGGTGCCCAGCAGATCAAACAAAAACAAAAACAAAACAGTAAATAATTGTTCAAGAAAATACTTTTGAATTGTGGCACTTGGAGTAATAACAGTTTGGCTCTCTGTAATACAACATATAATTGAAGCAGCTTGGGAAAAAAAAAAAAACCACGAACAACCTAAACTTGCTGAGAAAGAAGGATATCTGCATGCATCAGAAATATATGGATAGAAAAGAACTCAAGAGAGAACGAGGGCTTAAACCCAGGGCAAGGAAGGAGGGAGTCTGCAAGATTCAGTGGCTACCAAGGAAAGGAGGAGTTTTGGGGGCTGGTAGTGAGGAAAGTGCACCCTAGTCTGCTTCAAGCAGTCAGCTGAGTGAGCTCAAACCCCATTTCTTTGCTGCTTGACCAAAATCAGGAAAGCTTGGACAAATTTGGGATTGAGTCTTGTGAGCCCTTCAGTTCTGTGAAGGCAGGCATGACTATCAGAAGGGAGAGCAATTCGTAGAGAACGTTTGCACACTAATCTCCAAATTGAGCATCTATCCACAGCACTGACTTTAAGAGAAGTACCTGGGAGCATGCTTTACGTGTGGTTAGGTGTGTATTATGAGGATGTCTTGTGGATGGAGCTGTCAACAGGAATGTCCTGCACTATGTTACATAAGAAGTATCTGTCCCAAGAGGTGGTGGGCATGGGCCATTCCTCCTGATCTTGTTAGAGCCCCTACTGTTAATGAGGGCTTGTCTACACATAAAGCTGTTTCTGATTAATGCCACATGTGGATGCTCTGGCCACACATGACATTAATCAAGAACAATTAATCAGGAACAACACCACGTGCAGACAAGCCCAAATTTAATGTGAGGGTGGTCACAGAATGGTGCTGTGCACAGGAGACATCTCAGAGCAGATGAGTAATTGCCTGTTGTTTTCATATGGATAATAATGCTCTTGGCAGGGAACGAATAGACATTTGAGAATGATTTAATTTTTCATTACCAGGTACACACGCATGCACCATTGTCAACAGTACCCAGTCCCATGAACGCTGGAGTGTGAATCGCTAAAACGAGCATCTCTCACTGTGGCTGCTTGGTGTGTGCAGTATTAGGCTTTATACACATTACTAGACACTTGCAAGCATAGCTGTCTTGGCCAAAGGTGTGAAAAAGTGCATTTATTCCTTTATTTTAGGAAAGGATAAGTGCACAGAACCTAACCCACTAAATGGCTTTCTTTGCTCGGGTCAAGCTTGGGTTAAATTTTCTTGTTTACAACCAACTTATTGGTAGTGCAAGGCTGCTGGCAAATACTTCTTGTGTGGGCAGCTTTTAAAGACTCAGATGGTTCAATGTACCACAGGATAACCTCTTCCTGTTACCATCATGGGAGTTTCCTGATTTGAGGCTGGCAGGAAGCAAGATTATTCTGGAGGTGGGTTGGTGTGCTCAGGGAATGTTTATCCATACCTGAGCTGGCTGTTAAGTTATTTTTATGCAACCTCTTTTCTGTACCATTTTGTGAGGAGCCAGCTGCTTAGCTTGTGCTGGGTGCGACCAATACTTTATCCTTCTCCCTGCCTTTTGGTGCTCAGATCAAGAAGCAGCTGCCCTGGCTCAGTGACTGGTTGGTTGGTAGGACCCCAGTTCTACACTGCTGGGATGGTGTGCTTTTTCTACTGACATTATTTAGTGGAGTTCAATCCAGTATATAATTTCTTATGAGGCAGTATGAAATCCCTTGAAAGCCAGTGTGTCACAGGTTAGGATAGAGAAATTTTCTTTTCTTTTCTTTTCTTTTATGAGGGAGGATGCAAAACAGCAGGCCAGTATTCAGACTATGTTTGTATTTGGTCTGATTTGGAGCCACATATGAGCACAGGTTTCCAGTATCTGAGGCCATAGCATATTTTTGTGCAAGTATTGAAGCTGTTCTACTTCACATTGAATGGGAGCCTGTGAGACTAACCTGCTAGTTAAAGTGGTCATATGGGAGCCCCAGATTCACGTGTGTGTTCCAAGAAATGTACAAATGTTTATACAAGGTGGAGCAGCTATAGTGGGACAGATTGAGACAGATTTTTTCAAAACACCGAATGGCTTTGACGTTTGGCCACTTCCCAGAGAAACAGGAGAGTGGGTTCAAGTTCATCCAATGAATCAAGCAGAGAGGAGACTTCAGAACGTGTTTCCCAATACGCATGCATATGCCCTAATCCTGACAGATGTGTGCCCTGACCCTGCTGCTCCCTCTTACCTTCCCCCCCAAATGTCGAATGTGAGATTTCCAGCAGAGATTAGGCTTGAGGTAGGGCTGTGAGCAGCTTCACGGTTTGGCATGTGCCTACTTGTTGATCTCCTGCTCTACCCTCAAATTTAAGCAGTGATTGAAAAGGATCCGTGGGTTGTGTTAATGCTGAAATGTTAACCTGAGGTACCTAAAGGTGGAGTTAGGCACCCAAGTAATTTGTAGATTTAGTTCATAAAATCTAAAGCATGGTATAGCTTAATAATTGGTTTCTATAATAAGCACTTAATTTTAGCAATAAAAATGTGTTTCATGTATGTATAAATTGGCATTTTTAATTACCCATTTTTCTAATACTCTTGTGAGCATATAATTTATGTTGTAATGTCATGGCACTCAAGTGTAATTCTAGGAATAGCATTTTTGGTATGAACAGGTTTTTTTCTTCTTACATTTTACTGAACCATTTAAAATTATAGTCAGCTGAGAGGGCATGTGCGGCTTTTATTACAGATCCCTTCTTACGCTGATTCTAGATGTCCAAAAAGCTGAAAAATAGTGGCTTGGCGTTTGTAACCTTTCCTTTCAGTAGATTTATGCTTTTAAAACCTCATCATTAGCTCATGGCAAAATGCTCTTCATGGCGCCACACCTTAGAGGCTACCTAAAGCTCCAGCTGGAGCAGAACATACATGTTCTCTTGTGACCCTTACGCAAGGGTGCTACGCTCCTGTCCTCTCATGTGTGCCACCTTTTGATGCATTTAGGATTGTGGGATAAAGAGTTAGCTTTAAATCCCAAAGCCATAAATATGTTTTTCCTAGTTAACAAAAAGAATGTCTCCTCTGCCCCTGTGATAATATAGAATTGGAGATATCTGTGAAGCTTGGGCTAACAGTCAGCTGAGGAGTTGGATACAGGGCACATCTGAGTCAGGAATCTATTACCATGGAATTTTCTTCCTCCATTTATTGCCAGAGCATGAATCTGTTGACCTTTAGGTTGTGCTGTCTCTTCTACTGCGTCTTCTCCAGGGAGGAGAAATGAGAATATGGAAGACATATTTCTTGGAAGACTTTTTTTTTTTTTTTTTAATTTTTTGGAGGGTTAAAGTATGAAGGGCTAAGTGTTTGGACATGAGTGCTGTTCATTAGGAGTTAGTCTTAAATGGATGGAATACAGATATTTTGACTATGCTAAAATAAGTAAACAATTTCGTAGAGGGACACAGCCTTTAAAAATGTCAGCTATTGAAAGTTACTGCAATTTTGGTCACTTTAACTCATGGAGCTGGCATTCAGATGACAGATACCCAAGGTTTTGCTGACCTTGGGAACATTACTGAGTAATCAGTCATTAAGTAAGCATGAAATGTTCTTGAACAATTTAGTCAATGTCTTCAGCACTTAACATACTTCATTTGAAAGCACGCATCTTCTTGCTCCATCTTCTATTCCTGGACACAAAATTTGTTCTAATTTAAAGGGAACACCATTCTTAATTTTCCTCGTTTGCTTTTTCCTGTCATATCTCTGCTTAATGGGAGTAACAGCCTTCTGTTCAACTTTTGATTTTGCATATGTCTCTTAATAAAATTATAATAAAACATAAGGTTTACATCTTCATAGAGCAACATAATCTTGACTGTAGAAGGGCTGAGTTCTGCCTTCAGGTGAAAAAGCATAATTCCCGTTGAAAGAAATGAAAGAATAAAATTTGGATCTTGGTCTGTTTCTCACAAAATCCTGTGAGGAAGGGGAGAGAAGCGCTATTACACCAATCTTTGTGGGTAGTCTGAGACAAAGAGGATTAATGAATTGTCGGGATCCATTGATAGAATCATTAGTTAAAGCTATTACTGGCAATCAGGAGTTTCTGGTCTCCCAGTTGTATGTGCAATCCACTTGGCCGTATTGCTGAAACTAAGGCACCCTAGAGTGGTGAATAACTCACTCCGCCAAGAGGTTACTGGAAGGTTGTTTACATTCTCCAACTTAGCATGCAGTCAACCAAACTGGTACTTGGACCCACACGCTTTGCGGTGCATGGAAGCAAATCAGCAGTGAATGAACGGCTCTGGAGGCCATGGCTGAAGGATGAGAGGTACTGGTTGGTGTACCGGGGTGGCACTGCTGATGCTCAGTGCTCAGGAGGCAGGACAGGGAGAACAGAGGGGAGATGGCGGTGGGAATGTCATGATGAGAGAGAATAGGGTGGGAGTGGGAGGGGGGGGAAATGGGAGGAGTGCGAGAGAAAAAGCAGAACGTGATGAAGAGGGATCATAGTGCTAAACTGAACATAAGCATGTTAATTGATGTCACATCTCATCGTTTAAAAAGTGCCCATTATATATATCCATCTACTTATTTTCTGTGCATCATGACAACGCTACTTTTGAATATGTATTCCAGAATTATTGATTGCTTCTGCAACTCAAACAAATATGTGTTTTGGCCATTGTTAATTTGATTTTCTGGGTTTAACAAAGTTAGTGTTGTAGTTTGTGGTAGATTAGAATCAGAATTGTTAGCTGAAGCACAGCGAATTAAACCAATTCCTGAAAAAATAAAGGTTTCAGTTACTCCTACTGATACTAATATCGGATTTCAAACTGACTTTAATTAAAGCAGGATTTTACCTTACATAAAAACCACGATTTCCTAAGCATTATATTTACTATTAGATGCAATGGGCATCCCTTTCATGGCTGGGAATATATATGCCCACATTTTATCACTAAAACTCCAGTGTGAAATCTACCCAGGGCCACCTGACTTAATGCTTTTTTATTTTGAACTATTTAAAGCGACCCTCCTTACAACTTCCTGGTTAGAAATATGCACTTTCTGGTGAAGTGCACTTAACTAATATACTCTGAATTATTAAAAAAAATTATGGAAGTTTTTAATTCCCTGATGAAATGCATGAGATCAGTGAGTAAGGGAGAAATGAGAGCTTGAACATGCAAAACATGCCTATACCGGCTTATTTAGGATGGGCACATAATCGGATGTCAGAGATACAGATATATATATCTCTGTTGTTTCTTTCAGTTGAAGTAGCCTTAAGTGTTATTTTTTCTGTTGTGGATACCACATTTGATAGGCGTATCAAAAATGTGGTTTTCAAGCTGACCCTTTTAAGGCAGAATAGCCTGAAGGAAATGCACCCATTCTGCTTCAAAGAAGATCTGTCAGTAGGAAGGAGGAATAATATGCATGCATAAGTAATTAATAATGATCTGAAGCTTTGATATTTTGTAAGGCCCAGAAAATTACATTTTTACAGGATGTAATATATTGTTGGGTTAAAAACACATGGCTTAATTCCATATCCTGTAACAAAATTTCTGATGAGATAAATAGGAACTGAGCTTGAATAAGGACAGAAGTATCAAAAGCACTGGTTTCAGTGCTGAGTGTGTTCTTTTATTACACTAGTGAATACAGTTGTGGTTATCACTGCAATCCTTAATAGGATAATATGGATGAGAAAGATCTTCAACACAGAGTATAATGAGGTGCTCAAATAGCCTGACTTTTCACTCAGTTTAAAGAATTCATTCCCCTGAAAAGCTCAATTTCTACATACCTAATAGTACAACATGAAATTCAGAGGCCAAATCTCATTGACTAGGTTTTGTTTGAATATGTTTTAAAACAGCTGCTTTGACTTTATTAGATGTCTTTAATGTAGCCATTTGTAAAGTCCTTTTCTTGTATAATAGATTAACTTGCAGAGAGGAACCGGCTGATACAGCGATGCCTTTTGACAGTCCTATTTTTAGAAGCAGAGGGAGGTATAGTCAAATAAAACATGCTGCAATTAATAAGCTAGATATCAAGTATGGATCATTATGGGGGAACTCCCTTTGTATTTTAATAGTCTTTTGGGGCTTCCTGCCCCTCTTATAACCACAGAGAATCATACAGGCAATTTTTACCTGGTGAGAAAAGTACCTGTGCACTTATCCATTCATCTGTAATAGGTGTATATATATTTTTTTCTTCAGGGACAAAAGATGTGAACCTGACCTTCAACTTCCACTATTCATTTATCTCTCCTCTCATGTGTTGTTTCAGATGGACATAAGGACACTGAACTAACTGGTAGCCACCCTGTTATCTGCCATGGCTCCAGCAACACCGCTCGGGTACCTTACACAACAGTGACAGACCACAGTTTGAGAGCCTGGGGAATATGTTGTTATGTGTTTTGGAGGGGTTAAGCTACTCAGGACCCAAATTGTCAGTTATACAGAAAAGTGGGAAAATCCAGGAGATTTAATTCTAAACCCCAAAAGTTTCAATAAAAGGAAAATTGCAATTCTGGGATCAAAGGAAATGGACTCAGCACAATTTAGCTTTTGCTGCACTATTAGCACAGGACCCGTCTGCAGGGAAAATATTTTCCTGATGCCAGACTTGTTGGTTAGTTTAATTCTGTGTCTGGGTCATGACCAGCAGAGTTTAGATGTTGCCTTAATTGAAGCATTACACATTTAGAAATTTGAGTAGCAAGCTGATGGAGTTCACAATTGAAAACATTTATGTATTTTTATATGGATAAACTGCCTTTTGTATGCAAATAGGGCACTGGTTGATTTGATATTGCCAGAATTGCCATAGAACAGCTTTTCACTGAACATCTCAGCCCACTAATGCTGTCAGGAAGGAAAACATTGAAAGCTGGGCTTCCTTGACTGTAAGCTTGGATTGGCAAGGTGATGTTAGTTAACCTAATTTAGGAATCCATCCCCTTTGGTACATTGACAGGTGTCTGGTGAGAAAGGCTGAAGATCAAATCTATAAATGCAACTTCCCTGCAGGTCAGCTACACTCAAGTGCTTCTGTTCTTCCAGTGTGTTGTACATTCACCTTACCTTTTGCCACAGATGCTTACATAAATTGGCTCCCACAGATGCTTAGGTAAATCGGCTGTGCATTCCCATTGAGCACTGGAGAATAATGTGCAAAGCAGCTCAGATTAATACAGGCTAATGGTGCGGGGAATGCGCTTCCAGAAGTCCTTCTAATGCATTGCATGATGGCATTACCTCTGTCAATGCAGGTGCTTGAATGCTATTTTGTAGTATGGCACATTCTCTAACTATGTGAGGCCTTCGTGATATTTCCAGTTACCACATATTTTTGGCCGCATTCAGACAGCACCTTTCAAGGTCATTGATAAACAACAGAGACCTAGACAGGCATCCCCAAGGAACCCAACTTGTTACTTCTGTCTTCTGCAATCCATTGTCAGCACAATGACTTTTGTTTACACCTATTGGAACTGTTTGTTATCTAATTCTGTATACTTACATCCTACAAACAAGTTATCTATTCTAATGCTCTGTCTAGACAAAGACTTAAAGGTGTGATGTTAGCACATGCAACCAACTTTAACCCATGGTAACCTGGTAGAGCCTAGGCTCCCCATGAGGCTATAAGACAGTCTGTTTAGTGAGTGTTAATGTGTCTTGTCTAAAGCTTAAGAAACATACAGTTTTGACAAAAGCTTTAGGAAGACAGCAGTGTACATTGCTAGTCTCTTTGTGTAGCAGTTTGATTCCATCCCCTCCTTCAAGGTGGCATCGTATACTTTTGTAAAACAATGTGTCTTTGTTTTATTTATAAACCTGCCTATCACTTTTGCCTTTGTGGAAGACTCCACAGTTTTATCTTGGACTGACTGAGGCTCTGTTTGCAATAAGTTTTGAACTGATGTATTTGCAGTCGCATTTAATTTGCAGTGTGGCCTTCTAGTTCTGCACTGAGGTAGACAGTTAACCCTCAGAGTGAACTGTACTAATAATACTTGCTTTTTCATCAAGGTAGTATGTCTACATTAGGTAGCATTGCCAGAGTTGTCCTGTATAATACAAGTTGTGCTGAATTATGTGGTTGAGATCAAGTGTCCTATGAAATACATGTTCAGTTCAGTTTTTCTCAGAGTGGCCATCACAACAGGTATCTAAAAAGCAGATTTTCTGAATATAAAAATTACTTGTATATAGTTTGTCTTATTCCTCATTTATTAGAACAGTTGATTGATGTGCAGAGTACTTCATTCTGAATCAAATAAAATGTGCATAACTTTTCTCTGTAGGACTATCTTGGATTTCCATATTTAAAATCTGACAGCTGAAACATGAGGGATTTTTATCAGTGTGTAACCACTGTATAGTAATGCAAAAAAAAAAAAAAAGACTAATGCCTATTTACAACAGCCAAAGATTTATCTCCCCTCTGTCGCCTTGATGTTTCTCATTTTCACAGTTTCACTGTATTTTTATAGGCAAAAATAGGAGTCATTCTTTAGTACTCTGATATACACCTTGTGGTAGCATGTGTTTCTTATGTGTGCTAACTTGTTTTCTTGATCATTAAATATTGCCAAGTGTCAACCATTTAGGACCAACAGTATTCCAAGCTCTTACTTATTTAGATTCATTTATGTCTTTATTGTTTGAGCCTGATGGTGGCAGATGCTATAACACCATCTTTATCTCTGATTCTCTGATGTGCTTAAACCATATTTTAGGACATATTCATTATCTACTTATTTTACTGTTGGCCTTTGTAAAGACCTATTTCAGCTCCTCAGACATTCTTATGTCCTTTGTCAAGGTCTCCACTAGTTCAGTTCTCAGCATTCCTCCATCATACTATTTTGCATTGCCATGCCCTTTACACATTTTGTGTCGGTGATTCTTCTTACACATGCCCTACATAACTCACTGAGACCAGTCTCTGTTTCATCCTCTCGCCTCTCTTTCACTACCCCTCCACTTTTTATAGTGAATTTTTTGATAACATATTTTTCATCTCTTTGGTAAGCTGGTTTGTGTTCCTTGCATTCTTAAAAACTGGGATAAATCTGCTCTGAGTGATACGTAGAACCAAGTTCAGCATGTCCCCTCGTATCTTTATTCTCTTACCATTAAAATACTGTGCTGTAGTTCCAGTTACACATTTTGAGTGTGTAGAGCAAGATTTTTGCTTGTACTTCACATCTGAGGAGTTCTGTCTGACCTGTCCAGCAGTCAGAGAGCCACATTGTCATGAACAGTGCTGGTGCTGCCAACAGGTCCTCGAAATTCAGCATCCGCAGAAGTTCTGCAGGATCAGTTAGGCAGCCCCAGGACACCTGCAGACCTGCAAGGTAATTCTTTTCTCACAACTCAGTCAATTGGAAACAGTGTCTTTTTATGATCCGTACTCTGATAAATAATATTCTTCATTAGCGTTGGATTTATTCACATGTTTGATTTCATTAGGCAGCAGGATGATGAATACTCATTCTGCCTCATAAACGTAACTTGCACTAGCCTAGTGTTACAATCTGGTGTGAGTTACATGATCATTGTTCACACATACGTTCTTGGTGGAGGAGGTTGGGTTTCAAATACAGACGAAAGAAATTTGACACCATTTTGACTTGAGAGAAGCATGCAAGTGTTCTGTCACGGACTGGATGCTATACTTTGTCTATTAGCAAAGAGATACCATTTCATCTATAATGCACACAAGCCGTTTCAAATGATAAGGCAGAACAAGAGACTTGTTAAAGGATGGTCTGCTTTTGCTAAGTTGGGCATGAGGCTCCTGCCTCAATATTGTTTGACATTCCACTGCCATCGTATTGGCAATGAGGTAAGGAAAACACTCCAGGTCTTCATGTTATAAGATGGAGAAATTCAAGTGGTAATTACTTGAACATTCAAGAATGTGGCACTTTCTTTTGAGCCCACATACTGGTTTTGTAGGTCTCGTCCCTTGCCGATAGGACCTTAGTATTCTTATGGAACAGTGGGAGTACAGAATGATCTGTGGAGTAGAGCTTTATTTTCCCTTGTGCTGTTCCCCCGAGCAATATAACAGCAAGAAATCATTTTGTTTTAGAAGTAATAAATCCATTAAAAAAAAAATCCCCTGTCTCCACAAAATGTGGTGGTATGATCAGCCAAGGTTATAGGTGCTGATAGTGTCTAATTACTCTTGCTTTCTGTAAAGTTTGAAGAACAGCTTTACATTCTTTCATTATCTTGAGACAGGTGGAAACACTGTTCATTAAAAATTTAGCACTCTGCTCATTTATTCAGAATAGATTAATATAGTGGTGAACTATGAGAGGTAGTTGCACATGAAACCAGTGATGCTGTTACCCTTGAGCCAGACACATGGCGCTTTCTTAAAAGGATGTTGTAAATGCACACACTTCTCTATCAATCATGGTAAGGGCACAGGATTTTTCAGAAGTGTCCATTAGTTTCAGGTGCGTCACTTCTGTGGTGCTTATCTTCACACAACTTAAGAGGAGCCTGATTTTCAAAGAGCAGGTGTCCATCATTTTGTAAAAATGCAGTTATATTAAAGTGTCACTCAACTTGAGGTATCCAGATGTACTAAGCCATTTTTTGAAGTCTTGTTCAAACCAATGTCTTCTGCAAGACTTTGTAGTCTAATTCAGCCAAATACAATGTACAGAATAAAAACAAGATGAGGCTTGAGAAGGGAGAGAGACATCAAAGGGAACTGAATGAAAACACAGAATTTGTTGTATCAGAGCAGACCATTGATCTGCGGAGGACTGTGTTCTACTTCCAGCTGTGGCCAGCACCCTGTGATGTAGAGGAAGGGCCAAAAAATGTGATTCATAACGTGCCATATAAAAATCCCCCCAAAGGTTCTTGCTTGTGCTGTTCACTGTAAATAGATTGGTTAAGTAAGAATGAGGTGGAACAAGAAGCCATGCATGCCAGTTGATAGTTGGTGAAGGAAAGCATATCTGTGTCTAACATACAGGCAAAATGCTACAAGACTAGGAAAATCATCCTACATCCTTAGGAAAATATTATCCCTGTAATGCTGCCAGATTCAGTGCCTACCTGGATTATGTCTGCCTCGAACAGAAACTGCTAGGTTTCCAAAATTAATCTATCTTAATTTTTTCTTATTGCTCAGAAAACTTTTATGATATTTTATTAGTTTCTCCTTTGTGCAGGAACTGTTGCCTAGATTGGAAAACACAGCTCACTAGCTAAGGCACTACTTCCTCAAAATGCGGATGTAGAGTTGGGCACTGGAGGTCAGCCTGTGTGTCATATCCTTCTTACTCTTGCATCACTTCAAACCGCATCTTCCTAATTATCTCTTTACAAGAACGTCTGAGCAGAATCATAGAATGGGCTAGGTTAGAGGGGATCTTTGGAGGTCATCTGGTCAACCGCGCCCCCTGCTCAAAGTAGTGCTAACATTCGGTCAAATTGCTCAGGGCCTTGTCCAGGAAAACTTCGAATATTACCAAGGATGGAAGTTTCATGACCTCTCTGTAAGCCTATTCCTTTGCTTGACCACCCTTCTTACAATTTTTTTCCTTCATATGTAATTGGAATCTCCCATACTGTAAGTTTTGAGGATTGCCTCTTGTTCTTCTGCTGTGCACTGCTGAGAAGAAGCTGTCTCTGTCTTCTCTCTGTCTCTTCTCCCCCTTTATGAAGTTGAAAATAGAAACTAGACTCTCCTTTAGCCTTTTATCTGGGTTGAACAAATGCAATTCACAGAATCTCAGAATCACAGAATGGTCGGGGTTGGAAGGGACCTCTGGAGAACATCTAGTCCAACCCCCTGCTAAGGCAGGTTCACCTACAGCAGGTCACACAGGACTGCATCCAGGCGGGTTTTGAATATGACCAGGGAAGGAGACTCCACAACCTCCCTGGGCAGCCTGTTCCAGGGCTCTGTCACCCTCAGAGTGAAGAAGTTTTTCCTCATGTTGAGGCAGAACTTCTTGTGCTCCAGTTTGTGCCCGTTGCCCCTTGTCCTGTCCTGTGCACCACTGAAAAGAGCCTGGCCCCATCCTCTTGACACCCACCGTTTAGGTATGTATAAGCATTGATAAGGTCCCCTTTCAGCCTTCTCTTCTCCAGGCTAAAGAGCCCCAGGTCTCTCAGCCTTGTAGGGGAGATGCTCCAGTCCCCTCATCATCTTAGTGGCCCTCTGCCGGACTCTCTCCAGTATTTCCCTGAACTACTGGACTGAAGTTGAATTTCCTCAACTTCTTGTTGTAAGCCCTGTGCTCCACCAACTTGATTGGACTTTTCAATTTGTAAATGTCTGTTTTGTCCTGGGGAGCTCCGAGATACACGCAGTGCTCCAGATGGGGTCCCTCAAGTGCTAAATTGATGGGAATAATTGCTTATTTATAAAACGGGTCATGATTGGTTTTCCCCTTCATCCCTCTACATTAATATAAAATAAAAAACAAAGTAAGAAAACAAGATTCCGGCACTACAAAAAGGGAGAAAATAGATGCTGTGCTTAATTTTTCCTTCTGGTTATTTCAGTTTGGCTTTTCTTTCTGCATAGTGACACAACTTCAAAAGAAGGGGCAGATGGTGTTGCTACTGATCCCAGCTATCAAAGAAACACCCTCTTGGGATGGAGGTGAGGGATAGGGGCTTCAGCCAGTTCCAGCTTGGTCCTGTCAGTTGTTTGAAAGGGATACACCATCCGTTCAGGGATGATCGAGTATCAAGTTGACTATTCCCACAGGTGTCTTTTTGAATGCAAAAAGGTTATGGTTTTGGATTTTGAGGCTTTTCTGTATTTGCCCATATTGCAGACACTCCACTGCCCCTATAACAAGCAGAATGCGTGTGCAATACCTTAGGCTGGACTTTTGTACCTTTGGAAATGCTGCACATATTAATTTGTTTGGGAAGTGCAATGCTTAGGTGATTTAGATACAGGAATTACCTTCCTGGTTTCTAGGTTTCATCGCAGCTTAGACTGGGGGAAAGCTGTGTGCCGGAGAAGCAAGTCACTTTCAAGACAAAATGACAGCAGAGTCTGGCTGTTGTCAGGTGGATTGTCTAGGCACATAAAGTCCCATTTAATTGTCAGAGTCCTTTTTAGGGGGAGTCTAACCTTAAGTGTCAAATTTTAGAAGTATTGTCAAATTTTAGAAGTGTTTAGGCAACTAAGTGAACAGATAAGAACATAATGTTATTTAAGGAATTTTCAGCCCTGCCATGCCTCAGTTTCCTGTTTGTGACATGAATGTATTCTCTTCTTGCAAGGGTGTTGTGGAGATGAAATTACATATTCAAGTCTGCAGAGTTCTCAGACACTATGTTATGTGCGTGCCATAAGATTATTTCACCAGGTGTTATGATAGACGGGTTTAATGCTCGTCCTGTCTCAGTCCAGTCAATCCTCTGCTTTCCTTCTGCCTGTTTGCCTTTTCCCTCCTGTTTTATTGTGATACACTTCTGTTCTTAGAGAAGCATACGTTGATGAATACTGATGGCTGAGTGAGAGTTGTAGAAGAGGTACATGCTCATGGATTTCTTTTTTCCATGACACTTTACAAAAAATAACTGCAAAGCCATTCATGAATAAAACCCAGGCACTCGATATCACTGTGCAGAGTATAAATCAACAAAGAGGCAGCCTCATGTTTGACTTTATAATATGGAGCAGAAGTGCCTTCACATCGTCAGATGTTGATGCTATGGCTGCCATTCCTAAGTTGTTCCCCCCCCCCCCGCCCCAAGCTGCTGCTAATAAATTACAAACACATTTGCTCTCATTAATCATTCTTTGAAATGGCAGAATAGTCTTTGCTGATTGAAAATAATTATTAGCTTCTCAAAAGGATTAAACAGCCTGTTTAGATTTTCATTTGTATCACCATTTTGATGGAGTGATGTAGGGGTATGTACACAGCCTTTGTCTTAAAAGTAATAATAATAATTAATGCTGTGTAACAAAGAGTTTCAGAAGGACTTCAGACAAAGAGAGAAAGAAAAGGCAGGCAAGGTGAGCTGTGGAATAAATGTAGGACACAGAACTGAACATAAGCTTGTGTTGGGCAGGAAGCCTCCTACTGTAGCACAGCAGTGATAAACACAAAGGAAAATACAGCATTCTCAACATAGCAGTGGAGAGACTTGAAATTTCTGGCTAATGTTACAATCTGAGCAGTGTAATTAATCTGGAATTGAAAGAATACCACAGATGTTTAAAATTATTTTTTCTACTGAGTCAGTATCCTGCACATTTACAAATTGTAGGTTGCGGATTAATAGCCCCTGGGGTTCATTACCCGATGGGCCTTGCTCCAAGCTTTGAATTTGCACTCAGCAAAGTGTATTTGGATTGAGACAACTTCCTAAAGTCGGGTCCCAAGATTTTAAAATAAAGTGTGTTTGCTCTTAAAGTGTTCTGTGGACACTGGGATGGGAGTGCTTACTGGAGTGCCAGAGGTATTAAAATAAACAAAAAAAGGAAAAAAAAAAAAAAAAGCCAGATGAGAGTTAGCACATGTACATTTCAGAATGGGATGCGATGTGGAGATGCCCAGATAGTATAACCCTATTAATGTCTTATACCCAAAGTGTAACACTGCTAATATGATATTATATTTGCCTGCTGAAGGGCAGGACTTATTAACTAGATCCATGTTCTATACTAATTTGATAGCGCTGTCTTGGGACCTGAGCTGGCATATCCATGTAGTGCAATACAGCTCTCTGTGGAGGTACAAGCTAGTTTGGGTCCATTACGTGACAGAGGCACAACTTCCGAAGATCCTGATAGTACAGAAAGACTATGGGTCATATTCAAATAGTGTGAATTCCACCAAAGTCTCTGTGCTTGATGTTTCCTATCAGTTCTCTGTAGGCAGCTCTCTGCCTTTAGCCTCATTTCAGCCCTTTAAAGTCATCCCTTAGGGTCTGTCAGATGCCCTGTTCTCTAGACATGGCACTTAGATGTAAATGGGGCTGTTAAAATACATCCCTCTGTCACTGTCCTGTTTCACTCATCCTCAGTGGCATGCTTGAAGTGAGAGCCCAAACACTGGGAGACAAATAATGGATTTTCTTTACCTGGAGGGGCAAGAGATGTGACATTCCGGTTTTTACTCAGAAATATTTACATATTTTTTTACAAAATGGAAAAGCCCCAGCAAGAAGGGTGGAGATGTGGTCTCCTTGTTTGGAAATTATGATGGTCATGTGACAGTTGAATTAAATCTCTGAAGCAGAGGGGATTTCCATAGCTGTTAAGTAGTGGAGCATCCAGAATTGTTCTTTATGTGCTGCTCTTTATTGATGTGGGCTCCTGAGAAGGAGATGGGAGGACAGAACCTTTGTGATTTTTTTGGGGACCAGGTAATGGTTGGTCACAATTTAGGTGGTTGTGCATCTACTCAACAGCACCTTGTTGACTTTATCAGTGGAAGAAGGGGATGTTTAAAGCACTGTATGTTCAAACGGTACCTTAAATGTTGGACTCAGAAACCTAAAGAGGCATGCAGGTATCTTGTGAAACTAACTCCGGTCAGCCCCAGCATTCATTTCCTGGTAGTAATCTTTGAATATTACTTCTTTCAACTAAAAGAGAAATTGTATACAGATGCACTGAAGTAGTGTATCTTTTGTTCCCCATCACGATTTGTACTAAGAATCACAATACAAAAGCTTATCTGGGTTTCTGGTTGGATAAAGGGTTTTGTGACATGGGTCAAGGAACCCTTGACTTAATTATTTAACTAGCCTCCGGAGCATTAGTTCTGTGACTGTACAATGGGAATCTTAATTTCTCTTCCACTTTGCTATGCTTAATTAGTGTGCAAGGTCTTCTGACAGGTCTAATTTCTTAAAATGTATGTAAGCATTTTAAGGACCTATGCACCGATATCCACTGAGTGCTGTGGTGAAACAGATAACAAGATGGGCCATGTGACAGGGTGCATGGCACAGGGTGCTCTGCAACCGTAAAGTTAAAAACAGTGTCTACTCCAGATCCTAGCTTGCAATCTAAATACCAGTGATTTATTTTAGCAGGTGTTTACATAATTCTAATATCAGTGTGAAAATTGTCTACGAAAATATTTAAAAGTAAGTGTAATTTATTCTTCCAAAGTTCAGTATCCAGTTCCTAAACCTGGAGCTCCAGATGGAAGTTTATTTACTAGAAGTGTGTCTGTTACATTATGTATGGCAGTATATGCTCTTCCTTCCCCTTTTTACAGGGTATTCTTATTCCTACATGCAGGTTCCATTCTGAACGTACTCAAGTACCGAACATTTTATTTTTCAGCCACTTGGAAGACATTTCTGAGAACTGTATATACTGAAACAGGGTCATGGCTTTCCTATTTTTCTCACAGACTGTCTTAATAAATATTGCATTAATTCTTTGCTATATTAGTTGCTACTGTTGTGTCCTTAATTCAGACTTTTCCATGCACAGGTGCTGTTTAAACAGATCAACGGCATAGGGTAGGTCAGACCTGCTTGTATTTTGCATGCATAGATTATTTGATTTTACAAGGGGAAAGAACTGATCTAACCTTATAACTAATAGTTACAGGTTGATTTGCATAACAACTTGATGGCAAAGCTTTCTTTGTCAGCAATGAAAAGCAACACTGGATTCAAATTACAAAGTTGTAGAGAATGATAAATCACAATATATTGATCCTGGGAATAAAGGCAACAAAATGTATGTCTGTCTTCAATGTGTTAGCCTAATTCCTGCTTTATCTGGGTTCAGGTCTCCTTTGCAAGTCACTTCATGCAGCCAGATAGCAAAGCATTTTCCTCACCTCTCAGCATGTGTGCAGGGAAGATCCTCACTTGAGTGAAAACCATAATCCCTTCACGGCACAGACATCTGATGTGTAGGTGGGAGGACCTTTGACTGGGTTTCTTCTGACACCATCAGCGTCATGTGGAATGGGAAGGAAGGTACAGGAGATACAGATTTGCTGCTACATACTTCCACTATGGGTCAAGAACTTTCTGAGTTTTATACCACAAAACTTTTTTATAAGTCGAATTTGTTTCCGTGTTAGCTCCCCTTGGTATACGCCCACATGTTAGCACCTGCTTATGTATTTCTACACATAGGTCTTACAATTAGATAGTGCATGGTATATAATTTTATCCACTGAGATCTTTGGTTATGAACAAGCAGAAACACAAAGGATGAAGAAAATAAGGCAATGAAAAGCAGTAATTTAGAAGGGTCATTTTTTTTATAAAGACATTGGCATGATTTACTAAAATACGGGATTTTGTAGAGCAAAATAATTTGCGTCTGCTAGAGACGTTGAGAAAGTGGGAATAGACAAGGTAGCATTGAACATTCATTCTCTTTTTATGCACTTTTGCTTTATTAATTTAAGTTACCACATTGATTTTATTACCAGCTGTTTTTATTTTTATACAGTTTGGGCCTGATCCAGTATCTTCTTACCAGGAAAGGATATTCTTTGAATAGGGAAAATAGGATTTTGTCCTTTTGTTTGTTGATTTTGTCTGCTGATTAGAGTTCACTTTTGTTTGAGCTGTTAATAATCTGTCACTATATCTTGAGAGTCTCCCTGGATTATTCTTTGATAATTGTATAATAAAACAAATTATATGAAAGAAAAGGTATAGGGTGTAACAGAAGGTTGTTCTATAATTTGTTGTTATTGGTACTTTGACTCACTTGTCTATTCTAAACAAATTTTACCATGTTACTGCAATTACTGTATGTCAAAAAATAGAAAAAAAATCATATAGGCTTGTACTTCAAGTTTGTTATTAATAGGAGAACCTGAACTTAACGGCAGCATTAATAATATCTGGTTCTGCCTTTTTAAATCCAAGAAAAGTCAAATAAATTCTGTGGATAAAACTGAAGTGTATTTAGACTGTTTTATTTTGCTTGGTGCTAGGATAGAATGTGAAACTAAATACGTTCATCCAAAGATAACTGAAGTTCCTGCTCCTGTTTAGATTTCATCGTCTGCTAGAAATCTCCTAGGTGATTAAACTAATGCACTGTAAAAGAATGAATCAGTCCTGCAGAGCTCTTTTCTGTACAGAGAATAACTTGCTCAGTTAAGTACTATTGGGGTTTTACTAAATTAAAATCCTAGGAATTTTTGTACATAATATATTTTATCTGTGAAAACTGAGCAAAATTTTATATGTGACTCTCAGACTGAATTCCTATGGTAATTAATAAAGAAGATTTGAATACATTTCTGGTAGAGTCATCTTTGACCAATTTAATAACTTGATTTTCTCAACAGAGGAAAACCCTTATCTCTCAAGGCTTGTGGTAACATTGGGATACACCATGAAATTGTTAAGAGAATCAGAGAGTCTCTTCTTTGTTGGAAGAAGATGAATTTGGACTGGAAACTTATCTTTTACTGATTCGAGTGGAACACATTCTTAGAGTTATTTAATATTTATATTTCAGTTCCTGCGTAGGTTCCAGTAGATCGCTGAAATTCTTATCAGAAGCATCAGGTCTCCATTGTGTACCAGCACATGAAAATATGACCCTCCCTCAAAGCTGAACTCACTGGACCCTGATAAGGCTGCTTACATATGCAAAGCCAGCTCATTTTAACTATTCACATGTTTACAGATAAACATGAATATTGTTTTTTGCATGTCTGGCAAAGATAGGCAAAAAATGTAGTCAGATGTATATTCTTCTAACATATATACGCACACTTGCCTTTTTTTAGTAGATTTATTAAATGTTACTTATCCCCACCCCCTCTTGGCCTAGTTTTTTGTGACTGGTATGGCAAGGGGGAATGACAAAAGCTAAAAAGAGATAAGGGAATGATCTTATCAGTCAGCTCAGAGATGGCATTTCATGAGTGTCATTTTGCGATTGTTGCATGGAATAGAAGTGCAGATATATTATAAACTTATGTTTTGCAGTGGCATTTTTTTTGGAACTCCTGATCTCCAGCTATGACTTACTCTTTTCCACTTCACTCAATGTAGCTGTGGATAAAGACTATATGAAGTTCGTTGTAATCCAACAAAAGCTTCCTTTTATTATATGACATAGCATTTATGTGCACATTCACTGTCTAATTCTGTTTGATTTTTGATTGTAGTGAACAGAAATATTTAGCTCAGCTTTTTTTCATATGGTATGTGCTTTTCCAGTTTTTGAAGTTTTCTTTTAAAATTCCATATAAACATCTTACTGTGCTGCACCCAGTAAGTACCTGCACAATATACACACTTCTGTAGATTGCTAAATCAATGTTAAATCTGACTAGAGTTGAACCGTATTGTGAAAAAAAATAAATAATTTTATGCACTTGTTTGAATTCAAAAGGAAATTTTAATTCAGTCAGGTCTACTGCTGACATGATTTATACTTTTTAATTTATACTTTCTGTTTGTGAACACTTAAGAACTTGATTATTGATATTGAGAATATTCCAGGAACATTTAAGACTGAAGATTTTATGAACACAAATGTTTCATATAGTACTAACAGGGTGAGATTCCTTTGGTGCTTTTGTAATAAAGCTTGCAATGGCATTGGGGAATAATGCGTATCTTTATAAAGAGCTGGTTGATGTGGAACTTGATTTGGAAGAGGGCCTTTCTTGATGAAATTCAGTAGCCTTACACTAGCTGGGGAAGGCTACCATACTTAGGAAGTAAAGCTGGTAGTTTTCCATAGGAATGTTACAAAGTGATGTGGATCTATTTGATCTATGTGAAATGACCAGTATTTTCAGGAAAGGGTTTCTTGTGCAATAGCACTTGTCAGAATGGAAAAGAGAATTGCACAGTCTGGAAGAAGAAGGAGTTGATATCAGTTCAGCGTACAATGCTTGTAGTTATTTTGGAACAGTATGTTTAGTTGGCTTTTGACCTGGTGTCCTCCTAAATCAACAGTAAAGGTTGGACAGATAAATAAGAGAAATTTCATGCACTGGTGATTAAGAAGGTATCCTGATTCAGGGCAGTAACTTAGGGGAAATGAAGAATGCAAACAGACAGATGCAAATAGTGGGGAAAGCCTTTCCTAGGCTACTCCTATAAACTTTGAGCTCAGCTGCTGCAGAGTAAAGTACTTTGCCTGCTGGGAGGGAAGGCTGATTTAGTTCTCTCTTTTGCTTTGTTTTCAGCATAGAGTCACTGCAGAAGTCTCTGTTCAAAGAAATGTGAGGGAAATGGCAAAGTTACTGCAAGTGAGAAGGATTACCCCCATGATTTTTATGCATGGCCCCAAACAAGACAGCAGTGGTAGCTGACAGATTTAAGTCACGGCAGATCCTGAAGGAAGGATCTCCTTTGCAGAGATTGCATTTTGACAACTGGCAGGTCAAGGAATTTCATCTTTAATGGAATGGAGACTTGGAAGTACTTTCTACCCAGCCAGGAAGGTGACAGTCTAAATTGCTGAAGAGCCTAAAGGTAGCAAAGTAATGAGCTAAGGAGGGCAACAAGCTGGACGGAACATAAATAGGCATTTTAATGAACTTAACAGTAAGATGGCTGCTAAAGAAAGTACACATTCTCTTATTTAAGTCAGCAATTAAATTGGAAGATAGCAAATATTGTACTTATATTTATAAAAAACTCGAGTAATAACCTGGAGAATTATAGACTAGTAAGGCTTACTTCAGCTCTTGGCAACTTAACTGATAGGATGATTAAAAATAGAGTTATAAAAAGTCCCAGAAACACAGAGTTTGATGATATGGTAGTGAAAAAAATGGCACAATTTTTGTAAATGAATATTTCACCTCACTAATTCTTTAAATGTATAAATGATACAGTAGATGAATGAAAACCAGTTGATAAAGTATATTTGTGTACATAGTCACTGATACTTCTTAAATGACAGTCAAGAAAACAAAACCATGTAGATTTCCCTAAAAAGGTGGCAGGAAGAGGTAAAAGTCTGAGATTCAAGTCTTCCTTCTGAATCAGTGCAGAAGACAGAATTGATCTTACATTCTCTGTATTCAGAATAGCTGTTCAAATCAGTGGATTTCCAAGATCCCAAGGAGTGAATTTTTCGTTCCCTTTGTTCTGATAGGATTTACAGTCCCTGGCAGAATGCCTGTCTCAGCTGAATTGATGCCTAAACCCCACCCATTTCCTCTGTTTCACTGCTGACTTGCTTAGCGGTGTCACATTCAGACAGCTTTGGGTATCTCTGTAGCTGCATATTAATTGCATGTGAATATGCCATTAGGCATCAGGGCATGTCTGAGTTGGGCATAGTAACACTTTAGTATCTTTGATGTTCTGAGCAAAGTAATACCCTGAGAAAGTAACATCCTGTGTGGATAAAAGAGTACAAAGTGGTTCAAAAAAAAAATAACCTTTGGAGTACCTCAGGTTCCCACATATGGGTAGAAGTTGGTCTATTTATTTATCAGTTGGAAAATGGAAGACCAATGAGGTATTAAATTGTAAATATACTCCAAAATAATTTAATTAAGGTGGAAGGAATGTGGACAAACTTCAGGAGGAACTAACAAAGCTGACAGCGAAGTTGCCACGATGGTGGACTAAAATCAGCGTTGCTTTAAAGTGGTGACCCTTAAATCATTTTATGCCAAAAGACTACTGTCACACCTTCAATTTTGTCATGGATGGCTTTTGAAAATGAGAGCGCAATGAAGAGAACATCTCAAATGGTGTAGATGATAGAAGAATTCAGAATAAATTTAAGAATGAAATGACTACTAGTAAAAGCATGCACTTTCTTCTCATCAGACTTTTAATGGATGAATTATAGTACTGTTTGATATGCTCCTGTGGACTGTCCACAATCTACTTTTCATGGTTTAGCAGAGCTCCATGGAAACCACAAGAATTTGTTTTGGGATCTCTTGGCCTAAGAAAAGCACTACATACTGAAAAGTACAATTTTAACTATTTTTACATCTTAATGGTTTTAAAAACCTGAGTATCCCTGCTTGTTGCTCAGAGAAGTGCTTGAATTACTAGTGCCTGGGGCTTAACTCGGGCTGCCTGTCTGCCCACCCACAGGCTCAGGCAGTTCTCTGTGCCAAAGGTCTGTCCCCCTAATGGTTTTCAACCTCTTTTTCATTTGTAGGACCTTGAGAAATTTCTTGTAGAGGTGCAGGCTCTTGTATAGTAAGTGCAAATGTTCTGATACTAGGCTTGCTTTTTTAAAAAATGACCATTTGCAGATCCCAGGAGTAGTCCATGGAGATCCAGGAATCCACAGGTGATAGGTAAAAAAAAAAAAAAAATATTCCTCCAGAAGGATTTTAAAGGAGCCTTTAGTTGAAAACTCTGATGATTAGGATTAAAACAATGGTACCTAAGCACAGGCTAAAATGTATTTTGCCATTCATGCCGTAGCTATTTTTAGCATCCCTACTTTATGTTTTTCGATTTGAACACAGGCCCTTTGTTTTCACTGAAGTTGAAAAGGAAGACATTCTGGAGTAATTAGAACATACTGCTCTTTTCAGCCTTAGTGCTGCCTTTATTCGTACAGTTAAAAAAAAATCAAACTAATGGACTTCAGAGACTTGGTGGGTGCATGGGCTTGGAGAAGTAGCAGGGAAGCAATATATTTAATGTGGCGAAAGGTGAGATAGCAAACTTTTATGTACCCTGGGTACCAGGTATTAATCTCCTGATAACTGCTTTCACATTTGAACCTTCTGTCTGTTATGAGAGATCCAGCAATCTTTGCTTTTTTCTGTTCTGGGAGCAATTTTCCGAATCATTAATTTTCAGTGGCCAGGCTTCAATTAGCTTAATCAAGCATTGATTAGATTTCTCAAGTCCCTGGCATTTATTTTCCACCTTGCCTATATGGTTCCTTGACTCCATTACCTGATTTTTCACTTACTGTGTATAAGGTTGATTCCTCTCCATTAACATTCCCTGATGAGAGGTCTCGTTAGCCATCCAGCTAGCCACTTTCATTAGTGATGGTGGCAATTCATGGTGAAGGCCAGTTTCTACTGCCCTTGCAAAGCAGGATATTTTCTTCTAAGTAGTGTTACCACATCAGCTCTTAGATGAAGGTGCTGCTTATGAACAATTGTGACCCAAAGGAAAATCACTTTTTTTGGAATGTGCTTCATACTTTGTTTAAAAAGTTGTGAAATTGCAGAAAATGAATGAAGTAAACCACTCCTTTTTTTTTTTTTCTTTTTTTTTCTTTTTTTCCCAAAGCATACATCCTGCAAGTTTAGGGGTTTTTCCCTTCTGTTTTTCTTAGTGTCTAGCCTGGCATATTAAAATGCATTTTCAGAGCCAGTACTCACGATTTCTGAGGGAGTCTGATGTTGTTTTATAATCAAGGGTGGTGTAAGGCACACGGAGACTCCATATCCCCATAGACTGCAGCCCCCAAAGAGTCATGCACTGTTCCTAGATGCCAGTTGCTCAGCAGTAACAGCTTGTGTGCAGACTCATTCCTTGTGATACCTGTTTTGGGGAGGTGTGAGAATGCAGCAAGACAGGTGAAGGATGAGGCTGCAAGTGAGGGATTGGACAGAGCTGGAAAATGGGACTTCAGATTTGGGTGAATTTTTCTAGGTTGAAAAGAACTTTCTTTTCTCTAAATCCTGTTCAGGGTCTCACATTGTCTGTGGTTAGATCTGTTCATTATGCTTTGTTTTTGCAAACAATGTCTTCTGAAGATACAGACCTCCTTTCGAAATTATCTTTTTAAGTCATGTGTCTACACTAGTTTGAACTAGACAGACCTGAATGTAAATGAACTTCTGCCAAAATCAATAGCAGGGAAGTTCTGAAAGCACGGAGTTTCGACTTCAAGAACTTTGTGTAATATATGCTAATTAAAAACTCTAATAAAAAGTTATTTTAACAATAAAATAAGGTTTCCAATTAAAAAATGTGGAATCATATCTTGAAGCAATTTTTTTCTATAGCTTCTATGAGTTGGGAGAGTTGCCAACATTTCCCTTTCTTTGTAACCAAACCAAAGTTGTTTAACTTCAGTTTTGATGAGTATGACATTTTGCCAGGAAGCTCCTAACCCACTCTTAATTTTCTCACACTTTTATAATTAAATATATGATTTGTGTTCTCCCAGTCCTAGGACATATACATGCCTTCTAATTTAAAGATTGGGATCCTCTCAAGGTTTAGCATTTGGGTTTTTTTCAGATTGTTCTCAGAATTATTTTAAGCATCAGCTTCAGCTTTTACTCAAAAACACTAGCACAAAAAATTTGTAAAAAGCACTTTTCATGATCGCTTTCTTCTTAACAGCTAGGTGAAACAGTGATTAGATTCAGTATAAGACTGTTCTGAAGTTCATTTCCTCTTTTTGTGCTCTGTTTCAAAGATTCATTGTGATTTTCTGGATTTTTAGACACAGAGAGAGAAGATCTCTTTATTTTTCTTATTCACTTTGTTGTTTATGCTTCATGACCTTATTATGTCCCCCAAAACTGTAGCCACTCATGTGAGAAATATAAAATGTGGGGGTTTTAATAGGTTTTCTGTCTTGGAATTATTCCAAAATGATCTTTTGGGGGATTGCAGTTTCACATATATGGGAAACATTCTTTGGCTTTCTTAAAAAAACAACCCCCATCTCTGTTTTGAATCTTCCCCTCCCTTTGAATCAGACATCCCCTTCAGCAAAGAAATTTTCATGTGTCTAAAGCTGTCTCTCTGTAGAAACCATGGTCTTCTGTGATGAAAAACTCCTTTGAAAATATCTGACAGTTCATCTCTGCAATTAGTAATTTTCAATTATTACATTCAGAATGGCAAGGAGCATTAACATATAACTATCTCAGAAGTCACATCCAGTGTCATCACTCCTTCGATTTTGGTCATTAGCTGTCACTGAGGTTTCTGGGCTTATTGGGAGCATTTGGGGGGCACTGTGAGTTTGGACCTTTGTCTTTTCTGACTCGTGAAAGCCATTGCTGATTCACTGCGTTACTTAGGCAGTTAATAATACTCTATGAAGAACTTCTAGGAAGAGGTATTTTGTTAACTGTAGAGGCAATGATGTGGGGCTTGTGTTGCTCCAGAATCTACGGCATAACTCTTGACAATCTTGCCAGCTGTCCAAGTGAGTTCATTTGCAGTTTTGCAGCTAGAGGTTATTGACAGAATATGGGTAAATGGCCTGTTCAACAGTGATTCTTTCAGGAGTAACTTTTACCTGGTTCACCCAGCTGAAACACCCTAGTGCATAGCAGATGTGAAAATGGTTGCTCTGAGGTGCTTTTCCTTCCTTCTTGGGTGGTCCCAAAGGTCAGTGTTGGATGCTATATTTCAGTGCTCGTTCTACAGGGATATTTTAAGAATCTTTAGAAATCTCTCAACTCCAATGTATGCATAAAATAAGATGGTGGGTCTAGGGAAAAGCTACAGTCCTTGGTGGAGGGTGCTTGTTAGACCCTTGTTCTGGCTAGTCAGAAAGCTGCTGTGGCACATGTCCCCTCGTTTGTGTTTTTCCTGCTGATAAGGCAAATATGCCTATGTATTTCAGATCCTCACCTTGCAACACTTTGTGTGTCCTTTTTATCTTCTGAGTGGCTCATGGAAATGTTCCTCCATGAAGCAGTACCTTCAGATCTCAAAATTGACCTTAGCAAGACTGCTTGAATTATTGAAGTGGGTTCTTAAGGAAGTCCTGTGACATCCTGTTGCTAATAGCTCAAAGCTTCTGACTAAAGATGAAGTTATTTATTTTAATTAGAGCTGATCTGGATAAAAAGAACAAGATCTCAAAATTCTCATAAAAGTTAATTTCATCAAAGCTTTCTTTCCACTGAAATTTTCTTAGAGGCAGAGATTAGATCTGTCTAAATTTAGGTGCTTCACTAAGTTGCCAAAGATCAGAGCTTAGTTTTTCTAGATTCTCTCTGCAGTCAAGGGAGAGAGATGGGCAAATCTAGAAGGATTGTAAGTCTGTTTTTTGTGGGCTGTGTTGCACACTGAAGCAATTTGTCTTTCTCCAGTCAGTATAGAGGACAGATAAAACAGCCATGTAGTTTTGGAGCTTGTGAAAATAAACTTATATGAAGTGCAGAAATGTAGAGGGAAGAATCTGAACCTAAGTATCTTCACTGCAATGTGAATGAGGTGGCTCGACCTCCAGCTGTCCCATATGGTCTGCCTCAGTGAATGGACCTGGCTCAGGGAATGGATGAGGGAATGGAACAAGCAAAATGAGTCATCCTCTCCCCAAAGTTATATGTTGCATAAATGACCCAGGAAATATTTATGACTATTAGGCAAACCTGCTTCTGCTAGAGAGGCTTAGCTGTGGCTGAAAGGCTCCATCTAACTCCAAAGGGTTAGGTGTGGAGAATTTAATTCCGTAATACTTTTTTCTTTTAAGAGAGAAAGTAAGAACAAAAGCCAAGAGCCTGTCAAAACCTAGTACCTCCTTATCCCTAAACATTTTTTAGGGATACAAAGAAGGCAGAGTTACTGAATGCCTTCTTTGCCTCTGTCTGTACTGCTGGAGACTGTCCTCGGGAGCCCCAGACCCCTGAGGCCCCAGAGGAAGTGAGGATAAAGGAGGAATTTGACTTGGTTGATGAGGACTGGGTTAGGAGTCAATTAAGCAAGCTAGACTTACATAAATCCATGGGCCCTGATGGGATGCACCCGCGGGTGCTGAGGGAGCTGGCGGAAGTCATTGCTAGACCATTCTCCATCATCTTTGGTAAGTCCTGGGGAACAGAAGAGGTACCTGAGGACTAGAGGAAAGCAAATGTCACTCCAGTCTTCAAAAAGGGCAAGAAGGAGGACCTGGGTAACTACAGGCCCATCAGCCTCACCTCCATCCCTGGAAAGGTGATGGAACAACTTATCCTCGGTGCTGTCTCTAGGCATATCAAGGATAAGAGGGTCATTAGGAGCAGTCAGCATTTCTTCACCAAGGGGAAGTCATGTCTGATCAACCTGATAGCCTTTTATGAAGACATAACCAGGTGGATAGATGATGGCAGTGCAGTGGATGTGGTTTATCCTGATTTCAGTAAAGCATTTGACACCGTCTCCCACAGCATCCTTGCAGCTAAACTGAGGAAGTGTGGTCTGGATGATCGGGTAGTGAGGTGGATTGTGAATTGGTTGAAGGAAAGAAGTCAGAGAGTTGTGGTCAATGGGACAGAGTCTAGTTGGAGGCTTGTATCTAGTGAAGTCCCTCAGGGGTCAGTACTGGGACCAGTACTATTCAATATATTCATCAATGACCTGGACAAGGGAACAGAGCGCACTGTCAGCAAGTTTGCTGATGACACAAAACCAGGAGGAGTGGCTGGCACACCAGAAGGCTGTGCTGCCGTTGAGCGAGACCTGGACAGGCTGGATAGCTGGGTGGGGTGAAATTTAATGAGGTTCAACAAGGGCAAGTGTAGAGTCTTGCATCTGGGAAAGAACAACCCTATGTACCAGTCTAGGTTGGGGACTGAGCTGTTGGAGAGTAGTGTAGGGGAAAGTGACCTGGGGGTCCTGGTGGACAGCAGGATGACCATGAGCCAGCAATGTGCCCTCGTGGCCAAGAAGGCCAATGGCATCCTGGGGTGTGTTAGAAAGGGTGTGGTCAGTAGGTCGAGAGAGGTTCTCTTCCCCCTCTACTCTGCCCTGGTGAGACCCCATCTGGAATATTGTGTCCAGTTCTGAGCCCCTCAGTTCAAGAAGGACAGGGAACTGCTTGAAAGAGTCCAGCCCAGAGCCACAAAGATGATTAAGAGGGTGGAACATCTCCTTTATGATGAAAGGCTCAGGGAGCTGGGTCTCTTTAGCTTGAAGAAGAGGAGACTGAGGGGTGACCTGGTTAATGGTTATAAATACGTAAAGGGCGAGTGTCAGGAGGATGGAGCCGGGCTCTTCTCGGTGATGGCCAATGACAGGACAAGGGGCAACGGGCGCAAGCTGGAGCATAGGAGGTTCCACATCAACATAAGGAAAAACTTCTTCACTGTGAGGGTGACAGAGCACTGGAACGGGATGTCCAGAGAGGTTGTAGAGTCTCCTTCTCTGGAGACATTCAAAACCCACCTGGATGCAGTCATGTGTGATCTACTCTAGGTGGTCCTGCTCTGGCAGGGGGGTTGGATGAGATGATCTTTTGAGGTCTCTTCCAACCCCTAACATTCTGTGATTCCGTGACTCTGTGATTTTGGAGTAGCTTGAACAAAAATTTATGGCTGAAATTCAACTTTGTATAAAACAAGAGGTTTACAGTGTTAGTTCTTCATATACATTAGTCCTTATTCTGTCTTTCTAAAAAATAATGTTTGTATTGTAACTATGAGCACTAATGCTCTGATTTAGAAATTACTGCATACCTTATTAACTGCTTCAGCTTATGTGATTAGAAGTAAGAAGGCATATATTCTTGCTAAAAGTGAAAAAATATAGTACATTTTGCGCAGGATCTAAATGGAAAAAAATGTTGGGTTTAGATCATGAAGAGTACAGTTGTATATTTTTTATATACATACGTAAATAGAATAGGTAATATCATGATAGGATTTTTTTTAGTTTGAATCTGGGACAGACACACTATTAATGATTAAAATACGGTGGCCCATCTCATGCTGGTATGAATACTACCATTATACCATGGCACTCTGTACATGAAATATGATGCATGTATTGTGCCAAAATATTTTCAAAGCAGTTAGCTTAAAAAAATTGGAAACAAATTTTTACTTTTGGCTTGTAAACTCTGGTAGTTTCCACCTGTATATCTATCTCAGGCCTCAGAGGCAGCCATAAAAAAATCCCTGAAAATAACTTTAAAATATTGGGAGTTTTAGGAGCTAGATGCAAGCACAAGGACCTGTTGGGAAAGGAGGGGTTTCTCCTTTCAGTTACCTTTTCTACTTTACAAAGCTGGAAAATGTCAGGCTTTAAGTTATGGTTTTTACTAATATAAAGTCTCTCTGGAATAGATTTTGTCTTTCTTTGTCCTTCAGAGTAATTTGGGGAGGAAGAAAACCAAAGATTTCTGGAACTTCTTATGACCCTGAAATATTAAACCAAGTCCCAGAGAGCAGGATTAATATGCAGAGGTCAAAGATGCTTGATAAAGCTATTTTTTTTACACAGTTAATTTCTCACATGGCTCTTACTGAATGTGCTATTTTGCCATGTCACTCCGTAATGACAGCTGGGTAAATTTATTGGATGACAAGCATAGGAATTTCTGCAGATGGAGGAAAATTTTTTTCCTGGCCAATTGATTTAAAAAGAAAATGGTTTGTCAGTGTGCAAATGCATCTGGAGGAAAAAGGGTAAAGGAATGAGTTAGAGGTCAGTCAGTATAATCATAAGTGAATCATATAAATGTGTACGTGTGCGCAGGCTGTGCAGACCTGACTGAGTATTCATTGTTCTCATGAATATTATGCTGGACTGGGGTTTTCTTGATGAATATTGGAAATTGTTGATTCAGTGAAACCAAATCTTTTTATAGACACATACTTAGTTTCACCTCTATTTGGCCGCGAATGTTTTCAGGTATTAAGAGAGAATTTGAGTGGCAGGAGAACACCAACGTTTCCCCTGGAATAATGCATTGGCCAAGGCACCGGGCGTGGACGTGGGCGAGATGGTGCAGAGCCACCTGCCCATGTGCCTGCCTCGCCACAGGAGGTGAACCTCTCATCTGTGCCTGGGGTAATGCCTTCCTCACCCTGCTGGCACTGCATAAGGAGGCTGTGCTCAGTATGAGTTTTATAAAATAAGACCATTTTTAACAGACTTTTGTGGGTTTTTTCTTTATAATATAACAAGAAATTCTGTAACTTTGAAATTTCAGAGAGAGAAGATTCAAATTTTCTGCAAATTAACCTTGAATCCCCGTATTTACTTTTGGTGCCATTGCATATTTAAGCTTTTTCACTTAAGAGCCCTATTTAATAAGTAAGTCTCTACCTGTGTTCCTCTGAGTGTGCTGCTTCTTCCTTTTGATTCCTCGTTTTGGTTTCTTCTTGTACATCTGGCTTCTGCCATAGAGCCTCTGGACGTGAGGTAGCCTCATTTTCCAATATCCTTGTTTTCCCTAAAACTCCTGCTTCATACCACTCCTTAACACAGTCTTTCCTTCTTTTTTCTTTCTCCTCACTTGCAGTTATTCCCTTATGCTGCTCTCCTGTGTTGTACAGATGAGAGTTCCAGTTTTGTAGCTGAGTCTTATCCCTTGTATTATTCTTTCAGAGGTGTTCTTTTAAGAAATCCGTAAAGTTTTGAAGGTTTAAAGGACAAACTTGAGAGGAAGATCTGGTAAGGGTGCAAGGGACTTTGCTATTCCCTCCCTTACCCCACTTTTTTCTTGGAATATTTTTTCCATTTGCAGCTTTGCTCCATGAAGAGCAGTCAGAAGCCCCTGGGGCCTGTTTATCGAGTCACCCCTGTTCTTACACACTTGGGGTGGAATAAAACAGGCTCCAAATACCATCATCTCCTGCCATTGGGCAAAAGTCTGACTAATGTTATGCTGATAAAAACCAAAAAGTCACCCTTCACCCCCCAACAGGAATTCTGCGTTTATTTTATGCTTTTAAATTGAATAGGAAGAAGCCACCATTTCATTTAGCATCTCCTCCTCCTAGCTGGTCTTGGGAAGACTGGAAAATGTGGGGTGTACTGCTGGAGCACCCCTTTTTTTGCATTACCAATTCCCTATGCCTCTCTTCCTCCCCAAGCACACACATATACAGAGGCAAACCACAGTCTATATGCAACCCTGTTACCACTGCGAGCAACTACAGCTTTTTGTTTAACTGTATAATTGCTCTCTCGGTGGTTCCCCCCCCCCATCTCAATTTGTTTTCTTAATAACTAAGACCAGTACATTTAAGTGGTCCTTTTCTTCTTCTTTTTTTCTTTTTTTTTAAAAAAAAAAAAAATTTAACAAGCATACTGGATGTAACAAGATATGCAGTTAAAAACATTAATCATATTAAAACTAATTAAAACCGAAAAAGTTTCTGTGCATTCCAAGCACTGGGGGTGGGAGGGGGGGCGGGGAGGGCTTTGGTCTGAGCACTGGCGTTTCCTGAGCGCAAGCAAATGCCTGACACATGGGCTTCGCTGAATTCCAAAATGTAGCAAAACAGTGCCTGCATATTTGGCAGGAATCACCACCAGTTCAGGTCAGTGTCTGCTTCAGCAAAAGACGAAGCCCTGCATGTTAACAGAGGAAAATAATTCAGAGGAAAACGGGAGGAACAACATGTGACATTTTGTAATTGCAGCACTTCTGTTACCCAAGGAGCACCACTCCACTGCCGCTCTGTAAACACTTCCTCCTATGCAACTGCCTTTGAACACATTTTTTTTCAGGGGGGGAGGCATAGGGAGGGGTGAGGAGGAGGTCAGGACTTTCAAGCTGTTAAGATATGAATGAGCTAGGGTTTTTTCCCCTTTTTTTTTTTTTTTAACTTCTTCTTTTTACATATTGAGTGCAATAAATGTCTTAAGGAGACACCAGTGAATCTGTGGCCAGAAGGATGTGCAAGCAGTGGCTACAGGACACCAAACCCCAAACGAGTGGGAGCCTGGAGAAGTGAAGGGGCAAGGCTGTGGGAAAGGGTGTGAGTGAGGGGCTCTGCAGTCCAATCTCAAAATGCCCAGTGCAGGGGAGGCCAGCTGGGAAGGGTGGGCAACCCCCTAAAGCCCCAGCACCTCACTTTGCTTCCACCTTGCTGCTCCATCAGCCTCTGCCATGGTTCTTGGCCACAGGTCCCCAATGTTGGGGTGAGACAACCCTCATCTGCTTAGAGGCACAGTCTGACCCCCAAGTAATTTAGGAGCAAACCGACCTTTTAAGCCTTTCCCAGTAAAAGTAAGAGTAGGTCATTATGATTTAAAATATTGTTTTGGGCATTCTCTTCTTACTTCTTTCTTGAATTTCGGCACCTTAAGCTGCCTTTGTTGTTGAGGAGCTTGCTGTTTCTTCAGAGATGGGGCTGCATCACTTGTTATTGTAACACTTATTGGTGATAAAGTTCAGTCTAAAAATTAAGCAGCTGCAATGTTGCAGCACAAATTAGTTTAATGTAAGCAGTCAGGAGCAGCTGTTTGGCTCGGGACTCCGGTTCAGTGTGGGGGAAGGGCCCTGTGGTGCTGACAGTGTTTTTTTCTCTACATAAACATTTTCGGCTGTTGCAGCTTTTGTGCCGATCATGTGACAGTGTCCCTAGGCAGATAATTTATTTCTGTAGCTTTCATGAGCAATCATTAACCTTCAGACACTGAGCTTGCTTTCTGCTTTGTGGCATTTGTTATTTTTTTTGGTATCCTAACTAGTTTAATTCACAGAGTGTCAGGAGAAAATTACAACCAATTTATAATAGACTGTAATGCATAATACTTATGTTTCTATTAAAACAGACCTTGCTTACAAGACCATTCTTATGGCTTAGCTTGTGTTCATGGATCAGAATAATTATTTTCAGTGATGTAAGTGCAGCTGTCATCATGATACTCCCATAGTGTCTTATTCTGAATGCAAAGCCCTTCAGGGTCCTGATTTGGGACCACCCTTTTGAATTCCCCCTTTGCCAGAGACACCGCAGAGTTTATTGAGATGCAACAGGCTTGGGAGAAAGGGCATAGCATTTATTCTGGCGATTGCTATTCTCCCACCATGACTGGCTGCTGAACAGGTATTGACCGCCGCAGAAAGTGTGTCTAGAAGAGAGGCAGGGCATTACTGATAACAATTACAGCTCGAATCTGCACTAGCTCAGTCTGGGGTTTCAAAGCAGACTTAGCAGATAGGCTTGGATCACAAAGCAGTTGTGAATGTTAGAAAAAGACTTCATTTTCATTCCCGTCCATTTTGTTACAGCAAGGGAAACAATAAATTAAGTGACTTTGTCAAGGTCACTGAAGAAATAAATGTCAGGATAGGAATTTCCCCTTCCTTGATCCTTTTCCCCAAGTCCTGTGCTTTTGTCTAGGGAGGATGACAAAAGAGTGAAAAATACAGAGTCTTGGGCAACAGAACTAAAAAGTAAGCAATAAAAAGGCGGTAGTGGTGAATCGTAGAAAGAGCTGAAAGCCAGGATGACTGCCGACTTACTGTGAATATAATTTTCCTTCAGATCTGAATGTGATTTTTGCTTTTGTTCAGTGCCTCCCTGCCCTATCTTAATTCCCTTTTCTAACTGGTCATTCACTAGCACTAGGAAGTTCATCTTTTTTGTATCAGAGAGCAGAGTATTACGTTCATATATGCTTGTGAATAGGTGTAATCTAGACATACGTATTCCTTAGTTTATTTTTTATAGCTTGTGTCACAGTGGAATCCGAGATTTATGACTGAAGTGCTACCAACATAATGTTGCCGATACAATGGACATGACAGACAAAGGGTGGAGGGGAACAGAGATGGAGAAATAAAAAGATTTTTCTAATGCCCCAAGGAGGAAACTGGACCTTATCATAACCTGGTCAATAGAAAAGCAGTAGCATCCAGATAACTCAACTATTGCGCTATCCTCTTAGGACTCAAAGGATATATTTGCTACCCTGTGATTGCTCATTAACTTATGAAAAAGGCATGTAACTGGAAGAATACAACATACACTTAGTGTGAGATGTGACAGTGGTATATGCTGTATCGTCTTGTACAATATAAAAATGGGTGGACGGATTTTGCTGTCAGTGTCAGGAAAAACATTTCCTTTCTCATTAGTTAAAAATAATAGTCTGAAATTGGTGTTTTAGTGATGCTAGGTTTCTGTGTGGAAAGATGAATGAATGAGTAGCTCACTGTTTGAAACCTCCATCTTTCAAAATGTTTAATGAAAATGAAAGCACAGCATATGGTAAATGTGGACTGAAATCAGGGATGAAAAAGCAGAAGCGTGGGATGCTCACTGAAGGGCAAATGGGACTACAGAGGGGCTTGGTGTTGTGTTACATATAGAAGTGGGTAATATTTTTGGATGCATTAGAGTGCTTTAGGAGCTATCATCCCATTGACTTTTGACTAGAGTCAGGATGTAACTGCCTAAGTCAATTCTGAAAATGGGAATTAGATTTCTAAGTCATTTTAAGGTGCTTTTGAAATTTTTGCCCCTAATCCCACGGTGATTAATTTGTAACAAGGTGATTCATTCCTATCTTTCTTGTCTTCAGAAGCCTGAATGACACATTTGAGATGCACTCTAAAAGCACAGGTAATAGTCAGAGTGCTACCTCAGCTACTTTAAAAGACAATTGATTAATTTGAATTCATGCTTTTCTTCACACATTTAAAGGATTCTGAAAGTAGTAATAGGCTTTGGAGCTGCTTGGTTTGAACTGTTGCTTCCATGCCTTTGCCTTCATTAGGGCTTTCCTTTTTTTTTTTTTAATTTTATGTTCCCCCCCGCCCAAAAATTGTCCCTGTGCCTCCTCTTTGCTAACAGCAATGCAGTCTCTTTGGTCACAGCAAAACAGGAGGTCTAAAGTAGTAGTTGCTTTGCTGCCCAGAATGGGTGAGTAGCTTTAGACAAAACAGTGTCCAGGAACCTGCTGTGAACTTGTCTTGACTAGTTTGCACTGGGAACTACAGGTGTTTTTGCTGGAGCTGCCCCACAGTTAGCAATGCTGGGAGAAAGGGCTGCCCAGATATGGTTAGTAAGACAAGGCTTTCTTACGGTAAATTCAAGGCACTTAACCTGCTGCTTTGCCTGAAGATGAAGTAAGACTGATCGCTTTGGTATTTCACCAGATTTTGTTAGAATCTTGCTAAGAACATACTGTAGTGTTTTATGAACTTATTTTTTTTTGTTGTTACTGTCTTAATCTACTGTTGAAAAGCTGGAACTATATTAGTACTTGTATAATTTGGTCAAGACATTATATAAATCTCTATATACTGCTGCCTTACGTCAGCAACATTATTGCAAAGGTCAGTTTCCATTGCTCCTGTGAGCCTGCGTGTTTTAGGGTGTAACTGATGATAGAAAATCCTTTCTGGACTAAAATAAAGACTGCCAAGCCTATCTGTGGGACTTCTCAAAAACATTAGCACTTACCAGAAACAGCAGACATCAGAAACCCATCTAAATATTTGACTTGACTGTACTTTCAGAATCGAAGGATCTGATGATCACAGCTCTACTTTTGTCCCCTGGTGCAACTGCAACCAAACAGGCTTCTCAAATTAATTTAGAAGGCAGTGAATAGTATTAACTTTACTGTTTGAAGTAAGGAAGCGTAGGTTTGCTTGAATGTCTTCAAGGAGAAAAGTAGAGTAGAGGGACTGAATGCAATCCAGGTTTGATTTATGGACTAATATCTCTGGCTTTTGACTGTGGAAATTATTTTGTGGAATGATTTGTTTCATGCAGTTTCAAAATAGTCTCCCTGAGAGCTACAAAGTCACCTAAGTTTTCTGTGCTCCATGCTGGAGAGGATCGTGGTCTCAGAGAGCCCTCCCACACCTTCCAGTGAGTCAGCAGTCTCGACCACTACACTTTGATGTAAGGATCTCTAAAAGCTCCTAAGGAAGACAGGGAACATCTGAGCACTAGGGGAAGCATGCCTCTAAGAACATCCTCTAAAGCTCCCTATTCTCGTTCACACAAGAGTAAGAGAAGGGTAAAGCTTCATCTCAGTCTGGGCTGCAGCACCCGAGCTTTTCTTTCCTGGGACCCTTGTCTGGAAAAAGTGCTGCAAATCATTCGGTCCTTCAGCAAACGGTGTGCCTTGCATTGACAGCAACCCTTGCAGGCACCTCTGGCTCATGTAGTTGTTTAGGACCTTCAGCACTATGTTAATGAGTGACAGAGCTTTCCTGCTCAGTAGCCCAGAACTATAGAGTGTATATCCAGAAGAACTAAAGGCCACCGTAAATTTTACCACCATCATTTCCTTGAACTTGCCTTTTTAAATACAAACTAACACAACATGAGTGTGTCTGTAATACTTAAATATATTGTAAAACCGACCAAGACTGTCTGTGGTGCTCTCAGTACAGAATGATAAAGCAGGTTGCTTTGTGCAGTAATAGAGCTTGGAAGCAGTGACACACACAAGCTAAGAACATGTGTAGAGTATAGTAAACCTGCTCTTTGAGAGACTTGAACTCACAAATTTCTTTCCCTTGCATTTTTAATTGCTTAAAAGGGGGAAAAAACAGCCAACACCCCCAAAAGGCAAAACCACAAAACAAACTCCTGACCCAGAGCCCTGCAGAGGAAATGAAACCACAAGAACATTTTTCAGACTACCTAATTTCAAGGGTCTGGCATATACACAGCAAGCCTAGGAAGTTCACAGGTGCATTATACTATTCTTCAGAATGCAGATGCATTGGGCTTTCCTTTGAAATACACTACACATATGCTTTTACATAGTTTTAAGCATGTCTTTATTTTCACTTTAATTTTTTTACCACCTGTAATCCACTCATTCTTTTCACTGCCATGCAGCCGACTAGATCCAAAGGCTTCACAATGGAGTAATCTCTCATCCCAGAACGTATGTGACGTAGGAAAGTTGAGCAGACAGAATTTATTTTCACAAGAACAAGGGACAGTTGGAGGGAACATGCTTGTAGTTTGCAAATCAGAAAGTATTTCACTTAATCTGAAATGCAAAACATAAAAGGAGGGAGGAGTTGGCCAGAAACAGGAAGCAAGGATGTAGAAACATATTTTTGACACAGTTATTCCCCTCTGAAAATTAGCAACATAGAAAAAGCAACCAGAAACATTGGATCTTCTGCGCAAGTTTTAGTTTCTCTTTAGGATACCTGGCCACAGGTTTAGGAGTCTGTCTACAGTCATGAATATTTTGTTCTATATTTTTTTTCCCTTTTGAGAAAAGCTGTCAACTTGAAAGAAGGTGGTTGAGACCAATGTCCTTTCATGGAGAATGTGTTTCAAATGAAAGGATAAATATCTCAGAGAAACAGCAGAAAACATCTTCATAATTTCATTAGCTCAATTTAAGGCTAATATTAAACTTTGGATACATGTTTGTTCATATGTTTGCTGGCAGTTTGGTTTCTCTTTCTCCCTATTTAACATTGGTTGGAAGACTGTTGTATTTTTGTTCATGGGTTTCCCTCCCTGTTTACTGAGGAAAAAAAAAGGATTTTTCAATAAAGTTTTTACTTTCTTTACAGGGGATTGAACATTAAAGTTCTTAGAAACCTGAGAATGGGTGAAAAGAAAGAGGAGAATTGTGCATAATAATAGTTAACAATATTACTTGAGTGCCTTTCACTGTTTTCTCATACTATGCACTAGGAGGTCTACTTCACACCATTATCGATAATGTTTAATTGACACTTCTTGCAACTGACTTCTCCAAGAGACAGTGAAATACCCAAAATATGGCTAAATGGAGAAAAATTCCCAGAATATCCCAATTAGAGAAGGTTTCAGAGGGAGGTATAAATAGAGGATAATTGAGACTTAAGTGCTACATATCCTGTTGTGACTTTCTGCGTAGAGGATATATTCACCCTTAGTTAACTATTTGAGCAAAGATATGTCTGGTATTGGTCCTGTAGTAAATAAAAGACATTCCTTCCCTTTAAATGTGAACTACTATTTGCTCTGCAGCTCCAGCATGTCAGTTCAGTTTTCTTGGAGGGGAAGAATCTGGTGTCTGTAAGCTGCTTTCTAAGTGCTTAAGTGGATTTGAGAAGCAGGCAGCTATATATTTTTTGGGGAAAAAAAGTGCTTGAAGAAAAAAATTGATTTCTGATTTCCCATTCGGAATTTAAATAGCAATTCTCTTTGTGTGCTCAATATGTAGTAAAAATAAGACCTGTTACAGCCAGTCACTACTCTGGGTTTACATCCAGTTTCGTCACTGGAGTTCAGATTTAGCCCAGTATCTGACCTGGGAAAGAAATATGTACATGAGATGAAATGATGGAATTTGCTGTAATATATAAATGGTCCAACCAGGTATAACTACAAGTAATAGGATGAGAGTGAACAAAGAAAAATCCGTGCTGATAATGAGGAAAAATTTCCTAGCATTGAGGTCTGTTAGTCTGCTGAACAGTCTCCCAAGGGAATGTGTTGAACCCTCATTGCTTTAGTTATTTTTAAAATGAACAAAACAGTCAAGAACCTTGTAGGGAGGCACTCTTAATTAACAAGACGACAGAAAAAATGACCTAATGGGTCTTTTTTTTTCCATCTCCACTCTTCATTACTATTACTGTACGCAAAACCAGTTTTGGCAATAAAATTATGGATTTCCAATTTTCACAGTGATTTTGCAGCACTCTTATTCCATAATAACAGCAGTACTTTCCCACTCTTCATTTCCCTTTATAAACTTCTGTGTCTCACTTTTCCTTCAGAGAGGGCTATTTTGTAGCCCTCTGACAAAGAAGAGCTGTCAGGTAGCATAATTTATTTTAAATACTACTACTTCTAAGTATAAGATAAATATTTGGACCTTGTGCCTCCTGATTTTCATCAAAAACTCTTCAGTCAGACCAGCAATAGTGGACAAAACGTCATTGCCTGTACCTGTGGGTCATGTTGTGAAATAAGGAGCCGTGACATAAACAGCGAAGTCTTGGGCTCATGTTGACTTCCACAAACACAAACTATGAAGGCCTGAGATGCAACCTGTCTTCGTGGTCAGTATTTAGGGCTTTTTATACAATTTCAATGCTTTTCTTCTTTCCATAGAAACCAGTCTGTGACATGGAGTGTTTTCACACTATCAAGAGGCCCGGGCAAACGTGACTCCTGCTCCTCTGGCCAGGCATCTCCGGTACCTGCCACTCATATCTGGCACTGCCCTGCATCCCCTCCCTTGTTCCTTGTTGATGGGAGAAGCCCTCATCAACTTGGATGGTGAACTGGCTCAGGCAACTGATAACTCAGCAAAAATAACAGATAAGAAATAATGCAAGAAAAGCAGCAATGGCACATGGCCCTTTATGGGCCTGGTTCCCAGCAGCTGGTTTTTAAGATGATACTGACATGAATTTTAATGGTTAATACTGATGTAAAACTGAAGTAATGCCATGATGAGTCAGGCCCTACTTCTTCGAAGTGCTGTGCAAATATTTACCAGTTACTCTTCCCAGTAGCCAGCAAGCTACGCAACCTTGTTGCTGCCTTATCAGAAGACAGATTGGTTGAGGTAAAATGCAGGAAGTTCTGATTGTTTTGTTACAGTTACACAGCAAGGATAGGCAAAGGGTATAGAGGCCTGTATTACAAAAACAGCCCCAGATAAACTTGTTAGTACGACCAAGATGACTAGAGTATAAAATGGAGAGGGACATGGTGCTAATATGTATTTATTAGTCGTTTACTGAGATGAACGTTCATCCCAAGAGTTAATCCAGGAATATCCAAACCACTGTAATTATCCTTGTACAAAGGCTCTCTATTATTTGCTTGTTAAATAACAAAGCCTTTTCATTACCTAGCACTGACATAACTTTAGCTGTAGTGGTAGGTAGGCAGCGAACAAGCTTCCTCTGTTTGTGGGGGATGGGATATCATGGGATGAAGCCCTCTCCCCCAAAGCCCTAGCAGAATACAAACAAGATAGCCAAACTTCTCTTTGAATAAAAATTACTATCATTGCTAACATGCCAAATTTCCTGTACCACAAATAGCTGAAATCTTATGAAGGGTACAAAAAGCACAAAGGAGCAAACTCCTATCACACGCAGAAGTGAAAACGTAGAAGTACCGGCCACAGGAATGTTACTGTATTAAAATTGGGAAAGGATCCAAAATCTGTAGTAGCTCTCTAATCTGCGACACAAGAGCAAGGATTTTCATTATGTTTTGCATTCCACATATGCCTTTGCTTTGGAGCTCTTATGCAATTGGTGATGCAGTAAAACCATTGTATTCATAATGATTTCAAAGACGTGGATGCTTCCAGGGTTTGACCTATTTTACCACTCATGCATTATACACTGGGTAAGGCTACTCTCATAAGGCAGAGTCATTCGTACTTAAAATGCTGTCCCTTTTCTCTGCAAGTCTGCTTATTCTTTACAATTCTAAATCAATTATTCTTTATTCAATAATTTATGTTTACGTGCATCAGTGGAAACTGTCCATGCACATTTTAAGGCAAGAGATTAACCTATAAAGATAATGTAAGGGGTTACAACTGTTATTAGCCCATAACAAATACTTCTTCTGTTAAGGGTTTCTCAACCAAAGTCTAAATATTCCCTTTCATTATGTGATATTTTTTTTTACTTTGGAGATCTAAGAACATACCTATGGTCATTACTTCCAGAGCAACACTGCAACTCAGTTTTTTTGAAGGCCCAGATTCAGCAAAATTCTTAATCCCATGCTTTGCTTTCAGTGGGATGGAGTCTTCCCTAGTTAAGTATGTTTGAAACCTATTAATGTCTCCAGGACTCGAACCTTGCTCTGCTACAGTAAGGTGCAAACATCTTGAACATCAGTGTAATGCTTCAGGACCTTTCCATGAGCCAGTCTGGAAATTTTGTGTGCTGTAGTCATTGTTGCAAGGACAAACCTGCTTCTTTTTGAAATATGTTAAATTGTACTGAATCATTTAAAGAACGAATATCTGATCCCCAAACAGTGTAGTTCAGGGCTTATTTTCTTTAGATCCCCTGAGCCATCTTGGCTGGTACTGCCAGCAAATTTCAACTGTGAAGACAGCACTGATTTCTCCAGGCTCTAGCATGGGTTGACATAGTGAGAACAGGCCCAGGACAAATGTATTCTCCCACTGCTGAAGTGTTACCATGGGTAAGCCATACAGCATGCATGGGAGATGCTGAGAATAGGCTCAGACCAAAAGTTTGCTTGCTTGCGTTCGTGGGGGAAACTAGCGAATATCACCCTTCCCCTCTCCCTTCTTCACAGGGATCTTGTTTTCTGTGGGTCAGTCTTCCCCTTTCTCCACGAGAAACTGAATTATTCTCTCCGAAGCAGCTGCAGAGATGTCTGCCCACAAAATCTTCCCTCTGTACCAGCTGCAGCACCAGTAGCACTGGGGCACAGGTCTTCCCTTTACGTACTGGGGAGAGAGAGGTTCTTCACCATCATGTCACTCTTTTTGACTTGTCTGACTTTTTTTGAAACCACTGGGAGGGAGATGCCACTGTGCTGCTGAAGAAGACCATCTGCAGGTCACTTCAGCTTTAGGTGACCCAGGGCAAAGACCAGACCTGCTCTTGGGTGTCAATTCAGGGCAAGACCTAGGATTTCCCCGCTTCCCCGTTCTGGTCTTACACCTTGGCTCTGGGCTGAGGTGGATGGCGTTTCTCTGGCTGGCTCTGGGCTCTTGAGTACTTTGGGGCCAAAGCGTGGTCTCTAATGAGAAGTTAAATGAAAGCTTTGCTGTTTCTGTGACCTCCGCAAATAGAAGGAAAGTGAAAACAGAGGCAAGAGTCAATCAGCCAGTGATTACATTAAAGAAAATGGTTCTCTGTGGAAAGCATGAAAGAGAAAACAGACTGGGTGCTGGGATTGAAGAAAGGAAAACAAGGCTAGTGGGGTTTTGAGGTGTTTTACTTTATTTCGATCCTTTCATGGTGTATTTTAAATTCATAAATAATGGAATAAAAAAGACCCCAACAAAACTCAGCTAAATGATCTTGAGCCCTCAAGCCTCAATCAAAAAATAAACACTATAATACTTTTAAAAGAAATTAGTAACACACAGTTATAGTAGTCCATGTTTAAAAATAAAGCTGTTGAATAAATGAACAATACCTTGGCTGAAAAGTATTTCAGCTGAAGAGTGAAATCCCTGCAGAGAGTGATCTGTGAGATTCTGCAGGAAATCTGCATTACAATACACCATTTCCATTTCCAGGGAGGGACTCACAGAAGGACACATGGAGGAGAAAAAATAAATGAAAAAGCCCCAGTCCTTTATACCTAGGTTGTAGGGGGCCTTGGCCCATCATTCTCATGCTAAACAGTTACTTTTTCTACAGGTACCCAACTGAAATCAGAATATTTTTTGAAGGAACAGTGAATGTGAAAAAAGCTAACAGAATTGGTTCTTTGGTTAAAGAAAACTGTCTCCATAGTTCGCCTAGATACAGCAGACATGGGTTTACCTCTCTGCTTTGCTGCAAATGAAGTAAGGAGCGTGTCTGAATGTGGTAAGCACTGGGCTACTGTGCTGCTTTTTGTCTTCTGCTTGTCCATTACAACTACTCCACCTCTTGTTACTAACTAAATCTCTTTGCAGTGGAGGAAAAGTTTCCAACTAGATCATTATTAGCCCACTAGTCAACCAGTTCAGGTGAGATGTGGGAGGCCATGGTCCCAAGGCCGGTCCAGGGACAATCTGGTGTTGCTGTTCTCCAGTGCAGGGGGTTACAATCAGCCTCCCCTAGGTTTAAGTCTTCTGGCTGTAGTTTAGCAGCTAAGGCAGTGGCCATCCAGGGACTTGGCTACATAAACTATTAAGTCCTGGCTGACTGCCCCTATCTGAAGGCAGCCTCTCTGCCCATTCAATGGGCCAGCCTCACTTGTGTGTGGAAAAACTTACACAGAACTGGTTTCCTTTTGCTGCAGAGTGGGAAAATTTGTGAAATCTCAGTTAAATTTGTGGGATAGGAAAAAAGGAAAGCCAGCAAGTGGAATAAAAAGGAATAAAATTCCTGGCTTCTAGACCCCAGGTTATTGAGCAAGCCATAGCAGAGCATCACTAGGTCACTGGCATTAGCATGTTCACATGGTTACATTGGTGAAGAGTAACACTGAACATACAGTGCTGTCTGCACCACACAGAGTGTGTGTAGAAAATGTTTAGGCAGATGGAAGGAATCAGCTCACCAGCTGCATAAATCTACTTGTTGCCATCTCTACCATAACTAATACAATGGGCTGCTACCTGATTGTAGCAGATGAAGATGGTCCATGTAGATGTTATGTTTCTGCTTCCTTAGCATATCATTACGCAGACAATCTTCTGCTTGGGCAGTATTTAAACGAAGAAAACCACAAAACAATCAGCATCTGGTTATTTCTGCTAATCAGAAGTTTGTGGTGATCCCAAATAGATGCAAATTTTACCCATAACCTCTACTCCTGGAAAGCACTGAAGGTCAGTCACAAGCATTTCCTATGTTTTCTCTTACAGTGCCATCTTTTGCTTATAATTAATTGCGGCTCTGCATAATATGATTTAATTAGGGATATAATAATTTGAAATTTCTGCATTCACACAAACGCAAGTACCTGCCTTCATACCTGGATTTATTCACATACACATGTGTAGCCTGTTGCATGTTCTTATGTATGTGCATATGCCTATGAATTTGTATATTTGTGCGACTGTGTGTATGAAGGTAAGCATTTCAAATATGTGTGTATGTGAGGAGGCAGATTTAAAAGCATACCTTACATGGTATAAAATACACTGCTACATAAATCACAGAAAGAATTCCATCTCTAAATTAAAGTACACTCCAGAAAGAGCAATTATTGCCTCTAAAATGTTTCTGTTAAATTCATGAGACACCATACAATTTTATTCATGTTATCATCTACGGTTGCCTGAAAGTGTAAAAAAAAAATCTTAGCCACTAGCAGAGAAATGTGCAAAATACTATCAAAGCAGTGGCAAAGGTCACTTCTATTGCCTGCCTTTTTATGAGTTTCATTTTTGTCTTTTTTTTTCTCATTGCAGTTTGTTTGTGTACACTGCTAAACTTTAATGGAAGAAAATATGAGGGGGCAAAATAAATACAAAGAAACAGACTGCTGTTCAACAGTGCTGAGCTGGTATTTCCATGAATGATGTTAGACTCGTGTTTAGAATAAAAATTCAGCAAGTCCACAAACAGAAGGCTGCAGCAGTGCTTTTCTCTTTTTCTCTCTTTTACACTTGATACATGTTAAAATTAACATCTATTTCTGTGTAGTTAGATAAATGTGTTATCATTAAGCACAGCAGTACTGATTCTGTGAGGCACAGAAAGGAGAGGCCATGAAACAGCTGGACCGTACATTTTCTTTGGTACTGTAGATGGCCCATTGCTCTGCGCATGGGATTTTGTTTGTGCAAGTTCAAATTCCAAACTTGCTTGCTTAACCCCTGTAATAATAGTAACTGATTAAGGTTTAACACAGCAAATAACATTTCCATATGCAGGCGCCTAACATCAGGCATGGAAGCCCTAGTTGAGATTCCCTAGGAAAAAGGCATCATTTTCCAGAGGAGCAGCACGCATTTGCAGTTCTTGTTGAATTCAGTTGTACCAGCATGTCCTTCATATCCCTGGGAAGGAGAAGCCCTTAACTCTGGTTAATCAGTTGAAATAGTATCTTGATCTTCTCAGTAGAGTGCTTTAAATTCAGATGAGCTTTTCTTGCTCAGCACCAGGCTTAGCAAAGTGTATAAATAAATGCTCAGGTAAAAGGCAAGACTGAAGATAATCAGATACTTAAGTGCTTTGCTGTATAAGGGCACATCTTAAGTATTTGCTTCAGTCAGCCCCAAATTATCTGTTATGCCTGCCTCAAAATGAGATTTACAGATATTTTGGCAATGTTGAAAGGCTATGTAGTTTCATAACCATTTCTATAGCCACTTCTTTACTTTTTGTTGTAAGTTTGCTTTCCACTTTCTTACTGCAACACTCCTTCAAGAAGTAAAGAAAACTCCACATGAAATATGGGCACAGTCCCTGAAGGAACAGTTTATTCTTTAAGATAAGAAAAAACATTATAAGTAAAACGTGATGGATAAGTTGACCTCTGTAGAAAAAAGTGTTCCTGTTTCCGCACAAAATAACATTCAGTAGGTTATGGCACAGGTTTTTCAATCCTTACAAGAGCCTGATGGAGAAACTGGTGACAAGAGCATGTGAGGAAAATGGTGGAGAAACAGTGACATTTCAGTTAGTGGCTGCACCTCCTGTGGAGATGCAAAGGTGACGGCAAGGAAAGCTAATGCGAAAACTGGGCGAGACTTTCCCATCTTCAGACATGGCACTTCTGATGAAAGTACTGTCAGATGTCACTGCAAAAGAGGGGATCAGTAACTGAAATAAAGGTGTCTGTGTTACTGGACAGTGCTTGAGTGCCAGGCAGTCTCAGCTGTACTGCCAGGACCATAGCAAAGGCAGATAACAAGGTATATGCAAATATTTCCAAAGAGAAGGTAGAGATTCCTGAAATCTCCTTATGTTGAACAGTCTTAGGAGGATTCCAGCATAGTTTTTCAGCTCAAAAAGTTTAAACTTCCTGAGCTTTTAGATGTTTGGACTAACCAGGCTGATGCTAGAATCTGTAGGTTCCTGTTATAGACAAGACTCCAATCCAGAAATGTAAATCGCCTGTCTAGTAGCAACAGTGCATTTCAAGATGTTTTGTTATTTATTCCACCTATAGAACAGGTTAGATCTGGGCAGGGAACATTTTCGCAGGCCTATGAAACTGTTTATGGTTGCAATAGTTTTTCCCATTGGAATGAACCCAACATGCTTTAAAAGTTTTTCACAGAGAGAAAGTGCATCACTGAATGGTTAAGAGCCTGCCAATAGTGAGTTAAACCAGGGACCTTATACACCTTGGAGCATTGACTATTTGGGCTGAAATTTGTGTATTTGACTTCTGGACAACCCATGTATGAACTTTGGAGCCCATATTTTCTGTCACAGGAGGTTTTATGATTAAAAAGACAGGGCGAGAATTACACCTCAGTGACAATCACTGTTTGCAAATAATGTCCCAAAATGGGTTGAATCCCTGTAGCAGAGACTACTACATATCGCTCAAACCATTCTGTGTCTACCCAGACTTTGCACTTTACTGCCCACCTCCCAAGCCAATAAATAGGACTGACACATTTTGTCACTGACCTAGAATAAAGGTACAAAAAAGTTACATTTTCTTTCACCTTGTCCTGGACTGAGTTAAGCTCTGATTTCTGGCATGAACTAAGACCCAAATTCCTTAAATTAGCATTGGCTTCTGACTCAGACACTTGTACTTTCTCCCTGACCCACAAACACTAGCCTAGGCCAGCCAACTCCCCGTCCTACCAATATATCTATAAGCATGCATCTGAAAAAATAAATAATAATTTCTCTGTTTGCCCCCCAGTAAAATAGTTTTGTCTGTCTACATTTCTCAGGTCTTTTTGAAAGGGACTTTCCTTTAAGTGTGACTCGTGCAAGTATCTACATGCATTGTTTCTGTTTGATAAACAGTAAAAATAATGTTGAAATTAAAACATTCTTTTTGTCAACATATGTAGCAGGAATGCTGAAGGCTGCTCTGCTCCTAGGGAGAGATCTTGCACACATTTATTTATCTGGTTAAACTTTGCGTCTCATCTTTAAAGCCAGCAACTTCTCAACCCCAAGCAGCAGCGCACAAGTAAAGGCAGATGGTTGAATGAAGCAGAAAGACTGACTATAAAAAGCTCAGCCTTCCAATAACGCTGCTGTCTCCCAATTTTTTTTCATACAAATCTCTCCATTTTGCCTTCCAGAGACTCACAATTAAAATTCTATTCTGCCTGTCTAATCAAGACAGCAAATCTATTGAATTGCATAATGCTGGGGATAATCAAGGAAGGATGTGACATGAATCCATTTTTCTTTACAGGTAGAAAATGAAATATTTTCTCTCCTCCCTTGAAAACAGATGGGTGGCTGAGGATTTTGTATTTGGCCTGTCTTCTCCCTCTTGTTTCTTTCTACCTTTGGCACCAGCTGTGCACTGTGTCGTAGATCTGCTTGCCAGGCACGAGCGGCATCAGGGCAAACAGGTTATGCCATTTCAGTGGTGACAGTGTCTTACTGGTGTGGGAGAGGCACCTGCATGTAGCTCTGGTTGCAAGTGGACTTAATTGGCGGTGTTAATCTCCTTGCTGCCCACCCCTTTACCAAAGCTTATTTTTCCAGTAGCCGGGAGAACTGAATAAAATGTGTATCTGCTCCTTAGTTGCTGTAGCTAAGCCCTGTTTATTAATGTACTCTGAAATCCCTTCTGCATCTCCTCTAATTCGTGTTTACATCCTTCAGGGCTAGTCTGGGCTATTGAGAAGAAAACAGGGACTTGCAGGATTTGATCCTGCAGTCTGTGGGTTCTCATACTTAACTAAGGGACCAAATGCAACCCTGGAGCAAGGGCATGTCGCTCCCATTCAGCTGTTTTAAGAGGAGTTATGTGGGCTTACGTCATGATTGAAATTAGCACGTAGTTTCCTACCCACCAGTAAATCCCTGTGCATCAAGGTGAACAGGCAGACTACTTTTGCATAAAGTCAGAGAGAGAATAAACCCAACTGGGCTGAATTGGTTTGTAACCCAATCATGCTTAATTTGGTTACAGGAAAAACAAGGCCCGTGGAGTTTCAACCTTGTTTCTGTGCAACATCAGGAATCTGATTTGTGCCGATCTCATAATCGGGTGCAGACAACAAGGAAAACAAGTCCTTGCAGTGGTTTCTTTACTGAGCCTAACAAACCACATCTGATAAGCTATATAATTTGCTACAGCAATTTGTGCCAAAAATAAAAGGCACAGTCCTACAGTGCAGCACGTTTCTGAGAAAAACAGAACCCCACCCCTTCCCTTTGTAGCATCTTTCTCTTGCTTTTGCTTTCTCAGGGAGACTGAGTTGATGCCTTCCATCCCTGCTGACTGGCTCCGTGCTGCCATCGGGGTACACCACCCGCCCTGCTCCCCCAACTGCTTTTGTCTCCCCTGCAGCTCTGGAGGATGATCCAAGGCAATGGCACTGGCAGGGTTAGGAAATTATGACAGTACCATGATGACTTAAACAGTGAAGGCTCTTTCTTGGCTGAGTGGCCCTGACTGGAGGGGAGGAAGCTGAAGACCTAAATCATCAAGTAATAAGCTACGCAACTTTTTCTAGAAAAAACAGGGGGTTTATTGTTGTTGTTGATTTGAAAGAGTTATTATAAACTTGTAAGAAATCTGTCTCTCTTTAGTTCAGTGACCAGAAAAGAACTAGTTCTTCCTGTGTATTTTACATATCAAGCCCCCAATAGAGAAAATATTCCTATGTGTGTTGTTTTTTTTTTTTTCTATCCTGCTGCTTACAGAGAGAGAGGGGAAGAAAAAAAGCAAACAACACAAAGTTCTGAAGAATGCAGGCTGTCAGCTATGCTGTGAAATAACTTGGAGGTTAAATGTGAATCACTGCAGTATGTTTTCTAATTTGGACTTTGCCAAGGTTACCTTAAAAACCTTAATGCTTTTTGCAGTGTTTACAGCAAAAGCTGCAGATGTGCTTCTTGGTTATTAAAGGGAAAGCATATGAGAGGGAGGTGGGCTAAGAGGAGAGGAGAATGAAAGGTCAATGATTTTAATTCTACCTCACTGAATTCCAAAGTTTGAAGGGATATATTTGCTTGAAAGGTCATGCTATGGAAGGTAGGCACCCTGAAAGCAGCATGTTTGGAGTTGTACAGTGGAATAAACAAAACGGTAACTTGCCAGGATGTTTGTGTGTCAAAGGTGACAAAAAAACTGCCTTTCTTTTCAAAGCCTCTCAGCCCTTTGCAAACTCACTGGGATCAGGGCCGGAGTTTAAAGGCAACAGACTGGCGTTTGCTTTAATTCCTTAGATAAAAGCCTGATCCAGAAGCCAAGAAGATTTCACTTCTTACTGAAAGCAACTAGTGGAGAGAGCAGTAGGCTTTGTATCAGAGGAGTACTTAAAACTTTCAATGCTTGTGCTTGAGTTCACACTATGTTCCCTTGAATATAGAACCCTAGGAAAACACGTGCTGGGCACGAAGATCTGCAACACTGGCTTCAATTTATACAGCACTATGAAAATCCTGCTGATGATAAGTTTGAGGCCAAATATATCATACTTTTGTCCTTTGCTTGCACAGCACCTAGCACAATGGGTTCCTAATTTATAGCTAGTGCCTCTGAGCACTGCTACAACAAAACAGTGAATACTGGTAATGTTAGTTGTTCTTCGGTTACAGTTACCTGGAAGGAAGTGAGACCCTTCACGATACCAAGAAAGTCTTCCTTTAATACCCACCCCTCCCCTCTGCCCCCCTAGCTAACTCTTGCTTAGTGCATTAATGCATTTTAACACCATCCAGCACTACTGGAAGAAAGGCAAGTTCTTACAGGGGAGGATGACTGAGGCGCACGACAGAATAAGTGACTTATACAAGGTCATGCAGGAAACCTGACACTGCGCCAAGAACAGAGTGTAAGTTCCTTCAGTTCTAGTCAAGCTCTTTGTCCATTTACCCGTCCTCCTGCCTGCTTGCCTAAGCCAAATAAACAACAACGGCAGCTGCATACGTACGCACACGCATGAGTACATACATGCGAACACGTTATAAGACAGTATGCCTGCGAAACCAAATGTTTGGAAGCGGCAGGCAAAGCATGCTCGTGCACCTTCAGTTTTATCAGCTGTGTCTGTATGCATTCTGATGCATGGTGCCTGACCAAACTCAACAGGTTAAAAAGCATATGGAAAGTGCAGTCTTGGAAAGGATCTTAATCAGGCAACATTTTGGTGGAATATGGTTCATCCCAGAAATAAAACACACCAGGTTTGAAGTTCCTTCCTGCAAATGGATTGGCACAAGGGCTTTCAAAGGAATAGTCACTAGAATATTTTAACATGAGAAACAGCTGATTTAGCCCTTGCCTTATTGTCAGAAATCTTTACTTGAGGCTGAAAAGTAGCATGAGCATTGTTAGCCTGAACCATTACAGTCTGGTAGACACAAGCAATGGTAAACAGGATTGTATAATGGTTTCAGCACCTTTAGGAGTGCTGGTGCTACCCAGCCTGTCTTTAATCCTACAGTGAGTTTGACTCTGTGATCAGACTTTACTCCTGTATCCCTGCAAACAGTTGAAATGTTGTCTCTGCCTTAAATGAGAGCAGGATCAGGCCTTAAAGAAAGTGGCTCTTATGTTTTGCAAAGCTGTACTCAATGAGCATGTTTTGGAAATACATCAGCATGACCTTTCAGCAATGTGCCAAAAAATGGGAAAAAAAGGAAAGACTTTGGGAACTGCCAACCAGGAAACATTGTTTTGTTTGTTTAAAAAAGAAAACCAGAAACCCATCCAAGAATTTTTGTGTAAGTTAGAGGCTAAGTCACTCTCCTTTATAATCACTCTTCTTTTTCTGGATACTGTATTTTCAGTGAGGGTAGATAAAATCTGGCAACATGCTTATTCGCTCTGTGTTTGGATTCAGTCCCCTTGACACTCATCTGCCTCCATAAACTTTCATCTCCTAAACCCAAAGCTAGTTCACCCAGGAAAGGAAAAAGAAAGAGGGAAGGGGGATGGGGAGAAGGCTGGCAAACTGCACAATAAAAATCCAAATTGCAGCTTCTGCCATTTCTCAATGAAGAAAACATTAGCAATGGCCAAGAAGTGCAATAAAATGCCATAAATCACCCAGCGTTTATTTCCTGTATGGGAACTCTACATACAGATGAAGTTCTGGCAATTTCTAGATACACACAGGTTTTGCAAGTGTGATTATTTCATCAGGTTGTGTTGTGCTGAGTGCTTTCATAACACTCACAGAAAGTAAATTGAATAGAGACCAAAAGGTGAAAAGCTGTATACACTACTCCTTCACCCTCTCCCTGCTCCCTTCCCCCAGCGCCGGCTGTTTTGCAGCGTCAGCCCTCCATGCATCATCAGCTCCCTACAAGCAATGGAAACTCCCTCCCCAGAAGTCTGAGGCCTTGTGCAAAGCCATAGGGTTTGGCTATCCCAAATGAGCTCCTGGTGCATTTCTTGTTCTCCTGCTCCCCCCCTGTTTACATTCCAGCTCATTTCTCATTTTCCATGGGAAAGAGATACTAGCAGGTAACAAGGGGCCCTTTAAATATTTCCTGATTCCCACTTGCTAATGTGACCCTGAAACATACTGTGTTTTACTGGGGTTCTCAACACAATGTGCTTTTTTAATAGCAGCATAACTCTTTTATTGAAGTTTTATGTTAAAGTGGGGAAAAAAAGTTCAGAGTAAATTATAAATTCTTTTATTGCTAATTGCTAATGTATAGTGGGATAACTGCCATTTTGTTAAATACAAGTCAGTCTAACAAACCCAGTCTTCCAATTTTACTTGGAGCTTGGTAATTTTTCTTATATGACTGTTCGAAGGGATACTGTCATTTGGTTTAGACCCCAGTTTAATTCACTTTAAAGCTTATTCTAATTTCATAGGGAATTGTAGATACCTTACTTTATTTTAAATGTACCTGACCTCACAGAGTAATAAAAAAATCCCCAACAGCCAATGTTTATATAGGACGTATTAAAACACTCCCCCAACATTTTATGTCCCCTCTAGCTTTACAGCTGCAAGCAGCTAACAAGCACCGAGCCAAATTCTGCCTCAGTGACATATATGCAGTCAGCCTCCCCCTGACCTTAATGAGAGCTCCGTGCCTACGTCTGAGGGCAGAATTTGACCCATTTTTTCCCAGGATGGTGAGGGCCTCAGATGCATCTTCTTTCTTCTATTTTGCTTTGCTGATGGATGAGTGCAGTGCACTAGCACAAACGCAGTATAGATCCTAAACATAAATGCAATGTTAATTTCAAGGTCTATTAGCAACACCATGAAAAAAAAAATAAATGTTTGACAGGACAAAATCTGCAGGGGAAAAGAAAACATTATTCTCAAGCTTCAGGGAGGTTATTATTACAAACAATGGAGAATCGATAAATTATATTTAACACTATTAGAGGTAGTTGACAGTGTTCCTTTGGGTGAGCACACCGAGGTCCCGAACACTGTGTGACTGCAGCCTGTGCGCCCGGCGCTCGCTTACTCGCCATCGGGTCATGCTGGGAACAACCCGCGCAGCGCGCAGCGTTCATGGAAGAGCTGCTGGCGAGCGTGCTGTGCCGAGCACACACACACAAGCATTAATAACTGAAACACAGCCTCTTCTATTTTTTCTTTTTTTTTTCTTTTTTTTTTTTTTTTTTCCCCCTGAGCTTGTTATGCTTAATTTCTGAGTTGGTGAAGTGGGCTGGTGCGTAGTCTTGGGTTGTTTTGGTTTTTTTTTCATTTGAAAGTGAGTGGAAAGACAAAAGCAAACAGGGTTTTGGCTACGAAAGGATGACCTTCCTTGTAAAGAATTTAAGTCTTTTAACTTCAGAGGGGAATGAGGCAGGAATGCTGTTTGTATCAGAAAACTAACATGGGGAGGGGAGTGGGGGAGGGAAGCGGCATCTTCTTCCTATCACTTCGGTGCTTTCAAAGATCCCCATTTCCCAGAACTACCTCTGTAGCAGGATAATATAATTATTAGCAGCTGTTAAAACAAACAACAAACAAAAACAAAAAGCGCACACCAGGACTGGCATGTCTGCACATGCCTGAATGCTCTGACCATTACACTGAAAACTTAAAAAGAGGCCCCCTTTCCCCACACCGCCGCTCAGATTCAGGCCTGGTAGAGCCGGAGTGTGGTACAGCAGGACGAAAACAGCAGCCAGAGGCATTTATTTTCATCCATTCATGTTATGAATGCCGAGCACTCCTCCATTTGATGAGCGGAGCATTGATTCTTTTGCTTCTCAAACACGCTTTCAGATAAACAAAGGGCAAAAGAGATGACTTACTTCAGATTTAGAGAAACACGGGGGGGAACAAATGAAACAACAGAAGGAGCAAATGCGAAAACTTCCATGCTGCGGGGAGAGGGGGAGAAAGAGGTTCAACGACTGCCTGCTCCCGTGGCTTTAAAAATCCGACAAGTGGTACAATTTCTGATACACATCTTTTGTTGTCATATGGCTTAGTTCCTGGGATCGCAGGAGGGGATGCAGATCTTTCTTTCTCTCTTTCCCTTAGTTTTTAATGGGAGCCTTCAGGGCCTTATATTCCAGCTAAAAGTTTATAAACATGATCCTGGGAATCTATAAAATCCAAAAGCAAATAAAAGGAGTCCCCTGTGAATTGTTTATTAAAATCATATGATTTTAAAGTAGCTCTCATGATTCCTTGGGCCAGTTTCACGATTCTGGATGCTCAAGGCTGGCAGTATAATTTCTACCTGCTCCCTGGGACTACTTTTTCTGATTAGCTGGCTCTAGGCAGCTCCTTGCTCTGCAAATTCCTGTTCAGAAACCTCCGTTCATTTATTAACAAGGCAGAAGGGCACAGGTAGAGTGTCAGCCCCATGAATATGAATGCCCTGCTTGATTGATCCGAGTGGCAGGCACCAGAGCAGAGACTTAGAGCAATTTGAAACGTGACTGCCTCCAGCAGTGCGCACCCTCCCTCCCTGCTCCGAGGTTTCCATGCCTGGAACTGCAAGCCCCGTGTACCAGTGCAGAGCTACCTTGATCACCTCTTGAGCGGTGGGCTGTCCATTGCAGTGGCGGAGGCAGGGGCGCATGGTGGGTTTTTGTTGCCAGTGCTTTAGGGGGAGGCCACGTCTGCCACGGGGGCAGGGCGGGCAGGAGGGTTTAAAACCGCTGTGGCAGAATGCACCGGCTCTCACCCCTCTGAGCCCGCTCCCTCGCAGTCTGCAGCTAAAATGAAATGCAAAATGGCACGTATCGCATGCGTGTCCCCTTTGTCTGGAAGGGAGAGACTTCACTCTTTAAAGGGGCAGCACGCAAAAGGAGTGCGGCTCCTGACGCTGCTGGTATCTTTCCAGGATGGATAATGGGTAATGATGGGCAAATGTCAAAGTATTAAACAATAGCGATAATTACAAATGTGACTAAACCCTGAAGGTTGGCAGTAAATCCAGGCAAATCCCTTTAACATACTGGGCCAAACCGACTCTAACTATTTCCGAAACTTTGCCGCTTGGACCCCTCTCCACTGATAATGATGGCCAGTCTTGTTATCATGGACCTCTTCCTTTGTCCTTTCTCTGCCTGCCAGGCAGAGAAGCTATGCTGCATACATTTTCTTCTTGACCCTCCTTGTCCTTTTCTCAAGTGCCTCTTATGTTGGCTAGATAAAAGGTAGCAGTGTTCTAAAACGCTGCCTCTGTAGTTTTGCTATGTAAAATGACATTCATTCTGAAGAGTGGTAAGAAAATAATGATCTCATTAGAAGAGAGTTTAGCTGTGTAGTGGTTCCTCTCTGTAGTGGAGATTAAATAGCAGCTAACTACAAACAATAGTCATTTAAACAAAGAGCCGGCATCAAAGTTATTATCTCTCTTTCTGCCCTTCAAGAACATCATCAGAAATTGATCCTCTCACCGCTGCACATTTTCATCAAAGGTCCTGAATTTTAAGCTTGAAACACTAATTGTTTTGTGTGTGTGTGTCTATATGTGTGTTCCTAAACTGGTTCCTCAGGTTGGTGTTTTTAACTAATTATTGGTGACATTTCACTTTTCTTCATAATGGACTTCCACAATTGTTTTTCTTTTTTCTTCCTCAGAAAGAAAGAAGACGAATCCTGACTCGAAATGAGAGGTGAAGTGGCAGAAATAATTAAAGGAAATAATAGTGTAAACAGCTTTCTTCTGTGTCTGAGGAATGCTAGGAGTGCATGGCCACTGCACATTTGGGAAGTGGAATAAAAGTGATGGTTCGAACAGAGATGCAGATGCTGCCCCAGCAGTACTCAGAATAAGTGATGAAGGATGGGAATGGTGAAACCGGGATCTCCAGTTTCACACCCAGTCTAGGAGACTATTAAAGCAGGGTTGCAGGACAAGCAGCAAGGAAGCTTTAAAAATCATAGCCACCCCTCTCTCCTCTGACCCAACACACCCCACCTCCTTGAGTCATGATACATCATTTGTTTCCTTTCTGAAACAAGACCCTGCTTTCCTTGGCAGATGTGTGCTCGCAGCAGATCTTCCTCTTTTTACCCTCATCCAATTTATGAGCTGTGGATGGGGAGAAGCATGGAAAGCAAATTGTGCAAGGAGATGTTACTTAAAAGTGGAGATGTCTTGCTGCTGCTTATGCCATTGTAATTGCTGCCATGCAACACCACAGAGGGGTCTGCAACAAGCAGTGGGGTGGGGTGTGGTGATGATTGTGATGCTGATGCATGTATGCATGCAGGCAGCAAATCCTAAATTGTCTGATTGGTGGTTGACTGAAGATTGGGCTTATATTCTACATCATTCAGGAAGGAACAGCTTGTGAGAACCTTGCGCTCACTGTAGTCCATGGAAATGCTTCATTATTCGAAACATCTTTTTCAATGTGAAGACCCAGATGGTGAGGACCCAAAATACAGAGCTATCACAGGTTTTTTTAAAGGCAAATGTATCTGTGCAGTCACCTACGTTCATTATGACCTCCAAATGCCAATTATATCCCTAGGAAATTTGAAAGAAAAATGTCAGTCTTTTTGATAGAGATTTTCTGTGAAAAGTGAAATCTGAAGCAATAGCTCGGTTAAAGCCTCAGTCTAGTTTGGGTTGGTCTGATCTGAACTGATTTCTTGCTGGAACAATCCCCTTTGCCACGGAAAACATTGTAAAAACATTTTTTTCCACCTTGAAAGTACTTTTTTTTTATTGAAAGGGATGTTTTTGTCTTTTAAATGAAAAACATTTTGACCAATTCAGCTATGGACATAAAAATGCCCAGATACTAGTGGGGCTAAATTCCTGACCTCTGATCTGGAGAAGTTACTGAATGCATAATGTTGAAGAATATCAGAGAGGGAACAGAGAGCAATAAAAGATAATAACAGTGACTTCTACTACCCACATACAGTCGAGAAAGAAGTTATCTAAGGATGTTGTAACACTCACAGAAACAGCTGAAAAGAAAGCAGGAGGAAAGAGAAAACAAATGGTGATTAAGTGGCGAAGTTCAAGATGCTGTTTGAGGTAAGCAAGATCCCCTGAAAAATGGAGAGACAGCAGGAATGAAGCCAACAGAAAAGAGTGCAAGCTATGATAAGGAAAAAGAAGATGGAAATTCTGAAGAATAGCAATTACTTGATAATAAGGGTTTATTTAAGTATGTAAGATACCGGAAGCCTGTCCGTCCAATGGATTTCAAGGATGCAAAGAAAGCAATTAAGGAGAACACAGTTCTTCCAGAGAGTTTTGACGGCTTCTTTGATTGCCAGCAGGGTGGATAGTACAGAGGAATTAAGTGAATTCAAGGAAGAGTCAAATTAGTTTCACTTTGGTCCCATCCAACAGTGCAAAAAAGCATTGCCTTGCACAGCAGTATCAGGAGGCCCTCTGTGCGAGTTATCTGGGGTTGTAGTGGAAGCACCTCTCCCAGAGCTAGTTACAACCTGCAAGACAGGGGCTCGCGTGGACAGGCTGAGTCCATGGGAGCTGCCTCTGTTATTTCCGAAGATTTCTTTTCATGATGTTACGAGCCTCTGGGAGTTCAGCTCTGCTGCTTGTCCTGCCTCTCTGGGGAACAAGGCGGTCAGGGCAGCACTGGCTAACAAAAGGTGCATAACAAAAGGAGGTCTTCCACCCTGGTTTGTTTATTGTGGCCCCAGGTTTTACTTAGCAAAACTTCTTCGCTCACAATACAAGTTTAATGGTGTCTCTGATACAGTGTATGGCTACTGTACCTTGACTTTCAATTACATTAAATCCTATTATAATCACTTTCTTTATAACAAATCCTCTTTAACACCTGAAAAGCTCAGTTCCCATGGGTGCAGTGCTGTGTTCTTGAAATCAAAAACAGAGGAATTCTAATGGAAATGCATTAACTGGGAGAGTACTTTGAAAATGTGCCTGGCATGAAAGGCCTTCAATACGCAGCTTACATTCAAATAGCAGTGGAGGAAAAAAATTCCCAGAGCCAAGCACTTGTACACCAGCTGCCTTAAGATAGAGTGTCTGAATCACTGTGTTATCACAGTAAAACATCTTGTATGGAAAATCATCACTATCCAAAGACAGGTCAAGTACAGGTTATCTAAGTACTATTATTATAGAACTGAATGTTTTCCATCAAAACAGGACCAAGAATTTGGAGAGATTTACAGTGATGGCCAAAAGGCTCAGTGGTATAGTTGATAAACCATGAAGATTCTTCACAACTTTTTTTTTTGTTGCTTTTTTTTTCTGACTGGCAGGAAGACACTAAAAGTATTATGCCACATTTTGTTACAATTCTTTTCACAGTTCTACCCTTCCTGGAAAAATAAGAGGTTTTGTAAGTGATTCACATGATGTTTGTTTTTTCTTATATAAGAAGTTGCCCTGCTGTTGTCTATTGAAATGAGAAATAATGACTCTATTGCACTTTGTTGGGGGAGAGAGAGAGGGAGAATATTTCTAATACAGATGCAAATCTGGTACCTCCGTCCAAACAACTGGGACTTTCTCAGTGCATATCACATATAGTTTGAATAAGAAATGCTCACTCAGAAGTCCTAGGAGATAGCAGGTAAAATGAATGACATAATTCATGCCTTTAGGATACTGTCCTCGTTTTGTTTCTTTTTCCCATGCTCATGGAGTTTGCTGAGGGAACCTGAAAGTGTGAGGTACACTGGTTATGAGTGACTTGTGGGGTCCTCTCACACACTGGTCAGACACTGAAGAGTAGATAACACCTTTGCATACAGTTCTTAGCTGTAGAAAAATCCTCAAGCCTGTTCCTATCCTGTCTAAGTACTGGTTCATCTCTGTGCTTTCAGTACAACACATAAGTGGAAAAGACATTGCAGAGACACTGTTTGTAGTAAATATTTCCTTGCATAAATCTTGCTTGTGAAATAATTAAACACATCCACTGTAACTTACACAATCCCTCTGGTACACACGTACGAGGACACTTTCTTGAAATGCCACCAAATTTGGTTGCATTTTGAGAAGAACCTCTCTTCTGATTTCTAGCAGCAGTGCTGGTAAACACTTTGCTGAGTTGTGAGGACTTCTCACATGGTCCTTCTAGACCACATCAACAACAAGAAAATGAAGTAATGATCATGGTTTTCCAGTGTAGGAGACTGCCCTCTGGCCTACAGCTCTGGGTACAAGTAACACATTATGAAATTTCTGGAGCTACTCCATCTTGTGTGGACAAGGACTCCTAAATTTTCTTCAGATTTTGAACCTTCTGAGGTGCTGTGTTGCAGTATGGACTTGTACAGACTTGTACAGACCATGGGATGTAAACAGGATGGATGGGTCATGGACTCCTCAGGGCATGAATATACTTACTTTCTTGGTGACTTAAGCAGTTCTCCACCACCACGCTAGCTTTCCTTGTTAGTTTTCATCCTACTTGCTCATGTTCCTGCTCCTGCCATCTTCTCAGCTGAAAATGGGCCTTGCAGAAACTCCATGGACTTTCAGCTGATCCACGTCCTTGATTCGCCTGTTCATGGGGCCACACAGATAGGCTGGCAAAAAAAGGTTGTGGGAATGTAGGGCAAGGGCCCAGGGGAAGGGTGGTAGGTTTTGGTGGCAGCGTGGCTCTAGATCAGCTTATGATGACTATGAACCTGCACCCTAAGGGGCTGCAGTCTGTAATTAAGTATGTACACACATTTCTCCTTGATTTTCAAAGCAGGGAGACAGGAATATGCGCTGGCAGATTCTGCCATATATTATTAGAAACAGGGCAAAACATGATGGCTTTGTTGAATGGTGAATGTGCACTGTGTAATACTCTCTTCCAAACAAAAAAACCTCTTACTTTTTTCTGTATAGAAGTCTTTTTATAGGTTATTGTATGCATAATTCTACGGAAGTAGCATACTTCTTTTTGCAAAGTGGAGCTAAAAAATTATCTAAATTTTGTGGAAAGGTTATGTAACTGTACTCTTTCTTTAAATAGTACTTTTTATTCAAATTGCTTACTTTCTCATCGGTAGGAAGAAAAAAAAAAAGAAAAAAATGCCTATTTTCCTAGCACAAAAGGTAATTTCCAAAGGACTGTAATTAGTTCATGAAAACTCTGCCTTTTGTCATATCTCTTCAGTTGAAATGGGAAAAAGGATGGACCTTTTTCATTGTTAAAACAAAAACACGGCATATGAAGTAAGGGAGCCTAAAGAAATCATATGACAAATTGTGTCTTAGGTCTACAGAAAATGATAGTGCAGCAGTACTGTGGATTCATGAGTTCTCACTTTGATTGCCAACTTTTGGAAGACCTAGAAGTGGCAACTGTCATCTATTTCTTTGCTCATCTCTCCTGAGAGAGAACTTGGAGCCTTATAAGAAAGAGGTATAGTTCAAGTGCTAATGGGGAGATAAGAAGAAAGTTATAAAAGCCCTAATCCTGCAAGGACTCTAAGAAAGTCATGTATACTTTTGCTGTCTGAGGATCAGCTGCATTCACCGTCATTTTTTGGCCTTAAACAGGAGGAAGGGGTACTACATAAGGAAAGAGACTGGCAGAGATTTGGGTAAAAGGAAAGGAAAGAGATGAGTAAGGGAGGAAAAAAGAGATAAATTGGAGGCAGTGGGTAATAAAGAAAGTCGCCTGCTGAAAAAGAATGGTTTGTCAGAAAACTTATTTACAAAAATAACTGTGATAGTTTCATTTTGGGTGATGTTTCTGAACACTGTATGAAAAGATCATAATTTGTAGCAATAGCCTCAAGTCTTTTATCCAGTTTGAGAAATATGCAGTGAGGGCATGGACTACTTTACGATTAAACTTAATTCAAAACCTCTTATAACAAATTTATTTCAAACAAAGGCAAGAAAGAAAAGAAAGAAATTATGGGAATAGGAGAGAGTAACTAAAATCTTCTCACCCTCTCACGCTTGTCTTTCTTGTATGTTCTTGTAATGAAACACTGCCAACAAGCAATTTATTTATAATAACAAACACATGATTCAATCATTTCTGTTGCATCCCTTAGATTATGATCATGGATGAAGAAGGGAGAAATATCCTCTGAACAAAGGTTTCTCTTTACATAAAGATATAGTTAATCCTAAAAAATGATACTGTAAATAAATTTGAGACCTATAAATAGAACTTGATTTTCAAAGGCTTACTTAAATAGGCCCAAGCCACAAAATAGAAGTTTATTGAAATAGGGTTTTAAATAGAAGTTTATTTGAGTAGGCACAAGCCACAATTTTCAAATCCAGATTTAGAAACCCCCAAATTCTAGGAGTGTTTGGAGCTATGGTTTTTGTTTCATCCCATTATAATACTAGAGATTACTTGTCATTCAGATTAGGGCTCACATTCCATACGCATCCATGAAAAATGTGGACTTTGATTATGTGCTCTGGTTAAAAGCTATAACTAGTGAATGGACAAGAACCCCTTTATTTTTTGCCAGTTGCCGTTTAATCAAATACTATGATTTTCTTTAGTAGATCTGTTGTTGTTCTACACTTAACGACCATTTTTAACCTGAGGTTTTTCAATAAACGTGAAGACATTGACTGTTAAGGTAATGAAATTAGTGAAGGAAGGAAAACTACAAAAAACATTACAAGGTATTACTAAACATGCATCTAAGGAAATTGAGAATATTGTATGGTTTATTACTTGAGAAACAACGTGGGATGCTGTAACTAAAATCTGTTTCATAATTCGTATACACAAGAGGGTAGACTTACGGTTGCAAATGGTATAACTCAGCATAATTTTGATGGAACTTTGCCAGTTTATAACAGGAGGCTCTCTGCATCTCAGAGGGGTTGACTTTGGCTTTTGAAGAAAATTATCAATGCAGTGACAGTCTCTTCCACCGCAGCTGGCACTGAGGAGCTCGGTGGCAAAAAACTGGTGCTGCCCTTGGTGGGACCTGGCTCTGAGAGCAAGCAGTGGCCAAGCTTTGCCTAAATGGTCATCTTGGTGAGGCTAGTGAAGAAGAGATATGCTTTGATATTCTCTGAAGTAGGAAAGACAGAAAAGACACTGCTAGATAAACATGTTGCCAAAGCTTCAGCAGCCCCAGCATTGGTCTGCCCGGTTTCTCTGCCAGGGAGATGGGCAAAAGGGAAGAAAGACTGATGTAAGGAGGACAAGGTAAATGTAGCAGTTAACAATGAAACTATGTGTGACCGGAACTTTTTGGTAGAGCTCCTGGCTAAATCTGTTGAATCATTATGCTTTGGGGAAGCAGAAGAACTTGTCATGTGAAATGCAGGATCATGTTCATAGGGAACTGCAAGTGCCTTTCCTGCTGCACCACAGGCTGCTACTGTGGCAGGTAAAAACATGATTATTAAGAAGTTATGCCAGCTGGTTTGACATGGCTGCTCTTTGGGCTCAGTTCTGTTTTGCAACAGCAAAGTGTGCTACAGGCTCGTTGAGTGAAAGCCTGACCCTGGTGAAGCCCATGAGTTTTTTGTTACCCACTGCAGTGGAGCAGCAATTTTAGCCTTAGGTCACATCTGCTCTGAAAACATAATGTAAAAAACCCAGCCTAGGTCCTCTGAGATTGGAAGAGCTTAAAATTTCCATACTAAGATTGCACTTTTCTGCCCTTTAAATACTTCACTTACACCTTTCTAGGCAGCGTTACTACGCATGAGAGCTGGAAATTTGAGTGGAGGGGCAGGACAGTATTAGCAGGTATTTGTTGATTATAAAAAAAATAAACTAAGGGAAATACAGAGAAGTTTCTTAATTTTTCTGAAACTACATGGCCATCTTTACTGAACTTCTCACAGTCTCCTTGTCATTTTACTCATGCAATTCAGTATTTAGCCATGTCTGCCTTCAGATCAAGAAGAATAAAAAGAACTTTTGCTCACCATTTCATTAATTCCTCTTTCACACCTGCTCAAAAGCCTAATTCTCCAGGCTGTAGCATGTTCAAAGTTGACAGCCTGCAGGATAAATACTAGCTAATATATAGAAATAATGCAGTATCCTTGTGGAAGCAGAATTAAGCACTTGATTTTAACCAAGTGTATAGTGAACCTGTTAGGAAAAAAAAAAGGAAAAAAACAAAAAAGGATTGTGGAACTGTGGTACTGTGTTCTAGAAATTGTATATACATTCTTGTTTAGCTTCAGTAGGCTCCTGGAGACCTAAGGACAAGCTCAGCTCAATTAATACAAGGCAGCCAAATCTTTTCAAATAGCAGATAGCCTTTGAGTTCCAGGAACGTATTTTATGCTTTTGGCAAAGGTTGATGAGTCATATATATTCCTTGTGTGTTCAACATGAGGATCAGGCTAAAATTAACCCCATTCTGAGGCAGAAGGTAGCCAGCTTGACACTGTGATCCATTATGCTAAAGAGAAATGTTTCTGTCTAAACCCAGAGGTAAACTGCACAGACAAGAAGTCATTGAAATGAATTATGTGGCCAATCTTGTAAGGCCTAGGTCAGAAGCAGAGATATCTCTCTATTTCTGTCCCTCCACCTCCTAAGTACATTTAGCCTTTACACTATTAGACTTCCCTGGGCCCTTTTTTAAAATGTCACCTGCTCTACAGATTCCAGCATTTTGTATTTTTAGATGCTGGGGTCAGGATGAGTGCAAAAATAATGACATTTCTGCCCTTACAAGTAATTCCTTCATTTTATTGCTTGTAAGAATGAGCCATAATATGGAGTGAAGGAAAACTGCTTAACCATTTTAACCTCTCACAGTCTGAGAAAGAAATTACAAAGAAAATGAGCCTCTTCCTAAGCCGATAACCCTCCTTGTACCTACCACCTTCATGAAAAAACCCCTTCCTGATGTGCTTTTGAAGCTACTTGCATGGTGGACAATGGGGGAGTGTATTGTCAGGTGTTATGAAAAGCAGCTTCACCAGAAAACCAGCTGATCTCATACTCTTATTTCACCAATGGCAATTTTTTTTTTGTTATTCCATTTAGAACCTACTATTTTTTTTTTTCCTTCAGAGCAAGGTCAAAAGCTTGTTCTAGGCCTCTCTTTCTATCTTTGAATTAAGATCCTTCTCTCCCCCTCTACCCCCCCTTAATGTGCAAGGCTATGTCACCGCTCCTGAACAAGGAAGGGAAGTAGTTTTATGTGGAATCGATTGTTGCTGGCAGACCCCAACACACAATTTGTGAATGGAAAGATTAGTCTTAAAATTTTTTTCTTCTAAGAGATGCTGCTGGGTCCACGCAATTTCCATTTTAGGTGTGGGGATATTTTCTCAAATTAGCATGAACTTTCAAAACAAACAAAAATAATTTGAAAACACATTTTACCTTTTTAACTAGAAGGTGCATTGTATTCCAGACCTGGCCATAAGTGTGGATAATAGCTTCTCAGTGTCATTGCCATATTTCAAGGTTTGAATCAGTGAAACACTGCCTCTTACATACTTCAAGGAAAATCATCCATTTTCCCTTCAGTTAAGTGGGAAGAATAATTTTACATGTCGAGACATAGAAAAAAAGATACTGAATGCAGCATATACATGCTACTTGTCTTTAATTTCTAAGTAATTCTGGTCTTTGGTTCTTTATTGTCTCAAAATGGTGTTTTCTGTTCCTGCCTTTCACAAGCTGAGATTGCTTCCAAATATGAAGAGCAAGACAATCAAAGAGGATAGACACTCTTACAGAGGTATTCTCAGAAACAGCGTATTAAACTGAATCTTCTGGGAATGCATTTTTAAAAATGGATCCGATTTACTGTAAGGCTGCCTTGCAGTGGTTAACCTGGTGTAGTTTTCCACAGGGGAATACATCCAAGTGTGGTGGTGGAGTAAAGAAAAGCATATGTTTTTTATTAAGAACTTTTAGCCCTTTACCATTTCTGTAAGGAAACACCACCACGGATGATAACTGAGCAAAGGAAAGATCATATTTTAAGTGAATTCCTCTGCAATCAGTGATGATTTTTCATGCCTTTTAATCACTTTTATTAGTATTTTAAAGGAGCAATAAAGAATACATAGCTATCAAAACCATGAAACCTTCCACAAACCCTTCAACGCAAAAAAGAAAAAGAAAAAAACCCCTAAATTGCTCATTATCATTTCAACATTTGTCAAACACATGATTTAAAAATAGAAAGGAAGGAGAAATTACATGTTGATCTATATTTAGCGTAATCAGGCTTTTGAATGAAGTTTTGAGGCCCATATTTTCATAATTGTGTGTGTGCAACTGATTGGAATTTTATGGCAGGCGAGTTTTCCTTGAGGGAGGGAGATAGATTACTGAGTCAATATTTGAGGGCTCTTTTGTTTTGCTGTGTTTTAATGTTATTGAAAAGTCTGTCTGGGTGGCAGCCGTGATAGTTGCTTTATAGCTCACAGATTACGAAAAAAGAAATAATTAGGCATAGTCGACAATCAATTGGTTGCACATGGTCAGTACTGGGGAGCAGCAGTTTAAATATTTGTCTTGTGTGCTTTACATCCATGGAAATACCATATGAAGCCATACTACTGATCAGGATAATTTACTGGAGAAGAGACTTCGGATCAAGTTAATTTGTTTTTCTTAGAATTTCGGATCTCCTTTGAATGCTACCTGTGAGGCATTTAGTGAAATGAAGGGGCAAGGGAAGAAGGGTGTTGTGATTTCTGCTAAATATTAATAAACAACAAAGCAGAAGGCTTTGCTTAACACTTAAAGATTTTAAAGTATACTCCTCCTGTGCTCTAAAATGTCATTAATGTCGCAACAGCTTTGTGTTATTCTTGAAAGTCTATTGAAAGAAAGAAAGAAAATAAAAGAGTACATCTATATACAGGGCTACCTGCTTCCGTCCATGTATAGGTAAGGTTATTCCAGCAGGATGCAGGTGACCCATAGAGCACTAGTGCCTACATACAATATTTTAAGAATTCTGGGAAACACGTTAAGAAGTTACACTTCTGGAAACAATAGTCCTCTGTCAGATCTTGTAAAGCAATACAAACCAGAGAGATTCCATAAACTTTGCAAGTTTTGTACAGCCATGTTTCTTGAAAAAGGCAACTCCCCTGTTGCCCTTGGCTCTGAGTAAAATTTTTGACTTCTCTTATGCCATGCACTTGGAATAAAATTAATCCCTGAACTTAATGAGATATTGTCAATTAAAGCAGTTGAGAGACCAGATTTTCTTCTTTTTTTATTTCTTCTTAAGGCTTTACAGAACCAAACATTTATTAAAGTATATAGACACACATGTGTGCCTGCACATACACACACACACATGCAGCTGTAGTCCTAAATTGAGCAGCATTTGATCTCCTAAAATGTCAACTAAAGTAATTTATTAATTTTTTTAATATAAGATGAAACCACCTATTATTTGAAAAACTCAACTTGAAACACATTGGGTTTCATTTTTCAGTGTTTCCAACCCCCTGTGTTTCCCAAAGTGGAGCTGTATATTCTCACTGAAGAAAACATGGAAAAAAAAAGACATCTAAACTGAACTTCATAAATCTGAGGTAACCTAAATCAATGTCTGTTTTAAGAAAAGTTGCCTTAATACTGTGTTATTTCTCTGTCCTCTTATATGTAACAATTTTGTGCCAGAGTGAACACTGAGGAATTTGTATTTAAAAAAGTTGTAAAGACAATATTTCCATTTGATTCCCACGTTAGACTAGGCTATTCACAATAATAACACTATTTAGCTCTCTTCTGGATCCTTAATTGAGGGGTCCGAGAGATCTTAAAGTGTATGTGTTCCTGATTTTAAAGTTGTGGAGGCAGAGACAAAGTAGAGAAAAGTGATTTTCTCGGTGTCACTCATGAGGCCTGTGGCAGAACAGGGACAAAATCCACATTTGCTGAGAACCAATATAATAAGCGATCCACTTCCCAGAGACTAAAAAGCATTCTTCCCTACTATGGAATGATATCACAAACACTCTTCCTCAGGCTACTTGTCTACCGAGCATGCACAAGAATGATTTTTCTCTTATTATCACTCAATCTATTTTTTACTGTGGAATGAAGCACAAGAGACCCATGCTAAATTTCACATTTCGGAAACAGACATTTTTGCTGGTGCTGTGTTACCACCCTTTATTTTACAAAGGGACTAGATCCTTCGTTCTTCTATTCCTCATAAAACTGACCAAAATATTTCCATCAGAATTTCCTTTTAAAAATCACCTCAGGCACTGTCTAATAATGAAAAATTGAAAACAGCCCTTAGGTTGGATGTTTGAGGAAATCATATCTGTGAAACCATGGTGTCTTAAAAGCAACATGCCTAGATATGCGTGGTTTTGGAGCCCACTTAGGAAAGCAGTCGTACTCATGTCCACAAGGAGTGGCTGTGACACCCCTCAGTATTCACAACAGTCGAAATGCCCACTAGCAGCTGACCATTTTTTCCTCCAATAACAGAATATTTCTTGTGGATTTACTTCTTTCTTGCTGCCCTGCATCTTATAGGTAAGGGCTCACATGGATTAAGAACCCAGAATATGTAGGTGGGCACCACTTAAATTTCAATAAAACAAGTGGCAAATCACTTGAGAATTAGGCTGAGACAGTAACTACTACCATTAAACTAGATTTTGGAGATAATGATGATCCAGCATTAAAATGCTGACCAGAATTTTTTAAAAAACTAAATAAAAAACCCTACTGTTTTATTTACATCTGTTACATCTTCCAAAGGCCCATGTGGTTTGCTTTGCCAGACATCTGCTGAGTAGTGCAGATATGGCATAACCTCTTTGTGGCCAGCTTTGGTTTGGCCTTGGGGAAGGTGGAACTGGAATTTTGACATCAGAGAAGATTCTTCCCTCATAGTGGAAGAGCTTGCTTTCCCCTCTGCAACTCTTGGAGCTGCAGGTGGGAGAAGATGACTGAAAGAGTGAGAGGGTTGCAAACACTTCTCCTGAGTTTCTCTGGCTGTGGAGTAACAGCAGTGGGGATCTGGGCTTGGTGTCTTATATCTTCATGTTTTTCTTATTTTTCCAAAGGAAATTCAGCTTCAGTGGTGTCATCACCTGGCTTCATGATGACTTTGCAGTCAGCTGACTTGTTACATTAGGTTAAAATTCACTGCTCTTACAGCCGTATCCTGCCATGAAGTTTCATGCAACAGTGCCATTGACTTCAATGGGAATTCCGTGTATGAAACAATGACGGGAAATGCCTGTAGTATCGCATATTGTGACACTATATCCCATGAAAGCAGCACAGAACAATAGGCAAAGGTCTCACTAGGCAGTAAAATTATGTCTAGTTTCTTAATTTTTTTAAAATATTTTTTTTCCCCCTCTTGGGAAGCTTCCATGGCATGAGGTGTAAATTTTGGGGCTGTTAATTTCCGACATCCCTTTTCACTGAATGAGGTCCTAAAAATATACTAGAACTTAACCATTCTACTGACAAAGTATCCACTGAAGAAGCTTTTAATACAAAAATGGACACATTTGACATTTGGTCTTGTAAAATTTCTTCTTCTAAATAAGGAAATTAAACAGTTTTCTTTTACTAAAATTAAACAATGAGCCCTAACAACAGGAATGATACTGGGCTTGATCCAAACCCCTCTGAAGTTAATGCAGAGACTTTCATTGACTCCAGTGGGCTTTCGGTCAGACCAATTTTGAATCAAAGACAAAGCATGAGCTTTGTTACAGAACTGTTCTTGTCCTCATTTTCTTGGTATTGCACATCTGCTGTTCATGTAGTGCACATATTTTTACCTGTTTAGTCTTTTTCAGGTGTGACACAATTAGAATGAATAAAACTGCCAAACCTCAAAAACTACACATGTAGCATAAGTGTGTGACTATGTGTTTGTTATGAGTGTCTACAGATAAGTGCATGCATACATAATTTACAAAAAAATTGGCATGAGGACTCACTGCCTTTCCAGAACATTGATAGGTGGAATATTATCCTGGAGAACAAAGAATGGCAAATTTGATGCTTTTTTAGAGCTTTCTTAGCTATTCAAGGCTATTATTTTGCTTGCTCCGAGTAGCGGATTTTTCCCTTCCCAATTACCTGGGCAGGGATTTCCTTCTCAAAGATCTTCTTGGATAAAGAAGTGTCCCCCTTCAACTGCCCCCTTTTTTTCCCCACATACTTTCAAGCCCAAGCACTTGTTTGAGGCACTCAGGTTTGCTTAGTCATTTAAGCTGCCCACCACAAACAGGATTCATGAGAGTAATTTGTTGCTCACGAATGTGTCAGCAGAGTGCTCATTTACAGATACCAGAATTTGTTCATTAATAAGCCCACTTATTTAGGAAGGGTTTTCAAAATATTTGTTCCCTTTACAACAAGTATGGTACCCTAAGATGACAGTTTCCTCCACATAAGTTGAGATCAAGTTACCCCACCCAGATAAACCAATAGCAAATGTGACTCAAACAGCTAAAAAATATTTTCCTCTCTATAGGGGGAAAGCATCCATATTTTAAGTTTCCATTGCATCCTATCAGATAATGTTAGACCTTATCATCTAGTGCAGTACTTACAGTACCCATAAATCACTCAATCTGACATAAATGCAAAGAATATTCATTCTTTTCTTTGAGCAGAATGCAATCATGCCTTAATACTGCCTTAAAACCAGTGAGGAGTCATATCCAATAACTATCCCAATTATCTCTCAGCACAATGTTTTCCACCTGCAAGGAATGATTATGTGTCAGTAACAATGATAAAGTCCTTAAAGAGATGTTGATGCCTCGTGGAAAAATTTGAAAGACATATTGTTTAGAGAGAGTTCTGCTTATAGACTGCATCCTATATATCTGAGGTATTTCTTTTCCCTATTTTTTATTACTAAGGACATATTCATAAAGAGATATTGTGTCTCAGGGAAATAATCATTATATAGCTGAAGTAAAAACCGGCAATCATGTGTGCTCAATTCTTTTGGCGGAGACTCCGTAAATGACCTTGGGGGAAGTTCTGTAACTGTGCTGTGTCCTACTCCAAAATAGAGACGATGCTTGCATGAAGCTGAGTATTAATTTGTGGCAGGGTGTTCCATACCATTGGATGGAATATGCCAGGGGCTAGAGCATGTTCTTACCATTTATACCAGAAGTGGTATTTCTCTTCCTGTTGAGCCTAATGCAGAAACAAACATCAGTTCATTATGGCATTAGGTGCTGTAACAAAACAAATACTAAAAAAAAGCAATCTGAGTAGGAAAAAATCAAGGAAAAAAGGAACAGAGAAGACAGTGATATTGAGAGGTGACAATCTTTTATCAAAGTTACAGAATGTTTTGGTGTTAAAATATGGAAAAGAATCGCTATTTTATGTCTTGGTTGTTACTTCTACATAGGCGGATAGAAACAGAGCTGTTCTAACCCCACTTGGGCTCTAACCTGCTGGAGCTGTTAGATGAGCGCATTAATTGGAGCCTGGTGCTGTGTGAATGTGGCTGGGTCCTTCTAGACACAGTACTGTCAGAGGAGCTTTGATATGTCTGTGCCCTCTGTGTGAACAACTCTAGGTCTCCCAGCATAAAATGTTTACTAGACCACATCCCGTCTGACTGCTGGAGGTGGTGAATGAGCTTGTGTTGCAGAATTCAACTCTTGATTCGCAGACCTCACCAACATTCTCTCAAAATCTGCTTTCCTTGCAGCATCATTTTAAGTGTGTTTTAATGAGCTTAAGTACCAGAAACATATTGCTTACAGTTCCTTTCCTCCTTCTCTCCCTCCCTTTTCCCTCTCCTCTGTAGATCTCATCTTGTTGAAGGGTTTCCAAACCATAGGCTCCGCATTTCAGGGTTCCCTTCACCTGTTTCTATCCTTAAAGCATCATGAGCATCTTTATACCAAGTATCAGTTGTCTTCACCAAGACCGAATGCTAATATCCACAAACAAACTTTTCAGAAGTCAAACTCTTACAGACTTGGTGCTTTCACAAAAGTTTTAACCACCTGCAGATCCCAGTGACTTTAGCAGTATTAGGAGTGACTGCTGTTTCTATACAGAAAATCACCTCTCTGCAGATGTCTCTGGTTGAGTTTGGAGAACTCACTGTAGGCAGCCAGGTGGGAGAGTTATGGTCCTTTGCAGGTTCCCTCCAGCTTGTTACCATGAGACTGCCAGTCCGACAAGTGAACCACAAAGGTTTACATAATCACTTGAACTTTTAATTACATCCCTGTACTGAATTAGCTCCCATCATTTTTTAATTTATCTATCCCTTGTTTTAATTGACTGTGCTCTTTGATCTGGCTGTCATCATGCAAAATGCATTGTTAAATGGTTTTAATAACTTCCTGCCTGCGCAACAAGCAGCGTCTAGCATACATTAAGGGACACATGTCAATCATACTTGACTTACTCTTTAAATTTCATTGCTTTTGTGGGTTTAAATCAGATCCTTAATACTACTTGAAATCTTCTTTTGTGGTTACATTTTAATGCTTTTTTGGTAAACCTTCCAGGACGATGTCCTTTCCTGGTGACTGATACATCGAAACCACAAGTGCCAGAGGGAAAGAAAACCTGCCACTGAAATGTGTGGAGATATGAGTGACAGACTGTTCACTTAACTTGTATGTTCAGAAATATCTACTTCGTCCTTCCCAGAGTGAAATGGCTGCTTTGACATAACTGTGGTCTCTTGTATGATGTTAATCCATAGTGTTGGAGCCATTATGATTCTGGTTCAGATATGCATATTTTAAAAAGAATTCTAAGAAGAAGTCATTTTACATACTCAGCCACCGACATTTTTATGTTAATAATGTTGGTTTTAATTTCAAAAAAAAAATTAGAAATATGGCACTACAGGGAACTGTTTGATTTAGTAAATCTGCTTGCTACAAAATTCCTTTTTAAAGAAGTAAACTTCTTTGTAATCCAACTCTAGCAAACTATTTATTTTCCAGAGGATGTTAGCATTCACGAAATGTATTTGATTTACAATTCTAGAACATCTGTTTGCTCAAAGAAAGCATTAGTGTAAGCAGTAAAAAGGTCTTCATATGGCTCTGCTAATATCTTGGTCTCAGTTTGCAGTAACCGTCTAGTTTCAATTTGGTCTTCCTGTCCACTATCTGCTTAAACTCTCAGATTAAATTAGTTGTTTTTTTCGTTATTGGTGATCTTTATACCTGTTCATAGGGACTGTAGGGAATCACAATCAAATTCATGTTGTTCAGTCATTCTTTTAGAGCAGTAAAGAACAGCAATCCGGTTTCATCCACAGCCAAGACATTTCCTGCCTATTAATCCGTATTTCATTATCAGTCCCTTTTCACAGTGTCATGTGTTTATTCTCAAAGCTTCCTTAGCACTATGATGAAACATAAATATCTAATATCAATTTGCAAGTAATGTAAAAATGTTAGGAGGAATATTTGAAGAAATTGATTCTCAGTCTCTTCTAATATCCATCTCCCTGATACCATAGTGCTTATGTTTTTTTCTCTCCTGTTAGAAAATATTGGAATGTGTAGCTCACTACAAATGTTATCACAAAAAACCCCAGATACTTCATACTTTAACAGGGGAAGCACAAATCAACACTTTATCCTTGATGAGGGTATCATGGTAATGATAAAACTCCACAAAGGTTTTGAACTGAGAAGACTGTTAGGATTGCTCCAGCTTCAATAAGCAGAGAAACTGAAAGTAGCTTTTCAACATATGCTGGACAAATGCCAGATGAAGGAGATCACACACCAAGCTGGGAAAGCATTTTAAAGTTTAACTTCAGGACATCAAAACTCTTGGCCTAGGTATTTTCCATAAGAAATTATATGATAAACCATAAGAAATTATATGATAAAGTTTACATTGCTCAGAAAAATATTATTGAAGGAAAGCAGACAAGCTGTTAAACCTTAAAAAGGGGAAAACTGTGAGGGAAGGATGGTTTGATTTTATATTATCTTGGTCAGAATCTGAAAGATATGATACATTAATATCCAATTGTGCAAATAAGTGAAAGAGAAGTATGCTCTGTCATACATTTGAGTCAGCCTCAGAGACAGTGTGGAAAAGTTGCCAACATAATTTTTTGTTGTATGTATTGATGTATACCATAGGAGTTGCATGTCGGAGCCAGATGCACTAGGCAGTGCATGGTCTAAATAAAAACAAGGACAACAGGCTTATCCAGAAGGATGAGGTAAGAGAAGACAAGAAAGGAATTATACTGTACCACTGTGAATTACAGTTTCAGCATACCAGCAAACTAACACCTCAAAAACTTTTTGTAGGATGAAATAATTTTTTAGGATGAGCTGGTATGAGAGCAGGCTTTCTGGATGTTTGTGAAGACTGCTTCCAAATTTGAGGGGAACCATGGGTGAAGCGTTCAGAGCCAAGGATGGCAATGAAGAGCCTTGAGAAAAGAAATGCCTTGTATGTGCAGCAACAGAGAAGCAGCTGCTGAAAAGATATAAAAAAGAACGTAGTATTTGGCTGAATCAGTTGATTAGGAGGGTGGTCTATGTTTATAGACAAGAGATCTTAGAAATACTACACAGGAGCTATGGAACATAGTATTGGGATATCTAGAGAAAGGTGCATGACATAGATCTTTCTTACATATAATACAGTAGAATAAAAAATCATAATATTTGGGATTAGAGAGAAGAGTATACATTTAAGGTGATGTAAAGATAAAAAAGGAACACATTAAAAGATAGAAAAGGGAAGCTATTCTGGCTTGAATAAAACAGACTGCTGTGCTGGGTGGCTTTCCTCTGTGCTTTCACCCTTGGGAGTGATACACTCCTCTCTTCTTCCACATAAGATAGGAGCCTGGCTACACTTCAGGCCAGCCTTTTCTTTTAGGTCAGTTCTTAGCTTGCTTTTTAGTTAAATGCTTTGCCAGCAACAGGCCAAGCTGGATCTGAGGGTTGGATCCAATGCATATAGTATATAAGGTCAATATCTGTTTTGAGGTTTCTACTGTAGCAAAAAGTTGAAAACCCAAAAACTCCAGCAAACTGAGTGGTATGATAACCTTAATGCTAAAATACCTTTATATTGTAGCTTTAGGAAAAATGCTAAAATCTAGTCCTCTGTTTTTTATATGTCAAGCATGAATTCAGATAAAATATACTTCATATGTATTTAAGATATTAGAATCATAAACCCACCATGAAACAGTGAACAGGTTTCACTACCTTAGAAATACACTGACTGACAGGATATAATCCAAATACATATTTGACTCTCTGTGCTATAAATGCTACTGTATACTTATGGCATTAATGGTTTGAGAACACTGTGTACTGCATTTCCCATGCTTCATATGCAATCATATAACTTAGGTATGAGATTGTCACGTGTCCTCTGAAATCAAAGAAAAAATTGTAAACTAATCATATGTTTTAGCACGAACTGAAGCAGCACGCTTCAATATGTTGGGGAAACTGTGTGATGATTTACAATTGACTTCTATTATTATTTTGTTGAAATAAAGCAATAACACTAATTCCTCATGGAAGCTAGTAATCACCTGTGTTGTAGAATGTCCTAAAGACTAACGATGTTTCTGTCTGCTCAGAATTTGTACCTGTACTTCCTTTATGCTACTGCACAAAAGCTTGGATTTATGATAGGTTGAAATGAAAACAAATTTCTAGTGTCTGAAAGTGCAGCTATATGACCTGGGATCTTGGATTAAATCCGGCCCATTGCAAGTCTCAACTTCAAAATGTGGCATATAGTTTGTATTTAGATTCAGTAGGAATTTCTGGAAATTCAGATCTTAGAGCATGGTTCCACCTGTTCTATTTGCTAGTTAAATACAGGCTTGGTCAATCTTCTGGAGAATACAGCATGGTTGTCATAGGGGACAGGATATAGGGCCACTAATTCACTCAAAGATCACAAGTGCTGTGTTCTTAAAAGATATAGATCTATTTCTTTTCTTGATGGTTCTTCTACCTGCAACATTTATAGTTCAGAAGAAGGCAGAGTGGGTTTTTTCTATTCAGTCAGTGCATTTGTATGAGCAGCATGTTTTTTCAATCAATTAATTAGCAGTTAATCAGATATAGGAAAAGATACAAAGAGAAATGATCAAAAGAAGGAGGGAGGCCAGTATGGCTAAAGGGAGCCAGTATGGAAGAATTTCAAGCTGTAAACTAGCATTGCTAGGACCACTGGTATCTGGTTGTTTTATTTATTCATTGACCACTTCCTTTATCAAATTATCCAATGGCTTCATCAGATAGAAGAGGTATCGACCCTGGTTGTGCCTGTCATGCCTGCCTCAGAACTAGCTCACATCCGTGAGCTCTTCCTGGTTTATGAAGACTGAGTTAAATTACTTTTTTAATTGTATTTCAATAAGAACTTCTTTCTTTCAAGTCAGTGCTCAACAGTGATTGATGGAAGGATGTAGGGAAACATTGGCTTTTCTCAGGATATACTGTAGATGACCTTATGTCCTATGTCCTTGTTTCATTTGAAAAGAATAATTACTAATCAATAGTGAAGGGTTAGGTGACACAGTAGGTTAATTTACTAGCCTTTTGCCTCTGGAGAGCTGGATTCTGGCTCAGGTCACATGTAAAATGGGTTTGGTGGTTTCAGCCTTGTCCCTCATGGATGTCTGGCTATATCACAGAAAACAAGCTTGAATTTGATATGTGTTAGATGGCTGGCAGTTTCTGCTTAGGGAAATCTCAGGGCTCAAACTGCAGGGATCCAAGCGTGGGCAGGACAGGCACGCACTGACAGCTGCAAGAAGAAATGCAGCGCAGCATCGCAGCCCCCCTGACCGCAGGTCACCGGACCCTCAAGCAGAGTTAGGGACATGACTCCCACTGGAGCCAAGTGCTTACCTATCTTTACATTCTTACAGAGACTGCCTTTCAGTACTTGCCTTTATAAGATCATGCTTTCAGTTACATTTTTCTCAAAATTAACCATCCGGACAGCTGCTTTCAGCGAGTGCTTCAGAGAGGTTTATTATGAGCAAAAATATTTTGTCTGTTTTTAAATCGGGAAAATAATATATTTTCAGCCATTTTGTAAAGATTCTTACTTCTCTTTGCTCAGCAGCTCCAGACCCTCTATGCTTTATCTGAGGGTCTTGACATTTTGCAGGAAGCTATGCTGGTGCTGAGGTCATATGCAACCCTTATATGATTCCAGTCTTTAGCATAATTTGGGTTTTAATATCCATACTTGGTCTGTCTGTAAAGTGTCTGACCTCACCACTGAGGGTGCAGAAGGGGAGCTGAGAGTAAGATTCTGCATTTTTTATTGTGCTTGGAGTGCATCTTTTAGTGATCTGTTCCATTGACTGCAGAAGGTGGAAGGTGGGGAGTGAATGAGGTTGGGAACTGCAGGCAGAGAAGAGGCCGCTTGTTCAGCACTCACAGTTGCATCTAGAGTTGAGTGACCTATAATTTGAGTATATAAAGTACTGTAAAATACATGATGTATTGATGTTTCGTGTTGGGCACAGAAAACTAATGGACAATTTTAACAATTTTGGCCTTACTCTCTCTTTTCCTCTGCTGTAAGATGGACTCTTAACGCTCCTTCTGCCCTTCAGGACATTATAAAGATCGGTGCTTGAGAAGCATTTAGACATGATGATGTGAGTAACCTAATGAGGAGTTGGAAGGGATGAATAATTTTATAATCACTGCAGGTTTTGATAGACATTAAATAAGTTCAAATAACCAATGAGGAAAGTGAAATGAGACTCTGAATTCAATCACCCATTTAGAGACTGCCAGGGGAAGTGCCATGGGAAGGAAAGTATATGAACATGTGAGTATAGACAATCATATTACATATGCAGAAGAGGAGAATAAAGGTTGCATAGGCAATCTTAATTCTGGCATTTCCTAATCCCTGAAAGAATAAATGTGGAGCCTTAATAATATCCTTTTACATAGCTTTTTTTGTGTGTAACAATGTAGGTGCGATGCATAATAGTTCTGACATGGCTGGTGAACTGCTGTTGTGCCTGTGTGTCTAGGCTGAACTGCCAATTGCCATCTGAATTTTCTTGTTGCCTCCTCATAGAAACACACTGAGTGTCGCATGTAGTAATGCTACCCCTGCCTATGTCTGCCCTGATGGGCACTGCTAGTGGGAGCTGCTTGTGTAGGCATTATGTCCTACTGGAACCTGTACACTGAATTAGTCTTTCCATGGGAATGAGGAGGCATCACGGGAAATAATTTCTTAAAGAGCTAAATGCCTCAGGCTTCATGGAGATTTTTCAAAGGGACTTCCTCACTGACACCATTTTGATTTGACCACATGTTTCATTTTTAAGCTATCAAGACATTTTAAAAAGTGAATCTCTAACACATATTTCTAATTTGTAATATATACTTATTAGGCTTGCCATGTCATGCATTTTAATTGTGAGTTCTAACTGACTGGTTTAACGATACTTTGCAAAGTAAACTCAACACGTAGGTCATAAGTTCAGAATGAATGAATCCCTGGATGTTTACCAAACACCAAAATTAAATTACATTCTTAATTGTTTTGCAAATACTTTGGCCTAACTAATTAAATAGGAATGACTTTCTGCGTTGCTATAGAGCAAGGAATATTAAAGTCTTTAGGACTCATTTCAAACTAGCAAACTCTACTGCTTTCATTGTACACTATGTGGTCAACTAACACTTCAAAACCAGCAACTGCCGTACCCTCCCAAAACAGACGAATCAAATAACTAATAACATGATACAACTTCAGTTATAAGAAATCTCTCTTGAGGACAATTATTAGACTGAGCATGTTCGGTAGTAATAAATTTCCACCCACGTTCCCTGAGGCTCTTAGGGAGTGTTCTAGAGTGTCCTAATGACTTCCTAGACTAGGAAGAATATGTATGAATAAGTATTTCCTCTTTGTCTTCTTCTCTGATTCTTTACAAAATCAGTGGGACATGGACCCTGTTGTGCACAGGTGGAAAGGTAATTCAAAAAGCAAATTTTGCTGTTTGCACTGAAGCAGTTGAGGTTATATTGTATCTTGATCTCTTCCAGGCATGAACCTCAGCTTCATGTACTAGTTCCCTGTCTTCAAGAAGTATGTTTGTCTCTCAAGGTTAACAGTTTCTTTGCTCTGGGGTAACAAGGGCAGGGCTGTGAACAGGGAGAGTCATGTAGGGTGAGCCAGACCTGTGAAGGTTTCTGATGCCTTGGGTTTGACTGTTCAGCAGAGAGTGAGAGCAGCAAGAGCTGTGTGTTCTCTGTGGTCCGTGATGCTGAGCAGCCGGACTGCTTCTTCTGAACTGCATATGGCTTTTTGGTGAAGATGACTCTTTCATGCTGTTGTGTCATGTTACAAAGGATTATAATAATAAGCCAAGGAATCATGCAAGTTTGGGTTACGCAGCCAGCTATTGATAGAAGGAAAGTTTTAGATAGAGTAAGTTTTGAATCTCTTAACTTTATGTATATCTTTGTACTTACCATAAACCTCTGTATATCCAATATATTCTTCTTGCAAAGGGATGATATAGAGACATCAAGAATTTTCAGGGTCCTTCTGTCTCCTCAACAGAATCATTTGCCCCTCCAGGATATATCTTCATCCATTTCCTGTTTTCATCCAAGTCCTTGCAGTCAGTGTTGTTAGTGCCTAACAAGACTTTTGTGACCCATGCAATGCACTGACAAATTTAACCTCTTTTTGAAACTGGTGGAGAAAACCATAAGTAAGATGGCATATACTTTGCTACTGCGATAAATACAGACTCTGTAGGACAGGATAATATCCATGAGTCCTGCCTGGGTCATTTTCAGACTTGTTCTACAAGGGAAATTAAAAATTCAGAAGATGAATTGAAGAAAAAAAAAAAATCTAGTGTTTTGCAATGTTCTCAGAGATAAAAATTATTAAAATGTTTGTCCAGAACAACCGTTGAGCCACGCCAGGAAAAAACTTGTGACCCTTTTCAGCTCTCTGCTAGATTTCAGGAGAAGTGGTTGTGTGTAAAGCAGCTGATGACATCAACCATTAAAGTAGAAAATGGTTCTTCTACAGCTGCCTGAACCTGAAAATAAAAGCAGTCTGCTAAATCTTCTCAGAAGTTTAAAGGGATTCTACACTAGTTATTTAGCTGATATTCCAGTGAGTGACTGGGATGTTGATCCAGGAAGCTGGACCAACATGCAGTGTTTTCTAGTTCATTTATATGTTTTTTTTCTGTTTATAAAGCCTGGTTGAACACTCCTGGGAAGTTATATAAAATTCTTAAATATTAAATGATCACAAAGGCCTAGCTAGTTATACAAGCAAAGACGCAAGCAAGCAATCAACCAGTATATATACTCTAAGTATAAATGTCTGAATATGAGGATTTTATAAAACAAGTTCAGTATCTGAAATTCCATCACAAATTTAGGTTTAGGAAGTTGTTTCTGGTAGCATGATTTTTCATTTACCTTAAAATAGAACTGAATAATCTTCAAAATAATGTTGTGTTTCCAGAAAGGCAAAAAAATCCTCCCAGAAACAAATGAGGGCAACATATGTCTTTCAAAGTAAATTTTTCGAACTCTGTAAGAACAACAGTTTTGCCAAGGAATGAAGTATTTGTGCAGCCATACATAGATCAGAGGACATTGTGCTTCTAAGAATCTTTGTGCATGACGAAATACTCTGACAAGTGCATATTCAACATGTTAAATTGGGATGGGCTGCAGAAAGTTTAAACTCAAAACTACCATTCTTGAAATTGTGTGTAAAAGAATGGATTTTGCTGTTATGAAATTCCTTAAAGATCAGTGAAACTCATCTCTAAGAAGAGTAACATAGAAAAGAAAACAAACACAAAAATGTGCACAAAATAATAGTGTTGAACTGGAAGAACACTGTTAAGCATATTTTGTATTTTGCAGAAAGTGAAAAAGAGCTCTTTGCAGAGAACTGCTGCCTCTCAACTGATTTTACTTAGAAAATGAAGAAGGGTTTATTTGCTTGGTAGATTTCTCCTCACTGAAGAGAATGCATTTTCAGGTTTGTATTAATGATTTTGTGTATTCACTTCCTGTTTCTACTAGCGGCTCTCAAGCAAAGAGATTTCTCAAGTGATAGCTAAGTAAATCCTATATTCAGTCTTGCTGAGAATCTTCATTGTAAACAAAAATTTGTGGTTTATTTGTGTCAGTTGGGAAAGGGGCTCATTGCTCATTGTGTTGCTCATTGTATTTCTTTCTTTTACCACAGCTCACTCTTTTATTTTACAACTTTAAGTGAAAACCAGTTACTTGATAGAGTGCTGAGTGGTTGCATTTTATTTATGTGAAACAACACTTTTATATTTTTATTTGGTGACAGAGCCCCACCTTGTTTTTCACTCACCATAGTACGGCATGAACTTTTCTGTACGAAGGTCATTTGTAGAGAGGCTGGGATCAAACATCTTAAAAAATATCTGTTGCTTTAAGTAAATGCACTATTATAAGAAAAGTACATCTGATTTACATCACATATCTTTTGGAACTGTTTTTGCCAATATTTTTGAGCAGCACTTACTCTACTTCTGTCCAGAATGAAACCTAATATGAACCTGAAGAGAGTTCATATTTAAACATTTATTACAAAAAGATTTGACTTTGTTATAACTTACGTTAATAAGGGCTACAAAAATGATAGAATTCCTCAAAAAGATACAAGAGGACAAATTATTTCAAAGTCCAGTTGTATTAAATATGAGAAGAAGGGAAACAAAGTCCTGATTTGGGTCTATCTGCCGTGTAATGTGCAACACCATAACAGATTGACAACACTGAGAATTGGAATCATATTTGCAAGTTACAACCTTTTCCCCCTAGGTACTGTTTACCTCTAAATTTCCCTTTATTGACAAGGTAAACGTATACAGTACTTAGAAGTGAGCAATACACAGTACTTAGAAATAAAGCTTCTGTTTCTTTGAGTAACCTCAGAGTTCCAAGGCTCATAGCAGAAGAAACTCAGAGGAATAATATTTTTAGTGATTTTTTTTCTTCCAAAGACAGAGTATTCCATGAGGCACACAATGACAGGAATTACTATGGCCAGCTTTTTGAGAAGGGTAGTGATTTAAAATACTAAAACAGCTAAGCATTTTTAATAGTGTATTCTAATTACAATAGCCTCTTCCTCTGTAGCAGGCTCTAGTAAGAGATAATTGACCTCTGCGTCTGTTAAGCACTCTCGCATTTGGCTTGGGAAACATAATTCACATCACAGCCAATTACCTTGTGATATAGCCTACAAAAACCCCTCTACTATTGGCATAGCTTTGCCATTTCTTTCCCTTTCTGTATTCCTTTCTTCTTTCCTTCCTGGCTATAATATTTGGGCTGTTGTATTTGTCAGATGGCCTCTTTGTTCTCTTCCATCTATTCTTTACTGTAGAAATCCAAACAGCAGAAAATAACCGACACAAAACAACTCCACTGTTTCAGTGCATAAAGCCAAACAACGATTTACAGTGACATAGAAAATAACTCTCTGTTAAATATTGTTTTTAGTTAGTCTTGTATAGAAAGCCTTTCAAAATAGATGCTGAACTGTGTGTGATAAGCAAGTCTGATAAAAGAGATTCTGTATTGCTTACTGCTATAGAACTGTCTGTTATTCTGTCAGGTGCTTTTTTATCAAAATTTAAGCAAAGCCATTCAATCACTTGTGGTTCCTTAATTGGTTCTTTCAGATCTGCTATACTGCCCATCATGTTGGCACCTGGGCAGCTTACATAAATTAAAACAGTATGTTAGAAAATATGACTCCTTTGGGAATAAAAGTCTCAATAACTAGACCTCTGCCTCTGTTATTAAAAATGGCCTAGAAGTCAACTGAAAATCAGGGTGATTACTAGATCTAGTAGAGTCTTGCAGATTGCCAGAGCCTGGATACCCACTGAAAACCCTTCACTATTGGACCAGGGTGACCATAAGCCAAGGAATAACAGCAAGTCTGGTAAATGTGTCTCAGTCTTACCCCAATAACTCATAACCAAACCCTTAATCTGCCTTCACAGGCAGAAAGTTTGTACATTCATGGCCATTACCAGACGCGTTTGCACACATCAGTTGGACTCCTGCTGACAGCATCTTATCTAGGCTGACTCTAGTTGCTCCTGTCCTCACCACTGTGCTTGGCAGAAACTGGGAAGCCACAGAAATGCTGACACCAGGTAATTCTGGGTACTGAATTTTCTGGATGCTGAAAGACGTGACTCATGACTTTATTAAAACACAGATTGCCAAAACCACTTTCGTGCAGATAATCTGATTTGCAAAGATGCATCTGACACTAAAGAACCAGTACTGCATACCAGGGACCTCTCAGCAACCCTAGTTGAAATATCCAAAAGTAAAAAACCTGCTGCATTTCTGGAAAATAGTATCCTTCTATGCGCCAGATTTTTCTGTGACTTAACTCCTTGAAACTAGGAACTGAGTGAATAACTTGGAGAAGATGATAGGTTTATGAAACAGCCTTCTATAATCTGGTGTGTTGGGCTAAAAGCATAAGATGCAGTGCTATTTTGTAGAGCAGAATTTCAGTGCTTGTGGTCCTGAAGTTCTTTCCAGGAATGCATTGATAATATTCTGTGACTGAATGCACTTGCTAAGTCTTTAATTTGCTTAATATCTATGACAAGACAGTTAATAGAGGCTTGAATTTAAAAGGTGGTGTAATATATATTGTATATACTGTGTTTATATTATACTAATCCCATGCTTCAGGGCTTCAAATGATTACTTTTGGGGGCTAGAAAGAATTTTTCCTTCTTTGATCCATAATGTGAGTTCTTTTTCCACCTTCCTCTGGGCAATGGAGACAGCTAGGCAGAGATGTATTCAGTATTTTTAGTGGCGTTAAATTCACACATGTCTGATTGCTATGTATTGCTCACACACTCAGGAATAAACCACTGATCAGATTTGGGATCAGGAAGCGATTTTCCTATGGCTGAGATTGACCACCTAAGTGGTATTTTTTTAAACCTTTTCCTGTACCACAGAACATCACTTTCTTCCCAGCATCTTGTAGAAATTTTACTTGAAAAATCCCTTGCTGCCAAATATTGGCAAGAGCCTCGATCTTTCTCCTTGATCTGTGTACCTTACCTTTTTATGAAAGGACTCAAGTTTGTTGCAGGGTGTAGGAGAGGTTTCGTAGCTGGCTGTACGTACCATAGGTGTGGTCTAGGGTATAGATATTCTATGTAGCAGTCTAGATGATAGAAAGACATTCATAGTACAGTATGCCGTGACTGCGGTTCTGGGCACACTGGTGCATGTAACCCCTCCAGCTCCTATTTCCTTGTGTTTCAAACAATCACATCAGAGATGGGCTGGAACTGAACTTGGTAGCTGACATCAGGTTTCCAGCTCCAGTCTTTCCTTTAGTACTGTAGAGAGAAAACCAGGCAAAGAATGGGAGAACGAGGGTAATGGGGATGGAAATCCAGTGTCTGGCTGCCTGTGTGCAGCACTGTTTGGAACAGACACTGCGTGCAGCCTGTTGTATGGAAAGCAAATTGGCTGGAAAGGTGTGGAAGGTTTTGTTTGTTTCCATTTCTATTTTGCATTGAAAAAAAGGCCATGGTTACTTCTAGGTTACACACAGTGCTTGCAGTCCCAAGTGTGATGCCTCGTCTATTTTTTCCTCTCTTCACCTAAAGGTAATAGTAGTGTAAGTGTGGGAAATTGTAGATATGTTTCTGATTTAAATAGAGAGTACAATGTGAACCTATTAGTTTAATAGTTATAATGAAACCTGCATGCATTTTTCTTGGCAGTCATTTCAATCACTTCATTGTAAGCAATCCAACTTTCCTGTGTTTCCTCAGTGAAGCATATTTCCAGAGAATTCAGTTTTTCCAAGTGCATTGTCAAGTGCTGATAAATTTTTATGAGCTTCAGCTAGTGGGTGACAGCCACCATGGATATCAGAAATTATAGGAGAGCACTTAATGTGTACTAGTCCTCCTTTGGAGTACATCTGCTTCAAGTGTCAAATCATGACTGGTATAATCTTTACTTTTTTCCCTCTGCTCTTGGGGTAATAAATAAAAATCTCCTTGGAAAACCCAAACAAGGTTTCATTAGCATAGTAGACACTTCATCAAAGTTCGTGCTAATATCATAAAATTGAGCAAAATCTGGGATGGTCTGGGATGCCAGAACACTGCATCTTTGCTAAACTGTTCCCTGCTCAGGGCACAGGGCAGTGAAACTAGCTAGGAGGAGGCTTTAGCTGACCTAAACCATTCATAAGTGACTGTTTTGTGCTGAGCTGGAATATGTTACAAAGATTACACCACTCCTGATAGGATTGGCCTATCCACTGAGGCCAAAATTAATTTTACCTCCCTTTAGACAATTGAGATTCTTAATCTGGAAACAGAGAGCCCTTGCTATACATAGTCAGGGAAAAAGGAGTTTTCAACACCTGAGATATCAGTATTTACTCTAATAAGCTTTTAAAGGAGGAGAAAAAAATCTACACATTTCTAACCTAATATAGGTATTGAAAACAAGGGACATGAGAAAAGCAGGATATAATGACAGCCTCCCTTTTAATTACTGTATTACATACTTATCTATAAACTGGTAAGTGCCCCAAAGGATATTAGCTATCTTATAGTATTTTTCACCCTGAGAACTCAAAGTCTTTTGTCAAAATAGTGAGATTAAAGCAGAGAAATTATAAAATGGCTTGTCTAAATATCATACAATAGAGAGACAAGTGTCCCAGCTTCCAACCTAGTGGACCATCTAATAGATTGTATCATGTTAGAAGAAGTCCCCAAAATGCACTAGGAAGAACTTTTGGAGCAGTAGCTCCAAATTATTGATATAGATATGCTTTAAACACTCTATGGGCACTCCAGCAGTAATGAGCTAAGGCAGGTAATGGGAGGAGGAGAAGAGGGACAGGAATGCCTAGAATCCATAGGATGGATCTTGCACAGCAGCTGCCGTGGGGCTCAGTCAATAGACATCGTTGCACTCATGGAACAAAACAGGAGGCTCTTTCAATGGAGTCTAAATGAGGGCTACTGAGCTGGAAAGAAGGAAGAAATTTTAGTGGAGCATGGCAAGAAGATGTAGAACAGGGGTGATACATAGAGATGGTGAACTGGAGTGTATAACCAGGAACTATGGGCAGGGTTGGGGAAGGTGGCAATTAGCTAATAGTGGCAGAAGCAGTTTCTGCATATAAATACATGGCTTATTTCTATGGTATAATTCACAGTACAGTTAAAATATCCACTGATACTTAAGTATTTTGACTGACTTGAAGTGAATTCTGCACCAACTAAAGGTTTTCTCACATCCTTTGATATGATCCTTGCAGATCTGAGCACTGTTCACTTAATTTTTAACATATTTAGTTAGAGTATAATGAGCATGTGAAGAAAATAAAACATCATTATATGTAACACAGATGTACCAGATTTTATTTTTACATTCCTCTGTTATAACACTTATACTACAGTACCATCTGCAATCCCTGGCAGAGCTGAGGCATTCTACAGCTATATAAGAAATGACAGGTACCCTATGACAAACAGCTTACTGCCTAGCACACTGAGCAAGCTGATGAAAGAAAGAAGATAGTGTATATGAGCGAACAGGCTGAGTGAGTTAGTGAGGGAGGTAACGAAAAATAGAAAATTAAATTTGCATAGGCGTGTAAGTCATCTAGGAACCTAACTCAGAAGTTAGTAGATTTCAAAAGTGGGCTGTGCACCATGGTTTTTCAGCAGACCTTAGTTTATTGAACGCCATGCTATCTTCAAAATATCATGTTGGCTCTCGCACAGATCCCCACTTTGTGGTCTGTGGGGGACACCAAAGGAGGTGCAAGAGGTTCTGGGAAAGCAGGGGAAGACATGATAAAGAATGAGTTCAGCTTTATGTCTACACCTTACTTACACCACTGCGTATCAAAACCCACTAGCTGCTAAGACAGTGGGTTGATGTATACTTTCAGTCTCAAAGCATTTTTAATAAAGCATTAATAAAGTAAAATATTAAGTTGCTTAAGTAACATAGGCTACTAATTTGAATTAATTGAAATGGACAATCTCAGGTTCTTACTAGGCTACTAACATCTTCTGAACTTCCATTTACATTGCAAGAAAAGTCCAGGACATGGCTTGCCTGAAAAAAGGCTTGTAATGCTTCTTCATAAGATTGATAGAAGAGTCCACAGTAGTATGGAAACAATTAATTGGATGCATAACACTACAGTGAAAGCACTGCAAGTTCTTCGTATCTTGTGATTTTTATAACAGAGAGAAGCATTCGCTTTTGTAGGAGTGCTACAGTGCAGGAGGCTACACTGAATATTTTCTTTTTCAGAAGACTACACTGAATAATTTTTGTTCCGTTTAAGAGGACTTTCACTTTACTTTGATAATAGTATTTCGTTATTGTCCATTTACTGAAAGAAGTTTATTGATGATATAACCTTGGTGCATGACACATGCAATCAAAATCAAAATCAATGAATAACCATGAGATAATAAGAAATGAAGGCCATGAACATAGGAAAGACATCAGTCAAATGAGGCTACCTGTGCCACTAAGTAATGTGTTTGTATCAGTATCTAGCCCTCCCTGAGGGGATCACTGAGTCTACCTTAAATTTTTTTTCAAGATGTTTAAAAGCAAGGAATTACTTGGCCAGGTTTGTAAACATTCAAATAGAATCATCAGTTCTAGAGATGTAGGCATTTACTGCTGATGGAAAACCTCGAGGATTGATGTATTTTTTGGCATTTTTCCCACAGTGACAAATTGTCCTTTATTCAGTGATTCATTATTCCAAGTGATGAACTCTTGCCAAAATTATCAAGCTCGAATAACTAAAACTAGATACTGAGAGAAAAGGTTCCTAAATTGTTCACATATAGCTCATATTCCTGACAACAAATGAGATAAATTAAGGAGTATTGCACATGTGAAGCAACTTTGAAAAGAATTTTATTAGGCCATTTAGATGATAGAATGTGGTTGCCTAAGTTGGAAACTAATGCCTGCAGATTTCACCTGAAGAAGAAAAATTTATAAAAGACACACAGAGGGAGGACAAGTGAATATTTAAATGTTTGAATAAGCTGGAGAGTGATATGGCAAGGAAAAAAATGTAATTAAGTGGTAAATGATTTATCATTTTCTAGGTAGCACATTTTTTTATAGTTCATTTCCTCCCCAATGTGAAATCTATAAAAAGAATCTTCAAGGAAGTTGTACAGGAGTGTGGGGTTTCATTAACATATTACAGTTACCCTGCGGCCATTCCTTGCTGTTAATCACAACACCACAACAACTTCTGAAATATGAAAACACAAAAAGGTAACTGTTATGAACAGATTATTTTTTCCCCTCTCCACACAAAAAACAGGAGTTTAAGAAAACAAACCAGATTGTTCACCGTAAGTAGGCTTTAATTTGTATCTACTCTATGCTCTTCTCACTTCTATAGCCTCACAATTTGTAACTGAACAGCACTGTTGGGGCAGCCTATTGCCTAGTTGGAGATGTCAGAAGCAATTACTTTCGCAGATTTAAGATTTTATCACACAAACTCTCTTTTTAGCTTTCTCAGTGGACAGCACAAGTGAGGCCATTTGTTAGGCATTTCATCATATCTTATCAATTGCCCAGAGTTTGCATCTCATCACAGATTATATCTCACTTTGCATGTGAACAACAAGCTAAGGAGAACCTTAACTAAATGAAGTTGCATCTGTTTGGTATTTGAGTGGCTTTCTTGAAACCTGACTGCTTGCCTGAGGCAGGGAAGGCAAGGAGGCAGGAGGTGGGACGTGTGATGTTGAACAGCGTTTAAAACCTTCATAGTTCACAGATAGCTCCTTCAATGGGAAAGACTTCAGACCTGTACTTAAGGTAACTTATGGCCAGCTTTTCATGCAGGGAACTGCAATCAGCTTTGTTTCATGTGTAGATGGTGAGCAGTACTGTTTCCAGGTGTTTAGGTAATAGATTTGGAAGAACAGGTGACAAAGGAGAACTGGTCTCAGTCACGTCTTCCACAGAAGCCGGGTTATTGAGATTTTAATTTATATGTGAAGGTTACTGAAAGGATTACTAAAGAGTTGGGAAAATTTTATTTATGCCATCTCTTTTTCATTTCATTCCTCTCTAGAAAAGCCACTGTGACTGTTTCAGATATACTGGTGGCACTGGTCCTAGTCCAGCAGCAGCTTCTTTTTCCCTCTTTAGTCCTCCACATTCATGTCAAAGGGGACACATAATAATCTCTATAAGGGCTAAGAACATCATGTGTGAACTAATCAGTTGATGTTTTCCTTATAAACTGGAGCCATGTTTTGTAAGATAATTTTCAGTAATAATTCTTAACAGTGCATCATAACATTATTATAAAAACAATTTTTTGCCATGGAATAATTTTGTATTATAGGAATGGTACATATTTTAATATCTTTGAACAGCAGGATGAACAATGTGGCCTATTAAGATTTTTTCCAGCTTCTGTATTCAAAATTTCTATTTCTAGAAATAAGAATATTGATTTTCTTATTTACCTATAGGTCTGGAAAATTATAATTAATTAAAATCTTAAAGGATTTGGTTAACACCCCATTTTTAACATATATGTTTTTCTCCAATTATAGTAGTATTTGTACATTTTTGTCTGACAGTAATATCGCACGTTTAGATGTATTCAAGGCCTCTTGTTCACACATTGTCCATAAGCAGAGATATTTTGTATTTTTCTTTGCTAAGCTGTTTTATGTGAACAAATTTCAGTCTTTGACTGAAAGGAAGGATTTGCAAGTTTGGTATTCTTTGAGTAGTATTTAATAACAGTGGATGTCTGAGCTTTTGATTTTTCTTGTTCTTGTTGTTCTGTTTTATAGCTGAGGGCCTAATCTTCATGTTCCTGATTTAAACTGTAGTAAGTTTTGTTTAAGTATGGCTAACAAATGGGTGATTAATTATTAACTAACAGTTTCATTGCCTGAAAGCCTAGTACTTGGCACCCTAAGTATTGTTTTTTCTTAATTTTATTCTTATCTGATAAATCTGACCCAATCATACTTAAGAAAGCACTGAAAGACCTGAAGTTAAAAGTGAGCCTGTACTTGGACAAAAACATACTTATGCTAAAGCCATTTGTTTAAAAAACATTTAAACTTATGAGTTCAATCATAATAAACCAATGTCCTTCAGAAAGTCATTGAAGTTCTCCACGGTTACACAAACAGAGTAGATTTTGATTCCACAATCAGATATGTCTGCTTAAAGGAACATTGCATTTAAGCAGCATTCACAAGATGTCAAGGACCTTCTCAAATACTTGCCAGTGGTTTTATTGTCCTTCTCCTCCAAATGCAAATTAAGATATCATGTCAGAGAATACATATAATTTCACCATTTGATAGTGTTCCCACAGAATTTGTTCTATCCCTCCTCAAAATCTCTTTGTCCATCTCACTTTAAAAATGAAAACATTAATCTCATCACCTTAAATCTTGCTGTCTTTTTACTTCAGAAATTCCATCTTTATCTGCGGAACTGAGTATCCTCTTTTCCCCAGACTACACTTAATTTAGGACTGAGGAATCACTACAGGCTGAGCACAGGAAGATGGCCTCTACCTAGACAAAAGGTGAAGGTGCCTCCTGACCCAGCAGCATGTACAGCCCAACTGAAGGTCATTTGTCCTTTTCCCGCAAATATGTTATGGATTAACCCCAGGCAATCTCTCTGTTTTGTTTTTTTTTTTTTTTTTCAGTCAGCAGAAGTAGTAGGAGTAAGAGTTAACATGGAAGGGGAAGATGGTAAAAGAAAGGACTGGCTCTTGCTATGGGGAGTAGGTGAGGCCACTCAAGAGGAGACAGCAGGTCAGATACCTGGGAGCAGATCCCTGTTTCTGCCCATAGAGGAGAATGGCCAGAGAGAAAATGCTAGTGCTTAGCTCAGTCCCATACTTGTAACCCCTTTCAGTAAAGGTCCATTACGCAGACCGCAGTGCTTCAGTTCATCTGATCTGTATTAGATTTTGTGGATTTCTTTGTTGCTTTTAGTTTACGGTGTCATGTGAAACAGTGCCTTATCTTTGGGTATAAATGAGCAGAAGGAAAGGTTACACTCAGCACTGTTGTTCTTAAAAAAGAAAAAATATTAGCCAAACAGGGGGTGAAGGTTTCCCGGTATGTACGAATTTATTTGCTAGCCAAAAGTGCAAACAGAATTCCCACCCTAAGTTGTCATGCTAAATCTGGCCTTTTGCTTTTTCTGATGTTGTCTCTCTTACCTAAGGAACCACCCATGGGTGGTTCACTGAGGATTTTCTAAAGGCGGAAATAACTCATCATCAACCACCCTAAAGAATTAAAGTAATTCTCTCCTATTCCCCCTATTAGATTTGCATATGCTGCAGAGCTAACCAACTTTGAGTGCAAAGAATAATAATAAATAATTCCGTTTCCTTCAGCAAAACAACTTAATTTAATTTGACCAGCCACAGAAAAAAAATAATCCAAAAAACCCAAAAAATAATCCCTTCAAGCAAAACATCACTCTTCTGCCAAACTGCGTTTCCTAAAGTGTCACAGACTGAAAGCCAAAGTTAACACTGCCTTCTCAGTCATATAATGGCAAAGCAGGGAGTCCAGGTTGCAAACAGGTCATCCAGATTAAGGAGCAGCTTCTCATCTCACTAGTCCAGACTGCTGCATAACAAACATGCAATATTTAAATGGAAAATGCAATATTTAAATGACAAACCAGATAAGGCATCCCTCTTGTTATAATTACGTTTTGACCTTTTCTGAGTTGCATAATATTGGAGTAATTGTATAATCGGTCTCATTTCTTCTGTGCTCTCCCTTGAAAGAACCCAACCCTCAGGGATTCTCACTCTCTTGTAAAACCTCCTGAAACTCAAGTTCAGAAGTCCCCTTGAAGGCAAAAGCTATTTCAAACCACCCACCTATCTGCTTTATCTCCTTCTCTTCACTCTCAACTGGCTCATGCCCTTATTTGTTATAGTACAGCTTCCTCCCCTATGACAAATTTGTTACTTGAATTGATGTTTTCTGAGTGCTATGAATACAACATGCAACAGTTATGAAATATTTGAAAGATTTAGATCACTAAACCTTTAAAAATGCTTCCTGATTAGCAAGTAACATGCTTCAGACTAACCTTCTGTTTCTATAGCTGCTTCATCACCTGTAATATATTTTAGCTGCATTTTTTGACAAGTTATGATATAATGACTATCCACATGTGTCGTGATTTGAACCAGTGGTTAATCAAGTTGTATGTAACAAAGCAGTAGGGTTTTTGTTTGTTTCCTATAATGGTATTTTCTTTTAATTCTGTGCCTTTAATAGTTGTGCTGTAGCATTGGCCATGGCTGTTATAATTATTTCAGACATTTAGCTAGCCATTTGTGAGATAGGCTGTTACCAACCGGAATATTTTCAAGGACACTTCTAAAGCAAATAACCAAACAGGACTTCTTAGGTGCTTTGATGTCCTTTGTTTTTCAAACATTTGTACTGACATATTTTCCTATATAATTATCACAATCACAAACAAGATCTGATCAAAGCATCCTGCTGCTTATGAAGGTTGAAACTTTTAACTTTTCATTTTTGGTTTTAGAAGTTTTATGCTTACGGTTTTAAAAGCACATGGGGAAACCCTAGTTGGCAGGTGTGTATAGATTTGAGTGATTCTGATACAGTCATAGTTTGCGGTTTTATGTGCAGAGCAGGTATTGGATCTACCTTCCAAGTTAATATTCCTGCACTGTGCTGTAAATATCAAAAAGCCATAGCACTACTATAATTTTTAATCATTGTATTACGTTAAATCAATAAGAAGGAAAGCTGTATCACAGCTGAAGACAATGATAATTTCTTCTGCATTATTCCACACTAAAAGTAAATATCATCCTTGATTGACATATATCTACTGGCATGCAGAATTAAGAAATCACAGTGCATAAAAGCGGTGCCCAACCCTGTGGTCAGATAGCCCATGTACTTTGTTCCTGTGCTGGGGAGGGCTGCGCGCTGCCATCTGTGACACACTTCCCAAACTTGCATAGAGTCACCACTTCGCAGAGCACATGCAGTGCTTCTTACTGATTCCTGCTCCTGGTTGGCCCCAGCAAGGAGAGTAGCAGGAGTCTGGGATAGTTGTCAGAATACTTCACGACTGCTCTTGGCCCTCCTTTCTTTCCTGGATGTTTCTTATTCTTGCACAAGGCTGTAGGATGGATGATTGCCTTCCTGGTAGCAGCTGGCTCCAGATCTTTGTCTTTCTCAGAGGCATGCTTTGTTTCCATGCCCACCTCACAGTCCTGAGACTAGGTGCAAGTCCCTTACACTGAGGAAGGACTACAGGGTCCACACTCGGCAAAGGCGAAGGCTGCAGCTGTCAGAGTAATTCACTTGGCTGTTGTGATGTGCAGCAGCCTATCTGCAGGCATGGAGGAGGGTGGGCTGATGAACTATCTCTATAGGCTTCAGATGCCTCACAGGCCATGAGTTGAACACATCTCCACAGAAGTTCAGGAAGTAGTGTCTTCCTGTCAGCCTGCCTGTAGCTCTCACTCATCAGCTGGTTAACTGTGTTATCTGTTTCCAGAACTATCACAATCTGTGAAACCAGTCCTGCAACTATGTGAATGTGAACACAAACCCATTGCTCAGGCTCTGCTCCAATAGAGCTAACAGGACGGTGTTCTCATCAGGTGGCCTTTCCATGTCAAACCCTTCGTGTTATCAGCACTGCTACCGCTCTTCCCATTATCACAACTGTTTCACTACTTGCTCCATTCTTCAACTAGTTGTCCTTTGTTGATCTTCATCTAAGCTTCCCATCTTTCTTCTGCTTCCAACCTTGCTTTGGATGTCCTTCAAAACCAACACAGAAGGAGCAAAAAACCTGTCATTTATTTTTGTGCTCATGTACATTATTACTCTCCCATACTATTAAGTGTATTCTTTGCATGAAATTTGATTTAGCTGCTGCAGCTGTACTCATTCTATTGCTTAAAATAAATATATTAAGAGATGGGGAAAAGGGTCAGGTATCCAAGGGAAGTACTTGCACTTACGCTCGTTGCTGACATTTGCAGTGCTCTTTAAGAGGCCCGGGCTGTTGTAATACCTTTCCGCAGGATAAGATGACCTAAGAGACTATTTCTTTCTCTAATTTCTATAATTAAATTAACATCACTTGTAACACTGAGGTGGAATTTCAAGTTCCCATTGCATTTTCCAAAAGGAATAGAAGATAGCCTGAGTGTCTTAAGCTATGTTACAGTCACAGCATCAGGACTGGTGATGAGCTGGTAGTAAGGTCTGTGTGGCAGCTGCCACTACCCAAGCAAGTTAACTTAACTCTCTAGTGGGCTGATGTTTAAGAGAACAGGTTTAAGAGAACAACTTTCATGGACTATTGAGACCATGTGACTTTCGTGGAACTGTTGGGATTCTTTATGTAAAGCATATACCTGAAAGTTTACAAGCTCAAGGTTTCGTGTTGAATGTAAGTGGCATGAGTATGGCTTATAGCAGCATTGGTATGGAGCAGATATTTGGGATATAGGACCTTTATAAATTCTGTATTTGCACAGTTAAGGCCAAGGTGCTTTGTTATCATCAAACAAATAATTAAGAAGTAATGTATTTTTTATTTTTCCCTACAGAATTGCTGCATGATGCTGACCTTACTAATAAGTGCATTCTTTAAAGCAGCATTTGGAGCGTAAAGAGACTTTAAATTGGCAGGATGTAGATTCCTGTCAATACCTCTTGAACAAAAGGCTTCATGAGCAGGTATATCATTGATGTAGCTTTCATATGATTTTAGTAGCGTTCCACCATATATGCTCAGATCGGTTTTCTGATGTCTACTCCTACCTCTTTCCACTTGGAAGATTTGCTTTTACCTCTTACTCCCATGCAAATTGCCACCCTTTCTAGCTCTAATGATAGATGAGAAGATCTGGGACATGACTAGATTGCTGTGTCTTATGGCTTTCAGTGATCTTCCTGATGGCATGAGATAAAGTGCAAGAAAACCCCCAAATAACATAGTAGTCATGTGGGCCTCTGTGTTTCTGTCTTGAGCATACAGCATACAGTGTAAAACATTTTTTTTCTCCTTTTTTTCTTTTTTATGTACAAGTTGAGTTGTGCTGGGAATTTGGCTCCACAGCATGTTTTCTTGCTTTGGGGATGTAGCATCCTGCATACTTCGAGAGCTAAAATAAACTGTTGTTTCTCAGTGTTGAGGAAAAAGGACGTATAAAAATGTGGGGAGAAAAGGGGTATGCTCTGGATAGACATCCAAACGATATGTATAGAGAATAATTATATTTGAAGCTTAGGGTGGCAAAGAAGAGAAAGATATTTCTCACTGCCTGTTGTATGTGGGGCAGTGTAATCCATCAACTACTTTGATAAGCTTCACCAGTTTTTTGGAGGCTGTTGTGTGATGATCTCATGAAATGAATCAATTTAGGCATTCCAAACAAATGTCCTTTAAAATGCCCAAATGATGTATATGAAGAAATGATTGTTATGTTTGTGTCTAGAGATTAATGCATTTTTCTTCATTTGTGTTATGCTGAGACACTGCTGCAGCTTCTGGAGTTGCATTTCAGTAAGACTTGCTGTTGATTTATTTTTAATTTGATCTTAATCAGCTCTGTGTTTCTATCCCCTTTCTTTTTGTCATTTTATTTACTTAAGCACAGCACAGTTCCTCAATAAGAGGCTTGGAAAGAGAAAGCTCACATTGTCTGGCTTCAGTAACCATCAGCTGTATTACCACATGCACATCTATCAAGATTAGCTACTTTTCCAGTACATAAAATCCATTTATGTAACAAGAAAATCAAATAAACACCACTGTGTTTTCTTAAAATCTCTTGTGTCCATGCCTTTCTTTGGCCACATAAAAATGATTTCTGGGAATTTAACAGCATGAAGTTTAGCTGTTATGTTAAAGTCTCAAGTGAACTGAATAAAAAAATGGACCTGTCAATATCCTATCTGAAAAGGGAAAATAGGTGAGGTTGCTTGTCATTGGGACAATGTGAATTTAAGTAAATGCTTTGTTATTTGAATATCATTTTACATCTGATACATAGACGCTTGTCTGGATCTCTCACCAATGAAAACACATTAGTCTTCTCTGATTGTCCTGGAGCAGAGGTGCGGAGCAATCTCCCATTCGGGTCACAGCCACCACTCATTTATACATTCCTCCAAAGGAGGTGCAACCAAGAGACCCTCAGGAGGTGAGTCAGTGATCTGCTGCAGTCCGAAAGCATGAACTTAGCAGAGAACATAGCCAAATTCAGGGCGAAGGGCGAACTTGACTGCAGGGAGTCTGGGAGCTCTGTAAGATCTGTGGCTGGAGACAGCACAGTGCACCTGGCTTGTGATGGACACCGTGTCCAGCCCTCACCTTGGGGAGAGCTGTGGAGCTGAGCCGAGCTAAACACAGAGGGGCCAGGGCCATGGCTGAGACTGCAGGCATCTCTGCAGGGGAGCTATGGGAACATGATGGGGTTTCTTTTTCAATGATGAGTTTTGGCTGCAGTGTCCTGCTTGCTCCCTTCTCTGAGACCTTGTACTGAGTAGGGTGACCGCAGGGCAAGGCACTACAGATGCAGCTGATCAGGGCAGCCTCTTTCTTCCTCAGGCCCTTGCACCTGGCAAATATTGACAGGAGGGCTGTATGTCTAAGATCTCACTAGTCATCTCTCTATAGGGGCACCCTCCTTTCCCCACCCCAATTTCTCTTCCCCCTTTTCTCCACTAACCTTTCTTGTGCCCAGGATCCTCCAGCTTGTGCTTCCAGTGGCGCAGCTGATTGGGGTCCTGGAGTCCCTTATACCACAACAACTGCCTATGCCTGTGGGAAGTTTTCTGTTCCCTGCCGGTTTTCAGAGAAAGGAAGGTTACAGCAGCTCCCTGAGAAATAAGAGAAGAGTGTTACTGCTTCTTATGTTTTATTTACTTTGGGCATATTCATACCCCGCATGAGAAAAGTTCCTAGTAAAGTATGAAGATGGACATTTCAGAGAGTAAAACTGCTGCCAAGACAGGCTTTTAAGGCTAAAGAATACTGTGCAGGATTTATTTTAGGGTGGTTTCTGATTAACTGTTCATCACTATTATGTCTGGATCACAGCATTGGCAGTTCTGTATAGTCAGCTGTTTGGATAGCATGCTCATTATCCAAAGGTAAAAGAAACAAGAGAAAAAATGATTGAAGAATTTCATTTTTGCACTTTTTTTTGCTGTGGCTGAATATGTTCCTGTATTGCATATAGAACCTTTCTAAAATTAACAAGTGTTTCTGAATCCCTGTTAACAGTAGCAGAAATGGACCAAATTTTAACTATTTCCTTAGATTTATGGGTATCTGGAGCTCAAGGAAACATAGTGTAAATACATGGAATTCTTTGTGCTAGTCTTTTCACAATGTGATCCATAAATAAGTAACTTTTGATTCTTTAGTCCTCATTTCCCAATCCACCAGTATCCTTCATCTTAATTTCCCAGTGGAAGTTAATGACATTCACTTTGGCATGTTCTTTTTTTGGGGTGGTATTTCTATATGGGAACCAGGATATGTGTGTGTGTATGTGTGTAGGGAAATGAGGGTCATCAAAACTGGGAAGTGCTCCTGGAGCCCATAGAACAGACATAGGTTATGTCAATATCATGCCATGGGTCACAGTTTAAGGCTTTTCCCAGAAAATAGTCTGAAAGTATTCTATTCAGGTCAGCTTCAGCACTGGGGAGGCATGAGAGGGGATTATTTGGTATTTTCAGTGCAAGCCCTTTACATGTTTCCTAACATGGACTTCATTTTTGGAACCTCTTCCTTGAGAAAGCAAATGCACAAATACACATGTCTTTGAAAGGTGATCTATGGGGCACACCTTAATTCAGAATGCATGTTTAAAGAGAAAGGTAGGTCCTTCTTCGCTGAGCATTCACTGAGCAAGGCGTGAATGTGTTGTGAGCACTATTTTCATGGTTCTTTAACTTTAACTTGAGGAAGGACCAGGGAGATAGGGTGTTTCAAGTTAGAGCCTAAGATAGCTATGCTATCTTCCGTGAATGTAAATTTCTGCAATATATACTGTGTTTGGCTCTAGTTAAGGTTGTAAATCCTTCATTTTCACGAGCACTAAATTCACATAGAAATTTTAAAAAGTACCTCTCATTTTTTCTGAGTGTTGTGTCACAGAGGAAAGTTGAAGATATGACAAATGCTTGGGCTAAATGCCTCCATTGGAGCAGCTGTTTTAGGTGAAGTATCTAAGGAATGTTGATCCTTTTAGTTTTAGTCATGTTTACAACTAGCCATTTCAAAGCGGTGTAATGTAAAAATTCAGATATCACTAAGCATGTTATATCTGTGGAGGATGCAGAATGTTTTGTCAAGTTTTTATCCAGTATCCTCTTAAGTTGTCATCATTGCGTGATTTTGCCAGGCTTGCAATATTTCACAAATGCAATAGGTTCCTTCGGAAAACCTTGCAAACAACCACGCACAGGTAGGGTAATCTGACATGATCCTTGTAGGCTTTTGTTTACTCTGCACATCCACTAATAATTCCTCAGCAAGCTCTTGTTTACAGTTTGAGGAAAGCTGGTTTATGAAGATAGCAGGGCCACACAATCTGCGGTACTGCTGCCCCTTTTAACTGCAGTCTGGAGCAGTCCATGTCAAGCATCCCCAAAGGATGGTGGACTGTAAAATGCAGCAGTAAAAAGACAATACCTGGACATTTAAGAAGTCAAGGATTTAAAGAAGCAAGCAAAATCAATCAGACCTTGATCTAATGGGTCTGAAAACAGACACAGAGAAGCTTCAGGCACTTTGACTTGAAAGGTACATTGTATAGTGTAGCTGGGGTCTTTTACGTTTGGCAGGTGGAAAGCTTTTTTATGTTTCTAGAAAGCAATGTTTCTATGTGTTTCCAGGCTCATGTCCTGCCTTTGTATTGCTGCCTGGAAGGAGATACATGCTCCTCAGAAAAGAGGGATGAATAATCTCTTTCCTTATTTCTGGGCCTGCATCCGTATGGGAACCCTAATGGCTGGAATAGTTTACTTCAAGTAGTTGCTCCAATTTCACCAGTGTTTTAGGACACTGCCAGAATTTCTTAGAATCCTTTGGCTCTAGTGAAAAAAAAAGTTTTGATCTTGGCACTGTTCCAAAATGGAAAATTCAGGAGCACCTGCAAAAACTAACAGAGTTTGAGTTTCAGTTTGTCTGGATTTTGTGTGAAAGGATTTGGTAGGGTTGTGTTCAGTCTGAAATGCTTTCCTCTTGCTTTGCTGAAGTTAAAATGCAGGTATGAACATAATGTGTGCTGCTGACTCCTGAAGAAGCCACATTATTTTGGGCTGGTAGTGAAATATTCATGGCACTGTACTTCTTTCTATCTGTTTATCTGCGTTACTTATTGGGACCAGTGCTGTTTAAAATCTTTGTTGGCAACAGGGACAGTGGGATTGAATGCACCCTCATCAAGTTTGCCGACAACACCAAGCTGTGTGGTGCAGTCGACAGGCTGGAAGGAAGGGATGCCATCGGAAGGGATCTTGACAGGCTGTAGAGATGGGTCTGTGCAAACCTTGTGAAGTTCAACAAGGCCAAGTGCAAGGTCCTGTGCCTGGGTCGGGGCAATCCCAAGCACAGATACAGGCTGGGTCATGAGTGGATTGAGAGCAGCCCTGGGGAGAAGGACTTGGGGGTGTTGGTGGATGAAAGACTGAATATGATCCAGCAATGTGCACTCGCAGCCCAGAAAGCCAATTGCATCCTGGGCTGCATCAAGAGAAGTGTGGCCAGCAGGTCGAGGGAGGTGATTCTGCCCCTCTACTCCACTCTTGTGAGACCCCACCTGCAGTGCTGAATTCAGCTCTGGGGCCGCCAGTGTAAGAAAGACAGGAATCCAGTGAGTTTCATCGCACCTAGACTTTTGCAGTGTAGACACCCTGACTGTCTTGAAATTTTGTGGAGAGAAATAGATATTCCCAGAAGGCAATTCACTTGGCCTGTGTGGATGGTTACTTTGGGAGGTGATTCGTGATTTAAAAGTTCCTATTTTTTGGAATGGATTGTAAAAGACTTCATATGACTTAGACCAGCACTTCATACTTCTGAGTGATAGATGTCTAAAGTCCTATCTATCCTATCTTAAAGGTCCTCTATGTGCATGGAAAACAGCACAGGACTGGAGTGAAGGGCTGGAAATATGGGCTTTGTTAGTTCCAGTAATATTTTGCTAAATTTCATTAAGTTTTTCCATGTGTGTATTGAGGATAATATAATAATAGTTATGTAAGAGCATTATGAGTTAGGTCCTCTGTGTGTACAAGGGGTGTAGATCTTATTAACAGAAATTTTCTTTTGCAAAATTGTAGACAAATCCTGAACATAATTGTCTATAACATGTCTATTAAAATCCCATATAGAAAAAGATAGAGCACAGGGAAAAAACACATACACGCAGGTGTGACCTAGACTAAACCCCAAGAGTAGCAGTTTGAAAACTGAAAAGTCAATAGTGGAATCAAAAATTTCTTCAGCGGTGATATGTTTGTAATTTTGCCTTCAAATCAGCTTAAAGGGAAGCTGGATTCAAGCCTGAGGTCCTCCTCTAGGTAATCTCTGAAATAATCAGGGTTTTTTTTTCCGTAAATTCAGTCCACTGTTTCTTGCGCATACCAACTCTCCAGTAACTTCCTGCAGAATTTCAGAGGTCATTGAGAGGTGATGTAACTTTATAAATTGCAATCTGGCACTTTATATTTCCAGACCGATTTTACTGGCGTAACACTACAAAATCATACAAGTCCCCCTTGCTTACCCGTAAAACATCAGCCAGAGAAGGTGACTGATATTTTGCCAGTATAAATGCAATTATTCACTTAGTTTTTAATATATCAATAAGAATTAGCAAGCAGGATACCCTTATGGTCGTTTGGAACCCTTCTTCTAATCTATTCTTCAAGAGGATAAATGTGTGCAGTCTGCCTTTCAACTATTCCACAATTGCATTTATTATGTCTCAAGGAGGAGACATTTGGCACTTCATTTGCAAAAAGCATTTTGTCTGAATTATATCATGTTTATTACAACAGTATTATAATATTTCTCTTTCGTTTTACAAGGCAAATTCACAGCATAATTTGATGGTGGAACTTCTGGCAGCGGCTCACATTTAGTGTTTCTCCTCTTCTTTTCCTGGTGTTTCTCACACCCCCATGTTAAAAGACAGGTCGTGTGAAAGTTGACCCGTGGGGCATGCCTGCGTTCAGCAGTGAAATGAGATTCCTTCTTCACTGCGCATTCTGTAATTACCTAAGTATGGACAAAACATGAGTGTACATTTGGCTTAGTAGCATGTTAGCAGGTTGTTGATATGTAACGTAAATTGATGTGTGAGAGTGGACTGTACTAATTGAACTGATTGCATAATTAATTGGAACAGTGAATTGTTTGCATTATCTGTATTTGGAATTTGTAAATTTGCTCTGGATATTTTGGATGGATAATTTTCAAGCTATGTGCTCTTTGTAGACTGTCAATTTTAACCACTTAGTTTTCAAGGCTTGCAGATTAATCATGAGGTTCGACTTTTGCTCTTTAATTGAACGACTGAAGCCTTTTAACAAATAATTTTTTCTGTATAATGCACTTTGTGTACGAAGTTTTTAAGATTTCGGGACATTTTTCATGGAATGATAATTTCAATATTCGTGCATAATGCGTATTATAAGTACAAACCCCCGTATTGAATTCAAGCTGTGTGCTAGACAAAGCATTTTGTGGATCTTTTTCCATCATTCAGCTTTAATTAATATACCTACATCTTGATAATGATTGTGTATGTCAAAAATCCATTAGAGTTAAAGATCATCTACCATGCAAGAAATATGTTTGTGCAGCTCTTCTTTTCATGTTACAGAGTATCTGGAAAATGGATACTAAGCCCTTAAACACTGACATGCAATAACCATCTCAATATGGCTCTGGAAAATGTGTCAGATGGAACAAGTAATTAGTAAGTGGCATGAACAAAGAGAAATCACTCCTAGTTAAGTAGAATATTGTAAATAATGGATTTTATTCAAACAAGCAAGGATCTGAATTACTATAAAGTAAATATCAATTATTCATTTAGTTTAATATTTTATTGCATCTCTCATAAACATTTACATTAGAACAGCAGTGAGCATACCCTAGAGATTCAGACCAAGCAAACAAGCTCCCCTCCTGCTTCCTAGGCTTACAGGCTGATTGTCCATCACCATGTAAGCTTAGGATGAAATGAGTTGAAAATTGTAGCACTTGCTGAAACTCCAGGTAGTGCCAAGTTGCTCCATCATGCAGGGAGCCAAAGGAGTATCTGAAACTATAACGCCTTGCTTAGAGTGAGGTGCCTGGTGTAATAGTCTCATTCATGTTTGTCTAGTGGTGAAGCAGCATGAACTGTGTCATATAAGCACCTGCATATGATAGTTTTGAAGAATCAAACTGAGAGACTACTGACTTACAAGAGTTTTGCTGTAAAAGTACCTGACTGACAGTGCAGGACACTGACATCTTCTCCTCATGTAGGGCTAAAGTGTCTAGAGTTAGACGAAGCCCTTGCACAGGGTTTTTGTGGGTGAGTGAAATGTCCCTGGAAAACTGCCAGCTCCACCAATTTTATACTTACTTTCCTACCCTGACCTGATAGTTTGAGAGGATTGACTCTGAGATCATGCAGGTGATTCATTTTTTGTGGTTTCATGTTGCCAGCATTTTCATTACTATGTCTACATCGCAGGTTGCATCTTAGACTAGAAATACTTAAGGCAGCTTAATATAACCTTGCTTAGTACTGGAAGGCACCTAGCCATGACAGAAAGGACTTTCACAAAGCCTGATTTATTCTGCTGCTTATTTAAGGCTAGTTTAGAGTATTTCTGAACAGTAATTCAATCTGCTGCCCGTGTAGATATACTGCCAACCAGGGTATTAAGTCACGGCTATTGTCATAGCCATGCTGTGCGACGCCTACATATATGCTGTAAGAAATGGACTTAGGCAATATATTTGTATCTCACGGGTTATTAAACAGGCATCACATATCAACAAGCTTTCATCAATATCAAGTAGGAATAGAATTTAGGTAATGCTGAATACCATACTCAAACTCTTCCTTGATTAATTTGGAGCACTTTTGTGGGGATGTAATTTCTTATTTTAATACTGCCTTATGCAGCAATTTTTTTTCAAGTTTTCAGACTTCTAATTTCTGTTTTAATACATGTGACATAGTGGAAAATAAAAATAAATGGAATCAGAGGAGCAGCTGTTTTGAGTGAAATCCTGGACCAAACATCCTGAGAATAAGAGAGTGCAAGCTTCTGGCAATCTTACAGAATGACATTATCATAAAGTGCTTATTCTAGAAGAAGTAGCTAAGTTATCTGGACAAGCTACTTGATGCCTCACTGTTTGACTTCTATGATTGAGGGCCAGAATTTCACACAGTGTTTGGGAGCCTGAAGTTGTAGGACAGTATTTAGGGAGGTCCTGGAAGGTTTTGAAATGTGTATTTTCACCCACCTAATTCATGGAGCACCTCTGTCTGAAGAGTCTTGAAAATGCCAAGGGTGGCTTCATAAGGTCTTCGTGCCCTTTGGATTCCTCTCCCAGCAGCATATATGGAGAGAGATTTCATTTTCCATCAGAATTATTGGTGCACTGTTCAATGGAGCTCTAGGCTGACACCAGCCAGATAGCCAAGATATCTGGGTTGTGCACCTAACGCACTCCCTGCTTCTCTGGGTGAGCATGAGGGAGCCAGCTAGGCCAACACTATGGCTAGAAGCCAAATGCTTTTCTGTGTTCTCTCTTCCAGTCTTTTGGATTTATCTGATTAACTTATTCCATCTAATTCTGAAGATTTTGACATGCAAATTTTTCAGATCATAAGGTCCATGGCATGTGTAATGATCATGGCTGCACGTTTAAGTATCATTACTTGGCAATGGTTTATCATGACACAAAAAGTTCTCCATCATAGTCATAAGAAAAGTGACTGTGTTCTGAGGAACCACCTCTTTCACTTAATTCACGAAAGATCAGATGTCAACTGGACATAAAAAAATTAAATTCACTGTAAAAGCTCTTGTCTGAGATGTGTTTTTTCCTCCTGAGATTAATTTTGTTATTATTCAGTTTGAATGAGACAAAATGCCTTTTGTGTAACACTTGTTTTAAAAGGCTCTTGTGAAACATTTCAGTGCCAGTATTTTATTGGAACAATGGTATTTGAACAGCTGAAAATGGTGAAGATTTCATGGAAATAAAAATGGCGTTGAAATTCTGAATTTTTGAAAACTGGGGCAAGTGGGCACTGGCAGTTCCCTGTGGGTGCCTGAGGATGCAGAGATACACTTCCCAGGGGTATTTTCTGTATTAAATCCTACCAAGTGATGAATAAAGAATAATGGGCTGATTCTCTTTTCAAGACAATACCAGGGTCACCAGAATGCCATGCAGTAATTTGCAGCAGCCAGCCAGGTCTAAAGAAGTCTTTGTCGTTGGAAATCTTGCTTGCAGTTATTTTACTATCTCCTGTAGCTTCCTCCAAAGCTAAAACCTAAGCAAGTGTCTTACTTCACAGAGGTGCACTGACAGGTGTGTTACTATCCCTGCAGCACAATGAAGTGTGTTTTCTTCCCTTGAAGTAACTTTCCCTGAGTATAGCACTATGTTATGCTTGAAAAGGGGGAATGAATGAGTCAGACAATCTGACTGTGATAGGAAGGAAGAAAAAGGAAAGAAAGGCACCTCACTTCAAAATGGGAGGTGGCAGGAAGATGGATGAACTGAGGAGGATGAATTTGGGAAGGGAAATGAGTTCTTTCAAGATGAGTGACCATGCTTTCCCTTTCATCTTGCTTACTGACTGAGCTGACTTCCTTAGGCTGATGCTTCCCAAGCTCAGGTGACAGATGAAGCAGCCTGTGCATGCACTCCTGGCTGAAGGGGCAGAGACAAATGTTTGGTAGGGGGGAAGGCTGGAAAGCAGCACTTTTGTGTCCCTGCAACGGCTAGCAAAGAGGCGAAGTTTCACTTTCACCAAAACTGGGTCACATCAGCCCTTGATTGGTAGTGGTTCTGCTGTAGGTGGTAATGGCAGGTATGAGTTTGTTGATCAAAGGTGGTCTGCAGTCTCCAATGCTCCTTTTGGGCAGGAAGAGCTCTGCCATGACTGTGTTGAGCTGGAAGGGCAGAAGTAAGAGCGTGGACATGGTGATCAGGACCTCACTTCAGCAAAGTGCTAATTGTGGACCCATTACTGAAGTATCCCTTGTGGCCAAGAAGGCCAATGGTACCCTGGGGTGCATTAAGAACAGTGTGGCCAGCAGGCTAAGCAAGGTTATTCTCCCCCTCTACTCTACTCTACTCTACTTTACTCCTCTACTCTGCACTAGTGAAGCTGCATCTGGAGTGCTGTGTCCAGTTCTGGGCACTCTAGTTCAAGACAGACAAGGAACTACTGGAGAGAGTCCAGCAGAGGGCTATGAAGATGATTAGGGCACAGGAGCATCTCTCTTATGAGGAGAGGCTGAGATACCTGGGTCTATTTAGCCTGGAGAAGAGAAGGCTGAGAGGGGACCTTATCAAGACTTATAAATATCTGAAGCGTGGATGTCAAGAGGATGGGCCAGGCTTTTTTCAGTGATGTTCAGCAACAGGACAAGGGGCAATGGGCACAAACTGGAGCACAGGAAGTTCCACCTGAACATGGGGAAAAACTTCTTTACTTTGAGGGTGACAGAGCACTGAAACAGGCTGCCCAGGGAGGTTGTGGAGTCTCCTTCCCTGGAGATATTCAAAACTTGCCTGGACACGATCCTGTGTGACCTGCGGTAGGTGAACCTGCTTTAGCAGGGGCGGTTGGACTAAAAGATCTCCAGACTTCCCTTCCAACCCCTGCCGTGCTGTGATTCTGTGATTCTGTGATCCCTGAGAGTTGGATCTTGCTTCCCAATTCTGTTTCCTTTTGGGTGAAAGTGTGAGAACAACCTTCTATTCTTTTTGATGTTCACTTAATGCATACTTCAGGTAGGGACTGTTATTATTTCATTTGTAGGGTTATTCAATGAGTTTAGTTGTTTGTGAGGCTAGCTGAACTTCTTCCATGGTGAAAGCACTTCTGCATGTGCCAAGTATTACTATTTTGAAAATATGAACTGTATTTTTCATAAAACAAGGCTCTTGTGCATAATTGTATGAATTTTGGCATTATAAATTCAAGGACGAGCATGCCAACTCAGTATTCCTGGAATAATAAAAATAAAATATGCGATTTCTTAAGATTCGGTTTTCGATATATATTTTGAGGGCCTCATCTTGAGCTAACAAGATGATGTAACCTGTTTTTGTCTCTTTCTCAGCAGATGTGCCTCAGGGCAAAGGTTGGTGTTCAAACAATGATTTTATTTTTTTAAAACAAAATTGATTGTAACATGAACTGCGTAATCTTAAGAAGCTTTAACAGGATGTTTGGTAAATGTCAAAAACGTTAATTTACAACCAATGCCTGCGATATCCCAAAAAGATTCAGTCAAGAGCACATCCTTAGTAGCTTTATAAGCCGTAGATGTGCTTAACTTAAATTAATTTTAAGATCAGCTGAAGATCAAAATTACTGAAGATTAAAATTACTGAAGCTGGCTAATGCTATTCTCTCTAAGGACTGTGTGCAACTGGCATTATGCTTTTAGTGATGAAGCTCCTTTTACCTGGAGTATAAGCACAGGACAATGATAAAAGGCCCTTTTGAGTAAAAGAAATAAAAGATTACCAGTCTTTCACTCCTACAAACAATCTTTTTTTTTTGCTTGTTAATCTGGGAGGGGGTGATTGGTATGTTATCCTTAGTGCTGGTCCTAGAAAACAACTAGGAGCTGCAATGAACAACGGCATCAGCTGTAATGGTAGAACTGTCACTAGTTTGTGTGTTGTGCCTTTAATATAGTTGGTCTAGCTAAAGGGTTTCATCAGCACTGTCAGACATCTTGGTCAGTTCTGATGTTTGTCACTCTGTAGTTCTACTAGCTACAATTTTTTTCCTCTTTCTTGAAGACTCTCCAGGCTGTATGGAGACTTTTTTTTTTTTTTTTTTCCCCTCAGAGAGAATAGTATAAGTGAAAGAAACTCAATTATAATTTCAGGATGTTGGAGATTTTTCTGAATTTTTTTTTTTCAGTAAACTATTGGGGTGTGTATATATATACATATAGTGCAGTCCAAGATAGCATGGTAGTCAGGTTTTATTGGGAGTTTTCAGAATGACTCGTATAAGTTACTCAGCACGTGCAGATAAACCCTTGCTATCCCATTACAACATTGTGTAATCTTTTGTAAGCCTGTCAAACTACTCCATCAGTATGAGTGCACACACACATGCAGACCCACCCTTCACTGAAGCAGATGCACTGGGAAGTCCTTCTTCCCCCATCCTGCCACTTACGCCTATGAATCTGGTAATTTGCTAAATCTTATGAGAGGTGGTCAGAAGATTTAGTGCTTCTTTTACTCTTCATGATAGTGCAGTGATACAAGTGATCATATGTCCATAACGTCAGGATAAAATATTCTATCTCTTTTCAAACATCTTAACAGCTCTGCTTTCCCTAAGATTAGGGGGTGAAAGTGGCAATGATAATGCAACTGACATTTATGATAATGCTGCATGCTGTCACTTAGAATCAGACACACTATAGGATTAGTAGTAAATGTTGTAAAAATGCCAGGAGCCTCCAATATATTGGGCCTGATTCCTTATTTTTATATGCCAGTGTTAATTTGTTGACTTCCTTTATATGCCCAGCACCCAGGGATTTGTAAAAGTCCCAGGGCAGTCTTAGGCAAGTACAGCTCATGTCACTGCTCACTGGTTCTTGTCAGAAGTGTGTCACTTTGGTGGCAAGATCTGGTATCACTTCAGGGTGATTTTTTGGGTCTGTTTCGTGTTTTTTTCTTTGTTGTCTGAAAACCGATTAAATCAGTTCTGAGTGCTAGCAGGCTTTGTGCCATCCATGTGTCTACCAGAAAATAAAGCTATTCAGATGTTCAGTCTCTTTAGCTGGAACTTCACACAGAAAGGCATTTATAAGCTCTCATGATGAAGCCTGAGCCTCAAAAAAATTCTCAGTTATGTGAAGGACGTTATCTGAAAGTTATCAGAATTTTCTTCTCTTTCCCTCTGTATTTATTTCTCTATATATTTGTACATAATAAGTGTGGTGTGAGTTTTGAAACACACCGGGCATTAAGCTCTGACACTGTAGAAACTTTCTGCCCGGTGAAACTTTCTGAAGAGCTTGGACTGAGCCTGAAGGAATCGCAGTTAGCAATGAACCAATGAATCTATAGTCTCTTTCTGATTTGTCTAAGTAAAGGCAACTTCTACCTTCTGTTTTCCTGCATCCCTTAGGACGTTTCAGATTAGGTAAGATGCAGCAGTAGGGAAAACAGCACTTTTTTGCTTTCAGTAGGAACAACGCAATCATAAGGCACAATGAGTAGCTCTTTAAATTGCATGCAGAGTGTGAAAAGTGATCTAGAAAACAGCAGCTTTTTATTTAACAATACTTGTCCTTTGGTGTGATGTGAGGGAGAGTGAGGAAACTAATCTATTTCTTCCTGTGCATTGTGCATTGTGAACACTGTTTAATATGTTCTGATGAACTGCACCAATAAGGCACTGAAATTTGAGTTATACAGGAGTAGCAGAAAGCATAATTTGAAGCCAAATGGGCCGCGCAGGTAGAAATGAGTAGTTACCTTGGTCTGTAGCTCTCTCTGTTGAGGATGTTCAGTGAAATGAAGCAAGTTCAGCTTCACTCTCAGAATCCAGCATGGATTTGCAAAGCTTTGCAAATTGATGGAAAAGCCATAATTACAGTGAATGCATTTGATACGGAGTTGGGAAGATGATAAACAATTGCAATTTTTGGAGAGCAAAACTGCAGTTCAATAATTGGGAGTATGCTGTAAAGGACTGGGATTCTTGGTCATAGTAAGGACAGTAATTGACTGCAGATGGAGAGATCTGGACAATATACATATGTTGGCAGTAGCAGCTTTTAGATTCAGGGGTGCAGTGTTTGGGACTGTGCAGTGTCATTATTCAAGTTTATTAGCACACTTTTATTAGCATGTAAATTTGAATGCCAAAGGCATAAGCCACACTACTTTTAACCAAACCAAACCAAACAAAACTTTATTTGCCAAGAAGATTTGAAAGAGGCTTTTAAAAACATTCTCCACTATAGCATATGCTTTTCTTAATTTCTTGAAATATTTTTTTTCTCAGAAAATAAAATTTTCCTCTCCTTTATTTTTCAGGCTTCTGTCTGTGCACTGTGGTGGCTCAGTTCAAGTCCTTCGGTCTCAATTGATGGTATTTCTTGCAGCTCCTTATGTGTGAACGGGTTTTGGTAAGCCAAAATGCCGCTTCCCCTCTTCTCCTTCCCTGTTCCCTTACTTCTCCATCACATTTGGAATGGTATCTAGGGGTAGAAACGAAGTGATTTCAGACACAATGTCTACTTGAATTGGAAACTCCGTAGCAGCTATTTTGTGTGCTCTAGAAGTCATCAATTAGACCTCACTCCAGATTTCTAAATGCTCACTCAAAATGCAGGCTTACTTTTTTATATGGAAAGAATAGGCAATTGGTCTCTCTTACTGCTGGTGACTTTGACAACAGAAATGAAAGCAGAAATGAGAAAATGTCATCTTTGTAAAGAGGAATGGAAGACAACTGGGTGTAATTATACTTGCTGCCTTGCTGGCAATATTTAATAAATAGTTTCAAGAGTTATTCTCACATAAACTTTTCTTCCTGCATGTTTCATCTGAAAACATTTTACATATTCCCCTGTACTAATGGAAAAGACTGCACAAGGAGAGAGGCAGATTTTGGCTGATGCCTAGTGTTGAGTGAATAGAAAGTAAAAAAATAAAAATATTGCACTCAACATCTGGATTGGCCTCATCAGAATTGAAAGGAGTCCAAAATATTTCCAATCTTGTATGCTGAGCAAAAATAACATGGAAGTCATCTTGGAAATGTATACTCTAAGGGGAAAGTATTTTTTGACATTCATATACCTTTATCTCTTCAGCAGAATGTTACTTTGAAGTTGTGGGAGATAAAGAATTTTTAGAATTTTCCCTCATCTTATTCTGAATGCTTGATATTTCTAAACACCATTATAGGAGTGAAATAAAATACTAAAGAATATTAAAGAACTCTTAAAATAAATTATTCAAGAGCTCTGCCATGAATTATCCATCAATACAAACATAAATAAATAGCTCTATATAAGTTGTGTAAGCCGTCTGAAACAGCTAGACCAGCTACAGAACATTAGATTTGCCATCAGGTACCTAATCTGACATGAAGTATACTATCTTCCCTAAATCCAGCTGTGTATGTGTCTTATTGTGCTGCCCTCATTCTTTGATGGTGTGTCAGCATTTGTTATGCTGCCACAGTGCAAAATAGGATGTCAAATAAGCAATGTAATTTTCTCAAGGTAGGTGTTTTATCTGTAAGATATTGGCCAAATCAAAGAGTTGCTGATGGAATGACAGACTTTCAATACACACCCTTTTTCATCAGTAAGCAATAATTTGTGGGATCTAAATGCTTCCATCTGGAATTTGAGATCCATAAAGCCTGGGAGGCCTCTTGAAAAAGTGGACTGTTAGGAAGGAGCTGTGCAAAGGCAACTGCTTCTACCTGTCTGTTGGAGTCTGGTTCTGACTGACTGGCAACAGAAAAAATCAATAGTTTTCTTTAATTGAGGTTCTCTTGGGGTCAGGAAGTGTGGAGACCTGATAACTTGCTAAACTGTGTGTCTGGCCACCACCAACAATGGCAGCAATTAAACACAACCCACAACTGGCAGTTAATCACAATTTGTTCCCTTGCCTAGGTGTCTGTGAGTTAAAATTTGGTGAAGCAGGTATGTTTGAGGATGAAGTATGTAAAGCTTGTCAGCGTGACTCTTTTCCCACATTTTCCCAGCAGTAGCAATTACCAGCTTCAGTTCTGTTTGGGATTTCTGTGTGGAAATAACATTTTATTAATATAAAACTTCACAGCTTCTTAGTTTCAGGACCATTGTACTGAAATTGCTGTGTTTTCTCTCACTCAGAGGTACTTGAGAGTCCTAGGGAATATGATAATCTCTTTTCTGGGAGTAGGAGAAAGAGGTAAATGAGGTTGACTGATGTCGAATAAAATGCTCAGGCAACACGTGAAGCCACAAATTCAGGTATTAATTTGATGATTTGTGGGGAATCTAGAGACAGTAATCAACACATACCCAACCTCACAAGACCAGTTAGACTTGGCACAAAACTATAGCAGAGATCAGAATTTGACTGTCTTCCTCCTGGCCTGCTGCAACTAATGAAACCTCATGTGTTGCTTGTGTTTCCCATGGCCAGGACAGATTCTCCTTTGACGTCTAGTAGAGAGTGACTCTATAGGCACATAGCTATTGACCCAGCTTCAAATGTGGTTCACACAGGCCATTTCCGGCTGATGGGAACAGACAAAGCAGAGCTTGCTCTCTCCATGGCTTCCATAGCAATTACTTTGCTATCAGTGTGCAGCCTGATAAGAAGGGATGTCCATGGGGGATTTTCTCCATGTTGATTTCTGGCAGGTCCCTTGCAGCCCCAGTTTAGCCAGTGATACCCTTGCAAAGTCTCATTATTGATTTCCCTTTCTCTGATGGTTCTTACAAGCAGTCATTAGCTTGGTAGTCTGCAAAGCACCAGTATAGTGAGGGTTAAAATTAAATATTATATCTAGTTCACTGTTTGCTTTACATTTTGAGAAGCCTTTTTCATTTTATTTCTCTGGCCAAAGTAAGTCTAATAATTATCATCTGTTTTTATTTGAGTCTAGATACTGAAAAGAATAGGCTGAAGTTAAGACAGTATGATTGGCAGGAGCAAAATGGTAATAAAAATAAACAGTATTTACTTTTTCATATTTTTGTTCTTTAAAAGCATTTTTGGTGGAAATGATCTGAAGGGGGAATGAATATATATTTCCATATTTACAGTAGCAAAGTTAACTCTTCAAAAAATTTTATGTGCATATGCATATGTGTGTGTATAAGTATATTTATATACTCGCATTTACTACATACTGACTTGTGAACTTTTAATGGTATTGGTTCAGGCTATGTTGAAGTGTGTGCGGGTATGTGTATGTGTGCCCATACTGGGACATATTGAGGAACTGGGAATGTGTTAGCTGTTTTACTTGCCTGAAGCATGACTGACAGCACTGTTGTTTTTCTCACTGGTAGCAAGGTCAGTGGGCTACATGACCAAATTAAATATACTTCGTGGGAACTGCAACAGTTCTCTTTGCAGTGAGCTGTGTGCAGAGTAGGGTTTGCCCAGAATATCCAGGGCCAGAATATCACCCTTTGTCATCAAGTGCTACTGGCTGTGTCTTCCTCTTCTCCGTCCCAGAAAATGAAAAATAGTAGATGCACGGTTCATTTGCTCTGCCTTTCACTTTCTTTCTGCGTCTTAAGTAATAGATTGGCTAACTGTGGCACAAAGCTACAGAGCTTGGCTCCCACTGGAATTGCCTATTAGAACATGCACCTGGCTATAACATTCAATGGGAACATCTTCAGTAGTGGTAAAGCTACTGCACTATATACATATATATACACACACATAGTGCAGTATCTGGTGTTCTCGGGTGTCTTTTCCTGCCCATTCACAGGAATAATGCACTGAAATATCCACTGATTCTGATATGGTGCACTTAGTGATGTTCAGTAGAGGTCAGGTTTTAATTACAGACATTGAGGACAGAGGAAGCAGCTTTTGGAGATATGTTTGAAACTTGCAGACTTTGTCTTGGGAAAAGAGATAATTCAGTAAGGGCCTGATGCAAATTCGCCTGAATTCAGTGGAAAGGATCCCACAGATTTCAGTATGCTTTGGATCTCTGCCTAGTTGCAGTGTTTCTTACATAGCTCCAAACTTACTACAGGGACTATTTAAAATTCACAAATAGTGTGATTAAGTTAGTTATCGAAGGCAGCTGGCAAAATTTTAGAGGGTGCCCATACATATGATTCTATTTATAAATAAGAAGTGATTTATTGAACTATATTACTTTTTTTTTTTTTTTTTTTTTTAAGAATATGTACTTTCTAAAACTCTGCAAATGAAAAATGTCAAGATCAGTTGTCTTTTTGACTAAATGAACAACAGAGAAGTTACTTACATCAGACTTTTGGTGTTCTAAAGCATTTGAAAAACAACTCTTTGGAATTCCCAGAGAAAGCACACTTGAGTATTAAACATAGCAAACGATGACATTTAACTCTCTCTGTCACACATAAATGTTGGACATTTATTTTCTAAAATGCCCTTTTGAAAAGAAGCTCTGATTGTAATAACTTTAAAAAGAGAATCATAGAATCATAGAGTATTTTGGGCAACAAGGGACCTTTAAGGCCACCTAGTCCAACCCCCCTGCAGTGAGCAGGGACATCTTTAGCTAGATCAGGCTTCTCAGAGCCCTGTCCAATCCGACCTTGAATGTTTCCAGGGATGAGGCCTCTACTACCTCTCTGGGCAGCTTGTTCCAGTGATTTACCATACTTATTGTAAAAAATGTCTTCCTTGTGTCTAGTCTAAATCTGCCCTCTTTTAGTTTAAAACCATTACTCCTTGTCTTATTGCAGCAAACCCTGCTGAAAAGTTTGTCCCCATCTTTCTTATAGGCCTCCTCTAAGTACTGAAAGGACGCAGTGAGGTCTTCTCAGAGCCTTCTCCCCTCCAGTCTGAACAACCCCAACTCTCTCAGCCTGTCCTCACAGGGGACATGCTCCGGCCCCCTGGTCGTTTTTGTGGCCCTAATACATTATAGCTTGGAGCCTTAGATGAGTATTTAAATGGCCAATAAAGTGAAAGCATGATGAATGTTTGTTTTCTAGTCTGGAAACAGATCTTCAACGAAGACCTTTTCAATAACAGGCATAGGGCTGGCTACTACCAGTGGCTATATAGTACAGCAGCAAATTTTGGCTCAATCTACACAAAGCTTGCTGAAGTCTATTCTTGCATGGATTTCCCCTCTCAGTTTAGTGGCAGCTGTCACTTTTCCCGTTCTTTCCTGTGTGCAAAGCTTGGATGTACACTTTTGACAAGAGCTCAGTCATTTGCTTTCCAGAAGCAACTTCTCTGAATTTCCTTATCATGAGATCGTTCAGCTAACAGCATCAGTGATTGCCGTCAATCATTTCAGACACCTTCATCAGAAAGAATTGTCCACCGGTACTGCTTGCATGCATTGATTTTCTTCTTCCTTTGGGCTTCTTCTTGTTAGAGGAGTTGTGAAGCTTAACATGTACTTGCGAAATGCTTAAGATTAATGGCTTGAAAGGGTTCTTAATAATAGCGTAGACATAAACTGTTCTTTCTACTAAACATTCTGTCATCATGCTCCAGAAGTCTCTAGACCACTGTATATTAGGTAAATTAAGTGAATATAACAGACAGGTGCCTTGGGACAATCAGGTTTGCTTTTACATGGATAAGTATTTTAACACAATTTATTTAAAACTTGAAACTTTAATCAAACTTACAAGGGTTTCGTGAACTAATTGCAAATATTTTATTTCTGCATACTTTGGGATGACAGGTATAATAGTCACGTCTTAGTTTGGATTACAGGAGAACGCATTTTGAAACCAATTAATAATAGGTAGCAGTGTGCAAGCTCTGCAGAGCACAGAGCCTGCTGAGCAAGCTGTCAAATATTTGCCGTGGTGCGCAGAACCCTAGCATAGTCAAATGAAAAGGAAATATAGGCAGGCCCATAAAACTAAATGGGAACTCAATGAATCACTGCTTAAAACCTTGGTTCCCACTGGCTGCAAGAAACAGTTTAATTTTTTTTTTTTTTCCTTCAAATTAAGGTTGTGCATGAATGAACATGAGACTCCATGCAGGTTGTGTACACAACCCTTGGTTGCACATGCAAATTGTCACTTGGACATACATCAGCTTGGTTAGATCAGCAACATGGTTGAGCTTAGCAACATGCTTGGAGATGAGACAAATTGGCATGGAAGTGTAGGGAAAGTTTCCACAGCTGCCATACCACTCCTTTAAATAGGGAACATTGTTTTTGTGCTCTTCTACTTTGGCACCTTTCACTAACTTTGCTTGCACACAGAAATGCTTAATTAAAATAAACTTATTGGGTGGGATTTATAAAGCTTGGTTTCAGCTGCCCTTGAGTGGCAACGTCTAACACATTATGAATAGTGCAGTTTTCAAATAATATCCAATTTGCCTGTCTGGTTAGGCGTATCACAATATGTGGAGGGCTTTCCCCCCCAAAACACACATAAAAGCCTTGTTAAAAAAATAAAAAAGATTCCATGAAAATGTGGTTACCATGGTTATGAAAACAAATTGGGTTTTTGCAGGTGCAAACAGTCTATTAGTGACCTAACTACATTTGTTCATGCAGTTATTCCACAGAAATCTGTGGCAATTGCATGGAAAAAATTATGTTCAGTGTGGTGCCCACATCTTGGTGATTCTGATCTCGAGGCATCAGGAGAAGCCAAAAGTTCAGTAGGTTTCAGAAAAGACTTAGACGTTGTTATGGATAATGAGCTTATTCATAGTGACATTAAGAAAAATGAAAATGCCTTTTTACAATGTCTTTACAAAGTCCTTCTGCCTGGTGGGTAATAAGACTGTATCACCGTGATAGTGAAGGAGAAGTTATTTTTGTGGGCAAGGTATGCCATGGCTGACCAGTAAAGATTTATCCAGACCATCCTTGGTCCATTCTTAGAGAAGGAAATATAGACTAAATGTTTCGGGGCTCAGGACTCTTAGCTGTTGCCTGTCTTGAGAGAACTTATTATATTTGAGTTGGATTAAGCTGATGATGGTATTGTCTGACCTTTTAAAAGTAACACACTTTTCTTCCTTTTTTAGTGTGGTATGGATCCATTTGAAACATTATTAGACAACCATGTTTATGAAATGTCTTTCATTGAATGTAGCGTGTTGAAAATACAGGTACTTTTTTTTTTTTTTTGATGGCAAATCATTGGCATATGAAATTCGTATAAAAGAACTGCTCTGACATTTTCAGTTGTGCAAGTCCTATATTCAAGTTGTGCATGTGATCATCAGAGAGAATCAACTAAGGTAAACATGTTTTTTATAAACTATCCATATGATGTCTCCAGTTAACTGTCTGGAAGTGAAAAGACTAGGTTTTTTAAATTTTGATGAACAAGTTTGAGTTTTAATTTAGGCATTTAGACCAAATCCTAGCCAGTTATGTGCCTGCCTCACTCCTGATACCTGTCTGTGGGAGTTTAAGCCTTCACATTCTTGATGATATTGGCAGTAGATCTCAATGAAAAGTTCACAAAAAACAGTGGGACCTTACTGGTGACTCTGCCTGGCTTTCTTCTGGTCTCTGATTGTGCAGATGCCTTGTGCACGACTGATCGCAAACTGACAGCCTTTGGCACTGGCATTCTCTCCAGAAAGAAACAGATACTTTCCAGAAGGAAAAAGCCCCAGGTATTAATGCCTAGTTAGGAATAATCGGCTGCACAAATATAAAGTGGGAATAACTGGTTGGGTGGCAGTTTCCTAGAAAAGGCTGTGATGAGTATAGAGAATCATATCTGACTAATAGCCTACATGCCATACTGTTACCAAACAAGGCAATCGTTGCACTGGTCCCATTAAGCAGATCTATGGTGTTCAGTGGTATGAAATGATCCTTCTTGGCATTGGTGAAGCCTCAAATAGAATGTGGTTTCCCCATTTGAACTTTAAGAAAGACAAGGACTAGCCAGAGAGCCTGGAGTGCTGAGTGATCTGAGAGGTACTGAACGATGAGAGAGCTAAAAAATATGACTGTGACGAAAGTGTGAGTGAATTGGCTTTTTTCAGCCTAAGAAGACATTTTTGTGGACTGAGGAGGGATATCATACAGTGATGTGCAAATAAATTAAAGGTTGCAGTGATGTGGAAGACAACTGTGCTTTCTGTCCATGACAGATAAGATAGAAGCAATAGGCAAGGCAACTATGAAAACCTTGTAATGACAAGGACAGCAAAGAGTTAAAATGTGTTACCCACAGAGGTTATGGCATTGCAATTGGTGTACATATTAGATAGAGCTTTGTGAGAAATTAGACAGATATCACTCATTTTGTTTGAGGTACAACAAATGGAACAGGTGATCTTTCAATGCTCATTTCCACTCCTGTAATTCTGGGATTTACCAATAGGTTGGCATATATTGCTCTGTCAACTTAAGGCAATGCTGGTTTAGAAGATTAATTGAATCAAAGTTTCAGCAAGAATGTTAATTAGATGTATGTCTGGTGGTTTTACCATATGAAAATGCACCTTAACTACCTTGACAAATGTAGCAAAGATGAGAATAGGAAAGCTGATGTTTTTCAGCGTCTTATTCTCATTTTTTTTCTATAAAGCTGATGAGTTTATTGGCTGATTAGAACTAGAAAAAACTTGTTTGCATTTTAACCTTTAATGACAGCATCGCAACAGTATGGTCGTGCTTCTGTCTACATGCAAGACAGATTGACCACCAACCTCTTGGAAAATTGAATGACTACTTGAGGTGAATTTGAAAGCCACAGAACATGTGTTTAGCTGCATTTTATTCTTTTCCTATTCCCACTGTAAAGTCAGCATCACAGGACTTGATCAGTCTCGGCGATTTCTCCTTCTGTCTGAACGCCTCATCTTTGGCTGTCAACACCCAGCCCATTCATCACTAAGGCTGTCAGAGCTGACGTCTGTATCTGAAGGAGGAAGGATGGTGCACAAGGAAGAATCTGGACAGGTTGTCTCCAAGCTCACCTTTAGGAATGTCAGTTGTTTTGTATTCGTAGCATTTGGGCTTGCTCAGAGGTCAGCAGCATTTCCAGCAGTGAGAAAATGCAGCCTGAATAAAAACCAGAAAGTTGAAGGAAGAAGGCTTGGCTATTTGTGCTTCTGCTACAGACAGGCCCCCTTTAGTGTTTCACTATAGCAAGGCATGAATCTGCCTTCTGTTATGCATGCATTCTTTTGTCTTGTAAATTGGAAGGAGCTGTAGGGGAAGCTGGAGTTTTGGACTATCTTCTATGCTCAACGGTGATGACAACAATTTCAATACGCTTCCTAGAAGGTTAGTAGGTTTTTCTTCACAGAAATTATTCCCAGCAATTGGAAATCACTGATCACCACCTTTCCTTGACATGTATAGGTGAACTTTCCAGAAAGGATAACAGCACATAATTTCCTCTTACTTGTGAAGGATGATCAAGTGGAGGGGTGAGTGATCCCTCCTAAACAGGAATGATCACATGTACTGAAAAACAACAGGACCTATAAAAATTAACATAGCCTTTGTATATATACCATTTCACTCTATTTGTTCCTGCAACAGGCCGACAGAATTCAGTGCTGGTGTCTTCCTGCTTCATATGCTGAAAGCCTTCTCTGTGACAAGTAAAGTCCTTCTGGGGCACATGAGTCAGATGGTCAGTTTTTTCCAAAAAGACAGTCTTGGCAAGTCTTCATCTGGTGCCTCAAGGCAGGAAGCTAGAAGAAGATTCTTAGCACTGTGAATGGACACAGTCGGATAAATATTTTTTAGCAAAAGCTACTCCATGGTGCCTTAGAGTATTTTAGAGTAAGGGTCTTAATTTCAGATTTCTTAATTTTAGTATACTTGGGTTCTCAAAAGAGCATTTTAAAACCACCAGTAACTAACACTAATTCTACAGTGTGTTCTGACTCTGGTAGGTGTCTGGAGATCCCTTTAATTGGTCTTAGCACTCTGACAGGGTGAGCACATAGGTCTGCCTTTGATTTGAATTGGAACTGAACACTCATATCAGTGAAAATAGTTGACAAGTACAGCTGTCCTATTTGGGATTAAGAAACTGCTACGTGACAACAGTAAAAAAAATTCGGAGAGTCACTTTTTTCTGACAGTGTATGATTAGATTTCATAGAAGAATAAAAACAATATCTTGAACCTTAAAATTTCTCTATCCACTTTAGTGAAGAGCCCATTCCTTAAATGCCCATTCTACCTAGTTGCCAAATAGAAATTCAAACAAACCATATAGGAGTGGCCTATTATTTCCTTGAATCACACAGTTTTCTTGCTAGCAGGTAAAATTTTATGGCAGCAAACTTTAAGGAAAAGCAAGAAGAAATTGGAGGAATCATGAGTTCAAAAACTGTTCTGACATCTCTGAAACATCTTGACGTTTTAGAAATGGTTTGTTTTCAAGTATTAATAGTGGAAATTCAGGAGATTAAGGCTAAATTAGTGAAGTAGCAAGACATGATGTCTGACTGTCTAGGGACCGATGGTTAAGTCATATTTAAACTGAATTACCTCTGTATAGTAAAATAAAAGTGTCATTGCCATTTCTCTGGCCCTATGTCCAGTTGGCATGGTCTGGCTGTACTGATATGGTTAAATTTTGCTGGTTTCCAAAGCAGGAAAGAGTTTGGATATGTCTAACTGCATACCTGGAATAGTTCCTGGTTAACTTCTGAATTGTACCTGCAAATTAATTGGGAGACTTTTGGGTGATCTGGCAAAAAGTGTGCCAGAGACCATTCTCAGCATTTAGCAGCATAGGGAATGAGCTCTGACACTGCAACCCTGAGCCTTGCAATGTATTTCTTGCTATAGGGGCAGCCTGAGACTTGGGTTGAGCTGAGCTAAATTTTGAGGGGAAACAGACTGAAGTGAGGTTTCAGCCACATGAATGAACAGGTCCAGCCTACTGCAAGGCTCTTCACATTCTGGTTATTCTCACTGCAGCACCTACCTGACTGTGGATCCTTCTGGGTTTCACTTTCCCTAGCAGACTTGGGTGTCCTGTGTGGTTCCTTGCTAGAGTATGCTAGAGTGCAATGAATGTGTTAAGGTAGCAATGCCTTCCCTATTGCAACATAACGGTAGTGCTGTGAAGAGCTCTCACTGAGACTAGGTTGCATAGACAGTCAGAAGTAAGGTACTCTCTCACCTCACATTGTTTGAACTCACAATGTTGACACTATCTTTGGGCATATAAGGTGATACCCACAAAGATAAACAGGATAGTTTTTCCTTTCAGAGCTTTCTAATTTTGGAAGTGTGGCCAGTCTTTGATGAACTCAGATTGAACTCAGGATGAACCTCATGACTGAGGCTGACTTAGCAAACAAAACAAACTAAAGACCATGATAAAAGCTTCGATACTGGAGAGCAGGTGCTCATGGTATCATGTACCCCCACTAACACAATGCACTCCATTCTCTGTTTTCCATGGGAAACATCATGAAGCAGGTTAGCCTCTGTTCCAGCATGTTCTCAGCTCAGACAAAACTGTCTCACGAGTTTTCTGTGTGAGGTACATCTGCATTCATCCTGACTTGGGTACAGTGTCACAGTGATGCAGTAGTATAATTTCTGAGGAGAGTTACTATCTGTTCAGGGAGTTCTGCTTTGTGGTGCTTTCTGGGCAAACCAGCTCATTTGGAACCAGTCTGGGATTTTTATTGTGCACTGTAGTGTACAATATTAACATACATCCTTGATTGCTATGTGTCTCATTTGCCTATTTTAAAATAGGACTTATAATACTTAATTTCTTTTATTTATTGATTTTATTCTCTATTTGATTATAAAGCCTGACTTTATTCTTATGTGTATAGAAATGCAGTGTCTAGCACTGCATAAACCAATAATGTAATACTATTAATGATACCATAATAATGACCCTGACTGGTGTTAAGAGCTCGTGGGTCATTACTAAGAAGTTGTGAATCACCTTGGATAGGTAAATAATTTTGCAGCAGAATTTCACTCCCTGCAAATATTAGGTTATGCTATTTTTCTCTAAGGCAAAATTCCAAGTTTTAAGTGCTTACAGTCCTTCAACTTCGCTTCCTTCATCCCTTCCTTCCTTCTTGCTTCTTTCCCTTCCTCCCCCCTTGCCTCACTTTGTCATCTCTCCCTCTTTCCCTGCAGGGTGGGATCAGACCAGCTTTGTAATACTTTTTGGCTTGCAGATTTCCAAAATCTCTAGGTAGTTGAGGACTCCTGAGGAAGCTTCTTATATCTAGGTTGCTGTATGGCATGTGTAAAAGTATACTTCTTGGGCACCACTCATGGACCCTTTGGAGGATGCTGTTGATCCCTAGGAGTCCATGGGTCAAAATTGAAAAGCATTCACATAGGCAGTTATCACAAACTGTGATGATTGCAATGTCTGTATTTTTTGGTGAAAGCACCTCTCAAACTTTGTGAAGGTTTCTGCTTTGTCTGTGTGCATGTATATATAAAGGCATTTCTGAGTTTTGTGAGCTTTATGACTCATACCTGTCCTTCACAAAAATTGCAGGATCTTTATGGTATTGTTGGAGCACTTCATACCTAGTGCATCTTGATATTATTGCTTCAGATATTAACTGGGTTATAAATAAGAACTTGCAAGTTCTCATACAAGAACTCCTTGCGACTCAGATTTTTAACCCCAGTCCCTGGATTCAGAGCATAATTACCCTCATCATAAGATAGGTGATAGCAACCCGTGAAAACTTTTCTGATGGATGACTTGGAACAGAAATAAAAACTCTTTCTTACCAGCACTTCTGGGCATCCCACGATGTCATCTTTATCTATTCAACCTTTAGGTGGGAGGGATGGGATGAGATTTAACTGAGTGGCAGTGCAAACCTTGTTATCTTCCCACATTATGTCATGTTTTTCTGGTCACTTATCAAATATACCCACTGGTGAAGAAATGTATTTAAATTCCATTGGAAAAAATCTGCAGCAATTCTGCCAGACTGGTATTTTCTCCTCATCAGTTCAGTTAGCACAAATCTAATGGAACTACAGTGCACTGTTAAGGCCTCCTTTTGAAGAAGTCCCATACAAATGTACCAACATAAATTACTTCTGCGGAGTTTCTTTGTTGAGTGACTGTGTAGTTGTTAAACTTCTCCTTTTTCATAGAATTCTAGAATGGTTTAGGTTGGAAAAGACCTTCAAGGTCATCAGTCCAACCATTAACCTAGCACTACCAAGTCCACCACTAAACCACGTCTCTAAATGCCACATCAAGATGTCTTTTAAATACCTCTAGAGATGGTGACTCAACCACTTCCCTGGGTAGCCTGTTCCAATGCTTGACATCCCTTTTGGTAAAGAAGTTTTTCATACTATCCAATCTAAACCTCCCCTGGTGCAACCTAAGGTCATTTCCTCTTGTTCTATCACTTATTACTTGGGAGAAGAGACCAACACCCACCTTCCTACAACCTCCTTTCAGGTAGTTGTAGAGAGTGATAATGTCTCCTCTCAGCCTCCTTTTCTCCAGGCTAAACAACCTGAGTTCCCTCAGCTGCTCCTCATAAAACTTGTTTTCTAGACCCTTCACTGGACACGCTCCAGCACCTCAATGTCCTTCTTGTAGTGAGGGGCCCAAAACCTCACACAGTAATAGTGGTGTGGCCTCACCAGTGCCAAGTACAAGGGTACAATCACCTCCCTGCTCCTGCTGGCCACGTTATTTCTGATACAAGCCAGGATGCTGTTGGCCTTCTTGGCCACCTGGGCACACTGCCGGCTCATGTTCAGCCGGCTGTCGACCAGCACCCCCAGGTCTTTTTCTGCTGGGCAGTTTTCCATCTCATCCCCCCTCATTGCATGGGGTTGTTGTGACCCAAGTGCAGGACCTGGCACTTGACCTTGTTGAACCTCACACAATTGGCCTCAGCCCATTGATCCAGCCCATTCAGCTCCCTCTGAAGAGCCTTGCTGCCCTCAAGCAGATCAACACTCCCACCCAACTTGGTGTTGTCTGAAAACTTACTGAGGGTTCACATAATCCCCTAGTCTAGATCATTGATAAAGGTGTTAAACAGAACTAGCCCCAGTATGGAGCCCTGGGGAACATCACTTGTGACCAGCTGCCAACTGTGTTGAACTCCATGCATCACCACTCTTTGGGCCCGGCCATCCAGTCAGTTTTTTACCCAGCGAAGAGTACACCTGTCCAAGCCATGAGCAGCCAGTTTCTCCAGGAGAATGCTGTTGGAAAAGGTGTCAAAGTCTTTACTAAAGTCTAGGTAGGCAACATACACAGTCTTTCCCTCATCGACTAAGTGGGTCACCTTGTCATAGAAGGAGATCAGGTTAGTCAAGCATAACCTGCCTTTCATAAATCCTTGCTGACTGGGCCTGATCACTTGATTGACCTGTATATGCTGTGTGACTGTGCTCAAGATGGTCTGCTCCATAACTTTCTCCAGCACTGAGGTCAGACTGACAGGCCTGCAGTTCCCCAGATCATCCTTCTGGCCCTTCTTGTAGAAGGGCACCACGTTTGCTAACCTCCAGTCAACTGGGACCTCCCTGGTTAACCAGGATGGCTGGCAAATAATAGAAAGTGGTTTGGTGAGCAATTCTGCCAGCTCCCTCAGTACCCTTGGGTGGATCCCATCTGGCCCCATAGACTTTCGTGTGTCTAAGTGGTGTAGCAAGGGGCTAACCATTTCCCCTTAGATGACAGGTGCTTCATTCATCTCCCTGTCCCTGTCTTCCAGCGCAGGCGGCTGGGTACTCAAATAACAACTGGTCTTACTATTAAAGACTGAGGCAAAGAAGGCATTGAGTACCTCAGCCTTTTCCTTATCCTTTCTCGCTATGTTTCCCCACATTCAATAAAGGATGTAGATTCTCCTTAGCCCTCCTTTTGTTGCTAAGATATTATAGAAATATTTTTTATTGTCTTTTATGGCAGTAGCCGGCTTATGTTCCAGTTGGGCTTTAGCCCTTCTAGTTTTTTCCGTGCATAACCTCATGACATCCTTGTAGTCCTCCTGAGCTGCCTGTCCCTTCTTCCAAAGGTCATAAACTCTCCTTTTTTTCTTAATTTCCAGCCAAAGCTGTCTGTTCAGCCAGGCTGGTCTTCTTCCTTGCCAGCTTGTCTTTTGGCACATGGAGACAGCCTGCTCCTTCATCTTTAAGATTTCCCTCTTGAAGAATGTCCAGCCTTTCTGCGCTCCTTTGCCTTTCAGGGCTGCCTCCCAAGTGACTCTGTCAACCAGCCTCCTAAACAGGCCTAAGTCTGCCCTCCAGAAGTCCAAGTTTGCAGTTCTGCTGACCCCCCTCCTTACTTATCCAAGAATCAAAAACTGCATAGTTTCATGATTGCTGTGCCTAAGACAGCGTCCAACCACCACATCACCCACAAGTCCTTCTCTGTTCACAAACAGCAGGTCCAGTGGTGTGCATTCCCCAGTTCCTCCCTCACCAGCTGTGTCAGGAGGTTATCTTCCTCACACTCCTCCTACACTATTTCCTCTCTGTTGTACTGTATTTCCAGCAGACATCTGGTAGGTTGAAGTCTCACACAGAACAAGGGCTAGCCATTGTGAGACTTCTCCCAGCTGCTTATAGAATATTTTGTCCACTTCTTCATCCTGGTTGCGTGGTTTATAACAGATTCCTACCATGATACTTGCCTTGTTGGCCTTCCCCCTGATTCTTACTCATAAACACTCAACCCTACCATTACCACCATTAAGCTCTCTAGACGATGAAAACACTCCCTGACATACAGGGATACCCTACCACCTCTCCTTCCTTGCCTATCCTTTCTGAAGAGTTTATAGCCACCCATTGCAGCACTCCAGTTGTGCAAGTCATCTCACTATGTTTCTGTGATGGCAACTATGTCACAATTTTCCTTCTGCACAATGGCTTCCAGCCCCTCCTGTTTGTTGCCCAAGCTGCATGTATTGGTGTAGATGTACTTCATTTGGGCTATTGATCCCACCACCTTTTCTGTGGAGAAAAGCCCTAATTCCTATGTGACCATTCTCAGGCAGTTTTGTGGTTTTTAACACATCAATAACCCTTGTGTCTTTGCTGCCGCATGGATCTCCATCCCCTACCTCCACCGAGACAGCAGACCAAAGGACCTTGCTAGTACACCATCCCTCAAACATTAGCATGCTGCCCCTGGGCTTATCTCTAGTGAGCCTGGTTTTATCCCTTTCCTCCTTCAAATCTAGTTTAAAGCTCTTTCAATGAGCCCTGCTAACTCCTGAATGAGAAGCATTGTTTAATATATTTAATTTCTCTGTCTTTTGTTAGCACAGCAGAGTCAGGGGGATGGCTGCTTTGTCTGACCTCCCCTCCATGGGAATAGTAACTATAATGGGTTTAATTAACTATGTGGTATTGACGTAATTAGTTATCCCAGTGATTATACTTCTTTAATAAAAACACTTCATTTGGGATGCATTTCTCTTCTGCGTGTGCAGAGCCCTACACCTATATTTCATAACTGTCTAGACATCAGAACTGTGTGCATATTGTAGCATTGGCCCTTGAGAAAGAGGTTATCTTGCATGGCTTAAGATAATTGGGAAGAAAAGATTTTGCCCCCTGGTTTCAGACTCACTCGCCTACTGAGAGTAAGGGAGATGGGGGAGGGACAGCAGCTCAGTTTGGGGAAACCAAAATGGGGAGGGGGGAAGGGCTGGATTTGGAAATTGCGTGCTCACGCACTGTCTCTTTCTAACTTTCGGAGCCCAGGGACAGTAACACTACAGAGAACTGAGAAAATTTAACCTGTGGGCAAAGTGGATGCTGTATATCTGGTTTATTGATATGTATTTATGTACAAAGAACTGTTACGGTAGGTCTTTATGACATAAGCCTACATCCGTTGTGTTATATTTACATATATCAAGCCTCAGTAACTCTGTTACTGTTATCACACAGCCAAATTGACAATAAGGAACGAATTTTAGTTTTCAATTTCCTTTTGCTTTTTGGTGGTGTTTTGTTTTGTTTTGTTTTGTTTTCCTGGGAAGGCACTGTTCATTGTGTTTCATCCCTCTGGCTAATCTTGCAGAGTAACGCTACAAGGAGGCGTGATTACCATATGAAAATGTCATTTTATATCATATGAATACCTCAAGAAAAAAAGAACAAAGGTAAAAGGTCTAAGGCAGGAGATTAACTCGCTGTTCATGGATCAATCTAACACAAAATACTATGAGTGAACTCCTTTAGCTTACCTCTCAGTTCATAGCTGGGGGGAGGGATTCCTATCTGAAAAAATATGCTAAGAGATTAATGCATTCTGCACACAGCCTCCTTCATAGGTAGGAGGTGTTATTCCTGTTCCTGTTGCTGTGTTTTATCTAACATTTTAAAAGTTTTTTTTCTCTCTCTCCCTATCTTCTCTTCTTCATCTCTTTAGTTTGCAGAACTGTGCTGCAATCCCTTCAGTCTTTCGTTCTTTTACTGTTGAGAGAGACAGACTGAAATCACTGCAGGCATTTGAATGCTTCATGCAGCACAGGAGTGAACTCTGTGGGTCATCGTAACAGCCAAATACATAAACAAGTTCCCAAGAAATGGGGAAAGCTAAGCAAACGGGGAAGAACTGGTTGTGAGACCTGCAACCACAGCTTGTTCTCTAATCACAAGGGATGTGCCACTGAAGCCCCTATCCCTCATTAAATCAATAAAATCATGTGTCCTTTATTTTAATCCTGTATTCCAGAAGCAAGGATAGAGGCTGAGGCTTTTCATTTCATCGTTACTAACAAATCACTGAGATGATATTGACAAAGGTTGATTCCTCTACCTTAGTGTTTCAGAAAATGTCAGTATGGAGGCAGGTGCTGGGCATTCAGCCACTTTTTTCAAAAGCAAAAAAGGAGATCTGTGACAGCCTCGCTGCAAATACTGTAGCTGAGACATTTTGTTTGGTTTGATGTTGTGCTGCAACGACGAGAGAGGAAGGATCTGTTATGTACAGCTGCATGAATCTCTGGATTGAAGTTTTTACAGCCTTAGATCCTCTTTTATAGAGTAAAGGGGAGATGAAAGCGAATAACTCACATGCCATGAAACAGGTACAATGGGATTCTGAAAGGCTTAGCATTCCTGGTAAGTATTTGATAGAAATTCAGACAAGGGAACTTTGCACTGTCATTTGGTGGAGTGACAAACATGGTAAAAATACCTCAAAAATCTTCGTTATTTTTGTCAGCTCCAGCTTGATTGAATTAGCAAAGAATGAGTCACAGTTAAAAAAAGAGCCATTCTCCCCTGAAATTTATTAAAGTTTGGGTGGTAAAGAGGCACATGTTTATTTTCTAAATGAAATGCAGGCAGAATATGTATCAGGCCGTGTAAACAGTAGCACTACTTTCCTATGCAAGGCATGTTCAAAAATTATCTTTTACTGAGATCATAAAATGGCTCCAAATCTCAGTGTAAATGGGGTTTCTGTTCCCCATAGTTATTTATCCACTGTCAGATCTTGTATATCTTACATGAAAAAATGCTTGGGTGAAAATGGTGAATAATGTAAATACAGACTGGTTGTTTACCAAAGATTATTTATCTTCAAGGAGAGTTCTTTTGTACCGAAAATTGTTCTGTGTGTATTTCTTTTCTGAAAGATGCCACTAACACTATGTGTCTGGCCAGTTTAGGTAAGGCCTAACCAATGTATGTGTTTGTTAGTTGCAAAACTGATATAAGGTGCTGTTGCTTGTGGTCACTTCAAACGCCCTGGTTACTGCCCTAGTCTTTGTTGTTTATTTAGTTTTCAAGAATGTTACATGGTGATAGATTAAAAAGGCAAAAAACCCCTTCACTGAATGAACCTACTGATTCTTGGATAATGCTGGATAATAATAATGATAACAACAGTTAAAAAACCCCACCAAACAGTAAAAGGAGAGCACCATAGAATAACATGGAACATTCTCACCTTCAAGTAACATATGCCACTACAGAGCTTTTCACTTGATCAAAGAGTAATTGTAGTTTGGAGTCAATAAGACCTAGGTGAAAATCCTTGAAATGTTCTAGATGTACCATGATCACGATTGCAGACCTATTAGGCGCTTACATAAACAGAAGTAATATGAGACAGCAGGATGCTTGGCCCACAGATTAGCTTTAACTAGTAATTTTCATCCAAGAATTCATTAAAAAAAATACTTATAATTAATACCTTGGTTAAGTTAGAAACTAGCTCATGCAGTCAAAGCTTAAGTGGTTGTTGTAGCACTAATATTTAAAACAAAAGTCCAGCTGTTTTACCAGTTGTAGAAGCAGGTATGTTCTATGGCTTTGTCCACATATAGTCTATCATGAGAAGGAGGAACAGCTGGTGTGGCTTAAAATGAGTTAGTTTCATTACTGGGGTGATAGAGCTCTGCATGATCACACAGGTAAATTACCCCAGAAGAACTGCATGCCACTGTGACTCACTAGCGAGAGCTGGGTTTGGGACTTGTTGTCACCTATACTCAGGTCTGCCCTATTGTGGTGTGTTTTCACCCACGAGCATCTAAGTAAGCTTTTTCAGGTGTCATATTCTTTATAGGAAGTCCCGCTGCCTACCAATCACAACAGACAGCTTGCTCTATCTACAGCATCCTGGGCTGCATCAGGAACAGTGTTGCCAGCAAATTGAGGGAGGTGATCCCTCTCCTCCACTCAGCACTGATGAGACACACGTGGAGTGTTAGGTCTGGCTCTAGGGTCCACAGTACAAGAAAGATACAGACATACTGGAGAGACTCCAGCGAAGGGACACAAAGATGACTAAGGAACTGGAGCATCTGTCATATGAGGAGAGGCTGAGAGAGCTGGGACTGTTCAGCCTCTTTCAGGAGAAGAGAAGGCTGAAGGGGATCTTATCAATGTGTATAAATAAATGATGGGAAGGAATGAAGATGAGGGAGCCAGGATTTTGTCAGTGATGCTCAGGACAGGAAGCAATGGACACAAACTAAAACATGGAATTCCATCTGAACACAACAAAGCACTTATTTACTCTGAAGGTGGTCAGACACAGGAACAGGTTGTCCAGACAAGTTGTGGAGTCTCCCTCTGTGGACATACTCAAAATTCAACTGGACAAAGTCCTGGGCAACCTGCTGTAGGTGACCCTGCTTGAGAAGGGACTAGACAATCTCAGGAGATCCCTTCCAACCTACCTATACGATTCTGTGATTCTGTTTGTGTTGGGCACTTCATGGGAATAAAGTATCATCAACAGTTAATATTTTATTGGTAGTGCTAGGTCATTGCAACCTGGAGTTTCCATCCAGAATAGTGGTAAACTAGTCTGCAGAAGGCGCAGACTAGCCTGGCTGTCAAAATGCACTTTTTAGCTAAAAGTGGACATACCATTGAAACACTCCAGAGGGACATCCATACAGATTCAGAAAGAAATCATGTGCTGTACACAGACTGTTTTCTGCTCTCCCAGTAGATTGCAGTTGCAGCCAGGGCACTCAGAGAAGGCTCAGAAAAGGTGCCAGGTTAGCACTTTTGCCCTAACTAACTTTGTGCAAGTAAATGAAATCTTTCTGTGCTTTACTTGTAAAATGAGGGTAGCTACTAATAATGTTTCCTTTTCTATCTTGTGTATAGGTCCAGGTGTAATACTTTCTCGTATTCTCGTAGTATGAAGTTGGCGCAGCTGAATTACACATGAACATAGAATGTATAAAGACATAATGATGATGGCAACAAATTAGGATCCTGCCCACTGGGAGGAATAGCATGGTTTTTAGCATGTTTACCTGATGAAATTTCAGAGTAGGACTTCGAGTGCTAAACACAAATTTGAAAAAATATTCTTGAGCTCCGGCAGCTGCTATGCAATACTCTTAAGCAAACTAGATCAAATGATATCATCAAGAGATATCTGTCTCCATTTTGCAGACCCTAACAGATTGCTAGATGACCCTTCAATCAGTCCCTAAATTAATGTAATACGGTACTCACGGATATTTGTTTCTGCTTCTGTTAAAGCCATTTAGTACAATATGCGTAGTGATAAGTCACTAACCATGTTCCTGTTCTGTTGGCTCCTTTCTGTGTGTATTAACTAGGTCTGGCTGGAAGACCTCTGGCTGAATAATCAGAAAAGGTCAGTTTTATATAAATCCAACCACTTCACACAACTCATTCTTTTTTGCTGAAATTCCATTTTGAAGAAAGAGAGAAAAGTTGTAACAGACTCAAACTGCCTTGTTTTTGAGAGTGTCAAAATGAAGTCTGTAATTTCTTCCCTTCAAAATACTTTATTTTAACATGTGCATTATAGATATTGTTAAAATAAAGTGAAATTGTCACATTGAACCAGTTTTATTTTATTTTCGGTAGTTTAAGATCTGGTTTGTCTGAAATGTAAAGAATATTTAGATAATCCTGGGTGAATAAATTTTCTGATTTCATTCAAAACAAATTCAAAATTCTCTAAGGATTGGAAATTCCCATCTCCAGAGAGCTCACAGAATGCTTTCTATATGCATGAATCAAATGTCTTGGCAAATCAGTTTAATAATGCTTTTTTTTCAAATGCTGAGCTACGTGTTGGCTGTGGAAGATATAGAGGACTCTGACGCATTTCAGATTGTACAAGATGTGAATATGAATAGTCTGAAAGACGCCATATAACAGGAAGGATGATATAAGCAACAAAAGACTGCAGGTACCATTATGCAATCCAGTTCGAAAGCGTAGCTGAAACAGAGCTCTACTGTGCTAGGCTCTACCTATTGATAGTCATAGATTTAGCATGAGTTAGGTATAACCTAAATTCCATTAAAGATTATAGGAGGAAAGTATTATAAAATATAACACAGCTTAAATGATGTAATTACAGGCTTCATTCATGCAACCCCTTTACTAGCATCACTACCAGTGATGTGAAGGTCAGCACTGCAGAAGGATAGAGGTGGGAAACCGTATTATTATCACCCTTATTACTTCTGTATTTTTGGTTAAGGATCATGGGAACACATTCCATTCTGGAGATCTGAAGAGCTGGTTTACAGTTTAAATGGAATTTTCTTATTCAACCCATTTGAGCCTTGAATTTAGTCCATCACATTTATTCACATTAATGGCACAGAAATAATTCTGTTTACTCTCTTTAGCCTTAGAGAGCCAATGCAACTATTACTGAGACCTGAATTTTTCCTGTTATGCCTATGAACAGAGTAACTAACATGGATTCATTTTGGCTTTTGGCTTTGCCAAGAAAAGCAATAGTCTTGCACAAGCATAAGAGACCAAAATTTGACTGCAAACTCTTACAATGGACTACGAGGCAAGAGTCCCAAAAGACACACCTGACAGCTGGAAGCAAGGCTAAGTTTGCAGAGCTGGCTGTTTAAAAATATGTCTTTTTGCATCAAGAGAGAATGAATGTGACTTGAAAGTTCAGAAGCTTTGATGACACAGCACCAGTTGTCTGGTTAGAATGGCATTTGCAGATTTGAATAACATACTTTAATTTTGGGAAACTGAATTAGAATCACCTGAAATATAGCAAAAAAGGCTCATCTTGTAGTGTGCAGCTGTGACCAGAAGTGCTGCAAACTTCAGGAGAAACTCCCTTCTTCTAAGTTTTCCAAATCAGCACTGGTACTTCAGTCAAATTTTTCCTCTATCTGCATTATGGGTAAGAAGTAATAACAGGAATCTTTTGATGTGCACTGCTTGGTACATGGAAATCCCCAGTTATGCATTTTAATAAAGGTAGTAAACTAATATCTAAACCAATGTTTTACAAATCAAACACTGTTTGGTGAGCTTTACAGAGTTTGTCAAATCTTGTCAAGAATGATTTGTTAAATAATTTAAGGCACAAAACCATACAAATAATCAAATAAATCATAGGAATATTATCCAATGAACTCTGCCTTTATGAATTAGTGTCATCCAGTTATGTGTCAAAACAGCCAAGCTTCATGGACTGTTGAGAGAGAGCTGAAGTGAGATGAGTTCAGTGGGAACACACAATGCTGATCTGCTCAGTATAAGGGTGCATCTTGATGAGGCACACTTTTAACAGATGAACAAGCGTCCTATAACCAAGACAACCCTGATCGAATATAATGGAAAACTGTCTGGAGCCACCAAAACATCAGAAAGGAATAAAAAAATTCTAAAGTAGTCTGGGGAATGATGATATGCATTTAGAGATGAAGGGAAAATAAATTAACTTTGGAGACCTTTCTCCATATCAGCTTTGACTGTGCTAATGTCTTCCAACTACTTTTAATATGCTCTCAATGTTAGGTTTCACTGAAGAGCATTAGGAATGTAAAGCAGTAGAATTGTAGCCATTATTTCAGTTCTGTTATATTAAGCGGGAAAGACATATCAACAAATATTCATGGAACTCATAGCTTCACAGGCCTAAAGGACTGAGGAGATCATGAAAGTTTCTAGTCAGATTACAGGCCTCTGAATTGTGCCTCTTATTCCCTGTACTGAGCCCATAAAACTCAATGTTATCTTTCTCTGACTTGAGCAGTTAGCCAGAAATCCAGATTCTGTTGAGTTGTTTAAGTCAGTAGGAAAGAGAAATTGATCCTAAATTCCTATTAATTTTTTTTTTTAAAATGTCCAAAGACTTCTTTTCTTCAGTACAACAAATATCAAATAGGGAGAGATCCTATATTTCGTTGAAACTCTGAACTCTTTTCTAATCAACACTTATCCTAACAGCTCTCTCTTGGCTTGGCTGTGGGCTGTGTTCCCAGTTTGTATTATGGCTTTGTCTGCTGCTCCCTTAGTCTGTTTTTTTTCTGTCTCCATTTTACAGATACATGCAAATTCATAGATGACATTCAGCCACAGTTACACCAAACTATCTGAGAAAGGGTTAGCTGATTTGTTTTAATAATTTATCTTTTTCAAGTTTGTCTTTTCAGAGAGATAGCTACATATTCCAGAAAGGAATTCATGATTTGAAGACATCAAGAGTTGGAGTCCTTTTCTTCACTTGACTGGGTGTTCATATGGTTAATCACCTTCACTATCAAATCTCTGTGCTTGATTCCTCACCTGAATTTTCCTGAGAACTGTTTTCAGCTTCTGATGGTGTTTTTCTTTCTTTATTACACTTAAAGACCTTCAGTAATTGGTGATTCCTCCTTATGTAAGTATTTATACACTGTGATTAATTAATCTCTTGGAATGTTTTCTGATGAACTAAATAGAATGAGCTCTTTAACTCTGACTGTAAAGTGTTTCCTTCAGTCCTCAGGTCATTTCTGTGACTCCTCTTTGTACCTTTGCCAGTGCATCAACACTGCAAAATGTGAGCAGCAGAAGTAAAAAATAAGCATTACTCCTATCAGTATCCTATATTGCACTTAACTACTCATCTCTGCTCTGCTTTTCTGCGTTACTCTTCTGGTTATACATACAACAGCTGAATGAACTGTTTTGCTGGAGCACTGAGATTCATGTGGTGTTGCTTATCCAGTATAGGCTCTGTAGTGTTTTCGAAGGCCTCTGCTTGCAGGGATGTCAACCCACTTTTGGAGTAATGAAGTTCTCAAGCTTGAATAGGTTGTGAAAGAAAAAAACCAGTCTGTTGGGTTATTTAAATTAGAAGTGGTAACTGGTGTTGCAAATGAGCAAGTCCACAACTTGGTATTTGATTTTATCAATAGTTATTTGCAATGAGCTGATGTGCATTCAAACAGCTGTGGTCTGTGTTGCATGTAAAACTGGAAAGCTTAGATTTCCTACAGAAGGACTTGACACAAATACCCATGGTTTTGAATAGTGGTCCAAGCAAAATCTTATTCCATTGCAAAAGGCCTTAAAGAAACCATAGTGAATAATCAACCTGCTCGTTCACCAACTAGAGAAATTTCTTGACTGCAGGGTCATGACCTAATTTGCATTATTATTTGCAGTTAGATGAAGAGAAAAGGGGACACATCTTTCATTACTACCAATGAAAATATATAGCACTACACAAAGAAGCAGTCAAAGGATAATATAAATTAGAAAACCAGAAGATTATTTCCCAGGGTCCTCCTTTTTCTGTGGATTGTTGCAGAAAAAAAAGGCTGCTTTTTTTCTTTTAAATATATATTAAGCATCTGGAAGGGCGAAGTCACATGCAAGAAGGTGTGACCTAAATGTAAGCTAAAAAGTGGGGAGGGAAGATGTGGTCCCAGAGTTTCTAACACAAACTCCACCTGTCTAAATAGAAGAACAAAGTGCCCTGTTTTCACCACTCTTTTGGAAATAAAAGCCTAGCTATTTCAGTAATATCATTTCCACTGAGTTCTTCCTCTTACTTATCTGTATGAGCTCTTAGTTAATTTGCTCTATGTGTCTGGACTGTCTGGTGTGAAATACAGCTAGATGAAAAAAGTAAACTACACAGAGATTTGATGTCAAGATGGGATCATTTGGGTACTTTCCATTTTGTCACATTCTTCCATATGTTATCCAGGATGTGTAACTGGTCCTTTCAACAGAACTTCAGGCAAACTCCAGTGTATTAATTTGAATAGGAAATCCTCATAAGAATTGCAAGTACTGTTCAGCTATACTTATATTTTAACAGCAGTGATAATTCTGTCACTGATTGTGTGATGAAAAACATGCAGGACAGGGAGAGATAGGAGATATATATATAAACCTAACTGAATGTAAAGCTATAAACGAAGCTAAGTATATGGCCCTTCGTCTGAAAGCTCTTTCATACACATTCTCAGTCCCCATTTTATTTCTGACAAAACCTCTCTGAAATCCATGGCTTTGACAGAATTGGAAGGGACCAGTTTAGGCGTAGTTTGAAGTACGTATTTGGCTAGTTGTTTTTTTTTTTTTAAAAAAAAAAGAGGTGGTCATTGATGTATTGCCTTTTTGTAAAATGTACATTAGAAAACAAAAACATTTACAATAAATTGAAGTGGAGGTTCACAAGATTTACAGACTATATACGCTGATTAGTATTTGAGCTTATTTAAAAGGGATTCCATGGGCTTTGCCAGGATCATATATTTTGAAATATCCATATCAAAGTACTGTTATTAATACCATAGATTTTTTTAAGAAGTATATTAAAATTTAGAATGAAAATTAGGGTAAATTTCCACTCTGGTGTTCCAACAGGCAAGTTTGTTTTGGCCCCAGCAATTTCAGAATCAGGGATGGAAAGAGCTGGATACATCAAGCGTGACATATTCACATATTCTGATAAATTTGTAAAGTTACTTAGACTGAAAAAAGTATAACACCCCCCCCCCCCAACATTAAAAATGGATAATTTTTAATTTGAAACACTGTCTGACCCTGGTTTCCCTCAATGGGCCTGATCCTGACCCCTATGCACATGTCCATGTTCCAGCTCAGCTTTGGCCTGTCCCTCTCCCCGGGAAGGTGACGGGTGCCAGAGGCTGAGGCTGCCCTGGTGCCCCCCAGCTGTCCTGCTCCTGGCTGGGGTGGTTGGACAGGCTCTGCCCTTTGCCCACCTCCAGGGGTGGGGAGCAAAGCTGGTAGGAAGCCTTCATAGAGGAGTAATTTGCTCCTGACTAAGTTCAACCATAGAAAGGCAGTGTACCAGAGGCAGAAGCAGGGGCAGGTGACCCAGGAGAAATACAGAGACACTATCCAAGCATGAAAAGGTGGCACTAGGAAAGCCAAAGCCCACCTGGAGCTGAATCTGGCAAACAGTGTGAAGGACAACAGGAAGGGCCGCTACAGGTACAGTAACAGCAAAAACAAGAATATGGAAAAGATAGGCCCATTGCTGAATGGCACAGGGGACCTCCTGACAACGCATATGGAGAAAGCTGAGGTATTCGATGTTTTCTTCACCTTGGCCTTTACTGGTAAGACTCGCCTTCAGCAGTTCCAAGTCCTTGAGAGCAGTGGGAAAGTCTGGAGCAAGGAAGACTTACTCAGTGGAGGAGGATCAGGTCAGGGAATGCTGAAACAAACTGGACATGCACAAGTCCTTGGAACCTGATGGGATGCACACCTGAGTGCGAAGGAAGCTAGCCAGTGTCCCTCTGAGGCCACTCTTAATTATCTGTGAAAGCCTGTGGCAGTCAGGGGAGGTTCCTGAGGACAAGAAGAAAGCAAATGTCACTCCTAAGGAAAATCATATCAGCTTTACCTTGATACATGGGAAGGTGATGGATGAAATAATTGTGGAAGCCATTTCCAAACATATGAAGGACATGAAGATGACTAGAAGTAGTCACCATGCATTTATGAAAGGGAAATCATACTTCACCTGATAGCCTTCTACAACAAAATGACTAGCTCAGTGGACAAGGGAGTAGTGGCTGATATTGTTTATCTTGATTTTAGCATGGCTTTCAAAATCACATAACACCTCACATACAAGGCTTTCAACACTGTCTCCCATAAGATCCTCATGGAGAAATTGACAAAGTATGGGCTAGATAAGTAGACAGTGAGCTGGACTGAAAGGGTTGTGAGCAGCCATACAATATCCAGCTAGAGGCCAGTCACTACTGGTATATCCCAGGGGCCAATACTGTTTGACATCTTCATGAATGAGCTGGATGATGGGACACAGTGCATGCTCAGCAACTTTGCAGACAATACAAAACTGTGTGGAGTGGGTTGATAGCTGAAATGGGTGTGCCATCATTCAGAGGGACCTTGATAGGCTGCAAAAATGGGACCATAGAAATCCCATGAAGTTCAGCAAAGGGAAAGGCCAAGCTCTGCACCTGCAGAAGGAATAACCCCATGCATCAGTACAGGCTGGAAGAAAGCAGTTTTGCAGAAAAGTACTTGGGTCAAAATGTTAGACACAAGCCAGGAATGTGTCTGTGCAGCGAAAAAAGGCCAATGCTGTCCTGGGCTGCATCCCAGGAACTGCATCATTGACAGGTTAAGGGAGATGATTCTTTCTCTCTAATCGGCATTATTGAGACACATCTGGAGTGCTGGATCCAGTGCTGGGCTCCCCAGTACAAAAGATATATGGACATACTGGAGCGAGTCCAGTACAAGGCCACAAAGGTGTTTAAGGTACTGGAGCCTCTTTCATATGATGAGAGGCTGAGAGAGCTGGAACTGTTGAGCCTGGAGAAGAGAAGGCTGAAGATCTTCTCAATTTGCATAAGTATCTGATTGAGGGAAAATGATGAAGAGGGAGACAGACTCTTTTCAGTGGTGCTCAGTGACAGGCCAGGCAATGGACGTATAAACTAAAATACAGGAAATTCTGTTTAAACATAAGAAAACTTTTTTACTGATGGTAGTCAAACGCTGGGATAAATCCAGAGAGGCTGTAGATGCTCCATCCTTTGAGATATTCAAAATCCAGCTGGACATGGTCTTGGGCAACCTGTTCTTGTTGACCCTTCTCTGAGCAAGATGGGTAGACTAAGTGATCTCTAGAGGTCCCTTCCCAGCTCAGTGGTTCAGAGAAACTACTCATGCACAGAACCTCTGAAAATTAGGCCTTTTGTTTACAAACCTGTAGTGGAATGTGTTTGCTTCCTAAAGTCACATAATAAAAGTGAGCCATGTTAGACTCTGTATCAGTAATTAGTATTCTTGATTATCTGACCAATGTTAGTCCAAGACAAAAAGCAAGTTATTTGTTCAAAATTGTTCTATATCAGACACACAAAAATAGACTGAATTTTTATGCTGGTACCAAGGTCTCAAACTGAGTTGGACGTGGTCCGAGTCATCTCTTCTGGATTTTTACTTATTAGGACATACCTAGTAAAAGATCTGTGACACCAGGAAAACTGCAATTTTACATGATGCTAAACTTAATTCATTCACAGCTACTAGAACTGATGGTTTACCCCATCTCCTTTTACATTTCAGTAAACTGAAGCAATGGTCTGCTGAAGCTAAAATCACATTAGTCCTAGAACAAGAAAATGGACCCCATTTCCTTTAAATAGAACAGCAGATCATGCTTTTTTGTCAAGTTTTGCCAGTAAAGACATTGTTCTGTCTGGGTACATGATTTCATTAAAATAATTTCAATAGATGGTTTTACAAGGAGGACTACTATTTTTTCAGAAAAAGATAATAGAGAAAGTACAGGAATGCTTCTTATAACAAAGCCTTTAAACTATACAGTGGCTTGGGAGACAGGTAAAATAGAATCTAATGCATCTTTCCAGATTACTGTGTAAGAAAATTAGCCCTGGTTGGCAGACATTCAAATAGAAATATTTGAAGTTATTTCCAGACTGTTAAAATCATGCTATTCCCTAAAATAATACGGTACACATAGGCAATTTTTAGGCAAGATGCTATCAATGTTCAGGGATCAAGGTTATTTATATTATTCCAACCTGCTGAGAAAATTTAAGCTATAGAAGTTCCAGGGAGATATCTGTTGCAGAGATGCCACCCTAAGTTGATGTGCAAAAGAATAATCCTTACACAAAATGCCAATGTCTGACAGGTGTACACAGAACACCTGGGGAATCTTACAAAGGCAAAGTCTTACGAAAGGGAAATCTTATGAAAACAATGTTACTGTTAAGGAAATGTTCCTAATGCCAACTTTTTTTTTTTCCTGCAAGTTCCTTAGCTTTTGATTTTGAATGATTGATTCATGTGTAATATTCTTCTTTAGGTCTAGATAATAATTTGAAACCTATGAAAATAAACTAATATCTATCTAGTCTGGAATTACTACACAGGTATCATCAGATGGACGTGGCAATAGCAAAAGCAAAAAAAGCAAAATAATATAGTAATTCTTTTGTTTTAAAAAAGTGCCGGTATTTTTTATAGACATGATATAAAAGCTTGTTTAAATTTATGGTATGCACGTTCAAGTTCTCTTTATTTGAGGAACGTTCTTGCTGTGGCTCCCAGAGTAACTGAAGCTCATGCCTTCATTGCAACACACACTAAGCATTCCTTTCTTGGAGAGTTAACAGTGAATGACATTATCTTCGACTCTCCAAAATATGTTCATTCCAAGACAGCAGGCTTTCTTAAGTGAATAGTTAGTTTGTGCCACGCTCAAAGGACAAGTGTTTCATCATACTTGCATGGAACTACAGGGGTGTGAGAAATATTGCTTGCCATCATGGGTCTTTGTGGAAACAGTGAAGCTGTGTTGGAGTATGCGGATAAAATGGTTCTGATTCTCTTCTCTATTCAAACAATTATTTCTTCAAGAGCAGTACCAGCTGCCTTGCAGTGTGCCTAAGACTCCAAGGGAAGGGCTGCTGCAAACTATAAGTAAGTGAAAGCAAATTGTTAGAGACAAATAGAGGAATCTAAGGAAGCAGTAAGGTAGGTCTATACGGTAGATAGTGGCTTCATCACACTGGTACCTAAACCGTTGCCAATTCTTTCTGCAAACTGACTGGTGAGAGAGATTATTAAGAAAGAATTTAAAATAGTTTAATGAAATGTATTTGTTAACTAGAAAATTCTCCCAAATAAAAAGGAAAACATGGGAGAAAAATGAAGATGCTTATTTGAAATGTTAATGAGTGAATAAGAGCAATACTAGTGGTATGGAAAGGAATGAAAGACAGGAATATAGAAATATGGCCTTTAGACAGTGTTATACTGTCTAAACTTCTATACTGCTTTCAGTAAAGGAACAGTCATGCAATCTCATGTACTTGCTTTACTTGTGTAAGCACATGTCTGCAGTGTAAGACTTGCCCTGGAGATGCTATGCAGCCAGAATCTGCAAAATTTAAGTAGACCCTGCAAATGAAAACCTAAGAAGTGGTCTGACTGGTAGACGGCAATCCAAAGTGTAGATACCTAATACAGGCAAAATGGTGGTTCTGTATGTGTGAAAGAAACTGTGCTTGAGTGAACAGAGAATCAACCTGGGATTTCTGTTTTTCTGTTGAAGATCGAGATATAGCAGCTTTGTGAGTTGCCTGTTCAGAGATAGTAACTGAATGAATGTTTGCTTAAGCGATTACCCAGGCTAGAGGTGGTAGCCGAGTTAATGTTTGCAGACAAGATTACCTAGAATCTTGGTAGGTGTAGTAGGATGGACATTTTTCAGTTTAACATTTTACCATTGGGAAACATTACTTTGTAAAAAGTGTGAAATTTTGTAGAAGAAATTAATCCTCAGTGTCAAGAATTTGTCACTGGTAAGGATGAAAGGAATTTTGATTTATGGAAACAGAATTTCAGTTGACTCACCAGGATTTTGTCTGGAGAGTCTGTCTGGCAAGAAATCACAGAATCATAGAATATCTCAAGTTGGAAGAGACCCATGAGGATCATTGAGTCCAACCCCCTGCTCCTCGCAGGACTACCTAAAACTAAACCATATGACTAAGAGCACCATCCAGACACTCTTTGAACTTTGACAGGCTTGGTGCCATGTATTTCTTCTTTGTTCTACTTCTGAACAGGAAAAAAAAGATGACGAGATCAGTGAAGCAGAAATCCTGGTTCTTATCTAGGCTGGACTCTGTGGACTCAGTGGCAGCAAGAAGCTGTTTCCTGTGTTGAAAATGGCAGTTCACACATGAAAAATAAGGAAGAAGTAGTGATTGTTGGACCAGGAAGAGATTATTACAGGTTTCAATGAGTGTGATTTTCACTGAGTGGATGCTGCATTGGACGTCAGTGCTAGGAAGAGATGAGTGGATCGAAGACAAGGTCACCTCTCTTGGACAAAATCAGTAGGACTTTGTGAGACCATACAGACAATGTCTCTGCTCCTTCCCCTTTGAGGGCTGCTTTCAACTCCCCCTTAAAAAACTAAATATGGTACCTTGGAATCATACTTGTGTGGGAGACTTCATGTCTTTGTAAGGCTGTTTGTTAGAAAGAAACCTATGCCAATATCTATTTAGTCTCAGCCAGCAAAGACAGTAACAGTGTTTGGAAATGGAGAGGGCAGGACATTTCCATGCTGTGTTCTGCCTGATTTTTGCTAACCAAGGTATGTGTAAGAGCTTTTCTTGAGCTCAGACAGGTCACTGGTGGTGCCGGTGAACTTCAGAGCAGAGCTGGAACTGCATGTCACTACTTCTCCCCTGTTCATTTCTGTGCACAGAAGTAGTAACGGAATAAAAAGGGTTGGTACTTAGAAGTACCATGGCTTTCTAAAATACAGTTTTCTTGCATTGGTGCCTTTTTCCTTTCTACTTGACTATTATTTCATTTTAGCTTATTCTTGGTGTTTTCATCATTTTATAGAGTTACACAGCAGATATTATGGGAAAAGACATCTCATATCATACGCTCAGAAAATACTGGAGGTTTCTTATATGCTCTCTGTTTTGTGTTCACCAGAAGCATGCAAATTTGTCCTAACTCAGCTCTTGCTAGCAATCTTCCGTATTGGAAATTATAATCATATGAGCTGTGTATGATACAATCATGGGAAAACCTTTTGTGTGTGAACGAGCTGAGTGTGCTCACAGGAGGAAGAATTCAGCCCAGCAATGCTATGCATTTAATAGCTTTATCCATTCAGCTTTATAGCTTGCCATTGGGTGCAGATGTTTTATGACTTGTAACAGTTTAATGTGTCCTGGTGGATTACCCTCCAAGTTTCTCTTCATCAAAGCACTTGCTCCAGGTAACTGGAATGTCAAACTTAAATGAAGTGCAATGCGAGAATGGGGATTGTCAGATTTTAAACAAAGCACGCAGTGGTGCTAAGTAAAGTTTTGAAAATGGTATGACATTTCCATGGCCCATCTCATAAGATCTCTATACCTCTCCTACTTTCAGTGTGCAAATTACTGCTGTGAAAGAGGTAAAACAGTCATACACTGTACTCCACTACAGCACACAGCCAAACTAAATAGTATCTGAAAAGAGAGAGATAATGTTTCCCTTGAATTGAAAGTCAAACAAAAGATATAACAGACAGAGAAGCTTCATTTCATTCCCCAAATCTGAGCAGGCCTCTTATGGACACGCTGCTCACTAGCAGAGCTGTGGGCCTTTGCCTCACTCCTTCTTTGCTCCTCCTCCTGTTATCCACATATCTCTTGGGGCCATGAATATCCCCAGCCCTGCTTCCCATCTCTTTCCAGAGGTTTCTTCCATCTTGCTCTTCCAAACATGCATCCTCTTCCTTCCCATCTTCCCCGACCCCCTCCATTGCTCATCCCAGTTGCTCTGGCTTAGTGCTGGCAAAACAATTGAACCCTCTGGAATGCTTTTGTTGCGATGCAGGGCTGGGTGGTCAGGGGATCCATGCTGGTAGTCTCCAGGGTCTTCAAGTACTTTCTTTTTCTCCTTTTGCAGAAACTTACTGGAGCAATAAATCTAGTGCAATGATGGAGAAAAACTAAGGCAGGGGATCTCTGGAGAGTGCGAGAGGAAAAAAGAACACTAACAGTGCAATAGCTGTTGTGCTGCTTTTACCTGCCGCATGTCTTACTGGCATGTTTTTCTATAAAGCTTATGTACCAGGAGAGGGGAAGGGGAAAAAAAAATCCTTTCTGGCAGTGGATGCACTGAAGTCCAAATTTCTCAACATCTGGAAAGCCAGCATTAAGTAGGTTATCTGATACCTAAAGAGTCACAAAGGTGGCACCGTAAATGATATCTTTTCCTGAGGCAGACAATGAGGCAAAGATAATCACAGTGCTAAAAAGACAATGCATGTCACTCTGAAATAGAAAGAGTACAAACCTCCAAGACTTCAGAGTGTCTGGGAGAAGAGACCTTCAGCTTTTTTTGACAGGTTTTGCATGTTTGACTATTATTAACACAACAAAAGGTTGCACATGGTTATTACTGAGGTGGCAACCTCCCCTGGTTCACATTTTTTGTTTGTTGTTCTAGGAGCAATGCAAAAGACTCACTTGTTTTCTGTCTTTGCACATTTAGGCTGTGATGGCTGGAAAAAGTTTTCAGATTGAAAGGTAAGATAGTGAGCCAGAAAACATTCATTGACTTAAAAGGAAACAAAGTGCTTTTATTTTCAAAAATGAAGGGCCTTTGGAGGTCTTCAAAGTGTTACTCTATAAATATCACTGAGCAAATCGTTTGTACTGATCATATGCCTCAGCTTTCATTAACAGAATACCTGTGAGAAAAATTTCCCATCCTTCTGGCTATCACTGTTGTTTGTATTTTGTAGATGGTGAGAGAATCTTGGGATCTCAACTAACGTTATTGTCCTGCTGGGCTAAGTGCATTTTGGGCATGTAATTCATAGGCCTGCTGCCCTGATACAACTCAAGCTGATCGTATTTAAAGGTCTGTGACTTGTGTTGTATTTTATTTGGGTCTGCCAACTGCAGTTCTTCATATATATGGTATTGTTTCTGTTTTCTAGGTTAGATGAAGGTAACTCACAACAGAGTTATTCCTGTAACTGCAGCAGGCAGCAAAATTAAGATCTGAGGGAATTTCAGCGTGTAACATCAAATTCTGCTTCCCATGAGTATTTCATGCATGTTACATTGAAAGTGGAGAAGGAAGGACAGGGTGAATGTGACTTTCTGTAAAACTTTTCAAAACGTGGCTTAAGTATTCACAAAAAGGCTTTTTATGCATTATTTATCCCTCCATAGTTAAATATGCTGCTTACTAACTATATCTGGTAAATATGCACCTGCAGAAAGGAATCTGGTGAGGATATGATAAAGGTCTTGCTTGGCTGAAGCACAAATTACCACTAGACTTGGGTGCAGAAGTTAATCTTGAGATGACGATGATTCACATGGGGGAACAGTGGTGCATTTGTAATAAGAGTTATAGCAATTTGTAGTTATTGCATAAATGCAAATATTTAGATGGAGTGTTGACAATAGTTTGCCACAATAGGAGAAAGCAATGGTAGAGGAAGGATTTTTTTCTTCAGAGTTATATATGTGACTGTTGTCCAAGACACTCTGTACACTCCATGGAGAGATACAGACACTTTCAGGAAGTGATTCATATCAGGTTTAGATGTCTAAAATAAGACAGATGGAAGAGCCTATTTCTCTCTGCAGAAGAACTTTTAGACTGAATCCCATTGTAACAAGCAGGCCCAGTTGTTAAAACAGTATGACCACCTGCAAACACAGTTCATGTCTTAGCACCCTGCCACCAGTACAGTCAAACAGAAAATGATAGTACCTGACTATAGCAAATTCTCTTTCAGCTGCAGCAGAAATAGCTCATCTGATGAATCAGTCACAATCATGCTCAAATGTGTAGTCAGATTTATACAACACAGAACATAGTGCTCCAGTCTGTCGGGAATCAACCCCCACCATGTAAAAATTTTTCTGTTTTTTTTGTTTGTTTGGGTTTTTTATTTTTTATTTTGCAGCAATGCAGAGCATTTTCTGGATACTCAGTTCCCTGACTACTTTGAAGAGGAGAACATGGTGGTTTGTGAGATCAAGGCCTTGCACTATATAGAATGTCTGTATCTGAACTGTTGTGTTCCTTAGATGCGTAAAATTTTGAAATGCCTCCTAAAACTATCACTTACTCTCCACTACTGCTTCCAGCTGCCAGACAGCAGAGTCAGGTGTCTAAGCTTGGCTGAATGGCCAGGCTCCATCTATAATTGATGGAGACAAGCACTTCTGAGGGGAGATTCATCTGGTCTAGAGAGACTGTGAATCACATGTTTCCTATACCTTGCCCGTGGCTATTTATCGGCACCCCCGCCTCACTTTGTGGCACCTTTCAGTTGCACTGATATGGCTGTTTGCGGCTACAGCATTAGTCAAGTAACTTGGTTTGTTTGGGTTAAAAACCAAACAAACAGGGCCCTCCCCATGCTATTGGTTAAAAGAGAAATTTATTCCCTGCCTGTACCTTTCTGGGTGTGGGTGTAGAATTTTTTAAAAAAGCAAGTAAAACCAGCAATGGCAATCTATCCAGGGAACTAATTTAAATAAAAAATGTGGGTTTTCTGTGTTTTGTGCGCTTTAGTCCAGGCATTAAAGAATAAAATAAAAGGGTGTGCATTAAACAAAATTGCCTGCTTCATTTTTCTTAACTCTCTAGTTCTTCCCCTGCCTGATTCAGCCCTTCTCAAGCCCTGCAGATCCTGGGGGAGTATGTACTAAATTCCTTTCAGCCTTGGTAAACATACTTTGCACAATCTAAAACAGGGTAATGTTACACTGGTTTCTTCCAGGACCCTTTCGAGTCCTGGAAGAAATTTTTTTAAAAAAGGAAAAAAGAGGAAATTTGACATCTGCATTTTACTTGTGTACAAACACTGTTTGTTATGGAAGAGGGGGACAATGCTCAGAATTTTGAGCTGAAAGGAACTGGCTTCAATTTCTGGGCCTCTGGTCCCCCGTCCCTCCTTGCCTGAAGGGCTGATAAACCTGAACTCATTCACACCAGAGGGGAGTGGCCAGCTTGCCTGCCCAGCCCTGTGCCCATTGCTTTATGGCAGGCAGGCTACATGAGGGAAATTTTACTGCAGCTGAGGGACAACCTTTATTTCACATTCTCAATGCAATTCTCTTGCAGAAGGGTTCAGCCTTTTGAATTTTAGTAGTACATGCGTCATTTTGTTGCCAGTCTTAATTTCACAGCCCCTCCTTTCTCTGCTAAGTCAATGCTGTTCCACACAGTTGCTTAGGATCTGCAATAGCAGAGTAGTTATAATAAAAAACTTCATGTTTAAATAAATACTAAATTTATGGTGAGGATCACGTATGCTGCTTGTGACTAGACACTTCTGTGGACATGTGAGTCTCTATAATTGTAATCTGGCTTTGCTTTACATCTGCTTTAGAGGGAATGGGATCTCCAACTAATGCTACATGCTTTTTGAGACGCTCTTTGGGTCCTCTGTCACTGACACAGGAAATTTAGATTTTTTCCTTTGTGCTCAGGATGTGTGAGAGCAGATCCTCTTTTTTTTTCCCCCCAAATGCATTCATTATTAAAATTACCTGCCACACTCTCCTCCTTCATACCCTTTTGCAAGCAGCTTGCTACAAGTGTTTGATATTTGGGACTCAAGCTGTTGTTGACTGGCCACAGAAGCGGCTCTGTCTCTGTTCCTTAACTGGCCAAATGTAACTCTAACAAACAGGAGAGGGGCTTTGAGAGTCCACTTACGGTTTGCTTTTCCCTGAGAGAGGTAGCAGATAAACAGGATTAGAGTATTTACACAGTCGTGAAATCTGGGTCGACTAGGTCTTGCCCAAGGCATCCTTCTTATTTAGCTGCAAGATTTGATTGACTGAGTGCAGTGTCAACATTTAGCTCTCTGTCTTCACCTTACACAAACTAATCACCTAAATGCAGGCAGCTCCAAATGCAAAAGGTGTGGTCAGGATTTTTACCTGATTCACTAATTGGCTCAGTCCCAAGGCTGTGGTGGATGATTTGGGAAACCCTGTCCTTGTACTGCATCAAGTTGTATCAAGCACTATCCCAGCTTTCCTGAAGTTCAAGCCTTAGTTTTGCCGTTGATCTTGTTTTAATATAGTCTGGAATTGAATTCAGTGGTAGATCTGCCTCTGTAAAATGTCTCATGAGGGCTTGACTCGCTTGAGCAATGAAATGATTGTGTCGAACTTCAGGGTGAGCACACTGCCTACAGCTGAATTTCTGTATGTAAAACCACATGTTTGGGCTGGGGTTGCTCAAGAAGCTTCCACCTGTAAGATTCTTCCTCCTACTTTGTCCCCGGTGCCCTACTCGCTTTCCTTCCCCTTGTCAGCAGATATTTCTTGCATTGGCGTGCTGCACACTCAACCAGGCCTCCCAAATCATCTACTTAAAAGACAAACTCACTGCCTTCTTTCCAGGAAAAAAACCCCCAAACCCTTAAAAACCCAACCTTTCAAGGAAGATCCTTTCTTGGATGCAGCTTAGAGTAAATCACACAATCAGCTAAGGTGGCATGAATGGAGAGATTGTAGCTGTTTGTGGAAGGAAGTGCATTTTATGGCATGACAGTATCTTACACAGCATCTAAAAGTCATGTGGAAATGTAGCCTGAGACTGTGATTTGGTGATAAAAAATAATTAGTGGCAGTTCTGGCCTTAGCAGTTGATTTTTGTCTCTCTGCTCCCATCTCTATTGTCTTACTGTTTGGTTTTTGTTTTGGGTTTGTTGTTTGTTTTTTTTTTCAGCTGGATCAGTTTCCCCATTTGGTTCATAGTACAACCCTGCAAATGGTTATGGTGATGGAAACAGGAACAAGCAGCTGGGAGCAGGGGGGAGGGACACTTTAACCCAGTGCTGCTTTTGAACATTTGGTGTCATTGACCACAGCCTCAGAATTTCCCTGGATAAACAGTAGAACAGTATCTTCTCATCTAGTGACATTTCACTGGTTATCTTACTTCTAGTTAGATACATTTGTCTCTGTATTTATTTTGCTCTCTATTGAAACTGTGCTATGAGCACGTTAAAATAAAGACATCAGACTCAATTGTTTTATGCTGTTACGATCAGCTCGAGTCTTATTTAGCTTTTCTGGGCAATTTCTTTGAGCTAATACCCAGAAAACTAGAACTGGGCTGCAAGGAAGCAAGCAAGACACTTAGCTTTGAATGACCTGTGTGGACTGCTCACTTAGCAACAAGAGTGAAAAAAATAAACTACAGTTTATCACAAAAGATCTTTGCCTTACTGCAGCAGTAAAAGTGATATAGCAAAAACATATTGATTCTCTGGGTGACTGATAAAGCTACAGCACTGAAAGGATTCCTCGCAGTAAATCCGAGTTTAATTTTTCCATCCAAATGCCTTGAATAATGCAGCCTTTGCCTGCTGGTCACCTATCTGTGGCACTGTTTAAGATGATGATAGCATTGTTTATCCAAGCATTGTTTATCCACGATAGGATCCCGAATGGTCCTGCATTATCACAATTCCCAGTAGATTCCTTGTGCGAAGAATGTTCTATCACATCTAACATGATTGTCTAAGAACTTGCCCATTGCACAACAATAGAAAGGCTCTATTGTTTCTTTTTTTGGCTGTTATTCTCAGCCTGATGGAACTACTGCTGAATTTTCATTAAACCAGCACACTTGCATGTGCACATGGCAGATACACATGCACTTTAGGCTGCCTGGCAATCTGAACTCATTGTATATTCATTATGTTTTCCTTGTGGCAGAGTTCTCTTAACCACGACAACTATGAAATACGTTACGCTAAAAGATTTCTCTTGCGTGGGTACGTGTGCGTATGTGCAGATACGTAAGGATACATGCACACATACAGAATGGAAAACGTTATGTACTCTAAAGAGCTGTCTCCGTGTATCTCTGCTTGAATGGTATCATATCCCACAGCCCTGCCTCCCCCGCTCTGCTGTGCAGGATAATAATGTGGTGGAAACCTTGTGTCTGTGGGGGGAAGGGTTTAAAAGCATCATACTGAGGCTGGGCATTCTGCCAGGGGGAAGGGACAGAAGTGAAGTGCGCCTGGAGGTTTTCTTTTTTTAGACAGTGATTACTGAAGGGGAAAGAAGGCCAGTCATCATAGGAGTACAAAAAGACAAAAAAAGTATTTACTGTGGGCTATTGGCAAATACTTGTCTCACTTCTAAGCAAGAATTCCTCACAGGAGTTAAAAAAAAGGCACAAAATGGTTGTGCTTAAAGAAGGTAGTCCAGTCTCACCAGTTGTTTCAAAATTAGTGATTAAAATGAAAGAATATCTCTGTCATTTCCCCTTTTCTCTCCCCAAAATGCACAGATGTATTCACACTCATAAACTGTGTGTCCTTAAGGTCCTAAGGACTTGAAGAATAGGAAGGGGCAGAGAGGACTCCTTTGAAAGTAAGTAATATATTTTTACTTTAAAACTGAAAATTCAGCGTATGCAAGTGTCCTTTGAGAGATAAAATAACAGAGTTATAGAAATAGCAGGTCAGTAACTCTCATTTGCCCTGAGCTCTCTACACGGTCATTCAGCTTCCTATTGCACTGAAATGTGGAATATTTAAACAACTCAGGACCACTGGCATCAGAGACAAAAGCCTCATGTCTTTTTGGCAAGGCAGGGTTGTGAAAAAACCTGCTATCTGTTTTTTTTGGGGAAAAAGTCCTCACCAGCCATGTGAAGCCTGTCGTATTAGCACTTGTGGACAAAGATATCTAGAAGATTGCAGTCTTTTCTGCACCTAAAGAAAATCGTAATTATAAGCTTTGAATTCATGTTTCTTGTTAGATGACAGCATGTTTAGAAAGCTTATGTCCCTGTTAAGTTTTCTGACTTTTGAAATTAAATTAGGCATGGCAGAGGGAGAGCTTGGGGGATGAGGGAATATTTTTTGGCAAGTGAATGCAAAACTGAAAAGCCAGATTTGCCAAACATTTTTCCAGGGATGTGTGCATGATTTGCATGTCCCCACTCAGCCTCATAACACATCCTCAGTGTGAAGCTGATGGGGCATGGTAGGGAAATGGCAATTGTGGCTGAGAAATTAAGGGCAACATTAAAAATATTTGTTTTTCCTTGATGCAAACTAATTGATGCTGGTGAATCATTGGACTTGTTCCCCCCTTCCCTCCCCGGAGGAAAGTCTTCTGTTCTCTTTCTTTTTTAATAAATGCTTAAAACTGAAACTGTGATCATTGCATTAGCACTGGTTGGTGAACCTCAGAAGGAGGTAGCAAAAATATTTGAAGCTAATCCAAAAGAACAACAAAGCATTTTTCTTTAGAAATCAGGCTAAAAATCCTTCAAGATCAAATTCCCGTGTGAGATATCCACTTTTACATGTGTAGAAAGTATCACGAGACTCTTCTTGCATATCACATCATTGCAGTAATTCTCATTGCAGGAATTACAGTTATGTGTGAATATTAAGGTAAATAAATAGCCAAGCTAAAATGTTTTGAGTTCATTTCAGGTTATAGGCAACATATGATGCACTTTCTGAACTGTTTCCTTTGTCCTTAGGCTCTGATTTAGCAAAACACTTTAAAGCGTACTCGGATGTAAGCATCTGGATTTTCCCATCAAAGTCACTACTCTATTCACATATTTAAAGCCAAGCAGGTGTTAGAGAATTTTTTCTAGGTAGATGATGCAGAGGAAGGTTTTAAAAAAAGAGTCAGAGCTGTCTACAGAGGAAGCAGGAGACTCTGCCCCAGGCTCGCTTCATTTACTGAACATTAGAAAGTCCTACTCACTGCTTTTGTCTGTATTCACAATTCAGTGTGCCCAGTGAGGAAGAAGTCCAATTTCTAGCAAGACTGTGAAGATTTTATGAAGGCTTATCCTTAATTAGTAAGTGGTCCTTATATGGCAACCACCTGCAGGAGGTGGGACAAGTATCAAATCCAACACTTGGGAAACAAGTCAGTGCCTTCAGTGAAGTTCAAAAGTCTCATAAATGATTACAGTGGAGTGAAATATTTTTCATGCTTTGGAAGTGGTTGAAATTTTGACTTTTAGAGGAGAAGTGGACCTTGTCTTAGTCCCCTCTTGAAAAGCAGCAGTGTTCTTTTGTAGCGTTTATCTTTGTTCAGAGACCCTGTACAACTTTTGGCGTGGATAAGGGCATACATAGAATCATGCATTGTTTTCTGGAAACCACATAGTGTCAGGGAAAGTGCAGATAAATCAAAGACAGAACATCATGAAGAGACAAGAAGAATTGGTTTATGACAGAAGATTAAAAGAATCAAATTTATCTAGCTTGTCCAATTTAAATTAAATCTCAAATAACGATGAATAAACACTAAGACTGTGAACAGCAAGGACAGACACATTATTTAGGGGTTTTCTGATAATTATCACTAGAAATATCAGGATGAAAGTAAGCAGTAGAAGATACTAGCTGGGTATGAGTAGAAATGCTCTATAAAGATGTAAAAGGACAGGTTCACAAAAGAAAAAGTACCTCAAATAATTAAAAGTAGATTAGACAAAACATTGGAAAACTATCGAATATCTATTTTAATATCTCTTTCATCACTATGATGATGTCCCTTTTAGAGAAGAAAATTTCACTTACACAGGAATGTGATAGTGGTCCACCTTTTCCACTAACACAGATTTCTATTTTCTGCCTCCTCTGTCTATTTCTTGCTGAGAAATGTATATTGGTCTGATGCCTAAGATCCAGTTCATAGTCAGTGATGTCTCAGCTGTTACTTTTTCTTCCCTTCCCACAGAGAGTTCTGAGGTGCTTATGGTACATGTTCTTTGTCAGTATTATTCTGCTTCATCCTCCCTGGTGTACCTGGTAGGAATGCTTAGGACTGACGATGAGACAGTACCATCAGTTAATGAAATTATAAGATGCCCGTGCAGTCACAGAAGTCGGGGACAGAAGAAGTCTGTTCTGATTCTTATTCTGTTTCAGATTCCTACTTAGAAGGTTTACGTACTTTTGTCTAGGCTTTGTGAATTAGCCTGTAAATTAAATACGTTTCATTGACAGGCATGCTATTTATTTCTACTGGTCTTCTGTTTGTCTGCTCTGCTTTCTGTTGTACACCATATCCTAAAATTAAAGAAACCTCAGTTTTTGCTGCTTTAATATTCCTTCCTTACTCCTCTCTTAACCATACTACACACTTTCCATCTTTCCATCTTAAATGATTCTCCTTAGCAGAGTCAAAAATATATCTCAAAATATCCAGCCTCTCCTGGGCTCCTCTGATATGTCAGTATCATATTGATAGTAGTGGCATATAGATCTTATTGGTGATAAGTAGTATATAGATCTGAACACTGTGACTTGGGCCTGGGTCCAAAAACACATGCTTTCAAACAAGTGAGGAGTTAAACTACGGCTTTAAGGCTGATAATATAAACTGCACTTTTCCTCATCATCCTCAGGTATATCCTGGGAAAAAGGCATGACTGAAAGGCTGCACAGTGTGAGCAAGGGGAATCTGTCCAGAAAATGAATTCCAGAAGTTATTTTCACTAGCTATACCAAGTGTGTACAAATGGGTGTCAACTGCCTTTAGCATCTCTGAATTTTGCAGTTGCTGACGAACCGTGGATATGAGGCAGTCTCTCAGGTGAGGGGAGGCAAGTGCCACGTGCTAGTTCAGCTCCCACCCAAAGCTGCCCTCTGGTTAGCACTGTTGTTAGCAGCTCAGTTGTTCCTGGCATCTTGGAGGCATGGATATTACTGCTGAGATGTCAATAAACTTCTCAGCCTTCTTCTACTGCATAGGAAGTCTGAACCTGTTCAAAATCAAATATGCCACAATTTCTACGTCTTTCTACAATGGTTTTGTTGAGCTTTTTTTTTTTATAAATTTTGCAATTCTGTCCGTGCCCAGTTGTTGAAAGCTTCATTTCAGGATTGTGGCAAAAGTCACGGAATGCTCCATTACTTAGATGTCATGGCTCCACTGCTATTTTTGCATGTAAGGATGTCTTCCATCTATCTAGGAGAGGAATAAAGACAGGAAGTGCCATGATCTTCTGGTTCAGTCTCCTTCTCCCCAGCCCTGGAACTGGGGCTGTATCGCTTTTCTCTAGTCTCACAAGACTTCTCCAGCACTCATCTTTTACAGTCAAGCAGTTCAAGTGCTTGATTTTGCTGTTCTGATCACTGCTGAAAACAAAACAGACTTCCTCATTGAGCTGGCCATAAAAATGCCCAATCTATCTGAGATGTCAGTAGAAGCCATCAGCCTATGCATGGAGTTAAAATTTTTCCTGCACTGACACATTCTACTTCTATTGAATTAGATCCTGCATCATGTTTCCCAATTTCTTAAATTTATTAGTTCCTTTTTAGTTTTTACATAATCTTTTTTTTTTTTTTCTTAAAGAAGAAGAAATTTCACTATGAAATGCAAAATAAATGCATTTTACCTTTGTCCCAATTTCAATGTGCTCTCACAGGTACCTATTCACTAGGGCAACACTTCCGTTTTGCTAGATAAAAGGACCTTGCAGAAGCATCTGTTTCCTTGCCCCAACTGTCTTACACACTACAGCAGAGATGTCCAAAGCAGCAAGACTTCAGGGAGGGCAGCCAAACTTCACTGATGATCCTGGCAGCCACAGGCAAATACCGAATCAACTGCACGTGCAGTGAGAAGGGGTTGAACATGCTGGTTAGATGTGTTAGCTGTGTGCACACTTATGTTTCTGTATGCAAAGGACTTGCAGAAAGAGAATAAATGACTGTCCTTGTGAGTGGCCAGGGTAAGGGGACTACTGTTGGAAGATCACTTGTGGCTCATCTTGTAAATGTGGCAATGCAATTTCTATTAACATACCTGTGGTTTGTTTGTAGCACATGGAGCCACTACATGGTGTACAAGCTCGACTGAAGTACCATTTTTTCCCCCAGTCTCCTTAAGCTTAATCAAATTAAGCAATTTTATGCTTAGCACATTTGGCACATGCAAGCCTCTTCCCAGCCATCAAGTGGATCAAATCCTTGTGTCTTTACTTCTTTCCCTATCTTTCCCTAAGAGGCATGTTTGGCAGACCCTGTGGCAAAACTGAGCTACATTGAGCCCTGTAGGACCTAGCCGGACAGAGAAATCTCATGGCACTGAGCTCGCTGCAAAACCGTGGAGTCTTTTCCATATAAGAACAGTAAAACAAACTTCACAATAATTTCAATGGTACCCTCAACATGAGTCTTTGCCTTATATCAGCACTTATGTCTGTGGAAAAATCAAAGGCTCAAACATCTGGCATGATAGCTGGTACATGCCATCACCAACAGGTGCAAATTCAGTAAGAACAGGGCGGGAGGCAAAATTTTAAACAAGAATCTGAAGGACATCCTGGCTATTGTTAACAAGAAAGTAAGACTTCTTCCTGCCTCTGCTTTTATGGTCACTTAAGAAGGAGAATTATTTTATTACTGAGACAACTCTCATTCTGGAAGTTAAAGAATATAACAGACAAAACCCAAGTCTGCCTTTGCTATTTCAGGAAAATACCTTTACAGTCTTCTGAGTACTTATGGCAAGCAAATGCATATGACTATTTTCGCTGTTATCTGAAATGTGGAAATCACAGCCTTTACGGAGGAAAAGTTTTTTTCATTACGTAGTGTATGGCTGGCCATTGGCTATCTGCAGCTCATTGTACTTTATCCTGAAGCCAGCAACAGATCTCTTATACTGAAAGACTGTTGCTGGTTTAGTTATTGGTTGTAGCACGTTCTAAACAAATGGTTTAACTACAATTTATCTAAGTCTATAATTATTAAAATTGCTCAAGGGGCTCTGTAGGTTCCATCCCAGCTGGAATTCTTCTTTCTATTTTTATTCCTTTTTCTTTTTTTTTTTTTCTTTTTTCTTAACATAAGGAAAAAATAGCACGGAAAGTGTTAAACAAAATACACATTACTTTTAATTTCAGAACAATCTCATGAACTGCTTCAGCTGTCCCCATTAGCCTTTCTGTGCCATACTACTGCAGCGGCCTCTGCTAGAGAAGTTGTTTTTTTTTTTTCTTTATGTTCCTCTCTCTGTTCTTTCCTTTCTCTCTCCTTTTTTTTCTTTTTTTTTTTTCCACTCTCCCCCTCCCCACCCCCAGTTCAACAATTGATCTGCAGGAATCCACTCAAAGCTGAAGCTTGAGAAACGTGTGAATTTGGAAAGTTGGCTGCATTTGTGTAAGTGTTAAAGGTTTAATATTTACAGTTTTCCTGTTATTTCTTGAGATTTTTACTTGGAATTTGGAAAAGGAATAAACAGCTAGTCATAAAACAAAAAAAAAACCAAACCCAAACAACAACAGCTGGCTATTTGAAAGGAGAGTGTAATGAGTTCCTGTCTTCTTGGATGCCTATGTGCTACTTGCATTCTTGTTACTCTTTAAATGGAATTCCTATACCTGTTGGAAGACTTCTATATCAACTGCTTTGGAAAGTTTAAAATCATTGCTTCATGATGTGAACAGGACCTTTTGGGACTCTCATAATAACAACTTATTTTTCCATCCTTTTTCATCAGAGTGTGTTTCTTTAGATGCAGAATGAATGCGAAATATGCATGCACTAATGTGTCACAAAATGTGACATGCAATAATGGGCAGCTATTAAGTTGCTCCAAAGCAAATACTGACTAGTCCAGAATTCATGGCAGATGAAAAGTATCTAGCCTCCTTAGTGCAGGGATTGTACATTTGATTTGTATATTTAACTAGTGGCCATTTATAGCATGATATCTTGTAAATTACCAAAAATTAGAAACTAGTATTCTGATTTGTGAGAAAGCCTGGGGAGTTAATTAGTAACGTCTGGCATTGCTTGGCCCACTACCTTAAGTATTTCATCAGGTGTCTAATCAGGAGTGGTACCATCACAGTAGTCATTTTGCCAGTTGCATTCACATTCACTTAATTCTAGTCTCTTTCAATCACTGCTATGAGTGGAAGATAGAAGTGTTAGAATCAAGATTATATAGTACTTGATCTTAAGCTTGTTGGTTCAGAAGGCAAACTGTACAAAGCGTTCATATCTGACTGGCTGTCCTGTAAGAATATTGCTGGCAAAACCCATCCTGGAGTGCAAGTGAATGTAGAAAAAATTATCAGTTTGGCCTCATTTTAGACCTCAGGCATCATGCAATTTGTCAAATCAAAAGAAAAAGTAAGTTTGACTTTTCTGTCCACTTGGAAGGAGGACATAACAGCTACCATATTGATCCATCCTGAGGTCTCCCTGTCCTATTGTCTGTTTTCTGACATAGACCCATAGGTGAAGGGATGCTGACAGGTTTACTTGTGGGAAAACAGACTTCTGAAGTGATTAGAGGCATAGGTAGTGGCCTGATATTGGAGCATTCTTGCTTGTGCCCTCTTCACCCTGCTTTAAGATGGTGGTATGAAATGAGCCCACTCAGTCCATCAGGCTTGTTTACAAACAAATCTAGGAAAATTATTTTGTTGTGACAGTTTTTGGTAAACATAAGGTATTAGGAATGGAAAAGTTAGAATTGCCTGTCCTTTCCATTTTTCACTTCTGTCTGAAATAACACAGCTTTCAAAGCTAGGATTCAGTCATCACTGATGTAGTCTGGTGGCTTAACTAACACATTACGCTTGACGTTTGCAGTGGACTGGGAACACGCTCTGTCAGTCATCATGTCCCTTCCGAGCGGTGCTGAGTTGAGCAGCTTCCACCTTAGAGGGAAAGGCATTGTAACAGAATCAGCTATGATCAATGAAGTGTAGCCTTTAGATATGTCTACACTATGTAGCGTTCCTGGAATAGTTTTTGTAGGCAGAGTAAAAATACATATGGGGATATGTGGCAAACCAGAAACCTTTTCTGCACCTAGGTAAATGCAATCAATTTTGTCTCTTGTTTCTGCATAATTATGACTAAGTGTTAAAATACCTGCTGCTTTGGCTTCTGAAACAGTTTCAGAAATAATTTTATGGATAATTTTAAACTCCTAGTTGTGCATCCTCCAAGTTGCTCTATCCAAGGGGGGATACTGAGATAAATAAATAAAAACATTCAAGGCCTTTGTGGAAGCCTTGAAACCAGCTAAAGTTTAAAACAAAAAAGCTGCATAAACAGGTCCTTGGATATAAGGGTGCTGTAGCTTAGCTGTGAGTGGGATCAGAAAAATTCCCGTTATCCATTTTAAATGCATAGAAAGACAGAGACTGATTTCAATTAAGTTTTATATACAGTGAGTTGTGTTCAACAATTGCTTCCATTTACACTAGTACAAGCAAAAGGGAAGACTGAGACCATTTTCCCTACTCTGAATATTTTAAATAGTTTAATAAAACTAACTATATCTCTTATTATCCCTTCACTGTGGTAGTACTTTATAAGCAGGAATGAAATTCTCTCAGCAATGTCCCTGTTGGAAAGATTGTTCCCATTTCACAGCCAGGGAGCTAAGGCAGGTAGGTCAACAATCTAATCCGAAGCCCAATTTTTAGCAGTCTTATGAAAGACACTTGAATTTCATTGTGAACTGAAGACAGGTTTGCTTATTTCTAAGCCAGAACACATTCTGTAATTTGTCTGAAAAGCAGCTGTGCCCAAGCACAGCACTCAAGGATATGTGCAGAAAAGCCTTAGTCTTGTTTCAGTCTTGCAGAAATTTTTTTGCATCCCTGTGAATCTTACAGCCTACTCACAGTTTGGGGCACTGAAAGCAGTAGTAGTGTGGAGGTCAATTTCTAAAAACACCAGTAGGGCTAGCACAGAGCTGGTTTTGGGGCTGTGCCATCTGGAGAGAGACACTGGGGGCTCCCACCTTCTGGCTCATTCTGAGAGCAGCAGGGGCTTCTGCCTTGTACAGATGCAATTTAATGATGATAGAAAATGGTAGCATATTGTTCCTGTAAGAGGCAGTCTCTCATGGATCCCACAGTGTTCTTACCAGCATGTTTAACCTCTAATCTGGGAAAGAAAAATACCGTCTGGTACATACCATCCTTGAAAGGTTGCTGTCCCTGCCTTGATGTACCTGAAGAGCTCATGTAAGTGCCGCACAGAGTTACCCATGCTGAATGAACCCACCTGAGTCCCAGAAGAAGTGAAGCAACATTAGCATGATGCACTATCTGAGTTAATATAGTTGACTTTGCAGCAAGGCTAATGAGCTGGTGCAGAATGCCATATTTGCCTGGCTATGCTGCCTCCAGTAGTGGAGCTTGCTTAGGTACGTCTGCCCAGAACTGCACTGGGCCACGTTGACAGGTCCATAAACTCTTAATATTTAATGAAGAATATTTTGTTTCTTGATTTTATTTATCTCATTGGAGAAAATATCACACTTTCTGTCCTAAGGAGCCTGTGCTTCCTTGTTTGCTTATTTATGCAGTGTTAATCCTATTTTCACTATTAAGGCGAGAAGGATTCTGTCACAAATGAGAACTCGCTGCTAAGCTCTGACAACCCTGACTCATGATACCTGTCAAACTTAACTTATCACCTCTGCAGTCTACTCCTTACCTCTGCATTGTCTCTGTAGCAGAGAGGACAGGAGGAGCTGTGTGTCCACTCTCAGTCAAAATCTGCGGACAACTGGCCTACTGATTTAAATTGCCAACAATTTCAGTACGTGCCCCTAGGTAAACTGGACTGTGCTGTCGGAATCTGAGCTGCTCTGTTTCTGGCCCAGGTGAGTTCACCCCTCCTTAGGCAATGTACTGACCTCAGCTCTCTGGGATCATCAGACTGATGCCAAACATGCTGTGGAAACCCGGCTGGCCAAGCACACTGCAGCCCCAGGCTCGTGGGCACCCACCCACTTCCTTGAGAAACTGGGATGGCAGACATGGTCCACCAGCTTTCTCCTTAGAGGCGGTCGAAAATTGCCAGTGCTGACTATATTTCTAGTCATGAGGGAAGGATATTGGCACAGTTTTCAGTAAGTAAATACCATGTCTTGGATTGACCTTGCTGGTGAAGACACCACTGCTGCGTGAACACACAGATTAGCTTGTTCTGCTACCTCTGTGAAAGAGATGAGGTGAGACTTACAGGTGTGACCTCATGAGTTATTGCCAAGCATGTGAATCAGAGCCCCAGGCCCATGGATGGCATCTGTCCATTGAAAAGAAGCAATTCTTCCTCATCCTGGTTCTGCAGTTCTTTAATAATTGAGTGTCCTCTCAGAGACAAACCAAAAATGTGAGATAGACAGAATTTTTAAAAATGAAGCTACGTTACTGGCTTTTGTGTGCAATGGGACAGAATTAACTGGCTGCTACTTTGGTCTGCTTGGAAATCTCTGTCCTATTACTGCTTTCATTCTTTCATCAGGTTGCAAATAGAGCTGTTTTGGTTTAAAAAGATTCCTCATATACATGCTAAAATGTGCTTATTTCATTTTTCAAAAGTGCCTGTAAAGTAGCTTGGAAATAATTGTTCCTGATGTTTAATTAGGTAGTGTTTGAAAAGCACTTTGAAAATGAAAAATGAAGTAGAAGTGCTAAATATTCTTGCCTAAGGTTGATTAATTATGGACAGTAAATCTTACATTAGCTCATGTGATAAATGTGAGCGAGTAGACTGCATAATCTATTAAAGGAAACCCAGGCATATGCATTTTTCCCTCTGCATATGGATCTGGGGCTGATAATATGGAGGTTGGAGAATTGTGTCTGCTTTGTATCTTCTCATCCCCTTTTGTTATTCAATGCTATTGAAGACTTTAGCAGAGAATTCAGACTCTGGCTTTTCAGAGCTGGCAGAGGAGCGATCCAAGGCATGGGAACCCGCTGGGTTCCTTCAGAAGTTTCTGCTTTCAACTTCACAGAAAGTTGTTAGACAGTGAGGCTACCTCAATATTAGTAAATCAAACATGTCCAGTCTCCGCCACTGAAGTCACCTGGCACTGAACTGCCTGCATCCACACAATTAAACGCTTTTAGCCTGTGAGACTAAGGTGGATGCAGCTAGGCACTCTGATGGGAAGAGTCCCTGGCCTGTGCTAGCTCAGGAAGTCTTTCTGGAATTGCTTGGGTGACTGCATGTTGGCCAGGTTCAAAACCATTCTAGAAATTTAACAGTGGAGATGATCAAGGTTCAGTGCCTAAGTCTGCTTATTATTTATTATAAAATAAGCACTGCTTATTTTCGTAGTACAGATGTAGCCTCAGGGGCTGTAGCCTCCTCCTAGGGTCTGCTGTCTTCAGGGTACCTTCCATTGATGGAGGGGAACAAAGCTGCTTTTCCACAGGCCAGATCATGTCATATCATATATGTATCTTGCTGACCTCTCCAAGCTGTGGCTGTTTTGGGGCAGCAATAGTGATACCTGGTCTTAAAGGGCTGATGGAAACTAACTACCCAGCTTCACTTGTGCTGCAGAATAGATGATAGATTGCAGGACCACTTGGTGTCTTTGGCAGATTTTAAGTAGGGCTGATGTATAAAGAGCAAATGTTCTTATCACACCTAGACCAAATATGTGAGAGGTCTGTGCTAGTTCTTGCAAATATGATAAGTGTCTTGAATAAATTGACAATCACTTACCTCAGATAAAAGGTCTGGAGAAGCCTGAAGAATGAAGGATGAAAAAGAAGGAGGAGACAAGTCCAGGAAAACTGCATGAGAGTCTGTGGAAAATACAGACAGCAACTGTGCCTTTTTTTTTTTTTTTTTTTTTTTCCTTTCATATGTAACAGTTTGCTTATATGTTCCAGTACCATGATCTTCTAAGACTGGAGGAATAAGTTTTCTCCTTGGAATAGGGGGATCAGAACAGTTGTTTACATTGGCACGTTAGAGTTAGCATGAAGGACTGATTAGAAATTGTTGCTTTAAGAGGGTGTTAGTTCGAGATATAGCAGAACAAATGACTAGTCATTAATGTTGTTGACTTACAAAAAAACAGGTGGCATATAGGAAAACATCATAACTGCAGAACCAGCAATAAGGTTTTTGCTGCAGAGTATAGCAGAAGAGTTGGAATCATGGCAGTTTGGTCTGAAAAGAAAATACAGTAGCCTTGCTTTTCTGATCCAGGTAACAGATCCTAAAATGTTAAATTCCAATCTGTTTGGAAAAGATTGTCGGGTGTCCCTGAAAATGACTGCTGACTACAAAGCTTCAAAGTGATGAGGTCTTCGGCAAAAGCTCTGGTTCTTTTATCTTCCGTGAAGAAGCTACAGTGGGAAAAGGTACTGAAGGTCAGATCTAGGCATAAGGAATTTGAGGCAAAAAGTAGGGCCTTAGGCATAGCTTTTGCAGCCCATCCCTGAAATTTCTCTTTCTCTGCATCTGTTTGCCAGACCCAGCCTGGTGGAGAGAGCTCTGAGAGGATCTGTGAGCCTGAGTGTGGTACCTGGTCTGCTAATATAGGTGAAAGACTTGTGAAGGCACTGCTGGAAATAGGGAGCTGTTAGATTGGCTCAGGTGTCCTGCTGAAAGGGTGTATGCTTGCTTCTTCTTCTCTTATGCCTGTCCTCTCACATCACTTTCCCATGCCAAAACATTTCTGTTAATGCTTAGGCAGTAATGTGATGCTTTTTCACATGAAAATTCAGCAAGAAGTTTCTGCAGAGGTCTTCAAAACATCTCTGAGAAAATGATGAGCTGGTTTAGAAGGAGCTGATGAAATGGCAAGTCACCTGGTGGGTAAGAAGCTTGAATGCGTGGTGCTTATTGAAAGGAAGCAGTGGAAAAGAGAGAGATATTCAGAAAAGAGAGGCAAGGACTGGGGAGGAGAGCACAGAGACGTAGAGGGCAGGATCTTTTTAACCTTGAAAAGGAAAATCCATACACCATGCATCTTTCTTGTTTTTTTGACTCATAAAAACTTCTGAAATCTAGTTAACTAAAGGCATGCTATTTAGCACCCCACTTTTGATTGATCCTTCTCTCAAGAATGTGTGAATGAGATGCCGAGGTGCAAACAAGAACCATGAGACATACATCTATGGTGAACTACACATACCCATTCTATTAGCATAATTCACTTGTGTCAGGTGCTTTATGCAGCATTTAATTTATTTTAGCAAGTTTCTCCATTGCAAGAGCTTCAAAACAAAATCACAAAACTGAAATGTTTTCCTTATTTTTGCATCAGGGATTCTTGAAGATATAATATGCGATGGTGTCTGCTTCACAGTGCTATGCAACTCGGTCACAAGCTATCACAAGTGACCTATAAACCAGATTTATATGACACTAAATTCAAGCTGAAAACAACTTCCCAGAACCCTAGAAAAGGCAGTGAAACTCTATATACTCGCTCCAAGAAGGCACGCACACACATTCAAATATGCATACTTTTATGCACAGATATCATCATGTATCATATTCTTGCTGACCATCTGTTTGCTTGATGTGAGCTCTGAGATGATTCAGTTGCTACGCCTTTGGGGAAAACGCTGGGTAAGACCTGCATGTAAATGTGCAAGGACACATTTGGGCATACACTAGCTGTTGCATGCTGGTACCTGACATGCTATACCTGGCTCCATCTATCCCATCAACCCTCCTGGCTCAAGATAGCTCAGAGATCCATCACCAAAGCTGGACTGGTGGGGCCACCTTATAGCAAGGACGGGTGTGAAGCATAGACAATACAAACTCTGACTGCATTTAGGTTGTCTGCAGGAGCTGGATAGGGTTCAGGAATATACAGAAAGCAGGTGGATTTTGGTACTACTTAACTGGGACAAAAGCAAATATGATTGCTCTATCTTTGTGGGACAATGCAGACAATAAACCAGAAGCATACAAACAACAGGAACCACTTTTATTTAGGCGGGAATAATCAATTTGAAAAATCGAGCACCCTTAAAAAGTGAGGGAGATACTGGATCCAAATTGCATAATAAATAAAAGAACCCTGCCTTCACATTTTTCTCTTTGGTGAAATCTGGCTGTCAGAGTGGGAGCTTGATCTAAGACAGATTTACCTGTACACGAAGAAAGTTTTTTAACAAGTGCAATATTACATTAACAGTGCATCTCCAATTATTCACAGGTAGCACAGTTGTGCGTTTCAGACAGGTCTGAACCAGACCTTGCAGCTGGAAGTCATGGAGCTTTTTATATTTCCTCAAATCCACGTTTTATGTAACATTTTCTGTGTCCTTCCCAATGCACAATGTATGTCTGTCAGCCTTTATAACTGAAAGTATATCACTGTCCCAAATATCTAGACTGCTTTTTGTATAATGGATTTTATTTCTGGCCTAATTTAGGAACTTTCAGAGCTAAAACCCCCTGCTTTTCAGAGATGATCTGTTAGGCTTTTGTTACCAAGCATGCTAAAATCGGGGCTGCTTGTAAGAAACTTCCCTACCGTTCTCTGCTCTGCAAAGAGCTGGCACAGGCAGATCCCACAATTGTGTGCAGTCACATGTGGGATGGGGGCCTAGAGTTTTCTTCTGTCAAGCCAATTCACTATTGCAGGCAACTGAGATTTGATGTTTTGATTAGGGCTTTTCCTTATTTTTCTCCTTCCAAGTCAGTGATGAAGGAAGCTCTCAGATCCGCCCTTGTATTTTTGTCCCAGTGAAGTAGAGCTTCCTATGGCATTTTCGTTTCTCCAGAACTATTTGTCACTAGCACTGTGTTGATAATGTGATGACAGCTGTTGCCAAAACTTTCCTGTTCACCCTAAATCTGTTTTTCTTGGTATGAAAATAAAGATACGAAGCTCAGCAGAGAGAGCACTCTGTGGTATGAGAGCTCACGATGACTGGGACAGAGTCATTATCCGAGGAGAAACCCGGGTGTGTGAGGGCAGGCGGCATTTTCCAGATTCCAGGGGGTAAGGGGAGAAGAGGGGTGTGAGGCTAAAGGGGGTGGGCTTTGCCTGCTGGGGGGTGGGGAGAGAGACAGTGCTCCTCTTTTAAAGGAAAATGAGCAGCCAGCAGAAACTAGATGTGTCTCACCATGGGGTGAGGGTGGAGAACCCACCAACTGCTGAGACAGTCAATAGGCAGATTATTCATCACACATTGCTAGGAGATTAACTGAGCAAACGTTCTGACAAAACTGATTAAAGCCTTCATCCTGTATGGGGGAACAAAGACACACCAAGTTATTACACCCCAGCCAAATGCCAGATGATGACTACATGTAATGGAAACACAAAGTGTGGAGCGATTCCACACCCATCCCCCCAAACTGGGATGACTCTCCCTCTCTTTATCACTAGAGTCATTGCAAGTTACAGTTTGTAAATACAACTACCTACTGAACATTTCAAAAGCCAGATTGCTGTGATGTAATAGATAAAGGACAACTTCCCCCCCCCCCCCCCCTTAGTTTGCTTCTCTTAAAATGTTATCTCAGAGTGTTATCATGTCTAGAGTCATCTCTCTTCTGAAGTGCATTCTTTCCCAGTATTATCACTACTGTTTACAATTGCAGATACTTAAAAAGGGCAAAATACTTCCCATTATAGTAAATTTTGGATGGTACTCCCTCAGCCACGTGTAAACTTTGGATGTGAGTGCTTCCAGTGTCAGTGTCTGCTCAGTTGCTAGCCCTGCTAAAGGGGAAATGGACATGATTTTTTACTATGTTCACTAATTACTACAGTCGCCACCTCCTAAAACAAGAGAAGTGACATCAATAAAACTAAATCACACAGTTGCAGAGTTCTGAAGATTCGGAAAGTCACGAAAAAGAGCCTGAGAAAGGAATCCCTTTTCCGGACGATTCTGTTTTCTTTTGACAGTCAAAAACATAATGGGCCATGGAAATGATCAGACTAAAACTGCCAAGTGTCCATTACCTCCAACGAGTGACTGCTAACCTGAGGCACTGCCAAAGCCTAAGTCCTGAGCTCAGCATTGGTTTAGATCTACCTATGTATGTTCACTGTTTCTCAGGCATAAAAAATCTTCCTGTAAGTCATTCTGGTAATGTATGGACACTTTTGGAAAGGAAGGCCATCATCTGTCAGGACCCTGAGACGTAAAATTAGACAGTGCAGCCCCCTAGGGAGTTAGTAGCAGGAGCTGGGCAATGCTGCTGGTGGCTCTTCCCTCTCTAAACCCCTGACTCTGAGGGTAAGGACATTACAACTAATTATATCTTTGGACTGTGCTGACATGAATAAACCATTTGAGGTTAACTGTCATGCTTCTTAATGTCATAAAGCCTCCTTTTCACAGAATTAAAGCCTTGTTACGTAAAATTGTGTCAAATCATTCCCTTGGTGGGTTACATCCTATAAACCGGTCTGAAAAAGTTCTTTTTTGGAAAGAGTTGGGCTCACTCACTGTAGTAGGGTCCAAATAGTCTTTTATTATATATGTGTTTTTCATGTGTCAGAAAAGTGGATGTTGGATGTCAAATATGCCGTGGCTTTTGAAAACAAGTGTCATCTAATCTAATAGCAGAAATCTCCTCTGAACGTTAGGACTGGTGCAGTTAGGAATGCTCCAAGACTGTTAACTAAATTATCATTTGCTACCTCGTGGGGATTTTTCCTTAATAATTTGTATTTGTTAACTTGGATTTACCTCAGCTGTGGTTGTCAGTGCCATCATTTTAATATAAGCAAAGAGTAAAGGACATAACAACTGAGAAAAAGGTCTTTCTATTTAATATTGTGAACCCTAGACACTGGGTTAAGAAATAGCTCACATATATTAGAAGCAGATCTGACGGAAATATTAATAACAAAACCATCAAAATACTGTGTGCAAGAGAGTACACATTATATACTGTAATAATTTGTAAATATAATAGGAACTCTTACGTACATGAACTTTTTATGGATCCAGCTGATGTGTTGAGGTGGAGCAGTGGAAAATTAAGAAACCTCTAGAGAATTGCAGATACCTTACATAATTTATAGTTGATTTTCCCCTAAGTTGTTAAATAGCTTTATCTAGCAACATGTTGCATGTACATCAGCATTTCATAGCTAACATAAATCTGCAAAAGATGCTGCCAACTAGCTGGGTTTTTTTGTTTTGTTTTGGTGGTTTTTTTTTGTTAAATATGCAGCTTCTTCATCACCCAAATGAATCTCACAATTTTGAGACCACCCCAATCGTTAGGTGATCTTTGAAAAGGCAAGCGTATACATCTGTGTCGCTCTGGCAATGCAAGGAGCTGTTTGAAATGAAGAAAACAGCTTCTCTTTTTAAAAAAACCCCTTTTATACCCTTGTAAAAGGCAATAAAATATATATCAAACCTAGATGATACTGACTGCTCTTTACAGTTACTGTTAAGATTTATGATCCCTGAAGTTAAATATTGACTTTGGCATCACCTTGGTCAATATTTATCTCTCAGATCAATAAATCTTAATATTGACTGCAACTGAAGTCGCCATGCTGCCCAGTGTTACTTCTGATTTATATCAATGTATTTTCCTCTCCCCTCAATATATCTTTTACTTCCCTGTGTTCCTATTTGATGGAGTTGGAAGACCTTTTGAATCAGGAAACTTTTTCTCTGCGTAGAGCATTGTCTTTCCCATCAGGTTGTTTTACTTATTTCCTTATTTCTTTATAGTTCTTATACTGGAACTGCACAAACCATCTTAGCATTAAAAGATGTTTTCCTTGGCCTAAGTAAATGTGTAACTTCTGAGAGAATATTAGGCTGTATCATTTTCATTATGATTTTGCATACTGAAAGTTATAATCATCATGATCATCCTAATCAGTATTAGTGCTTTCACTTATTATCCTTAAATTTCTATATTAACATTTATTTTCCTGCCTCCCAATGTTTTCCTTCAACTATTAGAGTTATATTACAACTGAAATTCATAGTTTATTTAAAATTTAATTATTTAGTCCCATTTGGCAAGTTTTTATTATCTTGATTTCTCCAACACAATTCAGTTTATGAAGAAGTTAGACATGATCAGAACTAGCTTTTCATATATATAATCTTCCTGATATCACTGGAATTTTTGTGTTAGCAGGACCTTTGAGGCTAATTGAACAAAGCCTCTTTACCGATTCCAATTAAAAGTGAAATTCCTTGTGAACTCTTCTGAGTGGTATATAGACATTTGTTAAGGCAAAAATGGGTCACTAGCTGCCTTCCTTGTATTATCCTAACCCAAACCTTTAGAAACATGCAGTCTTTTTTTTTTTTACTGAAAGATATGTTATTTCCTGAAGTATAGTCTCACCAATAGAAGTCTACAAGCATGTTCAGTGGAAATAGCCCCTTCTGTTCTTTCACTGTGTCTAAAAAATCCACCTTTCTTTTGTTCCCCTGTGTGGATGCTGCCTTTGCCCTGACTGTGTTGTGTTCGCACTGGTCCAGGTGCCCTGCTGCTCTGCAATCCCATCCGAGGGGTTCTGGGACAGAACCAGCCCCAGCACTGTGTGTCATGGTGGGAGTCACAGCATCGTCCACCTACTCAGTCTTTCATCCAGTGTTGCTCTTTTTCTACTGTACAGCTCCAAGCACAGTGATAGCTCAATTAAGCAATAGTAATGCAGATGGTCTCTGCATCCATATCAGCTCCAAGAGTAGGCATTTGAATACAAAACGATGCTATTTTTTTTTATGGTGTAATTCTTTCAAATGCTTGAGACTGTAAAATATCTGTATGAGTTGTGCTCACACCTGAACAAAGGATAAGTAGGAGTTTCAATAAGGTTCCAAGTTTTATTCCTGCCACTGGGAAAAGCTAGAAGAGTGCTAATGTTAAATAACAAAATGAAGAATACTAGACTGCTGCCAAATCATCAGCTAAGCCTTTTTTTTTTTGTTGCTGTTGTGTTCCCATGTGAGGGCTGCACCCTACAGAATAAAATAGCTCTCTTCTACTGAGAGTGTCATGGAAAATTTGCCAAACAGAAACAAAGGCCCTTCTTCCACTTCCGCCTTCTGACACAAACAGCTGTACTGCTGCATGTGATAAATTATCAGAATGGATAAAAATCTTCCTTTCCTTCTGTTTTCTTTAAAATTAGATCAGAGTGTTGAGATGATCACAGCCTCTCTCCCTATCTGAGAAACAGAGTGAAAATGGCTTCTGATGACCTTCTATGTTGTTTGGGTAGCTCAGCTAATTAGGGACACGGCAGAACTCCCTTGTGACTTGCCCTATCATGATCTTTCCCAGCTAACACAGTTCAACCTCTGAATGCACCAGCAAAAAGCAGCTTCAGGATGTTCTTTGCAATCAAGAGAAGAAATAAGTTTTCCTCTGCTTGGATGGAAAATGGAGTGGCTGGAGGGAAAAAAAAATAATTCACCAGTACATTTGTGAATGGGGAGTTAAACTCTGAGCAAGAGTTTGAAGTTAAAATGCAAAGAGTTATAAGGCTTAGTCCTTATCACTTATTAAGGTCCAAAACTTCCCCCATTAGCAAAACTGAATAATTTTCTATACTTCCTGCCTTAAACTCTGGAGTAGCATTGATGTGCACAGCTACGAGTCTGCTGCACTGCAGTCCAGGGGAACCTGCATTTCCCTGGCTAGTGAACAGGCTGTCCTTGCAGTTACTGGAGTGCTATGGATCACAATGAGTGTTCCGGAAAAGCTTTAAAATGTCAGGGCCAAGCAAATGATAAATAACAGTTTATTAACTTTATTTGGTATTATTAAAATCAGTACTCTTAGTGATATCATTGACAATGTGGTTTAGAAGTGGGAGGGAAATCACGTATGAATATCCTGTACAGTAGATAACCTGCAGACTGTTTAGAGGCACTATAAATATCAGTGAAGAGTTTTTCAGTCATGCAACACTTCTAAACAAGGTGATACAGAAACATTCACTGAATGCTGGACTGATGACCTATCTAACAGTGTACCTTGTGAGGACTAACTGCTTCTCAGACCTCAAAGAAAACAGGACTGAAAATGCTGGTGACCTTGCACCACCACCTAAAGCAAGATGACAAATCTTGCTCTGCCCTTGAAAATGATGGGCGCTGATGAGGACAACAATGCTAATGTGGAGCAGTGAGGGATGCTTTTATCCTCTGATGTAGCCCACAGGGTTAAAACATGTCACTTGACAGGGCCTCTGACTCCTCAGCTAACTGCAGCAGAGCTGGGTGAGATTGAAGATGATGGTAAGATCCTTAAAAAATTGTAAGGAGAATTTATCTGCCAGTTGTGTGAGCAAACTGGGTTTCTTCTTTCTCAGGACTCCTCAACAATAAGAAGAAAATTCCTTGTATAGGTCCTACTAATAAGCAAATCAAATTTGCAGCCACTCAAAGGAATCTGGGCATATGTGTCATGCTTCCAAGTCCTTCTTTTGAAGTTAGGAGGGATGTAGCAAATACTATGATGCTTTGAGTGTCAGATAGGGCTATGAGGCTGGAGGGACTGATCTGAGAACAAATTAGAACAATCAAATATGTTTAGCTTGGATAAACAACAGCTAATGGGCTGGGAATGCATACAACTGACAACTTTGGAGAAGGCTGTAAACATCAGCAAAGGCAGTGACAAAATTCTGAAGGTTCAAGTAGATTCAGCTAAAGAGTAAGGGCTTGTTTATACCAAGAAATTAACTTAAAATTATGCAGCATAATTATACAACATAATTGTAATTATCCTGGAATTATTCTGAAGGAAGAATGTCCACATGGGGAGGTATGCTGATATAAAGATACTACTGAATTTCCCTGTGTAGGCAAGCCTCCGCAAAAGAAAGGATTGTTTTTGTGTAAAGCCTCTGCGTGCTACTGCTACTAGTACCACAGTGCAATACAAAACAGAGAATGTAAATTACAGTCATAGCTTTTAGTTGATTTAATCTATCTAGTTCAAGGCTTGTCCCCAGAGAGAGACCCCCTACCAGCATTGGCTTGTGTGACGCATATTCCCATTTCATGTGAAGAGTCTTTGCAATTTTCAGTCCACTGATTCGCCTGGGACTGTGTCCTGCTCTGTAGTTTAGCTTAACTAAACAGCTTGCATGACAATAGCTTACTCTCTGTCTCTATGGCACTGTCATCCACAGCTATAAGAAACTTGTCATGAAGATCATTTACTCCAGCCTAATGCTGGCGCATGAGTATCTAATAGGGCTTTTTTTACCATACTTCTCTAGATTTTAACTAACAAGCTTTAAGCTGCCTCTGGCAAACTATATCATATGCCTAGACCTGTCTATGCAAAATGTTGTTCTGCATAAATGGTACCAGAAGAGCCAAAGTAACACATTCCCCTCAGTTATGGGTGCTCATATACAACCGCATTTATAAACTATTTGCACGACTTTGTGGCCATCTCATTGTGCTAGAAAACAAGGTTAAATACGTGTGCTGTCAGTGAACAAAATCCATCACTTCCATGCTCCTACACAAGCAATGGTGCAACTGCTTGAGGAGGAATAATGAGGCTTACTTCTTACAGTGTATTTACAGGTAGATTTATTCCTATGATTTGTTTAAGATTTCAGACTGAGCTACACAGAAGAGTTTAAATATTTGAAGGAAGGTTCAGAAAGCAAACAGTATGGCAAGGAATCGCTGTGATAATTGGTTTGAATAATAGCATTGCTACACTTGCCTAACAGTTTTTACAGTCTTTTCAACAGGAAGACATTGTCATAATCTTCATTTTATAGAAGACAGGCAAAGAGGAGAAGTGGCTTACCAAAGTCCCATACCACCTCCCAGCTGGGAGAAGCAAACTGGCATGCTGAATTCTTGGACAGATACTGCTAAGAGGCCATGCATCAAGGATGAGTTTGTAATGAGATGTATTTTAAATACGTTAAGAACCTGTGTGTTGATTGTAGAGGAGCAGCCACTTTCACTGCTGAAAGAGGAGGTTGGAAAAACATAGTTTCATTGAAACAGACAGTTTTAAAATGCAGCTGACTCTGGGATGGATGAGATAGGTTATTCCAGAACTGTGTTTTCCTATGGCTAAGCCTTTTGCTGTTCTTTGTTAATACATAGAGTTTTTCAAACCTGAGTGTTCTGCTTGCACATTGCTTGTTCCTTGCTCCTTTATTTAAAATGACACCTATCTCTTATTCATTTCTGTGCATCCAAAATAAAGAATGACTTTTTTTTTTTTGTCTTCAGCTTGTCACTCTTTCCTTCTTTCTTTTTCAGTTGTACTAATTTTAAACTAAGAAATCACAGGAAAAATAATATAATTTATCTGCCTGTAAACTCTTCTCTGCCACAAAACTCATGTCTAAATTACCATCTTCAAAATGGGGAAATGACCTTTCTCTTTCCTAGCTTCTATTTTCTGACTTATTTTTATTTCATTTCTAGGTCACATTCTTCCTCTTCCAATTTGAGGACTTCAGGAAAATGACTTAGGCACCACCTAGAAGGCACTGTGGCACCAGTGTGATCCCACAGCCTCAAGTCGTGCCTTAATGCCATGAACAACCCCTGGAGAGCTGGCTGTGAAGGAGGTTCAAAAAGGCTAGTGGGTTGATCTATTGAATGTAGCTCTGGGAAAAGGCCCAGGAGAGTGTTACACTCCCTGCTGCACCTTTGGAGAACACAGTACTTAGCTTTTCCGCATGGGCTTCGCTGAGAACTGTGTGCCCAAACAGATGGCATGACAGGCGTGGGAAAGGTTTTGTCTTTGCCTAGTGCTCCTGTGAGCACAGTATTCCCTTAGGATGCAGGAGGGCCAGGTTTGTCTTTGTTTCTTCCTTAAGAAGACCTGAGTCAATCTCTTTCACCTTTCAGAATAGTGTCATCAGCATCAGGTGCTAGCAGGAGACCTCTTCTGATGAGGCTTATAGCCTTATTGCTCTGCTAAGACAATTCCTTAATCACCTGGGTATTAGAAACTAGTTTAGATATCTCTGCAAAGCACATCTCTAGGGTGAGACATCTCCCAGATTAAGCGGTAGCTGAATGGGATTTAGAATTAACTTCCTGTGGACAGTTAGGCAGTTTCACAGATTTATCCCTTTCTTCCTTTAAAAGCATTTGCCTTGTCTTTAATTCTAGCTCCATCACTAATGTGGCGGTTCACCAATGACTAGCCCATGGTGCAGAATTCTCCTTTTTCTGAGCCACTATCAAATTTACAATTATACTGGCTTTTAAAGACACCATTGCTTTGTCATTATGCAGAGTTAAAGACAATATTGACTAATTCAACCTAGCACACACCTTCCAGATTTTCAACAAAGAAAATGAAAGTGGGTCTTTAACAGGGTAGGCAATTTGAACTATAAGCTCCTCTAAATAGCACAGCCCAACTAGCTCAGCACCTTTTATGTTGCTGCCTTCTGTATACTCAGAAAAAAAGGTAGACTTCATATTCTATCAATGTACCTGGTGTACATTGTACATTAAGGCTTCTGTTAACTTTTCTTCTTACGAAGACAAGGTTGGATTGTCAGTCTTTTAAATGCATGTCCCACCTCACCCCTGACTTTATCCAGAAATGGGACCACTTTGTTCTCCCAGAAAATATCAAATTCACAGTCTTAGGTTGGATTCAGATATTTTGGAACACTTCCTTAAATTAGGCTTTCCAATACCTAAAAGGTACACGCGTAGGAAATAATCTCCTACCTGCTGGAATACTACGGCAATATGGGATGAAAAAAAACATTTTAAATTATTGCTGCTTAATGTTACTAGTAATAGATTTTGCTGTGGGGAAGAAGTTGTCGAGTCAAATCTTTTGTCCTAATTGTTAATTATTGTTGTCTTTGTCTCAAAGAAATTCTATTATGAGACTAGGCAGCTTTATTCGGTTAAAATGTTCCAGGAAATTTCAACACCAATCACATTTAAAAATAGATGTTCAGTAGCACAATGAAGAAATATACAGTAGCATACCTATTACATGTTTGGTCTTCTTGATCTCCAAACAATGTTTATGCTTGTATCCACTGTCTTTTAAAAGTGAATACTATGTTGATGGAAGCTCTTCATTTAACTGTCCTAGGGAATGAGCTCTGCTTCAGTGGGTGAGTTAGTAAGCATGCCTTCTGCATTTGAACTGATCATGGTTTACGAAGCCCTGCAAGTGCAATTGGGTATTTATTTGGTGAGGAGACTTAGTTGCAAACTGGTTGTAATCCTGACCTTGATAAAATAAAATGTAAGTTTATTCAGCAGTGATCTCCTGCCTTCCTAGGGGAGCTTTACCAGCTCCTGAAAAGTTTGAAGTTTGTCTCAGTCTGAATTTATTCACAAGCTCTAAGTGTGAGTTGATGAAAGCCTTGTGGAAAGAAAATCTTTCTCTTTAAGGCTAGGTCCCACTCATACCACCATACGCAGTGTGTTTTGGTGAAATCATAGCTCTCTACACTAGAATTAGTAGGTCACACACATGAATTAGCTATGGCAGTTTTGCCACCTTGTCAGGTGTCAATTTGACTACACTAACTGTTGGTAAAATTTAGGCACATGCTCTGAGTCTGCTCGACTATGAAATAATATATTCCTTAGCTCAACCCTGAGGAAACATTTTGAGTTAATCGTGCATACCATTGCTCAGCTGATGGGAGGTAACTTGCTGTGCAGCCATAACTTCATTACATATCTATTCTCAATTATCAGCTCATATCTTCTATGAGCCTTAGAAGTGCTGGTATCAATTAGAGATAAGTCTAGTGGCTGTAAGTTATATAGGCTTTTATAAGCCTGTATGGACAGAAAGATTGAAACCACCAGGACACTTCATTTAGCTCACCCTCAGCTGTCAGACAGTAATGCTTTCAATCCCAGTAATCTGAGCTAGACTGTAACCTCTGTAGTAGGGATTGTCACTTTACTTGGTTAGTGTAGTATAGTGCAGCAGTATAGCAATCAGACCATTTGGATAGTGACACTGTATAAACATAATTTCTGTTTTACTCTAAGCAAATTTACTCACTGTAATGCCACTGATCTCCTCAAGCATGCAGAGTCTTACCTTTCTTTTATCAGTCCACATCACTAGGTATTTGTGCTCTAGATCATGATGAAACATGTTTACATACATGGACCATAAGGCAAATTCCACATTTCAAGCACCTTTGTATGAAGAATATGTGTCTGAATTGTGTTTAATATCTGTCCTTTTTCCCCCTCCACATCAGTCCAAAACCACACGACTCCAATTAGTTCCCATCTCAAACAGTTTATTGGCAGCAATCGGTTCTCAGTATTGCCAAAATACATAAAACTATTGCAAGACCCATGATTTTTCATAGTTTTCTTTACAATTCAAAATTCAGATGAATACCTTAACATTACAATAAGATCAAAAGAAGTGAAAATTACTTTTCAACTCAGAAAAACAAAACAAACCAAAGTGTGGATCTAATTAACCTTGGCAAGAAAAGAAATCACTGAGAATGAAAATCTCTCCAACTCAAAGAGGCCAAAACAAAGCCCTCCAAAGTCCTAACAAAACTCTTGAAATAGGATTTAACTGGTACATCAGTGCTACTCAGGCTGATGTTGATGCTTTGTATGGAGATTAATTTTACCCTCAGAAAGGAGGCTTCCTGCGTGCCATCTGTATTATTTACATCTTTAAGTCCAGAACATCCCAGAAGTTCTCCACTTTCTCCCCTGTATCTCAAAGAATTAGGTTAAGGTAAACATTGCAGGGAGTGAGTATTTCCTCATGCCTGGGTATTTACTGACATTTCAAGTTCCAAAATTTATGTAGGTCAAAGATTTCTGGGGCTCTGTGTTCATTCTTCACTCCATTGTCACTACCGTAAAATTCTTAGATTTAAATAAAGTTAATACAAAGTTGCGTGGAAATTGTAGTCAGCTTACCCCAAGGGGGCTAACAAGCAAGACAATATAAGTAAGTCTTGAGAGAAGCGTAGATGTCTTTAAATTATATCCCAGAGATGTAATCTGGTGGCTTGCATCAGAAATAAGAAACAGAATTATGGACAGGATTTTTAACATCCCCTTTAGGCAACCAGAGCATCAGATTTCATCTCGGTTTAACACAGGTAGAATCTGTTCCAACTGTGAGAAGAACTGCCATTTGTAAGTATTTCAATTTCACTTCTCTGGTGACTGAATGACTTCGAGGAATGAGAGAATAAAAACAAGGGTAACAAATCAAGTATTTGAAATAGCAAACATATGGATAAAATGCTGTATGGGTGTTATCAGGGTACATACAAAAGAGGACAGAAGCATTTCCCGGTGGCCCAGACAGTTTCATGAATCAGATCCAATGCTGCAATCAGAACCATGGTATCTGCAGAAAAAAATCTACATGGGAGGTGCCAGAGTGATACGTTACAGAGATCTTTAAGACTGAGACTCCCAAGCAGTAACCTCTTGTTGAAAACTGTAGCAGCTTCATTAGCTTCAATACCATTTTCGCGTATGTGACTGCTTTGCTAAATCAAACCACTGGATGAATGTCTGTCCTCACTGTATTTCTCAACATCGCTCCCGCTGTCAGAAATTTAAACTTCCCTGAAGACTTAAGCCAAGCCTCAAATTATGACTCAAAAATAAAGAAATTGGTATAGTGTTAGAGGGGCTTACAGCACCTTTGACCATCATTACTTCTGCCACTGTTGTTTTTGCTTTGCACCATGCCTTCAAAATTACATGTTTAATGTTGGAGTCCTCAGTACTTCTGTAAAGGATGGGAAGAGTAGGATGAGATAATCGTATCCGATTTTGATTTGGGATTGCTGAAAGCTGAACAGGCAACATATAATAACTACAGGACCATGATTGTTCTATGTAATGGTTCTAGAAGGCTTGAAGGTCATCTAGCAAGTGATATAAAACATAACACCTGAAAGAATGTAATTTTTCCAGGCATCCTGCTAGGCCCGATGGTACTTTCTTTTAAAAACATAATATATTCATGAAAATGGAAGAACTCTAGTATCAAAAGTGATAAAATTGGATATGGACATTTGTTACAGTAGTGGGTTTACCTGGGCAGTTGAATCTGTCTCATCTCATAGAGACTAGATAAGTGCATAAGAAACCGGTTACGTCGATCAGGAAGAAGGATATTTTTTTCAAGCTGAAGTGAAATACAGGAAAGTTGGGGTCAAACAAGATAGTACTGTCTGTCCATTGACAAGGAGAAGGCTGCATGTGTGGTTCTTGAGGCAAAATTGCATGAATTCACAGCCCACTGGAAATATCCTTCAAAAAGATCTTCTTATTCAATTCATTCACCCCATCTCACAAATCATCTCTGCTGGAATGGGGAGGTCCCATCCCTTCCACTCCCAGACTTCTGACTTGCTTGTCTTTTGGCTCTGACACTCGCTAGACCCTCTTTTGAGGCAATTTGATTTACTAACCTAGAAGAAAATAATCATATATCTTTTTGAATTATTTTCTTGCCACCTTAGTGAGCTGGTTTACTTGGAGCTTGACAAACACCAGAGCTTGTGCACAGATTGGGTGCTAGAGTGGGAATGTATGGATGAAGTGGCAGGACTTTCCCCTTTCAGCCACAAGGGGCTGTTAGAGTTACCTACTCCTCCTTTATAACCTAATATCTTCTAGCAAGTGAAAGTACTAAGAGAAATTAATGACTGTCTAAATGTCACGTGAATTCAACTAATTCATGTATGTTGCATGTGGGAAGTTTTCAGTAAAACTGATTTTGGAAAGAGGTGCTCTGCTTTATTTTCAAGATCCATTTGGATTTCTGCTACAGTGCCTTTCTACAAAGAGTTACCAAAATGAGGGATTCAGCTCTAGCCTTACATGTTTTACATAATTACTGTTTATCTTTTCTAATGTGGCCTTTGAGGGGAAAAATGTAACTGTATGAAAACTGTTCTTGAGGGGAAAATATACAAATATTCCCCAAGTCAGCAAAAAATACTTGCAAACTCTCAATGAACTGTTATTCTGCAGGGACATCTACAATTTTATAGGATGCAATTTCACAGTTCAAGCTTGGTTTGCCATGTGTGGAGAGCAGGGTGATTGCATCAGGTGGTGGAGCATTATCAAGTTATTGTTAACTCATTGCCACGGAGGACATAGATGGGTTTCCCCATAGCAGTCACTAACAGTGACAGAGTCAACTGGTTTGGCCAGGCTGATTTTGGTGGAGGGAATGTTCTGCAAGATGAAATGTGAAATAGGTGGAATGAAAAAATATAGATTTTTTTTTTCTAAATAAGTTCTTGGGATTTTTGTAGCAATTAAACACTGTACAGTTTAACCATGATGACTCGCTCCTGTTGTCTCCTGTTTCAAGACAGCATTTGCCACCTTACCACTCAAAACACTTCACTGTTTCTCTTCAAAGTTCTTTTTAAAACCCTTCTTCACTCCCATCCTAAATGTCTATTTATAGGACACTGGTAAACTTTGACTCTTTTGCTAAATACCAGTTCCAGTAATTCTGTGTTTTGAATCAGTTCTTGGCAAGATCTTCATTTTACTCTGTATTTGCACAATAACTTGTATCTATTTTGGCCCATAAATCTGATGAGCTGGACTGATGGAAATAATAAATACTTATAATAGTAAGCCAGCTGTACTGGCCTGAAAGTTTATCTTTGTATTATTCAAATACAGATATTGACATACAGACCTACTGTAATGAATCATCACATTTTGACAAACTGGATAGAATAAAATATAGCAGATGAATCTTAGGAGATGAATATAATGTGCTGAAACAACAAGTCATTCTGCCAGACTTCCACCTGACAGGAATTAATGAAAGGCAGATACCAGAGAAGATTGTCAAAACCAATATGGAGGCCAGCCTTAAAGTTTATCATGGAAGTGGGATGCTAGAATTTTTACAAGAATTTCTGAATGTGTTTGGTGTAATGTTTCTTTGTGTTATTATTATTGGTTTGTTTATCCATCTCTGCTCTCTATTTTCCTCTCTGTAGATCAGAACATGCCTAGCATATATATATTTCACATAATATTGTAAATGTAACCAAAAGCTGCAAGTTGTTCTCTAAGTACTGTTCAAAATCTCTAAACCTTGTTCCCATGAATCTCATCTGTTCAACTTGTCATGGGCCTGGGGTAAGAGGTGATCCCCGTGATTTCTTGCGTGCCAGATAAAATAGTGATGCCCCAGTAGCATTCACTTGCCCCCAAGGGAACTGAGATAGGTAACTGCTGTCCCTGCACTAGGTCATGAACCATCAGGGAGACCATGAAACAAAATGAAGTTGATTGGATAATAGAGTAAATGCTGAGTATAAGATTGCAGGCAGGGAGCCAGACCGTTTGTAGAAGTGGCATGGGATGTATAAAATACCTGATAACATAGGATATTTGTGGAGGCCAGAGGACCATGCAAACTTTACACAATAGTAATAGCAATTGGAATTAATATTAATAATTTTGTTAGCAGATTGGCCAAGGCAAACCACAGTGTGACACAATTCCATAAGCTCAGATGGACAAGCCAGTCTACCTGGGGGACTAGTCATCTCTAATGAATCAATTGCCTGACCAGATGTGCAGAGATTGTACAGCTCTTGCAAAATGTGGAAATCAAATAGCATTCTGGAAGTGCTCTAATTTGGAAATAATAATGGACATAACCCATTAGGGTTTTCAACAAGCAAGTAGCTACCCACTGCTCAGTCTTTCTGACAGCAAGTTACTGATGAGAAAAGTTGGAAGCACAGGAGATGTCCGCATGTGACAACCTGGAGGAAAGTTGAAGGTATCAAGGCAGAGCATAAGAATAGCCACAGTGGGTTGCACCAAAGATCCACCTAAACTGCTATCTGAAAGTGGCCAAAAGGGGGTAACCACTTTTGGATATGTGATGGACAATCCTATAGTCATAGTTAATGATCTTCCACCAATCTGCAGTCCGTGTATTTCCCTAACCATGGATATTATCTCTGGGCTTAACAGGTGTTGATGTCTTCCTCTTCTATTACTCTAATCATTTTGGGAAACCATGAAGTCTTTTGGCATTCATGATATACTTGTCAATAAGTGATACAATATAACTATACTTTTGGAGAAGAATATCTCATGTCATTCGTTTTCAACATGCCACCATAGATTTTAATTCGATGTTCCCTAATTCTATGTAGGCATATGTGCTCCAGTCATATCACCTCCAACTGTATCTTCACTATGTGCTTTTAGCTATGTTGTCAGTTGATTAAAATGCCTTCACTGTGAAGTCAGGTTAATATTTCTCAAATTCCAGAGCCTTTGGTCCAATATACAGGAATGCATATTAATTGCCATCAGACAGTATCAGCAGGACAGCATTCCACTGATGAGCAGAAGAGGAGAAGGCCAGATTTCCAAAGAATCAATTTCAGTTCCCCAAGTGGACCCAAAAATCTTCCCCAAAAGCTTGGTTTTATTTTGGTAACAAATTTTACTAGAAGGTCATGGTAAGTCTGAAATCTGTCCAAAAAAATGTCATTAAAAAATTGTTTTTCTGTGGTCTGGGAGAAATGTTTCCATGCTGCAGAAACATCATGGAAGTAAGAAATGCATACAATTAATTTAGAAAAGGTTCAGTTTCAGTTCTCAGTTATGGTTGTAGGTGGGTATTCACCTAATTCAAGCTGTCCTGATGTTCAGAAAAGATGAGATGTCATTCACATAGCTGAACTTACTGGATAGATTTTCAGACAGACAATTGTGTATGTTTAAAAAGGAATACTGCTACTGTGGAATATTAAGGTAGGTGGTTGAACTGGGGTTGCTTGGAATTGTTTCTGTTGTTTATATGGCTTGTTTTATACTAGCAAATGTTCTTATATTGAGGGAAAACCAAAGTACAATCAGTTCCTATTCACCCTTTTTATGCTATTGATTTTATAGACTTCTATAACGTCTCTTGAGCATTCCTTTTTTCAGGCTGAAAAGCCCTAGTCTGATTATCTGTTCCTTCTTCTTATATTTTGAGGTGGGGGGCCTAACATGACACACTGCATTTAAGATGTCTGTCACCATGTGTTTATATATAATAATGGAATAATGATGTCTTATGCTTTGTTCACTGTCTTTTTTAATAGACCCAACATGTAATGTACTTTTACAAGTCCTCCTGAACAGCAAATTGACATTTTTTCTCTGTCATTATTTGACTAGCTGTATCTATGATCTCAGGTATCAGTGATGTACTTGGAATCTCAGACAGAATTGGTCTTGCATTAATCCTTCCCATGAGCAACCTGAAGGCCTTGGGTGGCATCATGTAGGTACACAGGAGCTTCTGAATCGTATCCTGTGTTAAATGAGAATTGCTTTGTCAGAAGTACTAACCATATGAAATACACGAGACATGTTTTTAGCTGTCCAATTCCCACATTTAGTTTCTCTAGAAATAAAACTAGACTAATATTTGATCATTAAGACATTGAATGTATTGTACCATTAAAGATCAGTTTTCCTTCTAACTAGGACTACTTCATGATTTGGGGTTGAAAAAGCTATTAATTCTAGGTGAGTTCCATGAGAAGAATGATTTCAAGTGAAGTTTGCTCTGAGGTTTTGAAATCATTTGGATCTGAAGCTCCCAGTGAGACTGAAAAGGGTAAAGTTGAAACCGTGTGGACTGAAATCAAGAAAAAATGTACAGATAACCTCTCCATGAGTGCAACCTCTTGAGTTTCAATGAAATCTAGTGACAATGAGCTCAGCTAGTTTCTGAGTCCCTAGTCCTTTGCCTGCAGCATGAAAGTACCAACTCTATTTTCATTCTTACCTCGACTTGGTTTTCATGGTTCATTGTGCAAGAATGAACAATCATTTCTTTTGCCAGTCATCCAACTGAAAATTGTTTTGCTTATTATCCAATATAAATTATTCCTCTGCTAAAACATAAGATATCAGCATGCAAGGATTTATTGCCCAATTTTACCTCTCACAATTCCAAAATGTAAGAACAGTACTTGCTGCTTTGGTAGAGAATGAGAAACATGGTAAAAGGAAGAAACGCAGGTTTCACTAAAGAGAGAGTATTGAATAGCTCCCTAATTTGCTATGGTTCAAAGCATTAGCTCTGGAAACCCATTACTTTGGAAAAGGACTATGGAAAAATGCCATCTTTGTATTGAATATGAAAGGACAAGATTTTCCAAAGTGTTCTGGTGAAATAAGAGGCTACATCCTGTTGATTCAGGATCCTTTGAACTTGAAGCTCCTAATACAGGACTGGGAAAGGTACAGCTGAAGTTATGCGGACTGAACACACCACATAACATCTAAGTGAAGAACAACCGCTGAGTTGCAACTAAGTCTAGCAAACAAACTCAAGTAATTTAGAAATATAGTTGTCCTGGTTTTGGCTGGAATAAAGTTAATTTTCTTCCTAGTAGCTGGCACAGTGCTGTGTTTTGGATTTAGGATGAGAAAAATGTTGATAACACACTGATGTTTTAGTTGTTGCTGAGCAGAGCTTATATTAAGTCAAGGACTTTTCAGCTTCTCATACTGCCCTGCCGGGAGAGGCTGGGTGTGCACGAGGAGCTGGGAGCGGACAGCTGGTACAGCTGCCTCAAACTGGCCAAAATGATAATTTGATACCGTATGACATCATGCCCAGTATATAAACTGTGGGGAGTTGGCTGGGGGGTACTGCGGCTTAGGGATTGGCTGGGCATCAGTTAGCGGGTGGTGAGCAATTGTATTGTGCATCACTTGTTTCATGTCTTCTATTATTATTATTTTTTCCCTTCCTTTTCTGTTCTATTATACTGTCTTTATCTCAACCCACGAGTTTTACTCTTTTTTTTCCTGATTCTCTCCCCCATCCCACCAGGGTGGTGGGTGATGAGCAAGCGGCTGTGTGGCATTTAATTGCTGGCTGGGGTTAAACCACAACAATAGTGGTCTTAAGTTTTCTCTTTAGTCATTGCACACCTAAGATCAGAACTATACTTGATCACTTCTGTGGACAGCTGAGAGCTTGACCTGAGGCTGGTGAATTTAATGACCTTTAGTTATAGTGAGGTGGCCTTTTGCCTCTGAGCAGGCTCTGACAGTATAATTGTAATGAAGTAAATGTAGATAACTTAGCATTGCTATGAATCCCCCTAAGTTATAGCTGAACCATCTTTGTGGTGTGACCACAATGAAAGATTAATACTTCTCTGGCAGAGAAATCCAGCAGAGCCAAAGCAGCTAAACAAATTAGCTGGTCTGTGGTCCAGTGTATGTATCATTAGAAGAGCTTTGTCGATCTGAGTTGTAAGAGACAGAAAGAAGAAACTAGTCCTATTTTCAAACATTGTTTGTGTTGTCCTAGTTTGGCCGGGATAGATTCATAGGTGAGCCATGCTAGGCAAGCCATTAGCAGTTTTGAGTCGGTCAGGGCAGCTGCCCTGAGTTAGCTACAGGTGCAGGCCATACCGTAACATCATGGTCATTATAAAGGGGGAAGGTTTGCTGATGAGAGAGTGCTTATGTGGGGTTATTGCTAGGGTCTTAGATGTGGTGGCTGCAGCCTCTCTGGCTTTTTCCTGCTCCTGAGGGCTTCTCTCCTGTCAATTGTGATAGCTGTGTATTCATTTGGCTAAGTGTAACTTTGTACACCTTTGTTAGTATTGGTGCTATTTCATTAAACCTGTTTTCACTTGAACTTGTGGGTCTTTTTTCCTTTTTGTAATTCCCTTTCCTGGCTGGTGAGGGGTTGTTGGGTGGTAGAACTACTGTTATAGTATAGCCATATGTACAAGCTAGATGTAGACATTGTATATTTTGCGTTAAGCAGTTACTTGATAGAATTTCTAAATTCTTCTTGAAGAATAGTCCAAAAGTCAGGACTTCTTGGTTGAAATCTCCTGTTGCTAATGTGTAGAATAAATACTTTCTATTCAGTATTTTCTCTTTGGCCAATGAACTTTGAAGTTTTTTTTCTTGAAAGTGAGACAGGTTCAGCAGAAAGTAAGTGATAATTTTATCTAGTCAATAGCTTGGTCACCAAGCAAGTTAAACTCCTCTGGAGCTCTCTGCAGAAGACCAAATCCAGACTTTGAGCAAAGAACCTGTTGTAAGTGAAGGGGCTCTCACTTTGTGTGTACTGCCTGTCACAGTCTCAGGAGCCAACTGAAAACAATTTTCAGAAAGAGTCACTTGGGGACGGTTGTGAAAACTGTTAAAAATTAACTCTGGGACTATTTTTGAACTCTAGCACTATCAGAAATGCTTTCTGTTGGTGAGTACAACTACCCAGAATAGTACAAACTTGTGCACAGGAAAAAGCCGTGCTGGAAGAGCCCAGGTGGGTCTTTGGGCTTAGAATAAATATACAGAGCTGGAAGTTAGAGAAATTACCTACTGAGGTGAAAATCGCTGTTGTAATAAATTTTTAGAAATACATGCTTTAAGTGTCAGGGAGCAGCAAAAGCGGATTTGCTCCATGAGGGAGGACAAGCCAGGAGCCAGGGGTGACCTCCACATAGGCAGGGTGCTCATCAGCTAGACACTGTCCCACAAGGTCTGAATAGAACCAGGTTGGTGATAGTGGCTTCATCGGGGCAAGACCTATGGATGCCCTTGGGCTCCTGACGTGAGGATGCTATTGTCTGAGCAAAAGCTGTCATGACTCTAAATCTTACTACTTTTGTTTTTTAATTATTTACCATAATACGGATTCAACTTCAAGCCACAGACCAAACATCTGAAAACTGATGACAGTTTGCATTTGGATCCAAAGACCCTTATCATTATGGGCTGCTTATTTGGAAGCAGACTGGAATTTTGTGCTTTGTTGCATCTTTTCAAAGCAAATCCGACCCTTGTGTCCTCAGGCAGGTTTGCAAACGGATGTCACTTGAAGGATTCTTGGTTTCAGTGGCAGCTATTCATGGTATTGCAGGATGCTGAAAACACTACACAATCCTTGTTATTTAAGTTGCATACTGCATCACTGGGAATTTGTAAAACAAAACAATGCCCATTACTTCTGTGACTCTTGAACTGAGATTGTGTCCCCCATCTGCTGACTCCAAAGTAATAATTAACTAAGCATGCTATTTCCTGAGCAATTGATAATGCTGGCAAAAAAAGGTGGTTTGGCCTGACTAAAGGTGTCTCTTAGGAGAAATATATAATAAAGACCCTGATTACCTATGATCAGTAAAATTCTAAAGTGCCATAGGTGTTTTGGCCTGATTTCACTGGTTAGGAAACACCGCTGTAAAGACATCATATTACTGCATAGGTCTTGTTATATAAACTGAAGATATTAAACTGAAACAGATGTGTTGATTTCAGCTTGGCTCAAAACGTGCACAAGAAAATGATGTTTGCCAAATGGAAAAGGATAAAAATCAGTTGATAAAATGTTATTTTCATGCATCTGAGATAATTACAACCAGTGGGCAGTGAAACAAAATTAAAATCTATAAAGAATAAGCTGGCAGAAGCTGACAGTAGATGCTGCAGAGGGAGGTAAAATCCTTGTCAGTGAACCAAGCCAGTAGGTGAGTAGAACTATGTAAGGAAAAATTGTATTTTCTGTGTACCCCATGACATAAGATTTAATACTAATTTATGATGATTTTCATGTCTACAGAAGGTATTAATGGTTGTAACATTAGCCTTATTTTTAAACTGTATTCACAGTATATCACTTAATGACCTTATGTAATACTATGACTCATAAGTAAATACTTCTCATTCTAATTGGAATTTATCATCTTTTAATTTGCAACCCTGTGTTGTTATATTGTCACTACAGTATGATGGGACAAGTTTATTAAAAGGAGAGATTGATCAGTTTATTACTATAATGGTAGCAATTTTGCACTCCTCCATCAAGTCTCCTGTTACTTTTGTCTGGGTGGGTAAATTTCTCATCCAATATAGATCCCACCTTACCTCTACCTCTACTCTGAACTTCATCAATCTCTGGTTTATCTTTCTTCAGAGTGAGTCAATTGCAACTGAGCTCAGTATTACAAGTCAGAATTGATCATTTTTATATGGTGCTGTATGTTTCCTATATTGTTTCTATCCGCTTTGAAATGTAGTCTTTTAAAGGAATTCTTAAAATTTGGCATTTTTCTTTAGGGAGAGAAGCCTTCTTAGCAGTTCCAACATGCAAATATACATGCAAATTGAATTTTTATTTGGGCCTTTCAACAATTTTTTTATAGCAACACTTTGTTTTCTTCAAGAGTTGAAAACTAATGAGCTCTGTCAAATTGGATAGCACTGTGTCTAGGAAACTGTTAGAGGAAATGCTGATTAGTTACTGAGCTAAAACTACAGTCACAATTTGCTGTCGATTGTCCAAGGCAGGCAGTTATTGAGTTTATCTACAAGATAACTCTTAAACAGAATGTATTAGGTAGTTAGATTCAATAACAGGGAATCACATTCATTCAATGGAAAGGACAGAATTATATTTTGAGTGATGGTCTAGTGAGAGCAATAGAGTGGGTGTTAATGTTTTTCATTTAAAGCAGTTGTTTTTCTGAATTAGGGTTCTGACTATACTTATTGTGCTATGGAAGGAAGTCAGTTAAATATTTAATAGGACTCAACAGCACCTGAGATTCTCATGGGAGATTTTTATGAAAATCAATAGAAGATAGGTTTGGAAAATTTTAACAGGGATGTATCTGCATCTTAAAATGAACAGACATGGACTTTAAGCTGTATGTGAATCAACAGTTCTCCTGCGTTCTTCATTTAGAATATAGTACAACATATAGGGCTGTAATTTAAGCCTAATTCACCTGATGTCATGTACTGATCTCACATATAAGGGCACGCCCTGCATGTCCTGAATAAACATAATGCTAGATTCTGCTTTGCTCAGTAGGAACAGAATAATACAAGGGTGCTTTAGGATCTACTGCTGTTCAGGAACTCGTGACTGAAAACCACTATGTGGTCAGTGATTATCCAAACAGGATAAGCATTATATACAGATGGTTTTTTTCTTAGTCTTCTGACTCTGATGGCTGTTCTAGCTACATCTCAGAAGAGTTTGAAGGCTTTTGGAGTTCTGTGATGGAAGTCCTCCAATAAGAGGCTTGCATAAATATGACCAAATACAAATGAGACAGATCTTATACTGAGTCCAAATTGTAGTGATCCTGTTTTAATCAGTGCTTGTTCTATATTTTGACAATAACCGCCTACTAAATCAATTATTTCACTTGAGCAAAATGCTACTTTATTTTTAATATTTCTCAATTTCCTCTAGCTTATCCTCCGAAACCTTTCTGGTATAACCAAATAGGGAAAATTTTTACAGATAATTTTTGGTCTAGCCACAATTTTGTGCTAAGCAAACTGATATTATGGTGAGACAACTAGTTAATTGATGCTACTATAAAGCCTACCTTTCTCTATAAAATTTATTTCTGTTTCAGCTGATCTTTTTTTTTTTTTTTTTTAATAGAAATATCTCACAATAAGACATTTATAAGAAGATGAATGATGCCTACAAGCTATGTTGGAACAGTCATCCCACAGTCTCACATCTTTTTTATTAGATCTATAATTAATCCTCACTTATACCAAATGTGTGTGACTCAGACACTCTGACAGAGGGCTGATGACAAAACATGTTATTGTTGATGCTGTAGAAGATGCATCTTCCAAAGCTTGGAGAGTACCCCCTTGTTCAAGCTGTTTACTCAGCAATCACAAGAACTGTCTCAGTCCACTCTTCAAAGTGAACTTTTTTCTTTTTTTTTTTTTCAGGATTAATCCAGTCCTTGATGAAATTCCAGAAGCACATCTTTCCCTGTTTGATGGATTTTTTTTCTATGTTTAGCCAATCAGTACGACTGACTAGTTCAGGTAAAGCAGCTGACCAGCTGGGCTTCACATCTCTCTTTGCATCTCTGAAACCCTGGAGGACATGAAAGTCTTTTAATTGGCGAGACTACCTCAGTAGGAATATGTTTTTAGGAAATGAGGCCTACACTGTTGCCTCCACACTGGGCACACTTGCTTTGGTTGCCATGGTAATCTGCTGGAGCATGCTAGGTCCAGTGATGTGGAAAACAAGATGGCTTCCTCATTTGTTTAGCCTTAAGGAAAATTACAGATATTAACAAATCATTACAGGGCTAAGAGACACTCAGAAGACTTGACCTAAATAAACAACATCCTGTCAGATTGCTAATAGCTGCCTAAGTTTTACTTCTGTGACTCTCTTGAAAGTCCTCTGTTAACGAAGGTTTTATTACCTTAAATATTTGTTTTCTCCACCTGCAAGTAAAATCCTGTACTTTGTTAAGGTAGACCTCCTATTCAGTGAGGTGTGTTTAACTTGTCAATCAATTGGCAAGAAATTTAAGTGTTAAACAACTGATACTTTTATGAATATAAAACCCAAATTTTGGGTTCTTCTTGCCACTGTCCTCTGGAAAGGATTTTCTGTATTTCACAGAATGCTCTTTCCTGGTGCGGAGTGGCCAACATGTGGTACACTCCTCGTGGCCACGGAGTGAGGTCTCGGGCTCCTCGGCCTCCATGGGGCTAGAGACGGTGATGCGTCTCAGAGAGGAAACTTTGCATTTGAAGTTCATTCTTTGAGGATGGAGGAAGAGGAAAATTAAACACAAGCATGAGAAAAAGCATACTAACGAAAGAACCCATCTGTTAAAAATATAGGAGGAAGTGGCAGCCAAAATCTGTAACTGCAGATATGATGGTGGTAGGCTCATATGGGGGAACTGCGAGGTCAGTAGAAAAATAGATTATGTCTTTCAAGTTTTCTCAGTTAAATGGTCTGTAATTTCAAAGCAGCCAGTTAGCTGGTGCTGTCCACTTCCGCAGAGCCTGCTCCCTGAGGATTGAAAGATGAAGGTGAGGAATTTCACAAGTTGCTGAAAGAAACATTTAAAAAGACTTGTTTTGGTAAGTCTTCTGACGTACCACATCTTTACTGGGGGCTTCCAGCATCCTCTGGAACCTGAACAATGGAAGAAACCATTTAACAGAGAAAACACATGGGACAAGTTTACTGCTTCCTTGAAATGTATCAGTGACAGCTATACATACATAGGCACATGCTCCACATCTAACTCTGTGTGCTTTAATATGTAATTGGAGAAACTATGCCTTCTGCTTCCTTTGTTAGTTTTAAGATGCAAGTGTTCTGGTTTTTGGTTTGGCCCAGGAATCTGGGAGATTCCTGATGGAAATGCCTGCACTGTATGCAAAGCAGAATGATTTTCTAAATTGTAGAAAATACCAACACTGAATGTTCCTTTTTAAATGTAGAAAAGCTGTCCAAGGACTGTATGATCAAATTAAATGAGATGGCCTCCCCACAAAAATTAACCACATTCCAATATCATTGTATTAATGCTGAGAATCTGAGTTGCTCCTTACTGATTATTTGAACGGTAATTCTTTCCATTTCTGTGAATTTCCTTGCTTTAAAATTCACCCTTGCAACTGAAACAGCATGTGCTTCAATTGTTTTTCAAGGTTATTTGAAATTTTAGCGATCAGAGCATACATTTACTTAGCAGAGGGAATAGGAAACATGGTGGATCAGAACACCTAATATAACCACCTGACTGTTGTTTATTCATTATGTTCTGGCTTTTTAACTGTATTAATTTATTATGATATAGTATACCTTTTGCCAGGTGTACTATCTGCGTACGTAGTTGCACTTGAACTTTTCATTCTGTATTGTATATTGATTAAGTAAACTAAAAAAAAAGTGGGCACTGTGATTTATTTTCTTGGTGTACCATATTTATTTAGTTGAAATATCCTTAAATAAACAGTATAAAAGGTGGTATGTGATTTAAAGTATTAGTTCTATCACTGCTTTTTTTTATCCCAGAGATCTTTAGGTAATTTTTTTTCCCCCAAACATCTTATATGTATGTCTTCTTAGGTGTAGCTGTGATAGCTGCATTGTGATTCTCTCTGCTCTGACAGCTAAGGTGTAAAAATTCTGATACGCTTTATAATGCATCACCCTTAACTGGTGAGATTTACAAATTCAGGAGAATTCTGATTTCGCTATGAGTGGGCTTAAACCAAGTTGGTGTACCAAATAATCTAATCAAAGGTCTTGGTTTACAGCTGAAATGTATCCAAGTATCTGGTCTTCAGCTAGAAAGCTACAAATATCCTGAGAAGAATTCAAGTCTTTTACAAGAGTTCTGCTATATTTTACACCTGTTTCTTGGAAAGGCCCAACCCTGGACTCTAGATGTTCCTATTTTGGAACATTTGACTTGTTTCACTGAGCGTGTTAAAAGGAAACATGAACACATATAAAGGAGAAATTGGTCCCTGCACAGTTTCAACAGTGAAAGCTTGGTTCTTGTTCAAATTAAGTTAAGCTGGTTCAAAAAGCTCTGGGTGCACTGTTATTTTTATTTGAAAATATTTGTCTATCACAGTATCATTGAATTCTCAGCCTTTTACTTCTGGAAACAGGAAATATTTAAACTATCTCCTCAGAGCTTCAACTTACTAAGGGATGAAAATCACTAAGTGTTACAGAAAGGAAGGCTATATATTAAAAAGAGAAGGAAAGAACATTTGAAAAACGAATGGGAAAAGAACACCGAACCTGAAGATAAAGATATTAGTAGAAGACAATGGTGGATAAAGGAATGTGATGACTTTAAAAATGTTTAGAAGATCATTTAACTATTTTTCACAAGGGAAGATGGAGTTGCTGGTTATGGCTTTGTGCTGTGTAATTTCATAAACATCTCCTCAGTAATTAATCACCTCTTCTGTTCTGGTGCAGAGGCAGAGTAACACATTTTTCTCCTCTAATTATTCCACATTGTCATTCCTGGATGCATTCCGGACCCTAGAGGCTTTGTAGAATGCTGTGGAATGGGCTCTTGAAATTCTTGGGTGATTGTAGCTACAATGGCTGCCGGGAAGGGACAAAGCCTGGCTACAAGTATGTGATCTATGGACCATTCTCTTCTCTTTGAGCCAACAGCTCTGCCTCTCCCTAGAGTCCCCACTGCCATTTCCAGATTTCCTAGTCTTTTTTTTTTTTTTTTTTTCCTTGATGGTCGATCCTATGAACACAACTAATTTTTATATTGTGGAAATGATTTGGATATTTCCTGCAGTTTTGGATGTGTGGTGAATCATGGGAATCAGAAGTTTGTTGAAAGTCAGCAAAAGGAAACAATATAAAAGAATAAGGAGGAAAATAAAAAGAAAAAAGAGAGAAGGAAGAAAAAAAAAGGAGGGAGAGAATATTTTCTGTCTGAGCAACTGATGTTTTCCCTGCAATGAAGAAAACAAGTGAAGGATGAAGTTACTTCATCACAAGAGCATCCTCTGGGGGAGTGGGAATAAGCCAATCTAGAGCCATTTCTCGGAGGCAGTTTAAAGCCTGTAACTGTGAACTGGTTGGGAATCCTTGTCCTGACTTATGCTTGAGCAGAAACAAAAGAGGTTTCCCATCCAGGCGCGGAGGTGGTAACAGAACTTGCGTCTTAACAATCTCCCATATTAGAGCCAGGCTCTGTTCAAATCAAGGTTAAATTCAGCATGGCTTCTTTCCTGTTTCTTGTTTTCCTGTGTGTATGGGTAGGTTATTATCTTCTGCCATGTCCAGAAGCAGCTACTGCCTCTGCATGCAGTTCAGTCTGTATTTAGGAAATTCAAATCTTCTTTATTTCAGGCAAAGCACTCAGTAACAATTAGTTAAAATTGTAGTTCTTGTTATTGTTGCCTCCCCGCTATTATAAGGTGTTCATAACTTTCTGAAATGAGTCTTGTCTTGAATTCTACTAGTGTTGTTTCTGTCCCAGTAGGATTATTTTTTATTATTTAAAAATTGAACACAAAAGACGAACAAGTCAGAGGAAAAAAAGTACATTTTTTTGTTTCCTTTTCGCTCTTTTTTCATTTCATTAAGAAGGAGATTTGAAAGGTGTCATTTGACATAGAAAGTCTTCACTAAGAGGCAATGAACCTAAGGCTGTTGGAGAAGTAAATATTTCCTGTGCTATATTGTAATTCTGAACTTTAGAATATGATCCAGTCATTAAGAAATACACTGCAGCTTAATAACTCTAACCCCACAGAGAGGGATAAAGTTGAAAGCAGTTGTGGAATTCTGGTGATGGTAATCCCTTTCTCTTCAAGGAATGACTGTGCAGACTTCATCTTACATTTGTGTCTATTTTTACCTTTAATTCACGTTACTGAGCTTTTTCTTAAGTCTGTGCTGTCTCTTAAGAATTTCTCCTTCCTTTCCATAATTTACCTAATATCATGGTTTACAACAAAAGCAGACCATGTTTCTTCTTTGTCCTCTTTATAGCCTCTCTTCCACTACAAGTTGTACTCGTATGGTTGCCTGCTCATTGTAACACTGGCACTTGCCTCTAAATACTGACTACATGTGGACATTAGCCACTCTCCTGCTCCTGACTATACCTTCTTACAGACATTTTGGTGTTACACTTTTTGCTGTCCTTTCTGCACCCAGTAATTGTGTCTTTAATTCTTTTGTTTTCTGTGTACATAAACACAGAGTATTTCAAAATCCCTTGCTTCTCTCTTCAGAGACCAATCTTCATTATATCTCTCTTCATTAAGTATTACCTTCTCTATCTTATTGATTTGTTTCTAATTATGGTATATGTTAGTTGTGTTTTGACAGACAGTTGCCCAAAACACCAGAATGATGTTTAAGTTACCACGGTCAGACATCAGCTGCTTTTTCCTGAGAGTGCAATTCCTCCCCTTCGCAAAAGTATCCCCTTGTTTCTGCTCATCTTCATGTAAAAGGCTGAGTAACACATACCACATGGGTACCACAGATTGACATCTATAAGGAATCATTTTTCAGAAAGTGGATAGTGCCTTTATGATAGTCCAGAGAAGTTTTCTTCAGTGCAGTTGTTCAGAGAGGATGACATGTATCTGGTCAAGAGTTAAGATCAGGAAGACTTTAATGATGACAGAAGAGTGCAGAGATTCTAGTTTTCATTACAGTTCTCATAATAAATGCCTTATCCCTCCTTTATTTTATTTTTTTTTCCTCTCCAGATTACTGTTGGAGACCAATGAGAAATGATTGCTGGCACTTGCAGAAAAAACCAGCTGGGGTTTACTTCCACACATCAAGCTCAGTGTAATCTAAATATCCTGTAAATATTTCATGTTAAATCAATCTGTTAAGCCTGTTGTACATCCCATAACCTTCACACAGATCATTACAAAAAAATGTTAGACTGGCTCTGTGCTTGCCAGCGCAATACTGGGTTGAGGCTGCAAGAAGGGAGCAAAAAATTGCCCAGAAGCATGGAGGCAAACTCTCGCTGGGTGGCCACGGAACTGTTCTGCACTGCTAGTAAGACAGACCAGGGACCATGGAGATATCATTTGGAAACTGAGATAGTCCTCTGCAAAATCCCATCTAGACACTGGAATCTCCTCTTCAGCAAGAAATAGACCAAAGAGAGTGACCAGTGTGGGTTGCTGATCTGGGAAGGAAGAACATGGAAAGGAGTGGTGGGGAAAGGGCAACAGCTCACTTTTTACTCCATGCACAAAAATAATGTATCTCCTTTTTTGTTGGCTGACAGGTAGTGTACTTTGGTCTTCATCCCACTATCTCCAAAGTCAAATGCTTTTCCCTGTCTCTATTCCTCCACTTAACAAATAAGCAAACCAAGAAGTTGCCACAGCTTTGCCTACAGACCTCAGCCACTTCTTTAGTTTCCTTTTCTGTCATACACTCCCTTTGGTCATCTCTGTGCTCTGGCTTGTGAGATTCTGAGACCTGGACTGTACTTCTAACACTGACACACAAACACTGGCAGTTTGAGTCATGCAGAAAGCCTATAGTGCATTCAAGTGCATGCAATCCATTGAAGGCTGGTTTTTTTCAGTAGTTGGTACTCTTTTCCCAAAAAAGGATGCATAATTGTATAATGCTTTACACTTTCTAGCTCTAGACTTTGCTTCTCTGTCTCCCTTTTGAGCAAATATTTGGAAACTCTGGTATGTGCCTATGTCTTTATTAGAGCTGCAATTCTAAACTATGTGTTGGAGGTAGTGATATAGTACAGTTTATTCAGAACCACATATCGAGGAAGTTGTGCAAACTAGTGAAATTTTGCACAGCAGGGTCATGATCTGTGCTTTGACCATGTAGGCACCATAGTCTTTCAAAAAAGTAAGCAGTGTGAACTTGCAGGAGTTGTAAACTGGGGTCTGAAACATACTGTTGTTGTACAGTTTTAAAAGGAAAATAAGCTATACACATTTTCAGTCTGGCAAAAATTTGGGAATAACATTAGAACACTTGTCTAACAAAGCATTCAGAAACATTTTTAAGTAAATAGAGGCAGCTAGCAGCAGACTAAAGTTGATTTACAGTAAAAAGCAAAAGCCAACAAAATGTTAATTTCTGGTTAAATATTTTATTCTACTATTGCTAACTAATAATGAGTACCAAAAGCCATATATAAAATGCCTTAGGTTTGCATACTATACCAATCTGGATTTGAATTTTCAAAATCTTTATGTAATAGGGATTTGGGGTTTTTTATTCATGCTTCCTAGATATACACATTATATATGTATGCATGCATTATATAGACATATATATGTATGTATATTACTGGGAAGGAAAATATTTAAGTAGGATAATTTTGGTTTTATCTCATCAATAGAGGACCAAATGGAAGAGGTTTGTTGTTTTTCTAAAATCTTCATTAGTTGGATTTAAATCACCAAAGCTGATACAGACTGGTGCCAAAGTCATCCAGGGAGAGGCTCCTCTTTGGATTCATGTTCACCCTGAAAGGTTTAGTAGTGGAATTTCCAGAAGTGCCAAAGTGCCCGAGAAGTAAAGTCTTACTGAACTCAATGGCATTTATCCATATCCTACTAAAGGAGAGGTCTCTGAAAAATTGGAAATGAAAGTTTAAACTTGCAGCAACACACTCCAGTAACTCTCCCTCCCACCAGGAATCCACCCCCTGAAGAGAGGGGCTTCCTGTCAGTAACTGCCAAAGAGAACGGAAAAGAAAGGATCCAATGGGCTGGCCTGAGAAATGGCTGCTTTGTGTATGTCATTTGTGGTGCCTGAGAGCCACTTCTGAGAAAAGGAAAGGCATGTCACAAACTGGAAAAGAATTTGTTTTAGGAATAGTGTCAGAAAGTGCATACTAGCTTTAAAGTGTGTATTATGGATAATATTACTAAGGTGAGTAATTATGCTAAATTAAGGCAATGTCTTTTTGCATAAATATGTTGAAGTTAGAGGTGAAAAGACTATTAAAGTGGCTTCTGCTAAGTTGTGAAATAGGATGACCTGGTTAAGAGTCTCACGTATGCAAAACTGATAGTTCTCTTAGTGCTACACCTATTTTTATTCAGAGGTGGAATAACAGAAACTGCAGCAGTTAACTGACACAGCTAGCAGAGAGGCCAATGGAAAAGAGGAAGACAGAACAGTAGAAGTACCTTGAATTGACCTTTTTATGTGGGAAAACTTGACAGTCTCAAATGGGAAGGAGATGGTTCTGCAGGAAGGAGGAAGTAACTGGCTGGCATAGCTTTGTTAAAGATGTCTGAGACAGTTGTGCTGTATGGCTTAGGCAGTGCATATTAGTAAGTTGTTCTGCTTGGTTGGGAATTTTCCCTTCTCCCTTTAATAAAATACTATTGTTGCCATTGATTCAAATTTGCAAGTGGGGATAATTAGCTTGTTGAGCACCAATAGTGCCATTTAAATTCCTGGCTAAGGGGCTGAACTTGGAGTTCACTGGGAACCCCCATTCAGATGGGACCCAGCCCATTGTTGCCAGGTCTAGGGAGCAAAGTTACACAGGATGGTCAACCTTAACTTACCTGGTGGCTCCTGAGGTAGACACAAGCAGAGTCTTACCTGCCTTTGAAAATGCAGCCCTGGAAAGACTTGTGGATCTGTTACTCGCTCTCTCATGGAAAGTCTTCTCTCTCACCAGTTGTGACACTGCATCCTCAGAGACGTTCACACCCTCATGTTTGCTCAGTAGTGGAGATTATCTGGAGAGCCTGAACCATGCTGTGACCTGTTCCAGATTTCTACTCTACAGCCTGGCAACCAGAAACAGATGGAAACGAGACATGTAAAGTTTTGCACTCATAAAACCCTTCTAAAAATTTTCTGGGAACATTGAGCCTTCTCCAAAGAAGTCATTAAAGTTTGTGTGACAATGTGAATGGGCAGGCACCAGTTTTTCAGGAGTTAAAAATGGCTCAGTCAGCTGGAGTCTTACCAGCCACTAGCTATTAGGACTGTCATTTCCCCTCAGGAAATACCTGCTGGTGTATCAAGGGTAATTGCTAGCAGTCAGCTGTATCCCCAGAGGGTGGGTATATAAAATCATCAGGAAAAGACTGAACTGTTCTTGGTAGGAGGCAACAGGGATTGTATGTGTGTGTGTGTATCTTGGGTGTTTATCTTAATGAAGAATCTTAATGCAATGTGGGCTTTTGTTTCAATTTTAACCCTGGTTGTGACTCATCCTTAGTTTTCTGCTGAAGCTTGAATTTTACAGGCCACTTTTCTTATCTGAGGGCACCACTTGCAACACTGACTGGTTTGTCACAAGTATTCTCCAAAACAGAGTAGATAATTATAGCTTCCTGAACGGCTTGGTGTCACTATGTGGTTTTGCTTCTAGAATACTTGAAATAGCATTCCCAAATGCCCTTCACTTTAAGTTCTTGCCAATCTTTCTTCTCACAAAAGAAGTAAACCCCTTTGCTTTCCTAAGCCTTAGTTAAACTATCTGTGAAGCAGGTATATCAAGAAATGTCTACCCTTTAAAGTTCATTCTAAAATTTACAGCATTATAAAGATGAAAAGCAAGGCAAAAAATTTAGAAGCACTTGTGCAGTCAGTTTAAAGATTCGCCCCCTCTCCTGCCCAGGCAGAGGTCTCCCCTGAATATCACAGCCCATCAGTGTTAGTCTGTCATTTAAAGCACTCTTTGCCTTCATCCTTTCCGCAGTAATAAAGTTCCCAGAAGTGCAATAAAGCCAGACACTCAAAACAGGTAATCCGATCTGACCCTTGTCTTTTTGTTTGGACATATCCCCACATATCTAGTCTTTCAGTCATGCTCCCTGGGCTTTTTCTTCTCCTCCCAAAAGACTCCTCCAGACAGCAGGTTGTCACTTGGCTGTAACCTCACAAGGAGGCTCTCTCAGCCTCTCTTGACCTCTTCCTGCCTGACATATGGTACAGATGTGTTTGAGTAGGACCCACTTCCTTCTTGCCAGTGGAGAGAGACCTTGTATTTGTCAAACAATGAAGTGAGCTTCTCTTGGTTGTGAAGCTCAAGTTAAGTGTTTCTGGGATGGACTCAATACTTGCATGGTCTCCAAAATGACTAGCAAAACCTGTCATGATCAGGTCATGAGCTATCCACAGATTAAGATTATTTTTCAACAATGAATGTCAAATATATAATAGATGAGTAGAGTTCATGTGCCATTTACTAGTAAGTCATAATCAAGGAAAAAAGAATAATTTGATGAACAAACTATTCACAGTGTAGTTGCTTCTCCAAAGCAGTTACTCAGCAGACACTGAGATAGGATTCAGAAGTAAACCATTGTTATTTACTTTGATTTTTCCTTCTTGCATTCACTCCCTGAGGTGAGATAAAATATCTCCTGTCAGACTACTGTGCTTGTCTTATGAGTAGTCAGGTCTTCTGTGAATCACACACCTTCAGATACTCAGGTTATAAGGAAATCTTAAGGCTTAGCACGTATAAGGGAAGTATGTCGGCTTCGTTAGTCTAATTTTCGGAACTCAGCAAGCTATAAGGTTAAATTCTAAAAGAGTTCTCAATTATAAAGTTAAGAAAAACAATGGTGAAGGAAATATCTTACAATTCAAATTTTTCAGCTGATTACAGTTTTTTCTTTGCTTGGTGTACACTTCCTGGGACACTTTGTAGAATGCTCAGAAGAGGCCTGAAGAAGACACATGATTTGATTGTCTAGTTCATTTCCAAAACACTGTGTTGAAACTCTTAGCTCATTGCCTTGTTGCCCTCTCTAAGTGGATGGGATATATTGATAGGAAGAGATGAATTCTCTCTACACAGAGCAGACCTTTGTGAAAATGGATCCCCTTATAAACGGCCCAATCCTTTCCCTGAAAAACAGATGCCAGAAGCAGTTGTGGGACATTATGTTTGAGCTCTAGAGACTTCCACTTCTAAGAATAAAGTAAAGGAGTCATTATTTATCTAAACAAGGCCTTTATGCTATGGTTCAGTGGCTGCTGAACAGCCATGTGATCTGTCTTGTGTAATGCCCTCACCCCCTCCTTTCCCCATTCGGAGAAGAGAAAAAAGGGCTTGTACTAGCTCATAACATACTTACACATCTCACTGTCTATTGTGCTTGGTCGCTCTGTCTATTATGGTCCATTAGATAAACATGGTGTTGAGCAGCCACTCAGCTGCTGATACGTACGGTGGTGTTGATAACACGGTCTATGTTTAGAAGGGAAGCAATGCGTCACAGGCTATGTGGGATATGTTTACACATACGTGCGTGCTTTCTCCTCAACAACAGAGAGCTTCCATCACAAAGCCCCTCTCTCTGAGGAAACGAGGTTTTGAAATGATAGTCTTTTATCTTTTGTGATGGATTTTTTCATGCTGCTTCTCAAAATATCGCCTTGTATTTCTGTGTCTGACAGCACATAAAGTGAGATACAGACTCCTAATCTTTCCTCTCTCCTGTAGGAAATTGTACTTTAAATACAGAAGGAAGGAGGCAGCTGGCTAAACATGCACTTTCCATGTGCTACTGAGTCTGTCAGTTTCTGTGTATATGAGGCAGCTGACCTCTTTCAGGAGCCAAGCGGTCAAACAAGTTACAATTTACAAAAGCACCTGATCATACTTTTTCAAAAGTGACTTAGGCCCTCCAGAGCCAAGATCTCTTTATTTGATAGTAGGGCTTGAGGCTTATCTATTCAGGGAGGCATACCGCTTTGCTGTGTTCGGTGTTGACCTCCAGATATGTATACAGTCCAACACAAAAGCTCCTTTTGTGCTTCTAAAAAATGTCACCCAAAGCACACAGTGTTCTGAAAACCATGTTCTGTGGAGGGCTGGTCCAGGGTCAGTGAGTACAAACTTGCAAGGAGCAGACAGACTGGGGAAGTCTTGCTAGTGTGAAAGGGTGAATGGTCAGGAGCTACTTCCTTCTTGATTATACAAAGCAACAAACTGAGCACTGAGACTGTCCTTAAATTAGGAGAAGTTGGGTGTTATTCTCATTCTGCATGTGGGGATTTTTCTTTGTGCCCAAGATAATGTGCATTACAATGAAGCAGGAGCTCAGCATCACCATTTGCTGGCCAGTCTTTTATCAAGCAGATGTCATGATCACACCATTACTGCAGAAACAATGACGGTGACCAGCCTGAGGTGATCATAGCCTATTTCTTGCCATGTGCTGGATAAGCTGCACACAGGGTGCATGTTAAGAAGTATAAAAGTTCTGCTGACTTCTGTGAGGCTTCATGAATGATGACCAGGTTCTTTCTGAGACAGCTCAGCATGTGCTAATGCTCCAATACAAGGTAATAGAATGTCTTAATTGAGACATACCTTACGTAGTATCCAAGTACCTATTTTAAAACACTCAGATTGCAGGCTGCTATGCTACACAGCAAAAAGTACTTAGAATATAATGGTTCATTACAGCAGAATGAGTCCAGTGAATCATTCATTCTTAATACTCCCCCCACCCCCACCTCCAATTGTGGTGTTATTAACAGAACAGGAAAATCTTTAAAAATTTCAAAGTTGTTCCCATGTCCCCATGGAAAAGAGCTCAAATTTTCTTTCAAAATTTTCTTGGGAACACATGCTTAAAGTATTTTTAATTAGCATTCTAATGTAAGATGTACTAGTTACAATATTTTGGTTGCCAAAGTATTGGTAAACAAGACAACCCACATAATAATTTTAATCTCTGTTCTATGACTAAAATATATTACACAAGAATTTGTTGAAATGGAAAAACATCAGTAATGACAACAGTTTCTCATGAACATTTTAGCCTAGATCTAGTATTAAAACCCAGATACTTTAAATTTGGTAATATTCAAAGTTTCTAATGTCCACAGTTTTGCAGAGTAATTATTTTACTTTTTATTTTTCCCCCTTTGAATCGTTCTGAAACCTGGAAAAAAATTTAATGCTTATAAATAAATTCTACACTGCAGTCGTGTTTTCACAGCTTTACTTCCTCCTTAAGAGTGCTGAAGTTAGCTTCTTTACCTGAATTGTCCTACTGCAAGATGTCTTTTGTAGTGTCATGAGAAATCATATTAATAGCATGCCTTCATTTCCAGTAAAAATTTTTGTCATGATTGCGAACTTGGAAAATCTGTGCTTTTCACTTGGTCTTATTTCCTGATATTAATATATTTTCTCTTCCTTTCATCTACTCTGCTTTCAGCGTCAAAGTATGTCATAGTTTTTCTGGTAAAGGATTAATTCAAGCTCAATAAAAATAGGAAAACACAACAAAAATACATAAATAGTGAAATTCAGTCCATGAGCTGAACGGAATAGCATTGACACAGAAGCCTCAGAGAATGCGGGACATGTATCAAATGTTTTTAGTGATCAGAAAAGTTCTGGTAGTTTCCCTTACTATATTAGATGTACCTTTGTTTGGACATTTGTGCAAGTGAGAAAAGTTGAGCATGAAGGTGATTTCTGTTATTTATTTAAAAAAAAAGAGCTATATCTGTATCTATATCTATATACAATCAGTCTTCCTTACATATTCATTTTACTACATAACCACCTGCAGAGAATCTGGCTTATAACTTATTTTCGTCTCCAAGTTTGGGTTGTGGGTTTTTTTTTTTGTTTTTAAGGTAAAAATCACCTCAATCACGTCACAGGTTTGTGTGCATTAGGTGCCCTTCTAAGTGGGAAGCTTAATAAGAGAAATGAGAGCCAGAAGTTTCTTGCAATTCCTGGTGCTTACCTCAGCTTATCTCAGGTAGTACAGACACCAAGCAGCAGTGCACAAGCACAGAGACTTCCACACTGCCAGCTCTGCTTTCTTCCCTGCTTGCAAATTAAACGTGGTGGAGCCCTACCTCCTGTGGCCCATCCTGTGACAGCAAGAAGGCACTGTGAAGCCAGGGGTTCAGGAAGACAGGGGTTAGGTGGGAGTTCAGATATGGGTCTGGGTGGGAGATAGACCTGTCCATGCCCTTGCTACCTATGTCTCATTGTGGAGGGATGTAGGCTGGCTGAACCAGGTGGGGCACCGACTCTGGGATGATTTATCCCTGTGAGCCTGAATCATGTGAGTTGTCCTGGGTTTTTCCCAGACTACAGATGTTACTGGTATGCTCCCTCTAAGCTATAGAGAGTTTAAAGTGAGCACTGGAGAAAGGAGAAAAGAATGAGGAAAGGACAGGAAATGTGAGAAAAGAGGGCATCCTACCCTAACCACTGAAATCTCACTTGGCCCTGCATTTAGCAATGTAGCCTGTGTAGAATTTACATTCATTCTATTCAATTTAGACACACTGTCCAAGCTAGAGGGACCTTCTTCCAGATTTCATCAAATCATCAAAATATCTCCAACTAGGCACTTCTTTTGCTCTTATTCCTTGATTTCCATCCAATCAGATTTTTCTTTTATCTAATGCTATCTTTTATAGCAGGAGTTGTTTAGTCTAGAATGCTCTCCCCAAGTGCAATTAGCATCAGTACCTCTCTTCTGACTCTGGCTTCTTCAGCTGACCTCCCGCAATGGTTATAAAGTTTAGACAGGGAGAAAAGGCAGTCACACATAAGAAAAAACTCACATGTAAGCCCCAGCAAATGTCAAATTGCATAGGATGCCTATTCTCCCTGCATGCCTCTCTGGCAACAGTATCTCTCTGTAGTAAGTGTACAGTAAAGTTAAACTGAGTCATTCACGCACAGAAGTGCAGTCCTGACAGAAACAGATAATCTGAAGTGCTAGTGTACATATGCAATCAAATAGTATAAATCTTATTTCTCTGCAGTAATTTGAGTGAAGAGGAGTTCAGCTCTGTATGCAAATACATTCGGAGTATGTGATTCTGTTTAGATATTGGTAAGTCAGTAAAATAGTATATCTTTTCTGATTTAGACATAAATGCAAGATTCCTTCTGATAATCAAGCAGTGACAGCTATTGGAATAATTTCTAATTTGGTATTATTTTCACATGATAACACCTACTGCTTTTGTACAGCACATTTTCTTTAGGGCTGCCCAAAGTTATCACCATTCATTAAAACGAAATGAGGATAGAGAGGACAAGTGAGTGATTGGGTGGTGTCATGGCAAAATACAAGCCAAAATAACTAATGGAATATGTTCTACTCTACAAGTTTATGGAACGTTACATTGGCATGTCAGTTCCCAGCATCCAGTTCCCACCTTCCTGAACTCATATAGGCATGCATTCTCTTCATATCCTTTTCCCTAACCATGTCAAAAGAAGATCAGAAACAGAAAGGAAATATGTCTCTTTGATGCTATAAAGTCTACATGACCACCATGGAAAGCTTACCAGAACTGACATGGGATTGTCTGGAAAGGTCAGTAGTAACGCAGGAAGACTAAAATCCTGGTCAGTTTCAGTGATAAATGCAATATGCTATTGATTAAATGCATACATAAAATGATAAATTGTTTCGATAACTATAGCTACAGCTGTTATAGTTCTGGGTGATTCTACTTGTCTCCTGTGTCCTTTTCCTGGTCTGAACTGTTCTTTTGTGCCAATGGAGTCTATATTTTTAAGACCAAATGTTTGATGATGTTGACTCTTCTCAAGATTGGTGCTTTCATGCAGTTTAATAGCTATGTTTTGTACAAACATCTGCAGTTGGATATATAGAGAGAATGTTGGAGATATTTGGGAGAAAAAATATGTATATTTATAATGGCCATTGAAATGCTTTCTTCAGACCAAAAAATCAGAATCTCAAGTGCATAGGTTCATCTCCTGTGCATTTCCCACTAGGCAAACAGCACCATCTTGACTGCAATGAATAGCTGTGTACTCTGATGTGGAGCAAACACTGGTTCAAATTAAAGATTTCAGGATTTGGCCTCAGGAGAGCTCTCTTGTCTGAGGACTTCGAGATCTGATTAACAAAAGCCAACCATTAGTCAATAAATTGTCATCTTTCATCACATAACACATTTGACAAATTGGCTATTCTGGTATTCAATCAGCTTTTTAGGCTGTTCATGAAATGCATTACTTGACATAGAAAACATTTGTCAAACAGTTGATAAATTTCTTCCATATTCTCTCATCATGTCTTCTTCTGGCTTACAGGTTTGCCTTATGAAGTTCCCTCCATTCCTTACAGTCCTGTCTTCCTACCTGTGCCCTCTGCCTCCCCCCATCCCAATGCAACAAGAGGAATAAATATTTTCATTGTCACCACTTTGGTGTTTCTTCATAAAGTTCTGGAAAGGGAAATCAGCAGCAAGGGCAAACATCAGAACTTCTTATCTTTAATTGCAGCAGTTCCTTCTAAAAACACCACAGTTTTAAACAGAAGTTTATTTATGACTTCAAGAACCATTGAAGATGCTGGTGGAAATGGAGAATCAATTTAACTCCATTATAAATATGTAGTAACATATATGTCACAGTATTGTGAAAGGACCACATGTTTGAGATAGATTTACTACAAGTAAAAGACTCAGGGAATTAAACGTGTATCTGATTTGCCTGTGGGGATGGGGCAGGCAAAGGATGGGTTGGATGACACCAGCTGCTCAAAGAAAGCCTAGGAGGGGCTAAGGAGAGCAGTTCGATCTTAAAAAACAGCGCTCTGTTCCCTGAGAGCTGCTTCTGCTGGAGAGCTCTGAAATATCTCCCGTAACATCTGCAGGCTGAATTTTGAGGGAAGGTGTTCTATATGTGTGTGTGTGTGTGTGTGTAGGTGGTGATGGGTAGGGCGGTGAAAGGCTTTCCAGTGGAACTTCGTGAGCTCCTTATTCCTGCATGCTGTGCAAAAAAAGAAAGACCGTACTTAGAGTTCTCCATCACTGGATTAACACATTTGTCATCACTGTGTATCTTTGTCTTACAGAGCACACACAAAAGAGACCTTGACCTCTCCACTAGGAATCCTAATTTTTGTAAGAGTAGAAACTGTCAGCAATACTTTATCCAAAGTCTTTGTCTGTATGGTCACAGCTGATTCCTTTAGACAGACTGACACTAACCATTTCTATTGGAATCTGAGGTTAGCAGAAGTTAGTATATATCCAAACCAAAAAAGACACAAGACCAATTGCTATGCAGTGTGAATGCAGCCAAATCAAGCCACTTGGACTCAGTGAGTGGTCCTGTTTCTTTTGGCAGTACAGGTGTACACCCACATTTACTTCTGAGGAATATCTTTAAAGTGTAATAAAGAAATCTGCCTACGTCCTTAGAAAAGGATCATCATAAGGAAGAAGAAACATGATCTTGTACTAGCCTACATATGTAGCCCAGCTTTCTGAGGAAGTCAGCTTGTAACATCATGTTGCCTGTTCTGTCTGTCACTTTCCTTCTAGCTTCTTCCCAACAGCCCACACCTTTCATGCCCAGTAGGTGTGAAAACCGTTTATCAACTCAGGAAGTGTTGGTACCAGAAGGATGAAAAAAAATCAACCATGATAGATGGCATACAATGGCTAGGTAGAAACCATAATGAATGTTCTTCTGGAGAGAAACCCTGCAAGAATTCAGTCCGTTATCCATTCTGAGAGGGGTGTCTAAGTGGCCAGTCAATGTATGTGTACTGACTAGCTGATCAGTGCAGTATAGACTATGCAGCTTGTCTGGCTTGTTTCATGTGCAGCAGGAGAAATGAGGAGACCAGTATGTGAAGGATGATGCTTTGGGGAAATGGAAGGGACTAGAAGCATTAAAAGAGAGAATTAGAGACACACAGTCTTCAAGTATCATTGTGAAAGGAAGAACACATTTTTAAGGAAGCAAAAAGTTATGTGTGTTCATCATCCTGTTTATCGTTGCTGCTGTTGCATGCAGCCCTCCCACAGGAATGGCTGCTTGCAGGGTCCATTTAGATTACAGCAGTCAGATTCCACCACACTGCTCTACAGTACAGGTCAAAAATGTGCTGCTTGTTTTTGTTTTCAGCAGAAATGTTAAACATTTTGTATGTGGACACACAAACTCTTCCTTTTCAACTGGGGATATAAACAATAATATCTCTTCCCAAGAGTTATTCCATTTTGCAGGGTTTGTTTTTTTGGTAAAACTGATTGTCCTCTAATTCAGTGCTACAAGCACTGACTTTTGTCATGGGAACAGAGCTATGCAGCCTTACGTAATGGCGACTGGAATAGATCTGTACTGTCAATATTAATTCCAGCCTTCACTTCAGATGCCTCCCACCATTAAATATCTTACATAGTTTACAAATCCTGCTTGTCTAATTGGGTCCTCAGATTGAAAAACTTGCAAGGGTCTACACAACCTGCCTGGTAATTGGTTTTGCTCAACAGGGTATTGGGACAAACCTCGTTGCAGGTTTTTACCATCAGGCAATATCAGAGATTTACTGTGGTTGTCTCTTCCTTCATAAGTTGCTAAGAAAGTGAGTTGCTCCTCGTAATAATCTCCTAAGACCTGCTTCCAAAATCCTGAGGGTTATGTCTGCAGTTGACTAACATTTTCCCATAGTTTTGTAGGAGGGCTCTGAAGATAAAATTTCTGTCGCTACTTCTTTGGATGTTAAGGGGACTATCTTGGAAGTGGTTTGAAGGACTACTGGCTGATCTGGGGATCTCAGGCTCTGTGTAAGGAATAAATGTGGCTGGCAGAGCACAGTGCCTCTGAGCAGGAAGATCTCTGAGGATTGGTTTACCTCCCAAGCCTCATTCCAGAAGTGTAAGCATTAGAAATCCCTGGCTAACCATGTGTATAGGATACTGACAACCTAGACTGTCCAGAAGATGTCAAGCAGATGGTCTGGCCTCAATATTGCTGCAGAACAATCAACACATACATAGCTAGTGTGGTTAAGACTGTGTTTGCTGCATGCAGTGCCTGGCTTCTGGAGGCATGTGTAACTTCTTGTCCATGCTGCACATTGGCAGTGACAATGCGGGCTGGTTCTAGCAATCACTTCAAACCGCCATTGATCTTGTGCATCTTGCAGACTTTGCTAGTTAGATGAGGGACCTCTTCCTGTTAAGTCCCTTGGAGAGTTTCTGAGCTCTGGGCTGTGACTAGAATTGTTGTTAGTAGTGGCACTGTAGCTAGGGATAAGAGCAAATCCATCATGCAGCAGTGACTCTAGGTGATCTTGGACAGTCTTGAGAAGGGGCCAGTCTTTAAAGACCAATGGTAGCACACTGTGGGTCCCAGGCTGAATTTTCTCAAAGCCAGCTCATATATGTATAGCAGCTCAACTGTGAATTGGGCTGGAACTCCTAGGCTAGTCACATACGCCAACACCTGAATCCAGAGGGTCACTTGGATCAGCAAAACACCATCTAGCCAATTGTCAGACAGGCAGTGGTGAAAAAAGGCTGGAGCTCCATTAGCTCTGAGTCACACCAGCAGACGCACGCTGGCTTGACTTCTTGACTGAATTTGCTAGTTGTCTCTGCTCCCAGTCTTGTTTAGAGGCTTTAATATACCCTGAACCTGTGCAATACATGGTATTCATCTTGTTTTGACTGTGGCCACCTAAAACATAGGCATATATTCTGATATCCTGCAGTCAATGAAGAAGAGATTAACCTTTCCAACATCTAACTCACCCTGTGCATCTTAGGCACCTGCCCTGGCACAGGTTACCTCTACTGTGCCAAATCCAGCTAAAGTGAGAAAAAAACCATCTATCCAGCTGAAGCTGATGAGCGTAAAATATCTCAAAATGTCAGTGATGCTCTCTGCCATGGCCTGTGCTAGTGTCTGTAGAATGGCCATGACGAGACATAGTGGTGAAATGTGTTTTCTTCATGATCAATAAAAGTCTAGCCAAATACAGCATGATACTGCTACCATGTGTGGTGACTGAGGTGAATGCTGAATTCTTGGTCAGGAAAAGCAACCCACACGAGATCAAGAAAAAGACTTTGTATATTGAGGACCATCTGGTGGATGCTGTATCAGTGTTTTGAACTACAGTTCACTCTTACACCATATTTCTGGGATGTAACATATGATTGGTAATTATTCAGGAGAGGAAATGTGAATACAGGCTGTCCTTACTTCACCAAACACATTCTCGACTATAACGAACTGTCACTGAGACTTTTTTGTACATGTGTAGCTGTCCTCAGAGATTTCTGAAAATTTACTGTCTTCTGGTTCCAGCCTAATCAAATGTGGAGACCATGTATGGAATGATTATGTCTCCATTTAGGGTAGCTTCCAGACCCAAAGTGTAGGATCCTTTTGTTGAAAACTCTTGGTGTGAGGTAGGCTTAGACAAACAGAATGGGACTAGTGCAGGTGGATTACTGTTAGCGCAGAATAGTCAGTCTTTTGGCTAAGCATCCAGGGCCTAACTGCATCCTCAGAAAATGGCATTAAAGCTTCCCCTCCAAATGACCAGAAAGAAGGCTTCATTTTCCAGCCCGTGACAGGCTGATCAATTGTTTGAGTCTGGTAATAGGTAATGGCAAAGATGCATTCTCTGGATAGCCCTGTTGTGGTTTTTGGGACATCTCTTTTCCTTGGGTGAAGTGAGCTAGTGTTAAAGGGCATCCTCAGATGCTCTGGAGTGCTTCATACTAAAGGTATGTAAATCTTGCTATTCTTTGGCTTTGTTTGTAGTCTTGTGGAGCCCACTCCTGGCCTGTCTTGTTCCAGGTCACTTTGGAGTTTACACTGAAGTATCTGTGCAGAAGGGAATGGCAATTTCCTAACGTGCAGTGCCAGAGTTCTGGTAGAGCCAACAGCTCCTGTTTGGAACCAAAAGACAGAACTTCAGGAAAAGCAAAGCCATGTAATGGACAAACTCAGGCATTGGTTGTGCCAGCTGCTGGGCACCAAAGGTCTAACTATTTAGAGCTGGCACAGGAGTCCATGATCAGGAAAGGTTCAATCACAATGAGCAACAAAAATGGAAATACAGCCAAAGTGGAAGCTCTGAGACCATGTTTAGAGAAGGCTGGTGTCATCCAGAGTCCTCTGAAAGTACAGAGCAGGAATGGCAGGACTAGACAAAATGGGGAAGTGCAGAGAAACTCTTGCATGGACCAGATGTTAATGAACAAACATACCTGTATGGAAGCAGCCTGTCAGAAAGAAACTGGGTAAATTTTATGCAAGATTGTGTGTTTCAGCCAGAGCAGGACTGTACTTCACGTTGCTACACCATTAAGTTGGAGACCTCAGGACAGATTTATGGTGTCATCAAACCACAGTCTTAGTTTTACTAACTACTCTGTCTTTTTAATGGTACTTAAGGGCTTTACTGCAGTTGGGCATTTTACTGTGTTTAGACATGGTTTTAACAACTGAATTAGCTCTCATGATGCTGCCGATTGTAGTCAGTGTGGAGAAACAGAAGCCTTTTTTCAGCACTGTAACCTAGTAGACAGGGTTATATTTTGGTCTTGCAGAGTTTAAGAATGACTAGAGGCCATTATGTTGGACACAGATTTTGTATTTGCTGACACCCAGTTCATAAGGTGTAAACTAACTTCATTTGCTAAGAATTTTATTTAAACAAGCTAAAAAATTTCTGAAAGAGCAAACCTTTAGAGGTTTTTTCCAGCCTTGAAAGACTCCCATGGAGACAGTGAGTTGGGACGAAGAGGAGACAATGAGAAAAAGGAAAACGCAGGCAGATCCAACCTAAACTCAAAACTGTTGCATTACGCTGAGAAAAATGACCAACTGTTCTCTTCTAACCTTTCTTTTAAAATAGTTGAACTTGTTTGAAAAGTAATAATGTATCTTACTTGACTATTAAAGCACAAGTTCAATTCAATTTTAGAGGACAAAACCAAAATCTAAAATTCATGAAAGGGAGAAATAAAACTTAGCTGCTGTCCCACAGCTTCCATGTTAACACAGGAGTAATATATCCTGCAGGAGACTGACTCAACTTTTTTATGAGCCATCAATGATTTATTAGAAATCCTGATGTTGTTCCCCAAGAAACAAACATCTTTCACTAGGTGGCAGGAGATGACATAATGGACTGAACTGTTGTGCTATTCTCCCTCTTATCCCATTCTCCCTTTCCAAAATACAGTTACTATTATGCAGTATTGGGTAGGGAAGTGAGTTCTGAGCGCCAAGAAGTTCAAGGGGTGTTATTTGGCATGCTAGCATAATACTAGGGTTTGCTAAAATTGGGTGGGAAGAGGCATACTGTGGCTACTTTAAATAAGGCAGAAACATCCTAAATTTATTCTAAAAAAATGATAGTGTAAGGTTACTATTTATTATTAGTCACAGCTGATTATTTCAGAGCTAGCTTTGGCTTTATTCAGTGGGAAATCTGCTGTCACCAGCTATGTGCTGTGGCCACCCTTCTTGCCAGTAGTCAGCTTTGGGCAGTGGATCAACTGAATGCCTTAAATTCTCTGTTGAACCTTGGCATTACTATGGAAGAAGTCTGCAGCCAATTCATGGGTCCCTGGTATAGCTCCAGCCAGCTTAACAGATGGATCACTAGCAAGTCTCTTCTCAATATCTCTGTTAAATATTCATGGAGCCAGCATGTGCACAGGCCCAAGCATGCCCCTGGAGGTGCCAGCAAGGGTCTCTGATCTGGGGAAGATGTCAAATTGGCTAGTGGAAGTCTGAGGGCAGAAATGTTTTCCGCAAGGATCCATCCTTCAGTGCAGAACATGGAGTGACAGCCATATGTGCAACTGTGCTGGTGAATATGTCTGCAGTGCATGCTTATACAATCTATTAATAGGCCAGTGGCATACCGAATGTTAATGCAGGGAAACAGGCAGTGAAAGACAACAAGGGAATACCTTGGACTAAGTTGAAGCATCAACCACAGTAAAAGTGTTCCTGTTAGCTTTCTGTGAAGTTGAAGAAAAAAAAATAAGCTGCATTCCACAACCCCCCCTAGAATATACTGCTCTTATTTTCAGAATGTGCTATGAAAACATTGTTAAATGCAAGTTCATACAGCCCTGTGAATTGCTTAGTGGTTTTAGGTCCCAGTCAGTGCTAGAATGATGTTTTCTTTGCTACTATTTAATACCATCATTGAAACAACAGTCAAATATGACTCGAGTATCAGGGTCCACATATGAGTACTGGGCTACCTTTTTGGGTAGTACTATGTATCACCATCTAGAATACTTTTTTTTTTTTTAACTCTGCAATATCTACAAAGCCTTTTGAGTGCTCTTTTAAAGTCTGCCTGTGGTGAAAGGGAGGTTGCAGTTTTCTTAATTTGATAAATTTCTCTGTTTCCACTGCTATACCAGAAATAAGAGTTTATCATTATGTCTCATGAAAAATGTTGCAGAGAAGTAATCTCTGGCTGTTACAATGGACTGTATGCATAGAGTATGGAGAATTAGCCTGGGAAAGAACATACTTATTCCCTCTTGAAAGATTTGTACCCAGTCCTTTGAAACTGCACAATGCTGACAAGCTACTATATAACCAGTATTCCCAATATAGTCAATTTGAATAGAGGTGAAATATTTCAAGTGAACTCAATGCAAGCCTTTTTATAACATGATATTACAGAAGATATGTAATATGCACATGTTGTAAAGAAGAAACAAACATTTCTGTGTTTGCCAGTGACATGCTAGTCATAAGTATAATAAGCGTTAAGATTAAGATGGGATGCCTGGAAAAGGACATATTGAAGACTCCTATTTCCTTTTACTCAACAGTGTAAGGCTTTTAATGCTTCTTAACTCAGGGTAGTCTTTACTCCTTAGCCAGAAATTCAGATAGCTGCCTACGTTGTTTGCCCCAAAACTTTTTCTGAGCATGATATCATACAGTTGCAGTATTAGCTACATTAACGGAAGGAAACTAATGTTCTAGTACTGTCTCATATTTCTCAAATGATCCAACAGAGTATGTGTTTCCAAAGGGCATAGTCTGTGCAAAATCTCTGAGGTATTTTAACTGATACTCGAATACACTGAAGGTATTTGTCACAATCTGAATTATATAGTATGATGCTTCTGTGAGGGGTTGTAGTAAACTGAACAGTGCAGCTAACATACAACTAAACATTGTGTCCTACATAGTTTGGTAGTTCTTGTAGCCCAGGAAGATCTATTCTCTGTGATAGATAGAGGTATTTCTGAAAAGATGCTATATATTTTGCAGGAAAAATAGTCTTTCAGTCAGCTCGAGACTAGCACAAAACAAATATTTTTGAAAGCAAGCATAAAGTGTTCAGACAGAATTTCATCTACAAAAGGGATAATAGAGAGTACCACCCAAAGGTGTCTGTATAAACCCTTATAATAATAAATTGGACACTTGTAAATGAAAATGATTGAAAAAATAAATGCTTATTTACTTTAAAGCCAAGAATATTTCTGCTGTATTTGAAGTCCGCTGGATGGGGAAAGGGGAAATAGGAAAGTACCCCAAAAGGAAAATTTTGTTCTTTTTCCTTCAATAAAAGTTTGTTCCTCGTGGCTGATTATTCAGACCTTCCCTGAACTGCTGTGGTAGAGAGAAATAGTAAACAAAAACTGATTTAAAGTATAGCCAGAGAACTGGCCTTTATGTTTAAGCTAAGACTGAGTATATGGTTTCAAAGTTTCTGAGCAGTTATGATTGATTTCTTTTGCTGGAGTGTACAACTGTTTGGCATATTTGACCCACTGCTTGTTCAAGAGGGACTGCTTTTATTGCTGATTCTATGTGTGACCATGATCACTTAATTCTTTATATTTCATTATGTCTATTAGAAAAAATGAGTAATAGCTCTCGCCTAAGTGTTGATTCATTCAAGTGTTGAATCATAAAAGCATGGATTAGTGACTAATTACTGATTAACTGTATCAACATCTTCAGACAGAATATCCCCTCTAAGAGTACAAAGAAATTATTAATCAAGAACATAGTGTCATATGATTTTGGGCAGTAATTTAGAAATTTTTCTGTTCCTTGTATACTAGCAACTGAAAATCTGCTTTTCAGAAATGTTGGGCATTTCATTTTAAACTTTTTAGAGTGCAATTTTGTCTCGCTCTTGAAATCTCATGGCTTAAACCATTTATAACACAAAAGAAATGAATAGGGTAGGTCACTTCTTAGTGAACATTAATCTAGTATGAGAAAATTTCTTTTTCTTCTGGAATATATCCTTGCTCAATGGGTTTTGAAATAATCATCTATTTCTTTTTCTTCCCTTGAGAGAGATATCTTGAACAATGGCTATCAATAGCCTTCTATCCGTATTGGAAAATTTCAGTTAAAGCTAAGAAGGAAACAATTGTCATGTTCTAGTAAAACATGAAAGACCTTGAAAAATGTAATTTAGCTAATCATGAAGTGTTTAATTTTTGTTCACTTTTACAAATAAGAAATCAAGCATTACAAAGCAAGTAGTTTGGACCCGAAGAGTTACTTCGTTTTTGTGGATGCTGAAAAAAAAAAAAATTGACATCTTCAGAACACTTTCAAAATTTTTGCCGTGTAAAAAACTTACAAAATCCAATGTTTTCCTGGGAACAATTTTGGCTTTAGCCAATCAATTTTTAATAGGGAAGTAAGTTATGGATAAACTCTCAATTTTTAGTTTCAGTAGTATTTTATTAGTATTTATTTCACAGTTGTTCTGTTTGTTAGATAAGTGAGAAGTGAAGTTCACACACATGTGAGTGTTAATTATAGTATGTTAACATAAGCAACTGAAAGTTCTCGTTTCCGCTTTGACTGATACCAAAATAGCCTATCTTATGATATTTTGACACATCTCTTTAAAACCCTCTGCTAAATCAGGAAGATAAAAAATAAAACTGTGAAAAAAGAGAGCAGAAGAAAATAATTTTTTTAAAGATCTGAGAAGCTTTGAATTAGTTTATTACTCTCATCAATGATTATGGTTAGCTCTTCAGTAGAGTCGAATTGGTTTAATCACGTATATCATACCCCATGAATATAGGCTTGGTACTGCCATAGTACTTTTTGATCTATCTACAGTAGATCATACAACATATGCACACACATGCAGCTGAGTCAGACAAAAAGGGGAGGAGGGGAAATAATGCAATAGTAAGAGAGCAATGCGCTTACACACTGCATCAAAATAGGTTATTATCCTCTGTTCTTCGTGGTGGAAGTCCAGCCATATATATCACAGTGAATGTTATGGATATGGGGGAATTTTGTGGGTGTGCTACAATGTGTCCTATGGGTCCTGTTCCTGTCCTCATCCAGGCGTGTGGCCAGAACCATACCATGCTAGGCTCCTAAGGCCACCATACTCGCGTTTCATTCTCAAGGATAGCAGTAATACAGCAGAGAAGCAGGATCATAGAATCATAGAATGCATTGGGCTGGAGAATACAGTGTAATTAGCTCTCATTCCAGCAGGGCTCAAGATATGACTGGCGAATTCACTTGTACCTGTGCATCTGAGAAGCATTCCCAGGTCCCTGACCTTTGGATGACAATGTTCATAAAATGACCACCTAGATCCTTCATGAAACTCTTAAATTACTTTTAAGGGAACCACTTAAAATTTGGGTCAAGAGGTAACACATATATACAAGCACAAAAAGAGTGCTATAGGATTTCTTTTCTGCATTCATTTACACCTTGTGAAATTGTTTTCTGCACTGCTGTGATATACTTCCTTCCATTATTCTCTCAAAGGAATCAGTCTCATATTTTTTCCCCTTTGGTGTGTTTGGCTTCCTGCTTTCATCTAATTCTCACAGCTCAGGGGAATCATCAGACCTGGCTGAGATTTGTATCTTTTCAGAGAGCTCATCAATAGTTTACATAATGCTGTGGCAGGGCCAGGGTTCACACAGCTGGAGAGGTACTCGGCAAGAGTCCCGAGTTAAGCAGAAAAAGCCTTCTTGAGAATCTCAACTTTGTTTAAAGAGGGTTTTTTTTCTCTGAAGAAGCCAAAACAACACAAAAGCGGTGTGTGCAGGTTTGCTGGCAGCTGGTGTGCTGTGACTGATGATGCTTGTGTTAATTATGCTCTCACTACTACCATGTGATCCACCCATCTGCTTTTGAAGCCAGCTGTTTTCCTTTATCTTCCTGTTGAACTATCAGTTATTCAGGGCAGTGACCATCTTGATGTGGTGAGCAAGGAGAGAAACAAGTGCAGTGAAACTGTAATGGGGGTAGCACTGTCATGACTCAAATAATCAAACTAAAAAGCTAGTAAAACACGGGTTTAACCACATTATCTTTTCCAGCTTATATGCCTTTAAGTATTAATTAGGACTGGACCGAGAATCTGTTGAGAAGATGAAATTGTTGAGTTTTACCCTTCCTGGAACTCAGAAAATGTCCTTAGCCATTGTCAGATGTCTAATAATGCAAGTTTTAATAAAAAATATTTGCCATGCAATTAATACAAAAATGTTTTAGCCAGTATACTTATCTTTCTCTAATTTATAACTGATTGCTTAAGTCATGCAATATTCTTGCTGCCCTTTATTGGATAAGCCATACCATTTAGCCTAGGAAAACCACACCTTTTGGCCTTTTGTTCATGTGGGCACACTGGCATTCATGTGGAGAACAGCCATTCTCCAGGCAGTCATGCACATGCAAAAAAAAAAAAAATCATGTTCCTGTAAAATAATGGAAAAGGCCCACGACCACAGTTAAAACAACTGTTCAGAACTAAAAATAGTTTGTGAACTATTGCTTCACACTGTTTGTCCAGTTCTTGACCAAACAGCCATATATATGTATATAAACACACCAAACACAACAGCATAAACAAAGCTGTTCTTATGATTCCAGAATTCCTGTTCTGGCCTTTAACCAGCAAGTATGATCTTGTTCTCTCCCTTGGAAGAACACCCTCCCCCTCTGCCCTGCCTTTAATGTTCCCATGTGTTATTTTCTTGATCTCATAAAATATTTTCTTTAACAAACAAAAAACCTTAACCAAACAAACAACAAAAAATCAGTTAACAAGATTTCTCAAAGATCTTACTTGTATATAAAGGGAAGACTATACAATATTTAGAATAATCTTCATGTTGCCCTGTGGAAATTTTAGTAATATTATTATTGTTCAGATTATCTTTATCTTTCCTCATTTCATTGATCTCTGTGAACTACATTGCAGAGCCTACTTTTCCTTTAAACATCCTTCAATCAAACGGGTTAAAACAGAGTAGAATTTGAAGGAGAATAATATTTAAATTTTAATTAATTCCCATTTGAATGGAAATTTCTGCAGGATAGACTTGTTCACATTGTAGAACCATTTAAGTCTTTCCTTTTATCATATGTGGAAAGAACTAAGTAAAACTAGGCTCAGTATAAAAGGTATGTTGATATAATGGCATGTCAGAAACAGAAATCTGCCATTACTAATTTTTTCATGTAATTGAGAAGTATCAGAGAAACTTGAGGTTTACCAAGTTTTTCCTGAAATTTCATGGCAATATTCACAAATCTGACTCAAATGCTGTAATTCTTAGTTGTCAGTGATTTCTAGCTTCTGTGAAGCAGTCTTGGCTAACAAAATAGCTTTTGTAATTGGAAAGACCTTGAGTGCACACTTTTAATCAGAATGTTGGAATATAGAACTCGCAAAACAGAAGAAAGTCTAAACAATGCAATGTAAACTTTCAGAATTTTTGTAAATGCGTGAAAAAATATCTGTCAGTCTTATTGCTATATGATATAATCTGCCTGAGCTATAATTTATTTTCCAGCATAAGTAAAATCTTGTATCACTGACATACTGAGGCTGGATTTAAAACTGAGACGGAAAAAGTATTCAAGGCTATGAATGAAATCATTCTCCAGGGAAAACTGGAGTCCTTCATTTGAAGACGTGGCTCCTATTGCTCTGGCTTACTGCATTTGAATGGGTATTGGAGGGATTTATGAAGAGTGAGTGATTCCTCTTGTTAGCTGTACATTACACATAACTTAGTCATGGCAGTTGAGATAAAGGTGAAGATTCTTCCTGTCATCCTAGTCCTAAAGCATCTAGCAGGCACTCTGACATGTCCTTGGAGCCCAGATTTTAATCTTAAATTTTACTCTGAATTTTTCTGAATCTTGATTTTTCATAAATCAGAACAAGTGGAATAGAGATTTTTCTTGTGGTTTTATTGTTTATATATTTTCTTTAAAGCTCTGGTCTCTTGTTTGCGAGAAAAGTCACTAACTGACGTGTCACATTTCTTGAATAAATAATCTTAGAAGAGATTCCATCAGCTACTGCCTGTCTTGAATTTCTCAGTCACATATAAACATTATTCCATGTTAGTTCTTCCTGGATGCAAGTACTACTTTGAAAAGACAGGTAACTGGACTGCTCTGTGTGCTTCTAACATCTAAAGCAAAATGGACCTTTTAAATGTATATCAAAGCAATTAACCTTCTTATCATGTGCTTGGGAGCACGCAAGGTGAAGTAGCACTCTGGTGACATCATTGTCAGGTCACCCTACAAGAATAATGAAATCATATAGAGAGGTGTGCCCTGAGGCATACTCTGTTGCCATAATTAGGTTGAAGGCTCCCTTGGAAATGATGCCTTATTGCGCGAGCATTTGCAGGAACTAATTGTGGTATGTTTTTGCATCAGTATTGGCGTACTGCATCATTTATGGTCTGAAAATAGCTGTAATTGTGTGCATGCTTGAGTCATTTCCTGAATTTAGTATCCTAAGCAGAGTACGAATTAAATGACTAACACACTCTTGACTTTGTCATCTTTTTTATCTCTGGCTGGATTCTTAAAAAGATCTCTCTGTGCTTTTGCATTTTTAAGCCAAATTAGATTTGGTGTATTTTAGCACTGCTGAGATTGACAGGTTAGCAATAATCATTGTTCCCAGACAGAGTGCACGCAGGTGCTGCGAGATCTTCCTATCCTCTTGCAGCTCTGCCAGTGTGTTTCTGATCAGCAGCACCTCTGCTGTGACAGGAACTGAAGGTTTATTCTGAACAGTAGGCACAGTGAATTTTTGAAATGGAGAAATGGTCAGCAGGGAAGGAGGTTGAGGTCGTCACTCCTGTTTCATTTGCAGCTCAAGTTGGAAACAAATGCACCCTCCTCAGGTACTTTCACTCTTGCATTACATCAGTCTGCATCTCAGGCCCTGCTTCCTCTGAATTTTGCCTGTGGTCCTCTCCTACTCATAGGGGCACTTTCCCTTAGTTGTGAGGCTGCACTCTGTCTTTTTAACTGGCAGATGCTCCAGAGAGGATGAAACGACAGTTGTTTGCAGTCTCGTGAAAGCAAAATAAACAACTGGCACTGGCTTTTAAAATAGTGTTAAAGATCTAGAATCCTGCTGCCACTCAGAGGGTGCAGCATATTAATTATGAATCATCAATATTTTTGGTGCCATCATTATCACACACACACACAAAAAGCGACCTACAGTACTTGCATTCATATCAAACCCTTTTATTTCATCTATTTGGACTGCTTTTCTATCCTGTACCAGTTAATCGCTAGCCCTATTTCAACTCAGAGTCTGAATGTTATTTACCATCTGTCTCCAAGGGATGCACTTGCCAAGTCCCTTAATTTGCTATAATTGGCAGGTTTTCAGTGTACATAATTTATATTAAAAAAAAAAAAGCCGCAATCCTGAGAAAAAAGAAGATTAATTAAACCATTTCTTCTGGGCCCCTAGAAGTGTTCCGAAAGGATGGCTTTAAGGCCTCAAGGTCTGCTCTGTGTATGTGCTGTCACAGCTGATCACATTAAAAATGTATGTTGGGTTGGTCCCTTGTGCCTCTGTGCTGGTCAGAAGGATGTCATTGGCACCTGGGTAACATCACACATAAACAGTGAATTAAACATCTTGCATTTGCATTTGTGCCTTTTGTTCACACACTAGAAACTCCTAGGCTGCAGTATAATTTATGGATACCTCCATGTAGGCAATTCTGTAGCTGATATGATAGGAAACGCTATGGAAAAAAAAAACAAAACCCCAAGCAGATGTACAGAATACTAAATAGAACCACTGAAAGACCACAAATGGACTGAAAGACATCGCACATGTGGTTTGTAAACATGATTTATACCTTTATTTCTCTTAGCTTCTTGCTCCTGACAACACCTGGTTAATGAGTGCGTGGTGCAGTACCATAATGCCCTGTGTAGGCAGTTGTCAATCTGGGGGGTATCAGCCGTTCTCCTGAGTTACCCATGTGAGGATGCGTATGACTACTATGTCTCTTCTTGCTGCAGTTCTTCCACTGTCCTTTCAAGACAGTGACTGAGGAAAGGTTGATTGAAAAAGGGATGGGGATGATTCATTGTATTTGGGAAAGTAAAGGAAAGAAAGGGAAGGGAAGGGAAGGGAAGGGAAGGGAAGGGAAGGGAAGGGAAGGGAAGGGAAGGGAAGGGAAGGGAAGGGAAGGGAAGGGAAAAAGAACAGATTAATATGGATATTTCTATGCTCCTTTTACTAGATCTATGATGATATCCAAGTCATCAAAAGCCGATGACATATGACCATACAACCTTCTTGTGTATCAGTCACTGTGTTTTTTTTAATTTAAGCCAACCAAGGAAAGCACGAATTAACTAAATTGTGTGAAAACAAAACTGGATAGATCTGTTCCTATCCCTGTTCCATTAAGGTTTGGCATGTACCACTTCAGACTTAAATAACAGATGCTTTTTTTCTTGTGTGGCTCATTTTCCAGTGGCTCAGACAGCCTCCTTTTCAAACTCAAGTACTCGTATTTGCTAAAACTAACTCTCCTAAGTTACAGTGAAAATGTAGGTGAAGTTGAGAGGAACTTCTAGTTTTCTTTTGACTTTGTGAAATTTCAATCACCTTTTCTTCATGGAAAACATATTTTCCAATGTCATGAGGTGACTGTTACAGTATTTCAAATGGAAAAACTTAGGCTCTGTAACTGGGCATAAGCTGTACTGATAATAATGTTTTAGGCTGTCATTCTGGAGGAAGGAGGGATGGGTCAGTGGTTGTAGTGTTCACTAGATTAGCTAGTGTCAGTTCTTTGAAATCCACTTTTTAGGTTACAGAAAAACACATGCTGGGTTTCTTTCCCCAGTATAATTCTGTGCTAGTTTCTGTGGATATGAACCCTTTTCCAGTACAACAGAAAAGTACTCAAATGAATACAGCACTGGATATAAATTCCTCATTGCATTAGATGAGAGAGACACAGAAATACTGTGAAATGCAGCAAATTTGAACAAATTTGCATCCTAAATGGCCTCCTTCGGAACAGGGAGAATGAAACCTGCTGAGATTGGCCAAAAATTTAAGATGAGTATCACACTGTGGGACAGCAGAGACCTTGGGAAAGTAGCAAGAATATAGAGGTCATCAGTTCTCCAGACCTATGGTGAGGTGTGTTGTGAGACTCAACCTTGTAAGACTTTTGTAATCCCATAGAGTTTTACCCCTTCCCTTAGTTGAAAACACAATGTTTTTCTTGTCATGTTAAGGTCTGGGAAGTAACGTGGGCTGTGGCTGATGGTTTCCCTGTTCTTCTGGAAATGGGACTAGTTACTCAAGTGCTCTAGGATATTGTAAACTGTATGACTGTTCTTGCAAGTGAAACATGTTAATTCAGAGCCAAGCTCATTAATAATTGACCTACCCCAAGGATGTCATGCTTTTTCCAAATAATATTTTATGCATGTATTGGGGTGTATATTGTCCGCCCACTTCCCAATGTAAAACTGAAAACGTTAACATTGCCTTCAAGCACTTATACAAGATTTGGACGACCAAATGGCTAAATGGGTACACGAAATATACAAGAGAGGGGACATACTCCCTTTTGCTTGTTTCTGGACTAATTACACCAGGAGTTAATGAATTTCCTTATGCAACATTGAAGTCACAAAGAAGTATGGTCCAAAAACAGAGGCTAAGCTTCACAAAATGGGCATGTGAAACCAGAATGATCATCCAGGCTTTTTTCTAGATGTTCTATGCAATCCTCTATATTATAGATATTTTAAGGCAAAATACTTAAAATACTGGTGCCATGATAATCTGATTATTTTTTCCTTTTCATACCTGTTTCTTTCAGTAGTTTAAGTTCTTGAAAATGCATTGCAAGCTCATTTGTTGTTGCAGGCCCTCTTACAAGGATATCAGAACAAGCTCCACCTTTCCTGTGATTTTGGTAGGTCAGATGCATAGGATTTGGTCTGCTGTAGGTAATTACTCATGGTGTCTGAATCATTGACTGCTCAGTTGGTTTTGACAGCTATGAGAGAGGAAGAGGACCACAGTTACTTTGCCCAAACTGTTATAAACATGAGTGAGACACATGGTTTCATAAACTTTGCGCCTTGGAAGAAACTGTCCCATACATTACATGGCAGTTCTAGATCCAGTTTTCCTCTTGGCTGATGACAAAGTCCGTATCTCAGATCTGTCACGAGACTGAGAACACTTAAGGCTAGGGCATTTCAGAGAATTTCGTTCCAAGTCCCAGCACCTCTCTGTATCTATGTATTAATCTATCTGTCTACCTACCTGTCTACCTACCTATCAAAGCTCCCCAAGCTATTGTCATTTTTAAACAAGCACCTAACTTCTCATTAAAAGAATTTTTATCCATGAACCCTAGACAGTGAATCAAAAGAACAGAATGAACAGAACGTATACTTTGTTCAATTTGCATGCTTTTGCAAATGTCTGATTTGGCATGGATCTAACAAATGATTTGGAGTTTTCTGGAATTAGCAAGACACTAATTTTAACAGATTATTTTCCAAAGCACAGAGGTTAAGTTTAATAAACATGTCCTGTTCCCCAATTCTTGTACATACATCTAAATATAATCTAATTAGGGTAATTTGGTCTTTACCGAAAAGACACAGATACAATGTAGCAGGTCATATTGATCTTTTGAAGGCATGATCAACTTGAAATTTCCACTGCCTCTGCTTTGCCTTGTGAAGAACAGGCACTTTAAAGTGGAACATGTTTGAGGAAGGCCTTTTCCTGATGTGTGTTGCTTTGTTTGTTTGTTTGCTTGTTTTCAAATTTTTAAAATATTTTATCCAAATCAGCCCTATTCTGGAAAACCTTGGATTTTCATAATACATCTTTCATCAAAAATGCCTGGGAAAAACCCCCCCAAACAGTCAGTGATAACCAATAATGGAAGGAAAGAATTATTTACGGAGAGCCTATGTAAAGGCTACAGTTCAGATAAAACCTATTTCCTTTAATACCCAGAGTGTATCAAGCTGAGTTAAAATGTCTTTAGTTTCTCAAATTATAAAAAAGTTAAATGGGGAAAAGAAGAGGAGGAGCGAGAGTAAGGGTAACAAGCACATTCCTACATTTCTATGTAAAAAGCCCATCATGCTATCTATCAGGAGGGCTTTTTTATGTATAACCTTTTTGTGGTACCCAGGGCTCATCTAAATACCAATGCTAGCCCTCTGGAATAAGCTCTTCTAAAAATGTAGCTTGCCAAGGTCTTTAAAATTCTGTTCTTCACTGAATTTCTCTAAGGGAAGCTGAGTCCTCTGGGAAATCTGGCCTTTGACGTAGGCATGGTGACATTTGTACACAAGTCAATCAATGGGTAAGATTTCAGTGCTTGGTGTTTTCAGAGCAGTGGCTCTCCTCTAACCCTGGAAAATTTGTCCTTTGCACTACAGTGCTTTTATTTTGTTATTTGATTCGTGCAGCTCTCAGTGGCTATTCCAAAGAACGGCTACAAGGTCATGGGAGTCTTTGCTGATTCAGGAAAGACACGTTTCATTGCAAAAGGCTGCTTTTATTTTGTTTTTGTTTTCCAGCATGTAAGCATGGAATGCTGTTGTGGTTGTTTCAATGTTTACAAGATATTTCCTTCAGTGATAGTTTGATTTCTGCCAAAAGAAAAGTTAAAAAAAAAATCCATTAATGAGCTGACAGTGCTTTTAATACTGCTTCAAAAGGAGAGGGAATGCTCATGTGCCAAACAAATGTTTGGAACAGTCTCAGACAGCAACATTTGTTCTGCAGGGGAATGATCCACAATAGGACACTTCAGCTGCTGAACATCTAAAAGTACTCAGATGATCCAGTGCTCAGATGGTCAGCCTATTTCCAACATAAGTAACATTTCTGTTAATGTGGCAAAAGGCTGTGCTCTACCTAATGGAAACAGAGGGAAAATCTCCAAGCTCAAGGTTTAGGACTCCCCGCAGGAAAAAGTTACAGAGCTTTAGGCAGAAGTGTGAATGTGGGAGTAGTACATGTCTTGGCTTATCAAGAAGGAGGATGCTCTTGACAGCATAGAGGCACATTCTTGCTGTTTGTCAAACTTTCTGACACATTTTTATCCACTTTGAGACAGTGACAAAAATGTTGCAAGCGTTTTTGTAAAATGTTAGTCTCATTTTCTGACCAGAATCTTATAAGAAAATGACAGCAAAAATTGAAAAGTGGGATTTCTTGCTTTCACAGGCACTATACTGTCTGAAATCATCCCCAAAAGAATGAATATGAGCTAGGAAATAACAAATATACCTCACTAGAAAACTTCTAAAATATATATCCTATTTTATTCTTAATTGTTACTCACTTTTTCAAGAAAGTTCCACCAAATACAGATTTTTGCTTTGAGGTTTGAAGATTATTCAAGGGCACAGTTATTCTTTTCTGGTTTTCACAAGCTTGGGCTAGCAGTCAGGTAATGTAGCTCCTCCATTTGAAGACCTGAACATTTGAAGTTGCTGGATGCATTGTTTTTGTTCATGCAACCCGAGTGAAAGCTTACCTTTTAGATAATTTGACTTTCTCTTGCAGGAGATCTTAGCAATGAGAACCACTAAATCAGAAATAACTTTATGTTCCAAATAAGTACAGGTAGCCACTTACATTTAGAGCATGATCATGAGGGAATTATTCTACATACTGCAGCAAAACTGCTTGTATAGTTCCACCTGGGAGAAACACCAGAATATGGCCCTATGCACTCAGGACAGATTTGATATTTCATCAGAACAAAAATTGTGAATATTCTTACTGATATTACAGTAGATTGTGTTCGATTTACTCCACAGATCATCTTTGGACCCAGATCTCAGCTAATGTTAATTGATGTAGCTCTGAATTTAATTAAACTTTGGAAGCTCTCACTACCTGAGAATCTGTCCTGTAGATTGGTTTTGGAGTAAGCTTATATTCATCTTGATCTATTCACAGCTGTAATTTATGCTTTTACCAAAGGTAAATGATGGCTATTTGGTGATTAATATCCTGGTTTTATGCCAAGTCAACTTAAGATGTGCTGACTTAATTTGTCACTAACCAGCAGTTACTATCTAACCATAAGAAACAGAACATCATTTTGACCTTTGAGCAATCATGTGGGCAGACTGCCCCTTAAAGTTTGCCTCTGATTTTCTATAAAGCTAGCACTTTCTTCTCTGAAGAGATCTTTGCAAATCCTTTGAAAAAAGGAGAATTACAGGGACATGGAGGCTGCAGTTTTGAAGGTGGTTTATGAAGCTGAAGCTGAGGAGGTACACTTTCAGAAGGATCAAAGGCAGTAGCAAGACAATTTGTGTTAAGGGCTAGCAGTGGGTAAATTGTTGTCAAGCAAGGTGCAGATTGGCCAACCATAAACATAACAAGGTTTAAGACCCAGGGACCCTTAAGGGAAAAAGCTCTGGGCACAGTTGGTGCCACCAAGGAGTTGGGCTGCTTTGAACCCTCTGTGCAGTCCCACTCTGAGCACTGGTCGCAATGGCATGATTCACCATTGCATAGAAAGAAACTTTTCTGCCACCCACCTTCAGTAATTCTTTCTAGGGGGATGTAGTGAGGACCTTATTGTGTAGCACTGCGTTTTGAGAGTCATTAAGATGAAAATTCATCAGATGTACTGTGTTTTTGGGGCAAAAATATTCTGTATGCTTGTTCTTTTTTCAAATAACAGGAGAGCTCCTCCAAGAAATCAAAAGCTGCTTGCTTGAGCTCAGAAAGGCAGTAAAGAGGTGAGACTGCCTGCAATTTGGTCCATGCCTGTCTATTTCCAAAGGCAGGGAAATTATCATTTTTTCAAATTCCCTCAGGCAACAGTAGCCAAGCCAAGTTGGCTCTAGCCAGCTCTCGTTTGTAAAATGTAATTCTGTGGTAATGAGCTGGTGACAACTTGAAGAAAAGAGTCTAAACATCCTGAATACAATTCCAAACATGACTAAATACAAGAAGGAAACTTCTAATAATTGCCTCATGGGAATCAAAAGCCCTATATACAAATGTAAACATCATTTATTTTCTAGACAAGAATATATATATGATGATCCTCTTCTTTTCTTTCCCTCCCTGAATATATATGTAGGTAAATGTATATCTATACCTGTTATCTGTCTCTCCAAATGACCTATATTTCATGCAGGAGCTAGCAGTTTTGTCATTGTTGGAAAAAGCAGAAATCAAAGTCTTAACTAACACCTGATGTGACCACAGGAGATACAAATAGATTAAGGCTGTGTATGTGATGATATATCCGCCCGGAGATTTTTATGCTACATTGTTTTGATTTCACAATTTATGAGACTTGCACTAGGCAACAGTGCAGCAAAAATAACCAAATAATATAGAAGAATGTTTCATTATCTATTTTAACAAATCATGAAATAATCAATATATTGCGTACCAAGTGGAACCAAGCTGGTTTGTTCTCTCCGAGAGAATCCACTGTATTCTAAAGCAACTTAACATCCACTTCTTCTTCTGATGCTTTCCCCTTGCCCATTTGTCGCTTGCCCTCCTAAGCTGGTGTAAATTTCTTGTGTTCCTATGTTAAAATAAAATATCTAAGAGGCAAGGAATTTTATTTCAGTCTAAAACTGTGAAGATGCAGCAATAATTCTGAGGACACTATAGTCTAAAGGTAATCTTTCAGGATGTGAACACTGGTGTTCGGACCTCAGGATCACAGCATCTTCCATGTAGCCCTGTTCCATGTCCCAAACCTCTAGACCACTTGCAGTGAATGTAATTTCTGTCAAAATTACATCTTTTTTTTTTCTTCCTGAGCAGTGAAAACAGGTTTACAGGAACCAAAGAACTGGGCTCGAAAAATTTCAGACCAGTGCTAGACTTCAGAAACAGTTTGCTGGGGAGACACTGTTGTCTGTATGCAAGTGGAACTGTGCTTGTATTAGCCATCTTAGTTCAAAGCAGGTCAGGCTGTAAGACAGCTTGCAGGGGTTGAATCCTAAGTGTTACCTGTTCATGGATAAGCAGGGCACTAACACTCAAATCCTGTTATTCCAGTGGTAATCGCAAGCAAGTGTGTTTATAGTGGAAACCTGAGACTCATCTGAGGCGTCTGAATAGCCTGTTATTAATGATCACATTTTAAGGAAGTTCTTGCATAAAAGAATTATTAAGAGAGCATGTGATGACTCATTAAACAGAAATTCAGGCTTCATTCTGCTTTGTACAGCTTGTCTGGTACCTCTGTTTAAACACTTAAGAGTTCTTCCAGAGGGATGGGAATGGTGTGGAGGGCATATTTCAGAGTACACTGGCATTCTATTTCTTTTACCATAAGCCATTTTTTTCTCTCTGAGAATTATGCTAGATGAATCTGATAACCATTCAGTAACACTGAGCTGGTTTTCTAGCATGGTAATTACTTTTGTGGTGGTTTGCAGCAGAAGATAATAGGATTCAGTGGGTGGCTATTTTGTGTCTTTAATATCCACACTATCTTCTCACCAAATATAGTCTTGAAAGCTTTTTATGGAGTGTGAGAGAGCAGAAATATAGCTGGACGTTCTCAAACTTAGAAAAACAAAAGCAGCAAATAAACTTTAGGAAAAATCAAGACTCAATTGTAAGATTCTTTGTAGCAGAGACTGAGTTGGCCTTTATGGTCACTGCAATATCAGAAGGAATAATTCCAAGCATTTAATGATCCAGCATCCCAGTACTATCATCTTCTCCATGGTGGCCAACAGTAAATTCATTAAGAGCTTCTCAACATTCTCAAATTACCACGTAACACCAAGAATAGTATTATTTTTTACAGCACTGTGTTACAAATCTATTTAACTTCCAAATACCTATGCCCACTGTATTTTCAAGCACAAAGATGAAGGGGAGCTTTAGCAGGCTGTGTGAACGTGTTTTGTTTTGTTTTCTTACAGCAAGGGACTACACTCTTTGCAAGACTGGTACAAGAAATTTTCACTCTTATCTGACTGGAGAGATGAAGTATCAATGCTTCCTGCTGATGAATGTGTGTTCAGTATAGCTGTGCTCCAAAATCTGCTGATTTGGTTTATAGTTTAAAATCCAGTATAACATTAGGTGTTTTTCCTCACGTTGCTTCCTCTTATTCAGGAGATACAAAGCCTTTCATGCTAGCTGGTTAAATAAGCCTCACAGATTCAGTATTAATGCACGTCATGCATCAAAGTTGGAGGGAGCTGCTTGGGGATAGCCAGTGAGTCAGCAGCAGGGCTGAAAACACTCAAGAAGCCCTCGGAGGTAATCGCTCTTATCCATTTGACCACCAAACTGCAGTAAGTGCTTGCTTAAGTGCTCGGCTGCTGTTGAACCTTGAACTTTCAAGGACACCGGGATAGCAGATAAATGCTGAGTAGCCCTAGAGCAGACACCCATTTTTCAGCAGAGGGGAATTAGCAGCCAAATGGTTAATGGTATCTGCTGGAAGGCCAGCAGCATTTGAATGCTCACTGATTCAGCCCTGGGGCCTTTCTCTGAGGGATTTCAGGAAAACAATGCCAGGGGTCTTTGGGGGAAGCCAAAAGGTTCAAACACAGAGGTTTCTTTTGCCAGCGTGGCAAAAACAACTGTATAATCATTTACATTGTTTGGGGAACTTTTATTTGGTTGCGATTCCAGCCCTCTTGATCATGCTGCTGAGTGTTCAGGGGTAACAATTGGAGAGCCGGTGGTGGCCACTGCAGCTGGGTAGTGCCCTGCTGCTGCCAGACAAGAGAAAGGATCCTGCAAACCCCTGCGGACAGCCCCGGCTTTGTACGGATGACAGAGATATTTCCTTTATGGAGAAAAATCTTTTCTTTCCCTCTCCTTCATTCTTTGAAATAAGATTTCCTCACAGCCCCTCTCAAGAGGTCTGTCTATGTTAAGAGGGCACTGGGCAAATGTAAGCCGTTGAGTTTGGGACGGCATAGGCACATGATAATGGCAGTACTTGCTGTGCATCAAATCAATCACGTATGTATGCCTTTTGCAGAGCCAAGACTATGATGAACTGTCAGCCAGTATAACGCAGAAGAAGGGCAGATTTTACAGTTGCTGTGGATGCCTGATACCAGCTTCTCTGGAAACATTCAAGGATATTTTTGGTTCAAGATTAAGAAGTCACCAGATAAATTATTAACCAACTGAATCCTACTTATTTTATGTATATGAGCAAACTGCACTATTGAAACAATATTCTGCACTCAGGGCTGCCAGTGGATATTCACACGTTATTCTTAATGTGTTGTTTCTTTTCTAAAGCAATATTAATTTAGATGTTTTAAACATGAACCTGTTTTTACATCTTCAGTTGCAGCCTTTTTTGCCCAATATTGACAAGATGTGAATTTTCTTTTTACGATGAAGCTGCAGGCCTGGATTCTCATTCTTTACCTACGCTATTGTACAAAGTGTGTCATTATACTAGTCTAAAAAATGTTAATAAAGGAATTTTAACGGGGTTTGAGTCTGTGCAGACTGCTTGCACTAAATGCTACCACTGAGTTGTCTCATCAACATTTTTGGGAATCTGGCTCAGATTACCTAAAGAGTTGTTAATTTTAAATTTGTTTAGTTTAAAAATAAAGAAATGCAAACACAGAGGAGACAATGCCTTAAAGCAGAGAAAAATGCCAGGTTATTCTTATTTAAGAAAAACTTCTGTCCCCTTGTCTCCACCTCCAGCTGGATCTCTGTGCAGAAAATTGCCAGATGGTTTAAAGATTGTTGAAATCTTTGCTAAGGCTGCCCCCACCCCCAGCTCCTGAATGTCTTTTGATAATGCTCTGCAGCTTCCTAAATATGGCTGTTAAAAAAAAAAGTGAAGCAAAAGAATTCTCCTGAATGCTCCTGAATGACCTACTGTGCTGCACAAGGGAAGGACTGGCTGATTTTATCATGGGATGCTTTCCTTGCTCTTATCTTAGAACACATAATGTCTCTTTTTTCCACCTACATATTGTTATGGTGATCCTTGGTTTCCTCCCCCCTCCCCTGCCCTTCCCTCCCCCTCCCCAGTGGCAGTAAAACCAAAGAGAGAAGGAACCTTTAAGAAATGGTGTAATTATTAACTAATTTTGATCTTAGGAAGGAGGGCAACCAAAGTATTTCCTGTTTCCTATAATTAAGGACTCAAGACTGAGTTCTGCCACACACACGCATGCATTGTTTATTTTTAATGTACTCTCCATGGAATATAATCCACTGCTTTATTTCTATATCTTAGGCCAAATTCATAATTGGTGTAAACAGCTGCTACTCAACTGACAAGTCCTAAAATGGGGGCAGAGGAAAAATGAGGTTATAAGGTTTCATCTGCTTACATCAGGAATGCATTTATCCTGTTTGTTCTTTCCTTTCACCTCCTAATGATCTTGGGAATAAGACCAGTGGAGGCAGGGGAGTCTCTGAACTATGTTGAAGCAGAACAATTTGGCCTTGCGAAGTCAACGATCTGTACATCCATGGGGCAGGTCATGGACACTTGGCTGCAGATAAGATGAACAATACCATATAACCTGTTGGTAAAATTTCCCCACGGTCTCTAAGAGCTGGAGCCTGCATAAAGAACCTAAATCTGTTGGAGTGCAAAAATGAGACACTATAATTTGGATTGATTTAAATAATTGCATTGGAAGATTCCCATGCAAGTTGCTGAACATACCACTGGAACTCAATAAACACAAAGAGCCAGATGCCTGCAGTTTTTAGTGTATTTTACATGGTGTCTGTGTCTTTCTGTGTGTTCAAATACCACATTCTCCCTAGAAGAGAACACAGGATTGGCTGAACCGTTTTTTGAACTGTTCCTCATTTTTGATCCACACTTGAATGTGTTGCTATTGAAAGCTGTCACATCATTGTACACAGAACATCGACGCCTTCTGTCACAGTTAGACTGCCATTAATGAAAGTTTGGTACTGGAAAGAGCAAAGTGATATGGTTTTGGAAGTGGGTGCTGATGACTAGCAGTCAGAGGAGGACACGAGTGTGACTGTAAGGTCTCCTCCTACCAGCTTCTTTACGTTTGCTATCCCAACTTTCCATCTTCTAGGGCACTGAGGTTATAACAAATAGTAACAAATAGTAGTAAACATTCTTACCCGTCACCCTTTCTCAAACAAGAGGCCTGAGAAGTGATAATATAGAATATCCACCTCTTGCTTTCCCATTTGAGCACTGCTATATTGTTTTATATTTCATTTTATTTGACACTAAAGTGTTTGTTTGCCTACTGTGTTGCCTGGAAAGGAACACATTTCTGAGGTTTACTCCTGAGAGGAGTCAGATTTGCACAGCAGCACAAATCTGTTTGCAGTGCACAAATATTATTCCACTTCAGCAGCTCTTTCGCAATGATACTTGTGACTTTGACTGTCACCTGCCCATATTTGAGTAATTTCTCCTTACAGTATGTACATTCATACTTTGCAGCTGAAGTAATTTGATCTTCTTTATCCCCAAAACACTGAAGTTACTCATCAGCAAGACTTAGGCTGCCCTGCCCCATTTCAATTCACAGCAGAGCAATATCCATTTCATAACAAACAGGAAAAGGAGTTTGAAAGCAGCAAAACCAAAGTGGAGCTCAGTAACTGTGACTCAGCAGCATTAAATTCTGGTGCAAATTTAAACCCCATCTTTTTGGTTGCAGCACAGATGAATGGAGTGAGTTAGTGCTATCTTGATTCTTTTAAGTTAATAAAATAAAGACAGAGTGATTAGAAAGCTTTGACTACATAGCTAGCATTTTCTCCACTAGATTTGAAGACAGCTAGTTTTGGGTTTCTGTATGGATTTGATAAGCAATGTGACAGCCAAAGACACGACTTTATTGGCATGCTGCTGCCCTGGGACACAGACATGGTGATGGGGACATTCAGGGATGCCTCCAGCAGCTGCATTACTTTAGCAGTACAACCCTTAACGGTACTTGAAATGGAGAAATTTTCAAGGGTACAATGCCAGACAGAGACTTACTGTCCAGCCATACTCTCAAATCAAAGGACTTGGCTATGGACCACATTGCTTCAGCCTTCTGGTCACTGAATGCTGAAAGATGAACTTTGCATAGTTTATCTTGCTCTGTTGTAAAATAAGAGTTTCACCAGTTTTGATCTATGGACTCTTTTCCAAACCAAGGATAATCATGATGATCTTGTTCTTCATAGATTCTCTGTGTAGGCCATTTAGACTGCAGGTTTGTGATGATCACAGATTGGAAACTAGTGTTTTGGACAATATGTAGCTGATTCCTTCCCCTATCTGCCTACCATCTCAGGAATCTGAAAGGCATGAAGTACCTTGTGAGAACACACAAGGATGCTGAGAGGACCTGTACTGTGACAACTGTCACTATGTTTCGTATTTTGGGGTGATTTCTGTGGTTAATAGAAATTCTGACCAAAAAAACTGGTTTAGAAGTGTCAGAAATCCAAATCAGCAGAGGTCTCTTCTTTCCAGTATTGCTTTATTCTCAGAGGGTCATTCCAGAACACATTAATTACAGACACAATCCACAAATTACAATAACACATGAATCACTGGATTGTTTATATTGGGGTACACAATTGAAACTGAACAATATTATTCAATAGAATTACAAGTAATTTTATTTATTCATTGAAGCAGTAGTCTGCTCTGATTCTGCAAGTATAACTGCTGAAAGCTGCTCTTACTTTTCTGCTGTTTCATGCTTGATCTATTTGAAGTTTTGAGTGTTCTTGCTTCACATAAAATTATTTTATTACTCTTACAGCCCCCCCCCCCCCAAAAATAAAAGATAAAAATTATTGTGGTGAAGTAGGAATAAAATGCAATCTTGGATCAAAACAGACACCAGTGAGATTGACAGTGTTGTTAATTTTTTAAAATTGAAAGTGTGTGTGTTTATCCACACAGTATCCTTCCTCCAGGGACCAGCAGTTATGTCTCCTCCTCTTTTATGTGTTGCTGTAAAAATACAGTTAGAAAGAAAAGATCCCAAAAGGTGACCTCATTATATTTGGCCTAGTGAGTCCTAGGGAAAGCCCGACTTTTCCTTGGCTGTCCAGGGATGCTGTACATCTTGTCACTGATGGGCAGGAGCCTGGCAGAGGGACCTGCTGTGGCTCTGCAGCCCAATGTGTTTCACCTGCAGCTGCCCTGTCCCCATGCTAATCCCATGCTGTGGGACCTGCAGTGCCAGCCTGGGGGCTATGGGATAATGAGGATCCCTGGAAGGCAATGGGGCAAACCAACCTGGCCCATGGAGACTGGCATGGAGGGGCCACTGGGGCCTCACTGCAGAGCTACCTCGAGGCTGCATTTGGTAGTCAAAACCCATCCAGGGTGGTGTGCAGGGGGCATGACAGGCCATGCCAGCTCTGTGATGGGAGGAGTAGAGGACAGAGCCGGGGGACAATGAGCAGCAGGGAAAGCTTTAGAAAGTCAAGCTTCATGGGGAAATAGGAAGGGAAGGAACAGCAGAGCTGCATCTGGGGCATGCTGCTCCTTCCTCCTGGTCCCTGCAGCAGCAGCAGTAGCAGCCAGACTGTTTTTGTGGAAAAAAGAATAGACAGTGGTGCCCTAGCCTTTGCGTCTCCACCTGCAGCTGCCTCCTTTGTGTGTAGCTGTAGCTGCATACATGCACACACAGAGCTATGTATACAGCCAGGTATTGCTGGCTGAGTCCTGCGCAGCCCATCACCCAATAGGATCAGGAGATGGATGTTTTAATCCCATGTTAGCTACTCCTTGGGTTCCTGCATACTTACCTTCTCAAGGTGGATGTAGCTTGTGCTCTGGCCTATAAAGGGAATTTGCAGGAGCTTTACATGTACAGATAAATTAGGCATCCCACTCTAAGCTCGGTTCTTTTTGATACGCATACTCATGCAAACCTATTTCACCCATTCTGGGGATATTTGAGCAAGGAAGCAGAGCTGTGTTCCCGGAGGGAAATGATACAGCTGCTCTCTACTAAGGCTGGAGCTTAAAGGAACAGTGTTATCTACTGTTAATTCTCTCCATTTACCAGATATTTTCTCCTTTTCTAGTGTTCAAGATTAATGGCTAAAATGTGATCCTGCTATAAAAGAATCATGTAGACTATATATGGATATTTTGCCCTTTTTTTAAAAGCAACTATAAAAAAAGTTTTATTTTGTTGAGAATAGTTTTCCACTATGCAGAATAAACTACCAAAATGAAATGGAGTCCTGTAGCTGCTACATCTTTGTCCTTGAAACTTCCAAAAAGCTTGAATCAAGGTCTACAGAAAAATTTTTCCCCCCTTCCTTGCGGCTGAGCTTCTTAGAATTGCATACACAATTTTCTATTTTTACTTTCTGACCTGGGCTTATTTCCAAATGCGAAGCTGAGGAATTCCTGCACTCCTACATATGTGAGACCCAGACTGAACTCAAAGGGCTGGCCAGTTTACCGCCCTTTTCCTCCTAGACAGCCTACTATCATCACAGTGCACAATCGAAATTGGAGACCACTTGGGTTTCCTTACTTTTAAAAAGCTCAGAAGGAACCTTTACAACTCCTAATGAAAGGCTTCAGAGAGGTACTGAAATTAAGTCAGCAGAGTTCACGATTTGTCTTGGACCAGAGCCTAATTCAGTTTATAATGCAAGGTCTATGCTGGAGTCCCAGCATCAGGTAGATTTGGGCTGTCCTTCTGTGTTCTCCTAGATCCATCGAGTGCTCTCTTGTATTTTTGTAGTTCTACAAAGCTCCAGTGCAGTGGTAAGCTCCCTTCTTTTATTTGAGGAAGAAAGATATTGCCAATGCCTTTTGCCTTGAAAGGGATGATAAGCCTGATCTACAAGCTGGGCTGGTGTGAGGGAGGAAGGAGAGCAGAGCTCCCTTCCCCAGCGGCTGTTTGATGCAGGGCTTGTACTTCAGTTGTTATCAGCCACATTGGTAAGATCACAACGTGCTGGGCTTGCTCAGAAGGTTAAAATATGTTGACTGAATTTTCTTCAGCTACAAACGCAAAAGGCTAGCTAATAGCATCACTGGCTGTCAAACGCAGCCAGCCCCTGCATTTCTCATGGTAATGAAACATAGTGGAGTTTTTCATGGCTTATATACATCATGATACCTGTGCTGTGTATGTCACGTCAAGGATAGGAACAATAGGCATGCCAGCCAATAGATCCATCAGGGCTTGCAAACAAACACATGAAATCGCCTCTTTCTGTGAGTTACTTGGTTTGTATTGATTTGTGATGATGTATAGAGGGAGATGAGGACTTTTAATTTTGGAGTTTTTTCTCCTAGTCTTTCTCCTGTGAATCTCAGCTTCTGTAACAGATACCCTGCTGTTTCCTTCGGTGACCTTCTGACTGTCTTCAAATCCCATTTCAAGAGCGATCTTTTCTCCCTGGCCTCTGACTCCTATAAGTCTGTCTAATAAAACAATCAAATGGTACTCCCTAATCCTTCCATTTTCCCATGCTAAGTTCTTCTCTCTGAAACCCTCTTTTCTTGCATCTCAGCATCCGGTGTCTATGGATGCAAGCTATTTAAAAATAGACCTTACACAGCCATCAACCCTTATCCCTGAATAGTTCAGCTGTGGTGCATTCACACATGGTGTAGGAGACCTCAACTGAGATCCTTTTGCCAAAGGTGATTTGAAATGATATCTCATCTGCCAGGAAAGTATCTTGACGTGCATGCTAGGCTGGGATGTTTTTTTTTCCCATAGTCCTGTTGGCATTGCTGTACAATTTATGGGAGACATTTGTGGAACAGGGGCTACGTGCAGAAACACCAGTGTTTAGGTAAGAAAGGTCTTACATAGAATTTAAGGGACCAAGTACTTAAGCGAGCTTAATTCGTATTTAAAGACACTCCTATAAATCCATATTCTTATTCTTATTCAAGGCAAATATAGCCTAAAGAAACATCTCATCATTCTTACATCTCCTCTACCCCAGGATAACTTACAGAACAGTCAGCGGGTAAGACGTTTCCTTGGGAGATGAAACACATGCCTTCAAATCCCCTTGTGCTGTGAAGGGATTTTAACCTGAGTTTTGTTCAGCCTCCATAAAATCCCTAGTAGCAAGTCTACTGTGAAAAAAAAAAAAAGTCACTTCTGCTTCCTTCAGTACCAGTGTGGATTTAGCTCTTTATTTCCTTTGTGTTTATTGCATGTGTCTGTAAATGAAGTACTTCAGAAATGTCAGAACAGTTCACTTAGACTTTCCATTTTATTTTTCTTTTGTCAAAAGTGTTGGGCAAAATATAACCTTTGCTATCAAGTCGCTTTGGCTTTCCTGGAACAAATTACTAAGAATATGTGCCCAGTTTTACCAAGAAACTGTAGTCATAAACTAGGAAAAAAAACAGAACAGCAGCATCCACAACAGCAAAATACTGCCAGCGACCTGTGATGAAATTTAACCTCATCTCAGCAGAATGATCTTGTTGCTCTGAGGCAGGCTACCCTGGCTTTATCATGCAAAGGCTCTCAAAAGATCAGTCAGAACTATTGGTTCAAATCTTGCTGGTGCTGGGCTCTGCCTTCATTTGTCTGAGGTAAGTACCTTGACTTTTGAACTTATTTTTACTCTAAAAGTTCTTGCATGGAGAAAAGTGTTCGGTGGCCATTATTGCAATCAGCATAGATCAAAGTGTCCTTGACCGTAATTATCTCTTCCCATCAGGTGCAGTGGAGAGTTTCCTTGGGGCTACAATTGTATGGCAGCCAGGACTTACTCTTTTTAGCTGGTGCTGTATGCATATATCACAACATTAAATTGCTTTGGGCCAAAATCTTTCATTTAAATATGAAACACCAGTATTTTTGTATTTAAGCTGCCTAGCAGTTGGGTAATATGTATGTTCATATAGCATCATATAACTCTATGAGATGATCCTTGAGTTAATACAGAGATGCAGAGGTTTTGCTGTACGTTCAAAGCCTGGACGAACAGGAGAACAAGTACTGTCTACAGTACTCTCGGGCAGCATTGTTTAAAGTTCACAGACATTCATAGTGAGGAAGAACTGAATCATAAACTCTTGTGTGAGGAAAGACAAATTGTATCTGCTATTTTTTAGAGATTCAATTAGATACTCTTTTTGGGAGAATAAGATTTCTAGGCCTCTTATAAATAGAAGGCCGCATCTCAGCTTGATTACTTCAAAACAGCTTCCTGCAACCTCCCACTAGGAAGATGAGCAATTAGTATAATCACAGCAATAAGTCAACGATACTTAAGGCTGAAACTTGCGTAACAACTTTTCTTTTCCTGGTTCTCTGCTGGGCTTTAGGCAAAGAACCATTTAATGCATATTCTGATTGCTGAAAATGCACTATCCAACAGGTCTTCTTTGCTCGCTGCAGTTGCTTTGATGCTGTGAAATGGTCCAGCGAAGTTGCAGGGTACTGTGGCTAGGTGCAGGCCTTTTCATATCAAGCCCAGTCATGCAGATGGAAGTGTTGCAAACAAAATGGAAAGCAAATATCCTCACTGTGAGTCAATCTGCTAGTAATAAAGGTGCTGCCGGAGAAGATTCCATCTTATTTTCCATCAGGAATATTCCAATGCCCCAAGGTCAGGAAATAGAAACATGTTTTTGAAAAACACGAAAAAAGGAATGAACTAGCCCCCTCTTTTGGCAAATTGGGAAACAGTAGTAGGATTTGGTATTGGCTAAATTTCAGGTCCTGAAAGTACTCTTCCTCTCACCTGTGAGTCCGTTACGCTGTCAGATATCATTGGTACATGTAGCTGCTGGGCCTCCATTGTAACTAGGTGTTATTTCTAAACGTAGATCTTCCAATTAAATGAAGATTTTGAGTCTTAGGATCTAGACTCCATGTCTGCAAGCGCTCGGCATCTACTGGTTTTGCAGCTGATACCATTTATTAGCACAGGAGCCCCAGAGATGTGTGCAAGATTCTCCCAGCAAAGAATTTATAGGACTAAATTAACTGTGGAAAGAATCTCACTGAGAATGTTGTGGGTATGTCACTGCATGGGAAGGCATAACTTCATGTAACATTTTTTAAAGGATTTGAGGAGAAATATCTGTTCTTGAAAACCAGAGACTCTTTAACATTAAGCCCACTACTTCCTGTGTCTGCAAAATGGCATGGATTGGTGACAAAATTTAGCCAGGACAGAAGATATTAATGCTTCCCTGTGATTTCTAGAAGTACCTGCTATTTTTTATAATAGAAACAGTAGGGTAGGGCTAGTATTCTGCCTTTCTAGTGGAAATTGTTTAAAAAAGCTAGTTATACCTGGCAGAAAATATTTGGGAAATATGATCTTCTAGTTTAACCATTCCAAAATTAAAAAAAAATAAAATCCTGAAATAAAAGTGTTTAAAAATTTTCCTCTTCAGGAAGAGAAAAGAACCTCTGTATTAACCAGAACATTAAATTATCTTTAAATGTGTTTGAGTGCGTGTGTATGTAACATGAAAATCCCAAAGCCAGAGGTTGTAAAATGTTAATAGAAACTGAACTGAATAACTGAGTTATATAGAAAACACAGATGTATATAATAATGCTTTTACTTTCAATTTCTCATAATATTGTCATTCAAAAAGCCATTTCTACAAATACGCATAGATCTATGTGCACTTAGCTACTATTCAAGCACTTGGATAAAGCAGATATTTCCAGAAAAGGGGAAAATTTTGTCTTATTTCAATTTTGGATTTTGTCACCAAAGTTATCAGTGATAATTTCATGGCCCATGACCTTGTTTAGTTGTCTTGGATCAAGAAGTTATCACCTACAACCCTTTCCTCTCCCAAAAGAGACTACCCATTGATCTGTCAGCTGAATTCACCTGCCTCAGTCAAAAGGAGTGAAGTTACTGAAGAACCGGTGTTTGTACTGTCTAAAATGACACGTCATTTTATCTGAAGCAGGAAGAAGCATGAGCTCCAGCAGCAGACTAGATGTGGTTAACTTGGGAAGTGGGAAGCTGCCAGTAGTGCTGTTAACCTAACTCAGCCTTTCTGACTTTGGCCCTATAGCTCTAAGTCACCTGGAATTGGGTCTTAGTGTGAACACTGCGCTTAAACTACTGGCTCTACATTTCTCTAAGTGAGCCGGCAGAGCCAGACAAATGTGGTGCCAAGGTAGAAAACACAGTGTAGGAAAGAGAAATAGAGGTAAAACAGAAAGTCAGACTGTAGAAGTTGTCAATATAGTCTTTCTTTTGAGGAGTTCAAGTACTGAAAATGGAAAGTAAAAACACCCATCCAAAGTTTAAATGATCACATAGCTTAGAGCCTTTTTTGTGGTATTTTTCTGTGTCACAGTATGCCTATTTATAGGACCTGGTGTATCTAATCCTTGGGGATTAAAAACTGGAATCAGTGAGCTTTACAGACCGCCATCACCAGACTGCAGACACCTCCAGATAAAAACTGGCAAGGAAGAAATAGAATGCATACTTGAACTTGATAGGGAACACCTGATAAGTAGAATGCAATGACTTCTTATTGTTCCAGCCAGGAGTTTGGAATTAGCCCCGAGCTACCTGAGAAATGTAGGGCCTGTTTAATGATTGCAAGCAATCAGGACCTTGCCTGTAGGGGGATGCTTTTGTGTCCCCTAACATTGCTCAGCCATATGGGTTTTGGGCAACTTCCCAGGAATTGTGCTGAAAATGATGGCAGAGCTGTTACACCTTCATGTTCTTAACCTCCTATCCAGAGAACTGACATACCAAGTAAAGCAAATAGATGATTGTTTAATAGACTTATTGTCCTACACTGATTACTAACACACTCTTGCCTTCACCTTCCTCTTCTCGTTCTCCCTTTCTCTCTTCCCAGAGCTTTTCCAAACTATTCTCTTGACCCAGCTCTGCAAATGCCTTTTTTTTTTTTTTTTTTTAATGGGATATCCAGAACTCACATTATCACCTGTCTGTTTTTCTTTGTTCTTGTTGTTTCTGCAGTTTCACAGCTCAGCTTTCCCAGCTGTACTTTGTAGGGAGTAGGCTAACGCCCAAAGAAACCCTAACTTTGTGGGTTTGGAAAAGTGGAGATTCTTCAAGGCTTTGTTCCTAGGCAGGTGACACAGCTTGCAGTAGTCACCCTGGGAACTGTGACCACACTGATTCACCAGGAAGCCCAGAAAACTCTGAACCAACTCACCTGCTGTGGGGTTACAGCATCAGCTCTGATGCCTACCACCAGGTGATACCATTACCTATTGTAATGCTGACAGCTGGGGATAGGTGATCTGAGAAAGGCCAAAGGTGTGTACTTTTTAGCATTGCACTGTCTGCTTTGCATGTCAGGGATTAAGAATGACTTTATAGGTCTGTGTAATCCATACTTGTCCATAATACCACCTTGCACTCTGTGTGTAGGCCTGACAGTAAAGAGGACCTTCAACCTGACCTCAGTGCTGGGAAAGGTTATGGAAAGGCTCATCTTGAGGGCTTTCACATGGCAGGTGCAGGACAAACAGGGACTCAGGCCCAGCCAGCATGGGTTCATGAAGGGCAGATCCTGCTTGACCAGCCTGATCTACTTCTATGACCAGGTGACCTGCCTAGTCGATGAGGGGAAGGCCATTGCTGTCATCTACCTGGACTTTAGTAAAGCCTTATACACTGTATCCCACAGCATTCTCCTAAGAAAGCTGGCAGCTCATGGCCTAGACAGGTACACATTAAGCTGGGTTAAAAACTGGCTGGACAGCTGAGCACAGAGAGTGGTGGTGAATGGAGTTCAATCCAGCTGGCGGCCTGTCACCAGCGGTGTCCCCCAGGGCTCAGTATTGGGACCAGTCTTGTTTAACATCTTTATTGATTATCTGGATGAGGGGATTGAGTGCTCCCTCAGTGAATTCACAGATGACACTACATTGGGTGGGAGTGCTGATCTGGTCGACAGTTGGAAGGCTCTGCAGAGGGACCTGGACAGGCTGGATCGATGGGCTGAGGCCAATTGTATGAGGTTTAACAAGGCCAAGTGCCGGGTCCTGCACTTGTGTCACAACAACCCCATGCAGCGCTACAGGCTTGGGGATCAGTGGCTGGAAAGATGCCCTGTGGAAAAGGACCTGGGGGTGCTGGTTGACAGCTGGTTGAACATGAGCCAGCAGTGTGCCCAGGTGGCCAAGAAGGCCAACAGCACCCTGGCTTGTATCAGAAATAGCATGGCCAGCAGGAATAAGGAGGTGATTGTGCCCCTCTACTTGGCACTGGTGAGGCTGCATCTCGAATACTGGGTGCAGTTTTGGGCCCCTCACTGCAAGACAGACATTGAGATGCTGGAGCGTGTCCAGAGAAGGGCAACGAAGATGGTGAAGGGTCTGGAGAAAGTGTCTTATGAGGAGCAGGTGGGGGAACTGGGGTTGTCTAGTCTGGAGAAGAGGAGTCTGAGGGGAGACCTTATCACTCTTTACAACTACCTGAAAGGAGGCTGTAGGGAGGTGGGTGTCGGTCTCTTGTCTCGAGTAACTAGCAGTAGAACAAGAGGAAATGGCCTTAGGTTGCACCAGGGGAGGTTTAGATTGGATAGTAAGAAAAACTTCTTTACCGAAAAGGTTGTCAAGCATTAGAACAGGCTACCCAGGGAAGTGGTGGAGTCACCGTCATAGAATCATAGAATCACAGAATCACAGAATCATTCAGGTTGAAAAAGACCTTTGAGATCATCGAGTCCAACTGTCAACCCTACTCTACCGAGTACACCCCTAAACCAGATCTCCAAGCACCACATCTAAACCACCTTCAAACGCATTAAGGGATGGTGACTCAACCACCTCCCCAGGCAGCCTATTCCAATATCTGACAACTCTTTCAGTAAAAAAATTCTTCCTAGTGTCAAGCCTAAACTTACCCTGGTGTAACTTGAGTCCGTTCCCTCTTGTTCAATCATTAATTACCTGTGAGAAAAGACCAGCAACTACCTCTCTACAATGTCCTCTGAGGTACTTGTAGAGAGCAATAAGGTCTCCCCTCAGCCTCCTTTTCTTAAGACTAAATAATTCCAGTTCACTCAGCTGCTCTTCATAAGACTTACTCTCTAGGCCTTTCAGTATCTTTATTGCCCTTCTCTGCACTCTTTCCAGCACACCCCTGGAGGTGTTCAGAAAACATGTAGATATGGCACTTTGGGACTTGGTTTAGTGGGCATGGTGGTATTAGGTCAACGGTTGGACCTGATGATCTCAGAGGTCTATTCCAACCTAATGATTCTATGATTCACTGGAGAGGGGGAGGACTCTAATGAGAGTGTTGCCATATTACTGAACCTACAGACATCATACTGCTGCTAACTGCAAACTCCCTCGCTTACTATTCCCAGTACATATGACTATGTGCTATAAGGTCTAAAACATTTTTTAGGATGCCAAGATCCTTTCATATTTTATATCAGCCTTTGCAAACATTCTGGTGAAGTGTCCCCAGAACTTCTGAAGCTTGGCAGCTCTGTGTAGGATTACCAGCCCCCTGCCCCTGTGGAGGACACTGTATCTGTTACATCCCTGCTTGGCTTCTTTGCTGACACTGGCCTAGTGGGCAAGATCAACAGCATCTTGCTAGTGCTGCAGGAATTTTTGAGGTGCTGGAGGAAATACCAAGCCACAAGAGCAATAATAAGTTTGCTTGGCATTTTATTCCATGTTTAGATCAACTAAATGCAGAAGCATCATCCTGCATCACTTTCCAGGGGAAGATTCATCTATTTGATTGGACTAATTAAATGCCCAACACATTTCTGAGTTAGACAGATGTTCCTTTTTAATTTACAAAAAAATTAATACATTGATAGTGTGTGCAGTTCAAATGCTTGTGCTTTTTTTCTCAAACTTGACAAATTTATAGTGTTATTTAAGATGCATTCCTACCTTGCAGACAGACTAACCTGTAAGTGTCCAGGTGCTGAGTGTTGCTGAGAACTTTTTCATTAAAAACATGTAAAACGAGCAGTGAAATACTGATCTACAGTGGCCTGCACCTGATACCTTCCAAGTCAGCAAGGGCATTACAAGAAATTCCCTTGAACTTTATTTTAGATATAAAGATGCCAGTTCATTGGGGCACTCAAGCATTTCCAGGTATAATTCACGGCACAGTAGACAAAGCTAAATATCTGCTTAAAAATATGGCTTTGATAAGGGATAAATAAACTTCCTGTTTGAAGAGGAGGCCAAACTGGGGACAGGGAGGAAGCAGAATGATGCTTTCAGTCCCGCTGAGGACGTCCATTTTTCTCTACCAGAGACCTCTATAGAAGGGGATGTGCAGTTTAATGGTTGGCCTGCAATGAAATGGTTATTGACTGTATTAGTTGGGAGAACCCTGGCAGTGGCCTCCTTATTACCAAAGGATTCCTTCCAGAAGTCAGCCAAACACAGAATAGAGATGTGGCTCTAACATCTTGATATCTTTCCAGCTCCTGAGACTATGAATTAAAACAAGAGAGTGGAGCTCATCAGTTTTTCTTCCTCATTAAGTTGCAGTTTCTCCGATATTAGTCTCCACTCTGCACATGCTAGGCACAGCGCATCTTGCTGCTCTTGCTGCTCACACTGATCCAGCATGAGCTGGAGGGGGGTATAATCAGAGGTTTTTCTTCAGGTCTGCAATTAGGTGGCCCCTCATAGATGTCAAGGACATTTGTTCCTCCTGCCTTCATGGTTAGACAAAAAGAATCTCTGAATAGCAGTTCTTACATGGAAAAAGCCCCGCATCTTCTACTGTGCAATACTGTTACTTGTAGATTGTGTGTGCTGCAGAGAGGGCATAGGACACCTGCCATCAGTTTTGTGCATTCAGAGTTCAATAGGGAGAGGCAGTGCACTCTGTGTGGTGCTTGGAAGGTCTTTTGAAAAGGGGCACAAGAATTACAGAGGCCCTCAACATTCTTGGGCCATTTTAATTTAAACTGCTGCTCCTGTAGAAGGCAGTGGTTTTTCGCATGGCCACATAATTTCTCCAAATTGTTAAAAGGTTCTATCAGGAGGCTTGCAGATCCCTAAGTTAGTTTTTGTCAGACAAACATCTTTATTCCAGGTAGTATAATCAGTGTCTTGAATTCAGTAAGAGCCAGGGGAGTAAAGTTATTGTACTTGCACTTTGAATGCATCGTAATTTAGCTGTACATTAATTAGCATATGAAGATATATAATTTTATCCATGTTATCCTACCCTTGGATTTACCTCTTGTTGCAGTTTGTCTCAGGTTATACTCCAAAAGAATCAGAAACAGGCCCAGCAGATGCCAGCCACTCTCAAGCACACAACTACTGCATCTGCCCAGAAAAACATACTCCCATGTGAATGGGAGTGTGTGGGAAGGGCTAGGGGATCTTTCCTTCCCTGCAGTTAAATTTTCCTTCTATTCATTTGCTTCTTGCTCCTTTGTGCTAAGCAAGAGTCAAGGCTGTACCTATGTACCATATCTCACTCCATTGCTTGCCTTCCAGTCTCGCACAAGAAGGTCACCCCTGCCACATATCCCAGCCTTGCTGTCATCCATTACCTGAACTAGCACAGAGCACTATGCAGTATGAAGGGAAGGACTCAGGTGGATCCACAGCTGTATAATCTAAAGGCTTGGCTTTGCTGGCTGTTATTCAGGTAGGTGTTTTTGTTCACATGAGCAATCTCACTAAGTTTAGTAAGACAAAATAATAGAAACAGGAGACGGATAAAAAGACGTGCAGGGTAACAAAGGAGGAATGTTTGTTATTACATAAGAATGACTTGAGGTCTTCAGTTTTTAAAAGCCTGAACACTGCATTCCTTTAAAATGCATAGGCCCTTGAGTGGAAGTGGGGGGGAGTTCTGAGCCAGAGCTGATACATGGTCGTGTTGCCCATAGGTCAGAGCCAAATGGCAAGTGACAGACAAAAGGCATCTGCACTTTTTTTATACAGTGAACAGGAATGCATTTCTGGAGCACAGGTACTTGCTTGAATTCATTATCACAAGAAGCTCCACAGTAAGGCAGGATGTAAATTTGATGCTGTAAGCCAGGCCATGAAAAGACATGACTGATAAAGGACAGATTATTTTTGTATTCAAGGTCAAGTACCATTTAAAGAGCCATTTTGCAGACGCAGTGGAAAATTACAGAAGCAGAATTTTTCTTGGCCACTTCATCCTTTTCAGCTCTACAGCAGAACTGGAAAGAGGTGAAAAAATCAGTCCCTGCTTGTGACTGTTCTCTTATCCTGTCAGCATTTCAGGCTCATGTTACAGGTCTGCCATTTTCTCTGTAATTGTTTTAAAGCTTGTGTTTTGTGGGATGTGGAACGTGTAGGTTTGTCCACTCTGAAAGTTCGAACTTTGTTCTTTCATGATGCATGGGTGGTAATGGCAAGCTTAACTCTCAGCCTCTTCCCTGGGCACTGAAGTATTTCTCAACACTGTCCTGTGAGACTCTCACAGAAAGATATGTTCAGGCTCTCTGCTCTCTCAGTCCTTGGCCTTTCAGCTGAGACTGCCAACAAATGATTGCTGAACACTTGCCAGACAGCAGTAACTTTCAGTCCCCAGTTTATAATAATGCAAAATCGGTATTCTGCTGTCAACCCCTGGTTTATAATAATGCAAAATCGGTGTTCTGTTGCTAGGAATGTCTTATTCATTATGGGCCACATCCAAATCACTTGAATGTGAAGCTGTGGTGATGCACATCAGCTAATCTGCCAGAAATTGCCTCATAAAGTTGCAATTTGCCATACCAGCAACATGTAATTTATGAAGTCTCCTTTTCAGACCAAAATGCAGGTTGGCTTATCCTAAGGAGGCTAAGAAAGATAAACTGTCAACCAGAAATAAAATTCAAAGGGAAATAGGCGCCTAATTCCATAAGGCACCGCTGAACAATCGCATCTGTTAATGCTTAAAACAATATATCTTCATAAATGTAAAATAGATTCAAACAGCTAGTTCTCTCTCCCTCTTTCTCTCTCTCTCTGTCTGTCATATTTTTCTTTTTCCCTCTCATAGTCCATTTACTTTCTTTCTGGAAAGACATGTGGTTGATATCCAGGGTCAGGACTGGCCTTATCCACCCATGCGGTAGAGATTCTGTTCCCACTCCCACCAGAGTCCTTTTAGCATACACTCAATTAACCTCAGTTAAGTATTAGGTATGCAATAGTGTGTAGGCAGCAGAAGAGCTCCTCTAGTTGTTTAGCACTCTAGCATCAGATGAGGATAAATACAGGGCATGACCTGACCCTACAGGGCACTGGCCTAAATCTAGTAACATATGGACGGGAGTTTTTCTGTGTTTGTAGCCAACACTGATTTGATGAGGAAAACTCCTGAAGGCTTAACAAAATATTACGACCACTGATATGATTTTCCCAACATTATTTAACATGGATGTGTGGTTATGCACATGCATGCATTAACATACACAGTGTATCATATGTTGTATGAAGTTTGTAAAAGTTTTTGTGGAAAAAAGCAAATCAAACTTTGATATAAAAATGTATAACCCGGAACCATGCAGTGGGCTGGATTGCATTTATCCCTGTAGTAAACCAATTGACTTCAGTGACCCTCTATCAAGCAAAATTTAGCCACTTATGAATTATAGATATACCTGTTATTTTATATCTACTCATAAACATTTGCTTAAAATTATTCAACATATGATTTTGCTTTATAATTTGTAGAAATGGCTTCATACAGAAGTTTCTGGTTATGAAATGTATCCAAACACAGTAATGTTTTTATGTCTATAGTTTTCCCAGGCATGTGTAATGTGATTGCTTCTCTGTAAGTTGCACTCATTATATAATGGGAAAATAGTTTTGGTGTTCCCTCATAGTCATGTGGGGAACATTTTACAATATGTAATACAGAGGGCACATCTTTCTGTGGAAGCGGAACCATATAGTTTAGTTCATGACCCAGTATATGGCCGATGGGTCCAGTGCCACATGAATTGCTGTACACTTCGGGCTGTATCCTTCCTGCTCTGGAAAAAAATAGTCTACTGGCTTGAGTGCAAATACAATTTGAATACCCTAGCAAAAAATGAAATAAACAGTATGTTCCAATATTGTTTTCTGGTTCTTTGCTAGCTCTATCTCAATGTTGTTAAACCAGTTTAAGTACAAGGGAGGAATCAGGCTTACTCTAGTCCCTTAAAACAGTACAAGAAGTGTATTAGGCAAAATCAGGAAAACACACATAATAATATCAACAACAAAAGTGTTTGTACAGTGCTAAGCTTTCTGTCAGTCTGTATTGGTTTTCAAACGTTAGCACTTCCAGCAGGCTAGATTCCCTGCTGATTGTAGTGTAATGAAGTTTACATAAAGCAGGAAGTTAAATTTATTTCCATACCAAAAGACAGTGTGTTGAGGAAAAATGTAAAGTCACTAAAATAATAATGAAACAGAATGGGTGGAAGAACAGCCCCCTGCAGCAGGCCATGTTAATTACCCTTGCAGCTGGGAGATCAATTTGCATATATATTCTTTGAAGCCTGTCAGGTATGAATTGAACCACTGAACTGTTACATTTGATAATCTAGCTCTCTAAAGCATTTTTGCTAAAGATGCTATGTTTCATAGGACTAGTTATTTTTCTGTCTCAAAGTAAAGAGCTGTACTTATTTTTTTCCTGTATAAACAATTCCATGTTTGTGACTTCCTGGAGGACCAGGTTAGCAACATAATCTCATCAAGAGCATTGGTACCACTGATTAAACACAAAAGAGATATAGTCAAATAGCCTTGACAACCAGTGAAAGCAAGGAAATTAAAACTTAAAGCTAGTGGTGACAGGCATGACTCAGGGGATAGTTAATGAGATATGGAGCTTTTCAGCTCCAGGACACATATTCCATTATGTTCTGTACTAGTGGTGACAAAATTGTTGCCATCTGATGGCTTCTTCACGGCCTGAATGAACCTGGTGTGTGGTCCCAGGAACTTCGCAAGTCCATTTGTTTTGCACCATCCGTTACTGTAGCATCTTGATGCCGATGCTGCAAAATTGTTCGCAGTGAATGGTAGCAGTTTACCACCTGTTGGCAGCAGTTTCAAGGGAGCATCCGAGATTTACAGAGCTGTTGGAAAACCTGTTTCTCGGTCTGGGTAATCCAGAGCTGCTCGACTGAAACCAGCAGAGCCCAGGGCTTCCATGGAACAAAACTGGTGCAAAGGGAGAAACTGTGCATGAAAATGATTTTTACACAGGAACAGGATATAAAATAAAACTTGCTTGTTCTCGTTTAACAAAACTGAGAGACTTGTGTACAACAGATTTTGTACAACTCACATGATTTCACTGTTTCTGAAGTATTTAATAAAAAAAGCACCCGGAAACAGTACCTTATCTAAGCTTCAGAAAAAGCGCATGACCCTTAACACATTATTTTGAACACAGATGAACCCTGGCTCTTCAGATATTTCCCAATATTGGACCTAGGTAATAATTTTTCAATAATAATTGCAGATAATTTTGATGTGGGATAGGTGCTCCATTAATAGTGATCAAGAGACTTAGGAGCACCATACCAGTCTATTGCCACATCTGGTGCAGGTGACTTGGACTGATGCTTTCCATGCTTTCACTGTGGGGCTATTAGCAATGTTACTTACTTTTCTGAGGTTGCTTCTTTGTGTGGTTGCCTTATTTTTTTCCTATTCTTAGTTCCTATTTCTTAGAAACTATTCTTAGTTTCTTGTCCCTCCCGCCTCTCTTCACTGATATAACAGATCATCCCGGGTGATTACTGCTGTCCCATTTCCGAATAGGAAGAGGGACTGGTCAAGGATGATCAGGGCAGGGCATAGTACAGAGTAAATGGGGAGCACAGGTTGCTTTGAATTAATAGTCCTAAACCTCCATCACCCATTTGACACACTATTCTGGAAGACTTCTTCTGAAGATCCAAGAGAAATACTTGGCATTTTTGCAAAATTTAAGTATTGTTGGACCCAAGGTGAACTTTTACAGTCCTTAGTGAAGCATAGATTTGTTGGCTAACAAATCTGGTTCATGCATCTAGTTGTTTACTAGTAGTTAGAGGAGCTCAGTTACATTTCCTTCCTTCATTAACAATGTGAGCATCACTGGAAAAATTGAACATTTGGGGCTCCCTGATTGATCTAGGGTTGAAAAGAGAGGTTGATACTCAGATCTCATGGAAAACCAGATGGAGTTGCATATCCGTGGTAGAAACTTAAAAAATCTTACCCAATCAACTATGAATTGGAATAATTTTGTCTGTCAGGGAGGACTGGCAGCATAGCAAGTAAAATAAAGGAGTTTTTCTTTGGAGAGAGAGTGAGAAGATTTTCTTATTATTTATACCTTTCTACATCAGTATTACTGTATTGGCTCACTTGTATGCAGCCTTTCAAAATAAAACAACTGGCTGATGTAGTTTTAATACTCTTTAATATAACAAATCTCTTGCATGAAATATGTTTATTTAATGATCATATATTAAAGATAAGTATATTCCTTTCTTTTCCTGGCAAATAAAACTCTCCAGCTCTAAAATGAACTACAGGTAGTTATAATGCAAACCATGCCTAGAAAAATAAAGTCTCTCCATAATATCTTAAGCTTTTTAAGATTTTATTAAGTCTTACATTTGTTGATCAAATGTGGAAAGGGTGTAGTGCAAGCAAAGTATTCAATTCATAACAGGGAGAAAGTTTTGCACAGCAGAAATCTTACCTTACAGTGGAAATGTAGGTAATTATAAACACTGAACTTTAAATCTTTTTGAAGAATGTCCAGTGAATGCAATAGTCCACCATATAGAACATCTAAGATGTAGAACTTTCTTTCTCTCCATTTTCCTTTACTTTAGCAAGACTAGCAATATGAAAGCAGGATGGATATAGAGGAAGCAGGACATATATCTCAAAAATATTTCCTGATCTTGTATTAAACAGGTTTTTGAAATTTTATTTTTTTACTTCTGTTTTTAGAGATACTCTTTTCTGCAGTCTTGTGCTGTTTCCCCCTGAAGTTTTCTATGCAGGAACATCCTATTCTTTTTCCTCTGTTCTGTTAGGGTCAGTCTTGACCATCTCTGTCCAGCAGTGGCTGTTATTTCATCATATAGTGTCTTTCAGGTTTACTTACATGTTGACTGTTATATGCAATTTATACCATGTTTCACAGCAACATTGCTCATATTTTTTTATGTCTGACTTTCAACTATTAGCAAATATTTGTAATTGGACTGATTTTTCGTAAAGCATCATCAGGTAAGGCACTGTGAATGCATGCTAAATTAGTGACCTGACTAATACTGTAATGAATATCACAACTGGAATGAGCTACAGAAAAGAACTGTTAATGTATATAAACTAAGAAAGGTAGAAAACATAAAGTTTTGTCTTCAGAAAGGTTTCTTAGCTGAAAAAGCTCCTTCCACTTAGCTTTCTTGTATGCTGAAGATTAACTAGAGGACATGAATCTCAAGGGGATATATGAAATATGGCACATGTCAGATTCTGAGGTGAGGAGTTCAAGAAGAGTGTCAAGTTTTTGTGATATCACCGTGAAATTTGGAAAAAGATGAAATAAAACAATCAGCTTGAAGCTTTATTTATTTGTTTCATGTTACAATGACAAAGCACAGAGAGAATGTTAAGAAGCTGCGTTTACTAAGCATTTGCAAATAACCTTTACCAAGAGGAATTCAAAAAAAGGGAGGTCATCTAAGAACAAGACAACCTTGATATCAAATCATGAGGCTTTGTTTGTTGAGTTCCTTCTGCCCCTGATGGTGACTACTTATACTGTTGTTTACCCTTCAGGCCACAGCTACTTTATCAAGGACAGTTTCAGACTGAATTATGGGTGGGATGGTATAATAATAATAACAATGATGAAGATATTGGTCAAATTATCTCTCTGTTCTCTGCCTGCCCTATTTATTCTGAGCAAATACCATTATATTTCAGGCCCAGATAATTTCTTTCTACCTTTTAACTTTAAAAAGTTATCTATAAATTAATTTCAAACTGTCACTGAAAATGTTGGAGATGACCACCTGATACCTCTTTCCATAATACTATTTGTTGACCACTAACTGATGGTTGTGGTGGTGAAAAGTACTGGCCGCTTTCTAGGTTGCCTTTTTGACAGGTGGTGCTGTAAATGTACTAGGACTTAGGTTTACAGCCACAGTTAGAGTTGAACAGGTCATACGCTATTTATACCACATTGAGGTTCAAATCTGACGTTGTCCTTTTCCCATCTATAAGAGAAGTAGTAATGTTGTGCAAACTTTTCTATTCTGTTGTTGACTTGTGCACTTTCTATAGCAGTATTCTGGTTTTTAAGGTTGGTGAAAAAAACAGAGTAGAAGAGACACATATTTTAAGGTCTCTAAGCTTCTGTATCTCCATTTCTTCCAATTAGAAAAAAAGACAATAAAATGAAGCTGGTAGGGGACAGGATCACAACAAGCAAAAGCAAACAGCACTGTGGAATTCCTTTCTAAAAGGTGTTGGGGATACAGAAATTTTATATGTGTCACAGGAGAAACTGGACAAGTAATTGAAAGAGAGATGTGTTGAGTGTCACTAAATAGAGAAATCACATTGGAATCTGGAAATCCCTTGAGCTGAAAATAGCTGGGAAAATGTAATTCGTCATGTTGTTGTGTTTCCCTTAGCATTTGTCTACCATCATTGCTGCTGACAAGGTTCTGGGTTGGATGGGTGTTTTGCTTGCACCAAAATGGCTGTTGTATGTTCTAGGATCTTCCCTGTCCCTCTAGTTTATCCTCTGAACCATGGATAATCTCTTTGTACCCTGCGAAATAAATGTCTTTTTTCCTCATTATTTTCAGGCAGAAAATAAACTTTGTTTCTTCCTGTTCTGTTTTCCTGCTTTGTTCTCTCTTTATGAGAATTCCTTTGAATTCTGCTTAAATGACTATAACTCTGTTCTAAACCCAGGATTAACTGATTTTATTTTACTCTCTCTATTTTCCATTCTCCAAATGTGACTTCTTTATTTTTCATTCACAAAGACAAGTTAAACAAATTGATTTTTACATTGATAGTGTCAACACACCATACCAGAGTCCTCCCATTCAAGTGGGATTCATCTTTGTTTAACATACCTCCACCATTTGTGGTTTGTGTAAAACATGATATAATTCACTCCACAAACAACCACATTTTTTATTGTTGCAATTTGTGTGCAGTATATTGACAAATTACTCAGGTTATTGTTCTCATAACCTGAGAAATCAAATGGTAAGTGTTCAAGTTGAGACTAGTTCAAATGCTGGAGTTGAGGTCAAGGATGTCTGAAAGACATAAGCAAGAGCTGAGTCCCATCTATTAACAAGTTCTTCCAAATTTGTTCCTTAGCTTCATGTGTTACTTCAATTTTGTTTGTCAGGGCAACTTTTCTCACTACATTTTATGCACTCAATTGGCAGGTCAAGGGGAAAAACTTCCACCACTTCCAGGGGTCAGAGTGCTTAACAGACCTACTAATTAACTTTATACTGTCATTTTTGTGTCAGGTATGGAGATTGGAAAGACTGAGAAGTCACTGACGTAAGCTTTTATATAGTTCTTTTTTAAAATTTAAATAGGCTAGTGGGGAAAAATGACATGCAGAGTGATAGTCTCAGAGAATTCCAGGGATGATTATTTTATATGCTGAAACTATGTCTGTACCACCTTGGATAAAGACAATGGTATTCATACCTGGTTAGAAACCCTATCTATACTCTATTGGGATGGGATCTGTGTATTCAAAGACTGTTAGGGGCAAAGATCTCAAGTTTGGTTTGTTTGCAGTGCTCATATCTAACTCTTCAGAAAGAAGTGACGCTGAAGTTTTCTCAAATCTGTAAAGAGTCTGGGTGTACTACAAAGAACATGAAATTGCCTTTGAATAGAATTCAAAGGTAAATGTATTGATATATTTTCTAAAGACTAAATGTGAAGGTGTCATGTAAAAACCTCACATGGAAATACATGTATAACAATGTGAAAACTGAGGAGGAATTATCAGTAGATTTAATATTTAATATAATTTTTCAAGATTTCTTGAAATTCCAGGCACTATTTGGAACATTTTGTGACTTCTTTAGTACAGAAATTGCACTTTGGTGTGTGAAATGTAGTTAGGGTTTCAGGGTTTAAGTTGCTGCACAAAGCTTAGGTTTAATGTCTCAGAAAAGACACGAGTACTCTCTGCTCCAGCAAAGAGTTAATCCAAACTTCAAGAAGGGCGTTTAAAAGAGCTATACAAAATACTACCTCAGTATTCCACCCCAGCCAGTTATTTGTGCAGATGTGATTTAATGGACTGTTACAAAGGTAGTGCGATTTCTGTCTTTTCAGTTGAGGAGTGATGGCCAAGGTTTCTTTTAGTGTGCTAACATTAAGTAATACAGGTGTACTAATAAAAAAATTTCTGCATATCTTTTAAGGACAAACTTCTTAAGAAATATTAGGAAGGGTAGAACTTTATGCCCTTTGAGAAACAGAGCTGCTCTTGGTCTTCCTCGGGCATCATCTGAATCTGTTAGAACTGCTTATATCAGAAAGATCAATGGCTGGAAATGTTGAGGCTACTAGGAGCGATATCATGTATTAAGTCAGAAAAATCTAATTGTTTACTTACAAATATTTTCTAGTGTATACTGCTCTACTTGAAGTTATATAAAACTATTTTGCAGAAGGAAAGATTTCTGACTGCCACAAGTTTCTTTCTATGACATAATTCTGAGGGTTGATCACACTCTCACTGGGTGTCATGAGGCCATGGGTGATTCCTCCTGGATATATGTCCCAAGTTTGATCATTTAACTGACAATTCTGTTTTAAAAATTAACTGGGTTAACATTTAATAAGACTGATGGACTGATGGATTTATTCATAATAAATAAATCAATATTAACTTCTTTTTGGTATACAAAAAAAGTGGTCATTCTCAGAGAGAAATCTTTTCTTCCCTGAACAAAATAACCCAGACCTGTAGACTTTTGAGCCAAACTTATAAAAGGTTGTTATGATCAAAGAGTAACTGTGGGAGTTAGGGCTAAGGTAAAGAATTTCTTTCGAGGTAAAGAATTTCTGACTCTCCCCGCTCCCAAGACACATTTATGTCTCCAAAATATAGTCTGAAGTAGAGAATAAGAGGCATATAAACCTTATACTAGTCCCTGTATAGGGTTGGAAATCACTCAGAGTTATTATAGCTTTGTGTTTGTAAATGTTTTAAAACTGAAAAGCATTGTGTAAGAGCTAAAGCTTCTTTTTATACAGTTCCAGTACAATAACACAGATTTCTCTTATCGCTTTAATTACCAAAGGCAATTGATAATCTCTCTCTCCTTTGGGTAGTGAGTGCTTTTGATTTACACTTCTGTATATCCCATTGTTTTCCTAAATGTTAGCCTCCACAGAGACTGAAAAATCTTTGCTTCATAGAAACAGCGCACACGTAGCAACACAAAAATGTTGCTATTGGTGTGCCTGTTCCTGATCTTTTTGGAAAGCTTACTTTCCAAAAGTAAGGACTTAATTTTTTCAAAGTCCTAAAGAAGAGGATGAAGCTGCTGTAGTCTTGGCTGAAGTGCTATGGAATTATTCTATTACACCTTTGTCCTTTTATTCACTTGGATAAACATTTTATGTAAGTGAACTTTGCATATTTTGCAATGTGTGATCTCAGCCTGTGTCCTATGCTTTTCCAAAGGATGTCAAAGTCTTTAAATACTTTCAAGTTATGCAGATTGTGAAAATAGTACCTAACAGCAAGCTATAGACTTATGCTAGAACATTACACTTCTGTTTAAGACTAAGATCATATCATACTTATATATTAGGGTTATGTTTACAATATCTAAATCTTACTCTATTCATTTAACAGTAGGGACAAAGAATTTTCATTCCTAGGCTTGACAAAGGTGGATAATTAATGAAGTGAGGATTGTCAATGATTTTACTTTTACTGCTTCCTGGCAAGAATGTAGAAGGCACATGCAGGGTTGATGAAGACACAGCAGAAAAACTCAGTGAAATCTTTGCATTGACATTTAGTGCTGTGACTCCCACACCTGTTGCACTTCTGTACCAGATTGTCTAGACTATATAGGTCAATTTGCAGTAAATACACAGGAAGTATTAGACCAGCCAGGCAGGTTAAGAAGGTCACCAGGACCAGATGGCATAAACCCAAGAGTTCTGAATATGAAATTTCCAAACTTCGGGCTAAAGGATGTAAAATGTCATTATAAATGGACACTGAGAGGGCTAGGATAACTGTTGTATCTGTTAGTAGGACTTTAGAGATGATCTTGGGGATGACAAACAAGTGAGCCTGATTTCTATTTCTGTTAAGATGGGGCATATGTGTATGAATAAATGCAACCTGTTTGGAAGAAGCCCCATGGCTTCTGGAGTTCAGTGATGTTTCAGTAATAATATGGATAAATGATATCAAATGGACATCATACAATTTGTTTTTTAAAACATCTTTGATCAGGTTCCAGACCAAAGGCTTAGTAAAGAAATTATATTGCCATGGGATTGGAGGAAAGCTTTTTAAAAGAGAGGAATCAATGGATAGGCCTTAATAATGGCAGTCTTTCAGAACAGGGAATGTTACTGGGACCAGTTTTAGTCAGTATCTTCATCTGTGGCCTAGGAATGGCAATGAACAATGAAATCTGCAAATCTGTGGATAATAATAAATTCTCTGTTCATGATCAATGCCATTTGCCTTCAATGACAATGGCTTCAATGCCAAGGATCTCCAAAAGTACATCATAAAACTGAGCAGACCAGAAGTCAGAAGGTAAAGTTCAGTGTGAAGTATGAATCTAGGAAAAATTAATATAAACCATGCTGACATGATGCTGAACTCAGAACTGGTACTTGAAACTCAGAAAGGGACCTCTGACATTTCTCTGAAGACAGTGGCATAGTGTTGAGTGGCAGACAAAAAGCCACCAAAATGTTTGGCATCTTTAAAAAAGTTAGTGTTTTATCTTTAGGAACAGAGAGCACCCGAGATGACAACAGGGCATGACTCTAAAAACTAGTGTGCCCATATCCTGAGCAGCACGTGCAGTTTGGTCTCTACATCTCAGGAAGGGTGTAGCAGAATCGGAAGTATGGAAGAAACCATGTAAAATGCTCAAGATGATGGAGCAGCTGCATTGGGCAGAGAGACTAAACGGCTGGAAACTTCGGTTTGGAGAAGAGAAGGCTGGGGGAGAATATGACTGAGGTTCATGAAGTCATGTAGACAATAGATAAACTGAATACACAACTGTTGCTCACAAAACCCCACAATATTAGACCTATGGGAACTCGAAAACAGTAGGGGTTTTGTTTAAAGCTGTGAACGTACTTCTTAATGTAGTGAACTTCTGGAACTGAGGGTCACCAGAGAGGGTGGGGGAAGCCACTACTGGCAGGTTTGGAAAAGGGTTAAGCAAAGTGGATAACACTGTCACAGAGTGCGCTTTAGTCCTTTTAATGCTGGGCAGGCATGTACCCACTGACAGTAAAACCATTCTGGACACTGTATGAGGGGAACAGACTGCAGAAAGTGCCCAAGCTTATGTGCTCTCCTTGTGCCTCCGTTACTGGAGACAACATACTGGTCTCGTTGAGTACTGACCTGCTCCTGAAGGGCATTTCTTACCTATCGCTGCTTTTATGTAGCCAAAGAGTTTTGGTTTTTTGTTGTGGTTTTTTTTTTTTTTTTTTTCAGTGAATGCCCAATCTACTCTTTAAACAAGACTGGCATTTGTATGGCCTCACAGAGGAGGACTGCATATACCTCTGCAGCACTCAGATTGTCTCGGTCACTGTGGAAGGATTTCTATTAATGATTTCTATGCAGAGATCGAAATAGTGTGTAGGTTCTGCTTAATCTGGTAAATTAACAAGTAAATGATAAGTCCTCAAAAGTTTAGGCAATGCTAAGAATTAAGCACACACAAATGGCAAAACCAGTGATCTCTTGACTGAAAGGAGAAAGTAGCTTCTTATGCCATTTTGTTTCCCCAGCCAGTGAAATAATTAACAAATAGAGACTAAAGTATAGCAAATTAATGAGAAAGTAACAACACAATAGGTTTCTGAATGTACAAGAATAAATAGCATAGGCAAACAGAAGTAGAATAAGTGGAGTCCAATGTCACATTTTATGTCATTTACCTAACTGGCAAGTTACGTTGCCACAGGCCCCTGAAAGAAACAGCCACCTGATTATATGCCTTGGCACTGGGTTACATATTTCAAAATATGTTAGTGCTTCTTTCCAGGGTAACACATATATAATAGTGTTAGATAACTAATGCCAGGGCAGAGCAAACTTTAAACGCCTTATTTTGAAGAGATTATGTGGAAAAATAATGAACAGATGTCAAATAGGAGTATGTTTGGATTTGTTCTACCTACTAGGAATAGTAACCTCTCCTTCATGTTGGATGGTTTCAAAGGATCAAATGCCATGTGAAGTTTTTAGGTATCCAGGCACAGGAAGCCTGTGCCATATGGGGGAAAGATTTAAATATTTAAGGTGTATGCTCCTGTGAGAGTGAAGAATACAAATCTCATCAACTAAACATTGCGACAAATGGTCAAGTGAGACTCTATTGATTTTGAGCCATTCAAGAATTACATAGAAGTAGTGGTTTCCAATATGTCTCGGTTGGAGAAATCCAAGTGAAGATTTTCCATTCAGAAATGATCTTACAGGTAATTTGGGTTGTTTAAGTGTGGCTATGTGATCAGGTTGTTTAATAAGAGACTGTTGCATTATTCCAATAATACCTTGAATAAATACTTTTGATAATGGTAACTTCTAAATTACTCAGTGGCTATGGTTGCGCTCAGCTGGGTAACCTGTGAAAGGGATTCTACAAGAAGATTTAAAAATAGTCAAATATTCTGATTTACAGTGCAATTATGTGGGAAAAATGGCTAAATATAATTTTCTCCTTCCTGAGAAGATAATTTTTATTTAGGACACTTACATAACGCAATGAAATCGATGGGTCTTATATACATTCTTAAAGACAAGCAAGTGCTTCTGTGCAGTTTGGAATAAAAAGAAAATTAGGAACGTGTTAAAGTGCTGTCCTGTATTCTCCTAAGAGAACACTGGAAAACGTTCCTATGAAATACATTAATAGTTTTATAAAACCTATTATATATTGATTTAGATTTGATAGAAAATAATGCTCACATGAAACACATAACAATAATTAAGCTTATAGAGATAAAGCACTCACTGTATTAATAGCAATATGCAGGTAAATTTACTTTGTTATCTCACACTCTTGAATAATCAGTAGGTAGTAATATTAAACTTCAGTATGACTGAATGGATTGCTAAATTTAAATCAGGTACTTGATTTTTCAATTGACATTCACCGAAGCACAGATTCTCTCTCTCTCTCTCTCTCTCTCTAATCAATATGGTTTGAATACTTACACAGCAAATCTCAGCATTCATTTCAGACCAGCATTGTGTGCAGAAAACATTTCGTAAATCATTTTGAATACAAAACAAATTAGAGAAATTTTCCTTTGGATTAGAGAAGAAATTTGTTGAATAAATTATATTTTCTGAATTATTTCCTCTTCTCTAATAAGCAGACTAGATTAAATTGAGAACCCAGTATAAAACAGCCACTAGGATATCTATTATCTCTTCATCCTTTTATCCTCTTGCAATTCTCTTGGGGAAGTGTACATGTATATGCTGCATGAAATGTTATTAACTAACATTATGTCTCTCATCCCCTTAGGCTGCAGCTTTTTTCCTGCTACTGTACTGACCATTAAGCAGCTCTTGTGGATGTGATCTGGAAATTGTTATATTTATACCTTCTAGAGCACATGTATTAAACTGCTCATTAGGTTTTGATATTACATGACTTCATAAGCCTCATATAAGTTACAGTATCAATTATGTTTTAGTATAATGACATGAAAATGACAGGCTATTGGTTCTTTGCCCTAAATGTGTGCCAATGTCTTTTAAAATATTATCAGTCATCTCTCAGGTATCTGTCTTTCACTCTTCTTTCTGTTGCAACTATGTGAGATTAGGGGAAAAGTCAGACTGCCTACACAGAGTCTTAGAGGAAGCCATGTGGAATCTTTTTCCTCTGACTAACTTCTCTTGGTGGAAGACAATATTTAGTTGCTTGTGCTTTGAGTGGGAGAATTAAGAGCACACTTCATGCCCAGGCACGCTTCTGAAGAATGTTGACACACTGATTGTTTGAGTCAGTGCATCAAATAATTTGCTGAAAGGTAGCATGAGAGGTGGCATGGTGAGAAGGAAAGGAAGCCTATAGCACAGATCACTCAGTTGCATTCTCCACCAATTATACTGAAAATATTTTGCCTATTTGTATCCTGCTCCTGTATAACAGCACCAGCAGAGAGCAAGTACAGTGTATCTCCTATTCACTTTCCTGTTTGGCTTAAATGTCTCCAGCCAGAAGCTTTCACCCAGGTTTAATATTCATTTGTACTAAAATATTGATTTTTTTTTTTTTTTTTTTTTTTAAGCTTAAAGGCTCAAAACTTCAGGTCCCCATGGGAAAAGCAAAAGATTGTACCAGTACAAGAATCTCATTTTACTCTGCACCTGAACTGTCTCTCTATTTTTATATTTTATGGTCCTGCAGTTCTTTTAACAGTCACACTGACTGCATTAAATTATGCAAAAGCACAGTCTTGTGACACCTCTGAACCAACCTGCAATAGAATACAAAACCTCTCTTTTGCTCTCACCCTGACTCAAAATTAAATTCCAAAAATTATATGCAAATAATATTACCACTCTAAGTTTAATGAATGGAATCAAGGAAAGGCAAGGGCAAAGGCATCAGTTTTATCCTCTACTAGTGCTGAAGAATTAGCACTAGAATTAGTATGAATTTGCATTACTAAATCATCTTTGAATGACATGATAACAATTCAAGTTTGCTAATATTTCTAAACAATAGTGGAAGATGAACTCTAACTAAAGCTTAGGGCTGAAGCCAGGAGCACTGAGTTCCCAGTCACAGACTTGCAGGGTGACCTTGACAAGTCACAGAATGTATCTGTGCCTCAGTGTGAGATGGGGGATATTAAAACATTTCCTAGCTCGCAGAGGTATTGGTAAGGTTCAATTAATCAGTGTCTTTGAAGATCTTCACACAGAAGAGTCTAGATAAGAGCCAAGTATTATTATTACTAAACTGGATCTCTCCTGAGCACTTAATTATTCATTTTCTATAAAATTTTTTAGCTTATATACACTGTCAGCATGTAGAGCCACAGATCCTTCAGACCTAGTTTGTGTGGAGCTTGTCAAGGTACAGCTGTTTTTAGCACTACATCCCTATTAGGATATGACACAATACATCATAACAGCTCCATCATAGCCATTAGTGTGTAAGCTGTCAATGCGTAATAAGATTACTATGCATTACATCTGGTGGGGCTCTGATAATGCTGAACTAGGTACACTATCATAGAGCCTACAAAGCTTTTGAATATTGATGTTGCAATGCCTCTCTAATGAATGCAGGACTATTATTTTGAAGTAGAACATTTTCTTCTCAAGCATGTGTGAAGAGCAATTTTTTTGTAAAATAAATAACTAACTTTTTGCTGTTGTCCCGACCCCAATATCTTTATGTACTAAAGATCTGCAGATGTTTCTATTTACAAATGAAGTTGTTTCTATTTGAAGAAAGGGCAAAACTTGCCAATCTATCTCTAAATAATAGCCAAATTTATTCAAACAGATATAATCAGATAACTGGCCTTGGATGCCATGGACTATAGGAAGTTTGCATTCAGAATGGCTACAGCGATAGGGACAACTTCCAATGTGCTTTTTGTCTTTTCAAAAGGTTCAATTTTCAGACTAAAAAAAAAACCAACCACATGCTGTTTTTCCCATAATATTAGTCAGAGTATAATTGAGACAGCAAAAAGAAATGTTCAAATAACATCCAAAAAACTCTGTTGATTGTCTAACCACAATCTAGGAAAGATATTATCAAGGAAAATAATCAGCAGAACATTCTGTTGCAGAAAAAGACACTATATTATTGGGTTTGTGCTTCCCTATCCGCATCAACCAATCAGTGGTGAATTTATTCTTCTCATACCTTTATGAAGGACCTTTTATTGGGAGAACTGAAATGCTGTCTTGACCAGTGTATCAGAACAGGGAGAAGAAGTGGGCTTTGCTGATATTTTAATATCATCACCAGAAATCTGCAATTCTATGCATGAAACTCTTGTTCACAGTATCTCACTATTCCTGAAATAATGTACTCAAAGTGAGCAAGGTGACAAAGCTACCGTAACAGATATATACCTGTAGAGTTCGCATGAGAACTCTTATGTGCATGCATGTGTGCCTGTACAAGAGCAGGTTGTGGTAAGTCTTGAGTAATGGGAGAGAGGAAGGGAAAGTACAAACTCTAAGTGCTTACAATATTGTCAAGTCTTCCCAGAGAAGACTGAGCTGAGTGGCTTCAAATGAACTTAACATAGCACTTGGCCAGCAGGAGTGCTAGTGCATCTTCAGTAGGTCTGTAGCCTCTTAAAAAGTGGAAGTTACAGTCTCTCCTAGTCACATGTCTTGTGAATGTGCGAGCTGTTTGATTTTCTGACTCTACAGTAGAGGCAACAGGTAGGCAGACCTACGATCAGAAAAGCTTAATAAATTTTCTAGGAATGTATATTTCAAAAGGTACAGACTGAGTAAGAAGAGAAAACAGTACAGTCATTTTTCATAATGATAAAAAGTCTTGTTCAAAGACTTTCTCATTAAAAATTAAATATCTTTGGTGCAGCAATAGAAGGTAAATAGGAAATGCATTCAGAGACCTGACACTTATGCTGAATAACAGCCAGGAAAACATGCTGTGGTCCTTGACAGAGACATAGAGCGCAACTAAACAAGGAAAAATACAGAAAAGAAAGAGTAAAATTTAAAAAAAAACCAACAAGTGAAATGAGGAGGATTGTCAATGATATGACAGGTAGCATGAGTACAGGGTTTTTCTGTTATTAGGGTGAAGAGAAAGATGTAAGAATTTTCAAATGCTTTGTGAGTATAGGCTGACACAGGGAAACAATGGACTGAAAGGAAGGTTGCTTACATGTAGAATGAATTTGCTCATCTAAAAGAGCAGCTAACAAAAATTACATGAAAATAATCTACAGCATTCTATTTCAGCATTTTTGTCACTGGCTAGAGTAGTCCACACAGGAGAGAATGAGAAACGTCAAAGACATGAATTGAGTCTTCTACTCAGGAGCAAAATGCCCTGTCACAAATGCAGGAGCTTTCACTGAGGTGAAAATACATATAAAATGCTGGGAATAATCTAGAACATGTATTGAAGAGCAAGAGCTCTGAGAACAAACCTATCTCAGGTGTGAACACGTCATTTCCCTCATGTGGAGTTCTCAAAAACATGTCAGAGGGATTTGGAAGAGATCCCCGGTTCTTCATGGCAAACGTTCAAAACTCGAAAGTCTTCTGAAAGTGTTAAAATAAACATTGAAGGATGCTGTTCTTACTTGTAGATTTGCAGTGTCAAGGACACGGTAACTGCAGAGGAAAATTAAAAAAGAAGTTGATTCAAAGATTCTCCTAAACTGAGCAAGAACACCACAGAGCATATGCCTTCAAAAGCAACATTTGCTGAGACAGCAGGAATCAAATTCTTCCAGAAATTAAATGCTTCTTTGCCCTCACTACAGGTTGATTTTTTTTTTTTTTTTTTTTTCCTTCTTGGAAGGCTATTTTTGAACCACAGTCCCCAGATGGTTAGAAACCTTCTTCTGATTTCCAGCCTGAATTTATTCATAATCAGTTTATATTCATTTGTCCTTGTGCCAGTACTGTCCTTTTGTTTTAATAGTACATCTATATTATGTAGCTATTTGTAGATTAAATTATTTAGTATTACAAAAGATAACATCAATTTTTAAGAGAAATCACCAGCTGAGATTATGAGATAAAATTCATTGTTGCAACAGCTGTTTGATCATAAAGTTATAGCCTAAAAAGATTATAAATACAATAAGATATGTTTTCACATCACTTCAGGGGAAACTAACACGTATCTTTTTATTACTTCTTTTTATGATATTCAGTAATGAAATACAGTTAAAATAAATTTCAGTAAAACAGACCTTGATTTGAGAAAAAAAAACAGACAGGTGGACTCATTGTCCGTTTATTAAAGGCAAGAGCCTATTCTTCAACCTTGGTACAAGTGATATGATGAAGTTCACTTTCAGACCTGACTGATTGCTTGGTTACAGTTGGTAGCAATATGACAATTAATTGGCAACTGCATAACAACCAGCTATGTTGGAAGTAGATTTGGACAAATGGATGTTTGAGGGAGCGAAATTGAAAATGTCAGGCTGAAGGAATAGCGTCCAGGTTTATGCAAACATACTGTAGAGATTATATTGCTAGGTTGTAAGCCCTTCTGAGCAGTGATAGTCCCTTTCCAGGTGCCTGTGAATATTAACAGTCCTTGATGCATTAATATATAAAACCCCAACACTAATAATGGTTTCTAGTTTTGCTCTCTTTCCTGTGTGAGAGAAGAATACAGAATAAACTGCTGTCTGTCAGAGCCTCTAGGAAATATTACAGGGATTCCCCTGCAGCCCTTTCACTTATGTGCAGGACAGACAGAAGATGTGTGAAGCAGAACACCAGAAATCATGTTTCTTGGCTGAATGAAACTTCAGATTTACCTTCCCACTCCCATTATTAATTACCTGCAGTCACTCCAGCAACATTTTCTATCCACAAATGGACACCTCATTCTCTACTCTATGTATGCTTAAGTATTGGTACACTGTCAATGCAGAGCTGGTGCCACCTTTCTGTCCATCCCTCTGTTTTTCCTCCTGAGTATTTGGGCAGCACAGGGCCCTTCTGTATTAACATTTTACACCTGAATAAGCCAGAACAACTGGACTCCTGACCTGAAGCAGTGCAAGCGAGTAGGCTGCCTCTCTATTTGCACTGCCTTTTTACATGATGTCCCTGCTTTTACTCAGTGGACTCAAGGTACCAGAGATGTATCAGAGATGACGAAAGTATGTCTGTCTGCCTGCTCACCCTATAGCTCTGGGACACAAGTAGGGTAAATATGAGAGTGTAGTGGTTTGTGCCCACAACAGTGTCTCCCAAAAATACTGTGAGGGGTGAATGGTGGGTATTACTGCTTGTATTTCAGCTCATCATAAATGTAAATAGGATGCAGTAGCCCAAAGGATAAACTGAAGTCAAAGGTACTTATAGCTACTCTGAAGTTTGTACTATAAAAAAAATCAGAAGCAAGCCATCCATTGAAGTCCTGGCTTTCATGCACTTGTGTTTGGCATTGTTATTTTAATCTCCTGACCCCATTCTGTGTTTCAGTACTGTTTGTCTTCTCTGGGAATGTTTAACTTGCTAGGTTAAAATTAGTCTTGTGTTATGGAGATACTGTGCTAGGCTACTGGGATTTTTCCCTCTAAAACTAACTTGATCTTTATCAGTGATTGCGCAACACCTGCCTAACTCCGTGTCTTTCCTGTGTCTAAACAATTACACCTGGTAGCCTGCCAGCTCATGGTGGCAATAGGAATCTCAGATGAATGTGAGAAAAGTTTATACCCCACTCGATACACTTTATCCATGGAAATTTTTTTCAGGTATACAAAGACTTTTGGGCTTAATCCTGCAAATGCCTTTCAAAAGGCCCAACTGCTGAGGAGCTGTCTCTTCAAAGCATTCTCTCCTTCATGCCTGTGAGCCTCCAGTGCATTCCACAGAGAGGCTGTTGACATTCATTTTCTTCCATTACTGCCACACAACCTGTAAATTCGTGTTTTGTTTTTTGTTTTTTTGGTTTTTTTGTTCCCAAAGAGGGCAGGGGGGAAAGAAAGATGAAAACACACCTTCTGAATATTAACTCTGTACCTGTCTACCCTTCATTCACCATGCCACCTTCCCCAGGGTCCTCCCCATGTTTCTGCAGCCTGGGCTGGCCACAGAGTAACTTCCTAGGAAGAACATTGGAGTAATTCTACATTTCAGCTTAAATAAACTCTATCTGCTGTAGATGGTACTTTGAAGATTTTTCACATTTCACAAAGACAGTGACAAATTAATTCCATCTAATGATAATTGATGTATAAAACAAATTTGAAAATTAACACAAAAATAACCTTTATCTTCTGGGAGAACATATTCTGAGAAATATGTGATGGTATCCTATTAATGCAGTACTTAAAGATGATTTTCCTTATCTTCATCAGCCTCTGGGAAAATGTCTCTTCTACAGTGATTCCCTGGTCTTATGACAAGTTTAGCTAGTCCTGGAAACCTCTTGGTAAATTGGCCATTCATATCTATTTTCAGTTCCTTACCATGAATATTGACATTAAGAGATGATTATTTAGGTGGGAAAAAACACTAGCAATAAGCAATCTGATTCTTTCTTGATGTACACACCCTGATCTTTAATAAGAATTAGGAATATTAACATTCAAATGCTAACTTTTCCACAGAAAAGACATTTTTTCAGGAAAAGTCATACTCATATAGGTCAAGTTTTTTCGACATGTGTGAAAGTATTAGAACATTTTTGGTTCTATATTTTCTCTATATAGTGGATCTTGAATATGAGTTTAATTTAATTGATTTCTGGGTAATGAAGAACAGAGCAAATCCACATAAATCTACTTAATATAAACTACAAATTATCCTAATTTTATCTTGAGTTGTCTATTTTTATTCATGTTAAAAGAAATACATGTAATAATAATACAGGCTATGTGAATGGCAATTAACATGTATATGTTATGTACTATTCTCCTTTTATAGCACAAACAGATTGTTTTGCAGATATACACAGCCTTTAAAATAGCTGAGAAAACCTAACTGATGCTTGAAACTGCATATTTTTCTTATGCAGAAAACAGCAGAAAATGTTCAGAATTTATATGTCAATCTTCCTAGAAAATATTCAAATGGCCTAAAAGCATAAGTTGCTACTTATGAAGCAATAAGAAGAGATTCTGTTCTTATGCCCCCTGTTCTAATTATCTCTGTTTGTTACAAGTATTTCTTATTCCTGCCACCATTTTGGACTGATCTGGCAATTTCCTGCTCTGGGGCTGAATGCTTAATCAAACAGGCGATGCCACTAGAGCCAGTGGGTATGCTGGAATGAAATTATTTTTGTCAGAGTACATATTCACAGGACTGGCTCCAGGATGCTCAGAAGCAAGGCAAAGATATTAAATGTAATCAGTATAGTGAAGACTTTCAAGTGCCCACATGACCTTCCTTTGGAGATTTATAATTTCAGAAAGCAACCTTGGATATCTACAGATCTTAATCGCCGTTTTGTTTGCCTCATCTAATACCTTGGAGACTCAGTTCCTGGGCAGATCAGCCCCTCGGAAACTTAAATGTTCAATTCAGTGTTTGTCCAGAGTTCTCTCCCAGGTTGATCACCAGTGCCAGCTGTACACAAACACCATTAAAATGAGTAGAGCTAGCTGGGAAATATCAAAATAGCGAGAGAGGTGGGGCTACTTAATTATTTTCCGGTGCTGAGTACAGGAATGTAAATCTGCAGTGCAGAGGCTGAGGCAGTGCAGGAAGGCTCTGTCTATGCAATCCTGGAATACAGGGCTAACCCTGCCCCGGAACTCCTATGTTAAAAGCAAACAAGTACATATTTAGGTATCTAGAACACTTATTGACTTCAGGTTTCATGAGAGACTGCAATCAGGAGAGACTTGAGTAAATCAGGAAAGCTGATGCAAAAGCAAGCGGAGTGTAGTGCACACTCATCTGATTCTCATTAATGACATCTCCAAGCCAAGATTAGAGAAGGGTGCTGAGCAAGAGTGATTCTTTCCACTTTTTCCTCAGAACCAAGCTCATCATTATAACAACACACTTGATCTCAACCATCCCAAGGAGAAAATGCCGAGGTCACCAGATTCAGCCATGGGATGTCGAGTAAATTCAACTGGGTAGAAATTTCATCTTGATTTACTAGAGTTGTCATGCTTTTTTTAAAATTAAGAGATATATAACTGGGATCTATCACTTGACGTATTATTGGCAGGAAGTCTAAACCTAATGGCACACATTACCTAGCAGGAAAGAACATTACAAATAAAAGCCGCTCTTTTAAGAAGACATCAAGAAGATAAGGTTCCAAGTCTTATAGGAATAAAATAGTTTCTGAGGTTATGTTTTATGGAGCTACAGTAGATCTTCTTTGATGTAAAGATTTGCAAAAACTTTCAAGAACATGTGGATTTCAAGAAGTTTTTGCCATTGAAACAAAGGCCAGTTGAGTTTGCTATCAGATTTGTTTTTTCAAGAGGGAGAGTTACAGTAGCTCTAGCACTCTATTTTTTATTTGTCCCATGTGGACCAGTCTAGATTTTATGAATATGGGTTTTTGTGCAAAGAACATTCCTTCAGACTTCTCTTTTTGTACTATTTTGCCACATGCTGTGGGAAAACTTCATTTATCTGAGATTTTTCTAGAGAGATTATTTTTCTTGTGTTTAAGATTAGTTACCTGTTGTAGCAACCATAGTTTTCTAAATGTAATGTGCTGAAGAGCATGACTTTCTCTTATTTATAGTAGGCTATGAAGTGGATTAAAAACACAGCCAGTTTATATAAGCACTACATAAGCATATTTCTATATACAGAAATGAAAAGAATTGCAACTGACTTTGGGGTTCCCTTGGATGTGCTCTCATGAGATACATTAGTAATGCAAGAGTGCAAGTCAGGTTCTCCTCCTGAATCAAAATCCACACAGAAAGTTTATGTATCGCTTGTGTCTTACTCCTATGCTGAAGTTATGAGAGGATCCAAGCTAAAGAAACTCGGTTAAGATTTCTTCACCCATCAACTCAGTTTTGCAGAAATATCCATAAACAGGAATACTTTTTTTTTTTTTCAAAATACAAGAAAGTATTGTAGAGGTTTTTAAACACTCTTTCAGGTTGAATTAAATCTAACCAGAAACAGAAAATTAGATCTGATATTATTATTATCCAAGCTGAATAATGTGTGAAAAGTAACATGGACATCAAAAAAGATTGTCACATTCATTCAGCTCCAGCTTGTTGTGGCAGCAATTTAGTCACTATATTTTTTGGATCACTTATTACATGATACTGACCTCTATCTTATTTCCCAGTGGCTTAACATCAAAATATACTGCTATAATAAATGCAAATATATATAAGAAACATTCTCTAATATTTTCAGAGTTTCTGTGAACTTCATGGGATGAAAGGGGTCCTTGCACAGACATCTATGTAGGAGACTCTATTCTTTCTTCCATGACATGCCTGCAGTGAATCAACCCAGAAGGTCAGGCCAACAAGATCATAGAATCAGATGTGTTAAAAGAAGCAATCGCCTGATTTCTGATGGTAAATAGTTTTTCTGTTTGAAACCCCAGGCAGTATGAACCTCTCCACTTCCAAAGGTAAAAGGTATTAACTTAATGAGGCTGTCCAAAGAAGAAATTAAAACAAACTAATTATTATTAATAAAAAGATGGACATTTAGAGTATTCCCATGGCTACGGTGCAGTTGGAATAGTGGACAGAGTACATGGTTGGAAAGTGGTGACAAATACCGGAGTTTTATCAAAACATTTACCCTGGAGAATTTTTTTAATGTTTAATTAACGACAGATTAAAAAAGCTTGATATGTTAATAAAACATCAACGTTTTGCACAGAAGTACATTAGGTGTCTTAAACTGCCAAACAAACAGTGCATGTATTCTGCATGACAAGTGCTTGACATGTTGGTTGTTTAATCGTTAAGAGCTAGACAAATACTGTAAAATATCTTTTGTGCATTTTTGATTGACTTCTACATCCATTTCCGTTTCCTTTTGCCCTTGCTTTCTACAAAGGCTTGAGCAAACAGGATTTATTTGCACCTTTTTACACAATAGGTGACATTTATTCCTGTACAGAGGAAACACGGAAGCAGCACACCTGAGTACAAAACTGATTTAAAAATAGTTTTTGCATTATTAGGGATTTACTGTAAGCACCTGAGAGACTGCAGTCTCTTCTCTGACTAGATTAACACTGCCTGCTGTGGTGCAGGTTTGATATCTCAAGATACAAGAGCAGCTTCAGAGATGTACATCAGTCCCAGAGATGGACAACAGCTGCAGCCAGCCTTCCCACTGAAAACGGGTGACTTCTTCAGACAAGCAGGTAGAAATACCACGTATTGACCATTAACAGTGGCTTTGGTGCAACTTTTTCAGTGTTGCAGTGGCCATAGATATGAGGAAAATTTGCAGTCCAAGAGAATAAAATGTACTGTTTAACAAAACTGCGGTTTTTTGGTGGTTTTTTTTTGTTTGTTTGTTTGTTTTTTCCCCTCCTCAAGTTCATGGGAGTCCTATATGCAAAGACTCTACAACACAGTGAAAGAAAAATTAACTTCAGCTCAGTTTTCACAAAATACATTCAATAGCAAGCTAATTTTGGTGGCTATGAATCCCTGAAAAGCTATGTGGCTAAAGAAGACAAGAATTAAAGTGTTCTAAAATTCTTTAATCTTCTTTATCTACTCCAACTTCCCAAGAAGTTCAAAACCTATTAGAAACCATGATCAGAGATAAGAAAAATATGCTGAATAATCTGAACTCTTACACTTTAATTCATGAAGATCAGAATTCTGTTGTGATGGACAAATCTCTGACAGAAGCTGTTTGCAATCCATCTAAAGGAACAAAGTAAATAAAATCAGGGAAATCTAGATTTACTCTTGCACATTCTGCAAGCAAAAAAGCTAGGCTGGATGAATACATTGCTAATTGTGAATTATTCATCTCACTCTAGCAATCAGTAACATACACATTAAACATTAAAGACCTAGATTCACAAGGAGAATTTAGGCACATAAATACCTCTTCAGGCAGCCAGGGTTGACATTTAAATGCTACTGTATTCAACACCCCTCCATCCCCCCTGCCACGTTTTCATGGGTGCTTAAAGATGCATATGTACTCAGGTTTCTGTTGAAAGGCATCAGAACAACTTCCCAAATTTTAGCAGTAAGGAGTAGATACCTGTTTTATTGCTTTTCCATGTCGAAGTTCACACGATGATTCTCTCTTTTATTGCACCTCTGGTATCTGATTTTTCATCTTACAAAAACTACACTCTGAAACTGTTTTTCCAAAATATTGTAGCATTAGTTTAAAGCCTGGATGCTGAGTTTCTGTGCTCCTACCTGAGTGCTGACATAAGGTGCAGATTCAGTCTCTGATGTCAGTGGTCTGAAATATTTAGATCCTGCTCCGTCACAAAATGAGCTTCAGGAAGAGAACTTAATTACAGTTTGCTAGAATATCTGTAACTTCAATACTAAAAATGTTCATCTTATGACTATATGATGATTTTATGACTCACAATGGTAACACAATAGTGATCGCTTTTCTGAGCTTTAACCCTGAGCTTGATACCTTGGTTTGCAGGGAGTGCTGGCTAACAGCATGGTGATTAGTGATTAAATTGTTTTAGATGTGGTTCAAGCTCCACTAGAAACAAGATGGCTGGGATCTCATGTCTCTTCTCCAGGCTGAACAGTAATCCTCTGGTAGTTGTCTTTGAGAATGACTTGACTTCCTCAGTTATTGAAGAAAAGTCTCAAGTTCCCAAATTTAAAAGAATGTTAACAGCTACGGCCTGCAAAAGGAGATTGGGACTTCATAGTAGCTGCTCGATCCCAGTAATATAGAAAAACTTCTTTGCATCAAATGTGGACTTTATACCATCTTTTTATATCCTTTTTCTGAAACAAGGCTGCAATTGCTCAATCTCTTTCTTGTCTAAACCTCTGCCCCTTTGCTAGGGTTGAGTTTTCCTCCTCAGATCTTTTCAATGTGAATAAAAAAAGTCTTTAGGCTGATTAAATGCAACTGTTGTTTTTGGGGGTGTTCAGGCATACGGATATGACGATGCTTGTTAAGATAATTTCAACATTACATATGAAGGATCTGTACATACATCATCTAATTAAACTCTTTCTCTTTGGTTTTCTTTTAAAACAAGAAGCCCCAAAATGAACTTTATGGAGACTGAACTCTCTTAAGAAATTTTTCTTCCTCTTCTCCTTTTGTCAATTTGGCCTCAAGTCACCACTTAAGGCCAATATTAGATCAGCATAGGTCTGATCCCCATTGTGTGAGCATGTCTGATAGATGCCATAAAGGAAGTGGTGGAAGACAAAAACTCTTCAGTTGTTTAAACTTATGCTGCATAAACTACTTCAGATTATAAGTATGTGAAAAGTCTCAATCATAGTTACATGAGTCAAATGATTAAGTTCCATACTAAATGTTTGAATTACAACAACCATCTGATATGAAGCTGAAAAAAGGCAGGAAATACATTGGAAAGTCAACAGTCCTCATTTAACTTGTGTCACCCTGCAGTGGGATGAAAAGGCCAGGATGGGGAAATAGAAAAGTAAGAACAAAAGTATAATGTGACCCAAACCTTGAACTCCCTTTGAATTTTAGCACTTATAGCATAAGCGTGTGAAAGAAATATTTCATCACATTTGTTTGGTCTTTAAAAATACTTCACACAAAAGATTTTTTAAATGTAGGAATGTGTGTGGTCTTTTCAGCAAAGCCTTTAAAGTGAAACAAACATTACCATGTCTGACTGGAGCAACCTAAACACTTTCCAGTTTTCTGAATAATATCTCTTCTTTATATATGCATAGGAATAATTTTATTGAAGCCAGAGACTAAAAAGTAGTTCCACTTTTTTAAAAAGTGGAGCAATGTTGTGAACAAAATTCTTCTAACAAATTAATCTGCAATATTAGCTGTAGATGTGCAGTGACTGATTGATAAATTGCAAGATCTCTGTCACTCCAGAAATAATTAATAATATCACATGAATTACACCATACTTGAAGAAATAAATAATGTTAATTTTAACAGAAGTGTAATGATCACACAGATAATATTTGACTTTTTTTCTATTTTTACTACGTCCTTAAAACCTCGCGGTAGGTATTCCTGTTGAAACAGAAAAATTTGAAACAGGAAATTGTCCAGCTTGCCAATGGCAAAATAAAATGTCTTTGGAATAATTATTTTTATATTAAATCACTTTTATTCTAGAGTGCAGTATTCACTGAATAGCTTTTCTGGTAGAGCTTATAGGGAAAGTTTATTCTACTGTAGTTGTAATGGGCAATTTCCCTGTGCAGACATGCTTAAGGTTGTGCAGAATATGGTCTTTGGAAATAATGCTCCATGCCAAAGTGTTTCATAGAATATTTATTTTTGCTTGTATTGTAAAGCTCCAAAGATACAGATTTATGAAAGCGATGAATGCCTATATGCTGATGGGCACTTAACAAATATTAATAGCCTGGCTTTAAAATATGAGACAGCTGTTTCAGCTGTTTTCCACATGTGATTCCAAATATTGCAGTGGGATGTGAACTCTATATATAGTTCAGAAACAGACCTCCAACCCAAAGAATTCTCTAGAAAAAGACTTCTTCAGTTGGAAAGTAGGCCCCTAGGGTGGGGGAGCTGCTTTCAAGTTTTCTGACTTCTGCTCTTTAAGGGAATTGTATCAAGTTTTTGAAATGTGATATCTTAACTTTGAAGGAATGAGAAATATACTGAACTTTTCAGGTCATCTCCTATTTTGAGTCATGATATTCCACTGATGTTTAAAATAGGAAAGCATGGATGCTCTGCTCAGAGTGTCAGCTCTCATTTTTTTTTTAATGTGGTTGAGGAAGAAGCTCTGTTTGATAGGGAGAGAAGATAGACCACTTTTTTTTTCGGCTTGATCAACCACAAGCAGTCCATTTCAGCACCACTTGAGTTGCATGCACTTCCATGCATGCACTGCTGTATGTTTGTCCAGAACAACCAAAGAAGCTGTGCTTAAATGGATGAAGAGTACAAGTATATGGCGGGAGGGAACAACTTTGAAAAGTGGGATTTTAGATTTTAGAGCACTGTCTTCCTTTAAGACTTGCTTATTCTGCTTAGTAGATTAATTTCATCCATTTGCTAAGTCCCGGGTCAGGTGTGTTTATATCGTGTGATAGGTATTCTGTGTAGTGCTGAAATTCTGGTTCCCCCTGTTACCTCAGCATGGATGCAGTACAGTGTAGCACAGCTTCCTTCCTGCTTGGACTTAGGTGTCCTTGTTTAGAAACCTGTCTTAGTGTTAAGAAAGAGGAGAGGGCTGGTATTCACCCCCTTTTGCCCACAATAGAGCACTCCTAAAACCCATAGTATAACTCTAGCTTTTGTATTCAACAGGACTGTCTATATAGGGAAGCAATAAGGAACAACTGCTTCAAACAAATACAAGGCCAAATGGAGCACGCAGCAATGATGTTCAGTTGCTGAAGGCTGGATCTGTCAGTCCTTGGGTCCCCCATTTAGCCTTCTGTGTTATCATAACTGCCTTCTTTCTAGTTGTGGTTGGCTTGAGCAAAAGGGTAAAAAGTGGGACAAAAAAAGTTTCTGGACAATTAGCATCCGAGTCATGTGTTATTCCAGCCTCAGTACAAAGCTCCCCATTTCCCATACTCGCCATGTGGTAAATGCCACACGGGCAGGAATCATTGTGGAATCAATTGGACGCCTGGGTCTAATTAGTCACACCCATAGATGTTGCCTTAACCAAGTTCTGCTGCCACCATCATATTATACAAGCACTTTCTAGATCTGCTTTGAGCAACATGACTGACATCTATCATCTGGAGATGTACTCTGTAGTTTTTATGCTAGGGAAAATTCATGTAAGATTTGAACAATAGGCAATTACAATTATTTTATATCCGGGGTTTTAAGTAATTTTTTTTTTCTGAAAACAAGTCCAAGAAATATATCCTTTCTCTAGAAAAAAAAAACCCCAAAACCAAACTGTTGAGATTTTTTCAGTGTCAAATTAAAGAAAATTTTAATGCTTTTCATTTTAAGATGCTTTTGACACAAGTCATGATCATATGAAAATGGATTTAGCTACAGAAAGTCACAGTCCTTTTCCTGTAATGGTGGTGATATTCTAGTCAAAGCCACAAAAAACAAACAAACAAAAAATGTGTTGAAGAAAATTTTGCTCTGGAGTGGCTGAAAGTCAAGGATAACACTGTGTCAAAAATAGTTACATTGAATAAATTTGAAATAAAATGCCTCAAATCAATCAAGCAAATTGTGTAGGAAAATATATTGCACAGTTAAAGGAATTAGAATGTGATGATGTCAACCAGCAACTTAAGTGTTGCATCTCTTTTTCTTTTTCTTATCCTTTCTCCTAGAACCATACATTGGTTCCAAGATGAGCAACATTTGTCCATGGAAACTCTGATCACAAGTGTCACCAGTTTGCATGAGCAGCCTTGCAAAACTGGACCTTGGAGGTAAGTTCTAACAACCATCCAAGTAAACTGGGGGTCGAAGGGCCTTTTGGCTTCTGAGGTCTGGGTAGCTCTGTACATGTTTTACTGAATGTAAACATTTAAGTTTTGCGAGCCCTTTCAGGTGTTAATCAACTCAACCTCTGCACTGTGCTGACATGTGCTTGTGTTAAAGGTTTGGAGGGTAGCACAGCTTTTCAGCAGGACAAGCTTTGGAAGATCAGATAGCTCAGAGCCTGGGAACTCGCTGAAGCCAGAGGATTAAGTGTAGCTACTGCCCCAGTAAAGGACAGTATTGCCAGAAGTGAGGGGAATGTGTCTAATCTCTGATTCTTTGGAGAAATAACTAACAAACTTTCAGCCTTAATGATAGCTGACAACTATTTACAGTTGCAATTAATATTTTCAGATAAGGTGCTAAGAACTAATTTTTTTTTTGTTTTAAAATTAAATATTAAGGTTTGTTGAATTAAATGAGAATTACTTCCTTGGAATTTTTCTTCTTTGGTGCTAAATGCAGCTCTGGAGTTTTACTTTCCACCTCTCTCTTTCTCTTTCTAAAATATCATGGTTAATTTAAGCTGTTAAACTTTCTATGGGAATCTGCCTGGAACAACAATCTCCCATCACACACATACTTTCTTTTTTTTTCCTGTCCAAATCTTTTTTTTTTTAATAATTTTTTTGCTAAATTCCTCTGGAGCTGTTGTTCTCTTAAACATTTTTTGGCTCAGTTTGTGAAAATGACACATTAGCTACGGTTTTGACTAAGATTGGTTTTGTGGCTGCTTGCTAACCTTGCAACATTAGAAAAAAAATCAAGTATACTGAACAACACAAATATACATTTGCTCAATATCATAGAGGTAAATAATTAAGTTGTTGCTAGAGACATAAATGTTCTCGATTCTTCTTGTGTTTGTGCACTTAACGGCACCTGCAAAGACTCAGAATCATTTAATGTATGTTGCTATTGCTAAGCGCTAAATACAGATAAAAAGAAGTGTTGAAAGGAAAATGTGCGATCAGCTTCTGTGATGGTATTCACATATGCTCTTAATCTAGCACTTGCATTTTGTATATTTTGACACAAGAGTTAAGATCTTGAGTACTTACTTACATATGTAATCATGTAGTTACAATGTGTCAAGAGCACATATTCTGATTCATTATAGACTGAGAATTTAAGAACTGAATTAGTGTTTCTGCAAAAATTTGTTAGAACTTTAGAATTGAATTAAGGCCAAATTAAAATATCTTTACACTGAAGAGCTCAAGAGCTGCAAAAGAAATAGGATGGTATTCCATTCAAGTGGAGATGTAAACACTTGTTCCATAATTAATAAATCTCCAATTGCTATATGTATGAGGGCACTTCTTTGCCTGTAGATCTTCAAGGGTCCATTGAGTTCAACGGAGCTATGCAAATTCACATTGACCAAGCATCTGGCTTTAAGTGTCATGTAAATTAGATATTAACAACAGCATAAGGCCATTTTGTCCATTTTTCTGCTATGGTGAGATTATTATCTACAGCATATTGCCTGATGCAGATTATTAAAATAATAAGTTTTCTTTTACTTCCTAGGGAAAACTGTTAATTCCAGACTTCAATTTTGCTCACAATTGCAGACTATTTCCTTGAGGTGAAAAAACATTTCTTAGTTTCCTTTCCTTTCCTTAATTTTTTTCCTCATAGACAGATAAATACTTTGTTCCACTCAGCAAAATCCTGCCTTATTGGCTGGGCAGATCACTGTGTTTGAGCTCTGGCCTATTAAATTAGAACAAATCTTTCAACACAGAGGAATGCAATGGTACTCTTAGTGAAATGGGAATTTTTCTTATTGGATCATGTTGTTTTATTTTTTAAATGCTCTATTGCCATAATCTAAATCCTCTTCTACAAACTTAAATTTGTGAAGAAGGACAAAGTTTGTAGGAGAATGAGGGTTACTTTGGGACGAGATCAAACACTGCAAAGTAAATTCTGGCCAAGCACTTCAGATAAATACTTGGTAATTTTAGGCATTGGATTTGAACGTTCTTTTCTGGATGTATACCCCTTTATCTTCTGAGGACATTCCAGGATCAGTGTTTTTCATGGCCTCTTTTGCACACTTTCTAGGCAAAGACTGTTTTCCCGTCTTAAGAAATGGGAATTCAGAGCTTCTGCTCTCCAAGAAGAGCTGGTATCTAAAAGTTCCCAGGAAAACTTCCCTGAAGATTCACCCTGTCACAGCTCTGGCTTACAGGTCATTGCTTCTGTGACATTTGATGGTGAAAACAGTCAGACCTACTAGCTTTGCATAGCCACCTGCATTTTAGTTAGTGAAAAGAAAAATCCAGAATGAAAAAGAACTAGACAAAACAGGGGAATACATCCGTTTTCTTAACATACTTGAATATTTTGGGTCATTTAGGAGTCCAGGAATGTCAGTATATATTTTCACTTCATATATTTTGACCAGTCTCCTTTGAATAGTAATTTCCTTCTTTCCTTTTACACTTCCTTCCTTTGTTGCCAGTTTCCCACTTTCTTACATGCTGACAGTTCAAAATATTCCATCTGCCAGAAAAAAACTTTCCCAATAGTTCTTCCATCCTGCTCAAACTTCTTTCTCTTTCATGCCTCTTAGGCATTTCCAGCATAAGATTTAACTTGTCCTAATGTGAATGCTTCAGGTAGATCTGATGAATCTCAAAGTAACTTTACCCTCTCTATTAATTATGAAGAGACACCATGGTGACTAGCTCAGATGCAGATATCTTCATGGCAGCTACCTAAATTTGAGTAGAAGAATTTTGCACCTGAGCTGAGTGTTGATCAGCTGAAATATGTCTGCAAACTCTTCTCAGTCCTAGTAAGTATTTGCTGGGATCAAAGGCAGTGACCAAATTGCCCATGTTTGGGATGGTCTGCAAAGAAATAGGTCCCACCTGGAAATGTTGCATGCTAATATGGGACACACAGGGGTGACCCCATGAGAGGATGGCGTGCCTACTGCCCTCAAGTGGAAGCATGCTCCAACTTAGTACAGTTAGCTGACTTTCAGGAGGACTGGTATTGCCTGGAACCTAGAAAAAGCCACAAGGCTGAATGAAAATTTTGCCTAAAAGAACAGAAAAGCACAGTGCAACATGAAGTATATTGTATTAGATGTGTGTGGGAGGTCTGCATACAAATCAAACCAATAAAAACAGAAGAAAAAAATTTAACACCAAAGTCAAAGTTCAAAGCAACAAAAATAAAATTCCATAAACAAAATACCCCTCTGAAGAGTATGTTCAGTTTACAGGGGTTCACATTTGTGAAAAAGACTAATTGCCTGCTCCTGCCTACATAGCCCATCAGCTTTGTAGCCCAGCCTTTCACATGAGAAGAATAAAGAGAGCACTTGTTAAAGAGCACTCAGCAATGTTCAGCCAATCGGCTCATTCAAGTGGCTAATACTCTCAGTCCTGTAATTTGGTGCCTAGAGTGCCTTGCACAAATACTGAAATACTTGTTGGACTGCCCGTTGTTGTGTGGCTGAGATGATACTCACCTGAATTGCTACGAAATCTCATAATACAAAGCATCCCATCTGATCTCTTAACATATATAGTCACAGAATCTCAGGAACACTGTGGCTGAAAAAAGGACAGGAACATGCTGTGACACTGATCTTTCAAAAGTCTTTTCCTTGCCCTTGTGGAAAAGAAAAGTATTTCAGGTGATAGAGTAGGAAAAAACCAATGATTCACTGCTCACCTGTATAAAGAATTATGTAAATGGCAACAATACCTTTTTTCCCCTCAGTTCAACCAGATAGTCACTGATATGATGTCACTTTTTTATAGTGAGGAAACATTATAATCTATTTCTTTAATAAATATATTATAGTATTTTACACTGCCATTTAATAAAATGCACATTGTACACAAAGTATAATCCTGGTTCAAACAGGAATAATAACCCTGTTCTGTACTTCAGTACCCCCTTTGTAAGACAGTACCGTATTAATGTTGTATTTGATAGTTTCTTCTACATAAAATCTGACTAGTTTAATTTATAATTCAGTAAGTAATTTACTGTATAGTAAGGATAGTCTTTGAAAATAGTATTGTCCACCACATGTGAAAGTTGCCAACATAATTTCTTTGCACTTTTTGGGATGTATTTAGGTTCTTAGCTCTGCTCAATCTTTATCAATTTTGAATGTGTTTTGAATTAGTGACATGAGCTGACACCCAAGGTTTTCCATTGGATTTTAAATTCTCTTTGCATCTAAGAGTGTGTGGGGGCTTAGGAACAGATGTGAAGGTCTAAATATCTATGCTTAAGTACCATATTGAGTTCTATACTAGATGTTCAACATTTTTTATATCTAGCCAATTAAATCTTAGAACAAGTGATTCCTTTGAAAGGAGAACAATAAGAAAAGCTTTTATAGTAGTAAACTACAACTGTGATGTTTCTTCTTCTTCTTCTCCCTGAATATCATGTTTGATTTCAGAGATGCTGATAGGGCTTTGAGATTCAACAGGTTGCCTTCATGTCAATAATTTTGTTTCTGTTTTTTTTTCACCCACAGCGTTTTGCTTCACTGTAAAATTGAAGAGTACCAGATTCTTAAAATGGAATCAAACTAGCAATAGCATTTTTGTAATGTTAGTGACTAGAATAATTTTAAACTATACAATTTGAATGGTTTCCATAACTTGAATCAAGTTTGCTCAAACACAGCTTGATTTTCTTGAAATTTAGCTGAAGTTCATTGAAGTTTATTGATGTTCTATGGAGAATCTCTAAGTATTTCAAATTGCTTAATTTATACTCCTAGAAGAATATAATTACAGCTAAAAACTGAAAATGTTTTTAGCAGAAAAAAAATGTTATTTTTCATATAGCTGAGTACAGTCCTACTTTCATCACAAATTAAGTAGTTGTTGTTTAAGATATCTCATTACATCTTCCATTTTCATTGAGAATTAATAACACTGATTTAGACAGAACATACTTACATTCACTGCTTTAATCCTTTCTTATTCTAATAATTTTGTTATTGAACAGCCAGTATACAGTGCATTTTCCATGAGTTTGCTTGCTTAGTTAATTGATTATCATTCCAGTGGAATGTAATTCCCTAATGTGCGGGGAACAATAGAAAAATATTTATATGTGCTACAGAATAGACCAGCAATACAAAAATATCCTGCACTTATGCAGTATGGCTGTCTAGAACATCTGCTCACTAATCTAAACATTACCTTATACATCTGGATTGACCCACAGTGTGTTGCGAACATAATGGCAGTTAGCACTTGTTAGGAATCTAACAGAGAAACAGGAGTGGATGGAATGACTTTTCTTATTGATCTTTAAAATGAAGATTGAGGCATTTTTCAGGGCAAGTGTTAGAAACTTCTCTTGCTGCAGCTCTAACTTTACAGTTGATGAAGACATTAACTTACTCATATAGACAATTGTTCTATCACTTTTTACAAGCATCAAGTTAACATGAAATGAAATAATAGAATTAGAAATTATCCTGTCTTCATTATTGTTGGAATAAACTTAAACTTATCATGCCCCACCTTTGGAAAGCACAGGATTCTGCTTGCAAGAAAGCCTGCCACTTTATCCTACAGTTTGGGGGGGGAAAGTGATTGACAGCAAACATATAAAAAGTGTGGATATTTTGCTTAAATACACAATTGTTAATGCTTGCTGACAGCTTCAGTTTAATTTCAAATTCTCAGCAAAATCTGGGTATCTCAGATCTTTGACTATACAAAAACTCCCTGTCTAAAAAAACTTGCACTCATTGACAGAAAGAAAGAAAGTGTAGTAAAAGAAGCTGTATCTTCAAATGAATGTGAGACCATGGCTGTGGGGACTAAAAAGCTGACACGTGATGTGCAGCACCAATAATTCATGACATGAATGTAATTAAGAAATCCCAGCTAAGTCTACATCTGGATGCATTTTGCTGTATTCATTCTGTGATTCTTCTCCCTCTAGGTGAAGCATAAGTTGATGTGGCAGAGTGCCATGTGAACTAGAGATTAGCCATTACAGGAACTAGAGATGGATTATAGGTTCAAATTAAGAGCTGTATGATGGAAAGACAGTTCTTTAATATAAATTTAAATGCACACAATATTTCTAAGCAAGGTGAAATCAGGAGCAATGTTTTCATCCCAGCATTTGAGACAACCTTTCTCTAAGAATAAAGGAATTGCTTGGGGAATACTGAGAATTCAGGTTTAGTGAGTCATCTCTTGTATCAAACCTTAAATTTATCCAAACAAATCAACATTTCAGAAAAAGACTCACAATAACAGATCCAACTACATTTACTGCTGGTGTTCTGGGGCCTATGAATTTATTTTCTTTAGAAGAACAATAGTATGTTGCTCTTTTGTAAAACAAGCTCATTAGAAGTGTTAGCAACTGCATTTTTCACACATATATTAGTGCGAATTTTAAATCTGTCTTAAATATGGTGTACACACATGTTTCTGGGTGTAACCTAGGCCATGATTATTTCCAGAGCTGGCAAATGCTAGAAGAAACATACTGTGAACATTCATTTGCAATTTTAAATGAATTTCATTTACTTTGTAGATATAACTGTTTTATTCACTTTCCCTCAATATCCACTATTACAAACAAGTTTCCTGGCAAGACTGTTTTATGTGAAGGCGAGAGTTTTATATGAAAAATATAGACTGTTAGCTAAAAACAGATTTCAAATTGAAAATTGAGGAGATAAATGGACAAAAATGCACATTCTAAGAGTCACAGCCCTCCAATCATCAAACAAAAAATCACCATGTGATTATTTCTTCAACCAAAATAGCTTGGATTATGAATTTCAGTTCTTCACAATGAACTATGGATGAGCTGCAGACCAAAAATTATAGAAATTAGTTGGCAAATCATTTCAAATAACAAATAAATTAGAGTGAATCATGATGCATTTGTGAAAATGTCACAATTACTATGCTAATAAGTTTAAATTTACATAGTGCCTTTCATCCGAATGGATCCTAATGATGTATAATCTCAACATCCGGAGGAGGCATGATGTGACAAAGGCTGAAGAAAAATGTCTAATACTACTTTGTTAATACACAGAAAATGATACTTTATTTTTCAAGCTGTATTAATGTATTTAATTGCCATCAATAAAATAATCAAGTGCTTTTTGTTTCTTTTTCTGTACTCCTTGTGTCTTTCTTATTGTGGGTTTTTTTTTCAGTATTTAATTTTCTTTTACTTCCCTGCTTTTAACATTTATTTTTCTTTCATTATCACTGCATTTTCTTTTTTTTTTTTTTTTTTAATTTATTTTCCTGTGTCTATTCTGCCTATTCTTTTTTGTACTTTTTTTCTTTTTTTATGGTTCTTCTCTTCCATCTGTCATATAGCAAATTCTTCTATAAGCTGCCTTTTTCTCACTGTAGGCTTTTTGTATTCCAAGCTAGGAAACAGGAATACCCCTTTTCCTCCTCTGCCTCTCACCCTGTGGTTTTAAGCCATTTCACTGATTTTTCTTTCTGCCTTTTCCATCATTCCCACTATTGTGTACTCTGTCAGGATATTGTCTTCTCCTGGCTTAAAAATCTCTTCCCCTTGCATCCACAGTCATCCAAATGTCTCCTATTATTCTTGCCCACAATGCCTTGCAAAAATGTATGTGAGCTATATGCAAGTGCTATATATACCTAAATAGCATATGTTTTACATAGTGAACTTATGTGAGATCATATATTGACTCATAAGAGTGGTTCCCTTTAATTATGGTCCACACACATACCATATGTTATATATAAGAAACATGTGTCAGACTATCTATGTATGAAGCACTTAAGCCTTTTCCACATGGGCAGGTCCTGAAGCTATCCTGATCTCCAAAAGCAGAGTCAGAGTTACTTTTGCTTTTCCTTCTCACTCTTCCAAGCCCCAGGGGTTTCCCATTGACAAGTGTACCCACTTCTTGTGTTTGCCACTGTGTTGCCTTCCTTGCCCCATGCTGATATGGTTCCTAGGGGGTTTTGCCAGAAAAGTTTTTTGGTAATTTGGTTTACAGAATATCATTTTCAGAGCTTGTTGATGGATCTTTCTCCACATCACCCTTTCTCTTTTACATATTTCAGAGGACTGCCCTAGCTCTGCAACTCCCTGCCTTCTCTTCTCAGGAAACTCTTTCCCAGATCTCATTTCTCAGTTATGATGGCAAGGGAGATCAGTGCCTCCTTCTGTGCACAACCTTTCAAATCTCTTCTCCTAATAACTAGGCAACTGAGATCATATTTGGACCTAGCTTGATCCTTGATGAAGACTATTTTGTGTCAGGATCTGGTCATAGCTGCTCACATTCCTTGTGACCATAGTAAAGTAATATACTGATTTCCATTTTAATTTAGGCAGTTTTTTATTTCTATGGGTTGTTTGTAGGGAAGTCCTTTTTCCACTAAGCAATAAGTCAAATAGGACATGATAAAATAAATGCTACCAGGCTACATAACGACTACATGCTGCATGACACATGTCAGAGCTATGACATAACATCGTATGTCCGTAGATACAGCACACATGAGGGCAAGAAATTAATTGCTGTAATGCTTAGTTATAAAGAAGAAAAAAACTTGCAAATGAGGAATCTTACTGGAAGTAAATTAAAAGGACCAGTTATAAGGAGAAAATATTTGCAGATGACGGGGAAATTTTGAAGATACAACACTGATGACTTGCAGAAGACACTGCTTGTTAAAAGAGTTTAAGTAGAGGTTAAAGAAAGCTATATAGCAGGGGGTGGCAGGCTACCAGAAGTAAGAGAACGAACTTGAGAAGGTCAAGCTGTGTTCAAATGAAAAAAAAACCAACCAACAACCAACAAAACAGAAAAAGAAGAAAATACAAACTCTGGTATGTAAAATATAAAAACACTGAGTTAGTTCAAAATAGACAACCTTTTTAGAAAACACTTGGAAAATGCACACAAGCTAACAATAAATCTTTTTTCAAACACATCAGTAGCAGGAAACCTGCCAGAGAATCTGTAGGTCCTCATCTATTGGAAGAAAGAAACACTCAGAGAAGATGAGACTATATCAGAAAAACTAAATAGTATTTTTTATCTCTGTATACACCATGGGTAAAATTAGGAAGATTTTCATTCTGTAATCTTTATGGGAGAAGCACTGCATGATCTGTCTTAAAACAAAGAGTCAGCAGAAGACATCATAGAAAAAACTGGACAAAATAAAATGTCAGATGTCACCAGGAGCTGGTGGTACTTACCCAGGAGTTCTAAGATAGTTTAAGAATGAAATTAATGAGCCATTAATGTGCTGTCTAACATGTTGATGAAAATTGTCTTAAGCCCGATGTTCATACTAGGCAGTTTGTTAAAGATATACTAAAGAACAGTATTGCTAGAAAATGGATAAATGTAGCTTTATGAAGGGACAGTTGACATTGCTAGTGTGAATGGAGACCATTCCTCACAAAACCAGTGGAGTTCTTTGGAGGAATTAGCAATCATGAGAACAAAAGATTGTCCTAGCTGATATCCCAGGAATCACCAAGCATGAAAAACAAGGAATATCAAATTAATATAATTTAGCTGGGTTTCCAAAAGGTGAAACCTCACCAGACATTCTTAAAGAAGCAATCTGACATGGTATAAGAGGCAGGGTCCTCAAAAAGATCAGTATCTGGTTAAAGACCAGAAACAAAAAAATCGACAACAAAATGACAATCAGTTTTCTCATTGTGAGTCGCTGGTGTGTGCCACAGGGAACTTGTGAGGAGTTACGCACAGGTAAAGATTAATGGAAGATCTAGAAAGACCAATCATACACTGTGATGACAGATATTTGATAATCTTCTGCAAAGATATGGTAGAAGGCCTTCAGAAAGATGAAAGAAAAGAATGAAATGTACAAACCAACTAATAAAATTGAAAATTTAAAAAAATCAACAATTAAACTTAAATCTAAATAAGTATCAAATAATACAAATGGAAATTATAGGCATCAGTATAGTCTTTATCACTCCCCAGAACATCTGGGTTTTAGCCCCTCAGAACCTTCAGCTCGTTACTCAGTAGCAGAAAAAGAAAGGGTTAAAAATTATGAAAGAAAGAATGGAAAACATAATCAAAGACACTCCTATGCAAAAATTCAAGATGTGACAGCATCTCACATAGGCTGTATAGTTCTGGTCCCATCATCTCAATAAAGCTATAAAAATAAAAGAGATGTGAAGGTTTCAGGCTAAGGTGACCAAAGGCATGAAACAGCTCCTGTAAAATGGCTAAGGACTCTTAATGTGGGGAAAGGAGTTAACTGGAGTGGGTTTGTAAGGGTATCAGGGAGGACTGGGAAATTCAAGAAAGCAGATGCATCACTTGGCCTTTCACAAACACTGTGCTGGATGGACCTTTCACCTAGCAGACTGCTCTTCTATTCTTATGAATTATAGAAGAGGTTATCCTCTTTCCTGCGGCCAAGAGATGAAAAAATGTCTCTGATGACAGTGGTCTTGTAAGTCAGAATTACTTTGTGTGCTTTTCATAAATATTGTTTGACTGTTACATTGTGCTGAAAAGGCAGAGCAAGACATGGATGAAAAAGTTTGGAAAAGATAGCCCACCATAACTTTCCTTTGTCATCTCTTCAGTGTTTGTTGAAGTTGCAGGTTCATTCAAACGCTAGGTTCAAAATCATTAGTCATATTTTTTTAAGTGCTTGGCAGGACCAGGTAATCAATTCTGCTAGTCATTCACTAGTGTGTACGTAAGTGTGTTCAGCTGGCTCTATGGTCCTATTAAAACAAGCATTTTAATATTCATAGAAAAATGTTCTGCTTCCCCTATGTTTGCGAATACAATCCCAGCGTATCTGCCATGACTGAGAGGTGGGAAAAATTACTAGGGAAAGGTTTGTCTTAATTGAAAAAGGTTTCTCCATTATTTGTTGAAATGCTTTTCAAATACTATTTTTGAGTCAGATTATTCCTTGACAACATTGAAACAGATTGGAATGAAAGTTTCCTGATGCTGAGATGGTCTGGGGAAATTAGCAATTTAGGTGTCAAATGAAGGATGTAGTCACTTTCTTGGATAATGTAAGGAACAGTGAGTTATGCTGCTGAGATTTTGTGAGTAACTCAATACAAGAAGATTGTTTGTCGTACTAGATAATACCCCCTATGATACCAGCCCCCTCAGAAATAAAATGGTCACTGAAAAAAATTTTTTTTATTTGTTGTTCATTTTGATTTTGGATTTAAGCCAGGCAGCTGTTAGCATCCTCCTGGGATTATGGAATGCTTTTCCTTAGCAAATAATATTGTTTTATAGTAGAGGATAAGTGGACCCAAAAGGTGTTTTATATTAGATTGAGAGCCCAATAAGTCAAAAGTAAATATTTAATACATGACACAGAATGTCACACTCCAGGATTATGGAGTAACACAAACAGTGTGTTAAAATACAGATGGACTAGGTTATAATTCTATTAAAAGGTTTGTACCGTACAAACAATACACTATATTATTTCTTTAAGAAATGATTTACTGTGTTCCCATGGGTTAGCATACATTTCAAGATTGTAGTGGTGATAACATACATGTTTTATGTCAAGAATGGTAATTGACCCTGATGAATTATGATGGGGAGGAGGATGTATTTTATTCCTATGAATGTGTGTCTTTTGCCATATTTTTTCAACAAAAATAGTTCTTAAGCAGCAAACCTTTCTCAAGAGGAACTGCTAGTAGGAGGCATTTATATCAGGACGAGACTCCCAAGGATCCCAGCAGCTGACACAAAGTAGAGCTAGTAGTCTTTAAGGTGAAAAGCATCTTTGCTATTGCAGGGGCAAACGAGTGGTACAACAGTATGACAACAGTTCTTTATTACCCAACCATTTCTTTGTGACTGGTAAATGCTATTAACCCTGTTCTATACCAAGCTGCAGTGAATCAAGTTCATTTTTGTGAAGCTGGGTTGTGGCACATTTTCTTGAAACACAGGGGCAAGTTTTAGTGCTCTGGTGGGCCAACCTGTGTCTGTCTCCTGCCGCAGTTATAGTGAAGGCTACGAAATAGAAGACAAGGTCTAGTGTTAAACTGCTTCTTTAGTTTGAGGCGATAAGGTTTTATGCTATGAGCAGACTCACTTGCTTTGTAATCAATATTGCCCTTAGCTGTTCATTTCTGTAATGCCCAACAGGCATCTCAGCACAAGTCCACTCATATATCTATTGTAATAAAGATGTCCCACTGTAAAAACACTCTTTGTTTACCCATTGAATGGTATATGTTTTTTTTTTTTTTGCTATTTGGGCAACGTTTGTGAGGTCTTGATTTCATCTTATTTTACCCAGAATTGTGCCCTAGGCTTCCTTGTATAATTAATAAAGGATAGCTTCCCTGTATAACCATATTTTCTAGATTAGCAGTATTTGTACCTGAAGATGAGCTCAGTTTAATCACAAATGTTTCGTATCAGATGAACTTTGAACTCTCAGGGTCATTGGAAGATAGAGCTGATTCTGCGCTCTTGGAAAAACTGGTTTCTTCTCACCACATGGGAACATGTAAGTAAAGTATATTTATTCTCTATTTCAGTTATTGTATCACAGTCATAGCATTAGTCTCAGTTGGAAGCTCATTGCTTGCAGAAACAGTTTCTTACTGCAACACGATGCCATGTTCTCCAGGTACTGTTGTCCTCTCTGTTTCTTAATATCACTGCTGCCTCCAGGTCCACTCCAAGGTCGATCCAGACAGCTCAGCAGTCCTGTCCTGAGGCAGCTATTTCTTGATGATGCAGCCCAGTGACCTCCCAGTACCTCTGTATCTCAATCTTGGTGTGGGAAAGTTTGTTGTTGATGTTGAAACAGATTTCTTCTATCCTGTACTGGGGAGCAAAACTGTGATGAGAAATAGCTGTTCTGGTGAAGTAGGGAGAGAGTACATTGTGTTGCAAAATGAAAACATGTAGGATTCTAGTGATGTTCATACCTTCATATACTTGCATGAAAGCTGAAGAAAAGTGGACTAGCTAAGGAGCACTCTGTACTTTCTGAGGCCAGTACTTTTTAAAGCATGTGCAGCTACCAACAGACATAGGCAGTCCTGCCTGAGGACTCAATGGGATTTTGGTATCCAGGGGTATTTTCAGGGAGGGGGGTTGTCTGTGACTCACTTGTCTATGCTCAGGTTTCTTAATTTTGATTGTCCAAAGGGCATGTGTCAGAATTTTAGGAGTCTCAGTTGACGTAAATGCCATATAGGTGAACAATACTGCAAACTTTTCCCCTCCTAAAGACTGTTGACATAAAAGTAGACACCAAGAGATTCATTCTGCATTTCAAAAGGTAGAGGTTGGTGATTCGATGCCAAAGGTCCGAGGCATAGTGACTAGCGATGATGAATGTTTGGCATCAATTAAAACAAAAAAAAAGCAAATATTTTCAGTCACACAATCAATCTCCTTCTGCCTCCAAGTAAAATGTGGTGACCAGATTTTCAAAATCTGCTCAGCTCTTTTGATAATCAGGCCCATAAACACCACAGACAATATTTCAAGAGCTTGTGTAAGCAAAAATAACCATTTAAGCATCATCTAAATTCCAGACTGGTAGAATAAGTCTAAATGGTCACTTTGTTGTCAATACACTGCAAAAAAATCCATAATGATAAAAATGTAAGAAAATTGCTTCCTTCTGCTAAACTTATTTTGGACCAAGAGCGAGTCTAATTTCAAGATGCTGTCACATCCTGGTTGGAGGTGGCTGTTTGTTGACAATGAAACTTGTTTCCTACTTCTTAATATGAACCAGAAAATTATCTGTGCACATTGAAACCAAAACTAAAATTTGCAATCTACTAAACTAACAAAAGCCTTTGCAGCATGGTTGCTGAGGTTTGGTTTGGTTTTGTTTTTCCTTCCTTTTGCCTTCTTCCTTTTTGCTGATTCAGTTGAAGCAGACTGTTCATCAGGCAGGTTTGTGGAAAGAAGCACTATTTTCTGTGAGAACAACTCATACTGTTGAAAAAACAGAGATGTCTGAGCACATAAGCTTTTCTTTTGTACTTTGCTTAGCTGTCCTTTGAGGGCTAAGCAAATGCAATGCAAGGACTTTCCTTACATTACTCTCCTGCTCTTCTGTGACAGTAATTCTGTCTGATTCATCTTCTGTCCACAAAACTAGTTTTAAAACCTTGGTGTTAAGCAGTACCACCTCTCCAGGGTATGTATCCTGTCAGCCAGACTCCTTGGGCGCTCACCTTGTGCTCCTAAGTAGGAAAAAAGGCTAAGCTAATCAGATGGGAGAGTTTCTGATCTGGTTACCAAGGATCTATTCCTCTCAAAGGGAAGTTTGCAAACAACCATCCAACTAGTGAATTTGCATAAGGTTTGTATTTGGAACGAGATTTCTTTCAGGCCTTTGCAATGTCATTCTTAAATGCTGAAAATGTAAAAAACCACAACTCAGTGGTTTCGTTTTCGTGCTAAGAGCTGTAAAAGTATATAACAGACTAAGTGTGGGGTAATATAAGCAGACATCCCAACTGGCATATAATGAGCCAGCTATTCCTTTTTTTTTTATTTATTTTTGCTCTTATTTTTAATAGTGTTGTATCCATCTGTCCTGAGAAAAACCTGATGAGAATTTTTCCTGGTTAGCTTCATGTCTTAGTCTCTAGGAGAAAACCCGAACAGCTAGGTTTTTTTTTTTTGTGTGGGCTAGGCTTGTCTGGGCATTTGGTTCACATATGTCTCATAAACAGCCCCACCCCCACTTTCCTCCCTGTTTCCTGACATACTTCACTGTTGCATTTTTTCAGTGGGAGTGCCTGCTCTCTCAATTGATGGTTGGCTTTTCAGCTGAGAATCAGCATAGCTAAGAGTATAGGATCGGAATAGCTACTATTTAGTTTGCCACACTATTCAGCCATGAGTAGCAGCAGGGAAAAGATGCTCTTGTTTGTTTTAAAGAAACACTGTACAGGGTGTTAACCACCTTTATGTATAGACACTTATAAATAGACTTCCAATATAAACTGTCATTTTGCTAGAGAATCCCTAAAAAAGGATGGGGCTTAGATCTTTGTATCCCCCCTAGCTACCATTTTGTGTTGCTTCAGGAGAAAAAAGGGAGGTTACAAAGAGAGAAGGTTACCTCAGATAAGGGGAAAATGTTGGGTGCTACAGCTTTGTCTTGCTTTCCTGATGGTGGCAATTAGGATGAACACTTGTGAGAGGAACATGGGGGTAGGACTCCAAAGTGCACAAGTGTAACTTGGGTGCTGCAGAGTCCTAGAAGTACTCTCAGCACTAAACTCACCCTCTGCTAGTTTGAGCCACCACTGTGGCATCCTTCCTCCTATTTCGACAAGGGTCCAGCCACACTGAAAGATCTCACCTGACAGTGTGAAAAAGGAAAGCAAGAGCAGGGCTTGGCAAAAGTTCCTGCAAGGCATAATCGACTGTTTTCTGTCACGCATAAATTAGTCAATTAGTAAGAGGAATTACATTGTATTGCACCTGAGAGCAACCTGCATCTGAAAATACCAAAATGCATTCAGCACCCTTTTACACTTTACTTTGCATCCATCACTTTTAACACAACTGAACTTTCCCTGTGCAATAATGTGCAGGGTTTTATGCTGTCATGGAGTTTTTATTTGGTAACATAAGCTGTTCTTGAAGCCCAAGGGGCATGTTTTGACCTGTTTTTTTGTGGTGTTTTTTTTTTTTTTTTTTTTTTTTTTTTTTTTATGGTGGAAAAAAGTGGCTAGGAGAGGTTCTGAGTTTTATAACCCTACTTCCAGGCAGACATCTTCATTAGCATATATGGAGCTGTTTATCTAAGAAATCCTATGTTGGCCTGGAGGGCAGAGGTTGTTTGCACTGAAAAAATATCGTATTTGGGATCTCAGAAACTCGCTTTCAACCTGGAAGATGAGTGAAATAATTACACTTGGAAGTATGAAGAAGATGGGCTGTCTTCACCTAAAAGCAGTGTTTCCCCCTCTGAAAAGCCACAATGCTACAGAAGCAGAGTTAAAAAAGGGAAGTTTTTGCAGTGCTGATGAATGGAAAGTGCAACAGTTTGACTACCTGTGTCATTTCTGGAAAGCGCTTTGCCTCATTGCTTAGCTGATGTTCACCTCTGCTCCTCAGATGGCATCTAGGCAATAAGAATCACAAGGCAGTGCAGGAAAGGGTTGCACAGTTGTCAGTCTTCAGGCACGGGCTTCTCAGTGGAGGGAGGGAAACAAAGGCAATATTTCAATACACTGTCCTTCCAGGCTCCATTGCGCTCAGACCAGAGGACCACGCAAGCTGTTTTTCACTGAGAAGCTTCTCAGCCCCTTACTTACAGGTGTCACGTTTTCTCTTTCAGTCTGAAGAGGATTGTATTTGGTCTACATAGTGCAATGATAATATGTGAAACACAAAGTACAAACCAATATGGAATACTAAAACGAATGAAGAGAAACTCCAAATTGCTTATTAGGGAATAGTTGTTTATAACATAAGTAAACATTGCACGGTGAGTTAATGTTTCAGGCCAGTGAATTGTCCCACACAGGACTCTTAAGTCCTTTCATTTTTGCATGTTTCCTGTTTATGACAGTGAGCATGCATATATCCAAATTCCAACATACTATGTTTCACATTTTCGAGTACAAATATTTTTACCCCATTCCACATCTAAGCTGTCCAGAGAGGCTGAACTTGGTGAACCCCATACCAGTGACTAAGTGCCACAAAAGAGGGGAGATAATCTCCATGCTACTCTACTTGGTACTGAGCAGAGTCTACTTCTCTGCAGTATACAATGGGATTAGAGGCACTTCACAAAATTTGCTTTCCCAGTTTTCATTCCACCAGTATTACTGAGCTTCACTTAAAGCTGAAGAGCTCCAGAGAGCCTGGGAGGGCCCTTGATAAACTCCACCCTTAGTGAATACTGTCTACTAATTAAAGGCTGTATTCACAGGATGTTTACAAACTGAAAAACTGCGTAGAGGTTGGTATGGGAGAAGTTGATGGGAATTTCAGGAAAAGCTGATGAAAAAAATGCCACAAATAGGTACAGAAAAAAGGCAAAGTTGTCTAATCTTAATTTACTTCATATATTCTTAACCCTTCTTGAAAAATCAGATTAAAAAAAAAAAAAATTTTCCTTACTTTACAGAAAGAGAGAGGGAGAATTAAAGTGTGGGAAGAACAGTTGTAATGGGGAAAGAAGTATTTATTTCTATGCGTCCCCTTTAAAATGACGTATTGAATACAAACCTACTTACAGGAAAGTAACAACGAATTGTTGTTGTGGGAATAATCAGTCTTTGGAAAGAAGAAGAAATTACTTACCAGCCTCTTGAACTTCAGGTTTTCTCCATGGCAAAAGAATTGTACAAAAGAGATTAATACTGGTTAGCAAAAGTCCTCCAAGTGACATACATTGAAAGATAGAGATCTACGTCTGGGTTTGCAGTGCTTGGACTCCCTGCGGAAGGAAGGTAGGGAATACAACAGTGGACAGAAAACAGTGCAATACGTCGCTGCAAGCAGCTAGTTGGCCACGTGCTACAGGTGAAGAAGAGAAATAAAATCTGGATTAAGATTTCTTAACCCTTCAGTTCATTAATTCATATCACAAGGTGAATTGTGGGAAATGATGGGAGCTGGGAGTGTTTATGATTGCTGTAACTGTAATTAAAGCAGTAGGCATGACACATGGGGTCATGCAGCGAGTTCGCAAGGAAAAAGGCCATAAAAATTCAAAGGCAAAGTTTTAAAAAATTGAAAGGTAAATCAGGTTTTAGCATACCTCAGCCCACAAGTGTCTTAATATGTTTTTGCTAGCTGAAGCTTCTTTTGCCTTCCTAACAGAAAAATTAAGAATGAAAGTAGAGCAGCAGAAAGTCCACTAGGCCCATCTGATTGAATAGACACGGTCCTGAAATCATCAAATATATTCTTCTTCAGTTTGTGTGCCAAATCTAGACACCATGGATGATTCTGGAAATGTTTTCTGAGTATAGAGGTCAGTATTAGCACCTTCAACAGCAGCTAAGATACCAATGACAAGATACGATCTCTTGCTATTAGTGTCCTGTTTATCACTGGAAATTCCTGTCTGCACCTCCTTCCACTTAGAAGGGATTTCCTTAACAGGGATGGGCTGCGTTACTCCTACATGTCCTGATATCTTGAAACTGTGTTCCTTCTCTGGCAATGAGATGCCAGAGCCTCAGAGGGTGTTGTGCAGCACAATTGCTTTTCTAAAAGGTGACATGTGGAGGGATGTTTAAAGAATGGTTCACAGGGATTTAACTGAAGGGTTCCCACTGATGTTAGTTTACCCCCTGTGAGTCTGACAGGGTAGATTAGGCCACATTGGGGAAAATAACATTCATGCTCAGTCAGTCACAAAAGATCACTTCTATTGTGTCACTCCTGAGAGGAGACAGTAGGTATTAGCCATTGCAGTCTCAGTTTTGTTGATTTGAAGCTTGTTAAGCTGGTTTTATATTCATTGAAGGAGTGCTTGTGGTAATAAGCAACTAACCTGAAGCTCTGTGATCCCGTAGCTAGGGCTCATAGAGGAAGTAAAACACATCTCTTTAGCTTAGTGCTGAAAGAGGGGATATCTTTTCCTGGAGTTTATTTGTTAAAAAAGAAAATCCAGTTTAATCAGTTTAGAGAGCAGTCCTGCTGTGTTCGTACAGAGCATGATGATTTGGGCTGGGTCCAACAGTCCTTTCTTCCCAAGCACTCTGAACATCTTTATTTGGTCCTTGAGGTGGTTAGTCCCTCTTCCTTAGTCGTAGAGAAGATGGTGGATCTTTGATTTGTACTTCCTGCCTGGCTGATCTTCCAATGATTTTTTTTTTAGCACTGGCTGTTAGCTTCTCTTCTGCTGTCAGATACTAAAGAGTTAAAAATACTTGGATCCACTGCAGTTTCTCTTCCCAGTGATGGGGGAAAAATAAATGTTTTGTTTCTTTACTTTACTTGAGCTATGTCACAGAGGTTGCAGAAAAATACAGTAAGTGACAGCATCTTTCATGTTATTCTGTCATTTTTCTGAAATAAGAAAATTTCAGGCACTTACGAGTTAGGAACACTGACTCATTACCAACAGAAACAAACAATTCCAAATGTCTGAATAAAAAGAAAAAAAAAATAAATCCCACAATGTGGCTGCTACTGTCAAACAGCAGAAAATAACCTGCTGATAATATGTCTGTATGGCCTGACTTCCTGAAACGCTATACAGCCAGTCAGTCTTCTTAGAGTAGTTTTCTTCTTTCTGTAAAATTTAAAGAAACAGGTGAAAAAATTGCATAATGTTATTGTGTTACAAAAAGTATGTATACCTGCAAAAAAAATTACTTTGGAAGTGAAGATCAAGTGCAAAAGAAAAGCCAAAATATATCTTAAAGAATGTGTAGCACTTTTAGAATTTATATATGTCCAGAAATTCATGCTCCGTTGCTTCTCTATAGTTTATTATGCTGTGGCTAAGTACTGGAAAACATTCCCATGTATGATTTAATAAGTTAACAGTCAGTAATGACAATGCTAACTTGGTTTTCTTTTTTGAATAACTGGAAAGAATTAATTTTGCACTTGGAATCACCATATCTGAAGTAGAAAGAAATTGTCTCCCCCACAGAAATAATTTTAAGTCAATCATTTATATAACTGCGTTGTTTTTTTGTGTTCTCTGAAATAGCTGTGTTCAGGTCAGGATTCCTTGTTTCTTTGTTTGCCATTTTTCAATACTTATTGCCTGAAGGCATTAATCATAATAAACCATTTTCTATGAGTAGTTGATACGCAAACAGCCAAAGTTTATATTGTGTTGCTTAGTTGTAGCTGGTCAGAAACTCACATGATAAAATTTCTATTTCTGGATTCAATGACCATGCATGCTCTGAGGGCGAATATTTGCATGGGTGAATTGAAAATCCTAGTCTGTTTATACTTCCTTGAAATTCACTTCCACATTTGTGCCAGAAAATTGGATTGCTGAGAAGGTAGACACAACGAGAAATTCATTTAAAAATGCAGTGAAGCTCTTTGCCTTGATCTAGAACTGACACTGCAGAAAATATTTTAAAAGAAGAATAATAAATACAACATTTGTTTACTTTTGAGTGGTGATGAAATGCTCTGAAGTATATGCTTCATAGTGTTTTTCTTGACTTTATTATTTCTTTTCATGAGATCAATTAGAGTTCTACAGGTTTAATTATTTCCTCTTGGTTTTAAAGAAATTAAAAAACATTCTTGGATGCATCGTTTTCTCATATGTTCATCCTGACTTCTTCTGACTCTTGCTTATTTAGTAGGAAGTTCAGCTGGATGCAGAAAAGCATAATGTACTTGTAAAAATGGTGCCCTTTCTTCCTGATCTGAATGTTTGATATGCTAGAGGTTTTATCTTTAGCTATCTTGGTTAGCTATTCTGCAAGTTTAAATTAGAGCTTTTAATAAATAGTCCCTGCTGCATTTTCAAAACCATCCTTCATTGATTTGGAAATCAATAAACCATATCTAACAAATCTGACCTGCTAATGAATAAGGATTTGCTCAAACTACACTTTAAAGCCATGGAAATTTTATATTGAGCCCAGGAGTGATCATTTAAATGTTGGTTAGTTAACAGGTCATATTCTTTAGAACGGCACTATTAATTTCAACAGCTCTATTGATTTCCTTCCTATCAAATCTGAATTGATAGCAAGTTTCCAGACCAATGCTGTTGGTTTCAATTGATTCAGCAACTTGGTTTGTCAAAAATATTGTGAGAAATGTGTACTGTTAGTGTGCAATAACTCCTGTTTCAATGTCAATTTTTGTTTCACTCCAAAAAATGCAAATCAAATATAACAGGTATGAACATTCAGACTAAGGGCTTGAAAATTATACTTTTGACCTAAATATGTGTGACATACATGATGCCATGTTCAGCAGAAGATGAACTCCAAATATTGCAGTTCTTTTGGAAGCTTTTTTATTTGAAAAATGAGCTGGAAATCTTTGAGGAGTTCACTTCTGTATGAAAACCAAAAGACATCCTTTGTACTGTTGACAGTACTTGAACTTCTTAGTTTCAACCAACTGAGCTGACCAACTAAATTCAGAGCAACTGGCTTTTCCTCTCTTTTTGCCCATATTTGTTTCCACTCCCTTTCTGGTTTCCATACAAAAATGGTCAAGCCCCAGAGAGAGACCAAAGCTGCGGCATAAGAAATCTGGATTTTTTTTTTTTGGTGTTTCACAGAAATATGATAGATTAGGCAGAAGGAGAGTCTTCAAAAATCACAGGAAAATGAAGTGTTAAGTGAGCCAAAAACCTAGTATGTGCACCTGGCTCACAAGAGTAGGCAGCATGAAGTATAAATTGCAGGGTAAGTGAAAGATACAGATTTTCAGTGATTCTCTGAAGGCAAATCAGTCCAGTGATCCATGTTTTGTGAGTCAGTCTGTGGTTTTTCTCTTTCTTTTACGTATCTGCTCAGTGCTGTCAGTACTTATTTCTGTGGCACTGGTAAACCTCCACCAGCCCCTGGGCTTGGGTTCTGTATTTCCAAATATTTGGGAATCCAGTGCTTTGGGGTTTTCTCTGCTCTAAGTAAACAGTATCTTTCTTGGTTGTCTCTGAAAGCCTTCCAAGAAATAGGAAGGATGTTACTCTTCATAAAAAGGGGATTTCTCAGCCCACTGTTGCTAATATCCTTGATTCTTATCCCTGTCTTCCCTACACACCAACACAGGTATGCACACCCTTTATCCTCCTGGTTTAGCTCTCCAGGTATCTATGATAGTGAAAGAAGATTTAGTTCCTGACTACAGATTCTCTTTGAAACCACATTACTCTTTCTCTATCTGCTTCTTCTGCAACCATTTCTCTCAGCTTGATCCTGCAGCTCTGGAATAGTCATACCGGAATTTAAGATCGTTATCTGTCATTTATATTAATGATCATTATAGATTTATGCACTAACCCTACTTATTTGCCATTGAACTCAATAACATTCCATACATTGCCAAAACTGGAATTAAAGAGGGATGAATCAGGCTTTATCTATCACACTAATTCTTTCTTAGAAAACTTGGCATGTATTTTGAAAGTATAAAGTTAGGGGATGTTAGTCACATAACAATTGACCCATGCTTAGAAACACTGGAGGAGATGTCAGTCATATAGCGGAATTTGGAAGCAGTGATCAATAATTTATACTAGTAATCACTCGGCCCTTATCTAATAACCCACTCTGTACTTCCCACAATCTAATTGCATTTAGCATTAGAGATCACTGCTTTTTTACTTAAAGTGATCTGATTAGACCTTGAAATATTTCCATTTTTCAAGATAAAGCACATCTGCAACTCTATGCAACCTATATTCAGGTAGAATTTGATTAGACTGGGCAATTTACTTGTGATTCATGCCTCATTTAAGATACTGAAGCAGGCAGAAAGACGCCAGTACAGTTTTAAGCCATCCAGGGCAACAGTTAAAGAGCCTTTCTATGTCCTTGATACATAGTGAACATTTTAGTTACTTTCAGAATCATATCAGATTTCCTGATTGTAAAAACAAAACTCAAACCAACCTGCAAGGAGCCCTTGCACATGTATTTTTTTTTCCTCTTGTCAGAATTCAAGGAGAAACCTGCACAGATTACCGTGCCAGGAAGGACGAATATGAGACTATTTTGGGTGGTAGGGCTAGGAAGGGTTTATGTGTTTGATCCATGGATATAGCAGAAATTATCATTAACATAGGCAGGTATCACCTGTGTTTTTATAGATCATAGTTTAACAGTTTGTTACTGGCATAACTAAACATATATATATTTATATATGTATATATTTATACATTTTGTGTGGATAGTGGTGTGTATATGTATACCTGTATATAATGTGTATACAACTATATAGACGCATATAGTGTGGGTGTGAATTTATATACCTGTCCCTATACCTACCTATATGACATATGCATAGACAACAGTTGGTGCAAGAGGGTTCTGGGCCAAACTGGGACTAGCGCTATAGCAGGATCAACCCACAGGACCAGCCATCATGACCCGTGGCCACTTCATGATCTCTGGCTATGGACACGGCCTCTGGGTTGAAATTAAGGCCAGAGAGCGTTGAGGCTTGTACAGACAGGCGTGCCCCAAAAGCACTGTGCTCACATAAGAACTGCTCCCATCTGGCTATTTGGATCTCTTCAGGGTTAATATTTGGGCCATCCCTAAAGTTAAGGTTCAAGCCAGGAGAACCAAAGGTTAAATGTTATAATTGGAAAGAGCCAACATAAAATATAAAGGCAGATAGCTAGGTTTAGCCCAGAGACTAACAGGGATGTTGGGCTGATGCCACCAGGAGTTATCTCTGGGTACAACAGGGTCAACAGGCTCAGGCAGGTACCAACATAGGCCATATTTTCAGTTTTATCATAAGACCTGTCAGTCTTTGATCTGCATTAAGGAGTCAGTTCATGTCTTGCATAGCTACAGAACTCAACCTTGGGATGGGTTTAATGAAGAAATCTCAGCCCACCTGCTTCATTTTAGGCTTCTGCCCAGAGGGGTCAGATGGATTGCGTAAATAGGTTGCTAGCATTAAGGTCACCCATGACCACCCTGACACTTTAAAACGAGATGGAGTGTCACTTTAATGAACATGTTGCCACTTTCATCTGAGATCTTTTTTTCTTGTCTTTCTCTATATAGTTTGGAGTGTAATTTACTATGCAAAGGTATGAAATAAACTCGGCTTATGCAACTACTGAAATCAAACTTCCTTGCAATGTCCTGGTCAGTTTGTTTCTGTCTTCTACAGCACTTTAGCTTGCTCTTTCCCTGGAGTAAGGCTTAATATTCAGCTTCATTAATTTAAGATGAGACCCAGAGGGGACTGGGACAGAGATCCCTAGCCCCAGTTTTTCTTGGGATGGGTGAAAAGTAATTTACTGAAGCTCACGGAAGTGTATAGCTTAGTGCAGTCATATAGCTCTCTAAATGTTGATTTCATTCTGATTCCACAATTTTCATAAACGGCCTCTGCTTTGAAAAGGTACATTTCAACGTTATAGCTTATACTAAAATTAATTGCTGTCATATCTATGGTGGTCTAGCATGAAGACAAAGAACCTCTGTGGCTTTTCAAAAGTCCCTGACTTGATGTTAAAAATCTCAGGTTTTTTCCTCCAACTTTTCCGTATGAATTCAGTCAAGAAAATAACAAAGTGAATTAATTATTTGTTACGCCTCATCAATCCTTCTTTTGTGTGCACAAGCAGGGATTCTTTAGTACTCCTTTCAGTCATGTTAGCAGAACTCAATAAGAAGTAAATATCTTGATGAAAGTAATATAGTATGTTCTTATTCCATTGGTTTGGTCTCTCTACTAAAGCATTGTGTATAGTTTAGCTGGCATTGATGACGTCCATAGTATGCAGGCAGAATTGTGTGGCCAGAGGGAGATGTTATCTGTCACAAATTACCTATCACAAGTTACCTACTGCAGCCTACCATACTATTTTGTGTTTTTGAAGTATTCTCAGAATTGTTCTGTCTTGACTGCAATTATGCCTCTGGACACTCTTACCTTCAAAAATCTTTCACTTTGCCCTGGGTTTGATTAACTTTTTACCCTTTACTCTGAGTTTAATTAACTCAACTTACATCAAAACCAATAAGCATTATGGAGTGGAGTTCAGATATCATTAAATGATGCCTCTTTTACTTCAGTTATTTAAGGCCTTTAATTACTGCAGAAATATGTACAAGAGCAATGTATAAAGTACACATTTTTGCTGATATTATTAATTATGCTTTTTATATAGGGTAGTGACCTCTTGCCTATGCTTAATTAAAATGGAGCAACTAATATTCCAAAAGAACAGAACTTTCTGCATTAGCAATCTGGCTGTTCACAAAACCCAAACAAAGATATATTTGAAGCTCTTTTTCCATTGGTTTTCTCTTGGGATTTAGAATTGATAGGTTGGAAAACCTTCATATTCTTATGTTAATTTTTCTGTTTTCTGAAATCAGGTCAGTGGTGATCTAAAGAAGGATCCTCATGTCTTCTAAGTCAATCAATATTTCAACAGAAAACAAACAAACAAAGAAAAACTTTAGACAACAGTGACCAACCAAATAAATGTAAATGAGCTACAATGGACAGACCCCTTTTTACTATGGTTTAGTCATTTTTTATTGCACTAATAAAGGTCTGAAAAAAGGTTGCAAACCTGTTGTGTTTGTTACAGACACGCCCAAAGGCTTTGCAATTTAAACAACCAAGAAAAACCTGCAATAGGGAAAACATGGGGGTAGATAAGCTGGTTCGCCTGAGGGTGAGCAACAGGTCCCGTAATAAACAGTGGGTTTCCCATTCTAGTACCCCTCCAGAGTTCATAATCTGTTAGGCCTTTCATTCCTCACACTCCTTTAAAGTAAAAGAACATTGAGAGGTGACTTGATTACAGCGCAGACAGAGTAACTTCACAGGGAGAAAACATTGGCTGCTGAAGTGTTCTTTAATCTAGAAGACAAAGGCGTTACAAAGTATAATAGCTGGAAGCTGAAGTCAGACAACTGAAAATGAGAAATAAAGTAAACATCTTTACACGGGGAAGGTGATTAAGCAGTGGGGGAAAAACATATCAGAAGAATTCTCAACTTTCCTATCAATTAGAGGTTTCCATAGCATTTTCAAATGAAATGAAAAAAATAATTTCAAAAGACAATCTTTGTCTGGAAACATATGTATGATTTTTGATGAAAACAGAATCTTTCATCTGTGAAATTTTGTTTTGTTTAGAGTTGTTTAGATTTTCTTTCACCAGCTGTTATATTCAGATTGAGGCAAGACAGACAATATTGCTACTGCATTATGTATTTTATTTATTAGTATAGAAGATGGTCTCCTGGAGTTATGAAATTATGTCAGAAACCCAGTTTCAGAACAAAACCTTCAAGAAACCATAAGCATCCAGCCTTTTGGCTGGAGATGAAACTACAAAAGTGACTCAGTATATCTCAAAGTCTCAGAAACCAAAAGACAAACAATAAGAAAGACAAATTAATGTTTAAAATCATATGAAAATGTTGTCTACATTAATGGTTTATTAAATACTTAAAACGAAAAGAACGCTGGGTTCTAGGTAAAAGAAAGAAGATGAGGTGTCTGAAAATATTTGAATTTATTTTTTGTTTGGCTTGTTGATGGGATCTTTTTTGTTTGTTTGTTTTGTAAAGGAAAACGTCCAAATACACCATTTTCAAATAATGAAGAAACTCAGAATGCCTGTTGTTAGGAAACATCTGAAATATTGAAAACTCACAAAAAGAGATACCTCTACTTTTCCATGTCTTTCCACTGTGGTTTAAAATTTTTGTTCTACCCTCAGAAAATAGGAGCTTTGATCCTTCTGAGGAAGTTTTCACGTTCTGAACTCTAAGACTGGCTAGATCTTAAATACCACTAATGGAGGGTTGCAGCATCAGATCGGCCTAAGTCTTGCTTGTTCTATTTTAACATTTATGTTTTTCACTGGACTCCATGTTATGGAAGATCAGCCTAAAGATAGTCCTAGAAAAAGCCTGAAATGCTCCAATTAGCTTCTGTTATACCAAAAAAAGTTTGTCTCAGATTTGACTGCTTCAGTGGCTCAGATAAACACGAATCATCCTAGTGCAGTGTCCTGGATGAAAGTGTGAACCTGATCCCAAGCTGTTAAAAGGCTACAGCTGTGTTACTTGTGCACTGCTGGGGAAGGATAAGAAACTGGAGGTGGAGGGAAGGAAATCACTCTGTGCTGCTGCTGCTTCCATTGTTCTCCTGTTACAGGCTTATCGCAGTGTCCAAATAAAATGTCAAAGGCTGCAGGAGAAATGCAGAAGCAGAGCGGTCTGAGAGTAACGGCTGTCCTCCGTGCGGGCAGAGGGTGAGGAGGGGTAAGGTCATATCTTATTTTAGAGTGTTCATGGTCACTATAGCTGCCCACAGCTCCCCAGGCTTTTTAAGAGGGTATGTTTTCCCAGCTTTACCAATCCTTTTCTTACACAATGCCCTGCTTATTAACTCATACTGAATTTCAAAGGAAAAGAGCCTGTTGTATATGAAAAATTGAAATTTTTGTCTTGCAAAAGTCCAGAGTCTGGACCTCTGCTGGCAGGATGTAATCTGGGCTCCAGACCCTATCACTTGCATAGTCCTTCCTGTCCACCTCCTGTTCCTGGGGCCATTGTTTGCTCTCATGGGAAAAGACGGCTCCTGTGAACAGCTCGTTGTTTCCAGGATGGCATCCCTAGCACAAGGCAGCTGTTGGACGGGGTACGACAATGGAAACGTAGGAGATGGAAGGTGAAGTATTTTGAAAATTTGCAGCTATCTTTTTCTCTCTGTTAAGAAAAGGGTCATAAAGCATTCTTCTGTCTTGCCCTGATGGACTTAACTGCCCACTTGAATCAATATTATAGAAATGATTTTCAGACTCAGCCTACAACAATTCCAGTTTCTCAGTCAAAATATACCAATCTCTACACACAGGGAAAAGCTGACTTTAGTTTATTGCCTAGTAAATTGCTTGCCAAAGTTGTGTAGAATAAAAGCTAGAGTAAGAATACCTTCCTGATCTATGTGCACATTTCCTGCGACCACATGTTTTTAGTCCATGTCCAGGACTCATAAGTATTCATAACACACGAATAAGAAAGCATAATTATTAGATATTGATTGAAATGAATGGAAGAGACATTTACCATGTGTTCTTTATCTGGAAGAGAAGGGGGAGAGAAAGAGGGAGAGATTGCAAGGTTATAAATTTTAACATGGTTCATGCAACCTATTTATAGATATCCAAGAAAGCACAGCCTTTCCACTTGATGATGAAGTCTTTCTCTCCCTGCCCCCCTTCTCTCTCTCTCCCCCTCCCTCCCTCCCCTTGTTATGTCACTGTAGAGCTCTTATCATACAGCTTTTTTGCTGCTCAGGTTTATTTTCTGATATAGTCAGGAAAGTCATACAATGACAGCTCAGGCTTTAGTTTTCAAGACAAATCCATGAGAAATCCTTATGTTTGGAAATAAAGACCAACATAATATAACTACTGAATAGGGTGAAGGGTTGTTGCCACCACATATATTTCCTTCTGTGATGTTCCTGACTCTAAGTGGTCTCAGTCTCTGGCCAGATGGGACTAGCAGCACAGAGAGGATGAGAAGCCACGTTCTGTATTTTGTCGGAATAAATGAGTATGAGAATTTGAAGACTGTAAAGCTGAACGGTATATAGTTGGGTTTTACGAGGATTTCTGCTAGGATTGTTGGCATTTGTTGATTTTTTAAACACTTCTGAAATTTTAGCAATGTTGTTAGACACTAAAGAGATTCCTTACAGAGGAAAGACTAACACATTAACATCCCAATAAATTTAGCTTCCAAATGTTAAAAAAAAAAGAAAGAAAAGGGAAAAAGACTCAGGGATGATGAGAGCACAATGCCTCGCACATATGGGTGGCACTGCCACCCAGTCCCTTTCACACACAGCTGAAGTCACTTTCCAGACACAGAGGTGCAGACCACAGCCAGCTGTGGGCTTGCTCTTTTGGGTTGTCTCCCTTTGACTCTTTCTATAGCATCCCTCCACAAGACATCAACAAGACAAACAATTCTCATCTTCACCATCTCCAAGGGCACTTGCTACTTTCAAGGTATTGCACAAGAGGTTCATAGTCAATACTTCACAGTTGTCTTGACATCTTTGACTCTTTTGCCCAAGACTTGATGGATTGAGCTTTGTTCCTCTAAATATCCTCATTTCTTCTTCCAGATAAGCTCTTTATGCACCTATTTCTCAATTTCTTGGGACTAATGAGGTGACTTTTAACACTGCACTCTCTAACACAGTATTGGAGAGTCACAACACGTACATCCTTTTGACTGGCTGATACTTTACAATCACATTCAATATCCTATAGGTACACTGCAATTACACTGTAATTTGTCATTGTATCTCACATTTGTGTGATATATAGTTGTACACTGTAATCTGGGCTCTAAAAAATGCATTAATTACTCAGCACAGTGATTATGGATGGCTAATTCATCACTGGTATAGTAAACTTTGGTTACAGCATTTTTTAGTATGGTTTTACTAGGTCTGCGGTCAGATATACTACACCTAGATTTCAAAAGCAAACACTAAAAATACAGACTGTGGGATAAATGCTAAGATATTCTATTGTGTTCCATTTTTATTAATGGCAACTGTCATATAATTTGCAGTGAAACTGCTGCATAATTATGCTCTACCATGAAGTGTGTCTTCTTTCAGAGTAAGTTCTGCAATGATTTTCCGCAAAATCTCTGTGCTACAGATGATTTTCTGATAAGGTTATCTCCATTCTCATACAATAACTAAATTATGGCAGAGGCATTTCTCTCACTACAACATCTTAAAGAGAGAAGGATTTTTTTTTCTTTCCTGGCATTCTCAAGGAAAACCTGTTTTCCTTCGAGGTAATTTTATTATAAAATGATTTCTTCTGTTCTTTCCTACTGGGGTATGGGTGTCTATATTTCTCTTTTCATTTACCCTTTTTATCTCCACCTAAGCTTTTCTCTTCTTTCCCTCTTCTCTTGCATTTTTTTACCTCTTCCATCTTCTGTTTCTCTCCCAGTGTAATATGAGCTCTCTCAGCTCTCTCTCCCTGTCTTTTCTTAACAAAAACTGATAAAAGAAAAAGACCACTGGTCCAACAGACTTCTGGGAGGAACTTGTGTTTACATTTTCAGGTCTTTGGAAAATGATCCCTTTATCCTGTGTGTTTTACTAAGCGTAACACAAGAGTCCAGGATTATGATGAGAGCTTCCTTGTGCTACCAAATTACACATAGGTAATGATAGAATGTGCATATGAGATCTGTGGTTGAAATGTCCTTATCAACACAGGTAAGGGAGCTTTTTGAAAAACTGACAGTCACATGGAGCAGGTATCTCATACTGCTTTTAGGGAAATAAGTTACTACCTCATTTAATTACTACTGCAGTCCACTGCCCAATATTCAGGTCTAGTCTGTAAGGGTAAGATTATTTTAGTCTGGTTTTAAGGATGTGATTCAGGACACTGCACGAGTGCTTAATGGTGTACCCTAGGCTATCACACCTGACTTCAGCAAGGTACTCCAGAAGGTCTTGCATCATTATCTGCCAAAATGAAGTACATTTGTGGTTTTATCAGATCATTTAAATGCCTAAAATTCTAGTAGGTACCTGTGTTTAGTGATTCAAGTCGCTTCCTTTAATGAGTTTTTTGACCTTTTCATTTGTACATCTTTTACTCTATGTAAAGACTTGCAATCAGCATCATATGCACAATTTCTGCGTACGTAGCAATTACTTATTGGCTCATATGCCTATCAAAGGCTGAAACAAAGATACTACTAAGTTACGCATTTTTATTTTTGCCATCCTGGTGCAGATATTTGAGGAGTCTCTTTTGATGAGGCCATCAGGTGAAAGCATTTGCCATCATTGCTCTATGAAATGGGTTCATCCTCAGTTCTTGCTAAATTGCTTTGTTTTTACTCTCCACTTTTTTCCTCAAAGTTTCATAGCTTTTAATGACAATGTTTCTCTTCTGAGTTTATAGCTTCTTATGAGCACAGCCTCACTCATCCACTCTGTACTCTCTTAATCCGTACAACTTCATAGTCAACATATTCTCTTGCTCACAGATTAATGTTGACAGCTCCAGCTCAAAGTTGGCTGGGACATAGCTACACAGCAGAGCTTCATACAACTGGTCACACCCTTGACCAGCTGTCTAAAGTTGAGTCTTAAATGAGTAGACTGTCTCTCTGCAATAGACGGAGATGGCAAGCTTTTCTGGAAAGTGATTTAGTAGTTTTAGGGTAGAGATCTTCTGTCTGGCTTTTATAGAATTTTTAAGTTAAGTGAGATAAAACCCAAACTTACAGATCAGATATGGATGCCTGACAGACAGCCACTTAGATGTATGAGGCAAACATGACCTGTAGTGCAGGGACCCCCGCTATGAGGGTGTGAGGATGTAAGGATGCGAGGACAGTCTTACTGTGTCAGACAAAAAATGCACTAACCCTGCCTCTGGAAGTGGTCTGTAGCAAATCCTTTTGGAAGACTATATGAATAGAGAGAAATAAAACACAGTCTTCCAACTTCCAGTAGAGATTTCTTTTCTCAAATAAAAATAGTGTCTGAATTTTCTGAAATTAGGAAGTTCTTTGAAACTAAAGATGTATTTGCTTAATTGCATTCCCTTAACTGGATTCCCTTAAATGAAAATGTAGTCCCTTAATAGTAGGCATGTCTGGTTTTTACATATGGTGTTTACATGTATTTATGTCTATATTTTACTTAGAAACAAACTAAAATGGAAAATAGTATTACTGCATCACTCCATGGCTATTGGTTACAGGAATACTGCAATTTGGCTTCTGTTCATGTATTTATTACTTATTTACTTATTCCAGAGACTTAAGCAGCCGTGGAAGATGATCATATGCTTGCAGGGCTATGAGCTCTGTGAGCTTGCTGCTCAAGTTATTGCTTTCTGTCTCGAAGCGGTTCATCCTAGCCCTACTCCATTTGCTCCTCTCATCCAGTTCAATACACTGGAAAGTGATAAAAATTTTGTTCAGTGCTTATTGTTCCCAGAGTAAAATCTCCCATTGATTCCCATGGCCACTGGATGAGGCCTGAAATGAATGAAAAAAAAAATATGCTGAGCTGATGGTTTATTCAAGAGAGCAAATTATAGATGAAGCGAGGGCAATTACTGGAATGAAGAGTCCTGACCTGTGCCCAGCCTTGACTCAGGAGTGAAAAAGATTATCTAAACTGATCAGAGCTTGTGTTGGATTAAGATATGTGAGGCTGGCTGCGGTTTGCCAAAATGAAAAACAAACCAACATGGAAATGATTTATACAAGGAAGAAAGATTATCATGACAAGCAGCAAATGAATGAATTATTAATTATTCAGTCTTGTGAGGAAATTATAACACTCTTTAAAGAAGCAAGCATGCTAAAGAAGTGGAGCAGTAAGGAAAGCTGCTCTCAAAGAAACAGCAATAGTTATTTGACAAATCTGCCAAGGAAATATGAAGCCAGCCTCCTAAATTAAGGTAGAAAGTGAATAATTTGAATGGGACTATTAATACCATTAAAATTGATTGCCTTAAGATTTGTTGTTGTGCTGTTAGATTAAAAGATAGATCAATGTCAGTTTTGTACTGGAGCCCCTCCCACTCCAATCAATCAGTGGCTCTACAGCTGCTGCCCTCCATCCCTCCCAGCACATTCTTATTTCTCTTCCATCAGTTGCGTTAGAGGATCCTCATGTCCGTAAACCCTTTGTTTTCCCATGAGCACAATGCTCCATGTGGGGGATGGCAACTAATCCTTGCTATGGAGTCCTCCTGCATAGTGTTTACTCTATATGTTGTGGGTAGGTGCAACCTCGCCCTGTCTGTGCCCTGAGCTGAAAGGAAAAAGGATACATCAGGGCATTAATAAGGTGCTGAGCTAATGAAAGCTGTTGAGAGACTGAGATTATTAGCACATGGTGGGTAATGCACTGACATGGGTCAATTAAGTGTTGGGGTTTTTTTCTCTGTTTTTTTTTTCCTCAGTTCTGGACACAGGCAGAATCAGTTCACTTGTGCCCACAACAAGCTCCTGTGGATGTGCAGCATGCAGTGCAAAAGTACAGCTAGTGAGCGGCTTCTTTAGATGAGGAATGTCAGATATTAATAATAATGGTAACTACAAAATCTGACTTGAATGCGATTTATACTGATGATGTCTTTGCTTGATGGAAATCTGACCTTGAACCCTTACTATATTCTCCTAAAGCCTATCAATAGTATTGCTGACAGTAATATCCCACAAATTTTCAGTATCACAGGGCTTGATTTATGTCTTGCTATGAAAGCTCCATTAAAGTCTTCTACATACTGACTGGATTCAGTCTCTGAGATCATCTATGTTCAAAGCTATTCAAAAACCATCTTGCATTATGCATTATAAAACCTCAGAAAGAAGAGCATGCAAAACCATCTACTGTGGGCTCACATGGGTAGGAGGGAGTTGCTGTGGCTGCCTCCAGGCTTGTCATGTTCAGAAGAGTTACCCTTGAGAGTCTGCTTCTGCCTCCAGGATACCCCTGTTGCTGCCACTGCTGAGAACACTTGGGATAGGAGGAAGAAAAAGTTTACCCTCTAGACTTCAAATCTGCTGCAGCATCTTCTGATGCAGCTTGAAGTATGGGTCCCTATCCTCTAATGGGCAGACTTAGCAAGTACATGTCATATCATCAGTGCTTTCTTTCTGCCTGTTTGTGAGAAGATGTCAGGAAGGGTGTCTCAGTTGTCCAAAGCCATTGGAGAGGATATTTCCAGAGTACCCTCAACAAATAACTTCGAAACTGGATTGTAGACTGCAACCGAAGGTATGACTAAACTATATGTAGGTATACCTGGTTGATAGGTGTTTAATCAGAGCAGCACAAACTTTCTCTCCGCTTCAGTAGTTTCTCACAGTACTGGACAAGCCTGCCTTGGAGTTTGTATTGCAATAGCTTTAATGGTATTAACATTTGATATAACCAGATTAAGCATTTTCCAGACTTAGGGACAGCAACAACCTTTCCTGATAATAGTGCCAATTCACCCTGACAAAGGCAGAATCAGTGGATAATTTGAGCCATGACCACAGAAGACAGTGAAGCCTGCGGACGACATCAAGAATGCTTCAGATGAGCATCTGAACCTCCTGAAAAATGAAGGGCATAAGTCAAATCCATGCAACAGTGGAACCTCACTGAAATCTTTTCATTCCCGGTAGTACTTTAGAGGGTGGTGATATAAACAGAGTGAATGATATAGAATCATACAAAAATATGCATGCAGAAATGGTAAGAAGTTGTGAATTGTCCACTGAAATTTTCATAATATTCCATTCTCATCTGTTTGGGTTTCTTTTCCTTCCCCTTGCAGTCTCCTTCTTTCTCATTGCACTGCACAATGCCCTAAACTGATTCTAACTTCAGAGTGAAAACCCAGGGTCAGTGCTCACTGAATTGTTTTATAATGCACTGCATTTACATTAGAAACAAAGCAAAGGGTTATATCCTTCAGAAATACTGAACTACACAAACGAGTGTATAGGTATATATCCTGCACAATTCTGCAGGAGCTGTTGTGATCTCTTTTGTCAGTTAGGAATTTTAGAAATAGCAATTTCTTCTTCCTAATATTAACTTGATTTCACTGTTTGGACATAGAAGGTATCTGTACCACCACATTCTGTCAGTATTTCAAGAACTGTGTATGCAGGTCTAATCAATATGGTGCTAAAATGCTGACAGGAGTCAAAATAGGTTTTCTAGTCTAAGTGTGAAATTTCCCCTAAAACATCCTTAGTGCAGACAAGCTGTGAAGTGCAAGGTGTAGCCAGAGCATGGTAACAGTCACCTTCAAGTTTTATATATTTACTCTTTTCTAGAATACAGACTTGCAAGAGAATTGGCCTATTTACAGGAGGAGGAGTTCTCCTGAAAATCCTCTGGGAACTGCCTGCAGTGAATGTGATAGAGCTACATATATTGCTCAAAAATAAGAGGAAGAAAATGTGCCCCCTCAAGATGTTAACCAAAAAGGACACACTTTCCTCATCTTACACTACAATTATTCTGTCTGCATTATATCTGTTATGGAGATTATGGCAAGAAAGAAAAAAATCTGCATTTTAGAAGGACATTGTGACCGGCAGTAAGAATGGGAATATAGTGTTGCTATTTTCTTTTCCTTTAATGTTAACATCCACTCATCCTTATCCACAAAATGAGGTAATACACAGGAATAAGTAAGAATGAAATTGAAAGGCACATCTATATCTCTGTTTAGCAGAATCATCTAATGAAAAGTATCCAAAGGATTGCTTGTTGGATATACCACCTTATAGTGAAGGACACATATTTTCAAAGTACTATGCTAAAAGGAAAAACCCAGAGAAGTTAAACATTGATTATAAATAGACTACTCTGTGTCAGAAAACAAATATGTGTACCTCTTAAAAGAAATCTTTCTTGTTAGATAGCAGTTAAAAACCTCTACTCACCAGAAGGTTCGTATGGCATAAAGTATTGAAGGTTTATTCTTTTGTGTATTCAGATAGTGCTATTCTCTTGGTAGCTTATGATGTTATTTGGCTCATTGATTTATCTTCATTGATTTGTATGAATCTAGATTTCCTGAGAATGTACTCTGTCCTAGGAGTTTTTTTGGAAGGTATTAAAATGATGAAAGCTGTTGACTTGATAACCTTGGGGATGGAAGACATCTATTGATGCTCTGTTGTTTAAGAAAACCTGATGTAGATTTCCCCTCACTAATCCGTTAATTTGTCTCAAATCTTGCTGGAAGGGAAATTTTCTGGGGTGGCATTTCATCTTCTGTGTCCCTTGTGTCTGTGAGTCTGAAGCTGTCATAAAGTACTGGTGGTGGTTGGACTTTTGCTACATAAAAAAGGATTCAAGCGTCATTAACACTGACCCTGAACGTCCATCAGATTAAAAGATTCCTTTCAAATTATTTTTATAGAGTCTAGTGATAAATTAAAGAAAACATTACACTGCTTTCAGAATGTCATCTTGTTCTTCCTTGTGTTGTGTTCAGCTGTCGATTTAGAGGTAGAAGGCTTGGTAGCATAGTATTGTTCCCCTGAGACATCTAGTCTCTGCATCTATGAACCTCTCTAGAGCAATTCCATGGTCTGTAGCAAAATACTTACCAGGGGAATAAAGCTGATTAGCTGCAGACTTCCTTGCTCTGGAATTTAAATATAAAATTATGTGGCTTTTTTCTTTCTTTCCAGAAACACTGGTATGTAAAATCTCTGTTTGTTTTCTGTAACATTATTACGAATTTTATTCAGTAGTACATTCTACTATTTCCATCAGTAAACACATTTTTGCAATAAAAGTTGAAGAGTCCTGCCTCTGATAAACTTATTGAACTTTTGTCATATTTTCTCAGGGAAATATTTGCTCTTATTGCAGAAAAAAACCACAGAATTTTTACAGTAAAATAAGTCTACAGAGCCAATTGAGTGAGAAGAAAATTAGCCTTAACAAAATTGTGACAAACAACAAATGTTTTTAATCCTTACAAAATTAATAATGTGTTTGTATACCTTTAAACCAGCTTTTAAATTTAACATGTATTTTTTTTTCCATATGTAAATCAAACTAGCAATTAACATTATGGCCTAAACCCCTACGTAGAACTTGGATTACTGCTCTCCTATATGGCTTAATGTATGAAAGGTTGCTTTGCCCCTTCTTAGGGCAGACCATTACTTAAAGAGTAAGAGGATCTTGAGGACTAGGATGCTAATTGACTCCTGAATTTCAGAATGTAAAGAGCCGCAGGCTGTGACAGTCTAACATTTGTAAGGTACACCAGGTGGAGTTCCTAAGACCACTGGTGCCTTTTGGAAGTCTTATTCAAACAGATTTGAAAAGGTTAAGAGCCTTATTATTATGGAAATACAAACATACTAAAAAAACCCACCAAAAATAGGGCTTTGTGAATTCCAAAAGAAATCAATCCTTAAGAAACTACACTAGAGAGGCTTAATTCAAATGATATTTAAGAAAATGGATAATAACAACATTATCAGCATTTCTTTTCCCACTTTGCTATGATTTCATTTAGTTAACAAAGGATCTTCATAAACTACAATTTATCTTTCACTGTGCATACTTTTTTATAATGAGGTTTCATCTGGCTTCTATGCTTCCACTCCACAGTTTAAATCTGTATGTTGCATATAGTTTTATGTAATTAGCCTATATTTAGATACCATTATGTGATGGAATGTTCTGAGACATATGATTTTTCCTGGAAAAATATTTCTGTTGCAGATTTTCTGAACTTCATTTGGACCTGATCTGTGAGCAGAGCCTAGATCTATCTATTGTATGATTTGTAACACCATTCTGTGCAATTTTAAATGATATCAGTGACTGAGAGTCCCTGAATATATTTTAAGTGGAGAGACATAAACAGCTTGTTTAAGCTGACCTTCAAATGTCCTTTCCTTTACAGTCCTGAGCCAATTCCATAGGTGAACAGTATAAACTGTATGCAGTCTGTTACTATCGGATACAGCAGCGAAGTGGCATTCCCCTTTCCCATGGCTGATGCCTGTCATGCTTCGTCAGTGCTGACAAGCAATTATTAGTCTTTGTTTCTTTCATACTATATATTGGCAAAACAATCATTGCAAGGAATTGTAGAGGTAGAAACCATTATCTTTGCACTATAGTGGTAACGGAGCTTTTAGGCTTACTGAAAATATCCATTAGGTTCTGTTCTCTTATCTACAAATGCTTTCTATTTTGCTTTGTGTTATTCCGGCAGTTGAATCACCAACTTTTGCTGCATTAAGAATGGATGACTCTATTCTTTCATCGGGTGATTTTCATTTTCTGCAGGCCTTTGTTCAGGGCTGAAGGCATTCTTCATTTGTTTTGAGTCCCACTATATTAAATATAATTTGGATATCAGTTTTAGCTTCATTGACTTTGAAGATTTTGTTTTCCTCTTAGCGGTTGTGACATGATATGCCATTCCTGTGCAAGTTTAAAAAAAAAAAAAAAAAAAGAAAAAAAGAAAAAAAGAAAAGAAGGCAGACTGAGCCGGTTTCAGTTTCTAACCTGGGAGGGAGTTTTTTGAACTTCACTTTGCTAGGTGGTCATATCTGTATGACTCACACAAATCATTGTTTTCGAGTACTCTTAATAGCCTTGAGGATGCAGCCATGGAGAACAAAGATTTTTTGCAGGTGTCTGAGCTACCAGCACTCCACAGTTATGTCCTCCCACCTGAATTAGAACAGACACAAGTTATCAAAGGACTCATCTCCAGCAGGAATTGTCCTTGGTCGAAGAATGTTGCCATTCAGGGGTCATCTGTTAGTCTTTTCTTGTTGAGTGAGACTCTTTTCAAAGTCTCTTTAATGCTGCAATTTTTGGGAAACATTTGGTAACCTTAACTGGAAACTTCTCCTTCAAATCTCTCCTCATGATAAATTACCATGGGCCCTACAAAATGAAATCCCACTTGTAAAGGAGAAACATGGGCATATACACAGGCTGAGTTATTTAGAAAGAGAGACCCAGAAACAGACTTGAAGATTAAGAAAATATATTTAATGAAGATAGAAAAGGCAGAAAATATGCACATTTCCTGATTTGGAAGCACCCACTCTGTACTACAGTGTTGCAAGACTTACAGCTTGGTCACTGTACTTAATGTTCAATCCAAATTTTAATCAAATTCCTTAGGTGTTACTTAGGATGAGGTTTTCTTCTTGCATTTGCTAAAGCTGCTGGAACTATTCAACTCATATAAAACCGAAAAATTGCTTTTCCACACCTCATTTTTGACATGGTGTATGGACGGTTTATATAAAAGTAGTTATGGTCACCCATTGTTACAGTTTTAAAGGGTTTACTCTCTTTTATCTCAACCTCTGTTTCTTTTCTCCTGATATAGAAGAAAGGTTTTATAATCCTATTAGGTTTTGTACTGGCATTTGACATCTTTGTCTTTGACATTGTGGATGAAGGAGGAGAGTGTCTGTCCAATATATAGATATACAGCTCCAGTTCATCCCCAGAACTAAAATATAAGTTGTGATTTTTTTTTTTTTTTTCCCTTCTTCTTTCTTTTTCTGGTAGGTTTCTACTGTCATGTTTTCTGACTGTAGAGGAATGAGGAGACTTAGGCCCCTTCTGCTGCATACAGACCGAGATGAGAGCTGCTCAGAAAGAATGGACTAAACTGTCAGTGCTTCCTAAACATGAATTATTTTGTCCCGTCATTCCAATCCTTATCTGTTCAAGCACTGACTGCTCCCCACTCCTGTTTCCAAGCTACTTTTACATCCACATTCAATTACATTCTCAGCCTATCTCAAATACAATTTCTCATTTGCACATAGTAGAAATAAGGTACTTTTATTTCTTCTGACTTAGGACAGACAGCTCTATTTCAGAAATACCGATTATACTTAGGTCTTCTTCAGTTGCAAGATGCTCTTTTTTTCTAGTTGCTTTTAGACAGGAGGACAGCAAACAGTTCAGCTGATTGGACTGTCTCTATTGTCATGTTCCTGTGTAATTTTGCAGGAAGGCTACTGCCTGTCAAAGCTTTCTCATAGGTGTCCCTTTTCCAGATAACACAGAAGAAGCAGGGGTGCACAGAAGAAGCCTAGGCACTTCTCCGAGACATCAGGCCATGCACTGAGCAGCTGCTCTAGCCTTTGACAGTCAACCAAGTACTTAGGGGAAGCTACAGACCTGCTTATCTTGAGCTGTACATTTGCGGTGTGTTGACCCTGGCTGGATGTCAGGTGCCCACCAAAGCCACTCTATCACTCCACCTCCTCAGCTGGACAGGGGAGAGAAAAATATAACAACAGGCTTGTGGGTTGAGATAAGGACAGGAAGATTGCTTGGCATTTACCATCACAGGCAAAACAGACTTGACTTGGGGAAAAACTGTAATTTATTACCAATCAACTTGGAGAGGAGTAATAAGAAATAAAACTGAATCTTAAAACATCTTCCTGCCCCTGCTTCTTTCCCAGGATTAATCTATTCCCAATTTCTCTACCTCCTCCCACCCAGCAGCGCAGGGAGACAGCAAATGGGGGTTGTAGTCAGTTCATCACACTGTCTCTGCCGTTCCTTCATTCTCAGATGGAGGACTCCTCACACACTTCCCCTGCTTCAATGTGGGGTCCCTTCTCATGGGAGACAGTCCTCCATGACTTCTCCAGCTTAAGTCCTTCCCACGAGCTACAGTTCTTCGTGAACTGCTCCAATGTGGGTGTTCTTCATGGGGTGAAGTCCTTCAGCAACAGACTGCTCCAGTGTGGGTCCCCTGCAGGGTCACAAGTCCTGCTAGCAAACCTGCTCGAGAGTGGGCTTCTGTTTCTCCATGGGTCCACAGGTCTTGCCAGGAGCCTGTTTCGGTGCAGGCTTCCCATGGGGTCACAGCCTCCTTCAGGAATCCACGTACTCCAGCATGGGGTCCTCCATGGGATGTGAGCAGATATCTGCTCCACTGCCCATGGGCTGCAGGGGAACAGCCTGCCTCACTGTGGTCTTCACCACGGGCTACAGGGGAATCTCTGCTCCGGTGCCTGGAGCATCTCCTTCCCCTCCTTCTTCATTGACCTTGATGTCTGCAGAATGTTTCTCTCACATATTCTTACTCCTCTCTCTTGCTACAATTGGTGCTGTGCAATAACTTTTTCTCTTTCTTAAACATGTTATCCTGAAGGCACTACCACTGTTGCTGATGGGCTTGGCCTTGGCCAGTGGTGGGTCTGTCTTGGAGCCAGCTGGCATTGGCTTTATCGGACACAGGGGAAACTTCTAGCACCTTCTCATAGAAGCCACTCCTGTAACACCCCCACTACCAAAACCTTGCCACGCAAACCCATTACAACATTCAAAATCCCTCTGACAGAAGACACTTTTCTATCCTTCTTTAGTCTTTTTCACCCATTATTTATCTACTTTGTTTAGATGGTGAAATCTTATACTGCTGTGTATCTCAGCCCCCACACCGGTAAGCCCAGTGTCACATAGGGGCCTGTAAGCATTAGTATTTTACCAGCAGTAAATATATGACTATGGTTCTAATGTCAAGAAAGAAATATCTGAGTAGTCTCGATTTGTTGCTACTGAACTCCTTCAATGCCATATACATTGCATGTAAGTACCTGAGATAATGCTCTGAAGCACTGGACTCTGACCATGTCCGTTTCTTTTCTCTATACACTTTTGAGGAAGACAAGAGTAGGTGCTGGCCACAAACCAGTTCCCTGTGAGGCTTCCAAATTTAACTGGGCTCTGGCGAGGCTGGTCACTGGTCCTGCATGAAAAATATTGATATATGTAAATATTAATATTTCACAAATAGAGAGACTAAAACAGTCCCTTAAAATGAAGATCAGGTAACAAGAAGTAGTTTTACACATAAAAAGACCCCTGAAGTAACTCCTTTGTATTGAACTTCACTCTGTTTTATTTGAAGTTGTAAATCCATGTTAGTAAAGAAAGTGAGATCCTTCCAGTATTATATTTAAAAATTAAAAGAGTTCTTGCTTATATATATCAACAGAAAATTAAGATTAAGTCTGTGTTGTTGGACAGGAGAGTATTTTCCGGTTCCCAGTGTTCCATTTGCATCTGTGTCCTTTGCAGATCTCCATGCAAAGGAAATAAAGACCAAAGAGAGTCATAGAGCACTCTAGTTTGCACCATCTCCTAGCTTCTACCTTCACAGATGACATGCTTCTTTCCTCACAGATTTTTGATTCTGTTTTAAACATCAGCCTTTACAGCACATTCATTGCCATGCTGTGTGTGCCCATGCAATTGACACAAGTACCATATACTTACCATGAGTAACTGCCAATCTACTGATTTACTTCCAAGTCACCAGAATGCTTTTTAGCCAAAATCTTCTTCCCATTTTTCAAACTGACCATTTACATCTTTCTTCAATTCTTGTTCTAGAAACAGGATGGTTGTCCTGGTTTGGGCTAAACCAGAACTAATTCTGTTTAAGTGTTTTAAATTTTCACTTAAATCTCCTCTAACTAACAGCACTTTCTGGAACAGCAGCATGTTTTTCCAGACAGTGACTGCTCCTAGCAGTGATAAGGCCTGATGTTTATAGTTCGTACCAAGGAATGGCATGCAGAGAGGCCCTGGCTTGTACTTGTTCTTATAGCGACCAAGGTCACTGCTAAATCTTGTACTCCATGTTGGGGTGCTGGGAGTGAAAAGGGTCACAAGCAAGAAAAAGGTCACACCTGCAGGGAGGAGCAAACCGGACAGGTGACCCAAACCTGATCAACAGAGTATTCCACCCCATATACGTCATATTCAGCATAAAGCTGAGAGATCACGAGAGTCAATCTCTCTTCTTCGATGGCCGACATCTGAGGAGAACTCTGTTCCTGTGTTGTCGATCCCAATCCGTGCATCCCTGAATCCAGTGCCTGAGTCCAGCTCCTGCATCCCGTCCCTGTCTGCTGCCGAGTCCAGCCTGGGACTGCCCCAGTGCCAGCCCTGCAGCATCAGTGGTGACGTATCGTCATCAGGGTGGGGGGAGTTGGGTTCGGTATTGGGTTTGTATCTATTTGTACATATTGTATATATTTCATTATTTCCTTATTCTTCTTATTATCTTTTCTTTTATTGTTATTGTTTCGTCAACGCTACGTTAGTTTTCTTTTCCAAACCGTAAAGTCTCTCTCCCTCGTTCTCTCTCCTTTTCCCTTTTGGGAGGGGAGAGGGCTTAATAGACAGTGTCTGTCATTCCTTAGTGGCTGGCCCAGCCTCAACCTGTGACAATGGTGAAGAGAACACCGAGACTACTAAAAACGCAAAAAATGTAAGCTTATGAAAGAAGAAGGTAAAAAAAAATTAAAAATTTCCTCATGCTTGCTTATTTGCTTGTTTTTGTTTTAATTAATACTCCGCTCTCAATGAATCAAAATATCCTAAAAACGCATGAGGGAAAACTAGCTATTTGCAAATGTAAAAAAGGCAGTTATCTGTGCAACTCTTACCAAAATCTATCACCCTTTTAATGCCCTTTGTGCTTTAGAAAATCTCTGTCTGAGATCTTTTTTTGCCAAGTTTGAGCCTTCAACCTGTTTTTATGGTCATTATAAAAGCCTTGTGAGCCAGGACTTAAGATAGGAAAGGCTGACATTCCCTCTAACTCTGGTGGTATTAGCAGGTACTGCCATAATAAATACCTTGAAAGGTCTAATAGCAGTCCTTGTCAAAGTTTTGAGAAATCTTTTGTATTAGCCCCCATCTGCTTTTCAAGCAGAGGGGATAGGGGTCTATTAGATTAAGATGCTTCCTGCTGGCTGCTACTGTTGTCAGCCAAGTGATTGTATACAATATTTATGTTCACCTCACCACTTCTAATTATACCTTTTCTTGAAGCCATTGGATGCACTCTTATTCAAACATTCTCTCTTGATTTGTCACTGCAGAATAGACTATGGTCCCCTCCTTCATTATCCTACATCTGATTTAATGATCTTAGACTTTTATGAACCTTACAGTTTAAGTTAAGTGCTGACAGAAGCAGCTTGGGTACTTATACGTAATTTTAACCTTCAGCAGCTCAATGACTGTATATCAGTGAGCACCACACTGGTCAATACAGAAATATAAATAATACTTTGCTCTAAGATTTCATGAGCACATGTCTCATTATACTTTCAGCTGATAGGATCAGCGTGGTAAACCACTGACAACTTTTAGTTGTATGGAGTTTTTCTGAGGTTCAGCCATGTAATTTATCCTGAAGTGGCCTGGGTTACAACAGTAGCTGTGATATTATTAGAACAGCTATCCTCACAGCAATACAGTTAACTGAGCAAATTGAGAAGTACTTGACCTATCCTGACTGATTTTTTTTAGTATTACATTTGCAAAAACATGTTTTTAAAACATGTCATTTACTTTCCTCCCACAGCACCTATGTGGTGTCAATTCCATCAAAACAGCTAGGGAAAACTGGATATCCAGCAGAGAATGTCAAATGAGCAGGTACGCAGGCTATAAAAAATGAGAAAATACTTAATAATCTTTGCAATTTTCAGAGTTTTATACACTGTAAGATATAATTTTTGTGATAGATGGGTGATTTTTCTAAATGGATGGTAAATTTTTAGTGGTCTCCGTGCTTTCCAAGTTTTCAGTTCCAGAGTGATGTATTTAATAGCAGAGATGATCTTAGAGATGATCTTAAATTCCTATACTTGATATTTGTCATGACATTTGTGTCTAAAATTTTCATGCATAAAAACCTTTATATGGGAAGAGTTTGCGTGCTTATTCCATTTGCCTTAACCAAACAAATAAACCTGAAAAAAGATAATCCATATTTCAGTAGTAAAATAATGAATGAATGGGATGAATTATTCATGGTCGTTCCACCCTTTGAAACAAAATGAATTTAAGGAGGACATAACTGTTCTCAAGAAGGCAATCAGTAAAAGAATAGACCTGTCAAACAAATACTTCATGTTGAATTATTCACTGTGCTCTAACATTTAATGAACAGATGAACACGGTTGTCCTTGCTCATGTCCAGTTATAGGAAACCATTACGTGTTCCCTACTATGTCTCCTCACTCAGTTAAATACTGCAGGAAAACCTGTGTTGCAAGGAAGGTGGAGCCATGGATGTTTATTAATTCATGACTGGTGCTCAAAACACTGACCACAGAAATAAAGCCATGAATTTGAGAAGGAACTGCCCACGTATTATAGTTGGCCCTTACTGATTGTTTGGTTCTTGGCTCCATGTTTTCATTCTCTGTCCACTGCCTGATGGTGTTTTTTGAAAAGAGAAACTCTTATTTAGAAATGGAACAACCCAGATGTCTGATTGCTTTTTCGAGAGTCCCTTTGATACTTTGTCACTGAACAAAACAGTCAGGTGTATGGGCTGTAAATAAAGTCAATTCATTTGACACATTGCCATGTTTGTGATTTTTGGATCCTTGGACTTGCTTTTCCTTTGTCAATGAATCCTTACTTTTTTCAGTTTGGGTTGTTGTCTACTGCAAATGAATTTCATTTCATCCCAACGAATTTTCAACCGGCAGATCTAATCTGCAAAGTCACAGTTTGAACTCAGGACCATTTGCTTCTGAATTGCCACAGAAATGACACACAGTCATTCTAAATTGAGAAAAAAAAAATTTTAAAAGCTTGAAAAATATGATGCCTCAGGCTACTTGTCCTTTATGTGTCTGGTAGTAAAAGGAAAAGACTTTAGGGGATGGTTCTTTCAGCTTTTGCTGCAGATTGACAGTTAAAAAGGAAATAACTAGAAATAGACTAGAAATATCTCGAACCAGGATTGTGTTGTGTTTCAAAGAGGTACCATATTTAAGCCAGTTATGATGAAAGTTTACAGTTATCGGTGACAGTTCAGCTCAGCAATAAATATGACCTCTCTCTTTTATTCACCGTGTATAGTCTTTTTGTAAAAGTGTTATTATTACTGATACTGAGATATTTGTGAACCTTTAAACCCGCTGAAATTCTCTTCTTCACATTTCATTTGGCAAATAGTTATGATTCCACCTTGATTGTATCCTGGATAAGCAATTGAATGAGCCATAGAAGGGCCGTACTGGATGGCACAGGGAGCATTTAATCACTGATAACAAGTAATGCACTGCAACATTATCCTGTGTGTTTCAGAGTATCTTGTTTGCAGTAACACTGCAAATATATGCAAAATAGAAGTCAGTCTGGACTCAGTGCTGCCTTGAGAAAACTTTACAATATTTTGGCCTCAGTCAGCTGCAAAATACAGGCTCTAAATCCATTGGTCCATGTGAGGAACAACCAATATGGAAATTACAGTTCCTTAATCCTAATAAATTATCACAGTCATGAAACCAAACTGAAATTTTTGTCACAAACACTTAGGGAAGTCAAAGGCTTTGCCATTTAAGATCGCATTAGATTAAAGCTAGAATATTTTAACACAAAATCACTCTCTGACAGGGCCCTGAGAGCACTTGTACAGCTGACGTAGCTGTGTTTGTCCTCAGCCCTGTTGTTTGCATTTTGTGGATTAACCTTGGACTCAAGGTGTTACCTTGCTTTTACCAGATTACTGGACAGTCAGTAGGAGCTGCTGGTGTCGTCATGCTGCCCTGCCCAACCTGCTGCTCTGCCAGGGGACTGTGCCCTGTCGGCAAGGGCTTGGCCCTGCCTGCATGGGGGCTGCTCCTGGCCTGCCTTCCCTCAGGAAGCCACCCAGTATTGATGCTCCCTGACAATCCTTTCTTAGCTGTGCTTGTTTCCTTGCTTACTAAGGAAATCTCTTATTTTATCACTATTAAGCTTCTTTCACTTATTTTTTTTTCCCCCAAAAGCTAATACATGTTTATTACGTATTAAAAAATGCTGCATGTTACAAATGCTTTGTTGATGTTTGTGAACAAATGCAAGTTCTGCTTTTGAATGGATGGCCTTCTTTCTATTTTCATGTGAGCTGTATAAAGTCTTTCCAGAATGAACTTGGACATTAGTTCTCAACATGCTGTTATAAAGTTTGGAAGATAAATGATGAAATAGCAGACATGTTTGGTTTTATTAATAGTCATAGATTTTAAATTCAGAATAAACTGCTGTGCCATCTACCTGAGCTCCCAGTAGCACTGCAAAAATTTGGGTTACTGCCTGGGTTCTACCTTGCTATCTTATGATGAGACCTTAAGACTAACACTCTGATTTATGAGTATGACTAAATTAGTACAGTATCTCCTTCATTTACCTTTTGTTATGTTGGTTATGTGGTAGGCAGAAAAATCTTAACTGCAACCACTGGCCGTTTGACCGCTAATCCTCTACAGAGAACTGGCAACGCAAAAACATCACATTTCTTTAGAAGATGTTGTCCTCAGGTGAGTCCATCTCTGATGAAGCCAGATATGGCAAGATGAAGTGTCGGTGCTAGGTGATGGAGACCACTTCATGAACTCTTTGATATACCAGCTCAGAAAGCAATAAGTGCTCTTGCAGGACTGTGATGCTTAACTGGCTTTGCAGGAAGCTGGCAGCAAGGGCTTCACCAAATCTCAATATGCAAACGTGATTACATATAAAGAGAGTACAAAAAGAGAAATTCTTGTCCTGTGTCCTGTGCCAGGTATTTTCCTCCATCTACCTCCAACACAACTCTGTAAGACATCTAAAAGCCCAGTACCTGAGTTTTGCTGCTGGTCCTTTCTGGGAAGTAGACCTTAAGTGCAATACTTGGCAGAAGCCAATGAAAGAGCTTAGGAAGGTTTCTGGAACAGAGTGCATTAGTTTAAATTGTCCTGGGATTTTGTAGAGGATAATGGCTGAACTGTAGAGGAAGCAGGAGGACATAGAAGTGTGAGAGCAGTCTGTTTCGTGCTGCACTGGAGCTGTTTTGTATCTTCACTAACACTTTATTTCAGGTGCTTCTGCAGACTGGCATTTGAACCTGAGCTGGAGGTTTGTCAGTCCCGTAGATGTGAAAGGTGAGGCAGAACAGGGTCGGCTGACAAAAGATGGTTACAGCCAAGATAGACGGGCAAGTACACCTGGTTAGAAATTTTCTGTCATTGTTTGTTGGCATCTCAGGCCCAAGCAGACTTCGATCACGCCCCTTGGTGTTTGCCTGGCAGTGACAGAGCTGGGACCCAACATCCCATCCCTAAAAGTGGGAGACAGATTAGACAGCTACACTGAACTGTCTGGGCTGATCTCTACCCAAGACTGCGAGTGTGCTCATGCGGGCACACTTCATTAGTGAGGGGTTCCTCTTTGCTATGATTGCCATCTCTTCTCTGTGTGTGTGTTATCATGACAGCAGGGCAGCCCAGGAAATGGGGTTACATGTGGCTGGGGATTTCAGAACATCAGCTTAGATAGCTGCTGCTGCCGAGCCGTAACATTGTCGTGATGATGGTAGTGTGGTGTATGCTTTATGCACAGCTCAAGCACTGGCAAATTCACCAGGAGAGGGATTATATTTTAAATTTTTCCACTTGCTCTTTAAGGAAGGGATCAATGTCCCTTCAAGCTAATCAGTATGAATAGCTGAGGAATTCAATGCTCATGATGTACCAAATTGTCCTCTTACAGATCAGTTCAGACCCAGCTGTAACAGCAAACTCACAGGCTTCATGAAGGAAAACATCTAGACTTTTTCCTATTTAAAGAACAAGAGATTGGGCTAAATGTGTAGCCACCAGCAAAACAAAACAAATTCCAGACTTTCAGGTTAGGCTTATTGCATTATGCTGAAAGGTATTAGGACTTGGGTCCAGGCACTAGAAGAAAATATTCTGCACAAAGACATTGCTAGAAAAGAACCGTTTGTATTCTGAGTTCAGACAACCTGTACTCTCTTGAGTAACTTCTGGGGACAGTGTTGGGAATTAGCAGAGTCCATGGACCATTCCTGGTAGGAAGCTACAGAACGGAAGGGGCCAGACTATGTCACTGACCTCAGGGCCAGGGAATGAGCCCCAGCACTATTCAGTTTAATGGTATAGATATAGCCTCAGGAGAAAAATCTATAAGTCAAGATACTTAGGGAAACTCAAGTATGTTTAGAAAATAAACATTATCGCATGAAGAGGTTTGAAAAGACTGTTGTGAACTTTCTCAGACTTTCAGGTTTGGCAAGATGCAAATATACAATACATTTTTTTTGGTGGTATTTCGTAATTTTGTCTCATGGAATATATGCTGAAAAATACATCTGAATAGCTTGCTGGGAATATCTGGCCTTAAATAGAAACAGTAGCAACAATTTGCAAACTGTAGTAAGTCTTGCTCTGATTCTCATTTTAATGGACTCAGTCACTCCTCAGTTTCTAAAAGGTCTATTCCACCTCACCTTCTTCACACTCATAATACTTTTAACACTGTACTATTTCAAAATACTTTAAAAGTAGACATCCAAATTCCAATCGAAATTTAGTGGATTTTGGTTTTTATTTTTCTTCATGCTCTAGCAATCAGGTTCTAGCATTGGTGCAAAGGCTGTGTCAGTTCTTACTGCATTGGTATAGAGCCTGTTAATAATTGATGTGCATCGTATAGCAACAGAACAATATTTTGTTTAAACATACGAACTTTTTTTGCCTTCACAGTTTAGGCTTTGAGTCATTGTCAGATCTGCTTCCAGTTACCAGATTGTCTGTTTCTCCTGGCAAAGTCTGTTTGGCTGGAAAAGTAAACAAATACTACGTACGGTTTTTGAAAAACCTTACATCAAATGGCACAAATTAGTTTAGCCTACTGTCCCAGTGCAAGTGTCTGTATGTTAAACTACAGTGTTAAGAATATTTTTTTATGGGGTGAAATATGTGAAATTTACCTAATTTTACAATCATACGGCTAAGCATTATCCATTACAAAGTAAAATTAACAAATGTAAGCTTGTGGAATGCTTTTCCTTCCTCTCACTGAACATCAAACACCGGACTACATTCTGTTTAATAATTCAAAGTAGAACAAAACTACCAAATCACACCACCAAAACTGCCCCGATAATGTAATAATATACCCCATGGTTGCTTTCGTTCAGAAGCATTATCAGGGGAAACTGATGTTATCATGCAGTTCTTCATCTTCAGCAGAGTAGGCTGCTCAGATGAGGATTGTGCACTGCATATCCTCACCAGTCATATCTGCAGATTGTACCAAGTATTACAAATGAGGGCAGCTACAATGTATTTGTTGAATTCCTAAGCAGCTTTCAGTCCATCAGTCTCTGATGTGAGTTTTAGATGAATTAAGGCAGCCACATTCCTAACTGAATACCTGCAAACAAGATTCCTTGTCAGCCAGCTCTGGTGCTTGAGGTGGTGTTTCCTGATGCTCTCTCCCCTTCTCTTGAAGGACATGTGCAAGGGAACCTAATGAGTGACTAAGGCTTCTCTTGGGAAGCCCACTAAAAGAGTGTGGCCCAGGGGCTGCGGTCGCTTTTGTATCTGAAAGAGTTCTAGAGTGGTAGAAAGCTTGTGTTGTCACATGTGGTAATCTAACGATACAGTGTAGTGAGAAAGGTTTGCTTCAAATTGACCTTTGAACACATTTCATGACTGAATTTAGTAACTGTGTATATATGATAAAAGTAACCACATCTTGCCGTGCATTAAGCAATTAGTTGCTTTTCAAATCCTTCAAATTATGTGTATTTTCCAGTTTGCTATGTGCTCAGCTTGGCTTTATAGCAGCCAAACTCGCTGTCTATCTGATATAACTGCACAAAAGCAAGGAAATGGAAAGCTTACACAACTGGACAGTTCTAGTCCTCTGCTGGCTGTGACCCACTTTAATTTAGCACTTACAGGCCAGCAAATGAACAGAAAGGGATGGTATTTTAGATTTGAGAAGACAAGGTTCCCCCCTTCTTGTATGAATAGCAAAAACCTATAATGCCAGAAACACCAAAGCTCAGTATGTTAAGCCATGTACCCTTATTTGTCTCAACAGAGTAAGAAATGCTGAGTGTAAAATGGATCATACTGTAATTGATAGTCTTGTCCATCATCCACTTCAGAGACTTCATTCACCATATTGTATTTCCAGGTGCCTTCTCCAGCACATTGTAAAACAGTGCTCACATGAGGACCTTGGTACTTCTCTCAGGACTACTGCAGATTCAGCAGGTGAAGCCTGTTGTGTGTAACACAGTATGAAGGGGAGTGAAGAGACACTCTGAGCAGCTGAAGCTCAGAGGCGTGGGCAAGTAGGGATAAGTTCCACCTCTGCTTGCCTTAGAGAGGGTCAAGTTACCATGTATCTTGAAAGTAGTCCAGCTCCACTTATTTTTAGAAACATTTTGCGGTTTACTTTATGGAAAACTTTCTTACTTAAAATCTATTAGTTACAGCTATAACTAGTGAATTCACAGAAAACATCTATGTTGTAGGGTGAAACAAAAGTGTAAGTATATTAAACAACCTGCTATATATTTTAAGACATTGAAGAACAAGAAATAAAATTTTCTTGTGACCAATTAAATCTTGAAACAGTGACAGGGAATGAGGCTGTCACCTCCACTTAAGTCTGCTTTCTACTGCTTTGGATGATGTGGGAGCTATGCATATTTTTAACAAATACCATATGCACCTCACTTTCCCTAATTGTTACTGTCTTGCCTGACTGCAAAGCGAAACCCACGTGAAAGAAAATAATGACATACTCTGAGGAAAATGTCCAAGGTGCTTGTGGGAACTAATGGGAAAGCTCTGAATAGGAAATCGCTTCTGCCAAATACCAAATTGGTGGGCAAGTTTACCCTTCCCAGGCACAAGCAGGACTCTAAAACTTTTCAGATGCTGATTCAAGGGAAGAAGGGAGGTTAAGTGGTCTGTCAGCAGCTGCACAGGGGGGGAGATGATGACTGACTGAGGGGCACATAAGCAAGCTGAAACAAAACAAACCGTCTCACCTACCCCCACCTAACCTAGAGACGGAAGTAGCAGGATAAAGCCGAATTTACTGAGGCTCAGATGGAAAGATGAAAGCTGAGGTAAGGGTCTTTTGTTTGTTTAAGCCTTTTTCTCTGTGTTTGAGTGAATAATGTTTTGTTTTGGAGAAGCTGGCTTGGGGTCACTTCAATTCATCTGCTGTCATAGGCTTTTGGAAGAAAAGGCATATTGATGACAAACACAGTTGGGTCTGTCAGTTGAACATGAGTAGTAAACGAGATATTGCCGCCAGGATTTCCAGTCTGAGAGTGGTGGAACCATATGGCTGTATCCACGGAAAGTTGAAGGTAACAAACCTCTTCTCAGGAAAGTGTGCCTGAGAGGTATGAAAAGGCACTTTAATATAGCTTATCTGTAGTTGCAACTAATCTTACAGTTCCTTTAGTTTAAGAAAGCAAAATATTCTCTACTGGAAGTCCTTTCCTCTAATTTAAGCAATCTAAAAAAGAACAAATATTTACTTAAAAATACATAAAATACTAGCATCTTTGGCTTCCTGCCAACAGTTGATGTGCACAACAAGTGATCTAGAACTATGACACCTCAGTTCAAAAGGTTAAAAAGGAACATTTGGTAGATCCATTACTGTATGGGGTTAAGATTTTTTCTGAATAGCTGGATTTTTGCTTACATGGTTTAAAAATATTTGAAGAAATGTAATTTGCAGTGGCTTTAAAAGATGAAAATTTTATATTTATTTCAGGATATTATTTTCCTTGCAATTTTCTTTGAAGCATGACCTGTAAACACCAAGTAGCCGGTATCGATTACATGCTCCCAGTTAATGGAATGCTCCTGAAATCAGACACCAGCCCTGTAGGCAAGGGTGGGTGTGTGGCCCAAGGTTTCAAATCCCCTTTTTTAACAGATCAAGATAGATGTCATCATTTGAAGTGACAAGTAGGGGAATCTTTTTTTTGTGTCAATAAACAGGAAGATCAAGAAGGTGAGTCCTCATTAACATGTGTGAGGCACTACAAAATCTAGCAGCAAAATTGTTTCAGGTTATTATTAGTTGTCTGCTGGAAGGCCACAGACAGGAGATTATGGGAAAGAAAAGGCAAACTACTGCACCCCAGCCCTACTTTCGTATTTCTAATTCAAAGAGACCTTTATTTTTGACTACTCTAGAATGAAAATTTGATCTTATTTTCTTAAGTTTGGCTTATGCAGTTTGTTTCAGTCTAGAAATGGACTGTTCTCCTTTTCTTGAGAAATGCTCTGTAAGTAAATGTTTAAATTGGAAACTTCAGGGATAGAAATTAATATTTAATGTTGTTGCACATTCATCAGTGTATATCTTAATCCAGGACTGATATGCCAGATAGCAGATTTTTCTTCCCTTTGAAGAGAGGAAGTGAGGTGTAAAACCCAGGAAAAATATTTTCCCCTGAAATAAGTTTCAGAGTTCATGATTAATGTTTAATCTGAAAAAATATGTAACAGCTTCAGGAGGGAAATGATTTATTGTCTGTCTATAATTCATGTCCTACCACCTTAACAGAGGAAGAGCCATAGACCTTGAAACACAAAAAATGCCATGAAATAGCAAAAGAAGCAAGTAGTTCTGGGAGTAACAAACCTGTGGAACTCATTCTGCAGATCTGTTTTGTGTTCTTTCTTTTGGTTTTAGGTGCCAAATAGTGGGAGCTCTAACAGAGATGTTCTTGGCATTGAAACTTGTTTAGGAGTTTTCTCCTATGTGTGTATATACATTGTCAGAATCTCCACTATGGCATGACTTGATAATACAACACATCCTTCAGGACCACTTAATTTACTAAAATATATATCTTTCTCCACTACTCTGTCAAGTTTGGTTGAATCATCAGCTACTAAATTGAAAAGTCACTAGAGGTGGAGGGATTTCAAGGCAAACTCACATGCACATGCATGCAGGTATTTCTAGGATGATCCTTTACTAAATTGAAAGAGCTATGGTGATGTCTTGTATTGTGCACCTGGCTATATATGGGAATAGGAGTTAAAGACCCTCTTCCAGACATGTTTCCTCAGACAAAAGCACTCATGGAGGTTTCTCTGGAAACCATCTGTGGGACCTGGGGCAGGTCCAAGTTCTGATCTGATGCCAGAGCCCAGACAAAACTAGCTCTTTGAACATCTTTTTCTGAAGACTACAGAGTACTGTCCATCATCAGTCTCTGACTTCCTGAGAGTCATAGCTCTCTGTCAGGGAGCAAAAGACTTTTTCCTAATTATGTCTAATTTTAGAATGAGGGTCTTGAACCTTCATACTCCAAAAGTTTGAAAAATTGCAGCTAAATGCAAAATCTGCTATTAGTTTGGTTTTTTTTAAAGCATATAATAATGTTAGAAAAGAAGCATATTAAGAGAGTTAGGCCTCAGCTTACTGTAAAAACTTTGGCCCATGTTCATCTCAAAGGAAGGTGTAAGAACTGATGAACGTCTAGTATATCTGTAGTTATTAAGCAACTAACACTCCTGCAGCATGAAAATTGCTGGTTTACTCCTGATTTGAGAAGCCGAACCATTGTTTAGACTGATGTGTCTGGGACTTGGCTGAATCAAAGTAACTGGGACTGCTTTCAGATGTAAATATATCTATTTTCCTCTCAGTAAGATGTAGCCTTCCTTTTGGACTCTCAAGCTAAAATCCTTGAAGTGTTTAATCACTTAACCTTGTTTTAAAAGGAGTTAGGCCTCTAACACTTTTGAACTTAAAGCTTTTCAGTTCTGGGTCACAATGTGTTTCTAGTCTCTTCCTGTATCACTAATCTACACATTTGCTACAATATAGGGTATTGCTCATTTCATTTTTTTGTCATACAGAGATAATTTTGTCTGAACCTGCTTTTTCCTGCTGCTGGACTAGATAAAATCATAAAATCAAGATAGTAGTTTTTTTTTTTTAATTTCTGTTTTTGCATTTAACCTGTATTTGGATAATTTCAGGAAATTCAGAGGCAAATAAAAAGTTGGAAAAGTATGGTTTCTCTTCCTCACTCCTCTTTTTCTTTTAATCGTCAGATTCTACTGATGATGTATTATGCTATCCTTGCCCTTTTCCGTTCTAAAGCTACTTTAGAATAACAAAGAAATTATCTTCTTTGCACACCTCACACTCAACTCTTCCTTAGTGTGGTACATCTCAGTCATGGTGTGACACTGATGAAATAAAATGTTGAAAGATGATATTTTCTGTCCAGTGATCCTCTACAATTGTTTTCTTTTTTTTTGTCCCTTAACTGCAGTGCTAGAAGGTATCATCTGGCAAGTCACCTGCCTGCTTTCCCCCAATTTGTCTATGTCATGAGTTGAAATAATGAATCAAAACAACCCTTTTTTCTTACCTTTCTGATTTGATGTTTAATCATAGTCTTTCCCAAGTGACCATGTGACATCCTGTAGTCAACTCATGTGCTTTCTAAGCTGCCCAGAAAGGTCATCAAAGATGTCTTTGAATGTCTTCTTCCAAACTTGGAGGCTTATCATAAAGGTTTTAGACCTGGCTGTTAATTCGTTAGTTTTGGGTTGTATAATCTTATTTTGAAACTCTGGAGGTACTGCTCTGCATCAGGACGAGGAGGAGCAGGGTTCTTTCTGGGTCTCAGTAAGAAAGGTAGAACAGCATACATGTAGAAGATGTGGCTTGCTCAAGATCTCTAACCCCCTGAATACACTGTCTTCTGCAAGACTCCTGATACAGATACTTATGTGTATCCTGAAAAGTTGGTTTCCTCAAGCTAATTGAAATAGATTCAGAGGAAATCCCCTAACTCTTCAAAGTGTATTTTAAAAAATGTCATCAACTGCTTTTCTATTAATGTATTCCTATAAAGATCACTAATTCTGTCATTGCAACAGTATTTAAAATGGAAAAATTATTTGAGAATAGATGCCTTCATAAATTTATAAAAACAATTGTATAAAACTTTTCAGTCATCGTATAGGTTGATGATCAAAACTACTTTCCTTAAAAATACCTAGTAGAGATTCTGTGTTTTGGAGGGAATATCATTCTCCATTTTTACATATCTGTAGAATAGCATCCTGTCAAATAATTACTGTCAACGAAAATCCTGATTCCTCCTTACCAAATAAAGAAATCACTGACTCAAAAAAAAAAAAAAAAAAATCAGAATCTTTTTTAAAATTATTGCATCTGTTTGTGGTGTGCTTGTGTGTGAGGGGGGAGGGAATGAAGAGACATACAAGGTAAATAAAATATGAACTGTTTTCTGTGGAGTTACTTCCACTGATGAGATCAGAAAAGGTGAATGTTGAGTTTTCTACATTTTTTTTCCCTGTCTGTTGCAATTGTATTTTCAATTGGATACCTTTGGCAATTTCACTATTTTCTCTGTTTGTGGTACTACAATGTAGAGAAGGGGTGATCCACTAGATCAATTCAGTCCTTGAAAGAATGTAGTTTTCTGGTAGTTGCAGGGTGGTTAATTAAAAAAATACATCTTTCTGTAGGCTGGTAAAGTACATATTTGTTGACAGGGGCTTGTGGAAAAGGTAGACTTCAAAGTGACGGCCTGTTCAGAGCAGGAAAATCTGCCTATGAGGACAGATATTGTCAGAGTGTAGGGCCTGTGGCTTAAACTCAGCGAAACGGACATGTCACTTTTGCAATGATACAAAAGTGAAAGAGGCCAAGTCTTTTCCTCCTTCAGGGTAGGGTAGAAGGTATTTTTTTCTGAATTCTGAAACCTTTTTTTTTTTCAGTAAGAGAGTCAAACATTTAAAATATTCCGAGAAGTATACTTTTATCCTTCTTTTTTTTTCCCACATGCCTGCTACATATATCTGCCCAGCTACGCTAGTAAATATGATAAGGTATTTTAAGTCAACAGTGAATTACTTACCTGCAGTTTTATCAAAGAGCATAGCTGCAGAAAATAATTACAACTTCACATTTTGATGCATAGTGTCATATTTCCTTATAGGTTTTGATACATCGAGTTAGTTTCATATCTAATTTCTGTGGTTTATAAACTAATTGACTATTTCTCGGGGTGAAGCAGATCATCATTTAAAAATTTTCATCTGACATAAGCTATAGTGTGATACTATCTGTGTGTCTTGATGCAGTTATGATGACTGAGCTACACTCTGCTAGCTTACAAGATCGTTGGTTGGACACAGAGTGTTCTGGAGATGCTCCCTCTGCTTGATCTCCCTCTATCACAAAAACTGCCCCATGAAATAATGTGTCACAGTATGCTTTTTGATATACCACATAAAACCTGAATATTTTTTTTTAAATCACTGACATAAAAGGATTCCACTGCTTTAAGAGAGTTCAGAATAGAGTCTTAAACCTAAAGACAGAATTATTGAACTGAATGTAACTGAATCAGAAGTTGACTTCTGTTTAAACAAGAAGTTAGACAGTATTTAAAACAAAATTCAGAACAAGTGGATAATATTTTCGTGTTTTCCCCATAAAATAGTGTAGGTGTTTTATATTATTGCAAATTAGCCACTACAAAACAGTGTGACAGAAACAGAGGTAAAACTTCTGATATTTTGGTCTTTCAAGGTCCATGACTTCTGCAAAATATGAAGGAATTTCATTTTGTACTATAATATAGGATGATCAACACTCTATAAACATAAAAATCATATACCAAAATACATACTTAACATTTGCCCCTTGTTCTTGCGTTGATTAGATTTCTAGAGCGAGAAGGAATAACTAATCTGACCTACTGTACAAGGCCGTTTAGAGTCACCTGGTAACGACTACATGATTTTCAAAAACGTATCTTCCAGAAAAAGCCACTGCACTACATATCAAGACTTTGAAGAGATACTTGTTTTACCACTGATCAAAAAGAATTGTCTTTGGGTATTTGTGACTGGCAAGGCTTTGGAAAGGTAGAGAAAAATGAGCAGTTTCCATTCAGAATACAAAGTACCTGTGTTTCCTTGTCTTCCCCTGTTGACTTCATGTACATTGCAGCAGGTATCACCAAAAAAAGCTACCCACAGAAAATACAAAATACTTAAACAAACTTGATAACAGATCTATGTTAATTTTAGACTGAAATTGATTTTCTGACCCTTAGCCTGGAATACATATAAAAGAATGACTTATTAGCTTTGGTTATCACTGAAGATAGCAATTTAGAACAGTGATGCTGACCTAATCTTATCTGGAAAAAATATTAATGTCTGCACAGAGATCTGCTTGCAGAGTTTTTAGAGTGAGCAATGGAATTTTGGGGTGTTAAGGTAAAGGAAATGAATTCTCTCATTTTATTAAAAATTATCAACACCACCTTTTGCCGTTGCACTTTGCAGGTAATTTTACCAGCAAACATTTCCAGCAAGAAGTGCACACATTCTCATGGCCTTTTGGGATGATCCAAAGTTTTAATGTTCAATTATTTAATGTTTAGTGTTTTAAATTATGTTCAATTACTTTAGGCTCAAAGTTTTAAATTATGTTAAATTATGCCTTCTTTGCTTCAGTATTTACTACTAAGGCTGGCCCCCAGGAATCCCAGACCCTGGAGGTAGGAGAGAAAGTCCAGAGAAAGGAAGACTTTCCCTCGGTTGAGGAGGATTGGGTTAGGGATCATTTAGGCAAACTAGACACCCACAAATCCATGAGCCCCGATGGGATATACTTGTGAGTTCTGAGGGAGGTGGCAGATGCTGTTGCTAAGCCACTCTCTATCAGCTTTGAAAGGTCATGGAGGATGGGAGACATGCCTGAGGACTGGAGGAATGTCAATGTCACTCCAGTTTTCAAAAAGGGCAAGGAGGACCCGGGAAATTACAGACCAGTCAGCTTCACCTCTGTCCCTGGAAAGGTGATAGAACAGCTCAGTCTGGCTGTTATCTCTAAGGATGTGGAGTAAAAGAAGATTATCAGGAGTGGTCAACAGATTCACCAAGAGGGAATCATGCTTGTCCAACTTGATAGCCTTCTATGATGGCATGACTGGCTGGGTAGATGAGGTGAAAGCAGTGGATGTTGTACTCCTCAACTTCAGGGCTTTTGACACTGTCTCCCATCACATCCTCATAGGTAAGCTTAGGAAGTGTGGGACAGACGAATGGACAGTGAGGTGGATTGAGAACTGGCTGAAGGACAGAGCTTAGAGGGTTGCGATCAGCAGTGCAAAGACCAGTTGGAGGCCTATGGCTAGTGGTGCTCCCTAGGGATCAGTACTGGGTCAGCCTTATTCAGCGTATTCATCAACGACCTGGATGAAGGGACAGAGTGTACCCTCAGCAAGTTTGCTGATGACACAAAACTGGGAGGAGTGGCTGACACAACCAGAAGGCTGTGCTGCCATTCAGTGAGACCTGCACAGGCTGGAGAGCTGGGCGGAGAGGAACCTCATGACATTCAATAAGTGCAAGTGGAGGGTCCTGCACCTGGGGAGGAATAACCCCATGCACCAGTACAGGCTGGGGGTCGACCTACTGGAGTGCAGCTCTGCAGAGAAGGACCTGGGAGCTGTGGTAGACAACAAGTTGACCATGAGCCAGCACTGTGCCCTTGTGGCCAGGAAGGCCAATGGTATCCTGAGCATTGCCAGCAGGCCGAGAGAGGTTCTCTTTCTCCTCTACTCTGCCCTGGTGAGGCCACATCTAGAGTACTGTGTCCAGTTCTGGACCCCTCAGTTCAAGAGGGACAGGGAACTACTGGAGAGAGCCCAGCAGAGGGCCATGAAGAAGATTAGGGGAGTGAATCATCTCTCTTATGAAGAAAGACTAAGAGACCTGGGGCTCTTTAGCCTGGAGAAGAGAAGACGGAGAGGGGACCTTATCAACACTCGTAAATATCTAAAGGGTGAGTATCAAGAGGATGGGGCCAGGTTCTTTTCAGTGGTGCCCAGTGACAGGACAATGGGCAATGGGCACACACTGGAGCACAAGAAGTTCCACCTCAACATGAGGAAAACCTTTACATTAAGGATGACAGAGCGCTGGAACAGGCTGCCCAGGGAGGTTGTGGAGTCTCCTTCTCTGGAGATATTCAAAACCCACCTGGACGCCATCCTATGCGACCTGCTCTAGGTGAACCTGCTTTAGCAGTGGGGTTGGACTAGATGATCTCCAAAGGTTCTTTCCAAACCCTGCCGTTCTGTGATTCAGCTGTTAGTTCCAAATCCATATCCACATTTTTCTTAAATATCTACAGTTGAGAACCTTGGTAGGAAAAAATAAAAAAATTTCCAATTCATTGTATGGTCAGACTGAGACATTAATCAAAGCTTTAGTTCCCACCGGCTGTTGTTCTCCATGTTTACACCAATTAGAATGTGATACACAGGGTTCATTTAAAATAAATGAAGTTTAAGCATTGTAGACAAAGTTGCCTGGTGGTTTTTTTTCATTCCTGAATTTTGAAAAATTGGTTTGTTCATGTCCATCCTATCATCAACAAGATCATACTCTATATGGTCTTCCCCAGTTTTCCATCTGTGATTCATTATCTCTTAATGTTGTGACGTGGGACTGCAATGTAATGTGAGTTTTGTTGTAAAGGCACACATACATGTACAACATTTAATTGTTTTGGAGCCTTCATAAAGTTACTTGAGTCATCATCAGAGGACATTTTCAGTGTCTAACTGGCTGTCTAAATACCATTGTTTGTGTAAATGTCTACCAGCAGTACCTCCTGCAGAGTTCTGTGTGGACAGAAGCTCCATATATAGAGTATAACACAATTGAAATTTAGTCTTCCCCTTGAAAGAAGGATGAAAGAAATCAGCTCTTAATTTTCCCTGTACAAAATAGATCTTGTCATAAAGTGTCGTGAAATAAAAAATAATCTCCAAGACACTGAAGGTGCATAATTCTTATCAGGTTCTAATTATTTTGTTTGTAGATAAGAATATAACCTTTTTTCTTCACAATATTTCCTGTGCTAATTCCTGGATTTTTTCAAGAGGTCTGCTTTGACTACTTCCTACTTTCCTGTTACTTATATTACTGCAGAAGAACAATATATTTCCTAACTTAAATAATCCGAAGTATCAGCGTTTATGTCTGGCAGGAGTCATTGATCCTATTGTACTGATAAATCATGGAAGGCTGCCAGGAAGCCAACACCTCCTTTGAGATGCTACTAGAACATGGGGAAGATGTGTTAGCCTTCTTCCCTGGAGCTATCGGTCTATGTGTGACCACATGGACTTGAAAAATAACAATTTTCTTTTGATAGTGACTTTCCCATGAAATAGAATAATTGAAATGCAGTTGATAGATGGTTGAATAAAGATGCAGGTCAAATGGCAATGTGTTGAATATCATTGTAACTTTCTGAGGACTGTCCATGTGAGGAAGCAGTAGTATTTCCTAGAATGCACTATGAAAGCTGCTGAGCTCATTCCACAGATCATACAGAAAGAATTACTGAATTCCTATTTCCTCGATATCTACTTTACTAGAATTTTACTAATTCGTAATTCCTAAATCTTGTAGTCTGTGGAAACCAGGCACTGCATGATTATACAGCTGGTCTGTTATCTACATATAGCATACATGTTTTTCCTCAGGTACTGAGAAGTGTTAGTTATCACTAGATCTTTTTGTGACAATTCAAATGCAGAAAAAACCCCACCCAAATGCCATTAATGAAGTCATAATCTTCAACTGAAAAATATCTCCCTGTTTTCCCTTTCATGAATTCAGTTTTTGTCTCCTTTGCTGCATTGTGACTATTTGTGCAATATTCAGTATCCATAATGAGTTGTTAATGAGCTGTCGATTATGAATACAATTTATAGACAAGAGAGATTGAAGACTTGAGGTACTCTTTCAACAAATGTTTCTGTATCTGAGTTCTCCTTCATATACAAAAATACGCTGTTTGTTACAGTATCTTTTATACTAAAATCTTAATCTGAGTCACTATGAATGTAGTTACACATTCACTGAGTTTCTTTTAATGATATATTGACTATATCCTGAATATTGCAACGAACAAAGACTACAGTATAATGAAAACTCTTTGTTATACCAAGAGCAGACTCAAAGAATTATGCTCATTAAGCTGTGATCCTGAACCAATGAATTTAATGGGAAATTTGCCATCAAATTCAGTATGAACAGAACCAGAACCTAATTTCTTGAAGACATTCAGAAATATGATCTTTAATAACATTTTTGTAATACATCATGATACAAAGAGAATTAGCTACAAGCAACCTAATTAAACCGGAGAATGAATGGGCTAATGCTCTGTACAGACAGCTAGGACTGCCCTATGCACAAAACTTGAAGTGATTTGCATAGTTTGGGATTTTTTTACCCTTTCTTTACAGTCAGGAGTAACTGAGGCACAGATGCTAAAGCAAAAGTCAAGATTATATGTAAACAATGGCAGAAATAAACCCAGATATCTCAGCCGCTAACCTGTATAATCATGTTTGAACACAGCAGCAAACCCTAGTATAAGAATGGGCATCAGGTGGACTGTGCACTCATCAGGCAAATGAGGTCTAGTCACTCCATTACCATTAATTACAGCTTTAGTGGTCTGAAATTGAGGCAGCTCATGAAACAGAACTTCCTATGAAAAAACAAGATCATAGACAGATTACCTTGAATGAACCCTGGGATTTTATGAGCTCCATTCCACCTCTGAGTAGAGGAATTCCAGTATGAGCTTTTGCCACCATCAGAGACTTAAATATTTATTAGAGATTGGATAGAGCTGTTTTGAGAGAGATCAGTTATTGGTGGTTAGCAGAGAGGATGCTGAAGTCCTAACTTGGTTACTTAAAGCATGAGATTTAGCCGTCCAAACATCCAAAGCAGTCAAATATCAGCTGGGCGTGTTGTGGGTTTTTTTCTATTTATTTTATTTTAATTGATAATTTTCTGCTGGATCAGGAAATGTTACTTGTGCACAGTAATTTGTCAGAGCTGCAGAACTAGAGATTGTATTTACATTTATTTGTTTTGCACTAGCTATAATTCACCTATGCTGAAGTTTTGGAAAAAATGGGTACTTTTTCTCCTGTCAGAATCAACATCTGGCAAGAACCGAGGGTACAGAGGCTTTCAGATGTTTGCTCTGAATTTGAGAAATGCAGCTGTGATACTGTACTTACAGCCCTGCATTGCTCTTCTGAAACCTGGGGAAAAAAAAAAAAACAAATCCTGTTTAAAATCATATGACAGGTTATTATTTTGTTTAATATGAAATGTTCATCCGCCAAGCTTATTGAGCTTGATTTGTGTATGGAAGCCTTCTGCAAATCTACAGTCTATCTGATTTCCCTTCCCCCTCTTCTTTGCTCCCCCCTCTGCCACTAGCACAGACATCAACCATTGTGCCATCTGAGAGAAAAAAAAAAGCACCTGGAGTATTAAAGTGATTTAACCAGTTTGATTTATGTTAATGGTACAGAAGAGAATATTTTTTGGTCCTCAAAAACATAACAGGCAATTGATGTGCCATATTGCAGTATGGTTTTAGCTATCAACATGTCAAGATTTAGTTTTGCTGTTAACATTTTACGATTTAGAAGGCTATAAGAATATGTGCAGTGTAGCAACAACTCAGGCATCATTCCCTCAGCTATATTTATTGGGCTTTCATTTTTTCCTTTTATAGAAGAAATTGAAAAAGAAAAAGAGGAAGGGAAGAAAGACAGACATTTTCTGCCTTTCATTTTCTTCAGTCTATCATGTTGTGAGAATAAAGAGAAAGAAAACTGACTTGTAATGGTTTGTTTTCAGACCAAAGTAGATTCAGGGCAGAAGAATTCAAATGTACAATTTGTTGATTTCTCACTAAACTAAAGACAACCTGTGCATAAACTGTAGCTTCATTGCTTCTACCTCCTCTATTTATCCCTATAGCTGACAGCTGCATGTGTTTAACACACTGTGGAGATGGTGATCTATATAAGCCAATTGTCTGAAAATCTGGAAGTACCATGTGCAGCGTATATGGTCATATAAGAATTTGTTTTCTTTCTAGACCTTCATTGCCTTCTACTTCTGCTGTGGAAAATCAATAAGATGTACTTCTTGGTGTGTAAGTGGGAAACTAAGTTTTTGATACTAGAACAATGTCACAGTAGCTATAGCTGCTAAAGTAAGTCTAAAGTTCTCTGTGAACTTTAATGGCTTCCCCCAGGTTTTCAGTTGTTGGTCATGGATAAAATTGTTGTGTTCAGAACTAGCACTGCAAAGGAAATGTGACACATAAAAAGCTGACTTCATCTTCTGAAATTTCCATGCTTAAACTTCCAAATTAAAAAAGCAGCATAAAACATAGGTAGTAGGAGACAGTACAAAATTTAGAAAATGTTTCAAACTTCTTCCCATGTACGTTTCAGATTTTGAAACTCAGTGTCAGGAAGGTATTGAAATCCTCTGTGAAGGTCTAATTAATACCTTTTACTTTTCCAGTTGCTCTGAGTGATGAAGAAATGCCTAGTATTCAGGACATGAGCCCAAGTACTCTATCTTCCCAAAGCTGTGTAAGAGGATGTGATCGTAGTCTGGAACTTTGTAGGGGCAGATGAGGAAAGTATATGTTCCCATTACCTGTTGCTCTTATCTCAAGGCATTCTGCTCTTCACGTTAACAGTAGAAAGAAGGACATACATACATACGTGTGCTGAATGGAAAAAAAAAAAAAAAGTCTTTTTAATCCTTTTGTTAATTTCTGTCCTAAAATTTCATAAACAGTTGAACGTTTTAAGACATATCAACTTAAAGTTGTACAGCACCACATTTTTCCTCATGACTTCCACTTTTGATATTCTGGAGCTCAGTTTGGCATGTACTTATCTACTATTCATTTTGTGGCTGCCTTAAATTGCTTTTGGTTTCAGACGACAGAACTTTTTTCCTTCAAATAGTGATAATGATTATGTTGTATTTCTTTTATGTGATAACTTAGGGGCTGGAGCTGTTGTCCACAAGAGGAAGACCTGGGCAGGCTCAAGTTGCATTTCCCATCTTCCAAGAGAGTGAACCCCTTTACACTTTTTATCTTTCACTTTCAATGTGAGCTATTTTCCAGCTAAGCTGCTTTGGTGAAAACCTGAAAAATTAGGAAACGCAACAGAAGTCTGTTCCTACATTTGTGCACATAAAATCAGGGCGAATGTCAGACCTTCTGTCTCTGGTCAAGTTTAAACTGTGGAACCTGAAAAAGCTTTCCAGCTGCCAGATCCAGAGGCATAGCTTCCACATTGAATGGGACCTAGACATGTGCCATTCCTCCACTTCTTTCCCATTCTGTGGTTTTGATAGAAGTGCAAAAGCATGGGCCAGAAGGATGGTCAGGAGAAAAAGACTTTCAGATCCTACCAGAGAGCAATTGTTCCCTAGGTCTTAATTCTCTAAAGGTTTTACCTACTGAGGATATTGCAAAGATAAATTATTTACTTTTGAGCCCTATTGTGGTGACAGCAATATCACAAAGAAGTCTATTGAGAAATAAATATTATTCTGCTGAGCAAAGAGACTCTGGAATAAATAAGGTCAGAACTACACAATAAATGTGAGGATAAGAAGAAATATTGATTAGCTGCTTATGAAGAGAGAGCCATTCATTTTGTGCATCGTGTTGAAAATACTCAGTAATTACCTAATTAAAGATTTTATCACCAATACACATAAACAGCACAGTTGAGTTAATAATGTACAGGCAAAATTCTGATGTCAAAGCAGATAACTATGAAAATGCTGTAAAATCTGTGTGGATTTTACTATTGATACTGATTTTGTCACAGCTCCCACAGTGGTGGACTTTGATTTAAAATCCAAAGTAGAAAAAAACTGATTTCCAGCAATTTTATTATTTAAGGGATGAACTTGCCATCCTTAATGTTCTTTGAATATAGTAGTATCTTTTAAATGCAGAAGAGTGTACACAGTCTTTTATTTGAAAAATAATTTGTAAAGGGAAATGTAAAGTAGGCCATGCAGGGTTTGGGTTTTTTTTTAATAGAACATCTGATGCCAGCAAACCTCTTTTATGATTTATAAGAGCATTCACTTTCCTTTCAAAAAGCTGGAGCTTTGTAGTTATTTAACATTCATGTTTACTGTAAAGAAATTGATTTACCTTGACTCAAGTCTGTGTTTAAAGAGGGAAGTTGTATGGGGGTAAAATAATAAGTTCCTTATACAGCAATGAGGATGCCCTTTTCTACACTTCTCAGTTGAGCTGATGCTTGGGTTTGAAAAGCAGGGTTTTTACTTGGTTGACAGTTTTTGGAGTATATGTTGCCATAAGGCAGGTTTTTCATAAAAACTTCTGTTTATTAAAAAAATTAAAATTACTCATCATTCAAAATGGAGTTAGTAAAAGGTTTGAATGGATGCAGGTGACATAATCAAGATTACAGAAGTGGTGTGATACAAATTTTACCTAGAAGTCTGATTTAATTCCTCCTCACTATCGTGTTATGGTACCTTCTGTGTATAAAAAAAAAAAAAATATAGAAAAAAGGAAGGTATAATAATTTAGAGAAGTTCTTATTAACAAAATATGTCATTCTTATTCTGTATGGAAATCAGATTGTATGTTTTGACTTTATGCATGAGATTTCATACCCTTGGGTATTCTTTAAGGAACAGGAGCAGCTGATTTCTTCATTTGCAAACCAGAAACCTGACAGCCACAGATGTGAACTAGTCCAGCTTAAGGTGTGAAAGCCATTTTATGAAGCTAGAATCCAGGCAATTAAGCAGGTTCCCCTCCTGGTAAGCTGGTATTTAGCCAGACTGTCAGTACTGAATATGCTACTCTAGGAACAGAAAGGCAGACTGTGATAGACGGAACACCTGAAGCATTTTCTTGAGGAAAAAAAATAACACAAATAGCTAGGAATTGAGATTGCATATTATTATAAATGTATTCATGCCTTTGATTCCTCGATATTTCCACTAAGATCCTTAGAGGTATATTGCACAAATGACACAAAAAGTTTGGAGTGCACTCTCGGAGTACTACATAAAACAGAATCTAAACTGAGTCTATTCCTGAGATACAAAGTTGTTTACCTAGAGATGCATGAGTAATGCAGAGCAAAACTGTCTACCTCAGTCCACCTCTGTATCACTCCTTTTTATTAAGCAAATGATTGCTCAGGTTAATGTCTGTGTTGATAATAAATTTGTGTGTGTGTGTAATAACTATATACATAACCACTGTTTTCTGTAATCCAGTATGTTTGTTTTAAACATGTATTAGCCTTTCCTGACAAAAGCGTTGAAAAGTTAACATTCATATCAGGCAGAAATTTTTGATGGTTGTTCTTGTATGCTGAGTGGCTCCCAAATCCTTCCCCTGCCTTTGACCCTGGGTCTGAATGTCTACTTAGAATCTGTTCCTCTCTGCTCTAATGTATAGGAAAATGCTCTAATGAAAAAGTCTAGTGGCATTAAGCCAATGTAAAACAGATGTAGTGAGTGGAGTACCGCTAATGAATTTAAGGGCTTGATTTTCCATCCAACTTAACTTTTCCACTTATATAGCAATTATAATATTACACCTCATAACTTAAACCTAAGATTGCGAGGACAATTTTTCTTACAGCGCTCCTGATTTTCTGAAGTCTTGATGTCTCTGAGTTGATGCACTGCCTCATGTGTTATGACTGTATGCTGGTGTTTAAGAAAAGGACTTCCCCACGTGCAGTATCACCTACTGGGGGTAGCCCAGGTCTTGGACTGTATGACAGGTAAGCAGTGGATTGAGCAGCAGACAGGCACAAGTTTATGAATGGGGAGGGTGCCTTGTTTCTCGTGCTAGCCCTGGCTGGGGGACATATTCCCTGAACAAAACAGGGGGGTGTAACTCCTCTCTTAGTCCAGCCTTCTGCGGCGAGTGTGGCAGTTGGGTCCCCAAAGTGAAAGACAATGACAGTTCTGTGCTACCCCTACTAACATGGTTTGCTGTGGTCTACATAACAGGGGAGGACATGAAGTAAGAACCTTCAAATGGATCACTGCAGCATAGCTGACCAGTATGCTTTTAGTTATTTGCCTTGTCTAGGTGATGTCAGATAGTAAAGCAAGTGCACAACTTCCAACACCAGAGCTTAAAAAACCCTGAAGCCTGAAATATTAAAGTATCTGTGTTTTCACCTGGCAGGCTTTCTGATAATATTAAAAACCACATCCAATAAAAACAAAACCCAAAACTTTAAAACAAAAATTAGGAAAAAAGATGGATTAGCTGTGTGATATAGCAGACAGAACGTAATCTATTCCTGTCTCATATTTTCTATATATTTATCTGGAGTTCCCCATAAACCTTCTCTGAAACAGCCTGAGTCAACTCACCATGCAAGAGTCTATTGACAAGCCCATTCAGTTTCAAAAGAGATGAGATAACTTTTTTAGATGTTAAGAGAGGTTTATTATCTGAATAAAAATGGATCATTTAGCAAAGCACGTACATAATTTTTATTGTGGTCTCTTTTTGAAGAGAGTGGGTCAGAACTAGCATATACTTTTGCTGTCAGATTAAGGAGTTCATTGTTTAAAAGAATATTAGCACATAGTTTACTAGACCTAAGATAGTTTCTGTTGCATATTTTAAAATGTGCCTTCCTTTCAAAGACATCTATCAAATCTACCGTTCTCTTATCCATACAAAACATTCTTTTCTGGACTTTTTTTTGAAAGAGGACAAGGCAACCTGTAGGTTGGCTTTCAAGGAACTTGTATTTCTCTGCTGGGAATTCATTGAGGACAGAAAAAATTTGATGGTTATCGGTGAGAGCTTACTCAAACGTCTTAATGTGCATCACAAGTAACCAAAGCCCTCTATGTGCATTACCTCCTGTTCATGAGCACCATGTTTTCGCAGTATGAAATTCAATGGACATTTGAAATGATGTAACTTGCATATTATTCAAACTATTTTACAACTAATACATATGGCATATGAGTGGTGTGGTGACAGACAGGGTTTATTACTGTGTTTGATTTCTTATTTTGAAAATGAATTGCAGGCTCTATAAGCCTGGAAACAGGTCGGACAAACCTCTCACACACAAGCTGATCTTACTATTCAGAAGTCTTTTTTCTTAGTGTGTAACCTTTGTTACTGGGGATCTGTGTAAATAAACACCTCAAGAAACCATAGCCATGGTGCCTCCCACTTACCCAAGAAGGTTACATTGTTATCTCCTAGTCTGAAATTTGAATAAGAACAATCAAGCAACAAAGCTGGTTGTAGCAGAAAAAACTACAGTCTGTGATCACTCTAATAAAAAATATGGTTTAGTAACAGAAATGTCTGAACTGCTGGAAACCTGAAATAGATCTTTAAAGAGTATAAACTAGCATTGTTCCCCATAGTGCTCTGCTACTGTAAGCCAGCTGAGGAAGTGCTATTTTAACTTTTCTGTTTCTTGACATTTTCTTATTTTGATGTGTATCCTCTGTGTTGGACTGTATTTTACCATTAAAAGCCTCACCATCCTCTTTCTTTGATTGTTACTTTTTAAAGCAATAGAAATAAAATTAATTGCTTCTGATCCACTGCAATGGTAATTAAATAGTCCCAACAGGGACCTGACCAAGGATGAACTGCTGTTGTTGGTTTTTGGCTGGAGATGCTAAACAGGGATAATAGAGAAGTGTGCCTGTTACAGTGCACTGGTTGTTTCCTGCAGCAGAGAATGATAGAAGTCTATTGCTGTACAATTACAGTGTAGCATTTGCAGGTTGCAATAGCCTCCAACAAAGAATGAGAAGGAAAAAAAATTCCGTTGCTGTATATCTCACTTTGCTAAGTGTATCAGTGAAAACAGTTGGCCTGCTGCCTCTTTACTCCTTGAATCTCATTAAAATGTCACACTGATATTACAAACCTAGCAAAAATATTAAAAACACAGGTTGTACACTGTATGGCCTTAGAAGAGAAAATGAAACAGTGATGTTAAAAAGGCTGAGAATGGTCAGGAAACGCTAGCATCCCAAAGGTGCCACTATCACTGCATTTAGAAGTAGTTGTCTGTTATCTCTTTTAGAATCTTAACTAGGAAGCTGACTGAAAGCATTTAATGCCTTTCTATATGAAAGGTATATACATTCTACGTTCAATTATTTCTACAGAGAGGGCTAGGAAAAGAAAGTTTGACAGTAGATAAAATGTGTGCGTGTGTTTTACACTTCCATATCTCAGGAAGAATAGAAGGAATTTTGCTGATCTTTAAAAAAAACGTGACACTATATTTAAACAGAAGAAAAGCATGTCTCTAAGAAGTATTGTTAAGTATAAAATTAAAGTGGCACGTTGAGTTAGGTCCCTAAATTCATGCCACTGACTTAGAAGCTGTTAGGTTAAGACGGAATAATTAATTTTATTTAACTTTCTGATTTCTGTACCCTCAGAGTACATTTTTTTTGTGTTGATCAATGGTGGCCAGGAAAGATTTTTTTTCTTTTGAAGCTGATTTTCTAATATGGTCTATTGACTTGAACAAGCCAAACCTTCTTACCATTGAATTACAAGGTTGAGCAACAAGAATATAAAAATCATTGTCTTCACTATGACCAAAACTGGAATAGTTTCTTTGTTCAGCTCTGTGAGTTTTGCAAAGGAGCTTTGCAGAAAGAATGTGCAAGATGTAAACAATGGCATCAAATTTCTTGTTGGCATATAGTCTTCAGAGAAAGCACAATAAGAACAGATATCTAAATGCTTCTATAGCTGAGCTAAGGCTTTACATGACATAACTACATGTGCTTTCAAATACATGCCCTTTGAAGATCTCGGTTTGGATTAGTTAAGATCTATTTAATGTGTCAAACTGAAGGCAAACATTATATAGGAAAAAGCATAGTGAAATTCCACAAAAATCTTCAAATCATTGTGTAAATGTGACCAAAGTTCCATAGTTTTCAGTCTCAGCAGCCTACCACTGAAATAAACTTTGGAGATAAATGTCTTCCTTCCTTTTCATGAGATTTTGAAAAGTAATTTTATTGTATTAGATTTCTGATTTAGACACTTTCAAAGTGCAGCTGAGTAATATGTTCAAGATTTTCTCTGCCACACAAAGCTAGAAGTTTACTTTAAAAATAATACCTGAACTTTTTGTGCATTTATTCTTCCTGGAGGATGAGGCTTCAAGAAAGGTAGTAAACATTACCAAATCAAGTCTTAATGAATCTTATGCTAGTCCTTTGAGGTGACAAATTTCACTCAATGTCGATTTTTAGCATTTGGAAGCTGTTTTTGTAGTCTGTATTGCTTTCATCACACGGCATGCAATTATGTGTTTAGAGTAACTGAAGCTTCAGTTAACAAAACAAATATACAGAAGCTCTGACATCTAACAAATACCAGCCATTTTCTCAAAGTGCAATTCTGGAGAAACCTCAATTTTCACCTAATTACCACGCCATCATAAAAAATTCATGATGTGAGTAAAGTCTGCCATATCCTTAATCTCACCTCCATCCTGCTTTGGAGGCACTTTCACTTTCAGACAATTACATACATGCGAGGACTTCAGTGATCAAAACGCCATTTGCTTACATAACGGGTTGATATTAACTTAAGATTCTCTGGGTGACTTCACCTTTGTTATGACCAGTTCTGTTCCTGGAGATTGGGCTACACCTCAGTCCTCAGGTGAATCACCTTTGCTGGACTAGATCACCTCTAACAGACCCAGTGGACTTGGAGGTGTCTCCAGCTGTTAGTGTCCTCCCATTCTTATGCCAGCATCAACTTCAATCTCTGAAACGGTCTTTCAGGCCACCTTCCTGGCTGCCAGAAATAAAACACACTCCAAAAATATATAAAGAGAGTTTAGAGGAATCTTGTGCAGAGGTCTCCAAACAATACATAGAATTCAGTGTTACCCATAGAATCATAGAATAGTTTGGGTTGGAAAAGACCTTTAGAGGCCACCTAGTCCAACCCCCTTGCAGTGAGCAGGTACATCTTTAGCTAGATCAGGTTGCTTAGAGCCCCATCCAACCTGACCTTGAGTGTTTCCAGGGATGGGCTTCTACTACCTCTCTGGGCAACCTGTTCCAGTGTTTTACCATACTTGCTGTAAAAAATGTCTTCCTTATATCTAGCCTAAATCTGCCCTCTTTTTGTTTAAAGTCATTACTCCTTGTCCTATTGCATCAGGCCTTGTTAAAAAGATTTCCCCCATCTTTCTTATAGGCCCTCTTTAAGTACAGGAAGGCTGCAATAAGTTCTCCCCAGAGCCTTCTCTTCTCCAGGCTGAACAACCTCAATTCTCTCAGCCTTTCCTCATACGAGAGGTGTTCCAGTCCTCTGATCATTTTTGTGCCCCTCTTTCTGGACTAGCTCCAACAGGTCCATGCCTTTCTTGTGTCGTGGGCTCCAGAGCTGGACGCAGTACTCTGGATGGGGTCTCAGCAGAGCAGAGTAGAGGGGGAGAATCACCTCCCTCAACTTGCTGGCTACACTTCTTTTGATGCAGCCCAGGATACAGTTGGCCTTCTGGGCTGCAAGTGCACGTTGTTGGCTCGTGTCCAACTTTCCATCCACTCACACCTCCAAGTCCTTCTTGGCAGGGCTGATCTCGATTCCTTCATCCCCCAGGCTGTACTGATACCAGGGGTTGTCTTGACCCAGATGCAGGACCTTGTACCTGGCCTTGTTGAACTCATGAGGTCCACACAGGCCCACTTTTCAAGCTTACCCAGGTCCTTCTGGATGGCATCCTGTCCCTCCAGTGTGTCAACTGCACCACTCTGCTTGATGTCATCTGCAAACTTGCTGAGGGTGCATGTAGTCCCACTGCCTTTGTGTTGATGAAGATATTAAACAGCACTAGTCCCAACAGGGACCCCTGAGGGACACCACTTGTCACTGTTCTCCATCTGGACTTTGGGCTGTTGACCAATACCATCTGGATGTGATCATCCAACCAGTTCCTTATCCACCAAACAGTCCACCTGTCAAATCCGTATCTCTCCAATCTAGAGAGAAGGGTGTTGTGGGGGACCGTGTCAAAGGCCTTACAGAAGTCTGGATAGAGGACGTCCACAGCTCTTTCCTTGTCCATCGATGCAGTCACTCTATCATAGAAGGACACTAGATTGGCCAAACAGGACTTGCCCCTGGTGAAGCCATACTGGCTGTCCCAAATCACTCACTGTCCTCCATGTGCCTTAGCATAGCTTCTGGGAAGATCTGTTCCATGATCTTCCCAGGCACAGAGGTGAAGCTGACAATATTCAGCTACTTATTACAAAGTCTGAGTGCCGTTCAAAGAGCACACTGGGAACAACATAGCTTTTTAAATGGATGTGTCATGATTTGCCAGGGATTCTCAGGGCAATCCAAATCCACAAAGCACATGAGAACAGGAGGTCTCTCTGAGCAGTGCCGTTGCTGAGCTGACCAGCATCGCTAAGCCAACGTCAATCAGGAGAGAGTGATACCATTGAAACTTGCACAAATATGCTAAGCAGAGCATTTGCAATCATTCCCTGTAAGAAAAAGCAGTGAAACACAGGGGAGTGGTTGTGCATTTGATGATGCATCACTGCAAATCCTTGAGAAGGTAGGTTGGTGTCAAATGCTTTTCTTTGTATATCCTGCCTTGGAGATAAAAGAGCAAGTCTCGGGGAGATTCCTTCCCTCTGCCAGCAATGCACACAGCTGAGGCAAAGGGCTTGTTTGGAGAATGCTTGTGCTGCTGCTGTGCAGGCATTGGCACACGTGTAGGTTCGTTGGCTGCTTCTGTTGGTATCCTTGAAGCTGAACATTTCAGGTTTACTCCTGACTTCCTCAGCACTGTTCAACTGGAAGGAGAGGGAAGGTCCTTGCATGCCTTGCTTTTGGATAATCATAGAGTAGAATCATTAGGTTGGAATAGACCTCTGAGATCATCAAGTCCAGCCGTTGACCTCATACCACCATGCCCACTAAACCACGTCCCGAAGTGCAATATCTACATGTTTTCTGAACACCTTCAGGGATAGTAACTCCACCACTTCCCTGGGTAGCCTGTTCCAATGTTTGACCACTGTTTTGGAAAATAAATTTTTCCTAATGTCCAATCTAAACCTCCCTTGGCACAACTTGAGGCCATTTCCTCTTGTCCTGTCACTTGTTTCTTGGGAGAAGAGACCGACCTCCACCTCACTACGACCTCCTTTCAGGTAGCTGTAGAGAGTGATAAGGTCTCCCCTCAGCCTTCTCTTCTCCAGACTAAACAGCCCCAGTTCCCTCAGCTGCTCCTTACTAGGTTTGTTCTCCAGACCCTTCACCAGCTTCATTGCCCTTCTCTGGACACGCTCCAGCACCTCAACGTCTTTCTTGTAGTGAGGGGCCCAAAACTGTACACAGGATTTGAGGTGCGGCCTCACCAGTGCCAAGTACTGCCGGCTCATGTTCAGCTGGCTGTTGACAAGCACCCCCAGGTCCTTTTCCACTGGGCAACTTTCCAGGCACTCATCCCCCCTCATTGCATGGGGTTGTTGTGACCCAAGTGCAGGACCCGGCACTTGGCCTTGTTAAACCTCATACACTCAGCCCATTGATCCAGCCTGTTCAGGTCTCTCTGCAGAACCTTCCTGCCCTTGAGCAGATCAACACTCCCACCCAGTTTAGTGTCATCTGCAAACTTCCTTTTCTGAGGTATAACAGCTGTAAACAAATAAGAGGTGTAAAAATCATGTGCTGTGTACAGAAAATGATGAGATTCTGTTTAAAAAGTAGTAGGCTTTGATAGGATTCTGTTTTTCAAAACAAAATCCTGCTGATGAAAAAGAGATATTAAAGATGCAAAAATGGATATATAATGAAATAATAATTGCTAGCATGGCTTTATAAGTTTATTATGAAATCATTTCAACTACCATTATCCTGTCTGAAAGAACCACTGCTGTCTATGATTCAGATGCTCATATTTAGATTTTTTACATGATTTTTGCTTCATTTTCTTCATTACTGGAAGCATTTGCATGATAACAGGATCTTTGCTTTTAAGAGTTCATCAGCTCCTGCCACTTAGTTCCCACTTGAAGTCATAATCTTCTGTTTATAATTTCATAATTGTTTGCAGTAGAGGTGATTAAAATCTCACAAACATAGCATTATTTTGACTTCAGGCAGGGAACAGGCAGCAGATGAACTCTTAAGGAACAAAGATGATGTTTTCATGTAAATAGTCCAACTAGTACAAAGTAAGGGGAAGAAATGAGTGAGTGGAACACATCCAAATGCAATACTTTTCACTGTTTTCTTTTAGTCAACAATAGCTCTTTGAAACCCACACATTTCAGAACCTGACATCTTCCAGTAGAATACTTCCCTCATGTCTTATGAATTTTTCCTGTTTTCCACTCTAGGTGCATGTTTCTAAGCACAAGCAAACTATTAATTAATGCATTAATTAGGCACAATAAACTCTTCTGTGTATTAATTGACACAAAGTTCAGAACTCTTCCAGAGAAGCCAGCATTTGAATTTCACCCTTGCAGAAAGAAAACTCAGTGCAACATCAGCATCAAGTATATTTGAATATTCTAACAGGAGACACTTAATTTAGGAGTTTGTGTTGCTTGTCTTTGCTCATGTGTGGTCTGTAGAGCAGCCTGTTGGGTCTCATACAGCTGTCTGTGCAGATCCTTGTTTCCGGCCTCAGCCATTCACTAATGCTTACTATAAGCATTCTGCTGGGACAGGGATATGTTTCACACTGTGTAAGCAGACAATACTTGGAAATTCAGTACATCTAGGGTCTGTCAGATGGGTGAGGCAACAAATTCAGGGTGATTTCTTTCTAAACATACCCCTTCTTCAGGTACTAGACTGCAATGGGAAAGACAGATGTAATTTCATATGCTATTTAAGTTGCTGAATACCAAGAAAATTCATTTCCCTCCCTCTCACAAACCCCAAAGGAACTTGTAATCCAATGATAAGTGATTATCTCTCAGAAACAGTGAGTACAGAGATATATGCAACTCTTATGCACATGATAATTCTTCAAATTCCATAAAAGATGTACTGATTCAGCCATTTTATTATTTAAATAGAATCATGGAAAATATTGAAAAACAATGAGACATCTTGGTTTTGCTCCTCAATCATAGTTATTTTGCTACATGTATTACTTCCATGAGGAGAACAGGACTGTGAGAATGGGACGTATTTCCCTGGGAAAAGTACAAGCCCCCCTTTGTATTTGGATAATGCTGTGCAAATTTTTCTTAAAAAACCTCCCAAAGATAGACACTGAGGGCTAAATAAGTAACAGGAATTTTTAGTTATCTTCACTGCCTGGTGACTCTTTGTTTGAAGGTCAAGAGAGATATTCAGTAGTCACTCAGAGGCAAGATATCTGAAGGGTTATCTCAAGGTACCATAGTAAAACAAGCTTCTCCTGGCTGGTCCTGAATCATGCCAGGGTCTCTTGAATATCAAGTTTGTCAGATTCAAGTTCCCTGTAACATGCAAGCACTGGGTGCCTACAGATGGCATTCACAGAAACCAATGACTTTGGCCAGCAGCTGCCTCAGAGATTAAGATTCCTAAGAGGGGCACTGAAGAGGCCCCTCAGTATTGTGGATGAGGTCAGATCTTCAGATGAAGAATCAGAGGCTGGAAAAGCTGTCCCTGGTATGGGCAGTGGGTAAGTGTCATCGCACTCCCCAGGGTCCCCACCCTCTGATGCACCCTGTGGGGACATGGCCTGAGTCCCCTCTTGCTCCTTCCTAATCCAGTCACCTGGCAGCCTCATCCTTGGATCTCACTTTAGGAGGACCTGTCCATGCAGATGTGCTTTGTGAATACCAGACTACCCTGGACCCCAAGGCGGATCAACAAAGGCAGCTCAACATCTTCCTGGAGCTACACCAGGGAGCGTCTGAGAGTGTGATAAAAGCCCAGAAAAAACACATCAGCATCAGTGTAAAATGAGGCCCCTTTATAGGAAGATGCTGGGGTGTTAAGGGACTGCACTACTGGTCAGGACATTACACCTCTGTGTCGGACACTTCAGTGTCAGGCAATATTGCATAAATTGTAGATAGCTGACAAAGTCCCTGTGTATATTTAGCATTAGACTCCTAAATAATGTGTTCATCCAGAAAATAATTTCTTGTTCTAACGTGCTTTGCCTATATCAGTATGAGACTTTTCAGGAGAAATTTTTAATTGGAAAAGTTCCTAATTCTATTTTTCTAAGGAAATTTGAAAGGGAACTTGAAAAGTATTCCTTAAAATACAAATAATTCCAAGTGAACAATTAAAAGAATAGATTTAAGGCAAAACAAAAAAAAAAAGGAGTGAGTGGTCTTAAGTCTAAATACTGTCTTGGTTGGTTTTGCTTGATTTCAGCTGACTTTATTTTCTCCCCTGGGGAATTATATTGTCCTAGTACAGCTTTAGCAGTGAACAACAACTAAAACCTGTTAAGACTTTACAGTTAGATTTAAATACATGATTAAGAACAAATAGCTGAAAAAAACCCTACAACAAACCAACCCAAAAAAAACCTCAGTCATGTGATCCTGGCAGTGTATATGGTAACTTCACCTTACCAAATGCAGGCCACTTCTAGAAGCTGCCTTTCTCTCCTTATTAAAGCAACATATCATTTGTCTGGCATAATTAAGAAGGGAGATACAATTCTTTTGTGCTGAGCTTCTGGTCTGAGGGCTAAATCTTCCGCAAGTGCAAATTACTACAATTTCAAAGGCATTTTATGCTGATTTATGTGAGTTGAGGTCCTGTCTCAGTCCAAAGATGTTGCTGGTGGGAACTACTCTTCAGCTTGAAAATGTGTTCTCAATTTGGTCAGAATATTTTTTTTTCCCTCTCTGGGGCACTGCTCAAAAAGCTATGTAGAGAGGAAGAGAATGATGAGCCTATATGTCAACAGGATATCACTTCTAGAAGAGGGACGTTTTGGAAGTAAAGGAAGACTGAAAAGGGTGAAGATATTATTTTTCTTATTGTCATTAATGAGCACAATACTGTAGTAGCTATAGTCAGAGATAAAGTTATCTAACCTTAAATAGCTTATAAATCTATATTGTCTGGAGATTTATATGTCAGAAATGTAAATATGTGCAGCTGTTTTGGTTTTGTAACTTTTTTTTTAATATATGTTGTAAAATTGATGTGGGGGGATACGCATGCACTAATTAAATACATGTGCAATTTTAAATGGAAGGACATGTAAGCCTTTCTAGATATTGATGCATAAACGAAAGTTTTATTGTTTAAAAAGTACCAGCTTATAAAGAGAAAAAAAGTACTCTAATTGAGTTGGACAGATTTGCAAAGATCTTTGAAAGTGTGAAAGAAAGGGTAAGAAGGAAATGTCTCCTTTACAATCTGTTTCTGGCTTTGGGACTGTGCTTTATCTTGACAAATAAGATAAAGATCATTTGACAGCAATCCACTTATTCTTATCTTGCTAGCAACTTAAAAACTGAATTATTCATCCTCAGTGTGAAATTTTGTGTTTTCCATTCTAAATTCAACTGCATAGTTAACACCTAACCTCCACAAAAATGTATCCAATGCAACAAAGCAAACTTAGTTCAAACTACCTCTGTAAGACTAACATTACCAAAAATTATAAGCATTCTATGAATTAAAGGGCTTTCATGAACTAGTAACATGTCACATAAACTTACCAGTTACATAAAACATAAATATTTCTCTGGTTTCTTTCAGTATCTTTCAGGTTTGAGGAGGGGTGAGTGAACTCATGAGCTTTGCTAAATCATGCAGGAATTTTCCTCTTCATAAGAAGTCTCTAAGTGAACTCACTTGGGCCACATGAAATTACAAATATGTGTTAACCTGGGCCATATCACGCAGGTACGTGACAGGCATGATTGCTGTCTGCCAACCCCAGACCTACAAATCCCATATTACAGATGCAGTTGTATCACAAATGTTGTTTTTCTAGAAAGTCTTGATGAAGACTAACATAAACTCTGCCAGTGACAATGTTACATTAATAAAGCAAATAAATAATATAAATCTTTATTTCTGTAATACAAGTGGTGCTTTGCAAATACAAAGTCTATAATAAATCTTGAGTGCTGTTTAGAAATGATCCAAAATAGGAGACTAGAATGTTTAAAATGAAGTACAAGAATTGCATGTAAGAGCTAATAAACTTTGCTAACAAGAGGTCTTTCATGCTTCTTAGTAATGTTGAACCACACAAGGCTTTTCCTCAAGAAGTTGTTTTCTCCTGCATACTTCTTCTATTGCTTCTTTATATGTGCATATAGATTATAGATCAGTTAAACATTAGCATCTCTTGAATTAAAATCTATCGGTTTGCACATGTACAATCAAACAAGTTAGAGCAAATTCTAGTCACCACTGTTCGAAATCCACTTCTCTGACATGTTTGAATGTCTCCAGCCCTACATTTTTTCCCCAGTTTTTAATTTAATGATATCTCTTTATTAACACATGCTTTCTCACATCAGTTGCATCTGTGCTCACAGTGAATGTGAGCAGTCTCAGCTCAGCAGGAATATGATTTGGAGAGGTACAAGCAGTTGAGGAGGGATTGTCGTGGGCATAGTGTCTGAACACAGAAGTGGCGGTTATCTTTCCCACTACAATTGAAAGGAAACCGGTAACAATGGTGTGCTATAAAAAGCAAAGGAACGTTCTTCTTTGTCAAGCAACCGTACCTCTCCGGTAGTGCTGCTGCTGCAGTACACTGGCTGACATCCACTCCACGTTTGAACTCTGGTGTTACTGAATTTCAATTAAAACTGAAAACTACACAAAGGTAGCAGGCACAGAGAATACCAAAAAGAAACAAGATCTTAATTTCTGTGGTTGTTTTTGTTTTAGGGCTTATCTTTGTCTGATTGGGAAATAATGATCTAAGTTTGATGGTGAGGGTCCTGGTATCTGCTGTTTGGGTCAATTTTACCTCATTAAAGAAAGACAAGAATTATGGCGAGTTCTCCCAGAACATCAGAGCTGCCATTCAAAAGCAAAAGTCACACTGGGGTGCAAAATCCCTCCAGTTCCTGCTTCAGTCCATTTAAAAAAAAAATGTATTTGAAGCCTGAGGGACGAGTACAATTTAAGAGAGATTTTTTTCTTTATGCAATGAACCCAACAAGGCCTTATGTATGATGCAGCAAACTGCAGTACCTGCAGGGTGCTGCTCATCTACCATGAAAGTCTTCTATTATCTCATTCTTTACATGAATGAAATGTGAATATAGTTCCTTCTTTCTCGAAAACCATTACACTGATTGGATTGTGTCTGGAAGCAACAGAATGGGTTTTTCCACACAATTATTTTCAACAGATTGAAATTGTATGGCTTTCCTCGTAGGTGCTGATGGAAGGTACTCTGGAGTTTCAAAGACTGTGTGAAAAACAGTAGCTCCAGTACTTTAAAACGTTCTAAGTGGAGGGCAAAAAAGAAAAAAAAAAGGAAATTTTTAAAGTGATTAAAAATACTTATTTTTTACTGTGGATTTTTAACCTGGAACTCAGTTGCCTTTATTGCTGCAAATTATTGGTATTGGTTGTAATGAGATCACAAGCTTCACAAATATTCACTGATAAGAAAACAAATACCTTGTGATAAAACAAAGAAAACAGTGGAATGATTATTGATAATAAAAGTGAACTCTAACAAGACAATAGAGTAGTCACACAGGAAATGCCAGATACATTTTCTTGGAACTGCTGGCTATATTATCATATGTTCTGAGAAATCCAAGTTCTGAGTGAAGGTTTGTAAGCAAGTTTTTAACTAAACACAGCCATTATGTTATCACAGAAAAACTATTTTAGAAAAAAGGCTGTTTCACATCAGCGGAGGACTTATGCGTGTATGTATCTGTGCATGTATGCACACATGCATAGTTGTATGTGTTTAAATATATTCATATATTTACTGAACACTTCTGAACTGGTGGAAAATTGAAAGGAGTGGAGGAAAACTTACTTTAACTAAGAAGCTGTTCATTCCATTTTTCTGTCTCTATTCATCATATCAATATTTTAATCGTATTTCATTCCCTACATTCTTCTTTGGATTGTCTAAAACTGATTTTCTAATTCAGTCTGGCAGCTCAAGTTTTAATGTCATTTTAATAGACCTTGTCTTGCTTTCATGAAGCAGTAAAAGCAAAGATTTCATTGTAAAAGAAAATTGCCTTACTTGCACCTAGTTTTCTAATTACTGTATCTGGTACCACCATTGAATGTTTGGAGAAGGGGAAAAGAGAGTGGAAACAGAGACCGTTATTAATCAACCCTTACTGGTAATTAAGGTCCTCAGCTTCTCATTGTTTTTTTTTTTTCTTTTTTTTTTTTTTTCAGTTTTACATACCTTGATGTCAGATAAAGGAGATGACAGGAGAAAAATCTCAGCTGCATAGTCTGGTCCACAGGTAAGTCACTTATAGTAAAAATGTGAACGTTTTATGACATTTGCATGAAGAAGGATGCAGGACTGTGGACCTGCAAACACACCCAGTTTTTCATAAAAGTGTAATATAATACAAGGTGGATCAACTCAAGTGACACACGATTTCAATAAGAACAGCAGCACTGATCTCATCAGTGAACTTGGATTTGCAGTCCTCTCCTGTGGATTTGCCGAATTCTGTATTTGCATGGATGAGACAAGAACAGGGTCCTTCAGATTAGGGTGAATGAACAGTTTGCCTACCTTATAAAAAAATCTAACCCAGAAAGTCAGAATTCCCACCACCATGTATGTAAATTTATAGATTTGCCCATGGTCATTGTGGAAGTGACCTTTTTGGCAAAAGTGAAGATTCAAATTTGTGTAATATTTTCCTGTAGAGTCGTGAAGTAAGAAGAATAAGCTGGAAAGAAGTGTTTCTGCCTATGTGAGGAAATACGTTAACATTGATCCAGAGGGAGGATGGCAGGCCACCTTGATGACAATTGCTCACAGGACAGCTGCAAGGGCCGGGGAAATGCTCAATTCCATGACTGTTTGCTGCTTCTTCTTCCTTTATTTCACCATTTAAATTATACAGAAGCTCAGCTTGAAGTCAGGACTCTGGTAAAAATTTGCCCAAAATTAAATATATGAATACATTCTTGAAGAACAACTTGGTGGGTGATATGAAGAGATGAAAGTTTATTAATGTTGGAGAACTATTGATCCCTGATATTTAATCCAACACTAAATTTGATCTCACTTATTTGTTTTACCAAGATTACCTGTAGAATGTGAAAGAGTAGGTACCGCACATCATCTTTCCCCCTGTGCAAGTCTTGGGGCCTGTGTCAGCAGTTGCATTTTTCATCACTTTCTCATGAGATTATGGCACAGTGAAGACAAAGTATGATATGAAAAATAATTTGCTTCTAAAAGGAAAAGAGAAGCCAGGCTATTGCTAGGAAAACATAATTTGAAATCCTACAAAAATGTAAATACAATTTATTTTGGTTTTCTTAATCCTTTTAAAAGAGACGAATTAAGCCCAAGAAGTTGTTTAACTGTGTGTAGAGATCATGATGGAATTTATTTTGATTGGGTGACCTCATAAAATTATTCACCACTGCTGTGATTTTTTTGAAGGCAGCTCAATAGATTTTGACTCACAGTTCCCATTAGAATTTAATGAGAGCTGGGCCTGTAAGTCCCCCAGATTCCTTTGAAAATAACCCAGCGTATGATAAAATAATATAGTTCTGTGCATCCTTAATTTTTGACAGTTTGTTCGTGACTGGAATATTGATTACAACAGCTACTGCCAAGCACCCGGCTCCCATCACTCTCGCCTGCTTTTCCATTATGTCATAAATAGATTGCCCAGCTCAATCGATTATGCAAATAGATGAGACTGGACTACTTGCATGGGTTTGCTAAAAAAAAAAACAACGAAAGAAGGGCCTAAAAATTACCAGGCATCTATGTTCCCTGAACAAGTTAATTGTATGAAATTTAAATGCTCTGAAATGAGTGACTTCAAAGAGCAAATAAGGACCAAAGCAAGGCCAGGTCCAGCAGTAGTAATTAGATTCAAGTCAAAAGTAAGCCTGACTGGACAGTTTCAAAATATTTGTGCTATGCAAGAAACTTGGCAAGTGTGTGGTACTGAAAATGGGAGTTCAGTTAAATCTTTGGAAAGGCACAAAAACACGCAAGTAGAAACAGTATCCTGCTAAGCTGAAAATGCATTCAAACTAAAACGAGAACTGAAGTGACTGAATAAGCAATAGGAATAAAGGAAGAGAGTTATCAAAATAAAATATATATGGGAATGGCCTAAGTGAAATTTTAAGCCTTGATTTCATTTGCTTGCATGTTTGTACATTTGTTTCCAGCAGTAAAGTATTATGACATTTGATGAAAAGGTAAGTCAAGGAAAGAAAAGAAAAAGTGCTGATGATTCAGCCTCCATGCACTCCATAAGATTTACTGGAAAGCAGGGTGCAAAGTTGTGTTTGCATGTCCTACTGTGGTTTGTCATGTTACTAGCAGTAATTTATTTCCCAACACTGATGAGGAAGAACTGTGACAACTCAGGATAATTATTGAAACATGTTTGGGCATCATTATTGCACGGAAAGAAAAAAATAAAAGCTTGACAGTAGTGGGTTACAACACTACACTGAGGTTAGGTTATGTATTCATTTTACTAGAAGGCCATTTCATCTGCAGGACTTTTTGCTGCAGTGAGAGCAGCAGACTAGGCTGGCAAGTCCTGCTGGTATGTAACACTTCATCAATCTCAATGGGCTGGATTGATTTGGATTCCTGACACTTCAGGGGAGATTTTAGAATTGGTTTATTAACTTTTGGTTTTCCTTGTGGTTTTTTTGGGGGGATGTGTTTGTTTTTGTGTTGTTTTTTTTTTTTTTTTTCCATGTAATTTAAACGATAACACTACCTAGATACCTGTCAGGAATGAGGGCCCCATTGTGTCCCCAGTGTGCAGGACCTGATGTACAGCTGCAAAACTAAAAATGTAGTTCATATCCCTCAAGCAATTCTAATAAGGATAAGAACGGATAATACTGGGATATAGCAGGAATAGGTGCCCAAGAAAACAATGGTATGTCTAAAGGCAGTTTAAAACAAACTTAAGTATGTTTGCACAGGCTCAAATCACCCTTCTGAACATATCTGGTGAGACAAAATCAGTCTCCCTAGCAGTCAGGATTTTAAGTACAGCCTTTGTGTACCTGCTGCCAAAGGGTGCTTGTTTGTTTCGAAGCCATTGCAGCAGAAGAATGTTAAGCAACAACTTAAAGACTGGTGAGATGGCTCGTGGATGATGATGTTCTCTTCAAAACAGGTGGGCTGGCACAAAACAAAATATAAATATACTTGTTGGAAAATACAGTTATTACATAATATCATAAGGTGGACAGATGTTAAATTGACCTCCTGAGACCAAATGAGAGATGAAAGACAGATGGAGGCTTACAATGAATGCACTTGATAGTGAAGTCAGGAACCTTATATCTGATGGATATCTTTGGATGGATGTAGATATACAGGTGACAAGGGTGAAATTATGAAACTTCAAAATACTGTCTTCCAGTACATTTGTATTTCAAGTCTATTGGTTTGATTAGAGATAGCAGCTGCGAAGTGGAAGATTAGTTTCTACTTGTGAATTAGCTGTAATTGTTCATAATACTGTGTTGGACCGAGGGCAATAGTTCAGGAACAGGGTCAGGAAGAATAGTTAAGTTTTCCTTCATATCATGGAATGTGTGAAATAAAGTATGGAAAATTCTGCAGCATTTTGAACATATTCAGAAATGCTTCCAGAAAAGTTCTGGTTTTTTGAGCAAAGGTCATTTCTTCCCTTGCAAAAGACATATTCCTGTGACCATTTATAGTCAGTGCCAAGTTCCAAGGTGGAAACCTTAGTTGAAGCTATAGAAAAATACACACCAGAGCAGACAGTGCCTCTGTTCCTGAGGATCCATCTTTCCAGTGGTGATTTCACATCTGTGGATTTTTTGTGCTTTTATGTACTTTTGGATCTCCTGCATGACGATGGTTCTGATCTCCCCAGCTGCGGCATGTAGGCAGCCTCTGTGACACCAGCAAGTGCTGGAGTTTGAAGGGCTACGTGCAGATGGAGAGGTCAAACTGCACAAAATAGCTTACAGGTTCAGAGGCCTGGCTGCAAACATTTTTACCTTAGATCAAACCCAAATTGCCTTGTGAGTGCAACAGGCATTTAAAATGAGACCCAGCAAAACCTGGCGAAGGTTTCCTGCTGGGCAGTCTTAACATCAGCTAGCTTGAGGCTTGAGCCGCCATTAGAGTAGCTCTAACTTCTTAAAATTCTGGCCTATGATGTTTGCAAGAGCAGCTTTAAGGTTGAAAGGATCACTCTGTGTTTGCTTTATCAATAAACGCTGACCCATCTCTTTGAGAAGACAATTCTGAACTGAGCAGATGTGCATCTAACAACCGAAAAACCCACTTAGTTTTCCCAACCAAAACATTTATTTGTGTTTGGATCCTGGAAAGTTTGTAGCTCTCTTTTAACTCTCTTGAGAAATAACATTATATATGTTGCTCCAGTTATTTACTTACCAAAACTCCAGAACATGTTTGTGTGCTGTGTAATTTGAACAACAGTTAGTGCTGCACTGTTCACTTCTGTACAAAAACTTTACATCAAAATCTGCATAGAGACTGCATTTAAAGAAGTAAAATAAAGTAGAATTCAAAAGCTCAGCCTCAGGACAAAGCAAACTTTCGGAATCCTTAGCTGCCCACATTTAAATTCACAACTGAAGCACGATCTTTTGGCTTGCATTTATCTGATACTACATTAAAAATATGTTAGGTTATCGTGGAGAAATTATAAGATGACCAGTATAATCTTATTTCTAAAAATAATTATCCCAATACTGAGCATAGTAGAGATGAAATAAAGCTCTTTTAGCCTAGCTTCAAATTTACATTAGCTTTCTGGATTTTGCACATTTACCAGAGACCCCCACAGAATTGAGTGTGTTTGAAATTAAAAGATGTGGAAGAAGGGAAATATATGAATGTGAGGAACAGCCTGAAAAATATGGACAACGTATCCTCAGACAGCAAAACTGATACAGGCACACTGTGAATAAAAAGAACAGAGATGGTAAAAGAGATATACATGAAAACAAATAATATGAGGGCAAAAAAGCAGTGTCAGATTCTCTATCTGTTTAATAACCTGTTGTTGGAAATATGCTTGGTCACAAATTATGCACTAATAATTAATTATCTACTTCTAGATTCCCATGTCATTATTCATCTTTAAAAGTATCTGATATGATGGTCATTAATGAGTTTTATATTTTTCTAATAGCTTTGCCAACCCTGTGTTATGATTGCTCATTTATTGACCTTTTTGCCATGTGGTTTGATCAACTTTAAATCATTAGCATTTAAATATACTAACAGAATATTGAAATCTCATAACACAATGTTGTTTGTGGCAAAATCATTAATGTGATAAGATGCAGATCAAAAGCAGTATTCACCAAAGTGAATACAAATGATACAATACGGAATTAATATGATAAGATGAAACACAGTGAACAATACACTTCCATTAATGTATTAGTGAGCACATTAATGACAAAAGTGCTAAAGATATGATGGAAAATCTCTACTAAGGAAAAATAAGGTGCATTTCCCAGAATACAAATATTTTCCTAAACGAGAAAATTTAAAGGTTGATTTGGTATTTTTTCCGGCAACCATGTGTCAAATTTACTCATTTGTCAAAAGCACTAGTTTACATTAATAATAAAACAGATAAATGTTTATGGTAATGAACAGTGTTCCAAATACTACTTTAAAGTGATTGTGCAGACTACTTTCCTCTGGGCTGGTGAGTATTCTGAGAGTAATACAAACTTATCCTCACAGACTAAAATCTAAGCTAGAGATTCACAGTTTGAGGGTTGCTAGATTATGTGTGTTCTTTCAAAGAGAGCTTGTTAGGAATCCTCTTGATGAGGCACCTTTGCTGGTCAGGGTAATCCTGATGTGGGTGATGTAGAAACAGTTGTGGACACGGAGAACAGAATCTTTTCAGTCCTAGATTGGTTTCCAAACTAATAGAGCTATGAGCTGTTCTCTAGAGAATGAGCAGGTCCTCCACTAGTGTTTTATTAAAAAGTTCAAAGTCTCAAAAATGGCATTGCCCATCTGCCACAGTTATGTTGTGCTATCAGGAATATCATGTTACTAGCATTAGGTTCCTGATCCTTTTCCCAAAAGAAAACAGAAAAACAGGGAGCATGCTAATCTTACAATTAATGTTTCTTGATATTCTCTCTAGCTGTCCTCAAAATAATTCTGTTTGGCTCTGGATCCTTATAGACTTTGTAAAAACATTGTCGGTATGACATTCTTGATATTCTTGTGTGTAGTTGTAACTCAAAACAAAAACAGTATATTGCTGATAAGATATATATATATATAGATACAGATAGATATAAGAGAAAACTCACATATGGTCATCCATAAGGATAATACCAATTCCTACGTTTTCTATATTCTGAAATGCAAAGTTCCAGCCCTAAATAAGCACAAAAATTCTCAAGTTTCTGCACAAGAAAACTAATATTGCCCCTTTTAAACCCATGTCTGGCTTTTTAGTAGTATAGACTGGTGCAGCAAATAACTAAATTGAGCCATAAAAATTGTTTTGCTTGTGTGTGCCATTTCAGATAGAAGGGTGGGTAAACCGGATTTATTCTGATAATGTGAGGGCACTTCATGTATCAGAAATTGCATAGTTGACAACCACACTTGAATTACAGTAAAGATTGTCAATGTTGCCAAATGGCACATCATGTAACTTCTGATTTGGTTTAATAAAATTGAAATGTTTGATAACAATTTATGGTTATTGCTTGAGGGTTTTATAATGTATGTTTATATTAACTTAAAGTGGCTGAGATACTTGAATTTTAATTCTTCATCTAGAAAGTTATATAGGCCAAATATAAGGACAACATCAACAGGAATAAAGTTAGCAAGAAGAGAAGAAAGAGATTTTTAGGGGACTGTTTAACCACAAATCAGTAGACTTACCTAAGATAATCAATTGTTATCCTGGGTTTATTCGAGTATCCAAGGCTCAGGACTGAGGACTGGAAAATTACTTGAAAATTTTTAAAACCAAGCAACAGCTGTGAGAGGAAATGAAGAGACTCATACCTGGAGATGTGGCACATAACCAATGCTGTGTCTTCCTGTGGATCACCAGGTACTTAAAAGAAAAAAATGAACTCTAGAGGTGTCTCAATAAAAAGGAAGGCCTGATATCTTCCTCTTTGTAATACAAATACTTCATAATGCAGCTCAACTTCGCTCAGATCTTTGGAGACTGGGACTCACAAATACAGCCTGGAATGTTTAAGACTATCTGATCTTCTCTTTTGAAAAATAATGTTCACGCTTTCAAATCAGTGTTGATGTGCAAACCAAAAAGTAGGATTACTTGAGTTGTGTTTGTAAAATAGGCCAACAGCATGAACAAGAAAAACCTGAAATACTTGGTTTTTAATAAAGAAAAGTTCTTTTATGATCAGGGTATTTACAGAAATTGTATTGGAGTGGAATTGGAGTGCTTGTGCTGTAAAGAGAAGATTGCTCATAAAGGCAGGGAGAGCAGGGTTTTGACTTCTCAAGTGGGACAGAATGGTCTGGTCCTGGGCAACATATGTTTATAAAGATTTGAGCCTCAAATTTGTAGTTCCTGAAGAGATTAGCTAATTACACCTGTTTTCCTATGGATTTGTGTCCTAATTCTTTTAAATACACAAAGCAAATTTCACAATTACTCTTCTTTTCCCCTCAGTACCCTCCCCTGAGCAACAGTATTTGTGGTGGGTAACCTGGTGCTGCAGGTGTGCTCCTGGTCCAGCTCTCTCCCTGCTGCTATGTGGGTCTGTCTGCCTGTCCTTTGGCAGGGGCAATAATTCTGGTCTTTCCTCCACTTGATTTCTGACTCTTCCTCACAATTCTCATAACTTATCTTTCAGATTCCAACCTCTCTTTCAGATCTGATTGATTACAAAGGCATTAGAAGGGGCTTGACAGACAGAAAAGCATGATTGAGCAAGCCTTATTTCCTTAGAAAACCAGGCTAAAAAATGAACGTGTAACTAGTGAGAATTAAGGCAGAGAATGATTGATTTCTCTATACACTACTGAGCAAAAAATTATTAAGACATATTGTTAGCTAGGAATGCAGTACTAGTCATGTACAAATGAGCCAGAGACTGAATGGAATATAACTGAACATGGAAAAACCAATATGGTAAACCAGGCCAAGGTAAACCAGCACCGACTAACCTTTGTGAGCAAAGATAATATGAGAAAGACATGACCAGACGCAATGCAAACTAAGTATTAAAAAAAAACCCCAATAAAGCCACTGATCTGAAGGAATTGTTCTGAGCTCTTCACTGCGTTATTGAAGTGATACTGTTTTTTAAATCCCACGTGCTTGTGTCAGCCTCTCAACTGTAACAAATAGAATTGGTGGCCTAGATTCTGACAGTTTTTACACTGTTGCTACGGATAAGTAAGTTCCCTGAAGTCATGGAGTTATTTGGATTTGCAGTGTAAACAAGAATCCAGCCTGGGAACTTCTTACACCAGTATCTCTGTGTCATCCTTGTTGTAAAGTTATAGGCTGGCATTTTACTTTGTTACACCAGAAAGATGACAGAAATCAGGTAAATACAATACATTAGAAGTCTACCAACAATGTAACTGATTAAACGGTGCAAAAATAATATGAAATCAGAGCCCCTGCTTTTTTCTGAATCTCTTAGCCAACTTGAAATAATTTTCTGCTGTCACATGTTTTAAAAAGAAGTAATCCTCAGTTAATGTTGATAACCTTTAAAGTCCCAACTATTGCAAAGCTTTTGTAGGGTTCACTATTCCTGCAGCATAGCTTTTGCAATTTTGGAGGTGTAAGTGTACACAAGCATGCAAACACACATGCAGAATGCAGGAAAATATTCTTCCTTACTCCATTCACTAGCAGTCATTCTAGGTGTGGTAGATACTCAGTATATATATACATTTTTTAAAAAAATGGAAATATGATATTGCAAATAGAGTCCAGTTGAGCAGTTGTTGTTATTTTAGTGGAGGAAGATAAGCAGTGTTTCCAGTTTCCATGCCTCTTTCAGTTTTCTAAATTTTAGAAGAAATTCTTAAGATCCTTTCAATGAGTATATTTTCCAATGTCTTGTGCTTATTATTGGCCTCTAGTTGCTATTAAGCTACTTCAAAGTAGCATTTTTCTGGAAATGTGGAGTCTGGGGATTTTCTCAACCCAAATGAACATCAACTGTGCTCTGATCATGTATATATATGATAGCACAGAAACTAGAATGATAAATCTGAAATGCACTCCAGTCGTAAGACAAACTCTCAGATTGCAGCATGTTTGCCATATTGCTACTAATCCACTGCTGCCTCTTACAATGCACTAACTAAGTGGTATTTCTTGACTGCTCATTGTGTCTTGTTCTTTGTTGATTTTTTTTATTCTGTGTATTTGAACTACTTTAGCTGGAAGTACTTAGCTGAGAGATTCACAGAAAGAACACATAGCATGGGGTGGGTGACCTGTGAAGTCAGACATGAAAGATTCCTGTTTGGCTATTTTTCAATGCTGTTTCAGTTGAATCTGAGGCATTGCTAGCTGTGACATTGCACAGCAGTCATTTTGTTTCCTCATAGTAGCTAGACAGATTTATCAATTTCTTTCTGCTTGTTCTTTATGATATTTTTTCTGTTGTAGTTCTAAAAGGAAAGAGGAAAGAAAATGCAATATTGGAATCTGGAAGACAAATTAATTATAAAATTCCTTTTACAATTGGTGCTCTGGGAGGAGTGTCAGACTACAGAAATATTTGAGGTTGAGGTAGAATATCTATTTAATGAGTTCTTTGGCAAGTGAAAAGCATTTGTTGCTAGCAAAATCTTTGTTTTTCCTTTTTCTTTTTCCAAGCAAAAGCTGTGCAACAGAGTGGAACTGAGGGTCAAAGTTTAAATACAGTTTTCTGTGCCACCTGGTTTTGATCTAGAGCTCAAGCATTTGACTGGCAATACTCGCTGTCACAGCAGGGAGACCTGGTAAGGGGGGACAGACCAACATTTCTCTCTTTATTTCTCAAATTGTGAAAGGTGTGAGATTGACAGCCTTGGAGAAACAAGTCTCCTGTTTTATTCACAATGAAAAAGGATGGCAGGACAATCATAATACAATCTTCTCCCACAGTGCTTTGCCCATTTGTTTCAGGCCTGCTTTAGCTGAACTATCTGGAGGGGGTGAGGAGATCACTTTTTCTTTCAACAGATTCAGTCTTTGTCCCACTGCTATGACTCCCCACCGGGGTACCAATTGTGGTTGTTGTCTTTTCTTGGGCAGTTGCCACCTGTCCATTAAAAACTGGCTAGGGACCAGGAATTCACTTCGTATTGGCCACAGAATAGATGTCATAGGCTCAAATTAACATTTTAGGCACCAGGTCTGGATTTGAAACAGCAATTTAGACATGAAAGTCAACGTATCTCTTCTTCCTTGATTACTTATTTATGGAGTTACTGCTTATTTGAGCTATATCCCAATCCACTTGACTGGGATCTGTCTATTGTAAATTTTCTCTACTTATTATTTTTGGTTTTAAAGAATTGTTAAAGGTCTGAGGTAGATTAGAACCCCTTTTGCTACAGGCTGTACAAACTTTGGTTTGTCTTCTTCAGCTGACAGAAGAAATTTGCCTCTGGGTCCTGTGGCTGGCTTAAGGGTCTCTTGCACCATACAGGTGTCAAAGCATGGCCTGACTCAAGGAATTAAAAAGCCCTGAAAATCCATCCTTAGTAATCAATGATGAAACATTATTATTTTATTGAGGTATCATGACTGTGGGAGAAAGATCATGTGAAAAGCAAGAGAGACCAGTATTAGAGATAAGAACAAACATAAAGATGGGCCAGAACATGAAAACAAAATGAATATGTAGCTGACCTATAAATATGGACTCTAGGTATCTTTTTTTTTTTTTTTTTTTTTTTTTCCACAAGTTGTCCAATTGACTATAAGGGAACTTTTTAGTGGATGAAGTATTTGTCACTGTGTATCAGAATCTAGTTGGTGATTTAGAGACTTGTCAAAATTGCACAGCTGTATCCATAAGGTCTATGGTCATAGCAGTGATTTGTCTGTAAGACTGGCACTGAAGGAGCTGTGATATATAAGGGTGTTGGTAATGTACTGTACTGTGGCCATCGAGAACGAGACATAGATGTACTAAATCTACCACTGTTCTGTCACTGGGAATAGCTATCATAATAATATACAAAGCCATAAGTAAGGAGATAAAATTAAAAAACCTACCAAAATAAGTATTCCTGCCATATTTGCACAAAACCAGGCACACTCATTCCAGTTTTAGTGAGTAAAAGCAAATAAACATGAACTGGGAGAAAAAAATAGCGATGTTGGCAAAAATGTGTTTTCTCATTACATGAGATGGAGATGTGGGCACTTCTTTTTTTTTTAACCTTTATCAAAGCCAGCGATTTACAATGATTTATACTTAAGGAACTAAATCTGCATAGGAACATGGTGCTTTGAAATAGTTTGATTTGAGACATGTTGCTGTTTCTTGCAGAGTGTCTAAAATGCTGCACTGCAATAGAGTATTTCTTTGGTTTGGATGAATTCTGCAAAGTGATGTGCAGCTTTGCGAAGATAGCTCAAAAAAATTACTTAAGAAATGTCTATCATGTATTTAAATCCCTGTATTATAATGATATTCTCAAGTGTTTTATAATGGCTGGTGTTAGTTCACTGGAAGGGTGAGTAGGAACCTCTTGTTTTTCTTTGTCTGAAAAATGGAGGTCCAAAGCTGTCTGGCACTACAGTTGTTACCTTTAAGGTTATACAGCTGCAGTCAAGTTACAGTTTGATCTTCCAGGTTATTTTTTGTTTTGTTTTGTAGCCTGCTTAGTTGCAGCAAAGTTGTTCTAATAAGAGAAAGAACATCTTGTTTGCTTACTCTAGAAGTGCCCACCCAGCCTGCCCACCAGTCAAGGTCTCAGCACTGATACTGATTCCACGTTTGATATCTCTGATGAAATAAAGGACCACATTGCATTCTTCCCAAGGGAAAGAGGTATCCACAGTAACCACTTTTAAAATAAGACTGAAGAAAAATGTTTCATTTTTCTTTCATTCAGACTATGCATTACTCATGTTTTTTGTTGGAAATATGATTCCTGTAATCTAAAATAGAAAATTCTCACTGCAGTGATAGCAGCTAGTTAGTTCAGAAAGAAGCAATGTTTAAGACACAGTCATTTCAATGAGATGCTGTATCAGCTTTCCAAACCACATACTTAGTGCACTAATCACACATGATCAAATGTAATGTTTTGTCAGTTTTTAGACACTTTGCTATTAGAATTACATCTTTTACCTCATCACACTAAGGCTCTGCTGAAGGACAGATTGTACAAATAAACATCAGTTGGAATGTTTTTAAAGAGCAATTGTTTACTGATTGAAATACAAAAACTGTTGCTCATGCTTGGAGATCAAATTACATGCTTAAGAGAAAGCAAGCTACATAATTCATTGACTCATGACTCATAGGAAACATCAGGCTGTATCTTTTGATGTGAAGAGTTGCAGAATCTCTTGTCTTTATTAGATGGAGCAGTAGATGACAGGCTTTTCTTAAAAAGAGTGCCACTATATGTAGCAATCTCATAGCCATTAAACTGTAATCCCTCTGGGAAGGGAAGATGTGAAGAGGATGATCTGTAACATTCAGGTTTAGGCGTCTTTTGTTTTAAGACAGAATATTATACTGATGTTAAACTGCACCTGAATTCCCAGTGAGAATTTTTTGCCACACATTGTCTCCCATTCTGGGTCACTGGGAAATGGACATGGAGCAGTCATGCAAAAGTGGGAGGAGAATTTAGTAGGTCCCTTTCCCTATGAACTGTGAAGCCAGGCTTCCAAAACCAGTCAGTGCGGAAGGAAGCATACTAGGACCTATCTGAAGGGTATGCAGGGAGTGAGAGGCAGAAAAGCGATATCAACTCAGATCAAAGGTCAGCTGGGCCCAGACTCCTGTCTCTTGGCAGCTAATAGGGTAACACTTCAACAAGTCACACAGTGATAATTTCCCCCAAACTACCTCTTCCATACCATGGTTCGCGACTCCAGAACTTAAAGTCAGGCATTTTGCCTTTGTCCTTTATTGCCTTTAATGACCAATGCTACGGCACTATCTAATTGCCAGAAACACTTGGGAACAATCAGGCCCTACAAAGACTATATGAAGTCCTCCCACAGGGATGTATATATGTTGATGTTGGCTCCTGTTTATGCCTTTCAGAGAGGCCCAAACTGTGACCACAGAGGAAGGACTGGAGTTTCAGTTGAGGCTGTTAGTGGAAATGCATTGAGGACTTGCTCAGAGTATTTTCCTACTTGTGTCTGTTGGTAAATTACTCAGTATTTTTCTGTTATAGTTTTATACGTGTGGTTAATAGTGCTGGCTGTGTCACCAGAGATTTTGTGAGAGAATACTGAGTATGAAGCACGTATAAGACACATAAAAATGCCGGAGGAAAAACTTGACCAATTAAAAATCATTTTCTTGAAATGGATCTACCTGGTCAGACATAAATAAGATTGTCAGTAGTGGTATACTTAATGCAGTAGTATTTCTAGTACTGTTACCTCAGTCTCACACTGCAAGACGATTCTCTGAAAATCTCAGATATTGGAATCCTATGACTCCAAGAAGATCTAAAATGAAAAAAAAAAAAAAAATATCTGTTTTTCAAGACTGTTGAAGAAATACTTGATCTCACATTTTTCAAGATTCATAAATTGAAGCGAGTGAAATCCAGACATGTAACTAGCTGTTTTTAAAATAATGGGTTATTTTCTATGAAGCAGTAAGAAGGATGTGGGGATTCAATTGAAGAATCTTGGTCTCTGTGATTCATAATTCAGCAACATGGTCTAACCTTGTAGTTGACCTTGTTTTGAGCAGGAGGTTTGACTAGAGACCTGAATTATGCTGTGATCCTGTGATTCTGCATTTCTGTAGAAGCAGAACAGTGTGTAGACTTCTTGGGAGAAAATATTGACTGAAGAAAAGCCCAAGACTCCATACAACTTTGTTGTTATCAAGCCTAGAAGATATGGGGAGAGTTTTGAAATGCTCAGGAGAGATTGTTTAGTCCTGTTCTGTAAACTTCTGTTTGTATTTGGGAACAAACTGGTATCAACTTTTGAGGTCTATTTTCTAGGTTGTTCACCATAGCCACAGAAAAATACAAGGGGAGTGGGATTAATGTGATCAAACACGGATATATACTGTGCAGTTGTCTACTGTCATGCTAGTCACCTTAGATTACCTTAATAGTAATATGGAAAAATGGGTGCTTTTGGGTACTCGTGGTATAACCTAGTTTAGGTATCTCGTTTAAGACAAGATGAATTGCTTGCTAGAAGGTCTGTTTCTTCCTCCTGACTAAAAAGAACTATGATAACAAGCTCAAAAGTAGAATCCTGTCCTTGCTGACCCAGGTATGTTATTACCCCCAAAATAAGATGGATAAAAGAGAGATTAAAAAGGAGCTGATGATTCCATTTTCATCCTGAGAAACGAGGAAATGAGCTTGTTGCTGTATTGCAAAAGGACTGCAAAAGCCTTTTGCATGTTCCAACCAAAAGGTGGGAGCTGAATCCCTATGTTGAGTCCCACTTCAGTGTATTTCTTGCACAACTACATCCTCTTCTTTTATCCTGCTATAGCAGACAAAGCATGTAGACCTTAGACCTGCAATAAGGACTATACAGATCTTCTCACTTACAAGCAGAACTGCATCCATTTCAGTGGAGCAGCAATTGCTGCAGAGCAATGTTTGCTTGCAAGGCCAGGGACTGGACAAGAGAAAGGGAGAAGGAAATTATTCATTCAAACAACAGCACAACAAAATACAGAAAGAAAGGATTTAATTTTCAGTGTAGTAATCAAGCTCCCCCATGTTTTACTAGTTATGTTGTTGATAGGTGGGTGAGGGGTAATACGACTAGATTTGCCCTGGAAAAACTTCTCCTTTTGCACCTCTCTGACTCCCTGGAATGTATTTCTTTTCCTTACACAATCTTTCCCCTGCTGCCACCCCCATGTGTCTGATTCCTGTTTGCTTCTGATTTTATGAGATTATTGAAGGTTTATTTTCAAACACAGGTCTTCTCAAACAGACATGGTGTTATCTGAGGTATGGGTTATGTTTGAAACTAGTGAATAGCCATAGATTTGAATCAAAGAAGGGAAGTACGTGAGATTGAAAAATGAATAAGGGAACTCTGATGTAATGCTAAATAAATCAACCCACACCAAGAGCAGAAAGCAAAGGGGTTTATAACTTCTATAGAAATATTTGGAAAAGGAAATGAAAAATCCATACGTCTGTATTTCCCATCCTTCCATCACTGTCCTTTTATATTTTCCGTTAATCAGTTTTGCAGTTTCTCTGTCAGAATATCCAATTGATTTAGGGATACTGAAATGTATTAAAATACACAGCTAGTCACACAGCCATGAAAGCATCTGTGTTTTTACACTTGTGAGCAAGTCCGTGAAGTTCACAGAGACACTAGATTGGCATGAAACAGCATCTGATAAATTCAGCAGAACAGAGATCTGTAAGTTTCTATGTCTGCAAAATGTTTACTACAGTTTTGTGACACTCCAGAGGAAATGACTAGGCAACCATGCAACCTACAGAGAGGTAGCTGTATGTGCTATAGGACAAACACTACTAATAGTCTGTGAGATTAATTCCCTCACAAGGTTTAAAAAATGACACTGTGAGTCCAAAGATCATGGTTCTACTTTGTAGATAAATTTGTTGAGCAATTTCTTTCTTTTAGAACATCTTTACTAAACCATCTAATATTTGAATTACATCATTCCCATAAAATCTATAAGGTTTCTTTTATTGACCTATCGTGAAGGAAACCCTGTAGGATAGATTATATACCCTGGAGGAGTGCTGGTCACTAATGTAACACAAATAGACACATAAAACTCTGATAGCTATAAAATCAAAGTAATGTATAAATATAAGTGTTTATGAGTATATCAACCTACTGCCAGCAACTCAGGTGTGCAGAGCTACATACCTGCTTATACAGTTGCAAAGCTCAAATGCCCAGAAACCCTTCCTCATTCCCAAAACCATAAATTGTGTTTTTTAAATAAATCTGCCTTAATTCCTAGTTTTAATCTAATTTTCTATTTCTCTTCTAAAACTTGGTTTAACACTGGTTAAATCTTTTCTCTATCACTATAGACACAATTATGACAGTGGCCCATTTTAACAGAGTAAGGATGAGTTCTGTATCACCTGCTGAAACAGTGGGAGATACCCCATCAAGTTACTTACTCTTGGTCTAATTTTTATGAATTTGTGGCAATTGTTTCCAAAACAAGCTAGTCATCTGAATGCTCAAGTCCTGTCCAAATCTGACTGGTTAACTGATTACAACCTGGTCTAACACTAAATTTTGCCATCTCATTTGCTTTCATACCCAGCTTTGAGTTTTGTTCACGAAAGCCGTTGCCAGACTGAATCAGCTTTCCAAACCCCATCATGCTAGTGATGACTAAAAGCCATTATGGGCCTGTGGATAAACAAAACATCCATCCTGTTCCACCAATTTCTCATTAGCTGCAGGCTGCCCTTACGCCTGCTGACAGGTAACTCAGCATGGAAACCATAAGCATGTGGGAGCAGTGGTACCTCAAAGAACTGGAGCAGTCTCAAACATATAGGGGTGGGGTGAGACCTGCAACAGAGCAATGTTACTTGAAAGAATGGTGAATTCCTTCAACAGTCCAGCTTTTCCTGGACACAGAGGAATATTTTATGTGTGTTTTATAGCCCATCCCAGTAGTTATAGCTACTGAGTTTATATGTAGAGTTATGCAGCACGTGCCGTTACCAGTAGTCCTTTGTTTTTTCACTAATAATAGCAATTCTTTTAGACAAAGATTTAAACTTTATTAGAAGGGAATTGTTACGACTAAAGAGCTCCTCTCTTGCCCCGTCTCCCTGCCCTCACCCTTATCTTTGGTGTGATTAGAAGATATCTCACGAGTTTAGTTTTGCACATGTGAGTGTGGCTCCATCTTTTTTTGCTGTTGAAGGTGCAAAAAGAAATATGCACTTCATCCAGGGGAGAAAAAGGACAAGGCGAGTACCTTTTAATCTTTGAGAGTATACACATCTTGGGGTACTGAAAAAAAAAGTGCAGGACTTGGAAAATAACAGTACATAGAGCAAGGTCAGAGAGGGGTATTACCAGCAGACTGCAAAGGAAACCAGTGAAATATCTGAGATTGCCTCTTATTTGTTGGTGTGGAAGATTGTGTGCCATCTGTGCTGGGATGTGCATGAGAACCATGTGACAATAGGCATCTTGCACGGCCTGAGGCAAGGTGGGCCTGAAATGCACCTAGACCACAGAACTGTGTTGGACAAAGATCGAAGATACTGCACATCCCGGGGGGTCTTCAAGATTCAACTGAGTGTGCCCGGTTAGAACAATAACTCGCTTAAGATATCAGATTAAAGCATGGTGGTTCTTGAAATAAAGTTGTTATTTGCATGACTCTATCCTCCCTGCTTTCCCTTCCCATTGCTTGACAGCAGGGAGAAAATAAAAACTCCTCTGGATCTTGCCAATTTACAAGTACAAATTGCATGGGCAATCAAAAGCAAAAAAAAAGAAGAAAAAAAGGAAGATAATATTATTAGCAATCCCCAATTATTCCCAAATGCATGCTTTTGGCAGCGCAAGCAGTTGGAACTTCTAGCAACATAAACCAATACATTACTGAAAATCATGCCTAAGCATTCAAATAAAATACATGGACAATTTAAAATTATCCTTGCAAGCTATCCAGTAACCAGTTATTTGGACTGCAGGGTTTTTATGAATAAAACTGTAAAGCAAACATACAATGTAAATATCCAATCCAAAACGCCCTAACTTTCCAGCCATAGAGTCCAAAACAAATTATTTGCATGCTGTGTCTGAATTCTGAGGTGGACAGAGAGCTAGTTTGTTGCTGGGTTAGAGGGTGAAACTTTGAATTGGCTCACAAAATGAGACCAGACTGCCCATCCTTCTCTATTTGCAGAGCTTCGGATTTTTCTTGGCACAGGGATCCTTTTTGTTTCCCAGTATGACCTTGAAAATATTTTCAACCAGCTTAAATCATGCTTGTATATTCTTGGGGGCATATCTACTTGGGACATGCACAGATAGAAGAGAAGCAGGGATGGAAACCTGCCCTGGTGTATATCTGCATTAATGTCAATTAGAGATAGTAGGTGCTGAGTAAAGATCCCCTTTGATCCTGGTAATACAGCTTCTGAAACATAGGTGGAGTTTGCTCGACTGCCTGGGACTGTGGGCAGAGCCTGCCCTGGACTGTTCATCTCCATGCAGATGTGCTCTCTGTAGGCTGCCTTTTTTTCTGTAGATTGGTAGGACGACTTGCTGTGACCCTCTCCAGACAGTTCAGAGAGTAGCAATTCTAGATCTTTAGTAATGTCAGTCAGCAGGTTTCTTTGAGCCTTTAACATCTTCACAAAAGACACATCAGCTAAGATCAGTCTTTACCAGAATAGGCTTGGCAATATTAATTCTTATTTACATTCTATTTACTTTACGCTTAATGCTTGGGATATCCCACAAACTCTCATCATCATCTGAAGACGAGAAAATTACCCATGCACTCACCCTGCTGACCCTAAATTGTTATTAGAAAAGCCACCATGATACTTGTTCTGGTAATATTTTTACAGAAAATTTATGAATTCTTCTCATCAATCTTCTTGTATTTAATAAATTTCTAAAAATATATTTCTTAACCTATTTTCACCATTGGCCTCATCTGGGATATCTGTAAGAGGCATCCACTCCACAATGAATGAAAGACCAATTTTATGTCAGAAGAAGAAAAGGAGGAGGGAGGTGTCTATCAAATGCCCAAAAGTGTTATGAGCTTGTGACCCTTGATACATGGGAAGGAATGAATTAAAGGAACCAAAGGAAACATAAGAAATTGCTTCAAGACAGCATGTGGGTCCTGTGCCAGAAAAAGCAGATGGCAAAAAAGATCATGTAGAAAAAGAGATGCAAAGACTTGTATCCCAGAAGCCAATAAATGAATAACAGTACGAATAACAATACGAATAACAGTGCACAGCTACTCTGCTATCCTCAACTTAGTTTCAGGTGTAACATACAAGAAAGCTCTTCCATTCAGTCTCAGAGGAAAAAAAAACAACCACAGTTATAATACAGATGTTCTAGTCAGCAGGAGCTATTGGAACATACCTATTTAAATGGCTTTCTTTTGAGGCATTTTTGTTGCTTGTTTTGCAATGTCGTGTATATTAACTTTTCAGAAGTTAATATTTTGCCTTGCTTCACAGAATACTTATTCATTCTTCCCAGAAGGACGTTTCTCTTGTGAAGTCATAGAATATCTCATCAATCACTTAAAATCAAAGCCAATCCCCCACAAAACAGGACAGTTGATGTACTCTTAAGACTGTCCTCAATGAACTCATACCACGATGTGATTTTGGAACTGTCTATGTAGCTAACTGCTCAAAATTAACAGGCATGCCTTCTGTGTCTCATTCACTTCTAATATTTTTTTAACTGTCTTTTTTCATGGGTGGTTACAAACCTTAGCAATAACACCAGGGACACTTGAAATGCTGAGATTGAGCCTTCTTGCAGTGCATGTCCTGAATGCCTTCAGTCTACCAAATTTTATTTTAGAAAGCACATTGTGTCTGCTCCAAGATTGCAGGCTTTCTTCATATTCTTTCTTCAGAGTTCTAGAGCCTGTTTTACCACTTTGTGGGCAAGGGTAGCTCAGAGGATGCTGATATCCGCTGGTGGCATTGTAACTGTACTCCCACCCTGTTTGCATTCCTTCCGCTGCAGACACCATCACTGCCTTTTGACCACCTACAGTAATTTCAGTGAGAATTCCTTCGTGATGAAGGCACTAAGAGGCAAAGGCAAATTTGAGGACTAAGTAACAGTATTAGAACATGGACAGCCTGTTAAATAATTCTCCTATTCAGAAGAGGATGAAAAGTGTACTGTTTCGCAGGACCCAGTTAATAGCTTTACATATGAGAGGAAATAGCATGTACAGCTTAAAAATTAACAAGAATAACTCTTACTTTTATGGATCCCCGAGATAAAACTCTCTGAGTTCTTCTGCTTCAAAGTAGTTCTGATTTTAGTGTGGCACTGCTATAGGAATGTGGCAAGCTTATGCAACACCAAAAATGTAGCCTTGCCTGTCTGAAGTCAGTAAGTCATCCCAGCTTTGCATCATAATTCAGATTTAATTGTTATTTCCTCAGTCCAGAATGACCATTCTGCCATATACAGATGGTCAGTGAATGCCCTCAGCACCCATCATTTTCTGTTTACTGTCTGTCATCCTAACACTCATTTTTCTCTGCTATCATGGTATTCATGTTTCTGACAACTAAATGTACTGTCTCTTCACCAGATACAAACCATGCCAGCAGCCTCAAATCTGACAGGGAGGGAGAAGACAGGGTGAAGAAAGACTGAATTATTGACTGAAACAAGAAAAATTCACCTTCAAATTCTCATAATCTCTTGGAATCCCAATGGTATCTCACAGTTCACAGCAAAAATGGTCCTCAGTAGCAGCAAGCAAAACAGTGGGGTAGGCAGAAATGGTTATCCTCCACACAGTGCATCTTTTCTTTGCAGTTCATGGGAAAGCTGAGGTACTAGTAACTGTATGGCAGTATATCTGCTAACCCCATCACTTCTTAATGCAGACACAGGGAAAACCTGAGCTATGCCTGAAAACTGATCAAGAGAGTATCATTGGCCTGCAGCAAAACCATATCGGTGTCAATGCTAACAATTTAGCCAACAGTATCCCCATGCTTGGGAACATTCTCTTGAGTTATTTAACTTAGTAGTGTAGATGTGCTTACTGAGATTGAGGGTTATGAGAGTGACTGTTTCTTACACATGGATTGTTGGCTTTGCCTATTCCCTTTTGTAAGAAGTCTTTTTCATCAGTTTCTTGCAACTTGACCTTATTATAAATGAAGACTGTGTGAAGCTGCTGATATTCATCAGCAGAAAATGACGTTTCTCTTTAAGAGGTTTATGTCATATTTATTTCATTGCTTCTATAAAAAAGCTAAATAGAAAGTGTTGGAGTGACTATGATTTTTTAATTAAACTTCTAGTATATCAATTTTTATTATTTAATTAGGGCTTTTATTTCCATAGGCAAGGCTAAGTGGAAATGTCATCAACTTGCATGCTACTTTATACACCAAATTAATACTCAGTCCACCTATGTCATGTCTAGAGTTTGTCCAGCGAATGCCTATATTTTGGTATAGTCACATCTTTGTGTTAGAGTACTTAGAAAGCTGAAGGCCTGTCTGTGTCCTCACCCTCTATTGTGTTTATTCGTTTCTCCCATTACTCTTTCATTTCTCTGAACAACAATTCTTCCCACTTCTAATAAGCTGTGACCTCCTTTGCATCAATAAACATGGTATTGACAGGGCTGTTGGTGTACCCAGGTATGAGATGATTTGACTTGGTTTCCTGCTGCTTCTCCATCTTGTGTTTGCTTGTGTGCAGTGGTACATGCCTTGTGCACACAAGGTAAGAGAAGATAGAGCAGGAATAGCACTGGAAGACAGGCCCAGCAGCATCAGAAGAGCATGAAGAGCTGTCACTTTGAGCTAGTTATGACAGCTACACACTGGCTTACACAAAGCAAATTTGGTGGTCTCAGTCTGAATTCTTATAGGCAAGTGACTACATCACAATAATGACTATTGTAGCTGGCACTAATTGGCATTACTGGCAGTCTCCAATGGCAGCGTAGGCACTGAACATGCTTCTGGAATTGATTACACCCCATGAGCAGGTCAAGGTTGGTCCTGTGTACTTTTCCTGGACAAGGCCGGGCTCTTTTGTTGAAAAGTTCAGCTATTTCACACTGTCATTCAGTCTTAAAAAAAAATATCAAAAACCCATAAAAAATTTAGTGGTGCAAATTTATAGATAATATAAAACATCTGGCCCTTGATGACCGTCTGTGTTTTGCCTCCCACTTGGTTACCAAGAGTAGATAGATCCAATTTTTCTAAAGAACTGTTAGAGTTCCACCAGAATCTATGTAACTAATACTTAATTCTATGAATTGTATTTGGTAGTAAAGCAACAGGCACATTTATTTCCCTGCTCACATTTTAAATGTCTTTTCCTGTCTATTGATTCTCTTGGCATTGGCTACTGATCATATAACTCCCAAATGGTGTAATCCAAGCTGTTCGTATTATTTGGCTCAAACTTTATTTTGAAAATCTGTAGTAATCTAAGTTAAATAAACATAACGCTAGAAAATATACTGTAGGGAATAAATCTGCGTTGACAGGGAGATGGGTAAAGTAGATCTTTTCCATCTCTGCATATGACTTTCTGATTAAAGAAGGTAATAGCAAAAGATGGATGACTGCCTAATTGGATATTAGTAGGAAAAGAGTGACACATGTTATAGGATACTGCTAGGGGATGACTCTGAGGATTGCAAAGTGAAGTATTTAGGACAAATGAGCCTGTCACATTATATAAAGTAAAAGAGACAGTTGGGATTCCAAGAGCTTCTCTGACTCACAATTAAGAAAATGTCTCCACAGGAGTTTGTGCTAAGCGTATCAAAGATAACAGATGCAATATGTTGAGGGCATCTTGCCGCCTGTATGGAGGAACCTGTCTTTCAAAAGTGACCAGAAAATGGGAGGAGTTTGGCTGCTTCTTGCCCCTTTTGAGGTTTCTTTTTCATTATATCTGAAAAAAGTATGAGATTATTATGATTATTTTTAATGTAAGAATTCAACTTTCCTGTGTGAATGTCTGCTTTTACATTGCAAAGTAAGACCTTGTTTGTAGCGAGAAAAAACCTAAGAGGACTAGAGAATTAAAAATATGGTGAGAACTGAGGAACTGAGATGGGAAGAGATTTCTAGTGAGGAATTGCTGGCTCTTCATGTTCGTCTTTTTTGCTTAATACTTAAAATATGGAATTGGCAGAAAACCAATGCTTTTAAAACCAACATTTTTCCTATTGTTTCCTTTTTTTTTTTTTTCCCCCAAAGTGATTTAAAAAGTTGTTTTAAAATAAATATATGGGTTGGTTAACTTCATAAAATAAAAAAATAGATGACAGCTTTCACCTTTTCACAATTTTAAAGCCCTGAGTTAGTCGACCACTTTGTGTGGAATTCATAGGGTACTGTTCATTTCAGTGAGAGTTCCCCACAGCCTTTATTATATACACTCTCCAAACACAAGACCAATGAAAGGATAGGTTTTTTGAACCCCACTATAATCCTCTTCCGTAGTTAAGTAGTTGGAGACTCTGCAGACTCAACTTCTCAAGCTCGTTGCTAAAACAAGGATGCTCAGTTCATTGAAATACTGTTGAGACTTCAGACGGGACAGTTCAGGGAAAACAAAATAAATCTGTTGGATCTCATTGTAGTTAGATTTGTATCACTGAAATGAGCAATACAAAATTTCTAAACCATTAAGTGAAGAAAAAGGTGAAGATTAGGAATGGTATAAGAAATAAAAATTGGCAACTAGCAAGACATTTCCATGTGGAAAAATTATTCCACAGATCATTCCATGTATATTGTACATCTGCACAGGCAAAATGTTAGGCCCTGTGGAGTATTCTCTGCTAGTGTGCCACATAACTTCCTGGCAAGCATGTACGGAAAACAGAAGTGGGAGAGAACGTTTTTTTTTCTGTTGATCTATCAGATTTAGGCTCTGCTGTCTTTAGACGTTCCCTAACGTGTGTGTTCTGAATTCTTAGTAGCATTAGGTGAGTAGATGTCTAGTGCATATATCCATACCCAAAAAAATTTCTGCATCGATATCCATTTTACTGTTTGAATGATTTTTACATGGCATACATTTTTTCCTATGCATGTATATTATTATACTGTAGGGTATTATTTCTGTGCAAGTTATTGCATTTTGTATATGCGCCTTGGGACATGTTAGGGCACATTTTCTAAAGCAGTCGATACATAAATGAGGCTGTTCAACCATTACTAGTGAAATATCAAGGTAGGTCTAACATAAGGAGATTATTATCAGTAGTGTGGACAGAGCTGATCTGCACACTTGAGTATTAAATATTCTTAATTCTGGCAGTTGATTTGACCTGCTAATTAGTTAACAAACTGGGAGGTCGGGTATTTGCTATCTGGATAAGTTAATTGTTAAATATATCACGAGTTTGCCAGAAGATTTTAAAAGTTGGAAGGCAAGGTTTCTAGAGCTAGGAACTGGTATTTCTGATTTGCTGCTCTGTACAAATACCAGAAAGAAAAGCTATTATAAGTGAGCTGAAGTTTGTTTGGAAACCAAATACCTGCATTAAACAAAGTGTTTCTTATTTCCCTGAGGTCATCTGTGTATGTCCCCTTAATGTTCATTTAAATGTTGAGTCACTTTGTTTTCTCTTATGTACATATTAGCTATGAAGCAACTTAATATATTAACAATTAGATACCATTTTAATATGTTGCTCTGTGTTGCTTTTAGAAATAATAAGTTGTGTGCTAGAACCAAGCTGCATAGATCAGTCACTTAACATTCAGCTTACACATATAGTTAATTTTCATAATGTTCAATAACTTTAGATGTTTTATAGCTAAAACTTAACACAGAAATGTTCTTAAAAGAGGAATCAGGATAATCATATGTATGCACAGATCCAACAGCATAGGTTGCTGTTTAATGTCTGACTTGTTAAAATTTAAATCTCATGTTGTTGTGGAACTTTCCTGTTAATTTCTTTACACCTTCCATAAAGATTTAGCCATTAAAGGATTAAATGAATACTATTTTATTTGTATATAAGCTGATCAGTAAAACCATATTAACTGTGGCTTAAAACATTCTTTGTGTACCTAACGTGTGGCTTTGACTCAACAAAATTCTTAAGCATGTGTTTAAGCCTGTAACAAAACATTTTGGGCCAAGATTTCATTCCAAATATTCATTAAAGACAAAGACAAAACTCCCTCTGATTTCAAGGAGCCAGCATTTTAATTTGTAGAAAACTGTAGTTGTGTTTATTTACAGATTAAAATCGTGTGTGTCCAAATCCCGAAGCTACACTGCATGTGTACATTTTCAGTCATGAACTCTGAGCAAATCAAACCATTCCCTTACTCAGTTATATACATCTTCTTAGCTTGAGAAGCTTATACTAATGCAGTGGAGCCATTCGTGTTATAGCTGTTATGTGATCTAAAGACAGAGATACATAGTGCTGTGCAGGGATGACACATGCAGGGAGACACAGATGCAAACACACATACTCATACTTTAACCACACAACGGGGTACATATGTGGTCACAATGAAGAGCAGACAAGCATGCTTCAGGACATAACCTGTGTAGCATGGTCCAGGACAGGAACAATTTACACATGATGGCTTGACACTGACTACATTTTGCCAGGTGACATCAGCTATCTCCTTACTATGGAGGGGCTGAGAAAATGTGTCAAAGAAATGGAGCAATTCAGAGCAACTCATCAGATTTTCTTATTTCTGAGAGATTTCCTTGGAATGCAGCTTGTTCTGGTGAGCCACCAGTTGTTCTTTGTATGTGGAGGACATCCTTCAACAACTCAGCAAAGACTGTATGGCATTCAGTGGTATTTCAATAAAGTAGTAGTTTATTCTCTCTTTTCTATTTCCTGACATATAATAAACAAAAAAAAGCCTCCCTAGTCTATGCCCCTGGATTTCAGAAATCTATAGGAAGTGGCAAATGTTTAGGTGTCACTCTTAAACAAATGCAACAGTCTATTCCAGAGTGCTGAAAACACAAATCAGTATAGATGTCCTTCTGAGCAGTAAGTAAGCATATCAACAAAGGGAATTTTCAATGATGTCCATATAATTTGAACAGTTGGTGTCCTGCATTTGAGAGACATTTGGACACTACAAAACTTGAGTTTTATAAAGCCTCATTCTGACTTGCAGAATTTTTAATGTATAACATAACCTAAACTTAAAACATTGCCAGATAAAACATGCAGAGCGTTATGGAACTGTTAACGCATGTAATATAGTAGATGAAGTATGGGTTGTGGAACTTAACGAAGCTTGTTCACCAGACAAGTGTATAACACATGTAGATGTGCAAGATACCAGCTGAGGAAGTAAGCCAACTTCTGGAAGTTAGTTAAAATGTTTATACAAGTTTCTTTCCATCTCAGAATCCATAGCAATTACATTAAGCTAGAGGGTTTCTAAAGCATAATGAAAGTCCCACTATCCAACAATCTGGTGAATGGAATTCATTAGCCACTTATAACCTAACCTAAAGACAACGTTTAGCTATTGAACAGCTACTCTTCTACTTGACCTTATAATACCTTGTTTGGACATGCAAAGCTTAATAAAATTTTTTAATAGAATAGGAGTAGAGAACTCCAGAAAAGTGTGAAGAGCACAAAAAGTGTAAATGTGAAAGTATTTATTTCTAGGGAAGTGTATGTCATACCACCTCACCTGAATTTTGTTGTGGCTTGACAATACTACAAACCTGGCTTTGAACCTTAGAGTAGTGAACAACCAGTTCTATGGTAAGCAGGTATTTATCTGAGAAAAACTTGTTGTGTTGGTCTAAATTTACCTAAAATGCAAAACAATTTAACTCCATGGAAGAATATGTGGACCATGTGTCATGGACCCTCCTGAGTCCGGTACATAATTGACTTCATGTTTTGTTCTTTTTGATTAATTTGGTAGAAGTGTGATCTTGTCCTCATGTCTGCTTTAGACTAAAAAGTATTGCTGGGCTATCTGTCAAGACACAGGACACAGCCAATAGAGAGAAAAGGTATCCTCTGATTTGTCTGCTGAAGGGATTTCTATCCCATCTGTTGATTAATCCTACCTATCTGATTTGACAGGGAGGCTGGTTGGCTAGGTTTGTTGTCTACAGCTAGGCCCTATATGATGACAATGAAAAGTACAAATGAAATATAAGCAGTATTCAAGAAAAACTGCATTGTCCCAGAACGACAAGCATGTTATATATTGAAAAATTGTTTTCAGAAGTTGTGTTAGAAGTATTAAAGCAAATGATGCATTCATACACTAAAAACATCAGCCAAATTAATTTGTCTAACCTTTTTTACATTTAAATATATCTGAACAGAAAAGAAAGTTTACCAGACTAAAGCCATTATATGGTAGATTAAGAATTTCGTTGTCATTCTAATACTGTAAACTTCATAGCATTGATCTTTCTTTACCCTTTACAACAACGAGCAACTGTCAAGTCAAAACTCTAAAAGATAAAGCACGTATAAAGAGACAAGGGCTTATTCATGTCATGTCTCTGAAACCAATGGAACAACTACTTTTGCTCTCTGATGTAAATAAGGGGTTCCTAAGCTGGCTAAAGTTCATTGTTGTTTTTCTAGTATATTATATGATAGGAAAGTTTCACATGTGTTTTCTCTTTATCGTTTGGTTATATACTTCCTTCGTGTTCCCTTATTTCTTTGGTAGTTTAGTTTAAACTTTTTCCCCCATTCCCTCAAGTGTCTCATTCTACAGACAAATTCAAGTTTCTTTTAGCACTCTTTAAACCCTTTCCATAGTTATATTCTTATACTTCTAGTGTTCTTTTAAAATTTATTTTATGCATTTTTCATTGATCTTCTGCTTCCAGAGAGTCCTTTTTTGCCATAAATAACATCATGGCTCTTTAATTGCAGCAATGTAATTGTTAGCTTGGATTTAGTCCTTGTATTGAACAAAATAAAATTGAGCATGGTAACAATTTTTATTTTTCTACTTTATTTTAAGTCAGCTTTTTGGTGTTAGTGTTAAGAGCAAGCCTTCTGCTTTAACGATTTGATGATCAGTAACTGACAAATGTTAATCAGTGTAAGATTTCTAGTAGGCTGTTGACTGCTATGAGAATCTGAAAGTTGAATCTGAGGTGGTGTTCACCTACAGCCTTGGCATTGTGGCATTGCCACTAACACACAGAGAAATGGAAAGAAAAAAGCAGTGAAAGAAAGTCAATCTGCCAAGACAGCACCTAGTGTAGTCTCCTTACCACTGCTCTCAGGCAGGAGGAATGTCATTCCTCTGCAGCTGGGTAGTAGTTCAACAAAGAAAGGAGGTGTTTGTGGTTGAACAAAAAGTCTGTGAGAAAACAGTGAGAACTGAGCTGGGCCAAATCAGTGCTAAAGAACAAAACCAGCAAAAGTTGCCTTTTAAGTATAGGGAGTAGGTTCTTCACCAGCTATCTGGCATTTGTACAGCGTATAGGTAGTACACAGGTCACACTAGCTTTTAGATTTTAGTAAAACATGAAAGTGTGATTTAAATCAGTGAAACTAACTTTGTACAGCAGTCTCTTGGCAAATGGTTTTCAACTTGTTACAGATTCTTCATTCTGTCCTTACCCTTAATTTCAGCTGATAAGAAACACTCACGCTATTATTACTCAAGGGCTGACAGAGGTCCATTAGTACGTACAAGAAGGAGAAGTGAATGCACTGAAATCTGGACACAAACATTTCTTTCCACCTTTGTAAATTTCTTCATCCTACATTTTTAATATTCAACATCAGCAAAAAGATAGCTTGTGCATTCAAGCTGGTCACAGTTTTGTCTCCAGGGTGAATTTTCCAGCTGTCCTTGGCATAGATTACTAACCTTTTCATTAGCCTTTGATCATAAAACCACCCAGGTTGCCTTGAGACATCTTTCTGGATTTGATAGCCACAGTTTCAATTTCTGACGAACAGCTGGAGGAGGAAGAAGATAAACTGACTGAGTGGCAAGTAAAGATCTTTGTAACAAGACTTTCTTATGCTATACAGACTATTTAATATCAGGGCAGCAGACTTCCAAAGTCGTCAGTCAGCATTGCTTTTGAATATTTTTTCAGACAGATAACGCTAGTGACACCTTAATGTCTTTATCAGTCTTGACTCAGTAAGAGGAAAGCCAAACTGTAACATCATGTTCCCCTGCTAATTTTTCTGCCAGGATCAAACTGAAAGAGGAGGCATCCCTCGGCTTTAAAAATATATCAGAATTTTTACTAAAATGGCTTGATATTGTCATTGAGTTTGGTCTGACCTCAGCCGAAACACTTGCATTCAGAAGAACTATGTGTACACTGAAGCAGAAGATGAAGTTTCTGGCATCTGAGAACGACTGAGAACCTTCAGGCAGAAATCAAACTGTTATTAGCTTTTTAAGTACTTGTTGCCACATTGACTTATATGTGATCTTTGCCACAGTCCCATATACAACGCATGTTTCCTTCTGAAATACTGGTGCCAGAGAGCTTCAGTGTTTGCATCTCTGCAATGATGACAGCACTCAGTTCTGAGGTCATGCCTGGGCAGCAATTGCCCACTGGGAGTTGTTTCTGAGCTGGAACACTTCACTTAAGAATAATAGAAATGATTGACAATAGGAAAAAAAAAAAAAAAAAAAAGCCAAACAACCCTAGCAGTAATAATGGACTTACTGCTTGCAAAAACCCTGTTGAGGAATGAGATGGGAATTGGCTGGGGATAAACTGTTTGCAAGCTTATAAATTAATGAAGTGTTAAAGCAAGAATATAAAAATAAGAAGGTTTTAGGGTTTTTTTGTTTTGTTTTGTTTTGTTTTTTTCCTGGGCCCTGAGCATGGGACAAATGCAAATGGTCAGGTGCAGTAAAATTAGGGATGAATCAAGGCAGCATTCTTGAAAACTGTTAGTTTCTTCAAATGCTGCAAACTGCAATGGTCCTTTGAAACAGAGTGGATGACAGATGCTATGTGTTTCTATTTTTTCCATCAGCATGACTTTACCAACATGCAGTCTGAATAGACTCCTTTTCAGTACCTTGCTGCCACTTTTAATGACAAGGCTACTTTTTAACATCTTCGCCATCTGCACTTCAGGCTGCACTCTCACTTTGAAGACTATTTCCCTCCTCCTTGAACTGCCTCACCCCAAGCTGACTGTTCATAGATGTAGTTTGCCAAGTAGACTATGATAAAGAATTATGGCAATAGAAATTGATGGTGAGTAAACAAATGCTAAAAGTTATGGAAGGTTCAGCTGGGTTTTTGATTAGAAAGATAATCACACTAACTTGGGTGAAGATGGACTTGAAATGTAAATGTTTTTTTCCTACAGCTAGAGAGAGAGAAGGTAGCATGAGGCTTCCTAAAGGGTGGACCAAAAATCTCTATGAAGGCAAATACAGAGTTTGGTGACCTGAGAGGCATAGTCATGCCTCTGTCTGCTTATGTGGGGAATTGGACCTGTTTTGGCTGGGACAGAATTCTTCATAGAAGCTTGTACAGTGCTATGTTTTGGATTTGTGACCAAAAGGGTGGTGATAACATATCCCTTTTTTAGCTATTGCAGAGTAGTTCTTGCACAGCCTCGAGGCCTTCTCTGTTTCTCATGCTGCTCTCCCAGTGAGCGAGCTGGGGGATGCACAATAGGCTGTGAGGTGACACAACCGGGACAGCTGACCCCAGCTGACCAAAGGGATATCGCAGACCATGTTTTTTCATGCTCAGCAATAAAATCTGGGGAAAGGAGGAAGGGGAGATGTTTAGAGTTAGGGTGTTTGTCTTCCCAAATAACTGTTGGGCATGATGGAGCCCTGCTTTCCTGGAAATGGTGGCGCATCTGCCTGCCAAAGGGAAGTAGCGAATGCATTCCTTATTTTGCTTAGCTTGCATGTGCAGCTTTTGCTTTATCTATTAAAAGTTGAGTCTTTACCTCCACTCATGAGTTTTCTCACTTTTACCCTTCCAATTCTCTCCTCTATCCTATCGTGGGAAGTAAGCAAGCAGATGTGTGCGGCTGAGCTGCCCACTTCATTTAAACCACAAGAGGAATGAACAGAAATGAGAGATGCCCACATCTGCATAGTTTTTTTTGTGTGGCAAAACATTCAATGGATCTGGGCGGTCTTTTCTGAAAAAAGGTGCCAGCAATGGTGCTCTGTGTCTTTTTTGCTCAGTATTCCCATTTTTTAGACACTTTGCCCAGAAGATAAGACTAAGGCTTAAGTTCAGTTGAACCTGCATCTCTAGATTGCTCAAGACTTCACAGACTTTAAGATATTTTAGAAGGTTAAAGTCATCTTCTCCCCCTCCCACATGAATCTGAGCAGAAAGGAAAGCTGGAGATCTGTATCAGCCTGATAAAAGGGCACCCCACCTTCTCCTGGGTGAGGGTAGATCTCCTGCTCCAGCATCTGCTGTTGGAGTGGAGAGTGGGCTCCTTCCTCCATCCCTTCCCCGTTGTGTCCAACTGCTTTCTTTCTAGTTAGACTCTTGCACGGCTTGCAGACCTTTTGGCCATAGCAGAATAGGTGACGTTCTTTGCTTGAGCCTAAATCTCAAGAATTGCTGCAGAATTTCTGAGCACAGCTAGGTATGTAATGTTAGATGTCAATGGCATTTTATAGAAATGCCTGGAAGCTGCCAATGGGCCATGACTAAAAAGTTACTGTGGGAAAGTAGATTGACTCATCTCCGGTCAGCATGTAACTGCAGATAAGGGGGGGAGGGGAAAGGCTCTGAATTATTTATAATTTTAAAAATAGCCATCCTAACAATCCTAATAATCCTTTTGGTTTATCTGAAAGCTAAGTATTAATCATTGACTTGTAAACTATTGCTTAATAAATAGAGAAGTGAAATAAAAATCAATTTGTTTCAAATCCTTAGGAATGAACTCGAACTTGAGATTGCAAAATACAGCATGAAAATAATTTTCGTTTTTCAACCAGCTGTAATCCTAAGCAATTAAAATCTTGTTTAAATAGAAAGTAGTTAATTTTAGTCAATATCTTTTGTTGACCTGAAAGCCAGTTACGGCCTGATTTTTCAGAAGTACTAGCAGCTGTAGGTATTCAGATATTCTGAATGCTGGGCCATGTTTTTCGTATCTAATATTTATATCCAAGTTGAAAAGTGTTAATCTTCGTGATTGTGTCTCTTTTTTTGCTTCCTCCTCTGAAAAACTGAATAATAGCCATTTTAAAAATATTTTGAGATTCTTTGGTAAAAGGCACTATATGAATGCAAATTATAACACTTTTAACATGCTGGCTTTCAGTTTATTCTTCTCTGTGTGGGAGTTATCAAATCTTATTTTACTTTAGAAAGTCATAATTTTATTAATACAATAAAAATGAACTAAATGAAAGGAATGTTCAAGATCTGACGCAGTTCTATGACAGCAAGGACATTTTTATAATGAAGAAATCCATACTAAATTACCATCTTAAATCTCTTTATGAATTTTCCTCTTTTATGCTGAGGATCTCTAAACTGCTGTTGGAGGTTCACAAAACATTGTTCTTGGTGTCAGTGATTGTATCTTTACTGAGTATTTATCCTGGGTATAAGGCAAAGTCTGGTGACTGTGCCTGAGCTCACTATTCACTGACTTTAAACACAAAACTTGACTAATGCTTATGGATCTGTCATTATCTTCTCCTCTGTCACCTTCCAGAGTGACCAAAGGGACAAGGTAGGAGGGAGCTCAGATCCTCATGTTATATGAACAAACTATGAAAGATGAGTTTCCAGAACTGTTGGTTGTTGACCTACTCTAAAACTGGCACCAACCATGTGAGCAATTCTGTTGATCTGTTCCAGTTCAAACAAAGAAGGTAAAGTCATCTAGGATTCAATTTGTTTGTCTTCAGGTGAAAATACCAAGACTCTTCATGTGCTCATGATAGCTAGTCATGGAGACATATATCCTGTGTCTTAATCTGGATAAAAAGGTAGGTTCAGAATATGGTTGAGCCAAAGCCCAGGCTGAGACATGAGATCACAGATGCAGAGTAACTAGATACCTTGACTATATCTGACCACACGGTTTTGAGATACCTTCATTCAAACAGATAAATTTTTTATATCTGCAACATGCTGTAAGCATTATCATTCTTTAATGCTTCCTCTCTGCTACTTGCTGCTATAATATTCCCTTCTGTTCTGTTTTCTTTCTTCATCCTCACTTCTATTGAAATTTCTTGGGTGGATTTCTGTGTCTCCATAATCTATTTATTTACTTGCTTATTTTTCCATTTTTCTCACTTTATCTTTCTTCTTGGCTTCTGACACCTTTCCTACTACCAACAGGAGGGAGCAGAGAAAGGTAAACCTCACTTATACCATAGCATTTTGCACCTCAGTCTCCTAGTAGCAGTGGTCAGAGAGAGGATACTGGATTAAACATAACCACATAGCATGATCATTGTACTCAGCATTGCCACACCGTGCCTAGATCAGGCCCCAAGTGACTTGGCCCAAGTTAGGCAGGAGGTTTGTGGCAGCATGTAGGATTTGCCTAAGATGAGTATGAGCACTTGAGAAAGATAAGCAGCTCAAGAGACCCGTTATGGGATATAAACTCTGATGTACTGCCAATCTTTTCACAATGGGCACCAACAAAAATTTTTCCCACTGGCTTGTGACAGAATTCATATCAGGCGCATACACTTGCAGAGGAGTGTCAAGGGAATGGCAAATGTATTCCTTTGCTTTTGCAAGCAAACAAAAATGCTCTTTAATAATGAAAGAAAGTGGTAACACCTATTGAAAAACTTCCAGTAAGTGTGCTTCTATTTTGCATTGTATTTTATTTGTATTGCTTGATTGAGAAAGAGGTTGAAGATATTTTAGGAAATAAGTAATGATAAAATCTACTGTATTTCAGAGCAAAAAAGATGATCTATATGAGCTCCATGAATAAAAATCTGCCTGACAATTCTGATTTAGCAATAAATAGAAGGGTAGTGAAATACAAAAAGGTGGAAAAAATAACCCCTGCTGTCCTTCTAATTTTGACATTCGTGTCCAAAGGGTGCACAAAGACCTTCATATCTGTGCAATGACTCTAAGTTTTGGAAGCAGTGACAAAGTACTAGTGGGATCAGCTGGGTCAGTGAATCCTGTTTCCATTCCACAGCAAGAGAAAGACATACAATGAATGTTTTAGAGGGACCCGCTAGAAAGTTTATACTTTCTTTTATACTTTCTGTGTCACGCTCTTCAAATCATCTGTCTCCTGCACTATCGTAAAACAAAGGCTTTAGGCAAAATTCTGCTAACACATAAAGAACAATATTTAGGAGAGAACAGAACTGTCCCTGTCTTATCACTTTTTTTTGAGTTTTTTATATGAACAGTGCAATGGACTTAGTGTTTTGGTAATTTGTATAAGATGATGTTATTTATGTGCTCTTTTTCATTTCTTTCTGCACACTGATGTCCCACTATTTTGCCATGCACTGCCAGAACAGAACAAAAATACTCTGCTATATTTAAATTCCAAGTGTAAGATAAGATACAAAACTTGGATCTCCACAATGAGGTCTGAAATGTTAGTGATCAGTATAATAAGCAGCACACACAATATCCCAGCTGCTTAGTTAACCAAGTTCATTGCAGGAATCAGGGGACACATTTAAAGGAAAATTTTGAGAAGAGAGCAGTTCTTGTAACATTTTTTTCTGGAGAACCTAGTCACTGCCAAACATCCTGTCCTTTTAAAGGGGAATAAATGGGCCAGTGACAGAATCCATCCTATCTTGACAGTCACTTACAGCTGGTATTTAAGGACCAGGACTGATAGACAATAGCATATTGGGGGCACTTTGCTGTTGCTTGTCCAGATGCTATTTGTCTTAATCATCCATCAAAATCTCCAGTGATGCCAATATAAGACCTATCAACAGCAACTTTCTGTTTCAAAGATATAGCCCTATTCTTAGATTTTTTTTTCCGTGCCACTATGGTTAACGGCTCCTGAATGGTGCTGAAAAAGAAATTTTTCTTGTGAAACTCCAGAGATATTTTGACTGTTCTGAATTTTTGGGAAAGCTGTTGCTCCTTGCAACCCCAACACTACATTAAAAAAAAATACTGCTCAACAAGTATTCAGTAAAGAATGTAAAAATGTACTTAACTAGACAAGTATGTAGCTGGCCCAACTTTTGCATTACATTATACCTCATAGTTCAGGCATTTTCTTTGCCTTACAAGGTATTAGAGGCAACACTGTAAATGTAGATCAGAGCTGCAGTAGCAGAACACAACAGAGCTAAACAGCTGATTTAACGAGGTAGGAATTTAACACAATGCTTTATTCATAGAATTAGAGTGTTGAAGGCCAGATGGCATCAGCAGTATTTCCCTCTGACTCTGCACCCAGAATTAAAACAGATTTCTGCAATATATTAAAGTTTTCAGGCCAAATTCCATCTACTGCTTCCAGGTAAAACTTCCATGGCTTCATTTTTCCCTTTGCATTCCTGCATACCAATGCTGGGTAATTAGTTCATGAGCCACAAAAATATCTGGTGCTCAGTACACGAAAGATCAACATAGTCAAGGGCCTGTCATGTTAGGAGCTTGGACAACACAGCATGGTAAATGAAGTAGCTGTTCACTCCTGCCTGGTGAACTGTTCATGGGTAGACAGAGTTCAAAGCCTTATTTCCATGCAGGCATCTTTATATAAGGAATTCTAAAAGCAGAAAAAATATTCTAAGAGATCGTTTTCACTGTAGAGAGCTGCAGAACAAACCCAGCAACTCCAAAGAACTAGCTCTTAATCATTTTGACTGTGAAATAAAAATCAGTCACTGCAAGCAGGTCAAAGTTCCTCACGGCCTGCAGAAGACAAAAGACTTGTATTCACTAGATTTGATTTCAACCAGAAACTGGATGACTCACTACTCACTGGAAATTTAACAATCTTATTGCTGCAATGCAAGAAGTCAGAGTGGATTTCTCCTTACCCTATATTGACTACCTCTGACAAATCACTGCTGTGGTCAATTCTTTGTGGACAGGTGTTTCAAAACAGCATTTCAATCTGAGCAAGTGTGTGAAGTTGTCAGGCTAGCATGAAAAATTGCATGATCGGCTCTCCTCACATGCTCTGGTCCTAGTTTGTATCAGTAAATAATTTCTCTCTCAACACTGCAAATTCATCTGGCTTTGTTGTGAGAGAAGGATGTAAAAGTCTGATTCTGGTAACCTTTCTGGGTTGCAAATAATTCTAGCAAAATAGTTCCCAGTGTCTGAGATTTGTTCTGGTAAGTGAACCTCTTTCTGTCCCAGAAAGCAAAACGAAGTCTCTGGATATTCCCTCAAGACAGGGTTTGTCTTTGCGAAAACCTCCATCCTCCCCTTAGAGGCCTCAGTGGAGAAGCTATAATTATCTTCTAACCTGTGCTCTTACTCTATCCCTTCTTATTCCCTCTCACACAATCTGTTTATATTTCAAAGCATTTGCCTAGGTTGGTGCTTCAGCCATTGGGCATTCACTGCCTGTTGTCACAGAATAAGCACTCCAATCTGATACTCAACTCAAAAGTTCAAGTACTGGAAAACAGTGCTTGTATAATGGACTTGGATAGAAATACACCAGGATGGAGGAAGGAGTTGGCCAGATGTTTCTGGGGAGTTTCTTTCTGCCTGAATAAAATCACCTTTTTTTGGCTTTACAGTTGTATCCTTGTTTCCATGTTCCAGCAAGGATGAGCAGAAAATATAATTGTGCCCTGCAGAGAAGTGAGTGGGTTGCATGTGACTGGAGTGAAATTGCTTGCCATTGCCAAGAACAGAACAAAATATGGGGGTTTGGGGATATGATAATCTCCTGCAAGACCAGAAGAGTAACAGTTTTCCAGTGCACCTCCTAACAGTGTTATAAATGGGTGAGTAAGTGTGAAGAGGCTGGGGGGTGATAAGTAACACTTTCAAATTATCTCAGTGCACATCAGAAGATCTGGGACATTCTGAAGAAGTTGCTTCTAGTCTTGTAATCTTTATATATTGAACTATATTCAGATATATAAATATTAGAATCCTTGACAATTATCTCAGCACTACCGATTCCTGATATCTGTGATTTACTAGCTTATCATACAATCATAGAATAGCTCCGATTGCAATGGACCTCAAAAATTATCTGGTCTAAGCGTTCACGGGAAAGGCATCCTAGATGAGATTATCTAGCACCCTGTCCAAGCACATCTTGAAAACCTTCAGCAATAGGGATTCTATCACATCCCTGGGGAGGTTGTTCCAGTGAATGGTCATTCTTACTGTAAAAAATATATTTCTTATGTCAAGATGAAACCACTCCCAATGCGCTCCCTTGTCTTCTCTATGTGACTTCTTGTGAAGAGAGAGCCTCTGTCCTCTTCGAAGCTGCCCTTTAAGTATTGGCATACTGTGATGAGGTCCCCCCAAGCCTTCTCTTCTCTTCTCCTTCAGTCTGTCCTCACAGGGCACGTTCTCCAGCCCTTTGAACATCTTTGTCACACTCCTTTGGACACTCTCCAGTCTGTCCATATCTTTCTTGAATTGTGGGGACCAGAAATGGAGACAATGCTCCAGGTGTGGCCTGACAGGCACTGAGCAGAGTGGGATGACCACATCTCTCCCTCTGCTTGTAACGTTTCTGCTGATGCAGCCCAGGATCCGATTTGCCTTTTTTGCTGCAGCAGCACACTGCTGACTCATGTTCAGCTTGTTGTCCACCAGGATCCCTTTGAGCAAGGCTGTTCCCCAGCCACATAGATTTTTGGTTATTCTGACCCAGGTGCAGGATTGCACTTTGTTCAACTTCATACTGTTCTTAGTAACCATTTCCGCAGCCTGCTCAGTTCTCTCTGTAAGATGGTTCTCCTTTCTGACATGTTCACCTCACCACTCAGTTTGGTGTCATCAGCAGGATCCTGCTGAGCTCTTTGTGTTCAGGAGAGATGAATTAAAACAGAATCAAAAAACATTCATTTAAATGCTGAGAATTACTTTTCTGACATTCTTCTTATGCTTAGATGTATTTTAATATTTTAGCATGCAAGTATTTGAATGAAAATATGACTGTAGACAGATAGGTTAAATGGCTATACCTGATGAAGATTTTGAAGCCCTAATGCAGCTCTTGGATTGGTTGCTTTCTTCTTATATGATGTCTGAAAAGCCATTTCAGATTTTTGCTGCTTAGCTCTCCATCTGTAAAAAGGAGTGACGATGTTCAGCTTTCACCTATCTTTTCTAACTAGCTTAATTACAAATCCTATTGGCCTGTGACTTTCATTACAGGCATTGCAAGAATTTAGGACCCTGAACAGTGCTGGGATTTCTAAAATCTCTCACAGCATGACTAATAGTTTGGAGAATGTCTTTCAATAAATGGACGTATCCAAACAGTGTTATTCATACTCAGATCATTCTTTTGTTTTCAGCTTTTTCTTGCTAAGATTGCTGCCCATGACTCCCCTACTTGCACAGTAAGTAATAATGCATAAGTTGCAATGCAATAAAAAATTCCTGAAGAGTTTGGAAATGGCACTTCAAACACACTCAGTCCCCTCCTTGGAAACCAGCTGCTGTAAAAAAGAAATTAACAAAGTAAGACTTGGCCTATATAGTTTGAATTCTGGTCTTGCTGAAGTCAAGGGCAGAATTCCTGTTGACTTTAATGGAGTAAGGATTTTACACTTTGCAAATGACTTTGTGAAGTGAAAAAAGAGCCGAGACTAGGATTTTCAAAGGTACCTAAGGAGATTAGGTACTTCTGGGATGCCTTGAAAATCCCAGCCTAAATCAGTTTCATTGTTTCAGCAGATGACTCAACCACTCATATTTGATACTGCCTTTCTGTCTCTAGTAAACCAGATGGATTTGAACTGGTATTCTAAAGAGGAAAGACCCAGCCCCCATTTAGCCATTGAGTCATACAGACTTACAATATAGAGCATAATTGTTTCTGTAATACTTTTGTAATATCTGGAAATTAGTTATCCTGAAATTATGCATTTTAATTTATTTTCAAAACATTAAATATTATAAGTGCTAGCACATGACCTCTAGATGTAATTAATATAAGAAATGATAAACCAGGCATATAATTAAATATCCCTTCCAAAAATAGAGTACTGAGGGAAGCAGTCATTAACTAAGATTATATTACCAAAAGGGAAAACATTAGTACAGTCAGTCATCATTGTGAACAGCAGCACAACAAGGTTCCTTCCTATGCCTGTGGATTGCTATTTATAGTATAATGACATGAGCTGGAATGGCCACATGACATCTCTTCCAGTGTATGAACTTGTGGATATCTATAACTGAAGAAAGAACACAGCAGGCAATATTTACATTCCCAGCTCTTATTCAACTGAAAACCCGTGAAAAAACAAAAACTTCAGAGAACAAGAGTGCAGTTTTTATTTATTACTTTGTTAAAAGGAGTGTATTTTTAACTGATTCACCTGTTATCAAAACACTTTTTCTTCCATGAGAGAAATAGCTATGTGTCTTTATAAGGCATGGAGAAAATGCAGACTATGTCAGCATGATCTAGCACAAAAGGATCAGCTCTATCAGGAATTTGAATTAAAATTCATAACTTTCGAAGAGGGTAGCTATTGTTTTAGTGCAGTTTGGTTTAATAAGAATTGTATCATTAAATTCCCTCATTATTGTGACAAACTAGGAAAATAACTAATGGTGTGGTGGAGAAGAGGGACAGGTTATAGATTTTGTTTCTTAAATTCCATCCCCTTTCAACCATTCTGTGCAATATAGAGATGGTGCTGAGGAGGGAAAAGGAGAGACTGGACTGATCTGAATTTGGGTAAAATGAAGAAGACTGAACACTTTGGGAACAAGCATGAAAGCTGTCTTGATTTCAGCTTGGCTACATCTGTGAGGTGGAGGGATAAGAAAGCAGACATACAGTGAGGAAAAAGGAATGACAGAAACTGTCAGATCTGACTAGTAAGCAAGAAAATATCCTATCCTGAATTGTTTGGAGAAAAAATATACATGTATGCCCCAAATAAACTGGAAAAATCCCACTTCAGACTATCTGCCACGGAAGGGCTAAGAGAAATTAATGTAGTAAAGGTGAGGGGCAAGCTGTATCATTCATTTTCGCCCTGAGTTACTCTGAACTTCCTGGCATCAGACTACTCTGCATGTTAGTGGAAGTGGGCTCTGGGAGGCCCACTTTAGACAGAGCTGCTGTTTACTGTTTCCCTATTGGGAAAAGGATGCATAATGTAATTAATATTTGTATGGTGTCCATCTTTTCTGGCATTTGCTGTCTGTTTATTCTGTTGATAGGCTGACTTGTCTTCTGGGGATTCCTTGTCTCTAGAAAACGAGCTAATAAAATTCACAAGTACATTTCTTCCTGTTTGTTAGTTGCCTCTTAGCATAGTCCTCAGCATTTTAATCCTGTCCAGCTGAAAATATGTTTCTTTGTTGATTATATAACCTTTTAAAATTAGCACATAGGTAAGCTACAGCATAGTACAAGCGTATCTCACCTGGTGTAGCACCAACAGAAAGACCTTCTTAACTTGCATTACACCAAGTGATTCTTCAGCGAAACATCAAGATGCACATGCCAAAAAGTGCAAAACCACTCCACGAAGGTCAGCAGCATTTATCAGTAGTATCACATTGTTCCTTTCATGCCAAGTTTCTCTGGGATCATTGAAGCACGCTGCCAACTTCCTTCCCTCCCTTCTTTCCAAGATTCTGTGTGTTTCTGTTTCCAGACTTTACACTTCTGCTTTAGTTTGTTTCTTATTTCTATACTTTTGTAGACGTGTATTTTCTCCACACTATAAGGTTCCACAACCAATGGCTTCACAGTTCCTTAAGGGCTAAGGTTGCAAATCCACCACTACCCACACATGAGCAGCATAACTGAAATGTAATTGCTTGCAATGCACGTATTCTGAACTGCCAATTTTTTCAGCCTTCCTAACTAGCAGAGTGAGCACAGCTATCTTCTGTTTACTGGAGATATGTACCTTGTAACCATCTTGGAACATACATCATTACTTACATCGTTACTTGTTTTATATATAAATATCTTCATATACCAAATATTTGTCTTTATTTGAATAAAAAAATAATGGAAATTCCATAAGCTGTGTGTAAGTTTACACTTCTACAAGTGTAAGCTGTGCTTCCACTCAGGCCGGTGATGTGTCTTCCTTCTGTATTGTCAGCTAGACAATACAGTTGTTTCCTTTTTAAATTATAAAACCTCACAGAAATCATGTTTGATTCTTTCTGCTAGTGGCTTACTTGCAAGCATGGCATTCAGATTTTCCAGCTGTCGTAGAGCTGAAAAAGTAGATCCACTATTGTCCCAGAGGGACAAGTACTACTGATTTTTAAGTGTGCAATATTGACTGAGGTTTTCATATGTCCAGAAAATGACAGATTACTTTCCAGAGTTCTAAGACATTGTCTTACTACTCACATTGATAATCTAGAGCAATGCCAGGGTTACTAATTTAGTTTACACAGTTTAAAGTCCACCAGCCTCCATATTTACTTTATTTTTTAAAAATGAAAGTCCTTTTGTCAATCAGTTCTATGAAAATATAGATCTTCCTGACAGTATATTAGCTTCCTTACATAAGGCAAAGAATTAAAATTTGAAAACTAGAGAAAGCCTAATATTAAAAGTCCACTATTTAGAAAAGATTTATTCTAATGAGAGCTGAACATTTCTAGGAAGGATCCTAATCCTGATACAGTATTCTCTGATTTTCATGTGCGAATACATTCTCATATAAATAAATTTGAGCCAAAGTAATAGATTTGGATTTTTTATCATCAGCCGTGTACCACCTGTAAACTTCTGTAGGACTTCCTGGCAGACTCTATGATTTTGTTTTGGTTTTCTTCATTTTTTATTTGGCTTTTTTTTTTTTTTTTTTTTTAATTATGGTTTAGCCTTCTTTTTATTTCAGTATTTCTTCAAGACTTCTGTAGTTAAGTGAAATTTGGACTTATCTTTTTTGGGATCAAATTATATAAACAAATCTTATTGAAACTCTTAATTAGAGCAAGATGACTTAAGTGTTGAATGAATGACAGATTTTATAAAATGAGATAATTAGGTCAGGGCCACTATCCTGATCTCCTAGGGTACATGAGCCCCAAAAGTCGAAGGCCATGAAAACAGTAATTACTTCCTATTGCTCAACAAAAAAATAAAGCTTATCTTGGCAATGCATCCCTTAAAATAGTAAGCAACTGCAGACTGTCTTTGGAGTATGTTAAACATGGCATTTTTATCTTCATAATTTCCACTTGTTCCAGGAAATCTGTGAGTGTGAGATGCCAGAAAGGCATTCAGGGTTTTTTCCCTTTTTTTCCCCCTTCTAGTTAAATATTACAAAAATAAATTAATCATACAGGAAATATGTTATTACTCTTGTTGTTGAATTGCTTTTAAGAAGCTGTGGTCAAAAATACACTCCACTCGGACAGAAGAATAAAAATGCACAATTCTTTATGTGGTTGTTCACAAACATATGTCCTCTGCAAACTTATCCTTGTCTGTATGTCCTTGCGGGTATGATATGCAAGTTCTGGAAAACACCCCAACACTAACAGCACTCTTAGATACCAGTGAAGCAAAGGCAATGCACCAGCCCAGTATGAAGTCCTCACCTTCATACCTGAAATTATGTGATGCAAAATCTGTCATATGTTCAGAGTGTCCTTACTCAAGTTCTAAACCATTTCAGACACTTCAGTTCTTTGAAAATTTTATATCAAGGAATTAATTAAGTCTGCTCTGTGTCATGTTCCCATAGACACAATGAAGGTAAGAATAAGGGCTATTTTTGTGTTTCTGGAAGAAAGTAGCAACTGACTTAAAATATTTTTATTATCTTGTCTGACAATATTCTGCTTGAATTCACCAGGTGTCCATTATCAGTTTGGTAGTCTGGACTGTCTGAGGATCTGGATGACACGCATATATGTGGTTGCAAAAACTGCATTTCCTTCTGTGTAGCTGAGAAAAATGGGACAGGCTCCTCATCTTTCTTGCCTGCAGCTAGACCTGATTTTGAGGGATTCTGCCACCTGAATATGCTTTAGGCATTGCTGGTTTGTCTCCTCAGTCATCAGGTCTCTGGCACCTGTGTACTTTTACTGCTGTTGTATAATGAATACTAATTTGAATCCTGAAAATTCTTCAGTGCTTTTTGCTCAGCTTTAGCAAGGCTGGCTGAAATATAACAGATGAGTTCTTCCCTCCCCGAATTATCAAGATCTTACATTTCTTTTTGTTCCTGTGCTAAGAAATTTGAAATTTATTAATTTTTCAAACTCTCCCCCCACCTCACCAAAAAAAAAAAAAAAAAATCCCGTGTGCAGGACTCATCTCAGACACTAATGATCTGGTTAAATTAATCTGGGTCTATGAGATAGACCGTAAAGCTAAAGAGTGGGAAGATTTGACCTGCGTTTACTTTACTGTGGTGCATACTGTATTTGAACTAGTGGCCTAAGGGTCTCTTACAGTCACTGGGGGCAAGTAAGAATCTGGTCTCTTTTCAATGTCTGATTTAAAGTGGGATGAACTGTGCTTCTGTTATCATACCTGAATGGTGCCTATGTATACTCCTCTTTTCATCCATAGTCTGATAATTTCTTTATACAGATGCAATACCTTTAGCTGTAGTGCTTATGAAATATGGGGTCTGTATCTTATCAGTTTAACACTTGCTTGGGAACTGCAAAACCTAGAACTACATTCCTACGTTAAGTCAGTCGGATCTGAAGTAAGGGCTCTCATACACAGGTGAACACTCTACACCATGTCATCTTAAGCAGAAATTTAATCCGAGACCTCAGTTTCATTGACGTATATTTTGACTTTTTTTTTTTTTTAAATGGCACTTTCGAGAGGATTGTATTCATGTATTTCCAATCAATTTGGCCATTATTAACACCCATCTCTTTAGAATAAAGCCCCTGCCCTCACAGCTGGTTTGCAAATACTTTTACCTCTATATTACTTGCTGAAGACTTTATTTTGTGGTCCTGTCTTCTTATCTCAAGTGATCTTCTCAAGTGATCATACAGTTATTATAAAAATGAGCTAGACTGGGCACTGAAGTATAAAGAGGTGAAGCACTGATTAACAAAACCAAGGCAAGTCCGTGACTGGTTATTTCCATTTGATTTTTGGTACTTTAGGAGGGAAAAAATGCCAGTATTTTCTCTTTGTGAATAAACATAAAATGGACAACTAAGCCTTCAGCAAAACTTACTGATTTTCTGTCACATGTGGAACTGACGGAATATATTTTAAGTGCAGAAAGTAATACAAGGTTGAAGGTGGGCAAATTTATTATTTTTAGAGAAGATAAAACAGAACAGCAAACAGTTTCTCCTATGTAACCTAGTTTCTAATTTTCTCTGGAGAACAGTGGGTACCAGAATAAAGATGTGATTTAAGCTATGGAAATTATGCTTAAATCTGTTTTGAGAGGTCCCAAAGAAAGATCTGCTGCTCAGTTTTCTTTCTAAAATCACTGTACTGCAGAACCCTAGAGCTTTTTTGTTCCAGGAGGAATAAAGGGATGACATCAAGAACGGTGCTGTACATCTCTAATTGCCACCTTGCTTTGTGTGTCGTGAGGGACAGCTTCTCGTAGCTGTACCTAATGCATCCCAAAGTACTGAAAGACCTGGGAATTTGTAACATGACTCCTACAATATCCAACACAGCTCCTGGGAGGTGGTGAATTATATTGTCATACATAGCTTATTAGCATTTTTTAAAAAATTGTCCTTACTGATGATTCTGCCCTCCCCAAACTTCTGCAGCTCCTGAGAAGTGGTGCACAGCCAAGGGAAACCATCTCTGCCCTATCCTGTGAGCCTTACAGATGGAGGCTTGGGAATGCAGTATGAACTTCTTAGCAAAATCACAAGAGCTTGAAGCGCAAAGGAATTGATTTCAGTTTTCTTTCCACTCATACAGTAAGATTTGCTTTAAGCCGTTTTAAAAAAATGTTATATAGTTGATGTGTATGTTTCTATCTTTCCCTTCCTGCAGGAAAAAGTGGGGAGAATGCCTTTACAAGGTGCACAGTTAACACACACCTTCATTCAGCTCAGCTAGTTTCTTTCTTCTTTAATTACACTCCCTACACTTTCCTCAGGTTAGATACAATCAAATCATTCTGATTTTGGTGACATTTTGAATTTGGATCTTAAGCTACCATCCACTAGCTGAAATGTCTTTAGCGTCCCCTGAACAGCTTGTTTGCCCTCTTCTGTTCCTTACATCTGAAAGGAAATGTACTGAGTGTTTTTTGACTGCCACCTCAGAGCCAGCCCCTCTCTGCCTCAGGTAGAATGGGATTCAGTGAATGCAAGAACTGGACATTCCATAAGTCTCTTTTGTCAGTCATTCTCACCATCTTCTTTTTCTACATCCATGACTTCTGTATTTGGACTTTTTTCCTTCTTGTAGTGGGCTGACCCCAGCTAGCAACTAAGTATCCACCAGCCTCTCACTCACTCTTCCTGCAGTGGGATGGGGAGAGCATCAGAAGAACGCAACTTAAAACCTCATGGATCAAGATAAGGACAGTTTAATAAGTGAAAAAAACATGCATACACAAGGAAACCAAAAGAAGAAATTAATTCACTACTTTCCATTGGCGGGTAAGTTCCAGCCATTTCCAGCAAAACAGGGCCTCAGCACACCTAACAGTTGCTGGGGAAGACAATCACCGTAACTTGAATGTCTGCCCTCACCCCTGCCACCACCCCCTTCCTTGTCCTTTTCCCGAGTTTTGCTGCTGACCGTGATGTCATATGGTATGGGATATCCCTTTGGTCAGCTGGGGTCAGCTGCGTACCTTGCCCACTTCTTGTGCACCCCCTGCCCACCTGCTGGAGCAGCCAGAGTGGGAGAAAGAAAAAGCCTTGATGCTGTTCAAGCGTTGTTCAGCAACAGCCAAAACACTGGTGTGTTATCAGCACCTTTCTAGTCACAAATCTACCATAAAAGCTGCTGTGAAGAAAGTTAACTTCCTCCCAGCTAGATCCAGTACACTTCCTCACAGGTGGACATGAATTCCAATGAAAATTCTCCTTTTTAGTCATCTGTCCATCATTTTTATTGAATAGATTTGACCATTGAGATTTCTTCTCCTCTTCTGTGAGGATAACTTTTACTCACTCATTTGCCATAGTGAGTTGCCACAGCTGCTACTGAAACATGTAGTCTCTATTTGAGGGCTTAGTTTAACTGGAACTATGATCATTGGGGAAATGGATTATTTCCTAACAGATTATGGTGGAGTTATATTTTGGACTATTTTAAGGCACTAAATCAGCATTCTCTGCAAGTGTATCCGTATCTGTCAGAAAGTCATAGCCATACACATTGTAGTAAGAAAGGTAAAATTGTATGTATTCACAAGCATGTGCTTTCAGCAGCTGAATATGATTGTTGAGTATCAAGGTGAGATTACCTGATGACAGAATTCTGGTCTAAGTACAAAGAGCTTATGAAGACACCATAGAAGAATTTTGCAAGCTGAAGGAGTTTTCTCCTAGCTTTGTTTACTGGTTAAAATACAACTAGTACTGGCCTTTTTCATAAACCATCCCTGCTGCATTGTGCTATAGCACTCTGTTAAGGAAGTATTTTAAGTTCCAGTTAAACGTCTTTGTTAAATCAAAACCACTGTCTGTAAGCACCTACTGTTATGAGCTGCTATTACAGTAAGTCATAGTTGCTTGTGCAGCAACTTATTGTTTCCCAATTACTATTACATTGTTCTACCGGTCCATTCAATTCTGAATTGCCAAGAGCTGTACTGATTATTGGCTGAAGAACAGATATGGATTAGTGCACTCTTTCAATTCATAAAATGTGCTTTAATTGCACTGCTGATATTAGTTGGACAGTCTGTGTTGGGATCAAGGGGAGCTGAAGATCTCTATGCTTCTGATAATCCTTTGTCTATAGAAACAGTCTGTAAATTTGTCTTCTTTTCCTGCCCATAAGTTGAAACACAAGATAGCAGTAAAGAGAAAAATGTGTATGAGTGATGGACAGGGGAAAGTTTGCCCGTATCATGCTGATTTTCGGCAGTGCAAATGCATGAGTCTGGTATGTCTTTCTGTGTTTGATGACTTTAGTGCTTTTACCAAATTTTGTTTGCTAGTTAACAGTAGAGCTCTGTAGAAGGTTTAGTTGGAAAATACAGGCTAAAACCTTTCAGGTTCCGCTTAAGAAGCTCTAGGAACATTGTTACTAAGTGGGTTACTTAAGTTATAGAGCTTAAGGGAGACCAGTTAATTAGGCGAGTACAAACAATTTACTTCACCTGGCGATCAATAAATACCAGGTTAAATAATAGGCTGGTTTTCACTGAAACCAGTGAAATTTTGCTGTTGTAAACCTTCAGGTGAGGTAGCGCCCTCTTTGGCATTTACCACAGCATAGTTATTATCAATTCCCCTGCTTAAACACATACAGTTTGAAAGTTTGATTTGCCTATAAGTGACTTAACTACTTTACCAATTGTAATATCTATTGCTAGTGTCATAGCAAAAAAGACTGAAATACTTTTTCCTTATTAGTGCCATACTACATACATAGCTTAACCTTTAAAGTGAAAACCCAGCAAATGGGACCATGGGAAAATCCTGTTTGACAATGACTAGGGCAAAACTTCTGGACTTTCTCAGCTGTCATACATCAACATAGTTTCACTGATATAACGGAATAATGCTTCTGAACCTCCTGCTGAGGATTTGTCTGACCACTAGTTTATAATCAGCGAACTGTTGTGCAGGAAGACAACTAAATGGTTCAAGAGACTAATAATAGGTAATGGAGCCTTTGATACCGCTTTAAATATGGCCTCCTTCTTCCATGACAAGATCTAATTGAACAGTAGAAAAGAGCTGTTGAGCTTGTGCTGCGGTTCTCATCAGAAAGCTTTTAGTTTTCTTACTCTCAAAATACAAAGAAGGGACTGAATAGGCTTGGACACCTCCCTATTCCTATTACAGTTTCTAACAAACTTAACAAAGCACCTGGGATCAGCAACGGAAGAGGTAGCAGTTTTTCTGTTCATGTTTTGCTGTTAAAAAGTAGGTTCTAGTCTATTCCTTTATGACTAGCACTCATTTAAAAGGCTCCATGTCTGCGACTCTTTCTTTTAACCCCTGCTTTTTTAACCCAGGATGTGGAACACAGGTGACAACAGTCAAACTTGAAGCAATTGTTTTCAACTTGGTCTCAGCCATGTAAGTTGCTACTTCAGTATATGTCACACCTGAAGGAAGGCTTGTGAGCTTGAAAGCCTGCCTGTTTTGCATCAACATTATCTGGCATAGTAAAAAAAAATACTACCTCTCCCACAGTAATAGATGCTGAAGTCTGACCTGTTGCATATCACGGGTCATTAAATTCCCCCAGATACCCTGTAGCTGAGAACAATAACCTGTGTTTCACCCGAAGCACACTGTGTTTGGCTAAATCATAACTTCCTGAAAGGCATCCGATGTTGTTCTTGTGACTGTAGGAGCTCAAGAGTCTATTGATTCATTCGGAGCTTGTTCCAGCAGTTTACCTCCTTATAGTTAAGAAACGGTGTGCTTTATTCCCTGCTTAATTTGATTGACTTCAGTTTTCAGCTCCAAGTTTTTGTTATGCCTCTGTTAGATTAGAGAGCCCTTGTATTTTCTCCCTGTGAAGGTACTTACATGCTGTAATCAAGTCACCTCTCAATCTTTTTGATAAGCTACACAGACTGAGCTCTATAAGTCACTTACGGCAAGGGTTAAGAGTGCTGCTGGTAGCTCAAGTATTCAAATCTGTTGTGGTCAAAGATAACAAATTAATGTCATTAGAAATGGACAATTCTGTGTGAGTGAGCGAGCCTTACAAACAACTCTCAGCTGATGAGTTTAATAATGTGGACTGAAATACCTGTAAGCTGGTTATCTATAATTATGCATATACTCATGACAGTACTTCATTTTAAAGTGGGTTGTATAAGGGAAGGGTATTTAGTGAAAAGAATGAGAATTAGAAGCTCTACAGTATTATTCCATTTTTTGATTTAAATACTTGCTTCTGTCCTCATATTTCCTCTTCTCCTTAATTTTTTTTTTAATACTGCTTTCTGATAAAACCAAACTGATGGCATAATTACTAAGTAGAAATTGTAGGTATCAAGCACCTTCTTGAAATCACCTCCTCTCAGTTTCCTTGCAAGCTAGTCTGTGAATATATTTAAGATTGGCAGACTATTCAACCTTTAGTGTTTCTGCACCTCTGCAAAAAAGTTTGGTGGCAAAACATCCAAAGCCATATTTATACAGGAACAAATATACTTGTCTCACTGCTTCAATAGCATTGTGCTAATTTTATTTCTACAGTAATTAGCAAACTATCCTTAAGGTATCATTCATCACAAGCAAATCCTAGAGGAATTTATTTCTATTTGCAGTCTGAAAGCAAGACTGAGTTATTATTTCCCCAAGTTTTGGCTTTGTGACTACCTTAACAGCAGAAACCTATGGTAAATCTGGCAAAGTCTTTAAGATTAACATCTTGTGGAATTACAGAGAGTCAATCTTGAACCTGTGTGTGCTTCTCGGTTCTCTCCTCTGTGTTGAATATATTCATGCAGAGTCTGTGATATGGGAACAACCGTTCACAGCAGGGCTTATTTATCCCTCGTTCTAATCACTTGGGCTTACGGAGCCAAAACATGCAATGTTACTAGACTTCTATCTGGAAGAGTTCTCTTTTCGCTTTAGTCCATTGTTGTCACCTGTCATCACCGACCTCTTCGTTGTCAGCGTTGTCAAGCCTGACAGCACCTGAAGCAGGGGAAGAAGTGGACAGAGCAGAATCTGAATGAAATGTCTTCACATACACTTTTAGCAATATCAGTTCCTCACCACACTCGGTATTTCAGGCTTGCTTGTGGCAAGATTGCCGTTAATATTGGAAATACATTCAAAGCAGAAACTTCTGAATGACAGCACTGCTTCTGAGCAGTTCCACGAAATGTAGAACAAGATGTACACTCCACATAGCTTTTATTCTGCCTGCATGTGTGGCAATGGCATGAAGTAAAGTGCTGGGCAGGATTACCGTATCAAGTTATGGTGATGATGTTAGTTTGCTTTTTGGCTGACTGCCCTGCAGGGGGGTAGTAGGAGGGTGAAAACACTTTCTGGTTTATTGCTAAGATCAAATTCAAACCAGAATTAGGGTCAATAATGAGCTTTAGATTGTGGTGACTAATGATAAAGAATGAATTTTTACTCTCAAATGAGACATTTGGAGAGGATGCAAATATCATGCTATTTTTATCATCTACGTTAAATGAGCTAGAGAGTGACCTGTGTGTGCTTTTGGGTGTTCATGCTGAGACAGCTTCTCACTCTCTGAATTAGAGAGCAGGATGCAGGCTGAAGCCACAGCATTCACCTGGAGCTGGCACCAGTATGGTGTTGGGAGGGTTCTGTTCTCTATGGGCAAAGCCTCTCCCAATGGGCCATCTCTGCATCCATCCCTCTCTCAGGTGGGCAATCAGACATACGGTAGCATATTTGTTATATGCTGTTTATAAGATAGCCAGCTCAACCTGGTAAGTGCTTGCTACTTCTATAGCTTTATTTTAGTATCTTGACTAAAGGTTCAGTTGATGTAATCCTGTGATTAAATAAACAACTTTATTCTTCCCATTTTTCATCTATTTTTTCCAAGTAAGCAAGTATAACATTGTGACTGCATCATCAATAAACTCTTTCTGTTTTTCATTTCAGTTTGCAGAGTAAGAATATGTGAGCAAAGCGTACCCTAAAGATACAAAAGCCACACATAAATAAAAAAGAAATACAATATATTATCATTAAAAAAGATTTCCATGACTAGTCAAAATATCATTATTCTTTTGTAACTGGTTCTATGCTTTCTGAACATTTGGGATTGCCTTAGTTGACGTTATAATAACTTCTATTTGAACCAAATGTCTGGTCTTTTATGAAGCATGACACTTGTTGTTTCTATTCTTTGTTACAGTCTTTTGAATCTCCTCAGTGTTTCTCTAACAGTGTGCGGAATATTTTCAGGGCCAAATCATCCAGTGAAAGACTAAAGTAATCAATTTTCTTTTCCCGAAAAATCTATTAAGTACGCTTTATTGAAATTTTGAGATTTCTTCTTTTGTCTGTCATGTTGACATGCTGCACGTAGTTTGGAATACTCTGGGGAGTCTTTGCATCTTTGAATTACTATTGAAAATGATGCTATGTATTCTGTTCCTAAACTAGGCTTTAGTGTATGTGTACATACACTAAGAATAGTACTGAGACATGACATACATGTTCATTTTCTCCTTGAAGAAAAATATTCCCTGACAGTCAAGAAGCCAGAGAAGGATATTTGGCAAAAAAAAAAAAAAAAAAATAGATAGAGAGATCTTTGTGAGAAATGCTTTAACTTTGTCCAGGAAGTATGATGTTGAATTTATTGATGGAGTAGAACAATGTTTTACTTGCATACTTGGCAATGGGTGAGGGAGGAGGTTAACAGAACAAATTGGGAGGATCATGTCTGTCTGCTTTCATGTCTGTTTGGAGGGTACTAGTCCAAAAAGACATAGCATTTGATCTGGAGAAGTGCTTTTCTCAGGCACACAGATAAATAGATCCTGACATGAATGATTTAGCAGGACACAATGCAGTGGTGAGCCCACCAGAGGAAGGAAGTACATTTCATATTTCCTTCAGTTTTAGGGTAGGAAGAATGATCAAGCTGAGCATTTAGCCAGAGAGGCTTCTGCTGAGAAAGAGGAGAGAGTAAAGGGATGAGGATCCAAGGGCTGTAAGCAGCAGTGGGCCGAAAAGCCTAGAAGTGCTGTCGCGGAAAACAATTTTTAAGCAGACACTCAGCTGTGCCAGGGACAGAAGGTGAAAAATTGACAGCTGAGCAAAACCCTAAGACTTTAATACAGGTGGAACAGTCTACCTATGCTTTTTCACACACTGTGACAAGTGACTGCAACTTAAGGTGGGTTCTACAGTATCTAATTACTCTCCAGAGGAGTCAGGGACAAAAAGGATTAACGATGTGAGAGCAGAGAAGTCCGGTTAACAATCCTCTTCATTAGATTTTCACAAAAGACTGATGCTGGAAGGCAGTTTTGGTTATACTTTCTTGCATTTGTTGTCAAGCTGTCTATAGGATTTATACCTTCTATCAAATGTCAGCCTCAGTTAAAGCCCTATCTTGCTTAATATCTGGGTTAATAAAATCTGCTTCCCCCACCTTGCCTGGATACTGTGTACAACTTGCCAATAGATTTGTAGGTTGCAAGTGAGAATTTAAGAATCTCCAAGTTTTATTCCTATGGTATCACCAAGGCAGAGATATATATCATTCACTTTTGAATTTGATTCAGGTTATACAGGAAGCTTATAATATTACCCACTGTTTTCACGGCTAAGCATGGGATTGTTTACAGCAAGAAACTCCACATACTGCAACACAGACATCTTACAAACTGATGAGAGCCGGGTCTCTGTCTTTCGCTTACTGAGGCAGTCTGTGCTTTTGTAATCTTCTAGCCATGGGGCTGCGTCTTCGTTTATTGTTAGGCATACAGTCTAGGCTGTGGTGGGTAGGCTGTGTCTTACTCTTTTGCAAACTGATTCAAGAGAACGGGTAGAGGTGGTGAAATCTAAACTAGCCATAAAAGGAGTTTCTGCAGGTGCCTTGCCAAATGGGTCCCCACACGCTGAATGGTTCCGTTTTCAAAGGAAGCAAGCTGCCCTCTATTGGCCAGACGACGAAATTTGGCCCTTTTCCTTATTGTGGATGAGGGATTAAGTGTTTGAATCTGACATTGTCTCTTTGTCAGAAAAAGCAGATATGTGTCTTTTTATAGGCTGCTACATTGAGAAGCGGTAAGAAATTTGGCAAAAGATAAATAAACATGAAGATTCCACTTTCACACTGTTTAAAATATTTCTCTGATTTTTCAGCCTTGTTGCAAGAGCGATAAGACAAGAATTTGAGTTTTCATTTAGAAGGATTTTATATTGCATGCACTTCTGTATTAATTTTATCAGTGTGGATAGGAATCCAGGAACATGAGCAAAACTTAGAGAGTGAATGCTGAGCTGGGCCAGTAAATGTACACAGGAGTATGAGCTCTGTTGGTAGTGATTACATACAGTATTAGGGTAAACCTGAGCACAATAAATCTGTAGACATCAGTGAATGGGACCTTTTTGTGGTCTGAACTGTATTTCAGTAATTTACTGTACTTGTTACTTCAAACCACCTACTTGTGAGCAGAACTTCCTGCTAAATCCAGACTTCAGGTGACAGCATTAGGTGACATCCCCACTGAATACCACAGCACCTGGTACCTCTGGAAGTGCTGCATGAAATTTCCACATTTATTGATATTTGTAGAGGAAGCTACAATTTACAGGAATTTACAGAGCCTTGTTAAGCAAGCAGAAGTACCCAAGTGTTCGTGTGTGTGATGTGTTCCAAGTCCAGTAAATATTACTCTCTGATTCAGCTTTATGCTGCTATAATATACACTCTTTTCCTCAAATCTTAATGCGTTATACTGATGGAAAATCCAGGCACTGAAATGAGTAAATAAATTAATTACATTATCATGTCCAAAGGCATAATGAACCTACACTATGAGAGAGTGTTTCTCTCATGATTTGGGGTAATCTTTAGCAGTGGGAAAAGGTCAGTTTGAGTATATTTCTACCTGTACCTGCCTATGTTTCTTTTCTGGATGAAAAGTAACTAAAACATCCTGGATTGTCCAAGAGAGTTTTGGAATTTAGATTACTGCTCTGGCAGCTTCAGAAGCGTCTTTAGGACTCCAAAGAGACGAAATGTGCCCCCTACATAATCCAAGACAAAGGGCAGATTCCTGAATAGTGGAGAAATGTTCCAGCTGCTTTGTTTTTTCTTAAAATGGTCACCCTACCTTGATACCTATGCTTACCTGCCAGTAACTGTCTGGGATGATTTTTCGGTTGCTAAATTTTTGTGTATTTTCTTTTGTTTATATTTGGTGTTATAGTAGGGGTTTTTTTGCTCCTAAAATTTGCTTGCAAAATGATATTGCCAAGGAAAGTGTTCTGACAGGGCTGGGAAAGGTTCAGAAAAATTATAATTAGAGGCTGGCCCAGGTTTATTGACAAATGCTATGTTTCAAGTGTATAACATGCAGTACTCACTAAAATGTTGTTGTCTTACACACCTAAATTACTTGCAAGTATTACACAGTTGGAAGTAGTTGTTGCTATAGAAGCACTGGAGCTGCTGACAGTGTTGGCAGCAGGAACAGCAGCAACAGCAGAAGGTACATGATTATCTTATGGGTTTGGGAATGAGAGTTTGCATTTTATATCCTATTCCTTCTCATTGCATTGGGAAAACAATGGCTTATTAAGAAAAGAAGAGAGAGAAGAGAGATGAGAGAGAGGAGGGAGAGAGGAGAGAATAGAGAGAAGAGAGAAAAGAGAAATGAGAAAAGAGAAACCTTATTTATTTTGATTTATTGTTTTTGGGTTTACAAATTTGGTTCAAAAAACATCTCAGGCGGATCAAATTAGCTGAATTTGCAAAATGAGGACAAGGTGGTGTTCATAAAGGTTTGGGTTTTCACAAAATTCTTTACAAATAGCTGCCAAAAATTTTGAAAAAGATAAAAGTCAAACAGTTCCAACAGGAACTGTAAGAAGCAGTAGCTGTGGGGGAAAAAAGGGAAGGAAGAAGCCTCTACAATGGTAAGAAGGACTGTCTTGAGTTCTAAAGAACATTGGGTGGATCTGTGTATATAGAAGAATTTGCACAGAAAAATAATCTTTTAGTTTGTAGTCCTATGCCATGACTGCCTCAAAAATGATATCTCTTACGTGGGAGAAATCAGTGTTCAACACCTTTAAAAGCGCCTCTTCAAGAGAGGAGTACTTTCGTGTCATCAGGGATGGGTAGGAGCTGTTGAGAATTTGTGTTTCCTTTCCAGATTTCAAGCAACAGGCCGAGAAAGCCACTCTTTGCTCTCCCACCATATGCAAAGAAGGAAGGTACTACCCTTCCCCAAAATTTTGTTATGGTCTTTACTTCCTGGCTGTCACTCCTCTTCTGCACTGCTGCATCCAGCCAACCAGCTCTCTGCTCCACCTCCCTGGCCCATTTCTTCAGGACAGAGCTTCTGCCTAGCCTGCTGGGTTAAGCAGGATGCCTGTGTGGCACTGCTCTCACTTCTTTTCTTTCCATACGATGTGATCAAGAGAGGGGAGTGGGAAGGACTCTTGTCTCCTGCTATCCAGATCTGAAGGACTTTTCCTTCCTTCTCTCCTGTATAGCTGAGGAGGAGCCCCAGCCTGAGAGTAGTCTGTGTGCACACCCAGTTCTAGGGCACTGCACACAGCAGGAGAAAGCAATGAGCATTTAGCAGTACTGAGGAATTCACACTTCCACAGATTAGAGTCTGTTCCCAATTTCTGACTTAACAATAATGTTTGAGAGGATCCAAAATGCCGTGCATTTGCTCCTCATTAGTTTCAAACAGTGAAGCATTAATGTCAGTCAGAATTTCATGCTTCTTTTCTTTTTTTTTCCTTTTTTTTTTTCCTTTTTTTTTTTTTTTAATGTAACCGTAATGTGAGAATGGAGATAATGTGAATACTGAGTCTAAATAAAAGCCCATCCAGAACAACAGCCTCCGTGTAAACGGATAGTGATCATTCTGCTGTATGTTCTCCTAGCTTCAAGCCATCTGTGGCCCAGGAAATTTTTAAGCAAGAGGTGATGGTTTGGTATTTAGTAGCCCCTGACTGAGTATTCTTCCATGAATCCACAATGCTGCAAGCAGGTCCAAAGCTTCATTTAGTACGTGCTATGGGACAAAATGGTACCTCCTGTTTGTCTGAGCCTGCTAGCCTGCTGACTGCAGGGAGGTATTTGTTCGATGTCTCCTAGTTTTTGTAGCAGAAGAGACAAAAATGTCATGATGTAAGTCATGTCTGTGGTCAACTCTATAGCAAAGAGTAAGCAAAAGATAATGATCTGGTGGTTTTATGTGGTGGAAGAGGATTTGATACTTGCACGTCTTAACTGTGTATATACTGTGTATATCCAAACTGTGATGGACTTTGCCATTACAAGATAACCTTGAAGGTGGCTCCAAATAAATCTAACCCCTGTCATTCAGAACACCTTAATCTTGCATCCTGACAAATATTGCCACACATAGTTCTGTATAGATAAGATGGGAACTAAAGACTACAGAAGTTTACCAAACCCTTTTCCATCCATGAAATCATAAATAAGCTTAGTATATAAAAGTGTTTTAAGGTACTTTAGTTTCATTCTGTGAGTGGCCTGCAAGGGTTAATTGACAGCATTCTACCTTTTGAAAGTACTTTTCATTAGAGGAAAAGATACACAAGATGAATTCCCACAACCACTTTTTTTTTTTTCCCCATTTGAACCTGCCTAAACAAGAATTCATTACTGTTAATGGGATTTTCTTTTTCTTCATTGTCACTAAATAAACTCTTACTTGGATAGCAACAACAACAACAAAAAATGGAGCCAGAAGGAACAATCCTATTCTAGTGGAGGATATCACTAATGCAAATAGTCTCCTTGAAAACATTATATATCTTTTTCGAACTGTTAGAAACACTGTAAACATTTCAGATATTATCCCATGCAGTTAACAAAATGCCTAAGAAAAGAATGAATTTGTTTAAAAAAAGCATTTACTAAAGCAGAAAAAAAAGCCCTATACATAATAAAAAAATGAAGCTTCTAAGTGAATAGTACACAGCTCATTAGAAAGAATAAACTCCCAGGGTCCCTGAAGGTAAAATACAATAGAACGTAGTCTATTTAAAACTCCATTCAATGAATATAGCTTTTTCATACTAAAGCAATCATATTTCATAACACAATGGATTATTTTAAATGACTCATTTTTTACTATTTAATGTTCTTATTATATAAGCTGCATTTTCCACTGAACAGTCTTTAAGAAATTGTATTTTTGTAAATGTGTTTTACTAAGGAGTGCATTTAAAAAATGAATCATCAGGCAGTAGTGAGACTTCTCTATTGTTTATTGAACATATAAATATTTGGTGATGTATTTAAGGTATAAAGTCTCCCTGTAGTATGCTGTAGTTATTTACAGGTGCCATGTTAAAAGACAAGTATTTCAAAGTTACGTACGGAAGCTGCTAGCAAACAGTGCGCTATGTGGGAAAATACTGACATGCCAATACTTAACTGAATTTCTGCAATTTTACAAGGTATTGTCTTTTTAACATTTATCCGGGACCATTTTCTTCAGCTTCACTTTCAAGCCACCAGTATGTTCAGATGACTTAGAAGAGGAGATAACTCAGTCAAAGAATAACATTTTCACTTGAAGTCAGGTAAAGCAGTAGATGAATTTTGTAGTTGGTCTAGAGCAGAGAAAGAACAGTCTCTTCATGTCCATCATAACATCCATAAAAGGATGACCCTTCCTGAAAGTGAAGTGCTTGGTTAATCAGTAGTTTGCACCCAGTTCATAATTCTTACTCCGATAGCATTGTTAACAAGATCACATCAGAGCAGCTGAGGCTTTTCTTTAATGCTGCAAGCCAGAAATTATTAAATGTGTTTAAAGGCACAGCCTTTACTGACAGGTGAGTGAGCAGTGCAAGGTAAGAGATTAAGGCAGGGGCCTCCATTTGAAAAGTCTCCTCCAGATGATGTACAGTAGCCAATGCTGACTGCACCAGATGAAATGTTTATTTGCTGCTCATTTGTTTTGCAGTTCAGACTAATCTACATGACTTGTGTCATGAGTGTGGGCTTGTGACACATTTGAAGAGACTATTCTACGTAAACAAGAACTGTGTGCTATGTGGCCAAACTTTGAGGTCAGTTCTGCTGTTCTGCTTGAAGACAGATGACGTTGCAACTACATTTGGCTGTCAACACAGGAGACCATTCTTAATCAAAGAGAAGTTTGCATAGGAATAACAGACTTAGTATTTTTGGAATCTTTCGTGACATTTGCATTCCTGTATTTCCATCTCATCTGACTTCTTTTGTTTGTCTTTCAACAGTTCAGATATACACAAAGAGGCTTTAGATTAAGAAACACACATTCTGAGACCTAGCTTGGGTAATAATGGGTTATAACTGTAATTCAATGAGAAGACATACCATTTATTAACTTTGTTGGTGGTCTGGGAATCTTACTGAGTGTCCAGATGGGCTGACAGGGCAGAATTGTTCTTCAGTAATTCTGATGTTTTCTCTGATAAGAAAGCTGGGGCCTTTCCCTTCTAACATTACTGAAGTCTAAGTCATTTGAAGGTTGAATTACTTCAAAAGGCTCTAGACTGTTATGACCTTAAACAAAGAAAGGAAAGAATTATTTTTGCCTAACCTAAGAGGGGCTGTACACTTCAGCAATGGTCACAGATGGGTGTATGATGTGTCAATGAATGGAGGATTTTCAGTTAACCGCTTCTTTGGTAGTATTAAAAGTGTTTTACCTTCAAAGTCCTATCTTATGTAGTTACAGCTACCTCAAACACCTTTTCTTTCTTTCTACTGGAAAACACAGCCATCTTGAGATGAAAATGGAGGATAATTACTGTTAATGGTGTGTGCTTGGCTTTCCTGGGTGCTTTCCTTGGTTTTGGCTTGTCGGAGTTTATGGTCTGTGACTTCCACATTTTCTGTGCTAGCCTGCTTTATATGCTGCTCTAGGTAGGAGGCTTGAGTGCACAGTAGGATACAAGAATGAACTAAGAGAAGTGGTTTTAAATCTGGAGAAACTTATGGTTTGAATGTGTATGTTTTACATGCACTCCTGTGCATATTGTGTATTAAAATGCAAACTGTGCATTTTAACGCACAATATGGTTCCATGTTGTATACATACCTAGAACTCAATAAGAGGTGCTTGAAAGGTTTTGACTCTGATGCAATTTCTTGAAACGCACTTTTTTTTTTTTTTCCCATAACAATGGTGAGCTGGATGAACCCAAGGACTCCGGTGTCCTGTTTCTTTGCAGAAAGGGCACCTATTTTATGTTCTTTGCTGATCCTCCCCACCAGCAAACCAAAGATGACATTGAACACTCTCTCAGGTGGCAGCACATTGTCTGTTCCCACTTAGAGCTTGGACATGTCTTCTGATGATACCAGATACAGTGTCCATCTTTGGTAATAATAACGATAAGATTTAGAAGAAAATGCCTTTCCACTAGGCATTGGACTAAGTCCCACTTAATTTCACAGGTTACGCTGACCATCATATTGCTGGATGCTACCCAGCCACTAGTACGGCCTGCCCACTGGGGATGTAAAACTAGTACACAACATTTTATTTGTTCCTCTAGGGGCTCCAGACATTTTTAATTTTTATTCTTAATAGTTTCAATTGAAGTAGGATTGTAGAAATACTAAAATTTTTAAACCGATCTATTTCAAGAGAATAAAAAAATGAGGGAACGGTGGAGATCCACTTTGTTGTTAATTTTTCACTACCAAAACTTCACTTGGAATGGGGAGAGAGTATATTCCCCTCAGGTTATTATGGGAACACTGGAAATACCCAAACACAGGCAAAGATTGAAATAATGTCTTAAAAAGGGTAAGAGAAAGAAATGTTATGAAAATTATGTGTTTTCACTTACATTCATTGTTTGTAACTTTCATTTATATGCCTAATGCCCTCCTAGGTAATTATTATCCTTATCTGGTAAGCTTGTGGGCTATGCAATAAGTGTAGTTGATTAGGCATCATTCATACCTTTAATAGTCCAAATCTCTGGTCACCATCAAAGAGCTGCCATTTGGGCTGTTCTTTTTTATTATTAAGTCACTGTATTTCAATCGAAAATGAGATTCTTTTCCTGTAAACAGTCTGTGTGAGATATGGCTAAAACTCAACTAAAAGTCATGGCCATTTACTACAATCTCTTGTAACTTATATGTTTAACAATGGATGTTCTCACTTCATTGCCCTATCCAAAGAGTTGTCACATGCCACTGGGCTGATTTGAAGGGAGAGGGGGTGTGTTTGGACGTAAAATTTTATGTCTGTCTTTTGCGTGTAAAACATTATCTGCCATTTCTTTACAAGAGAGTGTCTATACAATGTGCATGTCCATGCCACATGACTGAACTAGCTGACTGCTAGCAGAGCTACAAGATGTCAGGCTAGTCCCAATGCTACAGGCAGGATAGCAGCATAAGCATGGTACTCTGCCCAAGTTAATAAGCCTGATGTTGGGTTAGAGGTCCTGTGTAACTCATTTGTGACTGCCTGTGTGTAACTAATGCAGCCGTTATTTTCACACCACGTTGCATAAACTTCTAACACATAAACCTGGACACCTCTAACTGGCATATGTATGTATTCAGAAGCTTACTTACACAGACTGCACAGAGAGGGGGAGGGTAGAGCCATTGGAAGTGTCTGCTCCATGTCGATACACCAGGGTGCAGTGTGGATTTTAGGAACTGGACATGTTGAGGTGGGTAGAAACCTGCCCAGCACACAGGTTTGCCACTGATTTCAGGGACTGTGTGTTTGCACTAAAAGAGTTTGAATTATGAGCTGTAGTCAGCTCCTTGGAGCTGCCTGTCCCTGCTAGAGCTTGTGTATAAAAGGGATTTGGGACCAGAATGTTTAGTAAATATTTAATTAACTGAAATGTTATTAGAGTGCAACTTAACTTTTAGCTTCCACTCCTGTCACTCCCTCTGCAGTGTGGCAGATGCAAATTGGGATAAGGAGCCATGCAAGTTTTGTCAGCTAGACTAGCTGTGACTTTTAAATATATTGTCTACACCCTAAGGGGAGCCTATAAAAACTTGAACGTGAAATCATTACACTGTTTTGTCATGCCCAAATGACAATAACAACCATGAAACCTTTTCTGTAAAATGCCTTTACATAGGCTAACTCAATTTGCAACGATTTAAATACTGAAACAAATTCCCTCTATTTCCATCTTGCATTTAAACAAAATGACAGCATATTGGCACCATCACTGCCTCATCTTACTATAAATCAGTAGAAATGAACAATCTGTCAAGTTCCTTATCTGTGCTCTTTTTAGTCTCGTACAGTATGCGCATCTCCAGAAGAAAAAATCATAAATACCTCTGTGCCCTCTCCCCGTTTGCCTGCTTTTTAATGTCCTTGTTATAGCTAAAGCTCTAGAAACTTGAAAAAACCTCATGGGTAGATGAGTGGTCTCACTGGTGAAGAAAAACCCGGAAAGGTAAAGCAGTAATGGTAATGCTCATCTGGCAGTATGGGTAATGAATAAGTAACATGTGTTTGACTGAAGATACTTCCTAGAAGAAACGATGTCATAAAACTCAGCTCACACCAGTACAGGTCACAAAACAGTTCTTCCGTGGGGTGACCATTGGCTAGCCTTGCAAATAAAGAATAAGACTCTTCTCTCCGAAAATTCCTGTTGTTTTCAGTAGAGAATATGCAGGAAGGAATGAGCTAATGTGTTGTGCCAAGGATCTGGTCAAGTGAGAATGTATGATTCAGTCAACATCACTTACAAATTGAATTTGAATTGAGACTTACCTGGGCTGTTTAGATTTACTAAATTACTTAGACTGATTTAGATACAGATGAGTCAAAGATGACTCGCACAGCATTCAGTAGCAGATCAACCGTAGGTATTGATGGATTGCTTCTTTTAATAAACAGATGCAGGTTTTTGGTTTTTCATAATGATATTTGTATATGATAGAGTGCTTTAAACAGAAAAGATGTAGTACTGAATTTTGCATATAAATATCATATAATCTCTATGTCAAATTAAATGAGAAATCTTCTTATATGAAGCAGTCTATCACATCTACAGTAATAAACTCTTCTATTTCCTTTCTTGAGATGTTCACAATGTGACTCTAAGGTGGGTGTTCAATCATGAGAATGAAGCCCCACACTTTCCAGGTAGCAACAAGTGTGCTCTTGTCTTCTTTTTAATTTTTTTTTTGAGTCCAGTTGAGATGAACAACATGCATAAAGTAATCAAGGTGGTTATTATTTCTGAATTCAAATGGGAGGTATAAAACAGATCCAGACTGTGTCTGTACCAGTGTAAAAGTAGTAGAATAGAGGTAAGATGTTATAAGAAGATAAAGAGAGCAAAGGGAGAAAATGTGAGAGATTTTGCAATTGATTTTAGCATGTCTTCCCAATAGGTTGCTCTTCTAAAATACATTTGAAGTAATTACATCATAATGTCTGAATCTTTGACTTTTCTTCTTACTATTTATTCTCTGATAATTGGAGAGTATGGTTCTTAACATAATACTTTTATCTGGCTTCTATGTAATGCATTTCCGACTGTCCCCTTTGCTACATGCAAAGCCTACAAAGTAACACAGTTAAAATATTTGTGCTGTACCAAGTTATGCTGTTGTAGAGTGCCACTCGGTACATGCTGTGGAGAAGTGGAAGAGAGTGTGTAGTTCCAGGACACTGTAGGAAGAGGGGCTGCAGTAAGTTAATTGTATAGACCTACTGATAGAAAACATGATGTTTGTCAGTCATGGCAAGAAGGATTACAGCAATTTGTTCCAGGGTCACATGGGGGCACAGAAAGACACTGAAAATTCAGACTAACATATCAGAAAATATCAGATGATGTATTGGGTTTGTGTGGTAAAGTTTTGGTAGTGGAGGGGCTACAGGGGTGGCTTCTGTGAGAAGCTGCCAGAAGCTTCCCCAATAAAATAAATAAATGTCCAATAAAGTCAAAGCCAGCCAGCTCCAAGACAGACCTGCCACAGGCCAAGGCCAAGCCCATCAGCGATGGTGTTAGCCCCTCTGTGACAACATATTTAAGAAGGGGAAAAAGTTGCTGTGCAACTGGACAACTGTAGCCAAAGAGAGGAGTGAGAATATCTGAGAAAAACTACTCAGTAGACACCAAAGTCAGAGAAGAAGGAGCGGGAGGAGGTGCTCCAGGCACTGGAGCAGCAATTCACCTGCAGCCCATGGTGAAGACCATGGTGAGGCAGGTTGTCTGCCTGCAGACCATGGAAGTTAATAGTGGAGCAGATATCCCCCTGTAGCCCAGGGAGGACCACACACCAGAGCAGGTGGGTGCCCAAAACAGGCTGTGACCCTGTGGGAAACCCACACCGGAACAGGCTTCTGGCAAGACCTGTGGACCCATGGAGAGAGAGAAGCCCACACTGGAGCAGGTTTTCTGTCAGGACTTGTGACACCATGGGGGATCTACTCTGGAGCAGTCTGTTCCTGAATGACTGCACCCTGTGGAAGGGAGCCATGCTGGAGTAGTTCATGAAGAACTGTAGCCCATGGGAAGGACTCACGTTGGAGAAGTTTGTGGAGGACTGTCTCCTGCAGGAGGGACCCCACACTGGAGCAGGGGAAGAATGTGAGGAGTCCTTCCACTGAGGAAGAAGGATAGGCAGAAACAATGTGTGATGAACTGACCACAGCCTCCATTCCCCATGTTCCTGCAGTACTGCAGGGGAGGAGGTAGAGAAATCGGGAATAAAACTGAGCCTGGGAAGAAGGGAGAAGTGGGAGGAAGGTTATTTTAAGATTTGCTTTTATTTCTCGTTACCGTTCTCTGATTTGATTTGTAATAAATTAATAAATTAATATTTTCCCCAAGTCGAGTCTGTTTTGCCCATGATGATAATAGGAGAGTGAGCTCTCCCTGTCCTCATCTCGACCCATGAGCCTTTCATTATATTTTCTATCCTCTGTCCAGCTGAGGAGGGGGAATGATAGAGTGGCTTTGATCGGCAGTTGGTCCCCAGCCTGTGTCAACCCACCACAGATGAATAGGCAGTTTGGACACTTGACAGCAAAGAGAATTTCTTCTCTATTGTAAAAAAACCAAAACACTAAAGTTGTGAATTTCAGCTTAGGAATGCAAGTATCAGTGTGGCACATATATATCTAGAATAAGCAAAGAAATGGTTGAAGAACCCACAGTTGCAGTAATAAACACATGGAAACATGGAAGCAGTACCTTACAGGAAATGGTCAACCTGGTGAAAAGCTGCAGCAACTCACTAGAAAGAAAGTGGCATCTAAGGTTCTCACTGAGAATCAAAACTTCGTTCAATTACATACTGCACTAATATGCAATGGTTATTCCTGTAAAGGGCTTAAGACCTGCCTAAAAGTGAGATCTAATACAGGGAAACACTGAACATACAGAAGCAAGATAAAAACATCACGAAACTGCACAGTCTGTAAAAAAGAACATTCAAAGACAGAACATAAAGAATGTAGCTCTATAATATTATCCACAACTGAATGTGTTCTACTAACATTTCTCACCAAGATGTTACCTATTTTTAAACTTTAGACTTTCTTTTTCCCTTCCTCTCCCTCTCCTTCTCCTTTCCTCTTCCCCTACTCCGTTTCCCTTCCTTTTTCCCCATAGCTATTCCCCTTCCCTTGCCGCTTCTCCATACTATGTTTTTTAATAGAACAGTCTGATGGCTCCATTTTTCTTTGGAATAAATATGTTGTTTTTTCCTTTACATCAAAAGGCTTTTTTTTTTCTCCTCTCATGTATGGACTTTGCACTAAATGAAACCCTCAGTAGTGTTGCGGGCTCTGACAATCCTTGACACTAACATACTGGAAATAATTTGCGCATAGGCTGGTGATCAGTATCAGTCCCATGTCCTACCAAATGGCTCCACGACTCATGCCTTATGCAACTTATAGTGGAAAAGCTACAAGGATACTTACTGTAGTGTCAAGTATAACATGCAATGTACAAAAGCTGTAAGAGGAAAAAGTTATGCAGAAAAGCATACAGTGACAGAGCATTAAGCTAATCCTACAAAGATCTTGGCTGTCATGCAGTACATATTCCAAATACTTGGGAGGCACAGAGAAAGGTTTATTAATGGTTCATCATCCTGCCAACACTGCCTACGTTTCTCATATGCAAACATTACTGTTTGGGGAGGGAGTGGGTGGGATTTTCCATGCATCAGATTGTAGCCATGAAAATGACAGTATTTTTCCAGTATAATTGAAGCATTACCAAGCAAGGCAATGATTGATGGTGTCTTTAGCAGTCTAAGAACTGCCTGCTTTTCTTACAAATATGTTGCATGTATGTGAAGAAGAAAAAGAGGGTGGGAAAAGAATTCTAGCACTCCAAAAATGATGCCCACAGTATTCAGTTGATTTTATTCATTATCATTTTTACAAACCACTTGTTTGATTTCCCTTTTTTATTTTCAAATCATTATACCATTGCCAGAAAGCAAAATTACTGCTTTGCAATGTATGTGACATAATTAACTGGATACGTTAGTGTTTGTGACAGAGGCATTTCTTAAGTTTTTAAGCATTCTGAGAGTTACAAAGATGTTGTTAAAGTTGGCAACAACCAACTGATTTTCTGTCAATACAATAAAAAGGAGATTGCCCATAATTCCTGTGTCTGATAGCTCCATACAGCAGAGACATGCATATAGGATGATGTATGGCAGAGGACTATGCAAAGAGCAATGCACCATTATAACTAATTTACAGTCTTGAAATTACAAGTGAGTAGAAAAAAATAATACATGGCTTTTGTGCTCTCTTCAGCACAGGGTTAAATTTCCTTGGCAGAAAGGAGAATTTTAGAGAGGAGAGAATAAATATGGGATAGATTAATTTATTTTCTCAGACCTAGTAATGCCATATTACTTGGTAAATGAATATTTTCTAAAGAAAAAATGTGTATGTTTCATAGCAAATGTTACATTAATCCTTTCTGAGACAAGTGACTAGGAAATCAAGGCCAAAAGATAGGGTCTTTCAAGGAATATTTTTTAAACGTGTGAACTCAGTGCATATATTTCCCTTCCAATTTGCAAAAATATTTTAGTGAGACACTACTGAGATTGTCTGGGATCACAGAATCACAGAATAGTTGAGGCTGGAATGGATCTCTGAAAGTCATCTGGTCCAGCCCCCCGCTCAAGTAGAGTCACCAAGAGCTGGTTGCTCAGGACTATGACCACATGGCTTTTGAATATCTCTAAAGGGGTAGTCTCCATAGCCGCTCTGGGCAACCTCTGCCAGTGCTTGGTCACCCTCACAGTAAAATAGTGCTTCCTAATATTCTGAGTGGGACTCCTGTCTTTCAGTTTGTGCCCATCACCTCTGGTCCTGTCACAGGGTGCCACTGAAAAGAGCCTGTCTCCATCTTCTTTACACCCTCCCTTCAGATATTTATATATATACTGATGAGATCCTTCCTGAGCCTTCTCTTCTCCAGGCTGAACAGTCCCAGCTCTCTCAGCCTTTCCTTGTATGAGAGCTTACAGTCCCTTAATCATCTTTGTGGCCCTTCACTGGACTTTCCCCAGTATGTCTAAGTTCCTCTTGTTCTGAGGAGCCCAGAACTGAACACAGCACTCCGGATGTGACCTTGCCTGTGCTGTTTAGAGTGGAAGGATCACCACCCTTGACTTGCTGGTAACAGTGGTCCTAATGCAGCCCGGGATACTATTAACTTTCTTTGTAGCAAGGGTACGCCGTTGGCTCATGTCAAACTTGCTGTCCACCAGGACCCCCCCAGGTCCTTTTCAGCCAAGCTGCTTTCTGGCTGGTTGGCCCCCAGCATGTACTGGTGCATGAGGTTGTTCTTCCCCAGGTGCAGACTTCGCACTTCCCCTTGTTGAACTTCATGAGGCTCTTGTCAGTCCGTTTCTCCAGCCTGCCAAGGTTCCTCTGGATGGCTGCATAACCCTCTGGTGTATCAGCCACTCCTCACAGTTTTGTGTAATCAGCAAACTTGCTGAGAGTACACTCTGCCCTATAATCCAGATCATTAACGAAGGTGTAAACCAGGATTGGAGCCAGTATTGACCACTGGGGTACACCACTAGTCATTGGCCTCCAGCTAGACTTCATGCCACCGTTCACCAGCCTCTGTGCCTGGCCTTTCAGCCAGTTTTCAATCTCACTGTCTCCTCCAGCCCGTACTTGTTCTCTGTGAAGATCTGCCAGAGAAAGAGAAGAGCATCTTCAGCCATAGGCTTGCCAAGTTGGTGAAGAGGGCTTTAAACTAAAGTCACTGTGGGAGGGGAACCTCAATCCATCCCAATTTGATGCCAGTGCCAGAAACAGATGCCCAGAGCCTGGAGAGGGATCTCAGGTCAGCAGGAGAACCTGAAGGGCAGTACAAAGGAATTCTGTCTGGTAACTCACCTTCATTGGGGGCCCAATGTCTCTATGCAAATGCATGTAGCAGGGGGAATAAACAACAGGAGTTAGAGATGTGCGCATGCCTGCAGGGCTATGATCTCTTTGGCTATGATCACAGAGAAGTGGTGGGATGGCTCCTATGACTGGCGTGTTGGAATGGAAGGGTACAGGCTCTTTAGGAAGGGCAGGCAGGGAAGACAAGGAGTGGGTGTCACCTTCTATGTCAATGACCAGCTGAAGTGCGTGGAGCTCTGCCTGGGGATGGATGAGGAGCTGACTGAGAGCTTATGGGTCAGGATTAAAGGGAGAGCAGAGACAGGAGACATTATAGTGGGTGTCTGCTACGGGCCACCCGACCAGGAAGACTGAGTGGATGAGGCTCTCTGTAGGCAGACAGGAGTGGCCTCACAATCACAAACCCTGGTCCCCATGGGAGACTGTGTGACCACCCTAATATCTGTCAGAGGGATAACAAAGCAGGGCACAAGCAACACAGGAGGTTCCTGGAATGTGTTGATGATAACTTCCTTCTCCATGTGATAGAGCCAATGGGGAGAGGAGCTATGCTGGACCTTGTTCTCACCAACAAGGACAGGCTGTGGAGAATATGAAGCTCAAGGGTAGACTTGGCTGCAGTGGCCATGAGATAGTGGAGTTCAAGATCCTTAGGGCAGTGAGAACCGTGTATAGCAAGCTTGCTAGCCTGGACTTCAAGAGAGCAGACTTTGGCCTTTTCAGATACATGCTTCATAGAGTACCATGGGACAAAGCCCCAGAGGGAAGGGGGGCCCAAGATAGCTGGTCAATATTCAATGATCACCTCCTCCAAGCTCAGGAGCAATGCATCCCAATGAAGAGAAAGTCAGGTAAAAACACCAGGAGGCCTGTGTGGATGAACAAGGAGTTCCTGGACAAAGTCAAATGAAAAAAAGTCTACAGAGGGTGGAAGCAAGGACAGGCAGCCTGGGAGGAACAGAGAAACTGCCTGGGCAGCCAGGGATCTAGATAGCCAAGACCCTGATAGAATTAAATCTGGCCAGGGACATCAGGGGCAACAAGAAAAGCTTCTATAGGTATGTCAGGGATAAAAGGAAGGTAAGTGAAGAAAGGAAACAGGAGAACTCGTTACCTGGGATATGGAGAAGGATGAGGTACTCAGTGACTTTTTTGCCTCAGTCTTCATCGACAAGTTCTCCAACCACACCCCCCAAGTTGCAGACAGCAAAGGCAGGGTCTGGCAGAATGAAGAACAGCCCACTGTAGGAGAGGATCAGGTTCAAGACCATCTAGGGAACCTGAAGGTGCACAAGTCCATGGGACCTGTTGACATGCATCCACGGGTCCTGAGGAACTCGCAGATGAAGGGGGTCTGCAGGAAAGGTGGGGAGGGACTCTCGGTCAGGGAGCGTAATGATAGGACGAGGGATAATGGTTTCAAACTGAATGAGGGGTGATTTAGATTAGATACTAGGAAGAAATTATTTACTGTGAGGATGGTAATACAATGGAACATGTTGCCCAGAGAAGCTGTGGCTGCCCTCTCCCTGGCAGTGTTCAAGGCCAGGCTGGATGGGGCTTTGAGCAACCTGATCTAGTGGAAGGTGTCCCTGCCCATGGCAGGGGGAGTTGGAACTAGCTCCCTTCCAATCCAAACCATTCTATGAATCTGTGATTCTATGATCTTATGGAGACAGTGTCGAAAACCTTACTGAATTACAAAGTCGATGGTTCAGCTGCGTCCTGGGAGGGATGACCTTGATTAATGGCAGTTTAAGAGGCAGGGATTCACCTGTGCTATTGATAGGTGCAGCAACATACCCCTTTTTTACCACAGTGGAGAGTGTCCAGTGACCCAGGCAATGCCAGCCAAAGGCAGTTGGGGGTGGCAGGGAGTGCCTTGATAATCCACCCCAGAAAAATACTTCTGTCTGCTGCTCAGGACTTCAACTTGGGAGCTGTTGATTGTACATCTTCTTGGCAGTCAGCATAGTAGTGCCTGATCAATGTTTGTACTGATTTACAAGGATCATAAAAGCAGAATAAAAGTAATCCCCAAGATGGCGGTAACGAAGAGACAGCTCCTAAAACCAAATTATTCTTCTCATTTCCTGCACTTTATCATTCTTTTAAAACAATTACAAATCAACAACATTTCTGTTTCCTTTCCTTCTCCTTTTCCTCCTCTCTTCTTTATGCTGTTCTCACTATTATATATTTATTAACTTTTCCTCTTTTAACTTCTCCATCAGTCAGTTGTTTCCATGGTCTCTTAGACTATAAATTTCCCTATATTCCATTTAACCTTTACATAGAGCTCACCACTTTATTAAGGCATGACATTTTTTTAGCATCTACACTACTGTAAATCATAAGTCATTCCTTTGGAGTGAGTGGAGTAACACTACTGTAAAACAGATTCAACTGGGAGAATCAGAGATCCTAATATTTACAATGGACCTATGATAAAAATTTAGTCTTTGCATATTGACTCAGGATTTGGAGCATGTCTCATATGAAGAACAGCTGAGGGATCTGGGGCTGTTCAGCCTGGAGAAGAGAAGGCTGAGGGGAGACCTTATCGCTCTCTACAACTACCTGAAAGGAGGTTGTAGTGAGGCAGGGGTCGGTCTGTTCTCACTAGTAACAAGCAACAGAAAAAGGGGAAATGGCCTTAAGCTGCACCAGGGGGGGTTCAGGCTGGATATTAGGCAGAATTTCTTTACTGAAAGGGTTGTAAGGTTATTGGAACAGCCTGCCCAGGGAGGTGGTAGAGTCACCATCCCTGGAGGTGTTTAAGAGACAGGTAGATGTTGTACTTAGGGACATGGTTTACTGGTGCTGGTAGAGCTAGGACGAAGGTTGAACTCGATGATCTTGAAGGTCTCTTCTAACTGAAACTATGATTCTATGATTCTATGTTAACAAGATTTACAAGATTAAGACACTAGGGTTATCAGAGTGATATTAGGATAATTAATTTAAAAAGAAGAGTTGAGCAGACAGTTAAAAAACTCCAAACCAAATCAACAATTATTTTATCAATTATGGATATGCTAAAAATCCTCATTCATACATCTTAATGTAGTTCCCTGTATTTCAGTTGCCAGGGGAAGGGTGAATACTTTCATAAGTAAGGTATAACCGCTCTGAGTTTGCCAGGATAACTTTTTCCAACTTCCCTTTGTGGCTTGTCACTGCAACAGTATGGTTTATTGCAGTGGAATACTGGAAGTGTGGTTTCATTATTTTGTGCCTTTCTACTTTGTGTTTAAGACTAAAAATAAGTCCTGAAGTTGATTGCAATTAGAACTGCATGAAGAACAGTGTGTTTCTGGGTGATCAAGGAGAAGGGGTAAATCCTGACTGTCCCACATTATTTTCTTCATCCCCCTTAAAAATATCTCTTGTTTAGTATTGTGGTGGCTTAACTCTTCTTGCTGTAGTGTTCAAAGGTGTGCATATTTTGAACCGTAAAAAATCCTCTGAAAAAAAAAAACTGACTAGATTTTTGTCATGACTAAGGCAGGTTCTGGAAGATGATTATTCTGTGAAGGAATCAGAGACTCAGAGTTAATGATGCCAAACAGGACTAAAAGCACTTTCCTCACAAAATTATTTCAGATGCCTTTTAGAAAGGCACTTAATCTCATTCATGCAGACACTTGTTATGTTGCACACATATTTGACCTAAGACTCTTTAATGAACTTAGGGTATGTACATCAGGATGAGGGCGTTGTCCATAATGAGGTTTATGCTGACTTCCTATTCTCAATATAAAATAAATAATTAATAAATAAATAAACCCATAAAACAATGTGTTAAAATACATGTTTTTCCCCTTTTCTTTTACATAACTAAACAAAAAATTTCCATTGTTCATTCAATTGTTTTTCTTTCTCCCTGGAAGCAGAAACAAAGGAATATGGTCACAGAAATACATACACAGACAATTCTAAGAAATTATTGTTAGTTGGGTTTGTGCCAGCCATCTTAAGTACATGTTTTATGCTATAGGCTCAGCTTCCCTACTAGACCACTGCACAGGTGGAAATATGTATTTGTGGGACACTGGAGAATAAATTTCCCCAATGCATCACAATTACAGAAACATCTGTGCAAAGAGCTTTGATCCAGTTCACTATGAAAATATACATAATTCATGATGGTCTAGGCACTGCAGATTTCCCTGCACTGTAAAGCCAGAAACAATGGGAAATTGGTTCAAGACACACCAATGAAGAGTTTTCCTTCTGGCACCTGTACATCTCAGCTGTTGTTCCTTGCCTGTACTGTAAGGGTATAACTCTAATGTTAGTAGGGAGACAAACACATTTTACATGCATTAATGAAATCACACAGACAGCATGTAAACACAGGCAGGAGAAGCATATGAAAAGGCCACTTGAATAAAAATAGGTTGGACACATGAGCTAGTTTTGGTAAAATAAAAATCATTTTACGCTTCTATTCAGCTCTTGAGCCAAACCTCAATTGGACCTTGTTTGAAAAGTTTCTGATAATTTACCATTCCTCCCCTGCTTTGTACAAATTGGTTCAGGCTGGGTAGGGAAACAGAATGCCAGCATTTAATGAAAAACCTCATTTCAGCTGAAGAAAATAAGGGCTTTTTTTTTTGAGATCCCTGTCTGTCTCCTTCTGCCCCTAGAAACTTTTGTATCTGCAGTTTCAGCCAAATCTGCCAGTTTCATCCAAATTTGACAGATGGGCTGTAAGATCTTATCGTTAGTGATATCTTTTACTTTCATTGAAATATGTGACTTAGTAGACATGAGAGGCCCTACTGATGTCCCTTCTAAGGGAAATGCTGCCACACAAATTATTCCCTTCTTAGATATCAGAGAATCCACAACTGCAAGAGCCTCAATAAATACCCCATCTGTGGAAAATCTTACTGGAGCACCAATCAGCTGCTAGAAGATCAAGCTATGAAAGTCATAAGAAATCAGGTTTCATTAATTTTCCAAACTTGGAATTCTTTATTATGAAATATCAAGGCTAGTTTCATAAACAAAAATTTTTATATTACAGTAAGATCCAGCTGAAGACACGTTAGCTGAACATAAACCAGTTTAATTTTCTATTGCAGGTAAAGAAAGCACAGCAGTTGTAGGCTCTGGGCATTTCTTTCCTTCAAGCTGTATTTGTAAATCACATAAACACACAGGCAGGTAAAAACAAAATTATGACCCTGAAGAGCAATTTTGATATATTGTTTCATTCCATAGATCAACATGTTTATTAATAGCACAACTCTGGAAGATATGGAATAGGTGTTGACAGTCACTAAAAGTATGAAATTGCTTTTCCATCTATCTATTAATCTCTCAGTCTGTCCAAGTGAATAGAAGCCTAACTGGCTTTCACATTAGTAAATGGTTTTGTGAGTTTTAGATTTCTCTGTTAGAGTTTCTGTTTCTTTCATCCCTTCCTCTTTCAAGAGTAGCATTGCTGCCGACAGGACAAAATTTGGTTATCTTTGGGTAGATGCACTGCAGGCTGGTGATTTATGCAAGGAGGTAGGCAAAGCTGACATCATCAGTTGTCATTAGACCTTATTTACAGGAAAGAGTGAAGATTAATCAATGTGTCTCAACATGCAATAGGCAAGATGACCCTGCAGAATTTCTCTCAGAACTGAGTTGCAAGTCTCAAGCAAATCTTGAGGCTTACTTCATTCACTTTCTTACAAACATTCTATTAGTAAACAGACCATTTTAAATCACCCCCCCAATATTAATTTCAGAAAACTGCAGCACGAGAGGTGGATGATTATATTCCTAATTAAAATACAAATACAGTAATTACAGTTTAGATGCCATTATCCTGAATCTACACAGGATGACTTTAAACAGCAAAACAGCCATTAATTTTACTGTTCAAAATGTTCATAATCTTTTAGAAATGTCATATAAAATACTCATTTTGAAATGCCCTACGGTGATTTCTGAATTTATTTAAAGTGGGCTGTTGATAGCTCTTTTATAAATAAGCAATTACAGTACACTAAATATATCATGGCCCATCACATTATACATTCTATAATTTCATGGATGAAAAGCCTACAGCTGATCTGCATAAATGTGGTGCGTCTCACAGCAGGTGAAGAGTTTGATTACACAGGATAATCAGTGTTATTATTTATAGTAACCATTTCTACCTGTTATTTATTAAAACCCAGCAAATCAGATATGGGTTTATTTAAGGAAGTTGCTGTACTGTAGGCCGAACTAGGCATAAGGCTATTAAACAAATGTAAAATGCACTGTTACATTAGTAGTTTGAAATCAGCCAAGGTCAGCAGGGAATGAGAGTTGTTAGTACCTGGTGGCAGCAGAGAAAGCTATATTGAGCGAGGGGCTGGGGTCTGTCCAGATCCCCCTGGACACATATCATCACCACAAACATCATTGCCCCACTGGCAATATCAGATATCCTTGCTAGCACTTTAGATGAAGAAGACAAGAACTGATTAACTGCAGAAAGTTTGAGACAACCTCTGACACATTTAGGTGATTTTCCTAGGCTTGAGCTGAAAGTTTTTCGTGAGGTTTGCTCTGCACAGATTACAATACTGCTACTTACGGTGTTTATATTCCTGTCATTTAAAAGAACTGAACATTTCTTATAAAACAATGTAAATCAAAGGATAGTCTTGTTGATTATTTGAGTGTAGTCATAGGTCCTGGAAGGTTACGCGCATGGAGCTTTTCTGCTGGCAGCATGCATATGTTTGTCAAGTTGTCTGAGTAGTGTTATGCTTCCCCCTTTTGCTCAGCTCCTCATGCAAGTGACTGCATGCAGGAGACAGAAGGGGTCATCAGCGTGGGAACAACAAAAAAGGTGAGGTACCCGCACTGGATACTTTCAGCCTCTTCCTTCTGTCTTTGTGCAGGTGCTGCCAACCTCTGTTGAAGGCAGAGACCAAAGGGGAGACTGGCCCAGCACTAAGCCATCATCCCAGAGGAAATGGTAGTGCTGTAGATGCTCTTCAGCAAGCTAGTTAGAGTCCTTGAGGGTGGTGCCTGACACTTTGAGACTACTTAGAGCAGCAGAAATCTGGAAACAGCATGTTCTTCGAGGAAGGGAACAATGTCTCCAGAGAAAATTCAGACCTTCTGGGATGACAAGAGGTTAGTTTAGAACAACAGAAGAAACATGTTGAGAGTACAGCCCTCCTGGAAAATCACCTACCCTGACAGTGCTGGCATTTTGGTGACAGTAGCATGGCAGATCACCTAGTACTCCCAATGTATGTTTCTTAACTGAGCATTTGGGTTTATAGCAGTGAAAAATATCTCAACACACAAATTCTATTCCATTTCTGTGGATATACATTTCATTTTAAAGGGATGTCAACTGTGCTGAAATTACTAAGTACGTATGTCTAGAAAGAGGTCCACTTCCACTTCAGCTCAGCTCTTTGAAATAAACAGAACAGGTAAAGGTATGGCTGTACAGCATAAGAATGGCCTGGAAAGGAAAAGAAGCCTATTGTTTTCCTTGCAGTTTCAGGAATGGTTCCTGTGATCATACCAGCTGAGCTTGACTGAATTTCATAGGAAAATAAACTGCACTTATATTACACTAAACAGAAGTCTTGTGCATGTATGCATATACTAACTACACAGAACAAAACAGTTATATGATTTGGAAGTAATTTTCCTCTTTGAAAAATTCTGCAAGTTTTCTTCATAAATTGGAATAGGTAATTGTAATTGAAATTCTCACCTACTGGGAGTACTGGTGTTAGACTGGTGTCCTGAGAGTAGACAATTAAATATATGGGAGGTGCTCATAGGTATTAAGATTAGGACTAAATATTCTGGACTTTGAAGTAAAACTAGAACATTGAAATTATTAAGAACCTAAAAGTTAGCATTGTTATTAATGAAGTGAATACAAATGCCTTAATATATAGATAAATCACAGATATTTTTGTGCTGAAAATCTAATAACTGAACTATGCAAACTGAAAATAATAAAACCGAACAATCAAAACAGTGAACAATGGTACTTCTTTTTTCTGTATATGCACATTCCTGCATTAGACTTGCTGCATTTGTGGATTACCATGTATTATATAGGAAATGCTACGCCATTGCACTACCAATGGAAAAACCTAGGAGCTTCTATTCTATTCTATATTCCAAATTTCAAAATAATTAATTTCTGACATTTTTCCAAGCTATCAAAGTCCTTCAGAAGATCAAGTTCTGTTTGGAGGAAATAACTGGATAAATAACCTTATAACCGGATTATGATATGAAAAGATAATTTATTATAAAAATGCATCATATATTGTGCCTTCGTGTCACCTAATTATTGGTTGCTTAGATGTTACAAAGCAGAAAACCAGAAATTGTTTGACACTGGGATGATGTGAAGAACACTTCTGGATATTCTGAGACTGATGTACTGAATCTGAGACTGCTTGGAAGTAGACTTTGACACATAGAGGCTTTGAACTGGAATCAGTTCCTCTGCTTCCAATAGCTTGGGCTGAGAACATGGTAAAGGTCTTAAAAGTCCCAAAGAAAAGAGAGTTTTCAGTTGAGCTCTTTAGTTTCAATGGACAGGAGTCATGTCAGGACTACAGTGAGACTGTTCCTGGCTGAAAACAATTCAAATATGCTTACAACTATTTTCTATGGAAACATTTTAGATGGTTGTTTTAGGAACGAAGGTCTCAAGTCTGACTAATAAATCTTCTCAATTACAAAAAATTACATATAATAAGGCCGAAGAGACCATTAGATCATGTATTCTCATCTCCTGTATTATCTAGACCATGCAACGTTACATTTAACTGATATGTCTTGCAGAGTGGCAACCAATCTTAATAGGTAGGTATCGACAGATAACCAACTGCTTGGCAGTTCATGTTCATAGTTAATCATGCTCACCAGTAACAACTTGTGACACACTCAGATAGATTTGGATCTGTCAAGCTTTAGCTTCCAGCTGTTAGAATTTCCTTCCTTTTTTTTTTTTCTTTTTTTTAATTTGTTTTGTTTTTTGTTTTAAAATCCTCTGCTATATTTAGGGGTAAGGCAGTAGAAATAGTCAATTTTTCAGTAAGTGATAGTTGATGCTGAAAATGAAAAAAAAAAAAAGATTGGAAATGGTGTCAGGTAAGGATTTATTTCCCATCTAAAGGAATATTTCACTTAAAAACAAAGTACTTCCTTTCTGGAAAGTTGTAAGAAAAGCGATGAAAATGATGGGTTTCGTTCATAAATAAGTCATGGTATTTCACAACAGTCCAGCAAGTGAGTCATTCACTAAGGTTCTAGGGGATTTGGTTCAATTTGTACCTTTGCCTAGAGGGGAAATGAACACTCATCAAAAAAGGGTGGAAAGATGAGAGATCTTTTCCATATACTCAACCTAAGGCAGGACGAACTGCACCTAAATCCAATAAATACTTCCTATAGAAGAGCTAAATCACAAAATTATGCAGCACTCTGGGAGAGAATTATCTCATTTTCATCTGTTGATGCTGATCTACTTTGAAAAACAACTGACCAACCAAATACCCATGAAACAAGGATTAAGGGAACATTTAGATATTTAATGAAAAGAGGAAGAGCTTCATGAGGAGGAACTTGCCTTTCACAATACCTTGTAAGTTGAAAGTTAAGGCATATTTTCTGGTGAGCTGTTGGGTCAAATTCCCTTAGACAGAAAAGGGAACTGAATCTAGGTCTCCTTAGGATTACGTAACTGCACTAATTAATTTTCTATTAAGAAAGCTGGGAAGAAAACTTAATAAAATACTGACAAACTCATAAAAAATATGAAGGATGACTAAAGTACCTTATGGGGGCAAAATTGTCACCCATCTTTACCAAAAAGTTACTTACCAACCTAATTTTTCCCTGTAAGGAAAGACTTTGTGTACATTATAAAATCATCTCTAGAGCTGCTTTTTTATGTACTGTGTACATTGGTTTGTTTTTCTCTCTGCAAATTTTTTGGTAATTGGAGTTCTAAATATTAACTTTTGCCATCTTCATACTTCAAAGACATCTTGTTTGGTCCAATTTTCTTGACAGTATGCTGTTATATGCAAATCTTCCATTCAAACATTTTCACCTTAATATGTGCTTGAAATCCAGCAATGACACAGACAGGCATCTGAATGTCTTTGAAAGCAAATGCCTAAGGATATTTCTAGGTGTTAAATGGAATGACGTTATAACAAATGTCAAAATTCATCAGGGATTTTAACAAGTTCTTATTGCCAAAGATATCCAGAAAAGAAAATGAAAATATCTGGGATTTGTTGAATGAAACCAGAACATCTGCCTTGGCTGACATGCAACTGAGCAAGAGCAGGAAGGTGTAAAAAGGGCCAAAGAGAAGAATTCTTAAAACAGAAGTGAGAGAAGGGATACTTAACATCAGAAGAATAGAAAGAGATTGCTGGGGTAAACAGTGATCAGAAAAACATGTCTGTGCCAATATCTGTGGTGAAGGATAATTCAGATTCAGGTGAGAACACTGCCTTTGACTGAAAATTAAAAAAAAAAAATAAAAAAAATCCAAGATATCTTGCCTTTTTGCTGTGACTTTTTCTGCCGTAGAAACCAGGTCCTGTCAAGCTAGGGTCTGCACGTAGATCATAACAAAGACAGTGTTGGTTCAAGATAACAGATTAACAAGGAAGATGACTAGGCATGTGAGATTAAATTACCACATCTAGTAAGAGAAGCTTGAGCTAAAATAATGGATATTTCTCCTTGGGCCAATGTTGCAGTTTGCTAGTCAGAAGATTTAGAGGGACCAAGAGAGAAATGTAGAGCAGGAGACACAACTATTAAGTGGAAAGACATTGAGAGGGATGTACAGTGGAGAAGTCGTGGAGCTTCTCAGAGTTATGGAAGGACCATGTAACGTAAGAGGAAAAAGAAACATGAGAATCATACCAAAAGTGAGGAAGCTGTATTGAGATGAATTTCCATTCAGCTGTAGAGAGTAAGAGAGATACCTGTTATGAACCAATGTTGAAGGCTAAATCATAAAGAGAATGTGAGGAGACAGGAAAAGTGATGCAGACAATGTTAATGTACTCAGTGTTGCAGATAAAATATTTTCCTCCTGTAGATGACCCATAAAGATGCTTTAATTTTTCTCTTTAAATTTTGTCTTAGCAGGAACCTTGTGTGTCACAGTGAGTAAATATTACATAGAGCAGATCAGAACTCAAATAAGGAAAAGATCCCTACTGTTGCTTGCAGGGTGGTAGTTCTACAAAGTATAACAAATCACGGGGTATAGAAAGCACCATGGTGTAAGAATTTTCTGTAAAACTCTGGAATTAGTCTGCTATAGTTGTTTTATTAAGCAGTCAAATTTATATTAGAAAGTTGAAAAGAAGAGCTGTAAACAAATAAGGCATTTTCATGTAGAGGTGCAAAAAGAGAAAATACGACTGATACATCAAGATTATTTTTCCAGAAAGTGTTTAGAAAAATAAATTAGCTCTTTTTCTGGGAATTTTCTAAGCAGTCATTATCACAAAGATGATGTGGATGACTTCCCCAGGGGTAAAAGAAGTCTTCTAGGACAAAAATGTTACTTTCGTTCAGTGCTACCTGGCACTCTGTGAACAGCAAAGATTGGAGCACAGGTGGGACATTATTTATCAAGAGGGTTTTTGTAATAGACAAGAGGTAAGAGCTAAGGGAATAATAACCAAATGGAAGATTGAATGCTCTGTGCTGAAAATAGTGGTAAGTGGAATCTGAAGGTATAGGAAATTGAAAGTAAAGTTAAAGACGATGCCAATAAAAATGAGAGTTAAATGTTGATTCTAGAATTTTCCATAAATTTGTAAGAAAAATGTGGCTTCTAAGAATTTGATAGTTTTCACAGAAAAAGCTTCCATTTGATTTTATATATGTAATTTCCATGGAAAATGGAAAAGGAACAGGAAAAGGTTAGTATATAAATTCTACCTGAATTACAACAATTTTTATTTGTTGGACAGCAATTTAAAAAAGGAAAAAAAAAAGACTGATGTCAAAACCACCACTAATCTGGGCAACATTTTTAGCGAATTACTTTACGGGTGTAAGCCGGGAAATTCTTGTCATAATACATACTGCACTGAACAAACTCTGTGGAGTTTCATGATGTGGAAAGCACTGTGGGAAATTTGGTATAGCTGGAAATTTTCATATTGCCATTGATGCTGAGGGACCAGGCACCTTCCTGAATAAAAAAGCCCAAAACAAAACACTTAAAAAAAAAAAAAAAGAAAAGGAAAAGGTAGCCTGCTAAAAGGTAAGATCATTGAAAGCTGTAAATATAGATTTCTATTGGAAATACTGATTTTTATGGATTGGAGTTCTAGAAGTTATCTTGGGATGAACATGATGTAAGAACAAAGTCAGACCTGGAAACATGTTAAGACTGGTAGAACATTTCAATGGCGTTAAAAAAATATAACTGGAGGTGTGGATATTTGTGACAAGTTGCTGGTCATACGATTAATGTAAGTAAACAAGAACCATACAATCTAACCTCAACATCACACAGGGATCACCTTTGATACTGATTCCCTGGGAAACAGAAATACATATAGTGTATTTTTCAAAACAGCAATTTTATTATTTCTATAGAAGTTTCCTAAGTTATGTGATATTGTGTAATACTGCACAAATTTAATCACTTGTATTTTTTGGTTTCTTTATATTCTAAAAGAAAATTTCAAGTCCTCTGAAACTTTGTGTCGCAAAAGAAAAATGTTCTATTTGCAGGGTGTTTTTTTTCCCTACTAGTTAAAATAATCAGTAATGCTATATAGTATATTAATTTCTGTGTCCTCTTGGATGGAGTCAGTTGGGTCATAAATCTCTGTATCTCTTGTGTGTTTGCTCTTCATCTGCAGCTGTCAGACCCCACCTTGTCAGAGTGAAGATAAAACATGCAGCAGAAGCAGCAAGGTGGCAAATTTTATCTACATCATGGTAGATGCTTTTCCAGGTTCCTCTTTGGGTATGTAAATCAGTCAATAGATAAGGACTTAACTTTTGGCTCAGATGATCTTCAGATCCATACGGAGAGAAAGGTAGGTTTCAGTCATGAACAGATCGAGACAAATAGGACTAAGTTTCCTAGGAATCTCATAATTGAGAAACTGGATGTTTCTAGATCTGAATTTATCTTTATTTAAAAATTTTCATATCTGGGATTTTGTTACAAGATCATTTCAATTTCAGTTTTTGCAGCAAAGCAAAGAAGATAGGTTAGATCATTTGAAGTGAAGCTAAGAACAAAGCAAATTAGAATTATTTTAACATCATGAGGAAAAATGTTCTTCCCCTATTGACAGTCTATGTCCTCCTTGTCAGATAAGTAGATTTTTTAAAGAGTGGATGTTGGAGATATTGGACAGTAAGAATTCCGGGAATTTCCCTGAGGCACGTATACAATAACACTAACTTTTTATTTGTCACTTTCAAGTCAACAGAGACTGATGATGCAACCTATGCAGTGGTGGATGTAGAAATGTGAAATAAAAAGACACCACTGACAGGCAGAGGTAACTAAAGTAGTCTGACAAGGTTATCTTATGATTGTCTTTTCATTATCTGTCTATGGATTATAAAGAATTAACATGCATTAACAATGTACCATTGCTGCAGAGGCTTTTCAGTATTTCTTTAGCTTTTGAACTAGACAAGGTCAGAAAAATATTTGAACAGGCTCTTCAAGATCTTTACTCCAAAAAGGACAGATTACATAAGATATAGGCTATGTTTATATTTTCAAGATCCACTCTAATATGTGTCTGGGTTTTTCAGGTCATGACATATACAGTTATATGTACGCATGTGTGAGAATCCATTGGAGTAGAAAGAGGAAAATATTATTTGATCTACCATAACAGCAGTAACAGTAATGATGGCTTGATGGACTGTAGTTTTCTTTCCACTGTCTATCTGGGACTGTTCTAGACAAAGAAGAAGGGGGTTTCACTTAGCCTAAATAATGGTACTGAACTTCTGTCTAAGAAGAAGACAGGCTTAGCTAGGTGTGTTAGACGAATATTTACTTTTTTTCCTCTCTCCCTGACCCTTATCTACCATAACTGTGCATCACACTGATGGAAATAAAATAAGATGGCACCATAACCAGAAAAATTAGTTATGCTGTGGTGCTGGGCAGAAATGATGAGCTAGTGGAAGACTGTAAAGGCAGGACATAAAAAAGATGAAGCTAGTCTTACAGGAAAAAAAAAGAAAGTACAGAAAACACTCTTAGAAGGCTGAGGAGGTGTAATAGCAGTGTATAATCTTGCAAGATTGGTAGTGGGCAGAGCCTGGGTGTGGTGCACCACAAACTAGCTAGGAGTTACTCAGTGGGAAGTGGCAGACATTGGAGTAGCTTCAGGAAAATAACATTGTTAGAAATAATATCATTAATCTGAGCCCATTAGATGGAATCTGTATAGGAATGAAACCTGAAGTATGAAAACTTGTGAAAAGAGCACTGCCATTTTTAGCTTGGATGGTGGCAAATAATTGAGTAAGAGAAGGAACAAAGCCAATTGCAGTAGCTGCGTAGGTTGGTCAATTGCTACTGAGACAGGGAAGAAGCACAGACTGAGGATTCTTATTAGAAATGGCTCCACCACTGACGGAATTTGTCACTTGATTCCTTTCTTCCTCAACTGGTCTGAATGAGAAAATCTTCACGTTACACATGCAGAATTAGCTACTTACATTACAGTGTATGAACATTTAAAGTCTCACTTTCCATTTGTAAATTATACTGAGTGTGCTTAGATATTCACTCCTTGCTGTTAAAGCTATTAAATAAATAACTTCTTTCAGTAAATAGAGTACTGTGATTTCTTTACAATTTTGTGTATTCTCTACTTTAGTCACTGTTTTCCTCATATTTACATATTTCTTATTTTCATATCTGACAGTCCAGACTGCATACACTTGGACCTATCAAGACTGTTATGCAGATATTTTCTGAGTAAAATCTTCTGTACACCTCCCAACTACATGTAACCTATCTTTTCTGCAATGTTTTGAAAACAAACTATCAGTTTCTTGAACACATGTGTGAAGCATTCCAGTGGTGACCACATGTACTACTATTTTTTAAATTTTGTGATACTGCAAAGATAGTTTTGCAGCATTTTACCTGTGACACAAGATACAGGAAATGTAAATTACAATGGTGATGCAAGGATGAAATTAGTTTGTCTTGTTAGAGCTGCAATGTAGATAAGCATCTAGGTCGTGTGTGTGCATGTGTACATCCAGGACACTCAGCAGTTAGTCTGCTAGTTAGTTCTGTTAGTCCAGAACTCCCAGTTACTGACTTGTAGGTTGACTTCAAACAAGGTAATGGCCTGTACTGGTAGCCAGCTTCACAGTAAAGCATTTGACTCACTTTTACAGGTACTCAGACAGTCCTAGAGATTCTCCCAGGCAGCTCCTGCTGCTCCCAAACCAATTGATAGCCACAAACTTTATGCTTAAGATGTGTTAATACCCTGGGTGAATAATCTGGCTATAGCACGTACTCCCCTGTCAGTCCTTGCTATAGAATTGACCAAACTGCACATAGGTAACTTGAAATAGTATAAACTGTTCCTACAGATGCAGTAATGGTCATATAGAACAATCTTTTCTATATAGTTAAGACAACTATGAGATGTTGTGTACCTGATTTAAAATAACAGATAGAAATGGATCATGCATGCACTGCAGTAGTCATGCAGGATCATGGACCAGCTGGGATCCAGTTCCCAATCTCTCTGGAGATGTTCTTGCAAGCAACCTTGCAATGGAAACTCCTGTCAACATCCAACAGTGACTGTCCAGCCTGTATGAGAGATTTCATTCCCCATGTGATCATTACCACATAGAAAAGTCAGGTACACTCTGTGAGCATTTGTGCAACACCCATTCACTTCTCCATTTAAATAAATTGAACGGGCTAACTTCCAAAACCAAATCCAAGTTTGCTTACCAAAGGGACTTCAAAGCCAGAATACTTTTTTTTTTTTTTTTGTGAGTAGAATTTCTGTTTTCAACATCCATCTGAAGGTAAGGTAGCTCAAATACATGTAATTAAAGAAATGTGTGTAGTCCAGGCTAACACAGAGAGAAACTAAAACAAAAAAATATAGGGAGTAAAAAAAGCAGAAAGGTATGGAACAAAAACTTAAGACATTTAGGAAGTATTAGAGTAAGTGTTTTGCTTTTCCTTGTACACAGTGCTGTCTGATATGTTAAATATATTGCCTGGTGACTTGGAAATGAATTGGGAAGTTATAGTGCTAACTGGACAGTTGAAGTTATTAATTTCATTTGGTTTGATTAACGGCTTCACTTTTAATGAACTATTAGGATTTAATTCTGAGTTCAGTTACCCATGAGTAAAAATCTACATCGAAGTTTCAGGTTTGTTTATATTTCACATTCATTTAGCAATGATATATGACAAATGGATGACATTTTCCATGCAAATATTGGCACTTGTGTAAAGACAAAGTGTAAGTATAATAAAAGCAACAGAGAACACATTACTGCTTTGGTACAGTGTCTTCGTGTTTATTTCCCTATGTCTTCTAGCACTTTCAAGATATTCAATCTTTTTATACATAGCAATATTTTATGCTCTTTTTAGTATATTTTGATACCCTTTCCTCTCCAGATGATACTCAAATACCACAAAGCAATAGGGAAAATTTAAGATTTCCTTAATATTTTCTTAAATTTCCTTATATTTTGTGGTTTATGGAACAACACTCTTTTAGGAGGCACATTGGCTGAGGAAAAAGAAACTCTGATCCAGTGGCATCAACCTCCTCTGTAGAGAGAGCTCCACCAGATGCACCACTGGGAAGTCAAATTCTCTATAGTGCCCAAATTTCTGTAAGTAAATAAAAAAATGCTAACGTAATTGTTTAAGATTAACTTCTGGAGCTTAATCATCGCTGTTATTCTTTATAATTACCTGCGGAAAAAAAAAAAAAAAAGCTGTTAATTTGAAATAATACTGTGCCAGAATACAACACACTCCAGATGCAAGACAGAATGCATCTGCAAATTTCTGGAGTCTTTTATAACCTTTCAGAAACTCAGCTTCCTCCATATCACATCATGGTCTGAAATGTTATCCTCTAGAGCAGGTTACACAAGAAAGAGCTAATAGAAGGCAACTTTTTTGCCATAAGCCTTGAAAACTAATGAATAAAATATTAACAAGTAGAAATATTACAAAATCTAAGCTGTAAACTTTCAGTACCATGAGCAGCTTTCTGGGAATACAGGAAGTTAGATCAGGAAAGAAAACGTAATGAAGTAAAGGGAAAATCAGTACCAGGTAAGTGAGGAGCTCTAGGCCAAAATTTTTTTCTGGAATTAAGTGTTTTATCCTAATGAAAGCACACAGACATAAGCCATCAAGAACATTAGTATTATTATTAAGGGGCCAAAACAGGAACATCTGAAAGGAAATGTGAAGAAAGTAGAAGTTGTTTAGGGATAAAAATGCAGGTTTTATACATACACACACACACAAAAAAAAGAAAAAAGTCTGAAGTCCTTCTTCTTTTAGATTGATGTGAAAACTTCTATTTTTTATCCATTGAATTTCCTATTGCAGAGAGCAGAGTCTTGTTGCTGCTGAGGTGACAGTTTCTAAACATAAATGTTCCACATTGTGCTTTGTCTCTCTCTCACTGACTCTGTCCCAGTGGAGGAAAATGTTTAAACTGCTCTGTGACTCATTTTTATTAAGTAGGCCTCAGATACAGAGTGCTTAAATAGATGCCTTTCCTTTTTTTTCACTTTCCCCAAACTGGTGTCCTCATTTATCTGCCATTTAAGCACACGGTAGTGCTGTTGACTTAAGCGATCTCCATTGGCTTCTGTGGGAATACTTACATGCTTAAATTTAAATTCTTTAATGCTTTACAAGTCTGGCACTTCAGAGACACGTATTTTGTGCATCTTCTTCCATGAATGAGGACCAGTAAATTGAGATCAGCTGTCATTTTTTTTTTTGTATACATGTGGCACCACTTTGCCATTTATTATCTCTGTGCAAGGTCTTGACATTTAGTCACAAGAATATAACTTTCTTTAAGTGAAACTAGTAAACCAGCTGGCCTCAAGGTTGTTATTGGGGAAACTGAGCCTGAAAGGTCTGATTTTGATATTCCAACTACAGCTATAAATAATGAGTGTTTTGAAGAAAGCATTTAGACCAAAGTATGAAAGCTCTGGATCTGCTAACAGACATAGATCTGACAGCAATAAAAGTTATAATAAAAAAATAACATAGTAAAAGGACAGTATTCATTAACATTGATTTCAATTTATGATCTTTAATGTTTAATCTTTAGTGGCAGAGCAACTCCAAATGTAGTAGTGAAGGTAATGTTTCTGCTTTGGTTTCACTAAGAAAAACATGAATTAAAAGAAAGGACGAAGAAGCCAGTATTTTGTCAGAAAACTCCCCTAACACTGGATAATCGCTAATGTCTTATGGTATCTTTCAGGCTTCACCACAACTTAACTGTTGAAGCAATGCAGACATAAGCTATTTATACTGCTTTGCTTTTCCTTACCAGAGTATAATCTGTTGTTTTGGCTTTGTATTTTTTACAAAATCTCACTGATATAATTTGTTCTTGTCTATACAATGACAACTTTTTTCTTTAAAACTAATCAGGGAAGTCAAATCTTAACAAATTGTAGCACACTGTATTGTGATAGGCTGTTTAACTGACATTATAGAATATTAACTAATAATGATCATTGCATAATTACCTAATAAGATGACACTATTATTATAACCTCTTTTCATTCTAATATACTAATATAAGGTATTAAAAGTCAGAGAATTAATATACCAGTAAACTGAAAAGTGAGACTGATCTTGACAAACTACATGATTAAGATCCTGCTAGGGTAATTGGAGGAAGAAAAATGCTCACAGAAATGAAGAGTATTAGGTGTCTGAAGCTGTTAAAAAGCAGCTGATAGAATCTTTCAGCTGTGCTAAATTCAGTTTCTGACCTAATCACCATGGAGTTTACTCTTTAACTAATCCCAGAGAAAATGCTTTACATCTTAAGATGCTCTACTATGTCGTTGTTATAAAAGGTCAACAAAATCATTGTGAATAGCTGCACCAGGAGAGCAGTGTGCTTTTTCATATATGATTATTCTATTGCATGTAGCACTTTTAATGGGAGATTCTGAATAAGGAATTAGAGATGTAAACTTCACTTATTTCATTTGGTGATTTAAATTCCTCTAAATCATTGCAAAGGTCATGTTCTATGGATTTGCAATGAGGTCTGAATGTCACAAAGTATTTGTTACCTCCATAAAAATAGTTGCAGGCAACATCTTTACTTTTTTATGCACTGACTTACATGGTTGACTTTTATCTCATTGAAATTACTGTAAGAATAAATGAATTTATAAGCTAAAAATAAAGTGAACCTTATGTACATAGTTCTACTACCAAAATATTGTATATATTTAACTATGTTTTCATATTTATGTCACTGTGTGACAGTTTTGGAACTAAGAGCAATGTAGTATGAAGATGCCTTTAATTTTTAAAGGAAGCAGAATTAACAAGCAATTTTACTCTGAAGGGTTTTGTAATACAAATGTGTTTCAATAGTCTGCAGATTAAATCTGTTCAGTTTACAAGAAATGTGTTATCAATTTGTATGGTGTTGCATTTCTGCAGCTTTGAAGTCTTTCTGAGATTTGAAAAAGAAATCTGTGCTGTGATCTGCATCAGCATTAGTGGTGACTCAAGTGTATTAAACACAGACAACCCAACTTCTTTTGTACATGCCTAATAATGAAACTTAGTGGGGGCAGAATAACAGTGATCACCCACATGCAGAATACTGGTGGATGGATGCACAGAACCCAGGTGGCTTTGTTGTTAGAAAAACATTTTAAATTACTCTTTATTAGTTAAAACAAAAGGAAAAGAGAACCAAAATTTCATCTGTTGTCTTCAACAGTCTTCTAGAACTCCTAGATGTCATTACTAGTCACAACAGGAATAATTTTAAAAGATCAGCTGATTAATTGGTTTTAGACACTATATTTCTTTAGTTACACGTTACTCACAGTGTTCATGTAAAAGTTGATATCAGTTATCCTACCAGTATAATTTAAATGTAAGCATGGTGCCACAAATTTAAAGAAGTCTTTTTGTACTGGCTGTCAAGGAGAACTTTGAAAGAAAGGCCAAACGCTGTGAAATTCCGGTGGATAACGATATTTTCTTCACCTGCTCAGAAATGGAAAAAGTATTTATGCTTTCCAGTTGCATTTCTTCAAAATGTGTATATGTATAGAGAGAGATAAGAATACACATTTATATATATTTAGATATCGGATCCATAGGAAAATAAAACCCAGCATGAATAGTCACATATTTAGGTTGTATGTTGATGTTGTGAACATAAGATTCTTAATGCAGTTACATGGATCAGGGTAAATGTAATTATACCACATTAACATATCAGAAAATGGAGACAGAAAAATTATTTGAGGAAAAGATCACAGAGGTAGGTAATACGCAGTTCTCCCTACTCTGCATGCATACTGAAGTTTGTTGTGCATAAGATGGGAAAAAAAAATGTAAATTTTCTTTTCTTACATAGGGAGATTTAGGGTACAACGTTAGATGAGCTGAAGCCCATTAGAGTTTTGCTGTTGACCTCGCTTTGCATCAGGGTTTCACCTTCAAAATGGGTTTTTCATCAAGATCTTGATAAAGTGTTTTCATAAAGTTCTTCTGAGTCAGAAGAACTTTGCTCCTAGTGAGGCAGAGATGAATTTTTCTGTTGCCTTCAAGAGGTAGAAAATAACCATTGATCTTTGATAGATGCTACAGGAAGTCCCACTTAAAACACATACTTTTTTTACTTCATTCTTAATTTCGAATAACTACAGTGTTGGCACAATTTACAGACTGGTGGTTGAAAAGACAGAGGTTTCTCAGGCCTATAACAATTTTGGCAATGGCAACACAGGTCTTTCAGATACTGCCCAGCTATTCTGTATCAGAACAAATGTGGGCAAGAGGCTTGGGAACTCTCTCTGCTTATTCAGACTCCAGATTGTCAGCAGGAGTGCTTGTTTTGATGTGAACCTTTGGTGCCAGACTAAGAAACACCAGTCTAAAGCTGCTGAGCAGCCATCAGATAGTAAAAATGGCTTTTAGCCATTTCTGACCTTATCAAGATCAGCGTCTCCCAAGTGAAGAGAGCTTTTACAGCTTTCCTCCAATGTTTCACAAAGTCTACTCTCTAATTCATTCATAAAGGTTATCTATAATTTTTTAATTTACCATGCTCTCAGAAAGACTTTATTTCAGGTCATTAATTTTTTTTTTCCTGAGTAATTGCAACATTCTTCCCTGCATACTCTCTAGATCTTCTGAAATACTGTGTATAGTCTGTAAAGGATTTGAGAACTTCTAAGCCAAAACTTCTACCCTGAGAAGAGGTGAATAATCCCTTCAAAAAGTGAGCAATTTTAAACCCTTCAGTCTGACAGTTGTAAAAGCAGTAGCAGACATGTTAACTACAGCTTTGAAAATAGAGCTATTTTTTTCCAAAATTTATAGCTCGAAATTTTGAAATATATTACCATTTTCCTCCCAGAAGCTTCACTGTCAGTTACTAAGTAAAACCACCATTAATCACAAGTAGCTATAGTCATGTGCTGATTGTAATTTGGTCACACTGAACAAAAGAAGAATGATATAGAATACTATTAGCAATGATGGTTTTAATGTAGACATTTATCATCGATTTGGGTTCACTTGATATGACTTTGGGATAAAAACAGGGAAAGATTGCCTTGCTGTTGAAAATTTTATTGCTATTAAATCATAATTTTGGCAAAGATGTGCAAATAAGACTGGCAGAGCTTTCCTTCCCCATTTTTCCTCTCCTAAAAGATACAATTACAGAGGACTCACAAGAACCCAGATGCGGTGCAATTAGAAAAGTGAATGCTGATTAGTTGTCATCTATCTAATAGCTAATAATAGAAGCACAGTTTTTGGCAAGCTATCTATTTATAGGAGTCATTCAGTTTACCCAGCTCATCAGAATAGGTAAGATCCTATAGAAGGATAGATCTATATCCACTTTCTGCAAAAGCTTTGTACCCCCCCTGACCTCATAAAACTCTTTCAAACAGCCCTGTGTAAAGTGCCAGTGGCACTGAGGCTGATGACACACTTAAGAAAATCTTCATTATCTAACTTTGTTCCACAGTATCAGCCAGAAATACAAAGCAATTGTAAGTTTGTGTGATAGAAGAAAACCAAAAAGATTATATGCTTTTCTTGCAGAAAATATATTATGCTGTGTGTGTTAACCACCATTTCTCTTCTCTGAGGTAACCTTATAGTTGTAAAACTGACAGGAGCTACACAGCATAGAAATACAGCTATAGTTCGAAATTATCATTAAACCTTGAGCATGATCTAAACCTACCTGACTTCACAAATACATACAGTCTTGGAATTGAGTCCTAATTCTCCATCAAGAAAGAAATACACCATTTTATATATATTAAAAAAAAAAAAAGATTCAAATGTGTGTCATTCTTGTTTTGGCTTCAACTCTGAGGATGGAATCCAGAAGATCCATCTGTGGCTGAAGGAGGGCCAAAATGTAATGGCCCTGAGTCAATTCAGGCAGGCAGGTGCACACTGGGAAGAAGATGGTACTGTACAATGTAAACCTGACATACATGATGGGACTTTCCAGGGAATTGTCTAAGGGAGATTTAAAGCAGATTGGAGGTAGGGAGGAAAGACAGAGAGAGAGAAAGAGAGAGAGAGGCTTGGTTAATGAGTTTATAAATGTCACAGATCTGCAGGTCACAAATACCATATGGATTCAAAGAATCACTTACAACTAACACAGCCCATGAAGTTTTTTCCTTTTCCATAGTTTTTTGTCCTGTGTTGTTTTATGCAATTAATGAGTTTCATAGCTGGATGTTGTCTGCAAATGCTGTGACTTTTGATTAGAGCTCCATGGAGACCACGTCCATAGGCCAGCATGTGTGAAAGAAACTGTGATAGTACTTATCCAGAAGAAAAACTTCACCATTCAGTAGCAAATTAGGAATCTTTCTGTAGTCTTTTTGGATAACTATGCTTTGAGAAATGTAAATTTTTGCATGTTTTTACAGGAAAGATTTTCACCCCATTTCAGGAATTACTTTCTATTAAATTCTAACAATATTTTGGAATAAAGTTCCATTTGTTAGTAGCCTAGATAAATTCTTGAGGAATTTTTCTTAAGGCTGTGACTAAATAGTACTCTCGTGATTAAAGAACAGCAGTACACTTTCTTTCTGTTTGGTGTCTTAAAGCAGTTACACAGTTACTGAATACTGAAGATGAATTTATTAAATAGCCTAATCAAAACTAGTCTGGTTTTAGTAGATAGGTTTTCTCCATTTCAATATACACAGCACATATTTTTTGTTCTATTTATCAATGCATTTCAAATGCATTTCTACATTTTATAAAGAAAACTGCTTTGGAGGGCATTAATCACAGACATATTTTTAGTTTTGAAATCAGCTGTGCAATGCAATATGTGTAACCTAGAATAATCTTTAAGATTCCTGCTAGCTGGCTTTGAAATGAATCTTTAGATTCATTGTTTCCACTTTCCTGAAGATTACAAGGAAAACAGTTCTGTCTTGATGTCTAACAGAGTTCACATAAAAACTCCAACCCATAGCGACATTGGGGACCTCCATCAGTATAGTACACAGGATAATTCTGTACGTACTGTATATTAACGAAATTTGAAGAATTTGGTCCTTTGCATACAGCTTTCTAGGGTATCAAGCTGCCTCACTGCATAGGAAAAGACTGACAACTAGTGAGTGATGGCATAAGGCAGCACAGTTTTGGAGCTATAGTATCTCTTGTGAGAAAATGGGTAATGGTCTGCTTCACTACACCTTACAAATTTGGAAGTGTCCTGTAAGTGCAACCTGATCATATGTAAATGTGTCAACAATAGCCAAGTCTCATCCGGATCCCTTAGCATTTCCAAAGCACTAAAAATGACTTCTGCTACTTATGCTCTGAGAGATAGGACTATGAGTGGGCAGCAATCCAATTTTTGCTGTTATGTCTGAAACAAGAGTCTCAAAAATTAAACTTTTCACCAATCATCAGGTTATTTACATTTATAATTCTTGAAATGTGTGTTGTTCTTAGCACATATTCTGTGAGTGCTGTTCTGAACCTTGATGCATTTTTTTTGAGATCTGGGTTCATTGTTGAGGGGGGGGAATGTCATTCTTGTTTTTTTCTTTTTTTCTTTTTTTCTTTTTTTCTTTTTTTCTTTTTTTCTTTTTTTAATGTGTATGTTCAGAACATAGGGAAAACATCATCATATTTCCCATATTATTAGCTGATCCATCTGGGTCTGGTAGAGTAAGACTGGAGTCGTTGTTGTTCATGAATGATTCTTCTCTATTTGTGTCTGAGTGCCATGTAGTTGAAAGTGGAGTTAGAGATTTTTGCTCTCAAGAAACCATGTTAGAACTGAATTTTAAATTACTTTCCCACAATCTTCATTTCTGTTGCTGAAGTCACACAAAGAGACCTTTGGGTTTCCAGTGATCCAACTAAAGAATCGTGCTGATTTTGGCAGCTCCTTTGGAGACAAAACTTTCCCTTGAAAGCAAGAATATGCATGTAATTGGCCCAAGTAGAACCTGTCCACAAGCATCCAGTTACCAAATTTGCCCTGTGCTTTCTACCTGATTACAAGAGAGTCAGCAGCCATTAGCAGCACTGAGAAAAAAAATCCCCAAACAACTTCAAAGCTCTGATGATTTACTAAAACTTTTAACAATACCATTTATGCTTCTGTGTATTTTTCCTGTACTGCTGCAACTACGATTTATATAAGGAGCATCTGTGCCCACTTTGGGACTATAGACTATGTTGTGCAATCAGTTCTGAGCCGCTCTGCTCACCATGTACTTTGATGAATAATAGTCACTTTGCACAGAGAGGCATTCCCAGCAAGCTCGGAATTCAGAAGGGAGGGGAAAAACCCAACCCTGTCTACTTCCAAAATTGTTTCTGTTGTCTGGTGAAGGTAACCACCAATTTGTGTGTGGTGGCATGTTTCCAACGCACACTTCAGAAAGGTCTTGATGGCTGTAGGCTACTGTGCTCTTGCCCTTTCCTAAGCCCACAACAAAAGGACACGTTGGTGGCACCTATATCTATAATACTAAAGGTCCTATTTAGATGCTAGATTAAAATAGCACTTGGGATAACAAGAATCCTAAGTGTATTTAAAGTTCCTGGAACGTGTTTAAGTGAAAGAAGTTGGCAATGTGATTGACAATCATTACTAATAGGCTTAACCTATGCCAAAATTTCTGTTTGAACCACAGCATTGCCTGTACTAAACTGTCAGCTTGAAAGCCATGGAAAAGTTTGATTAACGTCCTACAGATACTTGGTCAGCGGCCATTGAAGCTAAGGATCTATACACTTGGAGCTTTGTAGAAGCTTTTATTATCTTTGAAGGCTCCTTGTACATATACAGCCTGAATAAAATAATCCTGGCAAAGATACAAACTAACCCCTGTAATCTCCAGACTCCTCTAATCTTCAAACATAAATTTAATAATGTTTCCTCTTGTAACAACTCTTCGTTGGAAGATGCTACTCACGTCTTCAACTGTTTCATACTCTTCTCTTTATGTTGACTAATCTGTTCCCTAAGCCATTAAGATTTATGGTTACTTCCTCTCTTCTTATCACCTCCAAGTTAGTAATGGTGTCTGCTGACAGTAATTAGTAATGGTGGCTTATATTATTATTATTGTTGTTGTTGTTGTTGCTGTTGTTCGTGATTTTCATCTTTTAGATAAAATTAGAATCTCAGACCATGAGCAAAAAAGCTTTTCATTTTCCTGGGCTTTAAGGGTGCTTTCATAGTGGTTGTCATAAGCGAGTGATTGGCTATTAAGCTATCATGGTTGAATTGTATACAAGACATAAGAGATATTTCCTAATAGAGGAGTTAGATTAAATACATCAGATAGTTCTGTGCCTTGTATTTAAGGCTGGCCAGAAAACAAGAATTCAGTTTTTCTGAATCATACAAAGATTTCTGGGCTTGGTTTTGTCCCACACTGCACAAATCACAGATCTTTTAAAGCCAGTGGAATGGGAAAGTGAAACTGGATTTCCTACATCCCTGTGCTGTGAGCACAAGCCTGTAAAGTCAATCTCCTAAAATGTTAGGTTGTCACTGTCCCGTCTCATTTAAGAATTGAGTGGTCATTAGGTTCTCCTAGCAGGAGAGATGTCACTTAACTCCAGTAATAGTCAAAGCACTTACCTGGGGAGAGAAACCTCCTGCTTCAGTTTTTCTGTGAAGCCAATGGGGAAGTGATTTAATCGTTGATTTTTCTGCATCCTAGGTGAGCATTCTTCTCACGGTGTCCTTCCCTCCCACCAAAGTCGTTACCGTGGAAGAACTGCAGACTACTCTTGGTGGTTTAACTACTGGTAAAAATCGTTCTTTCATTGATGGCAGCAAAGGATCTACGCAATAACAGGCAGCAAAGAATGCATTTTCACCATGATAGATAGAAATGTGAAAATGTTAACATGAATTTTCTATCATGTCAAGAATAACTTAGCCTCTCCTCTCTGTTCCTCCCTCTCGGCTCCCCTCACTCCTCTAATTTGTGAGTTTGCCTTGTGGAGAACTTCCTTGGGATCTAGGGGAAAACTGCTTAATCAGGTATAGGTGATTCTATTCTGTAATTACCTTTTAAGCAGAGTTTCAAACTAGATGGCAAGCTGTATCACCAAGACAAAGTTAGTGGATTAAGTCCTAGTCATGCTTCTGAAAAGAATTCCTATTTAGTGATCCTTAGAGTGGAAACTGTATGTGCGCAAAATGATGTGAAACACAAAAGGCAGAAAGTATCTTCCACACTGAAATTGCAGCTTCCTGAAAGCCAGTGCGTGATAAGTTACACAGAGCTTTGTGACAACAAATCCTTTAAGAGAATCTGCTGTTGTGATTATAAAGTACTTTAAACAGTTTTTAAAACTCTTGAATTCTAAAGATGTTACTGGATCAAACAGAGCTATATTTATTTTCCAACAGTACCAATTTTTCTATGTTATCTTCTTTCAAGAAAAGCCCTCTTGACTTACCTCATGCTGGATAAATGCCTTTTATTAACCAGAAATTTCTTATTTTGAGACATTCTAGAAGTGAGAGAACTGTTGTAATAATATTAAATGCCATTAGATAGTACAAGCCCACAAAACCTAGTCAAAGAAAAGAGATCATCAATTAACAGCAAGAGGGAAAAATCCAGTGAAATTGCTGTGTAATAGTTGCTCATTGTGTGTCTATCTCCTTCTTATACCTCACATGATAGGAAAATGGAGCAAATATTTGCTGTTAAATTCTTCCATTTTCTCAATATCTAAGAATGTGTAAAAAGCTACTTTTGCTTACAATTCCTGATTTCTGAATTATGAAAAACCTAGAAGAGAAGTGTTCTCCCTAAAGGCCCCTGGATTAAGCACTTCTTAGTCTAAATATTCTTTGGCTCTTTGCCATTCACAGGCGTTATCAATCATTTACACTTATATAGCACTTTGCAAACACTATTAAATTTATGTCTTGCCTCATTCCTGTGTGAAAGGTAAATATCAGGCCATATTCATTAGAAAATGTAGATGGATTTACGTAGACACTAGAGAGAATACAGTCAACTTGCAAGTTTTCTTATACATATTTGTGTTTTTCCTCATTTTATACTTTTGCAGAGAACAGGCGTGCCATGTCATTTAACAGATGTGCTTATGCCTACAGATTGAATCCATTCTAAATTCATAGGAATGAATATATATATAGTCACAGCATGATGACTTTCGATTTATGTTGGTGTAACCCCTTTGAAATTATAATGCTGTGATAAGCCAGGTTCTTCAACTTCTGCCTGGGACATAGTTAGCATTCTTGTAGTAACATCCTAGGCTATCCTAATCACTGAAGCATATTAAAGTAATGATACTGCCTATTGAAAAATGAAACATGGGCATTAGGGATAGGGTTAAGACCTGGGTTGGAACCTGTTGCTTACTTGGTTGCATTGGCAGCTTTTGGGGAATGTCAGAACTGACCAGTGTTAATTTATTTAAAATATATATTTGTCAGATATACATAGACAGAGAGAGTGGGAGAGAGCACGGTATAGATAGGTAAACATATGTGTGTGTATATAATGGAATATACACAGTACATTCAACTTTATGTTTTTCTTTGCATACACTAAAAGACATTTTTACTCAGAGAGTGCATTCTGGAATCAGTGTGTTACAAAAAGCAAGATTTATTTATTCACGTTTATTCTTAACAAAATAAAAGAATTACTGAAGAACACTTCTCCCTTCCCACCCCAGTGATGCTGTTTTCTGGTCTATGTTGAAAGTGGTATGATACAAACTTCCTGGCTGAGGGATGTGTCAAAAGGGAGAGATGGGAACACGTAATTAATCTGGTTACATATTGTATCCCTGCATCCTGTGCTGATCCTTGTCAACACACTGGAGCAGGCTTTTCTCTCCTGCCTCCATGTGCAGCGTGGCAGCCCCACACTTGTTCCCCAGCAGCCCCACTGGTCCTGGGTTGGCCCAGGTGCTTCCACGGAAAAAGGGAGGAAGCACAGCCTAAGTATTGGGGGAGATGTAGTTACTTTGAGGTGCAGGATACAAAAAGGCTTTATTAAAGGAGACCTCCCAGTTGTTTAGGTTGCTGCATCTTTCTCCACTTTGGGAAGGCTGAGGAGGCTCAGCCAGGAACACTCATTTTCTCTAAGCTATGGCTTTTCATGTTGCTGTGGATTTCTCTCATATTCCAAGAATGTTTGCTGGACTTCCTCTATTTTCAAGAATTTAAAAGGATAAGTAAAGAAATAAGAGAAGAGAAAACATCTTATGCCAGACCAAAATATTCCTGTTACAGTTCTGACTGCTATGTTTGACCTGCTAAATTGAATACTAAAATGGGGCCAGGTAGGTCAGAAGTCCTGTTTTGCACTTCTGGCTTCTGATTTAGAAGAAATAATGGTAACCCTCTCAGTCACATTCACAGTAGTAATGTCATTCAGTAAAGGATCAAGACCTCTTTTCTTTAACCTGCTAGCAATTCGTCTTGGAATAAGTGGTAATTACTAGCCAAGATTTGAAAAACATTGCTTATGATTTTTTTTCCCCTTTGGCATTTAAAAGGTTTTTTTTCCCATCTTTTCCCCAGCAAGCTAACTCTTTTACTAATATATATTTATTATTTTTATTAGTATACATTCAATAACAGTACTATCTGCCTACAGGGTTTATTTTGATGTATGTCAGTGTAGATAACAGTTATCTCATTTTCTATCTACAACATAATTAATACTCAGACAGAATTAAAAGAGAGGGCTATCTGGACCTAACATAATTTAAGCTAAATTCTATGGTTGAGTTTTAGTTCTTGATTTATAGAAAATTAATATGAAATGGTCATTAATTTCACCAAGAAGGAAACATCTCTTTTCATGAGCAAAACCAAGATGCTATACTTTTGAGTTGAGCATTGTATTTTTCAGTTCTGCCAGCAAACCCCAAAGCAGTTATTCATAGTGCTTTTGCGGTGAATATCCTGATCTTGCTTCAAAATCTGATCTTCTTGCGTATTTCTTGCAATATAATGATCTCCATTTTTCTCAGCCAATAAGCTCTCTTCCCCACCCCCAGCGGCAAAGAAGACATTTATGATTCAGTTATTGTTCATACCCTACAAATACGGTGCTGGAAAATTTTTTTTTCCTCTTCTTTTTTTTTAGCCAGCTACCCACTCTACAGTGACTTTACAGAATAGACAATAGAAATTCTACACTCTATTTGTTTTCTGGGAGTTCCTTTCTCCTGTTCAAACACAAGACTAGGAAACTCGTACCGCAGTAAAATATGACCTTTATGGGTTTTATTTGAAAGCAGTTTCAATGACCCTATTCCCCTCCAATTTTGCAGTGTTTCAGGGAACACTTTGATCTTTTTGGAAAGGAAACAATGCCAGTGAGGTTGTGTCATCTGTCTGTGCTACAAGGGCTGGGCAGAGGAGATAGGCCTGAAGCAAAGCTCCATGAGAGGAAAACAAAAGCTGAACATGACACCTAACTGCTCCAGGGGAAAGGAACCACTTGCCCAGTTGTTATATGCACCATGATGATTGGCACCTGCCAATCAATACTTGCACATCTCAGGCTGGCTATCAAAGAGGTAGGGCTCATGAGATGAAGCTGTGAGCAAAGGGGGGTTTTCGTGTTATGTGTGAAGGACATGAAGGAGAAGCAAAAGTGTTGTGGAAGGGTGCAAGAAGCACAGCTGGGAAGGCAGGAGACAGAGAAGGCTGTCCTTGCCTCTTATTGCTGTAGTAAGAGTAGAACGTACAAAAACACACACAAACTTCATGAGTCCAGCTGCCTCCAGGATCCAACTAGTAGAAGTTTGTTATTCCAGATGTTAGAATTTGTGGTTAAATACATTAGTATCTCCATCAATAAGTATGTTAGGTATGAAAAAGAGTGTAGCAAAATGGATTTTGCATCTGTTTAGTGTATAGGTTGTATGTACTATGAAAGTAAGTGAGCAAGTACAAGGAGGTGATGATTCTAAAAGGGAACACGGCAAGGTAGGAGCACTTGCAGGTGTCTGTGGGGTCAATTACTCTGCCAGAAATCAGATGAACTATACTCTTATCTTTGATCATCTTATAGCTTTTCCTTGGTACAATCTTGGTACTACTTTCTTATACATTGTCTCTGGCACATCACTTTAATTTATTTCCCTGTCAGTTTATTGCCATATGTAACATGCACTATGGCTTAGTCACCAATTAATCACAGCACTCCAATGGGATTTACAGCTGCTTAGTCCATGGGTATATTTGGCCCGCACTACCCACCCAGCTGGACATGAATAAATTAGGAGGGAACTTATTTTTTATAGGTATGATACAGTACATTTTGATCTTTAAACTGGTTATGAATAAAAAAAAATTATTCCCCAAATACCTGACTGAAGTTTGAGGGGTAAATTTGAAAGATGTGTGTGGGGAATTCCATAAGGAAATCTTATTATTGTTAAAAGGATTTCGGTATCTATCTCCCTACACAGCATTTAAAATCTCTCAATAACAATAATAATTTAAAAAGGCCCAGTAATGTCATAAAAAGTGTAAAGAACAAGTTCGCAAAATTATCTTCTCCTCTGCTTTCAGATTTAGATTAACAGAGACTGGGTCATTGAGCAGTGTGTTTCAAATTCAGGTAACAAACTATCATGTATTTACTCTATTCCATGACAACTGGAATTTAATTTCCTTTAAATTTAACTTCCTACTAACTTTGGGGCAGATCTCTTCCAAATAACAGATTCTGCTTAATTCCCATGGTGTCACTTAGGCCCTGATCTTGCAATCACATTTGCACAGATGGACTCCTGTATCCAGATCAAGCCCACATATGCCAAAGAGGCTCCACACAATGAAGGCATTGGCTCATGGAAATCCAATTGCAAGATCGAGACCTTAATTCCCTTTAGTTTAGTCTCTTCCTAATGAGAGCTGTCAATTACTTATAGTAATTAGGTGGGCAATGGATGTTAATGGGATGAGATTTTAAATATGCTACTTCAAAATTATATGAATAAATCATACAAATTTCTTTGCCTGTCTTTTACCATATGTCCTCCTTCAAACCCATATCATTTGTTTTGCATCTGTTTAAAAAGGCACATAATGTACAGGTACCACTGTTGACTTTGAAGGACTTCAAAGGTGACGCGCCAACTCTCACAAAAGAGATCTTTTAGCTAACAATAGAATTGTTTGATTTGAAAAGAAAGTTATGGATTTGCTAGTAAGGATATTCCATTTTGTTCTTTCTTTTTTATGTTGCCAGTACTTACTTGTGAAACGAAACTTTCTACACTAAATTGCTCTTAATTTTTGTGTCAGAGGGAATAAGGCTGTAATGCTTATTTTGCTTATAAGCGTATGATTCACCCCTACATTCCTTATGTTTAAGGTTGGTGTCATTTATTAACATCAGTAGAAGTTTGATGGGGTATCTATCATTTCCTCATAAGGCAGATATCATGCAAATAGACGGTGTTAAAATGCAGATTTTAATCCATTTTCTTGAATTTAATGCAATCTTATGCAAATGACATATTATAATATGCATCTTAGTATGCCAGGCACTGGATGTCTCCTGTGGAGAAAACAAGCTTAAGTTAAGCAGATATGCCTTCACACTGCAGAGTGCTCAGTTGCTGGATCAGGTTGCTGTTAGACAATTAGAGGTTCTGATATTTTAAATAGAGTCTTTGCAGAGAGCACCATTAAATAACTGCACAGATCTATCCATTTTTCCAAGCAGAGGCAATAATTGCTAACTATTGGCGTTACGTACAAACACTGTGCTTCTCCAAGAATAGCCCAGTGTGATTAGCTCTCAGTAGATCGGCTGTTCTTTTACGAATTCTCTTGAGTGGCTTTTCATCTATATGCGTTTACCGATAAAGCCACTGTAACTGAGCACAGCTGATGAGTCATCTCACTGAGTTCTGTACATCTGTTCCAAAACAGTTCATTGTTTTCTTGAAAAAAGAACAAACTTCTATTTTTAAGAAAGTCTGGGTTCACAACATTGTTTTTAAGAAAACGCTCAGGCAGACATCTTATAATCTTAGCCTGTGACATGAAGAATACTCCTGCTTCAGACTAACAGTAATACTTAGTCTAAAAATGCCTTTTTGACATTGTTTTTCTATCTGTTGACTTTTATTTCTCTTACCTAAATGCAGAATTCAAACTGTGTTTTCCTCCCTAAATCACATTTTAGTTCCAGGGATTAGGGATGATTCAAAAGTAATTGAAAGCAGAATGCAGCTGGAGTGCTAATCTAGTTCATGTATAATAAGGACTCTCACCACTTCTGCCCATTCCTGGTCTTTTGAAATGCAATATTTCAGCAGGCTATTTAGTTCACACTTCTTCAGGCAGCCATGGATTCACACAGCTAAAAGGCCAAGGGTTTAACTTTTTATTTAAAAATAGACAACTGTGTATCTCTGCACTATTGAGGAGTCTCAAAGGATAATAAAAATGTATACTGGAGCTAAATTATGTACTATGTCTTAAAATTATTAACTACAATGGATACATTTAGATATATGGCTACTGATGCATTATAACAGAATACTTAACTTGTAGCTCTGGTGGGTAGAACTTAAATGTTTCCAGCTTGTTTAATATTGATTTAGCAATCATCAAAAGAGTTTTAATGCTTACAAATGAAATAGATTGTTTAAATATTTGTTTAACTCTTAGACACTAATGTCAACTTGATGACTGCTAACTCAGTAGCTGAATAGGATAAAAATTTGGAAATTGAGGATATAAAGCTCATCAGTCGTAGCAAAACCAGAGTATAATTGATTCTGCCTTTCAGCTTGGAAATAGACTTCTTGACTTCACAAAGTTCCTTGTACTGCTCTGCAAAGATCAGACTCTCAAACACTAAACCATACCACTCTTGCAAGCAGTAGGATTTTAATTTTTGCAGGGAATGTATTATGAATTTATTGAGGCTTTTAGGACAGCGACTGGAGCAAACTTGCTTGATAAAACGACAAAAGCGAGCATACGTACAGAATTGCTGGTAGTTCTTTGGATTTAGCATTAGCATTCTTTGGAATAACCATTAAAAACAACCACAGCTGAAGATGTTTTCTAAAAGATCAAACCAGGTAAAAGGGAAATTGTAATGGTAGAATGGAGAACTGGTCTGAAGAGTTGCATGGAGTCATATTTACATCTCTTGAGTGGAGGTGTAACTGTTTGCAACACAGAGTTACAAGCAGGTGAGGAGAGGACTTTTTTCCTTCTTTGGAGCTTAAGGTAGAAAATAGTATTTTGTTCACCACAATACTGCAAGAATTGGACAATTTCTCTTTCTGAAAATACCCCTTGGACTTTCAGTTATGCCTTTGGCCTGCTGTATTTAGACACCAGTAATGCAAGAGTCCATAAGATTTCACAGGAAGATAAGGCTGGTGAGCACCAACTGCATCTTCACATGCAGTCTCTGGAGGCCATTGAGAATCTCACTGTTCTTACAGTTGGAAAACACCAAGCTTATTTTTATTCATTGGCGAGTGTCCTTGTGTTGACATTGTCCTTTAACTTAAATAGCTGTCCATCTTGGTACACTTATGTATTGTATATCCATGGCCCAGCTCAGTATTTGCTTCATTAAGCTAAAGAGCTCAAGCTTTTTTCCTTATTTGTTTAATCTTGCTTCTGATAGTATTAGTCTTACTTCCTCTTTCTTCTGAGATCAGAGCATGATACTCCAGCTGGTATCTTTGCAATGCCTTGCACACAGTCTTCAGTGATTTCCCAGGTCCCTTGGATACTCAAAATGGTGAATGTGGTGTTCATGTTGCTGCTGTTGAAAATGAGAATGCACAGTTACTTGTTTCAGAAAGCATCTCCAGGTTTCGTTTTTATATTATAGAACCTTCAGCAGTTATGCACTGTTTTGAGATGTAACACCTTGGCCAGATTGACACTCCCACAGCTTTGCACAGCTGAGGGAACTAGACTGAAGTTTCCTCAGTAAAAATGAGATGTTACTGGTGCCCCTGTGTCAGCAAAGGAGTATTGAACCTTGGAATTTATTCCCTTCCTGGATTGTCCTTTGCCCTTCACAGTCTAGATTTATTAACTCTGCACACTGCAAAGTTTGTATTTCTAATCTGTCCAGTCGTAGGGAAAAACACTTGTTGACAGGTACAGAAACTATTAAGCCCAGTTGGCCAAATATCCATTTAATTTATACTCCAGTTTCATAGGAAAACAAGTCTTATATGGTTGCACTCTGTGTGTGGCTACACGTAACTGTGTACACATATCAAAGCTGTCTGTCCCTTTGTCCCTCACACCTACAGAACAACTTTTGAATTAGTTTCCTGATTCCAACCAAATTCGACCAAAGAGTAAAATTTACACAGATAATTAAGTTTCTGCAGGATTTTGTGAAAGTAGGTAGGAGGGTAAAAGGTGGGTATCAATTCCTTTCCAACTCTGGGAAAAACTGCACTGTGAATTCAGCCTTTATGAGACACCAAAGACTCCATGCTCAGGAGAGATACTTTATGAATGCTCAACCTTGGAAAAGTGTCAAGAATACGTAATATCTTTTTAGACTCTGAAATCCATAAGAAACCTAGTTTCCTTTGCCTTGGAGCTCGGGGAGCCACTTTGTAAACTGTGTTAGAATTAGGCAAAACCGTATGTCTTAAATATTTGACTAAATATTCTGCTGTCACATCATGTAGGTGTGTCTCTCGTGAGTTCTTCTGAACTCTTGCTACTTGTTAGTTTGAGTAATCAATCACAATATATCTAATACTTATACAAAATCACAACTTCCACATCTGGCTGCTTGCCTATGCACCTGATGATTTCTCTGGAGAAACTGTATAAATTAAAGACAGAAAAGTAAAGGGTCTTGTAGAAGCAAAAGCATCACAAATACACTTAAAATACTTACAGTTCAGAGGAAAAAATGTATGGTCTTTACACTTGGGGTTTAGCTGAGGATTTATTTAAGGAGCCAGAAGAGAGCTGACAATAGTGTAAAAGGAACAGTAAAAAAGAATCACAATTGTACAGTTGAACAGAGAAGTAAAAATGAATAAAACCATCTGTCAAACTCATGAGTTTTTGTGCCTCTGGAGAATGCTGTGGTCATACCTCTTCCCCCAGGCTTGGTCATTAGCAAACTTTTTGCTTGTGGAAACAGTAAAACACTGTGTAGTGGCTATGGTAAAGTGCAAGGCACAGAGCGAAGGAAGTAAGACTTCAGATCAGCTAGAAAGCATACATGTTGCTTTGTGTGCTAGTCATTTTAAAAAAACGTCTGAACTGTAATTATGGAAAACTTTCTCCTGTCAGAGAATTGTTGTACCTCTGACTTCTCCTACCACATTCTGTGCTTTTGTTAGAGAAAGGAAACAAAGTTCAAATAAACAAACAGCTCTATCTACGAAATTTTAGTTGCACTGCTGTTAATTGGGCAGGGATTTGGGTTTTTGCTCACCAATTGTAACTCTCAGTGTCTCGTGTGTTTTTGTTTTTCTTATTTTTTCTTATTAAGCTTTCTTTTATACTGGAACCCAGACACTGGGAATGCTGAACCGCATCTTATGGCTAAGTTGTATACAATGAACTGAGGACTGGACTTTTAATGCTTGCTGTAGAAACCACGTCAAAAATGTTATAGAAAAATATTTTATATATATATATATATATATTTCTGGTACATGTACCAATCCTGTAGAAGTCTTCCTTTGCAAACGTACCTGTTCTGTAGAATCTCTCTCTGTTGCCCACCTCTGTGCAGCCCCTATCCCAGGGGCATGTTTTGTTCAGTTAAGCTCTTCAGCAAATGTGGAATCATCCTGAAATCAGAAGATGAAAAACAAGAAACACAATGGACAATTTTCACAGCATATTATTTATTTATTTAGAGAGAAACTATCCTTTTATTATGTTCCCAGGAATATTTCTTGGTCTCAAGAGCAGACTGGGACAGAATATCACTCCCAGTCACTTGCCTGATTTATTTTTACTTTTGAGGCAGGAGTCACCTGCTATGGTGCCAGTGCAGTATCTTCAAAAGGAATTGTTCTCCCAGATACAGGAATGAAGTAGGGAGAGAGTTCCGTGTTTCACATGGTCTTGTCCTCATATGAAAAAGAGACCCACTTATCCCTCTAAAGTGCTACCCAGTCTAAAAGTAGCTGGGACTGGGAAGCAAAAGAAAGCTTTTCTTCCTACAATCATGCATAGGTGAACCACTGTGTGACCCATGTTAATTTATTTAATAGTCTTACCTTTACTTGATCAACTTCTGTTCTTTACTTTTATCCGCAATAATGTTATTGTGGTTTATGAATTAAATCACCTGATGTCACTTTAAGATGACAGAAAATTGTCTTTTAGAGACATTGTTCTTTCCCCTCTCAGTTTTGAAGAACTTGTCTTCAAAACTGAGCCTTACCTGTCACATTCAGGATACACTATTGTGTCCTTTGTCTGAGATTCTGATACCAAAAGCATTTGTTGCCGGCTTGAACACAAAGACAGAACTCTTCTACAGCCCCTAATGGCATCCTGGCATCTACTTTTGTGATGTTTTTGATTTGCATGTGAATCTCAGCTTATGATGAGTTATGTGCCTTCTTCACAGCCTGTGCCAAAACCACGGGAACATGATACTGGATGCCAGTGTGATAACGAGACTCACTTCTGTTGCTGTTCCAATTCCATTTTAGTCCAATCAGTATTTATTAATGTGCAGACAGTGAAAATTCCAGTGATAACTGCTATTAACAATAGCTTTATGCTCAAAACCCACCATTTATAAATGCTCCTGTGTGTATTAGTTAGATGCACACTACTGTTACAGTTTATTGGAAACAGTCTGGGTGGATACTGAGTTTTACAACTCCTTTTTCTAGTGAAGCGCTGATAAGGATGGTTGAGCTTTTGGGGAGATAACAACATTGGGATTTGTTCAGCTTCCAACCAGAAAAGGTCTGTTTGCACACAGGATTCATTCCAGAGAGGTCTGCACAAACACCAGCACTATTTGGAAATCTGTCAGTGAGCAGGCATTTGTAGCAATGCCTTGTTTCCTTTACAGGCCATGACTGGAGTGAAACAGAGTAAGTGATCCATCAATTCAGTTTGAACTTTGACCTTGGGCACCATGTCAGGCTCCATTGAAAATACATCATCAGCTAGGGGTATAAAAAGGATCATCCTGACATCTTCTTGGGTATGGAAAACATAGTGACAATCTGAGGTTTGAACAAAGTTATTTTCCTTCAGAAAGCTGAAAGTGTTGCAAAGAACAGGAGGCGCACTGAGAACACTCCCAGGTTTACCAAATCCTGTTGTTGTTACTGAATGCACATACACACACACACATACATGCACAGAGCTTGTGGCTAGTGGATACCTTACTCTTTAATAAATCAAGACTTCTGAACTATCAGTTAGCCTTGACCTGGTGTCTTGCTGGCGGTTTGGCACTGTGAAGAAAAACATTTGGCATATCTGATTAGAAGCTTGCTGTAGCTTGTAAAGTGAATTTCAACTATTCCTTCTAAAACAAATTTCTTCACAAAGTACAGGCTTCTTTTAACATTTAAACCATTGTGGGGAAAAATATTCTGACCCTGAGACTACTTGTCAAACATGCCTTGAGAGTTTTATTATCATTGAAAGTGCACAGACTGTCTGGTTATACAAGTCAGTATTTTTAAGTACCTAAATGACCTGGAAGACTGTGTCTGATTTTAAGAAGAAATTTAAACTCCAGATTTTAAGAAGAAACTTGCTCCCAAACTAAAAGATTTCAGATGCTTTAGAAATGCACACTCATTTAACTGTGGTTTATTTTAACTTTGAAAATTCATATAGGGATGAATAACAAAAACAAGGTATTAGCCCTTCCAGATGTCCTACTTTGTCACAGCTCAGGCTGCTTCAATGCCACATCTGCTCGCTCCTCTCCCAGCAGTCATTCTTGCCTCAGACTCCCAAGGTCTCCCTTGCTCTCTGTCCTGGCTCCTTTTCAGCTCCTGTCGCAGGCCCTTCCTGTCAGTCATTTCCACATCATGCCTGTCCCACTGCCAGCTTTGCCACTCCCAGGGGGTATTTTTCATTCACCGATTTGGGTGAAGGAAGCTCATGTTGGGAAAGAAAGTGCAGCCTGCTCATGGTGCCCCCCCCCCCCCCATCTTCCCCAGTGAGAGCGGCTGGTGCCAGTGAAGGGGTGAAGGAAGAGATCTGCCTCTCCCTTGGAGAGACCTCTCAGTCCCAGGAGATGGGGCTTTTCCTCTGGCATGCCAGGAGACAAGGAGACATGCCATGTCCAGGAGACAAAGTTTAGCTCCCATTAAACTCTTTTCATATTCCCCAATGGCTCTTAAAAAGATGGTAGTTGACAATCTTTTAAGTGAAGGATTTAGGTGGTTTGGAAAATGTTGCATTAATACTTCCCAGCAGAAGTAAGGAATTATTGGTGTTGAATATTTCCTTTTTTTCTAAGCCTTTGGAAAAGTTTCACATTGACAGCCTTTTACTAACCTAATAATGCTGTGCCCACAGAGCACAAGTCAAATCCTGTGGAAAGCGAAGGGATGATAGTAAAACTGAGGTGATGGGTGGGGTCATCCTGGAAGCCAAAGGCAGAGCAGATCTTGTCTCTTGCCGGCAAGGGTATCCATACAGAAAGCAGGTCCAAGGAGGTGCCTGTTCAGACTTCACTGCCGTGCTGTGTATTCATACCCTGCTTTAATAGCAGTGAGATCCAGCACTTCATTAAAACAAACAAGATTTGCAAGACTTTTTTTGTTTAACGTACGTAAACCCAGCAATAGCATTAATGCTAATATTGAGATTTAAATAGTCAGTCTTACAACAATCAAACATGGATTAATGATACTTAGCTCTGCAGGAACATTTAGATCAAAATGAGATACTTCAGAATAAATCTGTTGTAACTTTTTATTTTGATCCTAGGAATATCTTGGAACAAACGGGAAGCTTATTCTTATTTCTGAGTGCTACAGAATAATTGACTTTTCTATGGGTGATAATTGAAAGGGTGTTAGCAGTAGTCTTAAAGGTCACAGGCCAATAGTAATATAATTTTAGTATCTTAAAGAAAATCATGCTGATGTTCTTATGAGTTCATTCCCTTCTGCTTTGAAGGATGTATTTAGTAGTATATGATGTCCCTTAGCATTTAGCAAGTCCATGTTTTGATTCCACTTGTTCAGGTTTATAGTTTAACATATGGATTTACACATACTGCTTTAAACACAGCAGGAGGGAAACACTCTTCATTTCATCCATCTTAAGTTTTTGTGTTTATTTTCATCTCTTCCCACTGTGCTAAGATCCTCAGAAACATTAACATTTTTGATCCTGTAATATTAGTGAATCACATCAGCATCATGTTGTAAGTCAGTATTTCTCCCCTGCATCTCCACAGTACCTTGGCTTCCTCCCCACGCTGTTAGCTTAACTCACACCCCCAGAGCTGCATAGATTTTATCAGTGGTGTTTAAATATGCTACTGTTACTGAGGGGTTAAGCAGGTAGGATGATTCCACTAATAAAAATTGATAAGTAGTCAGGTTATCCTTCCTAATTTATTGCCATGGCAACAGACAGCATATGTGGCTTGTTGCTGAAGAACAGAATGCTAATAATCAAATGTGTCTTACCCAAATGAATATATAACACAGCTTACTAATACAGTGGCTTGACATTGTATACATTACTGAACTGCAGCATGCATTAATTCTGCATCTAACTTACTTGATGCATATGCTCTGGAGAACAGAAAAAATGAAAAAGCACGTCTGCTACATCAAAGCTGTTCATTAAAGTAATGTATTTTAAATAGTATATACAATGAAAGATCCAATTCTCCAACACTTATCTTGTTTGTTTCAGTAGGTGGTTGGTATACTAGGAAAATACAGTAATGCATAGTCATTGTGAGATGGCATAAAAATAACCAACACAGCACAGGAGTTCAATTAAGCAATAATCTCTGGGAAAAAATGGTCGTTACTAGCAGTTGATGGTTGGTTTGTTAGTTAATGGCCCAAGGCAAAGCTGAAAGCAGTTAAGCTTCTGACAAACTGGTTGTGAAATGTGGTAACAATGGGTTTGCTGGGGATTTCCCCCCTATTATATATTACACATGATAGTTTATGGTAGAAATAATGTCTTTTTAAAGACAGTAGTTGTTACACAGGATGTTATTGGAAATGTCAGGTGTTTCAAGGAAATAAACAGTTGATTTTCCATCAACAAGAAAGAAAAAGATGCACTCTTTACACAGCTATGTAGTATATATATTATACATGTATTTAATATTAAATATAAAAAATATGCTACACACTTTATATACAATAAATTAGAGAGTATATATAATATATAAGACTACTTGTCAATTTGGAAATTTCTGTATCATTTAAAGTCCATAGAGTATATATGTGTATACATACACATACCTATATACACACACGTACATAGGCACATATATGTACATACATATCTGCACTTTACGTACATGTGCACACACAGACAACTTCAGGCTTTTTCCCAATGTCCTTCAGTGAATTGGTAAGGAGAAGAAAGGGCATGAGAAAAATCTTTCAAAGTTGGCAAATCAGCCCATCGCAGTGTTTTACAAGCATAAAGACTCTGCTTCACCTGAAATCATCAATAACATCATTATGTTTCTTAACCTGAGATCTTGTACCACACTGTTTGTTTTGCACCATAATCTCAGAATTAATTTCTTTATCAGTCATGCTTTCTATTAAAGGCCACAGGACTTGTTATAACCCAAACTTATGAGGCTTGAAACAGTTATGCTGGGGAATGTAATGTTGTGTCTATTTTAATCCAAAGCTTTGTTACATTGATTTGGATATTTTGGTCATGGAAATTGTTGGGACACAAGTGCAGTCTACTTCCAGAAAGCAAAAGGGTGATGGGGTTTGAATCAACTTCCTGGAGATTTAAAAGTGTCTTGATAAACTGAAATGGTTGGTGAAAATTGCCGTGATGTTACAGTAAAACAGCTTCACAATGAATCTGAGGTGAGGCAATTTCAGATAAGACAGGGAGCCATAAAACTGTCATGAACATAAAGTAAACTGTATTTACAGAATGAGTACCATATATTCATTCTGAAAATTTTCATGAGCACAGCTCAGTGTTAGATCATTTATTCAGATGCTGGTGTAGGTAGGTTGCTAATTCTAGGAATGGTGAATTTGGACTAGACCAAGTTCTGGTCTTTGCTCTATTGCATTTGTAAAATAATTTAAAGTTAAGTATGAAAAAAAAGGCCCTCTTCCAAGGATTGGCCAAGAGTGAAAGATTCCCATAAGGTCCTCAAAGGATGGAAATTTATATATGAAGAACTTCAAAACTGTTTTTTACTTTTGAAAACTGTCTTAAACGTATATATATATATATATATATGTATGTATGCATATCCTTGCATAAGCATGCACACATATAAACACACAGCGTTACATAAGAAACAACAATGCAAAGATGTTAATTTTTGATGAAATTCAAGAAATGAGTGGGCAACCTTCAAATACACCTATGCACTGTCTCAGCTCTGCCTTCTTTTTCCAATTTTTTAACAGGATCGCTACCACCATACAGCAAAACAAAGAACCACTGCACTGTATAGTCTCTTTGTAGTCTAGGTTCATTTCTGAAAACTGGCAATATTCTGTCCTTCCTGTGACAAGCTGTCCAGCAGAGCTTTCAACTTGAGCTTTATGATACTTTTCTTCTTTGCTTGAGCCCCATCAGTGACATTCGCTTCTCTGAGCAGGAGTTACTGGGATTGCAAAGGAAGTTGTTGTTGTGTAGGATCTCTTGCAAGTCTGAAAAACAAAGTAGTTGAACTATGAGACAGTGGGGGAAAAAAAGGAAAGACTCCTTTTGTAAGCTACTGGATACCCTTATAAATACTTGTAGCAAGGAAAGAATTCAAAGTTCCTCAGAGATACCAAACAACTTCTATAGATCAAGTTCAACAAGGCAGGACCACTGGGCTGAATCATAAAGCTAGGCAGGCACGTTTAAAGGATAGGATCAAGGAGAGACTATTTCTAACATTTCCAATAAAAATGCACTACACCACTACATGTTCATGCTACATGAGGCTTTACATTGGGCTTAAAATGTCAGAAACTTGTTTAACTACTTGAAAATGTTAGAGGAAATGCTGTCTGCAAGCCCAGAAGGCCTATTATCTTTGACAAATATCTTTTCCAAAAGAGTTCCTCACCCAAAAATAAGGTAGTTTTAATTTTTTTTTAAAATCATTGAGGTTAGGTCTGACCCACTGATAATCTTTCCATCCTTTTTTTTTTTTCAGAAGAGCATTACCAATCCTAGTATCAAATTGTCATCGAGTACAGGGTTTTTTTTATTATTTCTTCTATTAAAAGAACAGAAAATATTTAGTATTAGTGACATGGCTGATGACACATGCAGAAGGGTCTGCAAAATATGACCTACTAGAGCAGAGCCTTTCTCAGTAAGGCATTCTATTGAAGATCTCCACGCATCTTTCCAATGTTTTCGATGTAGGAAATCGATAATGTGAAATCTACAGATTTAGATGGCTTCACTCAAGGTTTCCTGTCAGTAGACTTACAAATCATCACAGTCAACATCTGCAATTACAAAATAGCAGTTAGCTACCTCAGGGCTGCCTATATCAACAGGACAGGGTCAGATTGAAATGTTTTATCAGCTGTTAGTAATCTTTATAAATCCTTGATTCATTTATCTGAAAACCCTTTCCTCTAATATACTAAAGAGAATCTGGCCCTTTTTCAGAAAATGGATGTTGGATAAAAGCAATTTAGATTATGTGGACTGAACTGCACCAACTCTTAAGTGAACTTTGGAGTTAAGTGGCCAATTAATTCCACTTAAATGGCTTTTGGAGTTGTTAGGAACTTTGAGTCATCGATATTTGCTGTTTATAGTGTTGCTTACACATCGAGGGCTAAATCATGAGAGATGCAGGAACTACAAGGACTAGTACCTACAGTAGGGTGTCTCTGCGTGTTCTCCACAATGTATAGGAAGAGCTCAGTGTTTAAAAGTGAAACCACAGAATACAGAATACAGAAAATAAAGAATACAGAAAGCAAATGAAATAAGGTGGGCACTGCTGAAGCCAATTGTCAGGAAATAGTGACTCGGGCCATTGCAGGAAGTCCGATATCAGACTGCAAAAGCAAAAGGGAGACTCCATACATAAATGAGTGTGTGAAACCTCTCACAATATAAGGAAAGTAATCCAGAGCAGTTCTTTCTTTCATTTAAAACAGTATACAAGAAAATCTAACACAGGAGTGTTCTTGTAAATTGTTAAAACACCCAGGATTAGCTCCTCTCTGGAATTGGCTTCTTTATCTGTGAGGCTAAATAGTCATATTAATGCTTTCATTATACTGTCTGCTAGATGTCAAATCTCAGGGGTCAAACTAGAATAAGTGAGATCTTTCACAATTCAGGTGAGCACTCTAACCATTAAATTATTGGCTAAAAGCAGACAGTGGGTTTCATATTTGTCTTATTTTTCCTCTGTGTAGGGCTCAAAACCAACAACCAGTTCCGACTTTGCTGTAAAAATGGAAGAAATCTAGGTAACAACATCCCCAGAAACTTAGATTTCAAGAAACTTTATGGACTCAGACACCTAACATATAAGTTTGAGAGCTGAGCCCTTTTCTGTATAGAGCCCCAGGGTCTTGCTGTCCAAACATAAAATAAAAAGGCAGTCCTACACCCTAGCTTGATAATGTGGTGCTCTTTATAGTTCTATTTTTCCATATGTAAAATGATAGGGGTTTTTTTGGCAATATTAAAATACTAATTAGATGGGTTCTCATTTTCAGAAGCATTGAGCAATTAGAAAAAATAAAAAAAAGTAAAGTCACTGAGCAATGAGTGTACAGGACCTCTGAAAAATTACTCCCTTAGTGTTTGTAAAGCACTTTCATGGCTAAAGATGCTGTACAAATGTTCAGTATTATTAGTGTTATGTGTACTTTACGTTGCCTCAGTTGATTCAGATCATGTCTAATCAGGATTTTTCAAATAATTCCCCTCTGTATCTGGAGAGCAAATTAAATCAGAAAGTCTTCTGTACATCTGAAAGTATTTTGTGTTAGAGTTTGAGAGAATGTAAAGTCTGACAAGAGGATGGGGTGGAGAGGGGGGAGTTGTATTTGTCAGGAGACAGCAGCCTTAGGCAGTAAACTGTTTGTTCAAACAGCAGCGAGAAATAGGAGTGGAGAGTGAGAGCCATATGTACAGAAAGTATCAAAATAGGGGCAAGAGACAGAAACAGAGACAGAAATATGAGTCTGCAAATGGACAGGGATGGGTAAGAAAGAGGAAGCTGAGGAAACAGAACAGAGGAGGCTGGGAAGGGAAACTGGGCCTTTCAATGGGGACTAGGGTAGGTGCTGAGGAGAAATTAAGCAATCAGAAATCATTACAGAACTGCCTGCATGACCTTAATTTTGCCCTCTTGTGCATGCACATTATGAGTCTATCTTTCATTACATAATCTCATGCTATTTTTTCCCCAGGACGAGCTGTGTCCTGGGGAGGACTCGGAGCTGTGCGGTGGAGGAGACAGCTGCCACACAGCGTGGGGCTGAAGGGAGAGCCACTGTTCTGGGGAGTGGGGCTGGACAGAGAGCTCTTCCTAGTTACCACAGCCTCTCTTAACTGAAGTAAAACAACACTTTTTGAATGTAATCCTGACAGTGTCGGTGATGAGCATCTCAGAATAAAACCTGTGCATTCTTTCTCAGAATACACTTCTCTGGGATGTAAGAGCTATAGGGTAAAGACCTTGGGCTTCTTAATGAAGAAAAAGCATTTTAATCCTAGGCCATTCTGAAATTCACAGGTCAGGGAAATTCAGGGATCAATATTCAGAGCTCGGTTTCAGTATACTTCAGAGTGTAACAACATGACACCCAACGTCACACAGCAGCAGAAAAGGCTAGACATGAATATTGAATAGCTCTCCATTCAGTATATATAATCTGCATAAACCATACAAAGATGTTGTCAAACCTATTTTAAATACATTGGGAAACATGAGGATGGGCAGTGATTCCAGTGATTTGAGAAGTGAGAAGAGAAAGGCAATCCAACTTTTCCTTCGTCATGTAGGCATGCTTTGTATCAGGTGGTGATAATAGAGGCCCTAGCCTCCCTAGTTCTGCTCAGTTCAGCCTCCAAAAATTATGGAGGAGGAACTGTGAGAGGAAAACTGGCTGCACAGGCAGGCTAGGGATTGGGAACTCGTGGAATGAAAGGAAGAAGATGGAAAGTGGAGACAGATCTAACTAGACAAATAACTTAGTATGAAATATGTGTGCAAATAAGTAGCCTTGAAGAGCTACAGTTTCTGAGTTGTAAACTCTATATCCTGCCCTTTAATATTCCTTCAGTAATTGATGTCTGGTCTGCACAGACCAAGGTGTGCATGGTGCAAGAATGACTTATTAATGTCCAGAGCTGATTTCAGTGACAACATTCACCTCTCTGTCACAGTCTGCTACTAGGGATCATGGTCTTTCTTTTCATCCCCCAACGTTTTTTTTTTACCTCAAGTTTTCCATAATCATCCTCATTTCTTTCTCTCAGTTCACTTTCTGCTTCTTCCAGTTCCCTATTTTTCCAAATTATAGTAAAGAACTTCCTACTTTCTTCCCTCTGCCCAGGAGCCACAGGTACAGTGTTGTACTACCAGCATAAGAGAGACATGTTCTCAACCCTTCTGTTTGAGGAAATGGCAGCTCTTGAGTTTTGGGCAGCCAGAATTGGAAGGGAAGCCCTGCTTCACCCCTACACTCTAGCTTACAAGGTACATAGTTTGGGTGGAATTGTAAAATAATTTATCTGCTAGAATTGAAGCAATTTCTGTTGACTCTCTGGGTTAACTAAGATTTAAGTACATTATTTGGTGGATTTGAGAAAAAAGTAAAAGTGCGGGAAACGACACATCACTGAAGGAAAGAACACTCCCTACAGATTTTCACTTCCCATTTCCAAAGCTCATATTTCTTAGAGTTTATGTGTGTCTGAGTGTGCATGCGTGTGTTCACATAATTCTAGAATATGGTTGAAGTAATAATCTGAGAAAAAATGTAGCCTCTTGTAGGCACCTGCAAATGCTTAAATTTAACGAAGTTTTAAGCAATTGAAGAAAATGTCTTATAGTGGGAAGATGGTGAAATGTATGCCACCTACAATTACAAAGTTGTGTAGCAATGAGTTGATGTAAGCACACGGATGAACATGATACAAGCCATTTACTGTTTACAGGAAGTTAGAAACAGACACATACAGCTGGGAAGTTAACAGCTAGTTTCTATCAAAAGATGAACTGAGGTTAATAGCCAAGATTTTTGAGAGCTTTGACAGTCTTCTACAGTGTATATTGTTTAACTGGGAAAAAAAATCTCATTCAACTTTTGAAGATGTAATAAATTTAAGTCTGAATTGTAATTAATACATGCATTGCTTTTGTAGGAGGAATCGAATGTTTCAAAACCAAAGCTGTAAGATGGGAGAGGGACTTAGCAGGTGAAAACAGCTATGGTAAGTATCAAATTTGGAGACAACACTGCTAGATAAGGACAGAGAAAAAACGTGATGAAGCTTGGAGAACAGCTGGCACCAGGTGGCACTTGCTGGACAAGTTTTGACATTGGGAGACTGAGACTGGAAAATGGGAGAGAAAGGAAAACAAGTGTTGGGAGTCCTGGAGAATAGGAGGCCAGAGTTGGAAGGTGTGAGGCAGATCTGCTTACCTGTGCAGAGGAATACAGAAGCTGTAAAATACTCCTTTAAAATAGTGTTAAAGTAGCAAAATCACACAATGAAAAGCTAGAAGATACAGAGACAGAAGCAACCCGTGCAAACACAATTTGTTGTGGAACTAACTCCCTGGCAGCTCTGCTGAGTGCAGAAAGCCTCCAGGAATGTGAGTGGTAGCTCTGGGGAAATCACAGTCTTTGAGAGTGGGTCATCTAAGTACCTGTACTCCTTGTGGTTGGAGCAATGTATGTATTTTAGCTCTTACCTTCAAACTTTACTCTTCTTTGAGCAGAGTCTAGTCTTTTGCCTAGGTCATGAGGTTATACCAGTCTCTCATACACAAAAGAAATAAATCAGAGAAACCCTTGTTTGCCTGTCTTTAGTAGATGATGAGTGTTAGTCTTAGTGCTTAAATTGTTACCGTGTCAATTCTCTGACGCTGTGACGCTATACCTGCAGCTGTGGTCTATCTTTGTAAGGGGAATCCCCATTCAATTATCAGCCTCTACCGAAATAGTGCAGATGATTTCAGCAGAGAAGTAAGAGCACAGCTGGGTGAGAATTTTTTTAGCAGATGCTGAAAAATTTAGAAGCAACTAATGGTGGTCTAAAGGAGAGGTTTTGCTGCGTCCAGCTTTTATTCTGAAGTATAGAACAACAGCTTTGTCTTGGTTGGGGCAGGAAAGAGGTTATATCTGTACCGCCATTTGAAGCTACCCACAGTCCCTATTTGCAGGTAGTACAGACAGTGAAAGGTGGCTGGGGAGTGCCCCCTGAGCATGCAGGATGCTAGGAAGGCCAACAGTCTTGCTCCAATGGGTTATATAGAAATCCTATGTAATACAACCAGGAGAAAAGGTACAAGATGACCATGGCATTTTGTGCATACAGCACTTGTACAGGCACTGGTGCAAATCCTGTATGTACAGCTAGTCTATACAAGGTACTGCCTGGGCTGAAGAAGCAGGACACCATTTGTGTATAACAAACATAAATCCCTGCTTTACAGAAATTAGTTTTAAAAAAGAAAAATTGCTGTTACAACTGACTGAGAAAACTGAGAATGGCCTTGTGATACAACATGATGAGAAGATGGGCTTCAAAACTAGTTGGAATGGGGAAAAATCAAAAGAGAAAAAGGACAAAGTTATTCATGTGATGAGGACTGTTGTTTTCACCTTCTGGTTTCATGAATTGTTAAACCTCTTGTTATTGGTAAGACTCTATAAATGAGAATGAAAAGAGGACCCATCCCACAGACTCAGCCCTCCCTACTGTCTAAAATAATAAGAAAAAGAAAAAAAAAAGAAAGAAAAAAGTAAAGCCTCTGAAGAGAAGAAACGTAGCCTTGTGCAAAGGTGTGCTCAGCAGCTCTGTTGTTTTTTCTTTGATTTTTCTGAGGGGGAATTCATCTTCTGGAATGCAAGTAAATCTTCAAAAGGGGATTTTTCCTTTGGAATGCAAATTATTATAGTGATGCTTCCCACATCACCGAGGGAATATAGTAATGATACCATGCACTGATCCAGCTATTTCCGTTTACAGCTACCAAATACTCATAGATTTAGTTTCATGACCCCCTGTAAGGCAGATAAACATTGCAAATGGAGTTTTACTACTGAGGAAACTGAGGCAAAGTTTACTATCCATGATCTTACAGTCACTGGCCAATGTCTTCATCTTCTGCACAAATCTACTCTTGGACAGCTAGTGAACGGCTTACAGATGTTAACACTTGCATTTGTGGGATCAGTAGCTACATGAACTACAGGTATAGACATGCTTATGTCAGCATAAGCTTGTTCTAAAGATCAAATCTGGTAACTACCCATATTGCTGACCACTGCATCTGCTTGTGTGGGCTGGTTGGCATCAACCTTCTCTATGGTCAGCAGTACTCTGAAGGAACAGAACCTTAACACGCTTTTAGCACATCTCTAGGCTCATATTTTGGAGTTAGGAATAGCCTCCCTTGTCTACCTGAATGTATCCTGAGGTCAGCTTTTCCCGAGCACAATGGTTTCGGGAGTTTTTGGCTTGGATCCACACACCCCAGCAATGAGAGTGAGAAGAACAGGGATCCCAAGTTCACCATGCTCAGGTATGAGCTTGAGCTCACTGTTTATCAGTGAAATACAGTCTTGTAGTATCAGGACTGAGTCTTAAATCTCCCCATCTCCTAACTCCCAGTAGTCTGCCTTTGCTACATAAATTTATGCGCTTCTTTCTGATGAACTTTTGGAGCGACTGGAGACCATCTCTCTGGGGACACATTTTCTTTGTGAGTTTTATTTGTCTATGCCAAGGTTTGAGGCACTGCTGCCAATGATAAATATCTCCAGTATGAAGTGAGAAGACACAGGAATATCTGCTGAGACATATGTATCCGTTGTGTGAAATTAATGCTATAGAAGAAGTGCTTCATACATCACTTTTGTGCCTATAGTTTAAATTAGAGAATGTGCCAATTTAGCCAGTGCTTTTCATCATTTTTTTTTGTGCAGTGTGAGAGGAAATCAGACTTTGTGGGAGAAGCTTGTTACTCAATAGAAGTGCCAATCTTCTGGCACTTAAATCTTCTCATTTATAACCAAAAATGAACTGTTGGATCATTCTCAAGTTAGAAACCATTCTGACCTTAGAAACAACAATATAACAACATTGTCTTCAAGCTTAGTTACTGAAATAACTGTTTTGTTAAACCTGAAAGTGGGAGAATAGTTCATGTTTTATTGATCTGTTGTTAATTCCATTTTGAACTTAGTGGTTTGGTATCAACCCTTTATGCAGAGACCGATTATTCAGCAGGACACGGAGCAAAAAAAAATATGGGGGCGTCACAGGCAGGGCTGCTTAAAAAAGTTAAAATACCCAGTGAGAAATTCTGAGATGCCCCATACAATGGAAAGACCAAGGCATATTTACTTGGAAATGTGTATGATTGATTTGATACATTAACATTGTGTGAATGAGGATTTATTAGAAAGGGAAGACCTAATGGCAATAGATATAAACTGGAAGAAGAAATCCCTTTCAGTCTAAAAGACACAGAAAAGTATGCTTTTAATATATGTTAAGCACTATTTAAAGGGAGTCAATAGTTAAAAATCATTATCAACATTTAGCAATGTGTTTTGCCCTTTTTTTTCATCTGTTCTGTCTTTAATTGTGCTGTTCTGAATAGCAGCCAAGTTAATGAATTTTCAGGGCTAACCCTCAGATTTTCATAATGCTCTTACATGAGGAGAAGTTGTGATTTCCTTATTTATTGTCTGATTTAATGAAAAAAGTATAGTAAGTCAACATAGAATGAATCTCTAGAACTCACTGCCACAAGACGCCACCAGGCTCAGTGGGATTCAAAGAGTGATTACCCATTTAAACAGAAAATGAAAACTTCTGTAGTCTCACTAGCTCATTAGAATGATTGTATGATCACACTTTCTTTTCCTTAAAAACTAAAGCATGACCCCTAAGCTTCAGAGCAGAGACCTCATTTGCATCGTGAAGAGATTTTTCCTTTGGGGAGGACAATCCTTCTCTTTATTTCTCACATTTTTCTTTGAAAGATCACAGATTAAATACTGGATTTGATATACCACCAGTGTCATACAGCTGTGAAAATTCTGGTATTGCTATCATATTATTGTGCATACTCTTTTTTGGAGATCAGTTTGGATTTCTTTGTTTTGTCTGTGCTCCTGCTGGTGCTGTTTCTGACAAGATCTCATAGTGACTTGTATTGAATCTTAATGTTATCAATGCAATCCTGTAACTCCAAACTCAATACTCGAGACTATGCTCATTTTTAGAGTTGAATCATTCACATTGATTTTTTACAGATTATATTATAGTATTTCTGAAAAATATCAGGGCATACATACACCACAGCATCAGGGAACAATCTTGTCCAGTACTCAGTATGGAGATCCAGTGGTAAAATCCAACATTCCTCCATTTTTTGGGTCTGATTTCCCTTCCACTTAGTTTGTATAGATGAGGATTTACATGTGAGAGGTAAGGCATCACATCTGAACTCAGATTATTTGTACTCTGTAAAAGCTTATTCAGTGAAAAATAATGTAGATGACTGAACTTTATGGAACATAGTAGTACATATATCAACAACGACTTTAGAAGGAAAGGTCTCTTGTCAGTGTAGAAGTAAAACAACCTCTTTTTTTTTTTTTTTTTTTTTTTTCTATTGAGAGTTTTCTTTATAAGCAATATTATTTGCTCTTTTCTTCCATGTACATTTGGGTGTACAAATGATTGCTATCGTTCCTTTATTTGATGGCACAACCATCCCCTAGAGAAGTCAGAGTTCCAGCTGTACTTCTTCTCTTTGATAAATACATCTCCATCTTGTTTTTTATTTAATGTGTGCAGCAGCTTCCTTTGTCTCTTCACCAGTGAGAGGTTTTTTTCTGTTTTCTTTTTTCAGTCATCCCCAGAACAGAAACTCCTCCCTATATAACATCCCTATGGTTACTATGAAATCACCCAGAAAAAAAAATGTTAGCATGTTGTCCCTGATGATTGTTATTTATCACTATAGGCACGTGAGCTGCATTATGCCAGGGAAGGATGCTGTGAAGAACTATCAGTAGAGGACATCCCTCCCACAATTCCCATGTTGGGGTGCATCATGCAGCTGGTCTGCCCTGTTCTTTATATCTGGTCCACCCCTTTCTTTCTACTTTGAATCCATCAGAGTGGTCTGTGTAAGAATGGGGCTGTACCGTTCCCCACAGCTGTGTGCATAGTCCTTTCATCTTCTTTCCTCCTGACTACTTAGGGAGCAAGCTGCTCCTATGAATTGACTCACTGGCTTATTCCTGACTACCTAGAACAGACAAGCTCCTTGTGGTCATATGCTGATGAGGAAGGAATGCTTATGAAGCTAATGCTGAATTAAACAACAAATTCCAGTCATTGAAAATCAATATTTTTCTCAAGCTGCCATCTGCAGGTGTTCAGCTGCAGACCACTGATGCACTAACTGAGTCTTATGCATGAGATGCTGAGACACTGCTGGGAATTAATTGGTGAATTAATTAGAATAAAAAATGAGCAAACAGAATGAGGTTCTAGAAACAGGTCTATCTGTGTGGATATTTTCACCATAGGAGTCTCCCTTCACCCTGCTGGGCTCATGATGTCAGTCTATAACACCAGGGTAAGAAAGTTCAGTGCATGTGGTCCTCTGAAATAGCTGCCAGCACTTTGCGTAAACGTAGGAGACTGGCATAACCCAATTCTTTGCTTGTATGGCAAGGTTCACTTTCAGGCATACTGAATAAATTTAATAGTCACTTACATGAAGGAAGTAGATTGTTCTATAAAGCATAAACACCTATAAATTCAGTTGTTAAATTCCCTTGCAGCTGGTTTACATTTCTTTGTAGAAGACAAAAGTAAAAATGTATATATCGTTGCCATTAACTTCTGAGAACCATAGCATTACAACTGTAGGTGTGCAGAAGCCGATTATGTCTTTTGCAGGCTAGGTAAAGGAATAGCAATAGCATGATGTTTGTAAATATTTATTGCAGCTAAATTCCATCTATTCCTTTACTGCATCTTAAGAGTTTGTGGAAAAGAGGACTTCTTTTTTCCCGTTTGCTATCATTCACATGGTTCATCACTCTCACTTCCTTTTCCAGTATCTGCTTGTCAACTTCACTTACTAGTCCCTGGGCTATATATCTGACTGCTGCCTGCAGGGTTCAGTAAGGCTCTCATGCAGCCTTCAGTGTTGTTCTCTGCTCTGCCTCTTTCAGGATGTGCAGATGTGCCTCATATCCTACAAGCATGGAGCAATCAGCAAGGCAAGGTAAAGTCGGCAGTAAGGATCTGCTTGCAATAGGTGGAAAAGGTTCACGATGCCCCAGTAGTTGAAATACCTTGAGCTTCTAGTGTACACATAAACAGCAGAAAAATAGTCTTTGGAAGTACTTTAAATGCTGCTTGTAACCAAATGACTGAAAGATGCATGTTGAGAGCATAAGCTGGATAAGGAGATGGGGCTACTAGAGCACTATAGCAATAAACACATAATAATGCACCTCCACATAGCAGTGTCCAAGAAGGTTTTAGAAAGGCAGAAGTGGAGGAGTAGGGAAGGTAAAAATATAAAAGACTATTTAGCAAAATGAAAAAAAATTCCCAGCAATATTTCCAAAGATCTATTTTCCCTCATCCCTGGAAACAAAAAGCCTAACTGCCCTAGCTGCCACGTAGGCTACAGAAAACCTTTCCTTGGAGAGCAGACTCTAGTTAACTCACATCCAAAAACAGGAAAAAGAAGAAAGAGCTGCAATATAGGAAGAGGGAAAAATAAACCAACCCAGGGAACTCTTTCTAGATGAGGTTCCCTCAAGCACATAGATCCTCCAGTCTTCCTCAGCTGTATTGGTAAGCACCCACATACTTCTGGAGCCTGCCACTGCTATAAGCCTCCGCAGAGGCAATATAGTGTGATGAGACATGTCAAGAAGACCTGGTGTAGGATAGGGACTTGGAAAAGAGACATTTTACTATCTTTCTAAATTGCTTCACAAAAATACTAGGCATATAAGTCTAAAATTAGAGCCTTAAAATCCTGTATTTGGCTCATCATTGGCTATTTGTCATACTCAGAGTCTGAGTCCAATAGGCAACTAACTGTTGAGGCCTCCAGATAGCTAGATTATATATACATCGTGTATGTACTTAAGTACAGCAACCTCTATGACCGGCATGCAACTGCATACTGTCTGCAGCTATCGCCTCCAGTTGAGCTGCAAGCACTGCTTAGAAGGATCAGGGGCTGGGACATCTAACATCCAATTTGTGCATGGTCCATCCTGATCACTGAGGCAAGACTTTGTGAACAACCATTGGGAATTCTAGGGCAACCTGGAAGAGAGAAAAGGTCTGAATTTTTGCTGAACTGATAGCACAGGAACAGAACCATGGCAGTTCTTTGCGGGAGCTGCGTGAGGACACTGACACGATCAATGTGATCTAACAAGTGAACCTTTATTTCCGTGTTTCCACTGCAATTTATAACCCTCGACCACACCCAATAAATACTGATTGGCTTCATCGCAAATAACAGCCCATAGTCCAACCTGATTGGCCACATTGCGAGTCATGTTCAAGTCACGTTCACAGATGTTCACACCCATCTTCTTCAAGAATTAAAACTGCGTCATTAATGATGGCTGTCTCTTCTCCTGCACCTGTAAGATGTTCATGCCCCCTGCACCAGAAGTTGTTTATGCTTTCAGCAGTTCCGGTACGTCCCAGCTCGGATTCTCTGGAAAGGCTGGATTGTTCACATGTCCCTTATTTCGTAAATATCCTTCCACAGTTCTTCCCATAAGCCATAACCCAATTCAGGCTGATTGTCCACTTGCTGCATCAACCATTTACTGTGCTCTTTATGTGACTCTCCTATGTTTGACTATTTCTTTACATTAGAATTTCCATCTGTGTAATATAGATGTCATTTGCCATAGGAGCTCATTGACAAAAAATTCCTTGCCCTCTCCCAAAAAACTCCTGAGACTATCTTGCTGCTAGACTCTTCCAAGTAGCTACAGCTGTCATACTGTAGTCATCTCGAAGCTGACAACAGCTAACAACTAGTGTCTTTTAAGAAAGATCGATTTCTGTTTTAGATTTATAACTTGGTGTATAGTTTGCTTAAGAAGTCAGTTGTCTTCCTCACTCTGCTTTTAAAATTTTGACACTGAATTCCTTCATAACACAATACTTTTTGTATTTCTCGTATCATGGTCAATGCAGTAGACATTACTTTGCCTAAACTGTTTTTTGGTCTGGGCTGTGCAGGAAATGCTCTGTTAAATAGTCTCCTCAATAGGTGCCAGTAACAATATGAGAATGCTCTTTTTTGGCTTCCCTCTGACGTACCTTCACAAGTTTCAAGAGAGTTTTCTCTACCATAGTGACTACACAAGCATTGACATAACTACGCTTCAAACACAGAATTGGAAATAACAATTTAAGAGTTATTCCTATAATGCATTTCATATTTGAATCAATAGCCACTTTTGATGTCTGACGAGAGAAATTATTTCATTTCCAAACACACCACAGACATGAAATTTTATTGCTTATTATTCTGTTCTTTTTATCCTTTGCCAGCCTTATTAAAAAAAGAGATGCCATCAGCCCTTTTCCTTGACCCTTCTTCTCATCAGACATCTAAATCACACTATATTTTGCTTTTTTTTTTTTTAATCAAATGGCTGAGGAGATAGAAGCAATCTCAGAGGAAGCTGTTCCAGTGAGACTGGAAGGTGGGATGTGATGTTACAAGATCCCAAAACAAAGTGAAACACATGAAAACTCCAGCAATGCCACAACTGCTGGGGGCTGTCTGCAAAGGAAACTCAGGAAAAGCAGACAAAGATCAAATTAATTGTAGTGTTAAGTCTGCTTCTCTAAATTTCCAATCTAGTAACGTAGTTTATTTGACTGTGTCTGTCTGTAAAACAGATTTTCACAATGTGCTAAGTGACAAAAAACAACCTGGAAATACCTGAGCCTGCCAGTTGTGCCCTATAAAATGATTAAATAAAAATGACATTATAGGGTTCTATATCCATCTTCCTACTGATTTCCAGCTCAAATTTGTTCTGCTTGTCAGCTGAAGAAAAAAAAAAAGCTGTTATTTCCTCCCCCAGTAACCAGCCCCATGAGCACCCCCTAGATCTGGGAATTAAGCCAAGATCTTGTTTTGATTTTGCTTTAGATATTACATTCAACATTATTAGTAATGCAAGTGCTGCTGGCCAGATTAGGTCTATCGGGACACCTGTACAGTCCCTCGTATTTTTATTATATTCTTAGTAACACCTCTGCAAACATATACACCCTTGTGGTTTTACCACGTAGGGAGGGTATAATCAGAAGACTGTGGGTTTGTGTGAATGTAGCCAGTGATTTCACAGAGACAACTCTGTTCAGGTGTTGCAAACATATGATAAAATGAACCAACACTATCCACTAGATTCAGGGTTCGTTTGTAAAGGAAAAAGAAATGGAAATATACTTATCTTGAAATGGTAACTTATCAGAGCTAAAAATAAAGAAACCTTGTCTTCCTTTTTATCACCTCTATTTGTCAGGTAGAAATACAGTTTATATGAATGTTAAGAGATTATTTTTGGGATCAATACTTGCTGCATGTAGTCTTTTTTATTCTACAGAAATTTTTTTTTTAAATTTCTAAATGTTAACTTAAAAGTTTTTTTAAAATCATCAGCAGACTACAAATTATTTTAGTATTTTCTAGTTTTATGATTAGAAATGCTCAATCTTTTAACAAATTTTGAAAAATTAGTCAGCCACACCAGTTCCGTTTTTTTGTGGCTATGGTCACATTTCTGTATCTCAGGTCTGGTCTCTGGATGCTCACTTAAAACATCTGAAGTTCTAGTCCTGTGTTATGCACACATAGTATGTGAATACCCATAATGTTAGTATTCCATTGGATATAACAAGATTTTTGCTGTGAATCAAGTTAAACGTATCTTAAATGCTGACAGAAGGGAGCACATTAGTCAAACATTAAAATCTTGTAGATGAAGTATTAGCTGACAGTTTTGCTACATTGTGTTGATCATATATGTAAAATAATTTGTGAAAATATTCATAACTAGTAAATACTTCAGTCACTCAAGGCAGTAATACCCTTTTGTTTGCCACTAGTCCATAACTCCTTAAACTGCAAAATTTCTGCAAACCTTTTCTTAATTATTCAAAGCATTCTGCTTAAGATCACTGAGCCAAGACATTGTCTTAACTGCCCATGTGTTATCAACAGTTAAATTCAGATATTTGTGAGTTTTGATTTGCTCAAGTGCAGAAGATACTATCCAGTATCTCTGAATGTTCTGAATAAGAGACTCTTAATTCAAAAGACTGTTGACGGAACTGACATGAGTAGATCACATCAAGCACAATATGTCGTTCTTTATTTGGAACTGTACGTATTGTTTTTCTTCCTCTGTGGATGTTTATTTGAAGGATGAATAGGTCACTCTTAGCAGGAGAGCTCATCACATGAGTGCCAGATACAGAAGACAGATGAGTCAGTTCCACACAGACTACAAATTATGCATGCAGTATAAAACTATATTCATATTTGCATTTGACCTAAACTTCAACTTTCAAAAATAGGTTTAAGAGAAATAATTCTGAAATTCAGAAATTGTTTTGCAGAAAGGAAGCAGTTTAAGCAACACAGCTGAAGAACAAAGAAGTCTCTGCTGGTAGGAAAAAAACACATTGAGAATGAAATACTGTATGTCAGTCTGCATGAGCTCAAGCCTGTATTTAATATACACTTTGAAATGTGTTTATCTGATGCATGATTGATTAATACTGCTGCAATGTTCAAATCTCAGCCACTGTCCAGTCATTGCTTGTCATTGTAAAATATGGCTTGGTGTAGAAAAAACACTTTTTGTGTTGAGTGTATTACAAAACCTCTGTCTTCCCAGTTTTTCTCTTGCATATGGTCCAAAAAAATGAATTTTTTCTTTCATGATTTCTTTTATTTCTTTTTTTTTTTTTTTTAACCCTGCATGGTTTGGATACAGGACTGTTACTGTCTGCTTTTTTTCAACGTGTACGAATGAACATGAGGTGGGAAAGTCACACAGCTCCTTACAGGAACTGCAGCAAAGTCTAAAAAAAGAAAGCTGCAGTGAACATGAGCACAATGCTGAATACGACACTCATATTTGTATTCTCTCTTCACCACCTTAAGAAATGGGATCCACTGGACATGTGACCCAAAATGTCTCTGTCCGGGGCTGCTGTTTTGCCATAATAGGGGCATTATATTATTTGCAACATGCGCACAGATTTCAGAAGCGTAACGGATGATGAATAGTATAGCAAATAAAAGATCGTGAAAACAGGCGAGACATATTTGCATCAGAGTTGCAGGGTGATGGGGATTCTAATGTGCACAAGTTAACCAATTAAAATGGAGCCACATGTACTAACAATCTCAGGAGAAAGGCTAGTGATCTTGCAAATAGCCTCATGAAATAAGAATGTGTGCTTGAATGTTGGGGGAGGGGTTGTCTAGGGGAGTGAGGGAAGAGGAGAAAGTATTAGCCAGCCTACTAGGTCAGCTAATTATACCCATTCTTATCCCATTCAAATGTAATTGGGAATGGGAATGTGGGTTCCCTGAATGACCTACATTAACAGCAGATTTCTGTATTCCTCCTGGGCAGTAAGCATTTTAATAACTGCAGAAGTCCAGACAGCGTTGTGACTTCATTAGGTCCAGAGCTGTGATGGGAGATGCCCCTAACAGACTGGCAGTGACCATAACCTCATGTAAGCATACAAGGGTCCTTTTTTCTGACCCACTTGCTTAGCATGAGTCAGAGTGCTTCACCAGCATGCCACCTAAGTGCTGCTAGCTCACCGTGCTGGCTTTTAATGACCCAGGATATTAGGGAGACGGTCTGACCTTCTGGTCAGTGATAACTAGGTGCAACTTGGAGATGCTAGCAACTTCAGGAGAGAACATTTAGACCGAACGAAAACCATGGGGTCTTTTTTAGGTGCTCATAAAGCCAATTCCACCCTTTAAATACATACATTTGGTTTTATGAAGCATGTGTAATCTTTGTTTGGAGCAGGATGAGAACAGCAGCTGTCAATTATAATTGTGGTACTCGGGGAAAAAAATAATCCCTGACCCTTTTTGCAAGCCATAGTGGAGCTAACTACTATTTCAGAAAACAATTTATAAACCACAGAAACACTCCTAGTGGGAGCTTTGGAAGACAGGGTGTTGCTAAGAAAAGACAAGTGGGAAAAGGAATGGGTCTAGGATGATTGCTCTTGAATTGATGGTGCTGTGAGAGCAAGAAATCCTTGCTGAATCCCATCTCCTTCTACTCCTGTTTCTAAACAAACAGAAAAATTGAAGATTATGCCTTCCCAGAAGATTCTATATTGCTTCTCCAGCAGGTAATGTTAGTTAAGTCATGCAAACCAGAGTTTGTAAGGCCTGTCTGCACTGAGGTCAGCAGCCTCTATAACATACTCCGGTTTGTCTGTTTGCTTCTTCTTCCTTCATTCATACTCACATTCCTAGAGTGGTGTCATCTCTGCATACATAATTTGGTCGTAAATGATGACCATCTTTGTGCTACCAGACAGCATCCCCAGGGGGTGTTCATCATCATCTAGGTTGCTTTGGTGATTGTATCATACACAAGGAAAACTGATCAAGCCGGTGGGAAGATCTCTTCTGCCTTTCCTTTCTTTCATACATTTTCTCAGCTGAATAACTTAAACTCTATTTTGTATTCCAATTTTAAGCACATATGGGCATGACAGCTTTTTAATGAAAATCTCAGTGCCTGAATACCTGTTTCTGACACTTTCATGCAACATCCCATAGAGAAGAAATAGACCTTAACATATGTCAAAAGCTGTGTAATCCAAAGAGTAAGTGTGGAGACATTGTAAGTGATACAGCTTTCTTTTCCACACATGTAAACAAGTTGAGTGTAACTATAAAGTAAAATTCTTCTACCTCCTGTTTGTTCCTTGCCTCCCTTACTGGTAAGACTGCAGAGCAGGACTGGTCACTGCAAAGCAGACTTCTTTTCCAATAACCTGTCTCTGACCCCAGTTGTTTCCAGAATTTTTACGAAGAAAAAATAAGAATGATGCAAACATTTTTAGCCCTACGATGAGTAAGAACATCAGTAAGTCAACTAGCCTTTTCAGCTTCTGTGCATGTACAAATCTTTCTACACTTCCAGCTCCCTTTGGCGGCTGGCTCTAAATGTTACTTATTTCTGCTGGTATATATAGGACTGTCTGTTTTTGCAGTCCCTGAAACTGTAGGAAAAATAGTCCTTTTAAGTTTCTGTTTGCAATAAAAATGGAAACATCTGCTGAACTTGGATATCTGGTTGAATGTGCTTAGTAGCAGAGACATTTAAAGTGAATAATATACAGGACTGGTCAATATCCATGCTTGTAGGTCATTTCTGTCACATAGTCCCTGATTAACCCCAGGTTACAAAACCATGCAGTACAGAGCTATGATTACTTTCCCAGTATTAAAATCATTTTATTTGGAAGAAATTACTGTAGCCCTCTTTTTGCAAAAAAAGAGAGGACACTAAGGCAGAAGGAGAACATGCCTCTCACTGCCCTTTTTTTCTTACCCTGGGTTACAGTAGTGCTATGAGACACAGAGAGGAGCAACACTTACGTAGTTATAGAGGGTGTCTATGACCGAACCAGGAACAATTTCTGCATTTGTGAGGAAGGCACAGTGTGCATAGCGTATGATAGTGCTACTTAAATGGCATGTTTTAGAGACAGCTACAACTATCTTAGTGCAGTTTCAAGGGCATTTGGTTCCATATAGCCTTCCATGAACTGTCCAGGGCCTCTGCGAAGGTCTCCTGATCTCACCTCCCTGTGCAAATCTGGTGTGAAAAACAGTTTAAGACCATTTAAGGAAATCCTATACAGTGAGCATGGAGGTAGCGTCCCTTCAGCTTCTTTTAACACATGACTAGATGTTATATTGGGTTTTACTAATGCATTTCCAGGGTCTTTGGAGTCTTGTCTGTCTTATAACTCGAAGATGCCCTTTCTCTGTTTGTCACCATTGCTCATATCTGTAACACCTCTGTGAGGCTAACGTGATAGAAACAAATATAAGTTGAAGAGGATTGAATTCAACAACACAAAACACTTGGAATAAGACTCTACCATGATTTTATGCCTAGCCTTTTTTCCTATTAAAGTAGGAACAAAACTTAAACCATTAGATAATGGATCTGTGGTAAAGAAGTCATTCAAAGCATTTAAGCTGACTGCTGTTTGCTCAATAGTCTGGTTTGCTTTGTTAGGCTCATGACAGCTAGTGAGCCAAAAGCAAGCAAGCAAACAAAGTATTATTCACTAAACTAATAGTGAGCTCCCGTACACTGCTGTTGGCTGAATTGTTCACTGTATAAAGTAGTATCGGTTACAAGATCAATGAGCTCAGTAATATTTGCAGTGCAGTCCCAATTTTCAAAGCTCTGTATCAAGTTTTTCAATTTCCTAGGCTTCGGGACATCTACAAACAGTACCGTTTTATTTCAGGCCTCCTGAGGTGAATTTGCATGGAAATGCAGCATCATGGTGTGATGATGTGCATCAGAATGTGACTACAAGATGCAAAAATGCAATGTCATCACCTGATGAGATGCTATGAGGCACATATACAAATGTTATCATGCAGCAGTGCAGAGCTACAGTGTTTTCCCTCTCCCCATAAGATAAATCCAAAAGGTATCACTCATGTTTCATGCTGAGCACATTGCCTGGAGGATGATGTTGTGACAGTGACAGAGAACAGAGTGGAGAAAAGAGCAGAGGACCCATAACAGGTGGCTGATGTGCATACTAATGCGTGTCGAAATGACTCGCAATGACTGCTGGATGTTAAAGAACATATTTGAAATAGACGAGGTAGCATTTAAAAAAAAAATGCTGAAATAACTATGCTCCTTTTACAATGAGTGCTTAATCCAAGTACATCTAGCTTGCAGTTGCTGCTGCCAGTGAATTACACTTATGCTGCTAAAGTGCAAAGCAGATATTTGTAAGTATTGCCTACCTAGACCCTTCAAGCTATTGCTAGCCAGAGAGCAGCAACCAAGCTGCTTTAAAGTTAGTTCAGATATAGTGAGCATCACAGAATATTACTACTACTCTGTAGGTGTAAAGTATGTAGACTTGTTCATAATCTCAGTCATTGGGGCAAACAGGACTAACTACAGTTAGCCAGTAAAACGCTTCTGTAAAATGTTCCCTAAGATCAGTATTTGTAATGCTGTTGTGTGAACTGACCTGCAGCACTCTTTGCAGATTAGATAAAATAAGTCTGATGGAAATGTTTTGTATAAGTGTTAACGTCTACTCTAAAAGTTACGAAAATGAAATTCTGTTAAATAAAAATGTTTATATATTTTATGAAAGCTAATACTGATAAAGCAAAATCTTTAAAGGGAGTTGCCTTTTCGAATATGTATATTGAAATATATTTGAAAAACTGCAGAAGTGTGTTCTCAAATAAGCTTGCTTTCTGCTATTACAACGGTAGTGAACTTGGAGGATATTTTCTTTCTTTCAGAGAAATCTGCCTACTCAGTTGAGTTCTCCCAAGGTCACCAGTTTTAATTAACATGCAGTTTTCGTAGTTGGTTGATAAAACTGTGAATCATTAAAGCCTAAATATGTGTAATATCATCCTTGGTAACTCTTGCCTTTTCATATACTTCAAGAATACCTCTTTCCCTTCCTCGTGCTGGAAAAAAAAAGATATGAATGTGATGCTAAGGGAAGTGGATACCTATGGGTATTTTTTTCTCAGTCACCTTTGCTCCTGCCAAGGTGTTGTATATGACTGATTTTTTCCCACTTGAAATTAACATTCTGAACTAGCTTCATCTTCCAGCCAAGCTTACGGCATATCAAGCACCATCCAAGTTCACAAAGGAAATCACAGCTTTCACCCCCAAAAGCATAAAGTTGGTTAAGGATTTTACCTGTTCACATTCAATAGACCCTATAACTTGAAGCGATAAATCAATTGGAACAAATTTACACTTGATCACATTTTTCCTGTATCAGCTGTGGCCACAAGGATTTCATCTGCTTTGACCAACTATGTATCTGTCTTATGTTTTGTCTTGTTCTTTTTTTCGTTTCTTGATCTTTTTTTCTTTCTAGCATTTTCCAGAGGAAAACATGATTTTAAATAGGTTACAGTAAGTACTGTAGAGAATATAAATTTCTTTCTGATTGGGAATAGTGCGTCATATGTGCTCAGGTAGTGGAAAGGCATTTTCAATTTTCAGGCATAATGTTGGTCAAGACTGCCTGCTGATTCATTCTGAGGAGGGTGAGTCAGACGAGCTAAATTAGGTTTCTGCTCTGAATCATCCTCTATAGGAGACATCTTAGTCCACTGACTATAGACAGAGCCTAAAGAGATTAGCTATACTAGTCTAAAATTCCACTTTGTCGATACCTATTTCCTAACTGCCCTTTCTTAAGTCCATTCTACTCTGAACCCTGAGAGCTAATGGATGGGAATAGGTTAGCTCATACTTGACATTTTTTGGTTGTTGTTGAAGAGGGAATAAAGGTGGAATTTATATAACCCTGAAAGTATCCTTCTCCCCTAGTTTTGGTAGAGTAATAAGTCTACTTTTTCAGCAGAAGCAGTAACCCTACTGCCTTGAAGTAGTTGTATGGTTAGAAAAAAACAAGTATAGAGTTATCAGATTCAGAAAATGTGTGTATGTTTTGCAACCCACAAAGAGTCCTTCAAAGTTGCAACTATATTTGTAACTTCTCATGTTTACTTTTCAAAAAATTATATAGCTTGCTAGCCAGGTTTTTTAAGTGGAGTTAAACAAACAGAGCTGCCCTCAAAATATGAATGCAGAATGCTTAATAAAATGGGCAAACTTTCCCTCTGACTCTGGTAATAAGGCTTTAATATTCATGGCAATTATCTTTGGTTATTTTTGTTGATTGTGTAGTCTGGATGCTGATAAATGGCCAAAGCTGATATCATTGGAGGTGGACTACAGGTGTCTATTAGTACACAGAACAAATATTGCATGAAAAGTGTCTACATAAATCTTCTACAATCATACATCAGTTTTTCTTCTACTCCAACTTCATCTAGAAGAGCTTACATTTATCTGTCTGTATATTTACATATTTATCTATATCTTTATATGTACCTTTTGAAATTAAACTTTCAAATGGTTAGCAAAAGCATCATAATTAACATATTTTACCACTCCAAGCCAAGAATATGTCTTTTCTTTTTTGGTAAAATATAAGATGTCTCACCTTTTCCAGATAACGCATTTCTAGTTTTCTCAGCCCAGCTTGGAGTTTTAGAGGTGTTGGCAAAACCTTTTTTATTTGTTCTTAATGTATTTTTAAGCGGTATCGTTTTACCCTTTTCTAGAGGAGCCCACTGAGTTCCTTTGTCTTATTCTCAGAGACAGAAGCACAAGAACAAGGCAGATTTATATGAAAGGGACATAACCTTCACTAGCCCTGACTCTGTGGAGTGTATTTTGAATTGTATGTACCAGCTGTGCCACCCCTCAGCCTCTCTTCTCCCCATTGACAGTGCAGTTGCATCCAGCTTTGACATCTTCCATGTATTACCAGAGTGTTGATGTGTGGCATCATTTTTACAACTTCCTTCAGTTTGCTTTGATTTCATAGCTCTTATCCTCCAGAGAGTTCAATTGCAAATGAAAATACAGGGCAAACATTTTTCATGTGGTTGATATAGAACAACTATTTGCAACCCGTCTTTCCAAGAGTATACTGTATGTAATAAAGGCAGCAAACAAATAATGCCTTTCACTGCAAAACATGGCGGGTGGCGAGGGCGGGGGGGCGCTTAGGAAGGCTGGTCTGTGTCTGCTCCATTTGAGATTAGCAGCTGGAGAAGTTTGATTTGTGCCACTGACAATAACTGTTCTTTTTAATCTGGCTAATGCATTGAAACTTCACAACGATGGTGCATTACAAACACAGCACAAAGGACTGCTGCATTAAGCATGATTCAAGTTGCAAAGTCAAGTATTTAAATGTTATGAATTACCAGAAGCCAGGGGGCCTATGCATCATTAATTTGGTCCTACTCTGCCTAGATGGGTTTAGTAACCCCCATGCAATGTGCAAGATGAGGCTTACTTGGTCATAGCATTGTTGCCTCATTCATAACAGCAGGACTCATCTCAACCCGTCTTCACCAGGAAAGGATCTCAGAGGTGTTGCATCCTTATAAATTTCATTAAAATACTCTGTTCGGTGAAATGAGGGAAAGACTCAAGCTCAACCCAGATTAGGTGCTTGAGATCCAGATCCATAAAAAGACATTTTTTACCTATGACCTAACTTTTTTCTACAAGAGTTGCTATGTCATCACATGGGATAGATCCTTCCTGGGGATGCATGTGGGTTCTTGTTTTGGTGTCCTTCTTCCTTCGTTGTCACCCAGCCTGACTAATCCTTGTGTGAGCTCAGTGTCTTGTGCCAACCAGAGCTCCCTTTTCCTGTGTGCCAGCTTTGGACCAATTTGCTTTTCCTGCCCTATGATTGCTCCTATTTTGTCTGGTTTGGGTCCTACTAGGAGAAACACTTCTAACTTGGAGGAAAAAAGGCTCCCAGCTCTCTCCTGGCTGCTGGTTTTGCATGAGCCCTGTGTAGCTGAGAGCAGCTATTGCAGACAAAATCTGGTTGAATGCCAGCAGCTCCTTGCTTCAGGAGGCCTGGCTGGTTGCTCTGTGAGTGTAAGGCATATACAATCTCAACACCACCAGGGGCTTGATAAAGTTAAGGGAGAGTAACTTCCTCCGAAATGTATACCTGTTAAAACTGAAAAGGCCTCCACTATGCACATATAAAGCTGCAGTTTATCATGAACATAGGAACTGACCAGATCTGCATGGATTTTCCAGTGTACGGCAAAAAGCTCTTAAAAGATATTTAAACAAAATCACTTTTTTGAAAATTGTCCATGTCAGCAGGTCATCTAAAGCTGGAAAAAGAACAGTTACCTGGATTTGATGAAAAATAAGTCCACATCCACCTTAATATTCAAACAAAATGGCTCACTTGGTTCTGGAGCATCTCCCAAAATAGATAGCCTGGATAGGTGTATAGCATGAGAAATTTAACTCAAGAAGATTAGCAAAATTAAGAGAAACAAGGCTGTGGCATTGGAAGTTTTTGGCAGTTTCTCTATCAGGCAGGGCCAGTTACATTGCTTATATGAAGGACAGTACTTCATCTCCAGCAACTGAATATTATAGATGATGCCTTCAAATACTATTTTAAAGGTGCATGCTATTATATAGATGCATTAATTTCATATTATGGTCTATCTAATGAAGACAGATGTCATTATTTCTGTTTTACAGCAATATGCATAGTAAAAGAGGCAGTAAGACTTCTGGAATGCAGTAAATTAAAACTAGTCAGTATGAATATTCCACATTTACTGTATTATCTTTTATTTTTAAATGTATGTTTTGTATTTATTGCATGGAACAAGGGTAGGTAAAGGTAATGATCTTGCCTCAAGTGTCTTAAAAATTAGGCAATTTACAAACACAAAAATGAAAAATTAATTTGGAATAACACAAGAAACACAAATATTTACCATACATTTTTTATCTATTATTGTTCTTACCTTTTAGAAATCTGTTTTGCTTACTTAAAGGAAAGAATTAGTGTTAATAAGTTTTGAAATGGATTATTCCTCTGATGAGACCCACATTTACTGAGAGCAGGTCTCAATGCCTGCAAGATAAGAAATGCAGAGAAAGACTCTTAGCTTTTACTAAAGAAAGCATTGTCATTAATGCTTCTTACTGTGAAAGTGACATAGGATGAAAAGATGCAAGGAAATTTGGGGACTGTGGTGGATTTTTCCCTCCCAATGTAAAGCCATAAAGATAATAGTGTCAAGAAATGTAACCTATGTATACAGGGAATTTAATTGCATTTAATTGTAACTGTTCAGTGGTGGAACATTTAAATTCAAAAGAGAGTCTATAATTGTTTCAGTTGCATTGACTGACTTTAATTAACACTGAGTTATACTGTAAATGTACAAAATTATCAATAAAAATGAGTGGACCTTTATAAGGTGAAATGCATTGCACACAACCACAGAGCTTTAATGCTGTGAAAATCCAGGAGAAAATAAAATCTTACCCTTTTTTTTAGGTTAATTCAAGCAGTTAGGCTGTAAGCTTTCCTTGCATTCCTTTTTATTTACTTTCCCATAACAGACATGAATGAATTTTTAAAGGACATATGCTGCTGAGTTTAACGTTTATATGTAACGGCTGAAAGAAAGTCTTTTAATTCAGAAGTGCATTCAAACTACTTATGCTTTCTTATCTATCTGCATTTAGACTCAGATTTGAAATCCACTAAGTCAACTGAAAAATCTCACACTGAGTTTAATGGACAAGGACTCAGGCCCTTGTAGTGTGGTCATTACCAGAGTCTCTGATTCTGCAACTGACTCCATGTGGGAGTCAATTGAAGTCAATGATGCTTCAAGAGGGCAGCTGAATCTGTCTATGCAAAGTCAATTGCATGACTTATGCCTTTGTAACTAAGCATTGTGTTTGCATCAAAAATGCATTGATGCACTCTGCAAAGAACATAATAGGGGCCTCTACTCTCAGGGTAGCATTTCTTTTCTCCTGCCATGTTTCATTGTGATTTTTCCTAATTCATATGTACACATGCTCTGTTTTTTAAGACGTTTTTAATATGATCTATGATCTATTACTACATTCATTTTTGTTGGGACTCTGAAGATGATGTGCCTGTTTACTGAGCTTTTTTAAAAGAAAATGGTGATGAAAAGGAGATCTGTAAATATACTGCTACTCTATAAGCAACATGAATATAATAAAAATCTGTGTCAAAAACTCTGTTATATATACTAATGGTTTAAAAGGGAAAGTGTCTGAGTTTTACCTGATGGGTTGAGGTAATTGAAATGCAAGAGAATTTGAGTTTTTTCCTAGTTGTTCTCCCTTCTGAGTAAAAGGAGATTAAATCATTAAAACAAACTTTGTATCTTCATCTATACAATGGAGAAATGTGTAGTTACCCAAAACTTTAAAGAACACTCAGGATGGCAGAGGTTTATTTATAAAACAGGACTGGACAACTATCTTTTGTGAATTGATTTTTAGACTTAAGACTTCAGACCTTAGCTGTCACACTGATTTTTTTTGTATTTTCCCCTTCTGATTTGTCTAACCCAGAGGTCATTACACACTTCCCCAGGATAGCAAAAAGAAGATTCAAGTTCCTCATCTGCCTGAAAAGGTTTAGAAAAGTGGACCGAGGTGGCTTGCTTAGAAAAACAGAGTATTGGGTAAAGAGGGAGAAGGCAAAAGGAATCTCCCTGACTTAAGGTTGCTGTACTAAATAGGGATTCACTAGATAAATAGTGAAGATCATTAAAAACATTACAGTTAGTTTGAGCTCTGCCCTGAAATCTGACAATGTGCTACGAAAGACGTTTGAGGAAGGGGGCAGGAGCTGATGAAGTTCAGTAGAAGTGTAGAGACAGTACAGGAAAAGAAGTCCTTGTTAGTACCTTCCCTACTAATTCTCGACTGCCTTACTGGCTCTTTAGTAACACTAGCTAGCTGATAATTCCTTTCCACTCCATTTTCCCATTTCCATGAAATTGTGTCAGGCTGAGCATAGACAGGGTGTAAGGAGAAAGGAGGCTAGAAGAAAGTTGTTGTTACAATCAGTATGTATAAGTCTTAAAGACTGCCAAAAGACTGCCAGAAAGATTCTAAAAGTTTATTTGTTTTCCCAGAGACCAGTTTAGATAGCATTGTTAATAAACGCCAGTTACTATTTTAGCTGTTTGGGTGTGTTTGGTGTCAAATGTATTTATTAAGTAGTGTTAAAATTGTAACTAAAATGTATTCTAATTAATATGAACAAAGATCAGTATAGACCTTTGAGGAATGAAACAGCAAAGTGTTGTTTCTTTCTCCAACTTTGTAACAGAGCCACTACTAATGACTTCTGATTACCAGACACAAACAGCAGGCACAGATGTAAGGCCCATTTTTAATGGTCGCTTTTCAGGCAGCTAGAGACATTGCTTACTCTGCTGAAAAACACCCCGACAGGCTGTCCTGGCTGCAGAATAGCAGTTTAGGGAGAAAACAGCCTTTGTGTGATTGGTGAAGTCTGAAATTTTATAATGAAATAACATAGAAGAAAAATTTCTCCCAAATCTTGCCACAGAATCTGTGGGGAAGCTACAGAGGAGAAATAAGATGGCGACAGCTGACATTGCTAGCAAAGAGAAAGTCCAGCTTCACTTTGTGGATGTGAAAGAGCAGGACTCACTGGCTTCCTAAACATTGCTTTGCAGGCATTCAAAAGGACTGCATTTATGGTTTGAATCTGGCCTATCCTAAAATACATGTTAAATAATATTTTCATGTTAAAATTGAGTGTCTAGATATTGCTTCTTCCAGTTTGTGTGCAGCTTTAGGTACCCATTTGTGTTTACACAACTATGCAACTGTGACCAGATGAAGGTCTACAGCATTTTTTTAAACAGTCTGTAGGTTTTTATTAAAAATTATAAGACTATGTCTTGAAGTGGTTTCCTGTAATTAGGAAAACTAAATTAACAACTTAGTAACTATGGATCTCTTATGTTACAATACAAATTTTTGTTCATTGAAATGAACATGAATTCAAAGTGAGGATAACAGCTTCCCAAAATATTTATCTGAATGTCCAGAACAGAGTACATAATTTTAAGTTCGTACAAGACCTTAAAGTAAAATAAAAATATTCATATAAGATCTAAGTGAAGTAAAGACAGACAATCACATCTCATTTACTTAAGTATGTCATGTGATGGTTGGATGACATTAGTTGAAAAGGTAATCAACCATTTTGGGAGGACAACAGGTGTTGGAAACTGTCTTTCCAAGGGACCTGAATTTTGTAGGAAACATTTCATTTTGTTTGAGATTGTCAGCTTTAATTAGTCCTGATGGGAACAGGGTCACAATGTTTACGCATTTTGGTGTTTGGCTAGTGTATTTCTGCATTTTTTTCAGACCTCTATTTGCATGTATGCACATAATTTTCACAACTTTCCTTCCTGGATTTGCTCCATGGATGGACCCATTAGTGTTAAAATGCAGTCTTCAGCCACTTGGCCCAGTTTTTTCTTGCCGTTGGTGTCAGTCTGGAGTGTTACTCTGCAGTCTTCCTTCTTGCCATTAATCATGTGGGGGTTTTTGTTTTCTTGAAAGTAATTATTTATAAAATCAGGTTTGTTCTCACTTTAGGGCAGTTTCTCCTATATCCTATTGCCTTTTCCTTCTTTTTAAAAACACGTACTAACTGCTTTCTTCCTTCCTTTGTGTCAGGCACTGCCTTCAAGGTCTGAAGATTTCTGTGCTGCATTCATGATGTCTTAAGGGCCCCATGCATACTCCATCATTGTTTCCAGATGTGGTTCTTGTTTCCTCTGGCTGTTATCCACCACAAACTCCACCAGACAGTCCTTTATACACAAACATGGTCCACCATGTACCTGCTGTAGTGTACACAGCACACAGCTGCTGCAGCAAGGGATTTTTTGTTGGGAGGGGAAAAGAGAAGATGGGACTTGCTCTCCCTGTCCTGCCTCAGCAATTACCAGGAGCAGCAAGAGTGGGACAGCCCCATGAGGAGGCCTGAGCTGGGAGCTGGGGGCGACCCCAACATAGGCAGCGCCCTCACCTACAGGACCCAAGCCAGGGTGCAAGCAGGGACAGGGTCCATCTACAATCCAGCGGTCATCAAGCAAACGACAGGTGGCAAGTCTGGTTCAAGATCAGGCTGGAACCCCAAGGAGCAAGTCAGGAATGGCAGGGAATACATCTCAGGGCAGGTGGGGGTGCTTCGATCCAAGCCTGAATGAAGGCTCTCAGGGCATGGGCTGAGAGGGCCTGTCTGGGAGTCCCAGTGGGGCTGGTCAAGGCAAGGGTGCCCATGGGTGCATGCTGGCTCCTGGGAGTAGTCATGGCTGTTTTCTTTTCTGAGGACTATCTTTTAAAGTGGGAGGAAAAAGGTAATCTTCCTGCTAAAATCTGCTGCTCTCTGGTTTCTGTGGTGAGTGTTGCTTGGAAGCTTGAGATCTCTAACTTGTTGTCCCCAATACATTTAATTTTGCCTCAGTAGTTGACTGTTCATCACTAGACTATCATTCTCTTTCCTTCTGCTCAATTATCACCTATAATACAACCTTCAGACAAACTGTCGCAACTACAATAGCAGCTAGCAAAGCACTAAACAACATCCTTATTCAATTCTTTCAGCAGTGCAAGGACTGCTTCCTTCTTTAAGACAAGACTCTCACAAACTCGTCTCACTACCATATTTTATTTGTCAGGTTGTTTGTGCGCCAATAAAGAAACTTTCTTCTGAGGAATATTGGCAATACCCAGTTCTTTTATTGGTGTCTTTTATGAAAGGTTAGCACTGACAAATGCCGCAAGAAGTTAAGGCATGTAATGATTGTCCATGCTGCTCAATCAGCTTCTGCTCCTCTCACTAGTGTGACAGTATTCTTTCTGTATTTGAGAAAATTTTGCTTTGGATGTTTCAGTGGATATCTGCAGTTTTCTTTGTGTGCAACTGACAGCTGTCTGTGGGCTTACAAGGTAAGGAGAGAACATGATCACAACAGCATTGCAAAAGGGATATAGAGAAAGTTTTATTAGTCCTAACTCAGTGATGCACCATGTATACCTCTGGTACAGCCTCTGATGTGACACTATTGCTTTTAGATATATCTTTATCTGGAAGTGTGCTTTCCCAACTTGAGCTGACAAATGGATTCTTTAAATGCTCTGTGTAATCTAGCATGGCCTATGACTGATAGCAAAGCCCAAGCCCTTCATCTGAATTCAGGAAGTCTACTGATGGTCATCTGCTAGGATACAAAGCACTGGGACACTAAGGCACTGAGTACGTTCAGGCAGGACAGCTGAATCCTTTTGGGTTCTGTTCTAAACAGACATTAATTTTGGCTTTGAGGACAGCTTCAGGGTGGTTTAGAAGACAGACTGGCTAATCCACCAAGATCCAAAGCATTATTCCCTTTATGCCTTCCTGGGTAGGGGAAATAAGAAAGGGAAATGGTCTAAAGCATCAGGGACTGTTCCATGGAGGTGCTTGTGTCCTGCTGCCTTCACTGAAGAGCAACAACAAAAACACTTTCCGCATCATCTAATGACTTCAGCAGTGAATTGTTGGTCCATAAATAGTAGCTCTTTTACCAGGTAGCACCTAACCTGCAACATGAATTGGCTAAGTTGGTTTGCCTTTTGATAATTTCATTCCAAAAGACTGGTTTACTCACTGGAAAATTCTGGACTTGTTTCTCAGTTTGTCACCATGCGACATGCCTGTGCTAAAATGTGAGTGCATGTGTCAGTACATCTGTGCCACAGATACTTCCTTTGTCATGTCTTACTCCCTTCTTTCCCTTCTTTTCCAGCATGTAAATGCTGCTTCCTCTTTTCTTGGAACCCCTTGTGTTTCCTTATTGCTAATAATACCTATTTTACTTTTCATGATGCTTAAAAGGATATCTCAGCTTGCTAACTGCTAGAGAACAAAACCTCTGCTTATTTACAGACTCACATAATCAGATTGTTTTGTTGTGTAAGCACATCCTTTTTTTAAGTACATTACTAGACTGCACTGTTTCCCCTTTCTTTATCATTGATTGAATTGGTAATTTGTGACAACTATCATAACGATTCTACTGACGTTTATGGAGCTGCAAAGGACTATTCAATTTTTTTACTGCCTTGGAGAAAGGCTTTATTTTAGTTTTACTCTCTGCACACTTTTCTTGGTAAACTGAACAAGAAAAAGAGAAAATAGGAAATCATTAGTTGGTACTGACAGGTCAATGCAGTAAGATTATTCCTATAGACTTTAAACTTGCTGTACGTTCAAAGATAAAAAGTAACATAATTACATGTTTTTTTCATGGTCTTACTGTCCAAAGAGAATGTATTTTTGTAAATAGGGTGGTTTTTTTTTTTTTTTTTGCTGAATGGGGCTGCTAGTGTTTTCAGAAACTGCAGCTGTAGAAATACTTCATACTGGCACAAGGTTTTGTACAGGTTTTCCAAACACTGGGAACTGACTCGCTGTTCTGCCACTAAAGTGAGTATGGCTGCCTATACATCTCTATTTCATCTCAATTTTCAGATTATTGAAGTATCTGCCAACAAGATACCTCTTTCCAGCAGGTGGAAAATTATTCTCTGAATAAAGCAACATCATGCTGTGCCTCCCATGGAATCCTTTGACAGTGAGAGGAAACTGTAATATTGTCATTAAAAAATGTTCCCACAATTCAGCAGTAGATTTACCAGTTTCCATTTAATTTTCTAAAACTGTAGCCTCACTGAAAATTACATTTGAATTGCCAAGAGGTGCCAAACATCAAAAGACATGCAGCGGTGGTGTTCAGGTGCAGATACTAGTTTTACTTTCCAGAACAGTCATCTTTGAGAAATTGCAGTGTTTCTCAATGAAAATATCCATTTTGTTGTTTCCTTGCTTGGGGCCTGATACAACACTTACGTAGAAAAGTAAGCTTTGATGGAGACTTTAATACATTCTGGATTAAGACCTTCATTTGTGAATGTCCTGTACATTTGCAGAGGATAAAAATTTTTTTTGACCTATCATTTTGTATCAGATTGCCCTACGAAAAACCACTGCAGGAAAAATCTGCTATTGGAAACAGTGATGTTGTAGCATTTCTTCTAAACAGAAGCATGCTTAATGGTCAATAAAATGAGCTCTTGGCAGTCATTCAATTTGATGATTAAAGAATTCCTGCCTTTACAATAACAATGTTATAGTAGAAAATAGCATTAGGAAACTGACTGCACTGATTGGTTTGCAATGAGTCATAGCTATGCAATTATGGCTCTGTAATTGCCCAGGCATGACATCATAAAGCAAACTGTCACAATACAGACTTAAAAATTCTTTAAAAAAATTATGGTTGGTTAGTTTAGAAAAGGCAAGTATCCTGTGAGTGTCCTGTGTGTTGCACGTCTTTTGGATGGTTAGGTGTATCTATCTATTGGCAGGTGAGGTTTCCATTGTAAGCATTTGTGGGTCACTTGGCTAAAATCACTTTTACTGAAGTAAAAAAATAAAACAAAATAAAATAAATAAATAAGAATAAATCAATGAATGGGAGACCTGTGTGGTCATCTTTGACAGCAGAGTATTTTCTGTGGGTCTAGATTTCATCTGCTTTCCATCATAGGCCATGAAAGCCTGAAGTATGTGGCTGGCTCTAGCTGGCTGCTTTTGCCATTGCACTGTAATCTGAGAGCTCAGAGCAAATTTAATATTTGATGACATCTTCCAACATACTTCTGAATTTCTACACCAGACTTCTAATTGCCAAACTACGGTGCTCAAGATTCGTACCCTCCTTGACCAAATCCAAAGGTGCCAAATAGCATTAGCTGCTTCATGTTTCACCAGCTTTCAAGTGTTTCACTGTTACCTGAATATGTCCTCTGACGTTACAAAGAAGAAAAGAGTTTATTTTTTTCACAAATAAAAAAATTTTCACACACACAAAAAATATTATAGAAAGACACCACTATCTCTTAACTCCTCTGTCTGTCTTCAAGGCAGAACTTCTGCTTGACACACTTCAGTCTCTTGCCTGCTTGTCTCCTTAAGAAAATACTGTTAATAGATTCACATTGTTGACCTGATGTATTTCATACAGACATAGATATCAGCATTAGAGCCCTGTTGCTTCTTCTTGTTCTTCTAGCCTATTCTGAGAAGCTTCATTTTCCCTGTAATCAACCCCTGAGATTTTTATGGGTATCCTAAAGCCATTCTAAGTGGACTGCACTAGCTGGTGACAAGTCAAAGGAATATCAATACCAGAGGCAATAGAAGAAATACCTAAGATTTACTTTAAATAACCTCTCTCTTCTGTCATTTTTCGAGGTAAAAATGTTAGCACTGCACATTTTGCTAAATTTAAAGGGAACTAAAAATCAAAGGGAAACAATTTAATCGAAAGCATGATTTTGAGATTTTGAAGAGAAGAAATAGTTTTCAGTTTAGCCCAAGTGTGGAAGTAATCTGCTGAAGTTTTTCAGAGACATGTGAGAGACAGATAGACAGCCCATGGATAAAACCACACTAAAATCTCAATTCTCTGCACTAAAACCTCGGTACTATGAGGACAAGGTATACTGAGTTTAGTATCATGCATGAATGTCTTAACCACCAGGCTACGGAGGCTGTGTCTCTTTTTAATCACTTAATCCACTAGTATAATTCAATACGAGCTGGGGCAGAGCTTGTGCTGTTCATCTTTTCTAGTTTTGACCCTGCTTATGAAAAAAATTTCCAACAGTGTGTTCATCAATACCTAGTACAATTCTGCAGAATAAAAATGAAACTTGGAAAAATCTTTGCCATCCCTCTTCAGCAACTTTTTCAGTGCTCATCTCCAGCATCCAAAACGACCCCTTTAAGGTTTGATCAAACAGCATTGATTTCTTCACTCTTCCTGGATCCAAAAAAGTCTGAGATAAAATGTTGCTCTGGACTTTTTGTGATGAAAGGGTAGGACAGTAAAACGAGTCAGCTGGTTTTGTTCCATTTTCTTTGCTGGAAAAGGAACAAGAAAGGGCTACATAAATAGTATGCAAATCAAAGCCTTATTGCCTGCTTATTACTGAGAAGAGCAAATAAGAAATGCTGGGACCAACAAACATGTGTCTTTTCATGCGGTGTCTCTGTTGTGGGCAGGTGAGAAGAGGTAGTGATGGGAGGAAAGCTTTGTATCATACTAGTGAGGTAGATTTCACAGGACTAGTGAGCCTCAGAGCCCCAAATCTCTCACTTTCACTCCTAATTAAGAGCCCAGGCTTCTGACTTCTGGCATTTCTCCCTAGAAATGGTAGTTCTGATGCTAAATCCTTTACCTCAGGCTTCATGGACCTGTCAAAAGCCTGTTATTCTACAGGTAAAGAGGTATCCATATGCACTTACGCTGTTGAGATTACCATGTATTTTCTGGTTGGAACAGCAGATCATCGCAAAGCATGCTCTGCTTTGTCAGTACATTTTTCCTTCCTCCTTTTTGTGGTTAGTGAGATGCCTGCTCTGGAGCACGAAAGTTCATCCCTGATCTACCTGGATGATATTTTTATCACAGCCCTCCAAGTAACCTATCCCTTTTTTATGCTTTAGCCTTGGTTCATTAACTTTTCACCTGGGGAATGTAGTAAACAGAGAAAAATCAATTCTGACTCAATCCAGCTCTCTAAACTTTCTGGAGTTCTTGTTCAACACTGAAACCATGACCCTCGAGACTCCTCTTTCATAGAGAATATATATTAACTTTGTCAGTCAGTCTGATTAAATCTCTCTCTCTCCCTCTCTCTCTCTCATGTCTTCCAGGCTCTTTTCAGCCCCTTTTTATGCCAGCTCTTACTGAAATGAGATATAACAGAACCACACCAGTTTTACCCTCAGGAGACAGCTGCAGATATTATTTGATTGATGGCTACTCTATTTTCCTTCTGAATTTGTTTTTACTCCTATCACCTTCTCTTCTTTGCCTGAAACTGGTGCTATGCCCAAGTAAGAAAAGGGAGACAGCAAGTAGGTCCCATTAAAAATTCATATTGTGCTCCTCTGCAGCAGTAAAAACTAAAGTATCCCTTATTCTGAAGTATAAACTACCTGGGGCAGCGAGTACTATGGTTTCAAGGGAAGTCTGAATAAGACAATACATAGGACCCTCAAGACCAGAGGTAATTAAAGGTTCTCCCAGATACAGAACATCAGAATGGAATTTCTAAAACCCTCAGAGCAGAGTAATAACCTTTTTTTCACACTGCTTTATAAACTACTCCACATGAAAAAGATCCAAGACCAAAAAACCCAACAAAACAATGATAGCAAAAGTTCCTCAACAGATATTAAAACCTATTTAAATTTGTAGGCAAAAAAGTATTGAAATATTAATTTCACGTACAGAAGACAAAGTTACCTTCCAAATGGCAATAGCCTATCTTCTGACATAAGAAATACCACCTTATATTGTGTCAAAACACATTTTTATTACTTCTAGGCCATATTCCTCATGCTGTTTTTAGATGACAGGCAAGATACAAATATACTAGTTTGGATATCTGTGTAGCATAGCTTAGGTTAATTAGCCCTTGCAGAGCTGCACGGTAATATTTCTTTATTTCTCCTAGAACCTTATCTGACTCAGAGGTTTTTGCAGTGTATTGCACCAGTCAGACATACCCCTAACATATACATGCTAGTTACGTATCACGTAGCAAAGCTTCTGCGAGCTCCATACTGATCTAAACAGCATTGGGTTTTGCCCTCATACAGAAATGTCCAAAATTTGTAAACTGTTTCTGAATACATAAGTTCAATTCATGGGTAAATAGAGACTTTGAACCACAGCTTAGGTGTTAGAAAATCCTTTGTGAATGTGAACACAGGCAAGCTGCAGAACGTCTTTGGCTTTTTCTTGTAAGAGTTCTGTGCTCCAGATACCGACTTTAATCTGAACGCAATACTGTGTTTTGGGATCTATTCTATAAACTGGTGCATTTACATAAGATACCTGTGTCCTATCAACTCCACCGTTCCTTCCCCATTAATTTTTATGCTTAGCCTACTTATTTCTTAAAATGTAAAAAACATGCCAAAATGGAAAACATAAGGTGGAGGGGCCACACGCTCTAAGATTATCTGATAGCACTTACAGGTCTAGAAGCATGGTGGGAGGCCAGATGAATATTTTCTCTGGACTGGTGAAAACAATGTTGGGAATGCACAAGAGGAAAACTTGGTCCATAGGTCCTGCACCATTAGCAAAGCTGCATTAGAGGTCAGGCTGATGGCCATTTTGCTAGAGATGATATTTTTGCATCCCATGACGCCTTCTATAAATAGATACACACAGCAATTGCTAAAGTAGAAGAGGCCAGTAGGTCCATCTGGTTGACCCTATCTCTGTCAGAGGTCAGTGCCAAAAGCTATGGAGGAGGTAATAAAGCCTATATTATGAACCTAATTATGTAATAATATACTATAGGGATAAATTTCTTCCTGATTCCAGCTGATGATCACTTCATGTCCTGAACTATGTCTGTGAATGCACTTAACCTTTTTTTTCTTATTGACAATATCTAATTGTTGGAAAGCAAACACATCCAGTAACAATTAAAGCACCTCTGAAACACTACACAGCTAATCCTGGAAAGCTGTGGGGATTTGTCTGGTTTTTTGTTTTGTTTTGTTTTGTTTTATAAAGAATATTACAGATGGCATTACACAACTTAAAGGCTCTTTTAATAAACATCTAATGTCAAAGTCAGCAATGAAAAGAGCAGACGTAGCTTTTTATTTGCTTCTTCTGTATCTTAATCATGAACCTCAGCCAGGAATGAGAGCCATTATGTATAATACTGTGAAGGAAGAAAAAGTGCTGTGAATTACAGTTGATAAACCTGTATTTACAATATAATACAAATTATTTATTCCCCTCTCACAGGATGGAAGTGTTAATCTTGTGAAGTGCTGTATAGAATTGATGTTTCCTAATTAAGGCATTATTGTTATGTATTAGCAGTGTGGTATGTTGTGAGTAAATAAGTTATGTCACCATTGTATTCATTAGTCTCATGACCTAGCACTTCATTCCATTGTAACTTAGCTTAATTGTTCCCTAAGTGACGAAAAAAATGTGATGTTCACAGAATGATCCATTAAGCAAAAAATGAACCAGATAATACTTGAAATCTGGAGACATTTTAAGATTGGTACTGTCTCTTGGAAGTAACAGCAGGTGCGTATTTTATTGAAACATTTATTTCCAGAGTCCTTTTTCTTCCACTTTCCCCTCACTCCCATGTACTTTATGCTTTCTCCTAAGGGAACTGGCATGTGTTTATGCAGGACATTACAAGATATCATAGAGAATGCATTTTTCCAATGTTTTTCCCTTTATTTTTTAATTTTTTTAAATTAGCTTCCCAAGGAAGGACTTCATACCTAAAGAACTTGGATAAAAGAATTATAGATTAAGTGTTTACAAGAAGAACCAGTGAATCAGTCTGTATGCTCTGAACTGGAAAGGCAGTGACAGCTGCAATGCTTATGTTGGTGAGTTTACACTCTCCTCTCAACCATTCTTCTTCTTCTATCCATTTTATTTACTTAGCATATTAAATAAAATATGGTGCTAAAGGGCAGACTGGTGAGACTAACAACATCAGAAAATGAAAGAACACTTAACCAGGAAGTGTGACTGGGTGTAGAAGTAGTGGAAGTGGATGCATGTTAAGATTTAGTTTCTTGGCTTGTATAAGGACTTCAGACCTCAACATGAACTACAAGCCTGAAAAAATGGGAAGCAAAATTTCCCTTTTATCTTCTATGTTGTCAGTGAAAAGGTAGGTCAGATAACAACACCAGAAACACTGTACCAACAGACAAATCTATTTTGATTACTTTGATTTAGAGCAGGAAGGAATTTATTTTTATTAAACAATCTGCTTTTAAGATGAGAGATAGAAGACAAAACAGTTGTTTATGTTATTAAACTGTGTAATCTACCACTAACCTGTAACATGGGAATGTGACAAAATATTCCTTTTTGTTTTCAGTTATCTAACCAGAAGGATGTTTTAACCACAGAAATGGATTTAACCACAGGAAAATGCTACCAGTTAGCCAGAACAGAGAACCTGTTCAGCATCAAGGACAAAAATCCACTCTAAGAACTCAGAATGAAAGTTACTAACAGTAGTATATGTGAACCAGAAAACAGCATAATCTTCTGTGATAATGCAATGCTGTCGCTACCTTACATTTGCACATGAAGTTTTTAGGTCTGCACTGAAGAAAAAAATCTTCCATAAGCTGAACAGATAAGACACTAAATACACTTGTACTTAAGAGGCTGACAGCTTTTCATTGGTCATATTTAAAACTCCGCAATAGTTTCATGTATACAGTTGAAATATTCTATTTGAGCTAGATCGTGGAGAAAGCTGTAATGCAATCCTAGCAATACTAATAACCTCTTTAGATTGGAAAAATACTTAACAGATACCAATGTTTTACAATAAAAATCTGAGACTAGATATTGGGGGGGAATACAGACTGTCAAGAGATTTACAAAGCAATGAGTTGTCTTTAGAGTTTATAGTACAACAACTAGGAGCAAAATATAAACCTGTGGCAATCACACATGACAGAAGGAGAACATGAACTGCAGGCCCCACACTGTATTGTAACCAAGTAAGGACTTAGGACAGGGAGACAGTCTGATGTTAAATTAGTACTCCCACCCATTTGTCCTGGAGGCACTTTGTGGTGGTTTAGTGTCTGCCGGGGTTTTGGTAGCAGGAGAGGGGGCTACAGAGGTGGCTCCTGTAAGAGGCTTCGAGAAGATCCCCCGGCTCTAATTTCGGACCCACTTCTGGGCAAGGCCAGAACAATGGCGCCTCTGTGAATAACTATTTAAGAGTGAAAGAACCTGTTAATTGTCGGGTTTTGTTTGTCTGTCTGTGTTGGTGAGGGGGAGAGAGAAGGGAGATGGGAGAGCGACAACCCTGCAGACACCCCGGTCAGTGAGGCAGGAGAGGGGCAGCTGTGCCGGAGCAGAGCTTCCCCCGCGGCCCGCGCTGGGGTGGCGGCTGAGCCCCTGAAGGCCCTGGAGCCCAGCGGTGGCCCAGAGGTCGCCCTGCAGCCCGCGGAGGGCCCCGGGCCGGAGGGGCAGGGACCGGGCCCGGAGCAGCCGCGACTGCGGCCGCGCTGGAGCCGCCCGTGGGTGGGAGGGCGGCAGCCCCGGGAGGGCCCCGCGCTGGGGGGTTCTGGGGAGCTGCGGCCCCGCGGGAAGGACTCGCGTTGGGGCAGCGGGAGGAGGAATGTCTGCCAGGAGAGGGACCCCGCGGTGGGGCAGGGGAGGGCTGCGAGGGCCCCGCTCCCTGAGGACGGAGGAGCAGCAGAGGCACGTTGTGCCGGACGGACTGTGACCCCCATTCCCTGCCCCCTGCGCTGCTGGGGGGCGGGGGGAAGAGGTAGCAGAGTTGAGCCCAGATGGTTGTAAGGTGTGTTGTATTTAAGACCTGGATGTATCTCTCATTATCCTTGATGGTGGTGGTTGTTTGTATTAAATGTATGCTGTTATCCCCAAGTTGAGTCTGTCTTTTGCCTGTGACTATAACTGGTGAGTGAGCCCTCCCTGTCCTTTGTCTCGACCCTCAAGCCTTTTTGGTTGTATTTTTTCCTCCCCATCTCTCAGGGAACAGGGTAGGGGTGAGCGAGCGGCTTGTGGTGCTTTTGGAGCCAGCTGGGTAGGCTCAAAACACAACACACTTATGCAAAAGAATTCCCCTACTAGCCCACACAAACCCCCACCTTTTGAAATCAGCACACCTTAGAAAGGACAATAAAAGCTTTCAGCTGACGTGAGAGTTTGTGTAAATTTGAATGTAGGATTCAGACAACTAGCCATTGAGAAGACTAGCACTGAAACACAAGCTGTAAGAGTAAAGTATTAACGGAGTAGAGCTACCTAACTTTACAGAATGGAAACCCTTATTTGTTCTGTACTAGCATCTGACTAAAGCCAAGGAAGAGCTAGTCCGGGACCAAGAATGCAAACATGCTAGTTTGTGACAACTACGTGAGTGGGACTAGATCGTGAGGTGGAATACAGACAAACTGAAGTTGTCAAAAATGAATGTTCCTTATGTCAGATGTTTACTGACTAAAACTGTTCTCATAAACAGAATCTTTAAAGACATGCCCACATCAAAGGATGTTGTGAGAGTCCATTAATGTCTAATGACAGCCAGTTGTCATGCCAGATTCAGATCTACCAAAAATCTGTGAATAGGAGTGGTCAGGAATTGTTCAGCAAAACTTTTGTTAGAAAATGCAAGTTCACTGCAATCCAAGCTTTCCTTTGAAACATGGGCTTTAACCAGGCCTGCGAGGGTCTATTTGCTCTCATACAGTGAAATGGGGCTCTTGCTGGGGAGGACCCAAGCCTCTGCCCGCCTTGCCTTCGTGGGGACTCAAAGCTCCCCAACCTTAGAAAGAAGCCATCCGTCATTGATACCCGACAGATATCTCAGGTGGGGGCCAAGGGCAAAAGCCTTAGCTTAAAAGCAGCTCCCAAGAGAAGGGGGGTGGTGGGGTGTCAGGCATTGCTGAGCCTTGTTCTAGGCTTCCTCACAGCAGCTGTCCCCGATGTCAACCATTGCACTGTCTTTGAGGTGGACTGGGACCTGCAGCCAAACCTCTAGGAGCAGGCTGTGGTGAAAGTGTATGCAGGGCATACATGTCCAGCTGGAGTGCAGGAGACACAATTTTAAGTAGAACACAGGTTTGAACCTAGATTTTCTTAGAAAAGACCCCTAATCATTAGGCTTTTGATGACTATGGAATTAGTCTATGTACTTATCAAAAACTTTATGAAAGTCTCAACACTATGCTAAAATAAAGAAAGTCTCTTGTAGGACATAACAACTCTATAATGAAAAAGTAAGTATTATCTTCTACTGGGCCTTAACTGAACCCTGAGACAGTTAGCACACAAGATGTGCCAGAGTACTGGCCATCAATTCAGGAGCCACCATTTGAAGGAGTAAAGAATAAGGAGTACCTTGAGGCAATAGAGGAGCTACAGCCAGGCTGTAGTGCTTCAGAAGGAAACCCAGAAAGAGTAATGCCATAAATCCAGAATCTCATTGGGTATACAGCCTTAACAGAAAAGGAAATTTTATAAGTTTAGCTAGAAAAGGTGTTGGGTTTGGTCTGGGAGTGGAACAATGTGACAACGCAACCTGCACCTTTGGGTACAAGATATATATGAAACTCAACATGTACAAAGAAGCTGCTGCAAGTAGTCTTGGAAGAAGTCACTTTTGTGTTCATCTTCAAAACTCCAAAATATACTGATGTGCCAATGATGTGATGTGAAAAAGTGTACAAATTTTCTGATAAGCCACTCTTGAAAGCAGATAGACTTAGCAGAGCACACCTTTCAGAGTGCAATATTGGTATTTTCTAAGAACTGGGAAAAGAGTCTACCAGCCTACCACAGTCCCTCTCTGTTTCTGAAAAAGAGGTCCAATACAGTCTGGCAATACATGAGGTAGGACTTGGTGTCTGTCTTCCAAGAAGAAGCTGATACTCTGGGCTCAGTCAAGTTCCAAGAAGCAAGTACTGAAAGTACTATAAGAGGATCGTGGACTCCATGTGCAAGTGTTAAGTGTGCAAGAAACATGGTGAACTTACAGCAGAGTCAAGTCTGTTCATTTTAATAACAAGATAGTCACAATCAATTGCTACTTTTATTTCTGGGAAGACAATTTGGCAAGGAATGTGATTAGGAAATTGAAGGCATGCTATCTTCAGACAATGAGCTACAGTGCAGAATTCAGACAATTGACTGCCAAATAAAAGGAGAGCAGAGCCAACTTTGAAGAAAAAAAGAGTGATGGAGAAGGTGAAACAAGTGGGCGTGATGTTACCAGGCAATGTTTAACCATTACAACTCTGTTTTCCATGCTCCTTCTGAACATGAAAATTTAGAGCAAAGATTGATGAGAATATGTGAGAGAAGCAGCTCTGCAGACACCAAGGTCAGGGAAGAAGGAGGGGGAGAAGATGCTCCAGGCGCCAGAGCAGCGATTCCCTTGCAGCCTGTGGTGAAGACCATGGTGAAGCAGGCTGTCCCCCTGCAGCCATGCGCGATGGAGCCGATGACTGCCTACACCCCGTGGAGGACCCCACATCAGAGTAGGTGGATGCCTGAAGGAAGCTGTGACCCCGTGGAAAGCCTGCACTGGAGCAGGCTCCTGGCAGGACCTGTGGCATGTGGAGAGAGCGAAGCCCACGCTGGAGTAGTCTGTGCCTGAAGGATGCACCCCATGAAGGAGACCCACGCTGGAGCATCTAATGAAGAACTATAGCCTGTGGGAAGGACTCAAGCTAGAGAAGTCGTGAAGGATTGTCTCCCATGAGAGGGGACCCCACATTGGAGCAGGGGAAGTGCGTGAGGAGTCCTCCATCTGAGGAGGAAGAAGTGGCAGAAAACTAACAGTGTGATGAACTGACCCCAACCCCCATTCCCTGTCCCCCTGCGCTTCTCTGGGGGAGGAGGGAGAGAAATCACTGACAAAGTTAAGCCCCAGAAAGAAGGGAGGGGTGGGGGGAAGGTGTTCTATGATTTGTTTTTATTTCTCATTACTTCTCTCTGAGTTAATTGGTAATAAACTACATTTTTCCCAAGTCGAGTCTGTTTTGCCCGTGACGGTAAATGCTGAGAGATCTCCCTGTCCTTATCTCGACCCGCTAGCTTGTTATATTTTTCTCTCCCTGTCCAGTTGAGGAGCAGGAGACTGATAGAGCGGCTTTGGTGGGCACTGGGCATCCAGCCAGGATCAAACCACCACAGTATATGTTGCAAGAAAGTTTTCGTTGCAAAAAATAGAATGGAAAGTCTACTTTGTGAAATCCCAGTGTGGTGAAACTTTTGCCATTTTTTAATTAATGGTCTTAAATACTGCTAATAATTACGTACTTTTGAAAACGTGAAATCCTTTGGAGGAACAACGCAGATCTGAATTCAGTATTGGTAAAACATATGATAGTGTAGGTAATGGTTGGTTACTATTGTATTTCATACTTTCTTTAGCAATCTTCTGAACCTTTTACAACATTTCTGGTTTTATTACTTTTGTTTCCTGTTTAATACATTGACATTTATAGATTATTTTTCTCAGTGCAAAAGGGAAGTTGATGTGATTGTCACCCGAGTTGCCAAGTATTTGTTCATTAAATTGTTTTCCACTTTAAAGATGTGTAAGTAGCAAAGTAACAGATGAATTCCTATGCTGCTGACTAATTGACCAATTGCAATAACAAAAATATCGTCAGAATTCCTTTTCCTTCAAAATGGGAAATATTTGTAGTGTTATTGCCATTACCCATATGAAGGAAGAAAGTCTATGCTTTCTTATAGTAGAAGTGTTTAGTGTCTTGAATATTATGGAAGCAGCAAGTTAGTAAAAAAGCTGTTCTGCATTTTAGGGCTGTGCTAAGGCAATTTGGAGCTCTAAGCAGAATATTATGTAAGTATCCCTACTGGTTCCATATCTGGAAAGCTGCCTTTCTTTTTTTTTTTTTTTTTTTTTTTTTCACCTAAGGGAGCCATCAGTTTATCTCAGAAATACCTCAGCAGCTGGCATGTGTGTGCATGGCTGGGTAGTACATGCTGACTGGCTGTCTTTGCAATGCAAAGGAAGGTCCATTTTGGGTAGATGCCAGCCGAAGTCTAGAGGGTAGATGCTAGCAAAAGTCCAAAATCTTGAGATGTCCTTTGAGATGTATAGTGCAATTCACATACTCCTCAAATAGAGCTTCAGTCAGAAGGATAGTTTATTTCACTGGTAGAAAACATTCCACACACACAAACATCTCCAAGAATTTAATTTTTTCGTAATAAAAAAGAAAATTGTTCACTGAAAATCAAAGTAGTAATTTCAGAATCTTTCTCTGTTAGCCCAAGTTATAAATCAAACAGCTCTTAACGCTACTGTCTTCTTTGGGTAGGGTATTCTGCCTGCATTGCACATCCCATGAAACACCCTGTTAAGTTATGATTATTGAAGTAGAAAAAATAATCTATTTTTCTCAATTGCAGGATGCACTATGCTCAGTTTATTGTTCCAATCAGTTTTTGCCTTTTTTTTTAAAAAAAAAAAATTCTAGGCCTTTCCACTGTTTATGACTGATAAAAGATGTTTTCCTAGATAAAAACTTAAAACTGTTAACATACATGGTGCTACCAAATGGAGTTTGAGATGTGGGGTTTTAGTGCAAGTGAAGAATGGGCTTCCCTTTTGACAGATTGTTTCAATGGTTGAATCTCATTTTGTTTTAAACTGTAGGAAACATAACTTCCACTTCTGAAGTAAAAATTAGTTTCATGACCCATTCTGACACTCTGAGCAAATTAAGTTTTGTGACAGAGTATGGGTTGGTTCATGACTGATTAGAAAATAAGGAGCTATCAGTTGGCTGTCTTGTATAAGATAAAACTTGATTATGCTGGCCAGTGCTCAAAGTGGAGTTGATGTTAATATCGAAGTGGACACAAGGAAAAAACGTCTTGTACAACTCACTTCCTAGTGACCCCAGATCTTTTCCCTTGAAAAAAAGAAAATGTGCCTGAATGAAAGTTTCCAGCCTTTCCATACCCTTGACACTGGCAGAAAAATGCTCTCAGTAGTGGATGCATCACCCTCTTCTTTTCCACTGAAGGTGAAATGAATCCCATTCAAAAATGTTGTCTAGCAGCAGCAAACTGTGGCTGCTGCTGTTGCTGCTTTATTGACTGTTAAGACACCTTTGAGTATGGTTGAGAGAGTGGGGAAAAAAATAGAAACATTATTGTGTAATCAATTTAGTGTGTTGCAAGGTGATAATAGAATTGTAACTTACAGCAGCATTTTGTTCTCACAAATCATAAATATTTCTTAAAGGAACAAACAGCCCAGAGATACTTTCATGATTTGAAATACTACTTTTAAATTCCTTGGTGCTTCATTTTAAGCATGTTTACTTCAATGTTAGCTCTGAGTGACTGCCAGATCTAACTACGCTGATTGCTTGTCCTCAGTATATACTCCTTCCTGGGGCTAACATCCTTCCTGTTACGCCCTGTCAACTTTTGGGTTAGATCCACTTGGGATATGGATCTCCTATTGTCTTATCTCTACCTATCAGATAATTAATTAACCTCTCTGGTAAGCTTTTGTATTCTTCTCAGTCTTTGATGGATCTTACAGTTTATCAGAATTGCAATTCATTTACATTGCAGACCGTTTGGTTAAGACTGTTAACCTCAGGGCTCCAAAGTTTTTCTTGCACAGCGTATTCAGGAAAAGAAATACGATCCTGCTTTTCAAATCAGCAAGTAGCGAATCAATGTTCTTGTTCTTTCTTGAATGCTTACTCCCTAATTTCCTTTTCTCTTTACTGAACTATTGATGCCTGTAACTTTGTTATGCTTGCCTATTTTTCTACTACTGTTCTGTTTAGTTTGACTCTCCTATAGCAAATGTTCTCAGAACACTGGCTATTTTTATATAATTTTGTTAACTTTTTATCAGTTTTGTATTCTCTGCATAGGAATTGAAAGCCTAAACTGCTGTGGTCTTTTGGATTGATGCTTGTTGCAGGCTGGTATTTAGGTATGTGTACTGAGAGGACTGAGGTGAAAATTCAGGCAAAATTTCTAGCAGAGACTAATGACCCTTAAAGCGCTAGCTTTGCTGTTGCAGTTTAATGATTTGAAGTCAGCTTGGGGATGATTGTTTGTCTTGCAAGCCTGTTCTGCCAGGTCTTTTCTCATCTGAATTTCTGTTTACATAGTGGTAGGAATAGGCATAAATATCAGATGTTATTGTCTGAGAGGCAAGAGCACGGTGACTACCAATTTGGAAAAATAAGTCACCAATTGCTACTCACTTGAAAGAAGCCTAAATTTTTATTGATGTAAAAAAGATGGTGCTTTTTCACTTTTCCCATATTTGTAACTTGTGTTTATTTTTTCATCTTTTAACAAGAGAGTTGTCATCTTATGACAAAAGCTCATGTGTTGGAATTTTCTATCTCTATTGAAACTAGAAATACCTTTGAGTGGTACCTGTGACCTTCTGCCTGGGCTGAACTTGGTGACCGGATGAGTCACAGTGGTTTTCAGTGGGGGTGGCATTTCCACTGAAGCAAAATCAGATGGCTACCGCTGAGCACTGTTTCAGACCCAGTGATTCCAGCTCATATCCTGCTTTCTCTGGTCACACCTGTCGGTCTTTCAAGAAAAGTAGGAAGCCTTTCCTTGTGCTACAGGAATGGCAGCAGAAGCTTTCCTAAAAGCTTGAAAAACTTCTCTCTTCTTAACGTGTGTGTTTTAGCAGATGTCAAACACTTGATTCACAGTACTTAATTGAACAGCTGGGCAGAGTTTCCAAAACATCTACTGGTATGCAGTGATATCAGTAGATGGTCAGGAATTTCAATAACCATGAATAGCTACAATTGCAGCCCACTTAATATTCTCTGTATTCTTATGAGGAATGAAATGTTCCCAATTAAGTTTAGCATTTATACACACTATGTAATATGGCCTACTATTCACATCCAGAATTCTTTAGAAGTAATAAACCTGGATTGTACATTAAAATGTGATACGACTCCCAGCTGTATGCTGCCTATTTTTTCGGCACTTGGCACCACACATTATTTTCCACTGGTTCAGATGACAGGCAGAGCCCATCTGAGGCAAAATGAAACAATTTCCAACTGGTGAGCTTGATAGTGCAGGTGACATTAAATAATTAACAAGTTCTCTTTCAGAACCATGCCTCGTGCTTTAATTAATATCGCTTCTTAAAATAAGAAGTTGTTTACCATTGCTGCTTCTGCAAGCTGATTGCTGCTTGCAAAAAACATCTGAGACATGACTATGCCCAGGGGATTGCTTTCACTTCATTGTTTATAATAACTACAAACAAAGAGCTGCAAAAGCTCATCTCGCCATGAGGCGTCCTGACAATCTGCCAGTTTAGTCACCAATAATAATGAGACTGGCACAAGCAATAAGCTCAGCGCTAATCTAATGAGGGCCTGTTTCAATCACCCATTGATATTACAGCAGCTGCTAAGCACCCGATGTTTAGGACATACAAACAGGAGGTATGCCTCCAACCAGTTGAAGGGTAATTACCCCCTCAATATGGCTTTACTCCTCTCCAGAAACTGCGTCATTTTATTTATTTTTTTTTTGTTAATTTCCGTCCCCCCTCTCGGAGAGCTGATCCAGGCCAGCCCTGCTCAGGCACTGAGTGTAAATCAGGTGGGCTTCCCGGGCCTTGGAGAAGGCTGGAGTAGAGACTGAGATGGAGCTGGAGCAAGCACCCCTGCAGAGCCGAAGGCGTATGTGATTCACTGAGCCGCCTGTGACGAGCACGGGTGATGTCACTTCCGTCGCTTAGTTCCTGCAGTGAATGCAATTATGAACAGATGGGCAAATGACACGATTCCACTGCTAATGAACATCCCTACTGGGGGAGAGGACAGTGCATTACCCTTTTGTACTTCAGACTCTTAATTATCTTTCTTAGGGTATGGTGTAGTGTTTTGTGTTTTTTGGTTTTTTGGTTGTTCCCCCCCCCCCCCCCCCCCCAGCATAATTATTACATCTTTGAATTTTAAATTCTTTTGGAGATGATTAACTAGCTCCTGCCTAGTCAGGAAAGTTCAGAGGAAGTGGCAGAACAAAAGAGTTTTCTTTTAAATGGAAACAATAATATTTAAATGAACAGCTTAACAGAAGAAGAAATCTGTGCTAGCATGAGTTCTTAAATGCCATTTTCTTCTTTCCTCAGTTCCTACTGCCCTCCTTTCCAACGAATTTTCTCAAAGCAGTCTTTGCGGATGAAGAATTCATAGCAGTGTGGTTCATACATCAGTTTAGCCATGTCTGCAGGAATGGGTAGAAAGTGACTGATTTGGAAAGGATTAGGTAGCTTTTCTACTAAGCCAAAGTCAAACAAAATGAAACCCAGAAAAGGTTTATGCTCAGGTTTTAAATTTTATATTTCACAGAAATAAACTGATAAAAATGCATTCGGTAGACACTTGAAATATATATCTTAACATTAACACATCATGAAAGGAGTGATGCTAAGCATCTAATTATAAATGTCTTTTCCCCTGTCTTCAGGAAGAGTGTTGAGGGGGAAGATGGGACATCTTACACTTCTGAGAAAAAATGTCAATAGTTCCATCACCCTACTTTACATTTCTTCTTCACTTTGAAAAGTCCTGGTCGTCTTTTGGATAAGCAAATTGGATGAAGTATATCTATAGTCCAATGTGTGATAATACTCTAATGCAAATTTGAAAAAAAGAATATTAACTTCGGAGATTCAGACGGTGAACTGTTGTTTCTCTGCATTGTTGGTTGTCAGAATTGCAAAGTATATAATTGGATTTCTAGATTTCTCACTATTGGCATGGCAGCACTAATAGGTAAATCTCTTCTCTGTGTCATCTTTTAATCTTATACTGTTATTATGCAGCTAGGGACTTGGCCTAGCTTTAATCACTTATATGAGGCATCTAAGTAAGAAAGTTGATCTCTCCAGGTTATTCCCTCTTAGTCACAGCAAGAGGGAGAGTCAATCTTCCACAGAGTATTTCAGAGCACTTAAGTTAAACATCTTCAAGGTAAACACTATGAGTGACTTCATAAGGAAGGAATAAAGGAAGGAATAAAAAGGTCTGTTATGTCATAATGGAGACTCTAAATGACTCTTTAGTAGTGAGAAGTAATTGGAAGAGTTAATGTCCTAATACATTATACAACTGCAATGAATTTTAAAAGGCTTGAAAAAAAGAGGGGGGGGGGGGGGGGGGGGAATAACCCTTAAGCTGTAGCTGTTAACGTTGGACTCACTCTTGTGAAACTATTGAGTTTTGGTGCTGTAACTTTCCAGGAGCACAAAGAGGCTTACGTATTCAAAGTACCACAAACTGTTAATGGTTTCCACTGAAACAGATGGCAACATTATGATCATTTTTGCAATTAATGCTGGCTGCAGATTGTTCTTGAGGCTGCAGTCATAGTTCTCCATCTCCTGTGTAACCACAGTATCATACAGTAACAGAATTTATTTTATAAATTTCTGATAACCCCTTCTTCCCCAAGGTACTGAAAATGCCTATTATTATTTGGAGATGGTATGAATTGTCTTCTGTTACTTGCATGCCAAGGATATTTCAAATAAAGATATGTCTTTCTCCTGTGACCCTGAAATTTACAGTAAGATGTGATCTCCTTTTTCTCCTGAATGATAAAATTGGTGATTAGAAAGCTAAGCACATCTTAAAGATACTCTTTCTGGAACAAATTATATGGCTGCATATGTCTGACACAATTGCAGTTCTGATTTAGTGAATATGTGAATATTTTCTGTCCATCTATTTGGGTTTCTCACCACTCTCTTCATCCCCAGCTAATCTGAGTGGGTACTTTTTTTTTTTAAACAGAGTGCTCACACATGCATCACACACACTGAAACTGTCTTCTTTGCAGCCTTTTATCATATGTCCAGCAAACTC